>NC_091394.1:0-2400000 GCF_032191515.1 Phaenicophaeus curvirostris | reverse complement strand
AAACCTCTGGCTGGACCAGCTGCTGAGTAGAACAACCCAGGGTTGGACAGAGGGTCTGTGCTGGTGTTCAAGAGGGAACCCACGAGTGGGGTGTCCCCGTGAGGTGTCTCTGTGAGTGCATGCGTGTTTCCTAGTGAGAATAGAGACGGACTACTTGGCAATCATGAGACCTTTGGAGTGGATAAGGTGACCTGGGAACCAAGCAGTGGTATCAGTAAGACAGAGGGAGTGTGCTGATGCTTAAGGGAACTATGATGGTACATGTGCTTCTGAATTTTGATTGGTGTGAGCTTCCATTACTGAAATTCTGTCTTGACCAGCCTAAGAAACATAATGTTTTATATTACTGCTGTTTGCAGGTGTTGTTGAAGGTAGCACCTTCTTGTGGGAGTCTGTGTAGCCAACCACATCAGTGTCCTTTGTGCATCTGTATGTGTCTCTGGGACATACTTTCAGCTTTGCTTTTGGTTGAACATGCAAATAGGAAAGCAGCAGCCACATCCACTGGCCTGGGAAAAAGATCCTCGTCTGTCTGGGCACACTGGGCCAGGCAGAGAGAACCCCTGTGCCCAGAGCTGATGGTCATTTGTAACATCTCCTTTCTCACTGAAGCACAGATGCACAGCTCCAGCCTGGGCATCAGGTGCTCCTGACAACATCTCCATGTTTTGAAGTTATTGAATGCCTCTGTTGGCTTCTGCTGGTTTATTCCCTGTTTCAGCACTCAGAGGAGGGTTCCTGCTCCACCTGCAAATTTGCAACTGTTTTGCTATCCAAGTGTCATCACTTACACAACACTACCAAACCCTGTTTATCAAAACACTGTTTATTTACAAGGAACCATTGCTTTAGTAACTCTATTATGTCAAATACTGACACAATGAGAAGTCTTGAAATTCTACTTACCAGTGCTAAGAAATAATGAAACTTTATTTTTTTCCCTTTTATAACTTAGAAAATCTTATAGGAAAATGTATTCTAATTTAACTTTACATCTAGTGTGGGTATATGGGACATGTAAGTCTGTACCGTTGGGACCCATTCCCTTATTAAGCGAGTGACAATAATGGAAGCTTGCTCTCAGATCCTGGATTCTGCACAGTTCAATCAAGTTAAAGAGGAGCTTCTTGCTGAACTAGTTGATGTAAATTCCAAACGCATTATTTCTCTGGCTGTAAAAGAAAAACAAAACTTGTAAATACAGGCATTCAGTTTTCTAGACCAGGTATAAAGATCATCCAGATGTGTGAGTAAACTTTGTTTTAGTTCCTCTGAATCAGGTCATTAAGAATTTACTAATATGTGTTTGTGTAGTATGTGTGTCATTTCAGCTTTTTGCCTGTCTCCTGACCAAAACTACAAAGTATGTATTTGCCAGGCAGCATCTGCTGCACACCAAGAATGCTTCTAAATTTATCAGATCACACGATTACCAATATGTTTTGACTTAAATTATGCCACCCGCTATGTTAACTAACATTAATTTAAAGCATATTTTCTTTTTTTCCTCCTATATGCTGAATATTTTTTGCTACAAAATGATGTGGCTAAGCTGGAGAGAAAATACCATTGAATGACCCTCTACACTTCCTCTGGATCTCCCCAAAATACTATTAATCTCTTCTAGTTCCTATATTCAGAGTGATGGGCAAGTTTTCTGGCAGCCAGCAGAAGACTGAAAATTAAAGTTTAATAAAGCTGAATACAAATCTTGCATAGGACAGCTCCCTAGAGTTTCATACATTTTTTTTTTCCATGAATTATTCTCTTGGCATTTCAAACCACAGTAAATCAGTGTTGCAAGATACAGAAAAATACTGCATTAAGCATCTAAGCATAACAGAAATTCAGATGTGAAAACCACTCCTCAATGGAAATGCAATTGTAAGCATTGCAAAAATCATTTCAAAGTCTTTGTTTCTTAAAAATAAAATTAAAAAAAAAAAAAAGACTGCGTTAATTAGCCCCCTTAATGACAGTCAAATGACATTGTGGACACAGGTCTGGTAACTGCCAAACAAAAAAAGTAAAAATAAAAAGCAACTCACAAAGATAATTTCCAAGAAAAACAGCTGCAATACCAGTTTTGTTTCAATAGGGTAAAAGCTGTAAAGCCACATTCTAAATTTTAATAAGAATGTTTCTATCTTACTTGTATTCCTTACTTGTGGGTGGGTGACAAAAGCTGCTGTGGCAGGATGGTTACAGCAAAGGAAACTAGAAGAAGCTGCCCAACGGTTGATCAGAGGGGCTGATCCAGGATCTCATGGACTCTGTCTGCCTGACCATCTGGTTTGAGAAGAGATTTAACATTTAGGATCTTGTGTAATTACCTATTATGCTCTGTAATTACCTATTATTTATAAAATGCCACACGCATGGAGTATTATTAACCTTTTCTACAGTATAATACTCCTGTTCTTGTCAGTGTTTCTAGTGCAGAAAGCACTTCCTTTATGTACTAACATTAAACTGGCCTGACATAATTTTTTGGTCACATTTCAGAATCTTAAAACAGACAAATCAGGAACAAGACACACAAACTGAATGGTGAAAATATAAAAACCAAATAACTATTACTCTAATACTAAATCTTACAAGAAATATATTTTTACTTCACTTTACCTATAATATGCTCGAATCTCTCCTCCAGACAGCTCTGACAGGAAAGATGCAGGAAAAATACCCACCATCAACTATAATAATCAATAAGGAGTACAGAGTGGATAATACATAAATATTCTTAATTTGTTTTTAAAATTATGTAGTACCATAATGCAGGAGGTTCTAAATATAAGTGGTAAACTATAAATGATAATGCAAACTTTAAAGTAAACTCAGATGAAAAGAAGGGGAAATGGGTTTTTTTTTGCAAATACACCCAAAGCCCACCAGGTGTCTCTGTAATAAAAGAAACGTAAAAATGCAATGTTGTTTATTTTTAAATTAAAAAAAAAAATCAATCTGCAGCCCACAAGAAACATCTCTAAGCATCAGTCCAAGGTGTTCTAAAAACTAAAGTTATATGGAAAAATGAATTGTTAATATAAGATCAACTTAATTCTGCTGCCATTGTCAACGGTATTAATTTCATCACAATCGTGATTTTAATTCAGATTCTACTTCATGTTGTGTCTTGCAAAAACTGCAAGTATTCTCATGCAAAACATGTAAAAAAATCCCCAAAGTGTACCAGAACATGCACAAATACATGTTCTTCTAATTAGATATTAAATTATTTCACTACAAGTTTATCACTACTTTGCATTTAACTATGATTAATGACAACTGTATTACTGGTTTAGTTCATTTAATGAAACAGACTCAGGCTGTATGTATAGGAAGGTACTGACACAGTTCAAGTGGTACAAACCCACTATCATAGATGTAGTCACTATGGGAAAATACTACATATCAGTACAGCTTATTCCTGTAATGGAATAGAAATAAACAGCATTAATACAAACTATTTATGTAAGCTCAACTTTGCATATTGTCTATTACAAAATTCAATAATGAATAATATAGTTACTGATATTCTTGTTTGTAACTGTGCTTGTATTACACATGAAGACAAACAATTCTGTAGCTGGCGTGTAGTTTTAAGAGTACATGGATGTATTTTGTAAAAATCTAACAACACAAGAACAGTTTGTACTCAAATGTGCACTTATCACCCTCAAATTAAAGTACATATCCTCCCTTTACCTTCATTGCTACAGTCTATTTGGTTTATGTGAAAAGCTACTTGAATAGTATTTATTTAGATTTTTGTTTTGCTTAATGTCTTTGATAGCAGTTCTTAATTGCAAGCACTGAAATTGTAACTGTTCAACAAAAGGTGAATACCAAGCAGGTGACTATTCTCAAAATACAGAACACCTGTACCTTATTAAGGAATAAGAAAAATAATTTTCTGTATTTTCAGAAAGAACTATATTTTCATTTTGATACTCCTGAGTTAACTGTAGAACTACTTCCATGAAAGTGAAAATATATATTTTTCCATACATTCCCATATTTCACATAACAGCAAGGAAAAAATGAATAGCTGAAAAACACTTTGTATAAAATCTTTGTGTAAATGTTCAGAAATATTATTTTGTGAACTTCATTTTAATGTCCACACTTTTCATGTTATATATTAGCAAATATATTTAGCAAATAATATACAAAGAAGTAAAAATATAAAGCAGAAGTTATATAAAATAAGTAGTAAAATACAAACAAAAACAGTAGCATCGAGTGATACTAATGGTGGCAAAATTAGAAGGCATGTGAATATCTTGGTTTTCCTTCTTCACTAAAAAGGACTTTTCTCTCCGCAGCAGCTCATCTTCTTTTCTTAACTCATAACTTCTATCCCCCCATCATAATTTCATCCATCTAAGAATGCTCTTCTATCTTCTTCTGTTTCTTTATCTGCATAGAGAATAAACACCAAAGCTGACAAAAAGGATTTAAAGGATGTGCAAATAGCTTCATTCAAACTTCTACAGAACAATACAAAATGTTCCTTATACTTTAAAAGTTATTTAAAGCTGACTGTGAACTGTCTGAGCAAGAGAATAGGATTATACTAATTTAATAGTTACTTGGCTATTCCCATTTTCTCCCTTATGAATTTTCCACTAAAGGATTGATGGGGTAAATTGTTTTCATTGTCTCAGTCTAGACAGCAGTTAGATTAGGATCAAAACAGATGCCAGCTGTCATTTGGTCAGGCATACAGAAATCACTTCACTAACTACATTATATAGAAAGTGAAATTATGTGGAACAGAAATTCTCTGCATTCAGCGAACAATTCTCATAGTTTTCCTAGTACAGACGTTTGCAACTTATTAGTTCTCCTACTGGTGGGGAGGGGAGAGAGGGGGGAAGTGAAAATCTTGATAATAATGCTGCATACCTTTCAGTCAAATGTGGGTAAGAAAAAGATGAATCCACCACAGGCCAGAGCCAGATACTTTTGAATTCTGTGTGAGCTATGCCGTACGCTCTCAGGTCTTGACCTATTTCTCAGCCAATAAATCTTTGATATGGTAGCTGACTTTTCCAAAGGGCTGGACAACTCTGGAGGTCATTTGATGAATCAAACATGCTAATTCATTGTTATGCTAGAGAGGGAGAATGTGTATCTATGTCTGTGTAGATATATACATGAGAACACACACAGAGGAGCCCCAAAATGAGGCAACTTAAATGTTTGCTGCTCGTAGACCCTATTATTAAAAGAAGACACTTGAACACTGAGGTCAGAGGAATTAAATTTTCACTGGAAGAATCTATCCTTCTCCAACAAAGACCTCAAACATTTGCATGTACAGCTGCAAAAAGTAACTTCAATATAGGTCAGAAAGGCATATGCAAGAACTTACACCGATGGAGTCAAAATTGAAAGGAATCAATTATGGAATCACAAAATGGTTGAGGTTGGAAAGGACCTCTGGAGGTCATCTGGTCCAAACCCCCTGCTCTAGCATGGTCACTTAGAGCTGGTTGTTCAGGACTTGGTCCAGGCAGTTTTTCAATATCTTGAAAGTGGGAGACTGGCAGGTAGTGCTCCATCAACCTCACAGTAAAAGTGTTTCCCAAGGTTCAGAGAGAATTTCCTGTGTTTCAGCATGTGCCTGTTGTCTCTGGTCTTGTTGCTGCGCACCACTGGAAAAACCTGTCTCTGTCCTCTTTGCACCCTTACTTCAGATACTTGTATGTATTGAGCCTTCTCTTCCTCAGGATGAACAGTCCCAGACCTGCTTTAACTGAAAGAGGTTTGTCAGCTACATTACATGCCCCCCCAAGACCCGCAGATCCGTACGGAAATACAAGCTAGTTGAAAACAGGGATGACTGTAACAGGTTTGAAAGAATGAGGAAAGCTAAAGAGAACAATACACACACTAAGCAGCAGAGTGCAAGCCTGTGAAAGGCGGTTGCTGATGCTGCAGTATTAGTTAGTAACAGGGGATGAGCTCTACCCATAGAACACAGATGGCAACACGCAATAATAGCTATAAACTGGAGAGGGGCAGATTTAGACTGGACATCAGGAGAAATTTGTTCACGATGAGAGTGGTGAGGCGCTGGCACAGGTTGCCCAGGGAAGTTGTGGATATCCCACACCTGGATGTGTTCAAGGCCAGCCTGGATGGGGCCTTGGGCAGCCTGGTCTGGTGAGAAGTGCCCACGGCACATGGGGGCTGGAACTGGATAATCTTTACGGTCCCTTCCAACTCTAACCATTCCATGATTCTATGTAGGCAGAACATGTTTTTCTGCTGAAACTCACTTTCCAAGAAATGAGAGCACTGGTCTTACTTAATGTGAGAGCCCGGATGGCCCCAAATACGGGAACCACTGGGACGATGACAATGTCAACCCCAAGGAGACCTTATAGTGACGTTCCAATACCTGAAGGAGCTACAAGAAAGCTGGGAAGGGACTGTTCACAAAGGCTTGTGGTAAGAGGACAAGAGGCAGTAGGCATAAACTGGAGAGGGGCAGACTTAAGCTGGACATAAGGAAGAATTTCTTCACAACCATAGAATCACCAGGTTGGAAAAGACCCAGCAGATCATCGAGTCCAACCATTCCTAACAACACTAAACCATGCCCCTCAGCGCTTCATCTACCTGTCCCTTAAACCCCTCCAGGGAAGGTGACTCAACCCCCTCCCTGGGCAGCCTCTGCCAGGGACCAATCACCCTTTCCATGAAATTTTTTTTTCTAATGTCCAGCCTAAACCTCCCCTGGCGGAGCTTGAGGCCATTCCCTCTCATCCTGTCCCCTGTCACTTGGGAGAAGAGCCCAGCTCCCTCCTCTCCACAACCTCCTTTCAGGTAGTTGGAGAGAGCAATGAGGTCTCCCCTCAGCCTCCTCTTCTCCAGGCTAAACAACTCCAGCTCTCTCAGCTGCTCCTCTTGTTCTCCAACCCCCTCAGCAGCTTTGTTGCTCTTCTCTGGACTCGCTCCAGAGCCTCACCATCCTTCTTGTGGTGAGGGGAAACCAGCAGGCCCTGGGGGCGCCAGCAGGGTCCCAGTAGGTGACGGCAGCGTTCGCTAGAGGTGACAGACAGCCTTGTAGGAGACAGCAAGGCTCCCGTAAGGTGGAGGCCCTGGGAGCGCCACCAGGGTCCATAACGGTCCCCGTGGGCCCGCGCTCCGCCGGCACGATGATAGTGGGGCGGCCCTGGCCCAGGTTGCCCAGGGAAGCTGTGGCTGCCCCATCCCAGGAGGGGTTCAAGGCCAGGTTGGGGGTAGCCCTAGGCGGCCTGATCCAGGGGAGCCGCCTCAGCCCCCTCCCCGGCGCGGGGCTCCCGCAGCCAGAGGCGCCGCCGCCTCCTCGGCGCCTGCGCAGGGCGGGAGGCCCCGCCCCTCCCGGCGCCGCTTCTACTTCCGCTTCCGGCCGCGCGGAGGCTCCTGTCAACATGGCGGCGGCGGGCGGGCGGCGGCGGCGCTGGGCGCTCTGGGCGGCGGGTAGGAGCTCCGGGCTGCCGGGGGGAGCGGGGAGGCAGCGCGCTTTGGGGGCGGGGGGAGGGCTGGGGCTGCGGGACGAGCGGCGGAGGCGGGGGTGAGAGCCCCCGGCTGGGTGCGGAGGTGGCTCACGGTTCGCTTTTCCTTCCCTCGCAGTGGTCGCACAGGTGGTGGCGGCAGGTGCGGGTTTTGTGGAGGATCTGGATGAGTCGTAAGTGCTGGGGTATCTCGCCTTGTTACTTGGAAGCGTCGCGGGGGAAGGGTGGCCCCGGGCTGGCAGCTTTGAGCGGAGTGTGGTTGTCAGGAAGCTACAGTACGACTGTTGGTCTTAGTGGGATAGAGAGACAGAGAGATTGCGGCCCGTATGAAGTTGGTGCAACCTTATAGCAACCTTCCCGTACCTGAAGGGGCCTGCAAGAAAGCTGTGGAGGGGCTGTTTACGAAGGCTTGTAGTGATAGGACTAGAGGCAATGGTGAAAACTGGAGATGGGTAGATTGACTAGACACGAGGAAGAATTTCTTCACAGTGAGAGTGTTGAGGCACTGGAACAGGTAGACTAGGGAAGCTGTGGCTGCCCCGTCCCTGGAGGTGTTCAAGGCCAGGTTGGATGGGGCCTTGGTTAATCTGATGTACTGGGATATCCCTGCCCATGGAAGGGGAGTTGGAACTGGATGATCTTTAAGGTCCCTTCCAACTCAAACTATTCTATGATTTGCCTAATGAAGCTGAAGAATGCTTTGATTCAGCAAGTTTTTTTTTAAACCTGTCATCACCTGTTACTAGAAGTGTTCTTGGGCTTACTTAACCTTTCCTTTTTGATGGAGTAAATATACTGGTGTATTGATGCTTGCTTCAAATAAAAGCTGTTTGCATTTAACCTGAGTCTTCATTTGAGCTTGCTGCGTAGCTACCTTAAGGAGTTGGGAAAACAAGAGAAGTGCATTCATGCATGGCCAGAAATGGAGGAGAGAAAGCCTGTAGGACTAGTTCATGGCTGCTTGAAGTGCCAATAATATTCCAGCTTAAAAATGTGCTTTTACAACAGGTTTAGCCCTGAAACTGTGAAGGTGTTGGAATGTTGAAAGGTAGTCCTGCCTTTAACTTGATTCTAGTACCTGAAAGGGGCCTAACCAGAAAGCTGGAGAGGGACTGTTTATAAAGGCTTGTGGTGATAGGATGAGAGGGAATAGATATAAACTGGAGGGGGCAGATTTAGGCTTAATGTAAGGAGGAATTTCTTCATTACGAGAGTGGTGAGACACTGGAACAGGTTGCCCAGAGAAGTTCTGGCTGCCCCATTCCTGGAGGTGTTCAAGGCCAGATTGGATGGGCCTTGGGCAGCCTGATCCAGTGGGAGGTGTCCCTGCTCATGCCAGAGGGGTTGGATCTGGATGATCTTTAAGGTACCTTCCAACCCTAACTGTTCTGTTGTCATTGTTCACATACTGCTTTGCTTTGGTAGTTTGTTGGTTACATACTTGCTGTTCCCAGTTAAAACCAACTTTCCAAAAAAGAAATTAAGTTTTTTGGTCATATCAGCAGGTTAATCTAAAGCACTACAAAGCAGCACGATTATTAGAGTCGAAACCGAAGGCATAGAAAATCATAGCTTCCAGGGGAGGAGAAGATAGCGTTAGATGGCTACTTTATGATAAATCTAAGCCTATCAAAGGTGGTGTTTTCATGAGAGATCAGTCGGTGATAAACTGCATCATAGAGCTGAATGGTCAGAAAATATTCAGTTTTTTTACTGTATTGCTTATTCAGCTGGAACGGTTAATCGCAGGATCAAATGAAGTACAGTGGAATTATGGAGGCGGGAAGGGGTACTGAAGAGAGATACATCACAGCATCTCTGACTGCTGTTTAAGGTGTTGAAAAGTATCTGAAGACCAAGAATTTCTTGGACTTGATTTTCAAAGCTTGTTTTTGAAATGTGCTTTGTCTTTTTGAAGACTGAAGAGGTTAAGTGAATAAAATGGTGTGTATCTGTGCTCCTGCATCACTTTCCCATATTGTGTTTCCACAGGTGTAAATTTAAATGTAATTGCTGTTTTGGAGTGAAGAAACATAATTCTGTAGTCATAAACTTTTTATAAATAGCTGATAAAAGAAAATCCTATTTTAAAACACTTGGATTTTTCAACTAGAAAGCTGAACAGATGCCTATATTTGCAATTGGGACTAAGAATTAAACGAGCAGTTTAGGACAGATCACAGCCTTACAGGATATAGGAAAACAAGTAGCAGAGATGAGTTAACAGAGGTGCAGGTTACCCAGCATGACCCAGCTGGGCTGTGAAAGAGATACAAAGTGCTATGGTTTCTGTCAGCTTATGCTGATGTAACTGATGGGTGCCTCGGATCAGTCAGCACTCATCCTGCTATATTTGCAGAGTTGTTCCAGTGTGGTCGTGGAGCAGATAAATAACCTACCTAAAAAAGGAGATGTTTTTCTGTCTGTGAGGATGCTTTGGTGTCTCTGCTCAGGATCAGAAGCATCAGAAATGGTGCAAGGAGTGTGAGGAGAGAGATGGAGAGGAACAAAAGCACCAGTTGGGTTGGTTTAAAGACCTTGGGATTGTGGCCTTAGTCTTCAGTTTTGCTTCATGTGGATCTCGTTTAATCATTAGTGATTAAGTGGGGTGCATAGATTAAATGGAGGCCGAGGGAACATTTTTGATCATGTGGTGCTAAATGTTGGGAAATTGTGTGTATAATTGGGGAAAAATAATTTTGCTTCAAGGACACACGACACCTATGTTGTCTTTCCACGAGTATGATTGTGCTTGTGTCAGCTGACAGTTTTACTATTACCAAAACTTGAATGAGTTTAGATAGTTGATTTTTTTTTTTTTGACGCATTTCAGGTTTTAGTTTCTGTGGAAGCTAATCTTTTAATTAAATAGGTGTTTATAAATGAACAGTACAACTTGAAATTTACTTTCAGAAAAACTATGGCCTAAAATATTATAAAAAATACCGAAGGTATTAAATTCTGTTGTAATATTCTGCTTCTAGACAATTCCGTTCTTTTCCTCTTTTCCTTGCTGTCTACGGGTTTTATAAGATTTCAGTCTACTTTTTCTGATGCTTTAATGCTTCTTGCAGTCTCCCAGAACAGTTGTACTGTGGCAGGTGGAGGAGAACATTTCACTGTAAATTCTTTGGCAAACCAAGCGTGATATTATAAATTGAAGCACGGCCTAGGATCTGATGATTCAGTAGGTGCTTTCTGCCTCTTGCATCATAACCAATTATATATGATTTTGTAATTGGAAGTTAGCTGGAGCTTCATTAGATTTCTTCAGAGATGCTAGACTCTAATTAGTTCTTTCATTAACTCTGTAGCACTTAAGGTAGTGAAGCGAACTTTTAGTGAGGTGGTTGACTAAGCAATTTTGTGACTTACGAATGCTGCTCTCCTGTAACGGTTTTATGTTAGTTGCTGCAAATACCTTTCCTGCTTTACAAGTATTGCAACCTTGATAGGCTGCCAAGAAAACAAAAAAGGCTTGAATTTACCAGTGAAATGCTGCAATTCTAAGTTTCAAACATTCAGCAGTCTAATTAGAGTAATGATTTCTGATTTATTTCTTTGGAAGCAGCAGGCAAGCTTCAGCATTAGTATTTCTTTAAGACTATTGGAGGCAATTAGAAATCTGTTCAACTCTAAATAAAATATTATAACTGTTCTCTGATTCTGCATGCTGCCAATGAGCCATTTATAGGCATGCTGCATATTGGGAATTGATGAGTTGGGCTATAACATCTATTAATTAGATCTTAACTTAGAGTGTAAAACACACTTATTGGGTAATTATATATGCACTTGTCTTCTTTCACAGTAAGAGTGCGACAGTAAGGATGTTGTATAATGTATTTTATAGCATCTGACACTACTTGCAGTTGTAGTCATTTTTACGAAATACAATTTTTGCAAAATCCAATTTTTGCAAAAATAAACCTTACAGTAAAATTCTGGGTTATTTAGTTCTCAAGGTAGAAACAGTTAAGTAATGTGATAACTTCTGTGACCTTGTAGTAATGACAGCAGTTTAGTGAAATGTGTAAGCAATGCTTCAAGAGATACCAAGGAACTTTCATTTATGATGTTCTATTTCTATTATAGAGGTTTTAACATTTATTGAGAGATTTTGTAGCATTGAGTTTATTCAATAGTACCTGTGTATCTCTTTTTCTCAGTAACTTGAACATTTTTACTCCAATTAGTTTGTTTCTTCTGTGCACCCCTGATGAAAACATAAACTGACACAGCTATAGTAGAATGTTGAAGGAGGTTGAGCTAAAATTGCTATGCAGATAATTTAGTTAATCTTACCTTTATTGTTTGTAGACTAACAGCATAAACCAGTGCTCTGAGAGAGTATTAGTTGATCTACAAAAATCCACTATTTTCTTAAGTCAACACCAGTATTCTAAATAACTAGAAGCTTGAAAAATACTTTTCGCCTTAAAAGACATGCCCTAACCAGAATGTTTTGGTGTGTTTTCTGATTTCTTACTATTTTTCTGGGTTTTGGTTGTTGTTTTTTTTTTTCTCTCTTGGCAAATGGTTACAGAAACCAAAATGGTACAACTGTGTATGTAGTATTGTGTACAGGGGCAATCTTAATAATGAAAGGTAACTATTTCCTCCCTCTCTGCTTCCCCAAAAGAAAGAAACAAAACAGAATTCTGGTATATATGGGTTTATACAACTTAGTTGTAGACTTTTTCACGCATGCACTTTACTTTTTTTTTCTCCCCCCAAATACTATATATATTGATTTCATTTTTTGTCCTCCTAGGTTTAAAGAAAACCGCAAAGATGATATTTGGCTTATAGATGTGAGTATATGAGAAAAATGGGAATACCTGCTAGAGGAAGTCAAAACAGAGACTGTACAATGCTACACTCTGTAGTAAGGCTGTTTCATCATTTGGAAAATCGATTGTACGTGGTGCAGAAAAACTGCGTGACAGTAATTATTCTGACAGGGTGGATAAGCAGTCTATCTGTATTGTTCAGAATGAACCAGGAATAAGGCTAAGTACTGGATGCAGACAGGCCTTATACTGTATTATGCTGTCCTTAAAAGAGGAAGGCAAATTACCTAACACTTGCAGTCAGGAGGTGATAAACTCTGTTCAGAATTTTTACAGTTTTGATCTTTAATTATACCTGCTAATTTGTGTTCTAGATATTTAGGACTACAACATTAACTACATGAGAGGCTGCTTTTGCTTTCTAAAGTATTTGGAAAGATTCAGTGCTCCTTATTTCAGAGGCAAGGAATTATTAAAAAGATTGCACTTTTTTTGGAATAAGATAAAATTATTTTCAGCTCACCCAAATATGAACAGTATTCCCAAATCTTATAAATCTGTGATTTTCGAGTGGGAAAACTACATATGCTGATTCTGAATTGATCCATAATGTATAGGAAACCAAAATTCATCTTTAGCAAGTTGTAACCCAATCTTATCAAACCAAACCATTGGTATCTTCCCTATTAATTTCACTGCGGTGTTGAAGCAAGACATGGGTAGAAAGATGAAGTGAAGTCTCTCAGCGCTGCTTGGCCCTGAGGAAACAGGTTTAGTTTTACAGTGTGGTTGTGTGAGAGTAGTTGCTGAAGAACTGAAACCCAGAGGGCAGGTTTGGGACGTATATGTAGATATTCCTTGAAAAGAAGGGCGATATATAATGTTCCTCTGTGAACAGAGAAATTAATATGCATGGATAGATTAATTACATGATCTTCTAACTTTAAAAAAACAAAGGAAAATATTAAAAAATAGTTTATTTAAATGTTACCACACAGTCTATTTTAAATAAGAAATTGTATAATAGTATAGCAGTTGAATGTATTTTTTTCCAAACTTGCATGGTCACATTAGAAGTAGCACCGAATCAGAAAAGCTCAGTTTTCTAATCAACTTTCAGTCTTATTAAGACTTAAGAGCACTGTGACTGGAAAATGAGCCTTGGATTAATAGAATCAACTCTGTTAATTATTTCTCTTCACTGACTTCTCTTTTTGTTTGTTTGCTTGGGTTTTTTTTTAAAATAAAATTTATTTATTTCTCAGTTTTATGCACCTTGGTGTGGCCACTGCAAGAAACTGGAGCCTGTGTGGAATGAAGTGGGTATGGAAATGAAAAACATGGGCTCTCCAGTGAAAGTTGGGAAGATGGATGCAACTTCCTTTTCTAGTAAGTATGGTTTGGTTAGGAGTAATTTCATGACAGCCTCTGTTTTGAAACTGTTCTTAATTTTTTTCATTAGTCATTCTTCTGTTCTGTGTGATAGCAAATGATAGGTAAAAGCTTTGCAAAGATATGCTTTTGATATGCTTGTGTATGGAATTCTTTCTGACCAAGGGAAGGTGAAAGCATTTCAAAGATATGCTTTTGATCTGCTTCTAAGAGTACCATTATAGAAATATCTTTGTGGTACTTCTCTTGACAGCATCCGATTTTGCTTTTTCCGTATTACTGTTGGACAAGTGTTTGTGCTCTGCCTGTTACTTTTTTTGGGTAATCAGTCCTTAAGATGTTACACCAGAAGTCTGCTGAAATCATTGCATCAGTCTTGATCCAGTTTTTCCATAGGTTTCTCTGTAAATGTCTTCTTGAACAATTGATTTCAGCTATTCTTACAGCTCCATTTTTTGATGATGCCTTTCATATCTAGTGACCTCGGAGAAAACCCAAAACCTTAAGTATTCGGAGAAGTTGTTGGGTAGACCGGAGAGGATTGTTGCATGCTTAATGCTGTTTTCTTAGTTTTAGTGTGCTTTTTTTAAATTTTCATTTCACTTAAATCTGTTTTAAACCAGGAGGATATTTAAGAGGGAAGACATAGGGAGTAGTGGAGCCCAAGTGAGATCTCCATGTGATATAACTGTTAATGTATATAATGATTTTGTATAATGTGTTAAACTGTTGATCTCTAACATTCCAGTCACGTATCAAATTCTAAATCATGTAGGTTACATACTTGTACTCTGAAATAATTGCATCTGTCATCCTGATACTAAATTTTTGTATTGATACCTAGAACGGAATTGATACTTTTTGTTCTAAAATTCAGGTTTGCATATTTAAAAGTTACTGAAAACTGCAGGAATACCTTTGTGCCCTAAATGTAGGAGAGCAAAAAAGTCTCGGTTCACTTTGGCATTAACACCATTTCTTTCAGGTACTGCATCTGAATTTGGAGTGCGAGGCTATCCAACAATTAAGCTGTAAGTTAAAGCTTCCCATTGAATTTGGTTCAAAAATAGTGCTCTCTGCTTAGAAATTTAAACAAAGAAACAACAGAGAAGTCACAAGTGCAAAACAAAACAAGCAAATATTCCACCTTTTCATTTTGACATTATCTTTATAGCTTTCTAAACGTATGTGGATTCAAGGAAAGCCTGTCAGAATCAGTAAAACTTGGTTGGGTGTTGCTGTAATGCAAGTGTCCTGTCAGCAGAGTACAGTAAACTGACTGGTGCTATTTGATACTTTTCAATTATAAAAAGCGTTGAAGAAATTTCTATGTTTGTCTTTTAGAAAGACTAATCCCCAGGTCTTAAAAACTCTAAATGTTTGGGGTTTGAATGTGATCAGAAGCAAGTGTTCCAAGTGACCTGTGTGTTTACAAAGTGATTTCTGTGCACTAGGAAAAAAATAATTATAAGAAAGTTAACTATTTTTAAATGTCAGTGCGTCAGATATTGTATAAGTAAGTTTTTACTCTATAATTGTGTTGTATTGCATTATTGATTTTTTCTTTTTTTTGCTGACTACTTAAGTCTAGCTATTTGAAAAGTTATCATGCTTATCTCACTTGCTGTGATAAACACGTGAAGCTTGAGTAATTTTACATATGCAGATAAGTTTAATTGATTTAAATTCTGTTCTTTCTCACCCCCTGTGCTTATCTAGCTTAAAAGGTGACTTGGCATACAACTATAGAGGACCTAGAACTAAAGATGATATAATTGAATTTGCTAATAGAGTAGCAGGGTAAGTATATTCTTCTGTGAGACTGGTTCTGGTGACTTATAAGTTCTGTAGGATTTTTAGGTGGGCCAAAATTAAATCTAGTTAAATAAAGAACAAGACGTTGGCATGAAGTTAAAAGCTGTGGGTACTATATGTACGTTCACATGTAAAGCTGATGGTAAGTGGTGTGGAGAAAGTCTGTAGAGACTGGCTAGTTATAATCCCTTCTTTACAGTGCAAGAACTAGGAGCTTTCAAGGTAGTAGAAATGGTGAACAATTGAAGCTTTTGGAAGCCAGAAACAAGAATACTTGCCCAAATGTTGGCTGATAGATTGACATCGTTACTAAGGCAGAATCCGTTTAATACTCAAAAGTTGTGTGAAACATGTCACTTTGATAAATGCATCTGAATATATGCAACTGAAAAGTTATGGCCATTGGCAACATAAGGAAATTGCTTTTACAGAATTGTTTATAAGTATTCCGGTTGTTTTTTTCTTTCTTCCATGGCAGGAGGGTTGGACTAGTAGACAGTCTTCAAACTTCATTCCAACCCAACCCATCCGTCATCCTGTGGCCAGTAAATGGCATGCATATTTATATCATAGCAACATTTGTTTTTAAGATAGTAATTTCAAATTTCAGTGTGCTGTTTGAGGAACATAACAGGTTTATTGGGGGGAATTATTAGTGTATTTTGCTGAAACAAATTGAAAAATGAAATTAACTTGCATTGGTGAATTTAGTTTAAAAAAAAAAAAACAAAACAAAACCCTCAAAACCAAAAAAACCAAACAACAAAAAAAACCCACCTGAAAACCTTTGTGGCTTTTTCTTGGGGACTTTTATTTATTTATTATTTGAGTTTTGCAGCCTGCAGAAACTGAGATTTTTCTTTCTCTTTTTTTCTCCTCCCAGACCTCTTATCAGACCGCTTCCTAGCCAGCATATGTTCGAGCATGTGCAAAAGAGGCATCGTGTACTTTTTGTGTATGTTGGTGGTGAATCCACTTTAAAGGTTTGAAGCTTGATTAAATAAAGTTACTTCTTTTGGCTATTCGCAGATATAGTTTAAGATGTCTGCTGTAAAGTTCAATGATTGAAGTGTATGATTGCAATAAATTAGTATCTTTTTTGTTTATTGAAGTGCTTTTACAGTCTTGTGTCAGAATGGTATTCTAATTACTATTTGAAGATATGTCATCAAACTTCATTTGAAGTATACTAAAAGTTCAGAAATCAAAAACCATTGTTTGTATTTTTGCAGGAAAAGTACATTGAAGTTGCTTCAGAACTAATAGTTTATACATACTTTTTTTCTGCCTCAGAAGATGTGCTGCCTGAGGTAAGCTGTTTTAGTTCCTACTGTTTTCTCAGAAATGGTATAGTTCTACTCATACATGCAGTTTTGCTCTTTTGATTGTACAGAAATTACTTTTTCCTGTATATTTGGCTTTAATGAAATTCAAACTAATTACACTGAAACAGTTAATTTTTTAATCTATATGGTTAAAGAATACAAACTAATTTTCAGTTAGCCATTTCTTTGCATTGACCAAATTACTTGTTCAGTCATGTTAATAAAATTAAACAGAAGGTATCCAGAATGTAGTGTGGATGTATGACCTGGTCAAGAAGGCTTTAATTTATAACTGGTTCAGGGATCTGTGTCTTGGAGTGCCACTGGTACCCTAATAATTGGAGAAGAGAAAAGGTAAGTTATTTCCACCTTGTGCAATAGAGCTGATCAAAATATTAGGCTGCCCAGGGATCAACTGATCCTATCTACTGGTTGCAGAGATCTCATGTGGCTCTTTGGAGAATTCTGTAATGACAAATAACTTAGTCACAAGGGTGACTAAGACCAACTCCTGTTGGTAGTCTAACCATAGTTGATTACACGTTGAAGCAAAATGAAAAGGCTTTTTCATTTATTGTTATCTCAGGTGGTACCCAAGTCTGATAACCTCAAGCCTGATAACACATGACTTTGAAATCAGTTTGGGATTAGTAGAGTGAGAACTAGCATAACTTAGTTTTTCTAGGTGCTTGAATTTTACAACATAATAAGTAGGACTGATCTCATAATAAATAGTGTATTGTTAAATTTCACAAGCTTTTTATCAAAAAAACCACCTCAATTTGAATATTGCTTTGAATTTGCACTTCTGCCCCATGTGAGCAAGAAAAGTACTGTTCACACATGCTGTGGAAAGAGCGTAAAAAGCTGGAAATCTGGGATTGTGCCATCACAGTGATTGAAGCAGCAAGTTGGTTTTTCCACCAAATGTAATTTCCCACAGATGTCATTTAATCTGAAATAGCGATGCTTAATTCTTCCCTGGATTCATTGAAAACCACCTCTCTTTCAGTATGTGACGTTGCCTGAATTGCCTGCTGTTGTGGTCTTTAAAGATGGAACTTACTTTGTCTATGATGGTAAGTAAAAGTGGAATTTACCTTAAGGCAACATATTTAAAATATATACGGAGAAAGTGGGACAGTTAAGATTTTTTTGGAAGTTGTCTTGAGGTGCTGGGGAAATTCCCTAGTTCTATGATAAACAATAGCTCCTTCATGAAGAAGAAGAGAAAAAAATTACTTAGTTCTTGTGGAACAAAGTGCATTTGAGGAGGAACTGGTTTTAGCAATAGTGAAGTAGAAGTGATGATGTTTGCTTTGTGCCATCAGTAAGATATAGCTTCTAATTACTGATTTGCTAGTGTTAATGCATTTAAGTTATCCCATCAGCCTTCACTTACTGTGTAGATTCATCATATGCAAAACAGAAGAAGACTCTTGCTGGGGAGGAGTCACTCATAAGATGAATTTACAGTTCCAAACAGTTAATCAGATTCTCTCTAGGTGCTCTTCCTGACAGTGAGCTCTCTCTCTCTTGAGAGAGAACTAACTTGATTTTTTTCAGATGTGTACTCAGCTCAGAGGTTGGGTAAAAGTGTCCAGTTTGAGCTTTTTGTGCTTTGGCAATACTGTATGTTTTCTTAGTACAGCAAGTCTTCCTTCAAAAGCTGACAAGGAAGAAGAAACTGATTCTGCCTTTATTCCTTGTATTAAAATTTGGATGGTCTTAACTGACAGCTTAGGGTATATGTCACTTAAATATTTGTATCACTTGGATAATGGTAGTAGGGAAGGATGAGGCAGCATAGCCTCTCCCTACATAACTGACAGAATGTACCTTCTGTCTGTTTCTCTCTTCCTGAACGTATCCCTCTTAAAAAGAGGTTAAGGAAATGTGGGCGGTCATCACTGGAGCAGTTGATTTGCAATTTTAGGCTGGAAAAACTGCTGTGGCTTGTTTAGCATGTAGATTGTAGAGTGGCCTGGGACTAGTAATAATGCCACTGACAGCAGTACACCTGCCATTTATGTACAGAGTGTATATCCTTATGTATAAGTGTGTTGTTTGTTTAACTTTCAGCATTCTTTTGTTGTTTGTTTCTTTTTAGAGTATGAAGATGGTGATTTGTCATCCTGGATAAACAGAGAAAGATTTCAAGGTTATCTTAACGTAGATGGCTTTACGCTGTATGAACTTGGAGATACAGGTGAGATGCTGCTACGACTGAACTCTTTGGCATCTCTTGTTCTTAACAATAAGAAAAAATAAAAAGCACAAAAAATGTGATTTTTAAGCCTAAGAAATAAATTAATCTCAGTCAGTGTTGAGAGTGCCAATTTTCTTTTGATGTTGGTGAGACCTTCTCTGTTGACTAGAGGCTTCATCCAAAGCCTACACTAGTCCTTTCCTCACAACATAAAAATCAGTGTGTCTAATTATGTAGTACAAAAAATTAGTACGACTTTTAATTTAAGAGCAGCTTAGGTGTTTTGCGTATATTGCATTTTAAGAACATTTAAAAGAAACGTTATGACTGGATTTAGAAGTATTAAATATGGTTGTGTTTAGGCATGTCTTCTATAAACTGGATTAAGGTATCTTTAAAGTAGATATAGCATGGAAGAGAGGAGAGCATGTACCAAAAGGGAGCTGTTTTGGAATACTTCAGCTTTTCTCCAGTAAAATAATTTGCGGACCAGCTGAAAACTTTGCAGCCAACTGACTGCCTAAATGGGCATATCAGTCATACTGCTCGAAGTATACGTTCTCTGAAGTATCAGAAGAAATGCTTTAAGTGTTGATGTTTCTGGGCCAGGATACCTTATAATCTATGTTCCATTTTGAAAGAAAGAACTTTATATTCGATGTAACATTGAGTTCTTTCAAGTTTTAAAGATTATGAAGCATCTAGGTTTTAAATATTAGTTTTTAATATTAGTTTCACAAGGTAATTTGCAGAACTACCCTTGCAAATTGGTTACATGTAGTATATTTCTTCCTGTTACATTTTGTAATTCCTCATATTACAAAAAATAAATAACAATTTCATTAATACAATAGAGAAGCCATCTTTCATTTTTAAGAGCTTTATGTAGAAATACACAGTACCTGTAATTTATCTACATCTTTTCCACTCTAAAAAGAACTTGTGTCCTAGTGCATTCACAAGAGTAGTGTCTTAGGGTGTGGAAAGAAATGGGGAAAACTGAGGAGTGACCTGTGGAAGAATTAGGAGGGGAAAAGCTATTACTATTTCACAAGAAAGCCTGGGAATGAGTCATTGTTCTTAGCCTCAAGACTGCAATATTACTTGAAGAATAGCGAGTTTCTTTTTTTTGAGGAGAATGCTTCCTGTAGGATGGTGATAGGTATGAATTGAGCACTTGGCTTGGTGAGTCAATTTTGAGTGAATCATAGTGTCTTGAGAGTATTAAACTGTTTCTGTGCACTCTAGAGGCTTTAGTTAATCCAAGTCCTGATTACTTTCTTAACAGATCTGTTTTCCTAACAGGAAGTGCTTGATCTGGGAAACCTTGGACCAGCTTTCTAAACATGTTTTGATCTGGTTCACCTTGGGAGGCTTCATTTTTTTTTTATTTTTATTTTTTAATCAAGAGAAACTATGAAGTCAATCCTGAAAAGATCAGTGTATTCTAGTGTTTGGTCTTTAAAGCTCCGCTGGTAGAGGTCTGTGAACTAAGTTTGTTTTTCTGCTGTAATGATTTCTAGGCTCTATCATTAAATTTTCCATGTTGTTTTTTTCCCTGCAAGGTTAATACTCCATATTTTTAATAGTGTGAAAAATACCCAGTACTGAATCTGTGCAATAGTTATTGAGTCTCTTATAATGGCAATTACAAGCTTATTCTATAATAATGTTTTTCTTAGCCTCACTTTTAGGTATATGCTAACATGCAGCTTGAGTAGGGAATTAATTTAATCTGTGCTTTTTCTCCTTTTAACTTGTTTTTATGAATAGGGTGTTTGTAGAACACTAGTGCTGCAGCATTAAGCCACATCTTTATTTTCAATAGCTTTAAGAAAATAGAGTTTGATCAGATAAAAGAGGCTATTAGGCATCAAGGTTAGTTTATACTTAAAACTAATTCCTGTCCCTGGAGAGTTTCTGATCTTCTAGGTTGGAATGTTTTCCATTTGAAAATGTATGTATTTTTTTTTAAAATGGTTTCAAGTATTTTATTCCTTATTTTAGGAAAACTTGTGGCTATTGCAGTCATTGATGATAAAAACTCTTCAGTGGAACATACCAGGTACAGAAATGAGCATTGGTGACACCATGGGAGAAATGTGCTTTCTGATATGACATAAAGAAATTCAGAAGTTTCTTAAATAGTTAGAAAGGCTGGGTTAAATTAATGGTTTTAACCTGTGGATATTCTTTAATTTATGACTTCAGCCTACTGAATTTACCTAATTTATGGCTTTGTTGAAGCATATGTGAGTTCAGTGAGGTGATGGAAATTCCTGTATCACTCTTCTACCATTTTTTAATGAGGTCAGATGACCAAATAGTGATTGTATAGCTTTTTAAAGCTGTTGTGTCACCTTATAAACATAGATGAGAGTACTTGAGTTCAGGTGACTTTGAGATAAACTTAGTAAGTGACTGTTCATCAGCTCGGTTGCATTAAAAATTAGTTTAGTGATGCTTATATATTAATTGTCTGTGGAGCTTAAATTAAGAATGGACATTTTCAGTTGAGTTGCAGTTTGCTGAAGAGACCGAGAGCAACGAGACCCTCCACTGTTCCTTTCTGATTGCATAAATAATTAGATTAAGAAAATATTGTTCAAGTACTGTCTACGCTATTTTCCCAGACCTCTTTGGATTTTCTTCAGAGTCACAGTGCTGCATGTTGAGAAGGCAGTAGATGGAGTGAAGCAGTCTTACTGTGTTGGGTTTTTTTTTGTGTTGAGATGATGTGGCAGATAGCTTTTCAACACTTAAAAATGAAGCAAGATGAGTGAGGTGGTTTTTGTTAATGGAGTAGGGAACCCTCATTGATGCTTGCTGGAGAAATCTCAGTGTTTGTTTGTATTTTGATAGAATATTTTCTGGATTATCTAATGTAACTTCTTTTTTCTCCCCAGACTAAAATCTATTATTCAGGAAGTGGCTAGAGATTATCGAGATCACTTTCACAGGTAAGCACTTGTGGTACTACATCTTAAATGAACTGTCTTAAACTTTGACAGCAGTCATTTTTTGTTTCTACATGAAAAATGTTATGATGCCTGCTTTTATGCTCATACAGTGATGTTTTATAAGACCATTCCTTTACTAGAGCGTGTGTTGGGATGCTGACTGTCCTGTGGATAGTCTATTTTTGAATTACATTGCTGAGTGTGCGCGCTCATATTTAGTTATAGGTACAATATTTAAGGAAGAACTTCTGCTGAAAACTATTCCTCTGTTTACTTTTCCATCATTTTTCTTTCCACTGCTTCTCTTGCAGAGACTTCCAGTTTGGCCATATGGATGGAAATGATTACATTAATAGTTTGCTAATGGAGTAAGTAAATTCTTGTTCGAATATTCTTTTCTTTCTCATATTTGTTGCTAAGTATATTTAATTGAAAACAATCTCCTGAAGAATTCCTGAGTTAAAAAACAAAATTTCTGTCCTCAGAATTCAGCATATAACACAGTGTCAGTTGTTTGTTGAATTAAACTGCGTAATTTAATGTTAAAAGTTTAGCTTACTGATGATACTGACTGACAAAGTTTACCTTTTAGGTCTGCTTTGTTAAATTAATTACTGTATTAGAACTGTGGGTTTTTTTCCTTTGTTAAATTTACAAAGCACTAGACTAAACGTATATCACTTTGTAGCAGGAAATGTAATAGTTATGCCTATCTATGACTTTTCTGGAGGGGCACATTTCATTCCTTAGGCAATTTTAAGACTGATGCATGGAAATGTGCTTCAGAGAAAAACCAGAATTCTTGAAAGATGCTGTTTGCACTTGATATGTACATGGTAGATATCAAAATACGCAAGTAGTTTAACAAGATGCTTGACATTTGCTCTTTTTATGTTCCTTGTCTAAAAATGCATAATTAGGGAGTTAAGTTGCGTGACGTTTACAGATGACTACTTGTTCTCTCTGGCCTTTTGAATAAAATGGAAAAACATGGATTATTTGTCACCTTTAAGTTTTCTGAACCATTTTCTTGAGCATCAGAGCATAAACAGACCATGTGTTCATGCCCCTAAATGTTCTGGGAACTTCATGTGAGACACAAGGTCTGTATTTCTGTGAATGCCTGTAGAGTAACACCTGATACAATTAATTTAAAAACAGCTGTCTCTCAATTGAAGTTAGGTGGTGATTGATCTTGTACTTTATAGCTGCCAAAAGTGAGATTTTCCTCACTTCATTCCTGCTTCTCCTGTGCAGACTCTTATGTCTGACTGTCTGCTGAGCTTTTTCAGACTGTTTATCTGCCAAGAAGTGTTTTCTTTTTTGGATAGGTAAGTAGGGAAGTTATTTTGCTGATCCAGCAAACCCCTTAAATGTCTTCCAGTGTTTTCTGCGGAGTACCGGAACTGATGTGCAAAGATATAGGAGAGGGAGGTGAAGTCTCTAGGAGGAAGAAAATGAAGGGACAAAAGACAGAGCTGGCCCTTAGAGCTGTAATGATGTGGTAGTCACGGCAAGATTTGTTTGACTGTTTTATTTAACCTAAAATTGGGCGTATTCCAGATTATGATGTTCAGTAAATGGGAAGTTGCTGTTAAAGTACTCACAGGCTTTTAATTAGTTTCTAGACAGAGTGTATACGTTTCCAGCAGCAAAAAAAAGCAGCAAAACAATGCGGCTATGTAAGTATCTGCTCTCCATGTGGCTACTTCTATAGGGTAAAGCCACATTGTAATGCTTCAGGTTGTCACTAGAAGGCAGCAAATGGAAATAGAAATAGCTTCATGAACCGTGAGAAGTCTATTGCAGAACACATTTTTAATGTGCTACAGTTACACAGGAACAAATTCTGTTTCTTCAACAAAAGACCAAATACTCTATGATTCATGAGGGTAGTAGTAGTGGCCCCTGACAGAAGTACACTTATAAACCTGGCTGTAACTCTGTTATAGTAGGCATTATAACTTATCAGTTGAACGATGGCTGTATGGGATTGGATTTTTGGATTATACTATTGCCTTTATGCACTAAAACACGTAATGTGTTTTGCTAATAGTACATTTCAAATTCAATGCTACTGTGTGTGATCACAGAATCACAGAATAACCAGGTTGGAAGAGACCCACCGGATCACCGAGTCCAACCGTTCCTACCAAACACTAAACCATATCCCTCAGCACCTCGTCCACCCGTGCCTTAAACACCTCCAGGGAAGGTGACTCAACCACCTCCCTGGGCAGCCTGTTCCAGTGCCCAATGACCCTTTCTGTAAAGAATTTTTTCCTAACGTCTAGCCTAAACCTCCCCTGTCGGAGCTTGAGGCCATTCCCTCTTGTCCTGTCCCCTGTCACTTGGGAGAAGAGGCCAGCACCCTCCTCTCTACAACGTCCTTTCAGGTAGTTGTAGAGAGCAATGAGGTCACCCCTCAGCCTCCTCTTCTCCAGGCTAAACAACCCCAGCTCTCTCAGCCGCTCCTCATAAGGCCTGTTCTCCAGCCCTTTCACCAGCTTTGTTGCTCTTCTCTGGACTCTCTCCAGAGCCTCAACATCCTTCTTGTGGTGAGGGGCCCAGAACTGAACACAGGATTCGAGGAGCGGTCTCACCAGTGCCGAGTACAGAGGGAGGATAACCTCCCTGGACCTGCTGGTCACGCCGTTTCTGATACAAGCCAAGATGCCATTGGCCTTCTTGGCCACCTGGGCACACTGCTGGCTCATATTCAGTCGGCTGTCAACCAACACCCCCAGGTCCCTCTCCTCCAGGCAGCTTTCTAGACAGACTTCTCCCAGTCTGTAGCACTGCATAGGGTTGTTGTGCCCCAAGTGCAGGACCCGGCATTTGGCCTTGTTAAACCTCATGCCATTGGACTCTGCCCAGCGGTCCAGCCTGTTCAGATCCCTTTGCAGAGCCTCCCGACCCTCCAGCAGATCGACACTTCCACCCAGCTTAGTGTCATCCGCAAACTTGCTAAGGGTGCATTCGATGCCTTCATCCAGGTCATTGATGAAGACATTGAACAGGGCTGGACCCAGCACTGAGCCCTGGGGAACCCCACTTGTCACTGGCCTCCAGCTGGATTTCACACCATTTACCACCACTCTCTGGGCCCGGCCATCCAACCAGTTTTCCACCCAGGAGAGTGTGCGCCTGTCCAGCCCAGAGGCTGACAGTTTCTCAAGCAGAACGCTGTGAGAAACTGTGTCAAAGGCTTTGCTGAAGTCCAGGAAGACCACATCCACAGCCTTTCCCTCATCCAGTAGCCGGGTCACTTTGTCATAGAAGGCGATCAGGTTAGTCTGGCAAGACCTGCCTTTAGTGAACCCATGTTGACTGGGCCTGATCACCCGGTTCTCTTGCATGTGCTTCATGATAGCACTCAAGATCACCTGTTCCATGACTTTCCCTGGCACTGAGGTCAGACTGACAGGCCTGTAGTTTCCTGGGTCCTCCCTGCGGCCCTTTTTGTAGATGGGCACAACATCAGCCAGCCTCCAGTCCAGTGGGACTTCCCCAGTCTTCCAGGACTGTTGGAAGATGATGGAAAGGGGTTTGGCCAGCACATCCGCCAGCTCCTTCAGTACCCTAGGGTGAATCCCGTCCGGCCCCATAGACTTGTGACTGTCCAGTCGGGCTAGCAAGGCTCTGACCACCTCCTCTTGGATCATGGGAGCCTCATTTTGCTCCTCTAGCTCCTGGGTTTGTACACAGGCGGAACGACCCTCCTTACGACTAAAGACTGAGGCAAAGAAGGCATTAAGTACCTCAGCCTTTTCCTCATCCCCTGTTACTGTTGTCCCTTCTGTGTCCAATAGGGACTGTATGGTCTCCCTAGTCCGCCTTTTATTATTTATATATTTGTAGAAAGATTTTTTGTTATCTTTCACTGACTTGGCCAATCCAATTTCTAGCTGAGCCTTAGCCCTTCTGATTTTTTCCCTACACAATCTCACTTCCCTCCTGTAGTCCACCCAAGAGGCCTGTCCCTTCTTCCAGAGGCCATAAACATTTCTTTTCTTCTTGATATCCCTCAAGATCTCTCTATTCAACCAAGCTGGCTTTCTCCCCTGCCGGCTTTTTTTCCGGACCACGGGGATGGCTTTCTCCTGATCTCTTGCTAGTTGGGAAGTCACAAGGTACTTGATGTGCAGTCACTATGGATGTGCGAAATGCAGTAAGCTTCAAGAGTGTAGCTGATGCAGATGTGAAGGAAAGAATATTAATGAGAAACATGCTTTTACCATTCTGTGATTCTCTTCCCCCTTCCCTCTTGCCTTTAAGGAACTGCTATAAGGAACACACACAAAGTGAGGATAAATGGATAACCTTTTAAATGCTATAGGAATTAGTTGAACTGCAGTGTTTTGCATGGTAATTCTTTTAATGTTTAAACTATCTGTTTTATGTTTCCAGTGACTTGACAATCCCTACTATTGTTGTATTGAATACCTCCAATCAGCAGTATTTTTTGCCGGATAGGCACATTGAGAACACAGAAGATATGGTTCGGTTCATTAACAGCATCTTGGATGGTACAGCTGCAGTAAGTCTTCATTTTGACATGGAATATGTTGGTCGCTGTTTATTCCCTTAAATGCTAAAGTAGGGAAAAAATTGGCTACTCTTATTGTTATGCCATGCTCTTTATCTTCCTGTTCTGTCTGTCTTCCTGTCTTGCGTGCTGTCAGTGAATATGTGATTCTGGATTCTTGAGGTATGCTGTTGCTCACTGTTCTGGCTGCAGAACTTCTTGTAGAAAGGAAGCTTTTCTTTTTGTTTCTCTTGATATTCATTTTATTGGTGTCACTGCTAAATGGAGAGCTCTTTATTCCTCTCCCGTTTTGTTTTAAATGCAGTTGTTTAAAATTTCTCTTTTTATGCATAAAGAGCATAATTGGAGCATAGTTCGTCTCTACCCTTTCTTTTGAGTCGTAAATCAATAAATCCAATAGCTCAGTGAATGATAGGTTCAGATTAAAAAAAAACAGTGCTGTACTTGCTTTGCATATTAGGCACAAGCTTACCCATCTGCTCTAAAACTGAAAATGACCTGTCTTTTGGTATTAAAAAAAAAAAAATCCATCTGGAATTGATGGCTTGGGACAATTTTTTAATGTTGGCAAAACAAACTCAGGTTTAGTTATTCCCTCAGTATCCTCTAAGCTGTGCAGAAGGCTGTGCTGTGTGAATGAGGAAAGAGAGAATGGGCCAGGGCTTTCATGCGGTCGTAGAATTGTAGCATGGTTTGTGTTGGAAAGGACCTTAACGATCATTTCATTTGCACTTATAGGGCAAGAAGGCTTTTCATTGAAAGGGGCCAGTGCTAACAAATCATTTGGCTGTCACCTGGGAAATGCCTATGTTGGTTTAAGCTCCAATTCACTGTATTACTTGAATCCCACTTTATGCTACACTAGCCGTTTTAGGTCATTGAGTGGTGGCAACGGGTAACACTGCCGATCATTTCAATTGTATGGGGTACTTGGTTTATTTAATCTGGCAAATTGGTATAGCAGTATAAAATAGGAGGATTTGCACATCTCTTTGAGAGTGCCACTACAAGACAGATGATACAGGATGTGGCTTCATTTAAGGTAAATGTTGTCTATAGACATGAAACAGCACTACTTTGGCTGTGTTCAGGCCCAAGAAATTGTGCAACTGTTGAAGAATGACAGTCTTTAGAGTATGCTCGTAAACAAGTAGTAGGATACAGACTTTCTGAAACACAGTGAAATTTCTGAGAATTATAACAGTCTCATCCTCCCTTCTTTGGGAAGTGTTAGATTATTCACCTTGACTGTCTTGTTTTTTGTAAGGCCCTGTGAGTAGCCTTCTGTGAGTTTGTTCGAGGGGGTTGTAATTTGAGGGCTTTTGGTTAGGGTCAAGTGCTGATCAGTTGACTTGCAAAATGTGGGGTTTCTTCCCCTTCTGGCAGCTCAAGACGGGTTAAAACTGTTCCTGTTCTACAGAGAAATTGCATTTGGATTCTTGTAGTTACTTTGAAGGTTGCCAAATAAGGTGGTAATGTATGTATAGTCTGTCATTGCTCAACACAAGTTTTCGTTATTACACCTTCATATCTTCTTGTTACATAGTTCTTAGATTTTTATAACTGCTTCTTTTATAACCATAAAGAGATATCAAACAGCTGCAGGAAAGTTAAGATGATCTCTGGAATTGTGTAATTGTTCCATTAGGACAGTTGGTAGTTTCTGTTAGTGTGTCTCCATTGTAATATAGCGGAGTGCTGGTCCACTGTTAGTTTGCACTGATTATTTAAAACAACTGTGAGAGAATTGTTCAGTAGACTATTGAAATGTTTACCCATGATTTGGAACTTGGAGTATCTGGGCATCCTGAGGTGCAAGAATAATTACTCTTCATTTCCTCCTAAAAGGACTTAAGAGGTCTGAAGAATGAACTTTTGGAATCATAAGTGAAAAGTATCAGCATTTTTGACATGGTTCCATTTGAAATTTCAGGCACAAGGTGGTGATGGACTTCTGCAACGGATCAAGAGAATAATCTATGATGCCAAGTCTACTGTAGTGGTAAGTGTTACTTTTAGTTAAACCAGATGATGCACTTGTCAATTAAGAAGCAAATAGTTCTAGAGAGCTCAGAAATATTTTCATGTGTGTTTGCTTATATTATATATTGTGTATATGTCATAGGTAGATATACATTAGATTTAAGCCAAATGAACTTATTGATTAAAGTTTTTAATCCTAGAATCCTAGAATAGTTTGGGTTGGAAGGGACCTTAAAGATCATCTAGTTCTAGCCCCCTGCTATGGGCACAGACTCAGTATACGTTAGTTTCTTTATTTTTCACTCCTTTTTCTGTATTAATCTGACGTGTTTTAACAGGTAGAATTTTCTTGACCCTTTTGACATTCTTTCACTGAAATTGATGGCACATTCACATTCTTAAAAATGTTATGGTTTCAGTCTAATTATTTAGAGCATGAGGGGATTAAATACTACATTTGCTATGGTTTTAGAGCAAAGACTTTAATCATCTGTTTTGTAGGATAATTATGTTTAATAGAATTTTGTTAGGAAGCTGTACGCAAACCTATTTCTTCACTTGTCCCTCATAAGCAAACAAAACCTGTGCTGTGAATTTAAATTGGAACACGCATGTTTATGTATGAGTGCCTTCCAGATACCTGTGAGTGTGCAAAATTTAGCCATCAGTTTCAGAAACCAAAAGTCCTTCCTCCAGTGTCATTAAACTGTTTTCCAGTGGAAGACTGTCTAATAACAGAATGTCTCTGCAGACCCCTTATTACTCAAACTAATTTTTGAAAATGAGACACATGTAAGATATGAATTTGGTTGCTTCAAAGTGTTATTTAATACTGATAGAACAGTTGTTTCTTAAGCTTTAAACAATGAATAGGATATACATTTGGCATATTAACATTAACTATGCCAATGCAACATTGTAATATTTGAGGTTCTAAGACTTTTTTAATGGACTTTAGTATGAATTGTTAAAATAAGGATGACTCCTCCTCTCTGACAAACAAGCCCCTGACTCTGTCATTTTGGACAGTTCTGAATACACGAAGTATTTTATTAGCAGTGTTCACGTTACATTTGGACTTGATCTTAAAGGTCTTTTCCAACCTAAATGATTCTGTGATTCTGTAATAAAAGAAGTAATGTGGAAATTTTGTGTATTCACTGAAAGTGCTTTTTTGCTTCAAATTTGTGTTTCAACAGTCTGTGTTCAAGAGTTCACCACTTCTGGGATGCTTTGTCTTTGGGTTGCCCCTGGGGGTCATCAGCATTATGTGTTATGGAATCTGCACAGCTGACACAGATGGAGGGGTAGATGAACGTGAGGGAGCTAAAAGGGAAGATGGTGATCGGGAGTTCACAGATGAAGGTAGTGAGGAAGAACAAGAGGAGGAAAAGAACGGAAAATATACAGAACTTTCAGATGGAGAACTTACACAGAAAGACATAATGGAAAAGAAAAAAGACTAACTTTTTAGCAAAAAAGAAAATCTCTAGAATTTCCAAATAGACTTATTTATTGCAGGAAGTCATTTAGTGATGATCTTCATGAAAGAGGACCTTTTTGTTTGCATTATGGTAGTTTTGACTTGCATGTATTCAAATTTTCTCAGTAATTGACAGAAAATAAAAATATGAATGTTCTCTTCATTGTCTTCAATAAATAAACAAGGAGCAATTTAAACTAAAGAAGTTTGCGGGTACAATTCTACACTATTTTTTTGGCGAGTTTTGACTTGTTCATTTCCAGAACAGAGAGATAAAGGTGTTACTTGACCTTAGTGTATGTGATCAACTACTACCTATGAAGCCCAGCTAAACACTCATTCATGTAATATGAATGCTAAAAACTAAGGGAGTTTAAGATCTGTAAAGTCTTTCAGAGCCTGATAGCTAAAGACAGCTTTGAGTTTTCCAAGAAGTCACGTGTTTTATGTGTTGTGTGATATTTTAGAAAAAACAAAAAACCCAACAAATTTTTCTAAATATTGTTAGGAATTTCTCAAGTTAAATTTGCTAGGAATTAAAGCAACATTTTACCATGTAATAATATAACTATTGGCAGTCAAGAATGTTTACTTGATATTGGATGTGGCAGTTGTATGCTTTATTAGCAATTTAGCAGGTAAAAATATTGGAAAACTACATGAAACCATTTAGAATGTGATTGCCTGTTAAATTGTTTTGTATGAATGCTTATACAAACTTGTAGAGCAAATGATCTTTAAGTTTTCTGAATCCACAGCACAACTTGATAAAGACATAAATATAAGCACGCTATTGATTATTTTGCATAACTCTGTTGACAGTTGAACAGTGTAAATTTAGTTTACAGAGTTTAATGCAGATTGTTATATATCTTTGGATTATTTGGTGTCGATTCTTATGTCTGAGACTGTTATGTGCACTGAAGGAGGGAGTTACTAAAGCATAATATTAAACATTCGTAGGATTGGTTAGGATAATGCTTTTTTATGACCTGATTAATCATAAAAATCACTTTTAATACAGCCCTGTGACTGAAAAGGGCTAATTTGTGTCCAGGGTTAAAATCCCCAAGTATAAGCTATACAGCAGCCTTTGGCATCAATGTTACGGAGAGTATCACAGAAACAAAACTTTAATTGCTCTTCCTCTTAGTATTCATGCTGGGGTTTTGTTTTGTATTTAAGGCTATATTACTGTGTAATACAGATTGTAATATTCTCCTTGTAAGGCAGCTTGATCACATAAGAAATTACTATGCTATAGCACTAAATTAAAGAATTTTTTTTTAAAATGGGTAAGCTTAAATAGACAAGGTCTGTGCTTGAGTAAACCTGATGATGATATATATCATAACCAGGGAAAATGTATTACATCCTTTTTCCTTGTAGGAAAGAAACTTGTTTCTTTTAAGTAGCTTGCTAACAACTGACTTCATGTTGCAGTGCGGAGTACAGTAAGGAGATTAGGAATTTTTTTCCAGAAAAATTCCATGTTTGATTTTGAATCCAACCTTTTTACTTTTGGGAGGAAAGAAAAAAATTAGTTCATAGAATATAGTGTGGCAGATGTCTGGTATGGGTTTTTTCCCTTTTTGTTTTACCTTTTTCCATTTTGCCAAATTGCCTTTTTTCTTTTTTTATTGTTGTTATAACTAGCTGTACAGTTGCCTTTTTGGCGGGGGGGAGGGAAGCAGAATTTTTGAGGTGTAGTTTTAGCACATATATGAAGATTGAGTAGTTTAAAAATGTGTTTAGAATTTTTTTTAGCATTGTGGAGAGCTCTTGAATTGCTTTAAAAGAATCAGTTAATGACAAACCTGTAAATTTGTTTGGACTTTAGCACATCTCAGTGCTGACAGTTAAAAAGTAGGACTATTTAGGCAGTAATACGTTTTCCTGATTTGTCTCTTAAGATTTAAAATATAGATCAATTACATATTTAATTTTGACTCGGGCTGGGAACCTGCAGCATTTGACATAAAAAACCCAAAGTGGTCTCTGGAACACTGCTGTTCCTTCTATGTTATGTAATGAAAAGAAAAAATTCTGAATGCTGCTGCACTGCTAAGAACTGTTCAACTATTAGCCTTCATTTTGGTGGTTATTTTTGTTTGTGTTTATAATTGGTAGTAGCCAAATAACTTTTTGAGAAGTCTTCTGAGGTATGGGCCTGAATATGATAAATGCTGTGTAATAAAGAAGTCACACTAACATTATTGCTGGTTTTAGAGGGAAAGTATATGTGTCAATCACTTCTGAAATGTAATATCAGTTAGATGTTTACTGAACTGTTGAAAGTTAAACTTGAAATGTTTTCCCGTTTTCACCAAATCCTCCTCGCTATATTCAACAAAACTGCAAAAGAAGAGAAGCATGTGAGTCATATAATGGGTGTCAGAAGGGATGGGTGGTTAAGTGTTTTGCTGTGGTCATGGAGGTAATCAAGAATGCTGAGAATGCTGTCGTCGGGGGCATTTAGCAATTTACTGTTTTCTTCAGTCTCTACAGGTTTCTTAAAGCAATTTCACTGTAATAACGTTGAATTCATGAAACAATGCTGCTTTTTTAAGTCAAGTGTAAGCCTTTGTTTTTCTGTAATAAAAAAAAAATCCAAAGGAGCTTGCTTGCTTTGTTTAATTACCCTGTGTTAAGCTTAGATATTACACATTGTATAGGAGGGTATTTTTGCTGGGACACTCACTGTAAGCCTTCTGTAGGCCTCGAGGAGCACAAAGCAGCAATGCAGCTGGTAGCTTTTAAAGAGAAAAAATAGTTCATCCTGTCTGGTAATGTCTCTTCAATATTTTGAAAATACTCTCTAGAAGTAGGTGTTAATATTGACTTGCCTTTTATTCAGTGACTATTGCAACAGTATAAAATGAATGAATTTCTGAAAAAAAAATTTTAAAACACTGGTTCATTCCATTAGCATACTCTGGAATTCTTTCCAGAGTTTCAGCAGCAAAGGGAACATGAGGCAGACTTCTCTTATACATCTTTCTGAAGAACTTAGTTTTGAGTAGCCTTGACACTTGGAGGTTTCGAGTCTCTTACTGCATCATTTACTTGGGCTGTTTTAACAGCTACTGTCCACACTGTGGTGCTCATGGCTTAAAGGATGGAATGATCTCACTACTAGATCTGATAAGCTGAAGACTGCGCACAAGTTACTAATTTTCATGAAGTGCTTAGGTAAAAGGTTTAGCTTGCTCTCTGCTTGCACTGAACTGATTTACCTGTTCCTTCTTTGTCAGCATGTTTGACGAAGTGGTTTTTCTTGGAGAGGTGGGAGGGTGCAAAATAGTTCTGATGACATCCAAGAGCTCAAATTGTTGTAAAGGGTGTGAAGCCATACAGCCTTTAAGCTGTTAAAATCTCATGAGACTGCAGGTGTCTCAGGTTGTATTATACTGTGACAGTGGTTCTTGCTCCCAGATCTCAGATTTCTACTGTTTTGTTCTTATCACCGAGTATATTGCTAACAGGTTGAACCGTATGAAGCTGTTACCTGTTATTGCTGTAACTGGCAAAGACAATTTTGACAGTGTTGTTGAATGCTTTGTTGAACTCTTAACTCACAAAGTTTTTGTTGTCTGCCTAGGCAGTGTAGGCATTCCTTGAAATACTCTTTTTCTGATTTCCGAAACCTTAACCATTTTAAGCTGTTACTAACCCATATATCAATGTACTGATTTAAAGCCCTATTTATCAGCTGCTCTGAACTCTCCTGTTGCTAGCATACTTCATTTAGCTTATACACCAAGGAATATATAAATGGTCTCAATGGATAAATAGTCTCTAAGTATTTTACATAGTGTTTTATAGTGGAACATTGTGACTTTTACTATTAAAAACTTCAAAGCTCTAGAAGGTCCTTTGAAAAAAAGCAAGGAAACTTTCAGGGTGATAAATAATGAGGGGAATAGTATTGCTTTGTAGATGAGTTTTCCTACAAGTTTAGATTGGAGAAGAGAGAAAACATCACAGAATGAATGTATAACTTGACAGCTTATTTATACTGACGCTGGTATTACTTTTCCCTTGTGCTTCTGTCACTTCATTTGCATTGTGTCACTTCTAGTAATCAGTAGCCCCTCTCATTAGGTTGATGTAGTCTCAGCTGGGTTAATGACTGTCCTGACCTAAAATGGTGGTTTTAAGATGTCTTGAGTTAAGAGATTGAAACTTTGTTAAGTACTAAGGCTGTAGCCTTAAGGATGAAAATGCATGGACAGGAGAAATGGGGATGGGAGAAAAGAATGGACCAGAGTCATATATTCTCGTATCTCTGTCTGAAGGTTTCTATGGATGAGCTACATTTAGTGTACATAGCTAGTGGGAATTCAAGTCCTTCCAAAAAACCTGTTGTATCTCTGCATACTACAAAGAGCCTTTGTCTGGATAAGTTTGCCTGACATATAGTGAGTAGCATTACTACCAAATAAAGATTATTTATGGATTTTTTGCTATTTCTCAGCAGAAACATACACTTCAAGTCACTCATAATAACACACTGAAAATATTCTATTTAATTTGATTACAGATTGTATAAGCTCTAAGTGACTCAATAATAAAAGAAAAGTACCTTAGGACTTTAATACCTAAGTTTTTAATCCCCTTCCAAAGTAATTCCCTTTTATGATAGAGTCATTTTGACTAACTGTAACATTTTGGTTAGTCTTTTTTTTTTTCTTAGTATGTTTCTCTAAAAGGATTTTTCCAGATATCCTCGCAGCATCCAGTACATTAAAAACTGAAATGCAGACTGGTGTTTCAGTTGACTACTGACTAATCTTGTTTATTTCCTCTTTGCTTTTATAAATGTCTTTTTGATCTTGCCTGTGCGTATCAAGACAATTGAACTGCTTCTGCTTAGTGCTTCTTGCAAGACCACAGACCTCACCCAACATACAGTGTTGTTGTCAGGTGCATGTTAAAATTTATTAGGTATCATTTTCTACAAACAGATGCAGAGAAGTGGAGGGGGAGAAAGAAAGGGTACCACATAGAAGCTATCAAAATAGAAAGATGTTTCTGGAGATACTTTCTGTCAACAAATATTTAAGTCTTCTAGTATCAGAATAACTTGCCTGTCACTAAACAGAACAGGAAGAATTAGAGGAAAAAAAAAAAGTCAGTGGTAGACTGCATCTGAAGTAGGGGAAGACGTGTACAGGGTCTGTATAGAACTTTGTTTCTAGGAATAGAACTCCCTCTTGAAGCAGCAGATGTCCTATTATGTAGAGTAGAAGAAAGCTAAGGTTTCATTCTCTTCAATCGCTATGAAAATTAAATTTGAAGGTGCTTCCTGGTATACAGAAAGGCAGACAAGTGCTTTCCAATGCATTAGTTGCTCTGCTGCTGGAGAAAGAGATTAATTGCTTTCAGCAGATTTATCATTTAGTACTTGTGTCCCAGTCTCAGTGGAGAAAATAACTATAAATTATGCTGTGCCTTCATGCAAATTTATGCTTTATACAAATAAAAAATACTTGAAAATGGAATTAAACCTTGAGATGGCAATAATATGATGCATATTTTCCCCCTTTTTCCCCCCATCTCAAATGCAGAAGGAATGCACTTTTTTATTCCCCGTAGCTCATTTATGAAATCCCACAATGCTTCAATCACATCCCAAATGCCAATGTTTGCAAGAGACGATGTAATATATTGTGGTGTTAACTTAAAAAAAAAATCTATGGGATCCTACTTGGAATTAGGAAGTACTAAAAGGCTTTCAAAGTGGATTGAAGGAAAACAGGAACTATTTTCCAAAAGCTAGACAAAAGTGTTCTGTGTTAAGTGCCTCTGGCAGAGAGATGTATCACAAGATTTCTAGCAGATTGAGGGTAAGTAATATTTGACTTTTAGAACAGGATTTAAATGCAGATATGAATCTTACTCTGAAATATATTTTAACACTTTGTTATAATTTAAGTGATGTGTCTTCAAGAGAAGAGCTAGCAGTGCATTTATGTGAATCTGTGTTGGATTTCAGTCTCCAGAGAACACCTGGAACTCAAGACTAACGCAGAAGCACAAGGTTTTTTCAATGGGCTGTAACTCTGTGTCAGCTTCAGGTGTCAAAAATCTGAAAGCTGCTGTAACGTGCTAGACCTGGAGTTGCCCCTGTAGCTTTCCGAAGACTCAAGCCACGTATGTAAAATTAACCAAACACGGGTGCTGCGTGTTAGCTAAAGGAGTGTGATTATCTATGGCTTAAACAATCCCAGGAAAGAAGCTGCAAGCAGTGCTTTAGTTTTGTAAATAATAGTTGTGAGGTGGGAGTCTGCCTCGGTGCAGCCCTTCGGTGGGAATTAGCACAGAGGAGCTCACGCACCAATTTCTTTTCCTACACCATTTACCCAAAGCAAGAGCTCAGCTGCACAGGACGGTGTCTCTGGTGAGTGGTGGCTCTGTTGGCCTCTGTGTTGGCCCCAGTGGCTTTCAGAAAAAGCTGGAAATTGGCCACCATGAGCCTGGGAAAGGGCAGCAGCAGAGACTGCAGGAGTCTCAACTTCGACATGCAGGATGCGTGCGGCTCTGAGGGGCTTTAATGACTGAATCCACAGGGAAAAGGACTCTAAACACTTCAAAAAGTTATCATGGCATTTGCTGCGATGATGTATTACAAGGTAAGGAAGAACACGCGAGGTGTGGAGGTGAGCAGGCACAAAAGCCCACGGGGTATTTCCTCTGCTCAGGCCTGTGCGGGCTGGTTTGAAGCCAGGACAGGGCAACCCTCTCTTGGGGACAGCGAGTTCGTGATCACAGGTGCAGCTTGGCCTCTGCCTGTTGGTTCCTGGGCAGTGAACCTGCCCTGTCATGTTTAATTTAAATTAGAGCGTAGACATGCCGCGGAGCCTCAAGTTCAGTTCCTGGCAACCTTCCTTTGACGTGCAGTTTTAGGCCGCGGTTTAATTGCACTGCGAGTTTAATGACTGTGCCGGCTTAAGGAGTTTCTGCCCTCGTGCCTTTCTATGCTGCTTACGAGGAGCGGCTGAGAGAGCTGGGGGTGTTTAACCTGGAGAAGAGGAGGCTGAGGGGAGACCTCATTGCTCTCTACAACTACCTGAGAGGAGGTTGTGGAGAGGAGGGAGCTGGGCTCTTCTCCCAAGGGACAGGGGACAGGACGAGAGGGAATGGCCTCAAGCTCCACCAGGGGAGGGTCAGGCTGGACATTAGGAAAAATATTTCACAGAAAGGGTCATTGGTCCCTGGCAGAGGCTGCCCAGGGAGGGGGTTGAGTCCCCTTCCCTGGAGGGGTTTAAGGCACGGGTGGACGAGGTGCTGAGGGACATGGGTTAGTGATTGATGGGAATGGTTGGACTTGATGATCCAGTGGGTCTTTTCCAACCTGGTGATTCTATGATTCTATGAAATTATGAGCACACGAGCTTTTGGAAAAGCAACACAGCAAGCGGATAAATGGACTAATCCAGGTGAATGCAGCTCTGCCAGGGTGTGAGACAGTAACGAGGGTCTGGAGGCAGCAGCACAGTGGGGAACTTGTTAAGAATATTTAATGATCTGCCGGCTACGCTGACTTCAGTGTTGTTTTTATCCTCTGTTTGTTTCATTCAGAAAATAAAGGTGATTTGACTCAGTCCTTACAGTGAAGAAACTGTGGGTTGCTAATCCACGATCTCTCAGTAATGCAGTAAAATTATTTGTAATCATAGAATCTTAGAATAACCAGGTGGGAAGAGACCCACCGGATCATCGAGTCCAACCATTCCTATCAAACACTAAACCATGTCCCTCAGCACCTCATCCACATGCCCCTTAAGCCCCTCCAGGGAAGGTGACTCAACCTTAACCTCTCCTTGCTAGGAGACAGCATCGAAGAGGCAAAATCTTGAGTCTTGTCATGTTAGGTAAAATGCATCTTGCACAAGATATAACTAGGGAAGAGTGGGAAGGTAGCACTTCTCAGAGTGGAACTGTAGGCAGTCACTGTCGTAGTGTTAGTGTGACTCACTAGGTTATATATTTGTACATAAATTCTCCTTTACAGTTCTGCATGTACAATGAAAACCACAGAATGCTTGAACTCTTGAGTCCAGACTCAGCAATCCTTTTCATTTGTGCATTAGTATCTATGCAAATAACCAAGAGAAATAGGAGCTACATTATAGAAAGGTAGAGAGTTTTCAGGCTTGCATTTAGAAGAGAAATTTATTTAATGAATAAAGATAACTGCATAAATGCATCGGTATACAGCAACTGATTTTTTTTTGTCTGGTTTTCTGTATTACAATCTAAGAGCTTTGAGAGGTGGGGAGATTTAAGACCTGTTGCAAAAGAAGGTCAGATGGAAATCTCAAATGTCTGCAATGCTTTCTTTTGGAAGCACTTTTCCCAAGTTAGATGGGAACAATTGATTGTAACCTTGGGGAAACAGAGGCTATAGTACAAAATTTATTACTTTCCTAGTAACTCAACAGAAAAGCAAAAGGTGCTTTTAACCAGCAGTGGCCAGAGATGTTTGCTAACAACTTAGGGACAGCCTTGACCATTCCTCTTGGCTGCTTTCTTCAACCAGTTGGTCACTTGCCTATTATATCTGTTAATTCATTCAGGTTTGTTTCTCCTCTTTTCTGCTTCCCTCTAACTTTTATTTTCTCTCTTCCTTTTCTATTGTGACATCTATCTCTTACCATCTCAATTTTCCTTGCTCTTTTCCAAATTTTTTTTTAGTTCTCTTTACTTTTCCTCTCTGTTTATTAGCAGTTAGAAATATACAGAAAATACTAGACAATGATGAAACAATTTGTAATTCAAATTCTTTATTTAGGCCACTGCTTGACCTTTCAGGCTGTTTCATAATGGCTTGTTTCCTTAGTTGCCCAACATGCTCAATATTCTGGTATCTTGCATAGTTTTGTTCATTAATTTTGGTTGGCTGAGTTGAAATTAATAGGATATTTCATTGTTTAAATAAAGGGAAAATTTGTTGCAGATGACTTACAGATTTGAGATTTAAAATATTTATGTGTAGTATGTAAAACATCTTGTCTTTCAGCCTTCCTCTTGGAGGTTGTTACATTTTACTCCTGTATTTAGAAAGCAGGAGAATCTTAGATTTTCTTCTTTTAATTTTTTATTACAGTTAACTAAGATTTTAAGGCTTCCTTTCAATGAAGACCATATAGACAAGCATTTACTGATTAATTTTGTCTTGACCTCAAACAATAAACATGGTCTTGCAATTTACTTCTTTTCCTCTAGTCAATTATTAATTTCTGTGGTTAAAATATTGTAGATACAAACCTATTTGCTAGTCCTATTGTTCATATAGTTAAGCTTTGGATCAGCAATTGGCATCTAGTTTATTAGAGTATTGATGCAGAACATATATTTTTTTTATAGAGCTTTTCTTTTCTCCCAGTCTCCTGTTCTTATAATTGTGAGTGAAATCAGATAATAACGCGATCTAGAAGTGAGTAATTTTAATGCAAAGGCACAGTTTATGCAGAAAACACAATGGTTACTGCCAAAGAGCAGTTGATACTTTTGTTCTCTTGGCAGAACTATTAACGTAGCAGAACTAATGCCCCTTGTTTTTCCAGAAAGCTATAACAGCGCTTTGATTCTCATCCAGCCCAAAGTGTGTTCATGGAGATGCTTTTCTTTTTCCCTTTCTTTGTTAATGTAAATATCAGCATAGAGACAAACTACTCGGACCTGTGCTACTGATAAGCTGTGTGGCGCTTCTTATAATGAAAATATCTAGTTTTCCTTGTTTTAGATACGACCAATGCATCTGCAATATTTGCAGGAATAATCCCCAATTAGTTTATGCTTGAACACAACCAGAAAACCTCTATGGATTCTTCAAAGCTTTCTGCCATTGTAGTTTATTACTTTTTTGCAAGGTAATTTTTTTGTGAATTGCTTGTTTGTCAATACCAAACTTCTAGATGTGCAAGTTCTAAATTTCTGTATGGCCTACAGAGCTGGAACAGGAAAAACAATGATTCAGCAAACTCTCTCTCTCTCGTACGATGCAACCACCAAGCATTACAAATTGCATGTTAATTTGTCTGTGATCATTTAAGCATTAAGACTACTAGTTACTGTAAGTCTATGACCTGTGTCTGCTACAATGAGCTGAAATGTTTGACTTTTCTATGAAGGTGTTTAGGTTGTGCCACAACTCAAGTCTCCCAGAAAAAAAAAATGTATTAGTCTGGTCCTGAAGCACCATAGTTGAGGTCTGGTAAACTGTAGTTCATTTAAATATTTGAACTATGGTTTCTGGAGATGAAACGCTAATGCAATACTTAACTTTAACAGGAGCCAATCTATAGCTGTAAACTCCCAGAAACACAGCTGTAAGAACCTGAATTTTAAGGTAATTTCCCTCTGTCTGAAAGCTTTTGCATTCCATTGACTAACAGGTTCAGCACCTTTATGCTCTACTACAGTAGCTTTCTGCATAATGGTAAATAATCTGAATTTATAATTTCATAGACTCCACCTGTCTACACAGTCACTGTGGAACATCTTCAGATGTGGACAGTGAAACAATTGAACTGTCTCTAAAACAGGGAATCTCAATGAAAAGTGATTTAAAAATTAAAAATAAATTTATCATTAATAAGATTTTCATACCTTGATCACACTGGTGTTACTAGATCATGCAGATAACAAGGATAATATGCTTATTTAAATTAATATTCACCTTTTCTATTTTATATATCCACATTAGGGTGATATTTAAAGATTGTTTAATTATCCATTCTTTAAGTCTTATGAGATTCAGGAAAAAAAATCACACTGATGAATTAACTGGCAAATAGAAAGATTATAACTGTTGATCGTTTGTATAAGTCAATTTTTTAACAGCATGTAACTCAGTTACTGGGGAGGTTAATAGAGTAAATGTAATTGTCCTTCCTGAAAAACAGACTTGGGATACCATGGGCGATGTGTTACACAGAAAATTAAAAAACATCTCTGTAGTTATCACTATGCATTATTCAACAAAAACTAAGACAGTTCTGGACAGTTGCTTATGAAAACAGACCATGGAATTTAACGGGAATTTCAAGTCTTAATCTTCCAGTATTGCATCTCTATTAATATTGGTAATATTAGTAAATGCCAAGTCTCTGAATCTGTCTTTGTGTGTTAATGTAGGATCTTAATTACTGGCAGCTTAATCCAGTCCTCCTAGTTCAAGGTCACTGGATGTCTCTGAAATATAATTACATGTTTAGAAAGGATTCAGTGGAAAAAAAAATGAGTTTTTCAAAAGGATTTTCAAAAAGTAGGTTTTCAAGTCTCTTCTTTTAATGCTTTCAACTTTGCAAGTGTACTAACATGTTCCCCTTGTGATCCCCACCACTCATAAAATGCTTTGTGACTCATCAGTCTCAACTGACTCACAATACCCAGAAGTGGATTTTAATGCTTTATATTTTAAAATAATTGGTCAACGCAGTTTAAACTTCTGACATATGTATCTGAGGAAAAGACAAATGTCAGTTAAAAAAACCCTGCTGATCAAAAGAGAGACTACATTACTACAATGAATCATCATTCCAGTTCAATTCTAAAATAGTTTGGTACATTCTAGGTTTGAAGGTTTTTAAGGTATGTTAAGGTTTAAATTAAAATTGTAATTTAAGCCGGAGAGCTAAGTTATCTTCCGCAAACTATTTGCTTGATATTTATTAACAAGTTTTCTAAATTGCTTTAATCTTGAGCTGGTTTTTGAGTGATCCAAAAGAAAATTTTACTATAGACAGCTAATGAGTGCACCTATAATCGTGAATTTGCTTGAAAATTACTCTGCTGTGCTGCTCCAAGTGGGCTTGCAGAATGTTGAGGATGATGCCATTTCTAAACTGAAAATAAGGAACACAAAACCAACTCTAATTTTTTTTTTCTGGAGTGTTTGACTACTGTAACTCAATTCATTCGGTTTTGCTCTTGTGGCCCATTCATCAACATGCTATTTTTCTCCATGCTGGGATACTCTTCATTTGTCCAACTTTAGGAGAAAGGCAGCAAACCAAAATGAATTATATTTAACTGCCTATTAGTTTCAGTATTTTTCTCCTTATACAATTCTACTCAACTATAGTTTATGAATTTATGCATTTCTAGTATGAAGATACTCTGCCATGTTTTAGAAATATTTGTAATGTGATCCATTATGAAGTTGTCACATAACTGAATTTCTGGGAAACTTGCATCATATTTTCTACTAAAATGAAACTTTTAGAACTGTCTTCTATTTTTTTTTATATATAAGCAACATTTATTGGTATCAATACATGCTGTATCATAGGAAAGCATTATCTGATTTTCCAGCAGATTATAGATAACTCCAAAGCAAATTAGCCTGGTTCATAACTTTAACTTAACTCCATCATGATTCCTCCCAAATCATAAATATTAATTGATAGTGTATGAGGAGAATCATGGAAAGAATTTATTTTGGTCAGGGATATAGGCAGTTTGAGGATGTGTTTGATATAATCAATTAAAAGATCTAATAAACCTCTGGTTCTCTATGTGGAAAATCTTTTGAGACCTTTTTACACAAAAAAGAAAACTGGGGGTGATAGGCATACATTCAGCTTCAGGACATACTGGTAAACTGTGTATCTACGCTGGTATTACATGTAGCATTTAATATATGATAAATATTTGTCCAGAAAAGAAAAATGGTTAAAGAAAAATACTATTGCAATGACAAACCAGTTCTCAGATCCAGATCTGCGCTGCTGTTTTCCTAGATTGGAAGCTCTTTGATGTCACAAGGAAGACAGTGAAATTTCAGTACAAATGTGTAACCTGCTCTGCAAGATGGTTCGTTGACCATCGTAAATGACAAATGTTAGATAGACATCCTCGTTAAGGCGCTGCTGGGCCTGTTGTTTCTGTGCATGAGGCTTTTATAAAAGGTTCACAATTATTTACACACAGCTAAATGCAAATATCCCTCTAATTACAGTTCTGTATGTCAAACATCAAACACTTAAAAAAATATATATCTCTGGTTATTGTGTTGGGATTAAACCATGAGCTGTGTTATTAGCTCGCTTGTAGTGTTATATGCAGCTTGTAACTAAAGTGTTTGTAAGTCTTGCATAATGCCCTAACTTTATTGTTTTAACATTGTGTCCTATCTTTTATAATATTTTACTGGGGTTTTGTCAAAATTATATTGCAGTGGAGTGTTATCAGTTTTAAAACTTTATATCCTGAGCGTGAGTAGCAGCCATCATACCTTTGGATTTTCTTCAAAGTAAGCAATAATATTTCAGGAAAACATACAGACCTGCTTCATCACAGTGAGGTTGATGAAATATAATGTGTTGTTTTGTGTCTTAACATGCCTGTGGTTTGTATGTAATACGGTGGTTAACAAATGCAAAACCTTAAATATATTATTGCTTGGAGGAAGAAAGCCAAACACTTGAAAGGAGAATAATTTTGAATAGATTTACCAACATTTACTTGTTTTAAAAACGTTTGTCAAAATATTTGGAAAAGAAGGGAGCGTTTTTGGAATAAATAATAGTCTCTCAATCCTGTCTCCTTCATCTTTTTCATTTCTCTCTTCAATCAATCCACGCTAGTATGTAAGTAATATAACCTGGTTTGATCAGAGAAAGGAAAGCTGGTGATGATTCTAATGTTTCAGACAGAGAGATACTCACATGCCTATGCTCTTAGGTGTTAATCTAAATTATTATAATATCATAGATACATGGTCGTTGACTCTTTGCCCCATAAAATAAGGATAATCAAATATAAAGATATTTTGCCTGATCAATATAAAGACAAAAATGGGATATTTGTCTTTAAGTATTACCAATAATAAATAGCAAGATGAATTACCTGTACTTGTTTTGTTATCCAATGAAGCACGAAGAATTTTAGCATTTGCATCATCGTGCTTTCTCTTCCAAAGGGAGGAGACAGAGTCTGGAGCTGGTGCACAAGGCTGATGACAGCCACTATCCACACCCTTCGCATTTTCCTTTTAATGATTTACTATTTGAATGATCATTAGCTGGAAAGAAAAAAAAAATATTTCCATAAACATACGAAACATCCAGGCTCATATCCCTAATTACTATTCTTTGGAAAGATGACAGCACATTTCACTGTAATTATTGCTCAGCTGTATGCATGCTTATGAAAAAAGAACTCATTTCAGATTATTGTATGGGATGGTAGGATGGCTCTCAGTAATGTGTGGTGTTCAAAACCAGCAAAGAATAGACTTGATATTCATATTGATTTCTAAGCATAGCAAAGTTATTTGGAGTAGATGTCATGAATATTCAGGGTTTTTTGCACAGAAACCGAGAAATTATGTTAAAAAAAATTTGAAACATATTTGAAAGCAGGATTTGACAAAGACACTATTGAAGATGACAAGATTAGTTAAAAAGTCAGGAAACCATGGCTGTGGTTACTGTAACCTCAGTGTGCAGGGAATCCGTGTTTGTCTGTAGTAAACTAGTCCAAAGCATTTTAATATGTCCTTAAAATATAGTCCTGTTTAAAAGCTGACTAGAAAAACTGGAAGGTGCTGCTCGAAATATGTGATACCTGGGTGTGTAGATGTCTCCCTGCTTATTTTCATGATGCAACCAAGTTGTCATTCCATTTTTTTACTAAGTTAATGCAGTATTTTTCACTGTTCTGATAGTGATGTGCCAAGAGAAAAGGTGTGAGCTGGATATTCTTTTTGTGTATCAGCTGAAATTTGGAAGATTTATGCACTTAGGAATGTATTAAAGGAGCTATAAAAGTCACTGAAAGCAGAATCTTACTCTGATTTTTCTACTGAAAATAATTCCATACACAAAAAATACAACATAATGGATTTTTGCTCAGATGCGTTAGGTGAAAAAGTTGCCTATGTATAATGGGGAACAGTACTTAGCCAATCATATCTGAATTATTGGTCATCTTGGTATAAAAGGATGCATATTCAGTCATATGCTTTTTTTTTTCTATAATGTGTGAGGAAATTTCATTAAGAGTTCATTAACAAGTTGTCCATGCCAATTTTCAGAACAAACCAAAGCATGGCTAGATGAAACTAGCAGCTCATGCTTGTCTTAACCTAGTTCAATAACTTACTTTAAATTCAGTCCAGTGATCATAATGACGTTATATACTGCATCTGCTAAAAAAACCAACCCACCAAACAACCAAGACAACAATCTTCTTTTGAACTCTCTAATATCCTTTGATAGTATAAATTGATGCTAAATCAAGAATAGCTACAGATTTTTTTGCCACAATGTATTGTCAAAACACTTGCACTGTGAATTACAGCTTTCCTATGTCTAATCCTTACTGGATAAAAGCTGTATATTGCATTTAAGTTAAGTTTTGTTACAATACATTTTCTTTTTGAAGATGGTAGCACCTTTCCTAGAACATTTTAATGGGCATTTTGCTTAGTAGAACTTAATAAATACAAGTGGTAGTGTGTATTGAACAGCATTGTAAAAAAAAATAAAATACTATGAAATGGTCTTATTAAAAATCCAACTGAGGCTGCTTTATATTGAGGTGCTAAATGACACATCAAGGATCATCTTGCCAAAAGGCAGAGATCTCAAAGCAAGCCAAGGATGTTTAATGAAGTAAGGAAAACCTGACTCAGGTTCTTTGAGACAAGGGCCTTCAAAGAACAGCGTTGGCATTTATAACTGTGTTTGTGCAACTATGTTTGTACAGGAGTCTGAAGTATTTGCTGCATCATTCTAAGATTACGTTTGTACATCATGCTTGTACAGAAGCTGGAAATATTTATTGATTCATATTGAGAGACATCAGCTGTCTCCATGCGCGTCCTGGCCTATGTTTGGACCTCCTTTCACATATTGCCATTAGAGTTTGAGCTGAGCAAACTGTCAGTAAAGGACTAGAGATAAAAATCTGTTGAAGAAACAGAGTTTGACTTTCTGATGAGCAATCAGAAGTGTAATGGAGCCTATTACACATCTAAAACTAAATCATGAAGATACTTCTAACAGTATATGTATTTTTGACTTGCACTATCTGCCTCCATCTAAACCAGCACATCCAGCTCCCTATCCCTCTTTAACACCTTTCATTCCATGTCTTGTTCTGTATTTATACTGCTGAAAACAGAGCTTCAGGTTTCACTGAAATCAATTGCTAATCCTCTGCTATTGGGAAGGCTCTGAAAGCTGAGGCAAATAGTGTCAGAGCAATGTCATTGCCTGACATTCCAGCAAATTTGTTAGTTTGTTTGCCCAGCCTGTCATCTAATCATTCCTGAATGAGCAGAGAAATCACTAGCTGTAGGTTTTTGTAATCAAAATAAAAATAAAACCAACAAAACAAACAAAAAAAATTATTGTAAATCAGTTGAAATGTATTTGGTTATTTCCCCCTGCAAAAATCTTTGTGACAATGGAGCCTAAAACTGAGTTACTATGCTATTTCTTATTGAAGAAAGAGTGTGTCTGTATATGTATTTGAAAGAATAATAATTGAGGTTTGCATCTGCTACATGAGGTTGTCTTTGCTCTTCATAAACAATACTAACTTCTATATGTACTCTAGTGCATATCTGTAAGATATCTACTATAGAGATCGGAAACAGCCAAGAATTTTAAGAATCTATGATTAAAATTTACTGCTTAAAATAAAATAACTGCTTAAAATAAACTGCTTAAAATAAAAATACAACCACGTATTTTTTAAAACTTCAAAATAAGCAACGCGCAGGAAATTTTAGAAGTCTTTAAAAAGGTGACATCAGGCAGGTATTGAAAGCAGCTTGTCAGAACCAAATATTTCTTTGTCCCTTTTGTTAACTTTATACAATTCCCAGGTAAAAGCAAGAGGTCTTTTTGTTGTAAATAGCAGTACTTGAGACACTTATTCTTTTTCTTGGTATGGTGATTGGTAGTTTAGATCTGTGCCTAAAGATTCTGAGCTCTACTGTTATGTAAATAAATTTTAATTAACATTTACAAAAAAGCATTAGTGGAGAAAATGAAGTTTTTTTAAAAAAAAGACAACAAGCAGGGTTCATTAGAAGTTCAAGCTTTAAATTAAGGAACAGAATAGGAGCCAACTTGCATTCTTCCAGAGACCCTCAAAGCTTCTGTGATCTAAGCCAGTAAATGTCCCTCTTTCATTTATTGTTTCAACTCACACAACTAATGCTGAATCTTTTCCAATTAGCAATCCCTGTCGGGGTAGAAGATCCATGGTATCTTCTCCATTGCTTGAGCAGTTACACTGGTGGGTTATAATCACAGGCTTGGTGATTTATGGATTTCCCTGTGCGTGAAAGTCACTGCTCAATGAGCTGAGGTTTGAATTTAGAGTACTGCTACCTTATACCACTTATATTTTTAAATACAGTTGTGAACAAGCTCATTTGAAAGTGAACTTGCAGTGCTCGCAGTAGGTTACTGGACAATTACTCCGCTATAAATTCTAGATTCAGCTGGGAAAAATGGTTGTGGTTTTGGTTGGGGTTTTTTTGGTCGACAAATCAAATTTTTCTTCTTATTAAATCTTATTGATTGCAAAGTTTATTGTTTTATTCTATTAAGTTAACCCAGTCACCGTTGCTACTGTTGTTAAGGTACATGAAAAAAAAAAGGCCAATTAAAAAAAAAAAAGCAACAACTATGGAATTGGTATAAAGCAAAGGTGAAGTACATAAGTGTGGGATCAGGGAGAGAATCAGAAGACTAAAAGGAAGAAAGCTCATGGATTGACACAAAGACTGTCTAATAGGTAAAGCAAAAGCTTCCAAACCAAGGAATTCATTTGCTTCTTCCTATTGGTAGGCGGGTGCTCAGCCATCTCCAGGAAAGCAGGACTCCATCAGATGTGATGGTTACTTGTGAAGGCAAAAAAACCCATCCCTGTATTATCAACAGTGTTTTCAGCATCAATCCGAAACGCAGCCTCATACCAGCTACAATGAAGAAAATTAATTCCTCCCCAGTCAAAACCAGCACAGCATTTTGCCTGAATTCTTTTATAAATATGATGACAATATGTCATAAGTACAAATGATGTTGTTGCTTTGCTTGCTTTTATTAGGTACACATCCTATAATTGTTTGACCTTTCTCCATTTTGCATATGCTGCAACATTGTAGGTGCGTGTCTTTCATCAGCACTGTGGACATTGGGAAAAATATCCTATTAAATGGAAGAAAAAGTGGCTTACACAGTTAATGTAATTGGAGTAAAAGGCTAAAAGACAAGAGAGGAAGTATCTCCATCAGAATGCAAAGCAAATCTTATGGGCCAGCTTGGATGGGAGCTCCCTTTAAGTGGGTTTTGGTTTCTTTGTATGAAGACCGGTGGTTTTGTTTTGTCAGAAACCACCTATGATTATTTAATGCTACTAATTTCCTTCAGCTTCTAGAAAGACAAAGCTGTCATGTACTGCATAACACACACAGGTTTCTTGTTTAAGATTTCATTTGAAGTATTTCTTTGTCCTAATTATCTGTAAATAGGGTGTTGTAATACTTGCTTACACTCAAGAGTGTAACTGCCTATGCTTTAAGGTTCTGAAATGAAAGGCACCTTCATTGCAAATTGACAGGGTTCATTTTAGTTTCCAGCCTATTGCCCTTTTAATATGACGCTTCTAAATATCGGATGTGGATACTTAACAAACTTGTGCTTCTTTTAGAGGTAACCTATGACATGCGTTTTTTTTCATCCTCCCTCCCCTTTCCTCACTAGACATGAATATTTTTGAGCTCTTGGGATCAAACAGTGATGTCAGTTAATGACTTCAAATAACCTAACTTGACAGGAAACTTTTTACTCCATCACTCATTGCTATTTCTACAAAAATGCAAGTTTGTTAATAAGGTGAACTCCAGGTCCAGTGATGAAAGGAACACGATTATACGACCAAGTATAAAAAGTGAAATTTAGGGCTGCCTATTGACACGTGCTTGAGTTGAGTAGCAAAAATGTTTTTTAAGCATTGCAGTTACTCCAGCTTTGCTCTAAAGGAAATTTTCACCAAATGGCTTTAATCACAATTCACATATTTTCTGATTTTTTTTCGTTTATCCATTTTTGAGCTGTTATTTTGTGTTCCTTTTTCTTGGATGTATTCTTTGGATGCTTGATTGCTGCTACTTCTCTATTGTTCCAAAATATTTGTATAGTAGTGGTGCTGTGCAACTGCATCAGTGCCATTCACAGACATTCTTTCTGTGATTGAGGTGCCCTGTTCTTCAGTCCTTGCCCATTCCTAGTGGCAAAATGAACATTTGAAAGCTATGAAGATTTCAGGGCCTTAGCAAGCGCACCACTTGACTCATTCATATGTCAGTCTATTGTAGTGCAAGTAATGTTTTGGGGTTTTTTAAAAAACAAACTGTAGTAGAAGGTGAATGTAGTTTGTGCTATTCTAAGTACCAATTACTCCAGAAATTAAAAAATGCTTCTTAAACTATTATTATATATGTGCTTATATAGTAAGGGCCAAAGTCAAGGTCTTCTAAAAAACATAATAACCTAAATGGTTTAAATTCTGGAATCCTAGAATCATGGAATAGTTTGGGTTGGAAGGGACTTTAAAGGTCATCTAGTTCCAACCCCCCTGCCATGGGCAAGGACACATCCCGCTAGATGAGGCTGCTGCTTCTTTCAGGGCCTGTTGGATGTGTAAGTAAAATTCTATAGGAATTGTGGAGAAGACGGCTGGAGTGACAAACGAGTCAAGTCTTTGGGGAAAAGATGGAGGCAGAGGGGAATAACACCAGCAGCTGGGACCAACAGGCTATCAGCCTCAGCTTGGTGTACGTCACTGTCAGGCAAGGAGGAGGATTGTTTCTGTCCAGGTGGTGGTGGCCCTGTTGTATGGACTATCTGAGCCCAGCTCATCTTGGAAGGCAAGAAGGGTAAGAATAGATTGATTATACCTAGACAGTTAGCATACTATGACTTTCTGCCTTGTTAAAGATTCTTAATGTAGGCACTTGAACTTAGGCTTGAGTGGACCAACCAGTCTGATAACTGTGAGCTGGCAACAGCTTTTTGGCTTTGCAAATACTGATAGGCAGCAACTTGAGTATCTTAAAGGTTTTGCTTGGCGACTGGGTACTTATATAGTGATCCTGCAGAGACAGGTAGGCACCAAAGCAGCTTCAAGAATCTAAGCAAGCAGACTCACTCAAGCCAGTGACTCATATTCAGGCAGAAAGTGTCCTTCTCCTGATTCAGGACTTTATTATTTTAAACTCTTAATTAAGTCTCTTTGAACCCACAGGTGCAGCCACTTAATGACACTTATTTGTTTTCTTTTATTTGTCACAGGCTTTCATTTACAAAAATATTTTAGGCAGGTGATTGAACCAGAGGTATTTGAGGGGATTTTAACCTGTTCTTTGAAGCTGGCACCAACTTTGGTATTTTTCTGTTCTCTGGACACTAGTAGGGTGTACAATTCTTAGCGGTTCTCTGATAGGTGACTACCAGTCCAATTTTAGAGGATAATGTAAAGTTGATTATGTGTTAGGGCTGTATTATTTTCTGGTTTTACTAAATTTTTTTCTTACAGAATAGCATTGTTTTTAATTTTTCATTTTTTTCAATGGGTTGAAAATAGGTTTTTAATAACCAACTGACAAATATTAAGAAAAAGAAACTTTTCAGATATGTGAGAAGAGAATGAAATACTTTGATTTTGCATATATTCTCATGACTGCCTACTGACTGGTCAAATATTTACGAGTTTCAAATACGAACACATTGAATATTATGTTCAATGCCATATGCATTAGGCATACAACTATTTTAATCACTTTCTTCCAAACCCACTGTTGATGTGCTGATTTTTTTCTTTGCTATAATTTTTGTGAAGTTATTTCATAATACCTGAGTTGCCAAGTTATGCTTACTAAGTTATTTTGCTCTTAGTTAACCTGTTTCATTTTATGATTTCTTAATGTACTTAAAAGTAACCAAGGCAGTTATCCAAATCGCTGAACTTCAATCATTCTGTTTTTTCTAGATCAATGGATGATTTTTCTGGTTTTGTTTGGGTTTTGATTTTGGGTTGTTTTTTAGTTGTGGGGCTTTTGGGTTTTTGTTTGTTGTTTGTTTTTTTATCCAAAGTTGAATAGGTTCGAGGGATTCTAAGGATATCTTACAGAGTAAAGCTTGCTGGTTTTCAGCATAAGAATCATAAAGGCATAAGAAAGATAGGAGATAAGTGTAGCAAATGTTCATTCCGGTTCTGGCAGAGGAAATTTCAATCTCTCCCTCTTATTTTCAGGCTGATGCCCTCATCAGTAAGTGTGCAGAAAGAACACTGTTACTACACTTGGAAGCAAAATAAAATAGTACTTTTTTGTGTCAAAATATGTAGATGTATTCTGTTAACAGAAATTATTTGAAAAGTCTCAAATGTTTTTCATAACTTTTGGAGAATAGAGAAGGAATAAGTTAAGAAGCTTCATAACTGGTTGTGTACTAGAATATAAATGCAGACAAATATAAATAAATTCTGTCATTTTTAGATTAAATTTTGATGTCAACTTCAAATGCATTTATACATCTCCTTTGTTTATGTTACAGTTTAGTTAGGAATGTTTTTAACTGACCTCCACTTAGAGGAATTGTTATGCAGACTTTCTGTAAGCTGGAATTTCTGCTTTTATTATAATAAAAGTGTCTACTGGTGATCATATTCAGAGAGTCTAACTTCAGCCTAAGTCTAGCGTTCTTTGTTGTTTTCCCATAGGTGGATGAAGATGTCTAGCCAGAAGGGAGCATTAGATACTGGGGTTCAAGAGAACTTTACAATTGCTAAAAATAATGGCATATGCTGAAATTTGTTTAGATTCGTCCTAGTCTTAAAGTATTTTTGAAACATGGAAAGTTGTGGGACACTGTGAGTACTGTAGGTGAGGTACAAAGACATCTCCCTCCCTTCAGCCACAGGGCTCTCCCTAATAATGCCAAGAGTTAAAATGAATCATTTATGAGCATCAGTAGACACATGGGTGGGGCCTCTTTGTAAACTGGTATTTTGTTGATGCAACAAGTGTGACAGCCTTTTAGTTCTGAATATAAATGTTACTGAGAGGAAATTAGGTTGTTTCACTGAGGAGATCAGCCAGACCTTGCAGTGCGTCTTGCTGAGGAGCAGGTGCCTCCACCAGTGCTGTGCTTCAGATACTAGTCCATGTTGAAGAAAGATGGAAGGTGAGTCTCTTGAAACTTTACTATCACTTGACTCAGTATTGAAAACAGAGATAATTATAAATTCAGGTCTGAGAACAAAAAGAAAATTGTACATGTTGCTGTATGGAATCAAGCTTGGCGATTACTTCTGTGGTTTAGATTTTATTATTTGTTGACTTACTGAGAAAGAAAAAATACTTTTTTAAAAAAAGCCCTTTCTTTTTATAAAAGAAAAAAAAATTAAGAGGAGAATTGGTGACACAACAGCCATTTCTGAGTACAAGAAAGACCATGGAAAAGAACATATTTTATTTCCAGCATAAGCTATGAGGTTCTGGTTTTCAGCATTCTCATGCTGGAAGAAATTATTTCACAATTGATACCTGAAGTATTCGCTCTGAAGTGAAGACAGACTGTGAATTTACAAAAAAACCCCAGAACAAACCAGCGACCAGTATTGGAGATCAGGTTTCTACCGGAGATACAAAAACAGTAAGAGGTGTGAAATTTGTTAGCCTTTCTTATTTTCTCTGAGCTGCCTTGCTTAAGAAGGTGATTGTTAACTTCTTTGTGACCCAGTTGTGATAATTAACTCTGATATGCAAACTGTGGGCTGACTCTAGAGAACATCCTTGGGAAACATGTAATATCTCAACTCCCTGGTGTTCCAGTTCAGCTGGATTAATGAGTGGATGAAGTGTAGTTGTCTTGGTTTATAAACGCCTCCAGAAGATGGGCGAGGATCTATCAGGTTCCTTCAGTGTTCTTGACCACAGGAATTCATTATGTGTGCTATAAGCACTTCTAATCTTTTCTGTTCAACCAGAACATTTTGTGTTATTATTGACGACTCTAATTAAGATACGAGATTTTCAGTTCAATTCTGTTATTATTTCTTGTCAGCAGATATGATGCATTCATGAGTAATAAGGATGTAGTACACTGCTCTATTTTTTCATTATTAATAGTGTGCATGTTTTCAACATGGGTAATTCCCAGGTATACATTTATCTACTGATCTTTGCTGAAAGGCTGAATGACCTACTAATTACCAAGTTCAAAGTTTAGGTGAAAAATGAAATTATTTTGGTTCAAGGAGACAAAACAGAAAAAGCTAGATTTTTGGGAGGGCTTGTGTTTCTTTTTTTCCCCTACTTACCCGTCCTTCCCAATTAATTTTAGTCATGATTTACTTCAGAATGTGATACTGGGAAACTCCACTGACTTGTGTTAGAAGTGTCTCAGTCCCATGGGCTTAGCCGTGAGTCCCCTTTTATGTGCAACCCTGGTTCTGGATGGGAAAAATTAGTTTCCCCTAAATGGCAACGCTGTATTCAACTTAGTGCCCATATAGTTAGAGACGTTGCATTGTTTGGTTGTTCTGCAGGCTTAGCAGGACCAAGTTTAACCCTTTGGAATTTAAATAATATAGAAGTCTTTGTAGTTCAGTAAGCGAAATTTCCAAAACTGCTGAGAATCTGTGGCTCCCATTGTCTTCAATTAGAACGAAGCACTTCTGAAAATAAAAAGTTGTATGCAAATAAGCAAAAATGAGTGTTGCCACCCATCCTTCTGGCACTGGGATCGTAATTACCTCTATGAAATGTCTGATCATCAGGCGGCATGCCTAAGGGGGGGATCAGCCCAGATTTTTGTCAAGCTAATCATAGCATTTAGGATAGATTGTCAGCATTTTTTTAAATGTCACAATTAGTGAATATTTCCTTCTCCATTAAGTTCCTCAAAGATGTCTGCAAACCTTTTATGACTTTGAGAAAGGCAGGCTGAGACATTTGCATGCATATTTGACAATATTTACCATTTTGGGAGACTACATTTTCAAACACGTACAATTGTTATCAAATCTTGTATTTATTCAATTTAGTTTATTATTGTATTACTTGCATAAAAAAAACAGCTCTCAACTGACAGCATATGCAAAACTTTTGCTTTCTAGCTGTGGTTGAAAAGTAACCGTAAACAACATGTTGTAATGTAGAGAGAATATTACACTGCAAAATCAATTTTTCTAGTAGAGCTACAAATATGTTTCCTCAGCATCAGGTATATATAAGGAAAGAAGGCACTGCATAAAAGATACGAAACTTGTAGCACAGCTCTATAAATCAAAGTGTTATAAAAGCTTCTATCTGCAAGCTAACGAAGTGCTGAACTTGTGAGGATACTTCTATGGCTGTATGTCACCATCTCAGTGTTGCTGAATTTTGAATGAAATCTTGAATGAATTTTCCAAAACAATTATCTCTGTCTTTCATAATTATCTCCTCTTTCATGTAATTTTGACCTCTAGCCAATGAGGGAGACTCGATTATTTGTTTTTTCCTTTGTGTTCCTTTCTCCATCCTGCAGTCATTGAGCTGGGAGAAATCGACCTGAACTGTCCTTCCAACTGCCAAATTCATAATACCCACTTCTTTGGCACTGACAGACAGATAATAAGGAGAGGACAAGCCTTCAGCTTTTATGCTTGCTTCCAAAATCGGGAATGGGATGACTCTGCAGACCAGGCCATTTTCACTGTGGAGACAGGTATTCACTCCCAGACTCTGTGTAATCTTTCCCAGTCCTTTTCTGGTAAGAAATATTTCCCATAGTCTTCAGTTACAAATAGCATCTACTCATTCATCTTCTGTGCAAAGAAACTACCTTCCTTGGACTCAGGCAATTCTGCTAATATGCACAGTTTTCTCACCCTGCTACAGAAGTGACAAGTGAAAAAGAAATCCACCCTTGGGACCTTTGCATTGCAGATGATGGCTAAGCAAATTGCTCCCATTTTACATGTACCTTGTTTATTCTAATTGAAGTTGTATTTATTTTCCTGAAAAGGTCTCAGACCCTGTGAATCAAATGAGACAAAATGTACCTTCCCAATGGGCAGATGTCTAGATCAGACCTGCTGGAGTGCTTCCTACAAAATTCATCAACCAAAATGCATCAATATCAGCGTGTTTCTTCCCTCCAATGCCTGTATCGGCCGTTACATTCTCAATATGCAAATCACATCTTGTGGTCATACATATCAGCGATGTCTTGGAGATTTTTATGTGCTTTTTAACCCTTGGTGTGCAGGTAAGAACTTCAATGATGATCAGATATTTTAAGAAAATTGCTAACGATGAGTAAAAATGTTGAACATATTTATTAGCGAGTAAGTAAGGGATGGAGTCACAGAACCAAAGAGAAACAGAGAGGGATTTTGTTTTCTTATGTTTCATTTTTTCCTGGAAGTTTAAGACTGATTCAAGCCAGTGTTTTGATTTGGTTTCTTAATGGTAGTAGGGATGTAGTGTAATTTTTCCCCCTACTTTCACAATGTCTTGACAGAACAAGAAGCAATGGACAGAAATTGAAATACAGATGCTTTTGTCTGAAAATCAGGAAACGCTTTTTTAATGTGAGGGTAACCAAGCGCTGGCAAAGGTTGTATAAAGAGGTTATGGAGTCTCCATCCTTGGAAATAATCAAAAGCCATCGGGATATGGTTCTGAGCAACAGGCTCCTAGTGTCTGTTCTTAAGCAGGAGAGATTGCACCAGACTACCTCCAGAAGCCCTTTCCAATCTCAGCCATTCTATGATTCTGTGAATTCTATGTTATCCCCATGAAATAATAGAAGACAAATGAAAATGAAATTCCTTAGGTCTGTTTCTGATAGCAAGCAGTTCTGGAGTCTGTAAGACCTTGCCAAATCATTACATGGCAAATATTCACATGGTCTATGTTTTTGATTTCATCAAAGTCAGATGCTCAACTCTAAGTGCACAGTTTTTTGACTCCTAGAACAGTTTAGTGTGAAGATAAATTGCAGGTTCTGTGATTCAGATGCACTACAGCAAAGAGAGACTAAATAAAGCTGTAAGTAGAAATGAATTGCCTGTAAATGTTTAAAGAGCCCACACCCTTGAACATATTTAAAAGCATAAATCAAAAATAGGTAGGGAAAGAAAGAGGATCTAGTGAAGAAGATACAAAAGTACTAGAAATGTACATAATATCTGACAGATAGCTCTGTGTCTTTTCCAGATGACCCTGTATATATGGACAATCAACTCCACAGAGAAGAATATGTTCTGAATGAACATGGCATACTCTATGAAGGAGTTCACAAGCATATTACATCTCGACCATGGCACTTTGGACAGGTACTTTTTGAAGATTTGTTCAGAAGTGGATGTCATCCATACACGGATAAATCCATATTTTTTTCAGAAATCCATGCTATGTTATGGACTGTGAAAAGTCTTAAAGACCAGTCCAGACAATACATGCACAAAACAAAATACTTGAGAATCTCACTGTAGCCCAGACTGTGAGAAAGTTACGGAAAGTTTTCTGTAGTAAAATTAAGGAAATTCCAGAATGTTTTTCAAAAAGGTGAAACTGCATATTGTGCTTCTGAAGGAAAATTATTCTATTGCCAAACATTAAAAATAACGTGGTTTTCCCTTTTGCTTTCCTTCACTTAGATTGGGAAAACCATGCAGACCTCAGGACCTGTGTTTGATTAAAAAAAAAAGGGGGGTGGATGGGGAGGAGAGAGGGCAACTCATATACATGAAAAAGACTGAACTACTGACAAGAAAGGAAATTTATCAGTGTCAGAATACCATAATGACTGTGTCAACTTCTCTTTTCTCAGTTTGAAGATGGGATTCTTGATATCTGCTTGAAGATACTAGACATGGGTGCAAGTTACCACCATGGCTCTGATCGTGACCATTGTTGGCGCAATGATCCTGTGCATGTCAGCATGGTGGTAAATCACATGGTAAGACATCTAGTGGTGTGTGACCTCTGAATAGATTGGGTCACACTTCATTGTATTGTCGAAAGATAAATTTGTACTGTAAAACAGTATGAGTACTGAGGAAAATCCTTGCTGTGCTCAGATTCATAGGAAAACTGAACTTGTAACACTAACCTCTGATGATTTTGTGATATGCTTAGGATGTGATGATATGGTTAGCTCTGTGAAAAGGTTGGTTTTCATTTCTCTTTCTAGATAAGCAGCCATACCACTAACAGTATCATGAAGATTCCAGAAAACAATGATTACCTGAAAGGAACAAAACCATTTTCCTGGAACGGAAGTGTCCCTATTCTTCAGCAGTGGTACAATGGCAGGTGCAGGCCAGTCAGATACGGGTACTGTGGGTCTCTTGCTTCCGTCATGTGCACAGGTATGATATTTCAGTCTGCCCTTATCTAGTTATCCAAAAAGGAAGAGAGAAAACTGGGATAAAAATCTTCAGACTAAAAGCTACTTGAAGTTTCTTACTCATAATCATTTAACTGGAAAAGAAATGGAAGGTTTTTCTCTTTTTATGATATGGCATGACTCCTAACATAGTATTTACTATCAACCTATTGCTTTCCTATGCATCGTGAAGAGCAAGAAGTAAAACAGTACTGTTTTTTCTGTGGCCTTTGTACCATGCAGATATCAGTACTGGAGCTTTTATTAAAACACGGGGCAAGTGCAACATTGTGGAGCCAAAATTATTTATCATTTGACTGAGGTCTGAAGGGTGAGAAAAAATACTAAGTTATTAATAGGAGGAAGACCTCTAGCAATGTCTCCTGCAAAACATGAAGGCAGCAGACTACTATCTTCTTTCACTACAAAGGATGAGATAATAGTGAACTAAACTCTACTGATAAAATTTGAGTTCCAGCTTTATACCATTTGCTTACTGAACCTGTTTCTACCTTGAAGAAAATTAAATTGATATTCCATATATGAAGCTATATGTACTTTACTCTGTTTACAAAAAAAAACCCCAAATAACAAAACAAACCCCAAACACAACAGTATTTTGTTAATACAGAATCAGGATCATTATTTCTGAATTTACAGCAGATCTGGATTTTTTTTTTTCTTTTTTTTTCTGCTGGAAGCTTAACAAACCATGTATCTTTCTGCTAGGCTCTTCTCAGACTACATTTTAACCATTAAAAAGAAGTTTTGAAGACGGAAACACTGTCTGCTAAATATTGCCTTCTATCCATTGTGTATATGTAATTGCAGAGTAGAATCTAAGAGGGTTATTTATAAAATAATTGAAGGATTTTCTTGATTAATTAGCATTTCTAATGATTCATGAATATTTTTCCCTTACAGTGATGAGATGTTTGGGAATTCCAAGCCGTGTTGTCACAAGCTTCTGTTTTCCATGCTCAATTGAGAACCCTCTTGGTGTCAACGAGATTTTTGACTCTACTGGAAAAAACCTGTGTGGGAAAGACAAGATATGGTAAATAAGACATAAACAAGCTCTTTTGTCAAAAATTAAATTAAATTTCATTGGTGGGGCAAGGCTGTTCAGTTTCCTAATAATGTGTTTCAAACCCACAAAACTACTGAAGACAGTATGTGATTTTCCTCTGAAGAACCAGGAGGAAAATAGTAGGACAATAAACTACTTAAACAAAAGAACTGTTGGTATATTATCAATTAAAAAAAAGGGCTACAAGAGGAAAGTTTTGCAATCAGGTCTTCAGGGTTCTGCAGTCTGAGTGATATAAAACAAACCAGTTTCTCTCCCCAAACATCATTAACAGTGTTAAGACATAGAAAGTCTTCTGTTGATTAAAAGGTTATCTCTGACATGGTTTTCCTCTATCGTAAGATATTGAACTTAATGATATGACAGACATATTTAACTGTATATTCCTTCATCCTACAGGAGATATCACTGCTGGAATGAATCTTGGATGGCTCGCAGAGACCTAAATCAATGCTGTGGTGATTGGCAGTGTCTGGATCCAACTCCTCTGGAAACAGGCAGAGGTAACTGTACTATAACTGTAATTGTTTTGTTCGGCTTATGTTGTTGAATTTCTCTACTTCTTAGGTTACAATGTATTATAACGTATTTGTTATCTGGCTTAGGTTCATCTTGCAGTGGTCCTACATGGGTTCGAAGCATCAGAGAAGGTGAACTGGACTTGGACTATGACGGTCATCACATGTTTTCTCGAGTAAATTCAAACTATGTTGGCTGGCTTTCCCAAAACAATGCCAAAAAAATAAAATTCTTCTGCGATGCTTGGCCATGTGGAAAACATCTAATCACCAAGAGTGTTGGCAGTGAGCAATTTGAAGATATCACTGGGTCTTACAAGTATGAACTAGGTACGATAAAAACTCGTTAAATGGGTTAGAGGAAATTTTAAATGATAGTCATATAAGATTATCAATGTAATCTGTCCTATGTTAAGAGTAGAACAATGTGAAGTTGTCTTTTTTGTTTGAGAAAGAGAAAGATGACTTTCTGTTTAAAGATTTTGATTCTTAAACATCTAAACACATTTAGAGGATTCAAAGAAACCACACAGTAATGATATCAATTTAGGATGGGATTGGGATGGGATTAGGATAGGATAGGATAGGATGGGATGGGATGGGATGGGATGAGATGGGATAGGATAGGGTAGGGTAGGGTAGGATAGGATAGGATAGGATAGGATAGGATAGGATAGGATAGGATAGGATAGGATAGGATAGGATAGGATAGGATAGGATAGGATAGGATAGGATAGGATAGAAAAGGATGTTTCAGCTGCAACAATCATCTGTTCCAACTGACAACTTCAGGGCTGACAAAAAGTTAAAACATATTATTAGAGCATTGTCTAACTGCCTCTTTTCAAGGCACTGGCAGGTGGAGCATAGACCACCTCTTCAGGAAGCTTATTCCAGTATTTGACAACCCTCTTGATAAAACAATGTTTCCTAATGTCTGATCTAAGCTTCCCCTGGCATAACTTTGAGCCACACCTATGCATCCTGTCACTGGATCCCTGGGAGAAGAGATCAACACCTCCCTCTCCACTTCTTCTCCTTAGAAACCTGCAGGGAGCAATGATGTCACTCCTCAGCCTCCTTTTCTCCAAACTAGACAAACCTAGAGCCCCTAGCTGCTCCTTACAGGATATGCCTTTCAGCCCTTTTAATGTCACTATTCATACATACAGGTTTTGGTCTCAGTTTTATAGTAGTTTAAAATATTAGCAGACTGTAGATAATCTAAAAAACTATAAATTCTTTAAAATCCAAGATTAAGTACTTACTTGTTGCTTCTTGTACCAGGTCTTTCAGAAAATATGCTTACTTACTAAATTAATGTATTAGAATATTTTGCTGCTTTGGGCTACTGATTACTGATTTTCATCTTCAAGTAGTAAGGAGGAGTTCAACCAGCAAAAATCCCTAAAGAAATGGAGAGTGGATCAAAGTTGATTGTAAAATTGCAAGCTCTGGTGGGTTTTGAACAGGAACAAAAAGAAAACCATTGACAGTTTCTTTCTTTGAATGGTGCATTTTGCCTTTTGAGAAACATGGTAACATTTCACGTTCACCCTAACCCTTATAAAGAGTTATATTTTGAGTTTTGCACTAACTATAGATTTTGAGATATGCCTGACCATTTTAAAATTTAACTAATAAAACACTTTTTCATGTTTTCCTGAGGTATTTATTTTCTTCTGTGCATTCAGACTACAGTGTCTTGCATTTCATTATCTGAGGGATTTGTTCTACACGATGCTACTATATCAGGTTTAAGGAAGCAGGAAGAAGAAATTTAATTATCTTTATGATTTACGTAGATATGACATATTATGCCTGCAGCTTATTCATCTTCACGTATCTTCTTCAACAGGTTCTGTGAAAAACAAAGAAGCGTATTTCCGTGCTTACAGAAGAATTCACCCAGGCTACTGCAATGCTTCCAACTGCCACATTGAAAGAGAGTTATCATCTCTGAAAAACCCATTTTTGAGTGACTCTGGTATTAACATGAGGCTAAAGATGACTAATTGCCCAATGTATGGTGAAGATGTCCAACTGCACTGGCTGCTTGAAAATTTGCGTGGTGAAAACAAAACCCTTAAGTTTAATTTGTGCGCGCAAATAATAACCTACAGTGGCTGCCCAATGGATCAGTTTTGGAAAGACAGTGTGAATGTCACATTGGGTCCAAGGGAAGGTAAGAAGGTGAATTTGTTTAATACCCTTTTTTCTACTTTTCTTTTCAGGAGATAGTTTGGTTTTTAAGATAACTGGAGGCTTCCTAATAGCAGTAGGAAGTGAAATGAATACAAAATTAAATACTGACAGCTGAATTCACTTTAGGATAACCACTCAAATAATCAAAACAACGTCAATACTGCGTGTGTAGTGACAGGTCAATCATAGTCTTTCCTTAGTTTCTCAAGACTTAGAGATTCTTACGTTCAATTTGTCAGCCTAAGCCAGGTAATTTCATGTCTGTTTTCAAATACGCTGTGATAACTTAATATTTAATTAAGCCATTGTAAGTGCCACTTAAACTTTGTGAGGAAGGAAAGTGGAAATATTAGCCAAAAATCAGAAAAAAATAAGGAAATTCATTTTGTTTTACAGTGAAAAAAATCCCACTATGTATATCATATAGTCAGTATGGACCTCATCTCTGTGATCACAACATTATGAAATTAGTTGCTGTCTCAGATCCAGAATGTGGAGAAGTTCTAATGGTTAGCAGAGATATCGTGATCAACAGGCCACCTGTTATTGTGAAGGTAAAAAACTTTAATTATGGGATTTATGGTCTAAGGAACAGACTAAGGACTCCTATTGGGCTCTTCCTAGGTACAATGCAAATAAACTTGAAATTCTTTCTTGTTCTCTTTTCTTCTACTGTATTTTTTTATTTTAACAAGATAAGTGTGATTTTAAATGTGTAGCAGTTGATTTAACAGTTATGCATAGAGATCATAGAAATAAATAAGAAAGAAACTTATACGAATGATGTTTTTTTTCCTCTCACATTTATTCACTTCATTTAATTTTATGAGGTTGTAAAATGTGTTTATTTATTTTCTGACTAGCTACTGAGCCAGCCTAGGCTAAAGGTACCATGTACTGCAGAGATTTCCTTCTGCAATCCTCTCCAGGAAGATATGAAGAACTGTGTAATGACATTAGAGGGCTGTGGTTTATTCAAAGAGCCAATGACCATTGAGTAAGTTTATAAATTATTTAAATGAGGGTAATATTGGGGTTGATTGAGGTGTGCTAAGTCAGAGCAGGCTTTCAGGAAGACGATAGTTGTGATATTTTTAGTGTTTAGGACATGAACAGGACTTTTTGCCCCTTATCATTCAGACACTCCTTTAAAAGCCTCACTCCTCTTCAAACTGATGGATTATTTAGAGCTGGCAAGATATGCTGCTGCTTCATCTTTCTCAAGATTTAATTTAAGGATGCGTTTTAAATTTCTGTCTGAAAGCAAATGCACTCTTCTTTACAATAAATTCTAGCTGAGTCCCTCATCCCTTATAATCCTGTTGAGTTTATAATAGAACGTCTCTAAATATTCATGAGCAGTCACCACATACATGAACAATTAGAAAATGACAGTGAGAAATAACACTATGCATTCTAAACTCATAACACATTAATCACTGGAAGCTAGAAATTTCTAGCATGCTATAACATCCTAGGAAAAGTAGCTGTTCATTACTATGCATTGCGGTTCTCCATGACAAGGAGAACTGACAGAAGTATGACTAAATTCGAGGGGAGGCAATTAGGAATTGTTCTTGCTGAATAATAATGAACTAGATTCTACAAAGCCACCTGATCCACTTAGACTACTGGAAATGGGAAGCAGTAAATACATCTTTGAAGCATCAAGGTGCTACTTTTTTGAAGAATTCAAGAGTGTCATGAATGAGTTTCCAGTTTCAATTAGAGAATTGACTGTGGGAGTTTTCCAAATTTTGTTTCAGGACAGAAGTTATTACCATGCTTTTCACAACACAGAATGTGGTTATTTTTGGAAGAAAGCAATAATTAAAAATTTTTCATAAGTGTTTGTCTCTAGAAACCTGTCATAGCAGAACAACCTAATCATGTGCACTCATCTTGTAGTGCTTTAAGTCTCTGAGCTCCCCAGGGTGCTAATTAGTTTCTTTCTCTCTGTCCAGTTTGGGAACACTGGCAGCCAACCAACAGGCACGGACCATCGTGGAGTTCACACCTTATAGGCTTGGCTGCCACCGGCTTCTAGCCAACTTCGGATGCCACAAGTTCGCCTACTGCAAGGGATGCGCCAAGGCTGAAGTGTGTAGTCCCATGGGCCAGAACGGTACCGTGCCCGTCAACCAGAACGGGTCACTCCCAGTGTGTGAGAACGGCTCCGTGCCCATGAACAGCTCTGGGCCTGTCCCTGTGACGGATCCTGGGTTCAACTCCATGTGTGAATATATATGTATTCCAGTGTGCAACCCAAACTGCGGCGCAGGGGGCCAGCCGGTGTACGACTTCGTGTACCTCCCTGCAGGCCATCCCTTGTGCAACTCCATCTGCAACCAAGGCTTCAATCCAAGCATGAATCCTGGCTTTGACCTGGGATGTGATCCTGGCCTCCGCGTCATCTGCGAGACTGTGCCTCCCGGCATGTGTGCCCAGATGCCTCCGTCCGTGTACGCCTCCGTGCCTGCCCCGACATCCAACCCCGTGTGCACCCCGATGCCTCATGTGATGTTTGAGGCTCCCGCGCAGCAGCCTGGAGGCGGAGGGGGGCCCCTGTCCTACTCTGTCTCTGTCCCCGCGAATAACGCGGTGAGCGCCCTGCTGACCCACTTCATGGCTGGCTCCGGTCCCCCGGCGGCAGCCCCGGCCGTCCCTACCCATATGCCTGCTCCGCCTTCCCACTCTGTGTGCCCTCCAGGAGCCCACACCGCAGGCAGCCCCATGCCACCCCCTGTGCCCATTTCGGTGCCCGCTGCCTCCATCTCGCACGTGCCCGCTGCCTCCATCTCGCACGTCGTCTGCGGCTCTGCACCCTCTCCAGTCCCCCAGCCCCCGTGTGGCCCGATGGCCACCCTGCCCTCGCAGCCGCTGGGCGCCCCGGTAGCCCACGCCGTGTGCTCTCCAGCCCCTTGCCCGGCACCTTCCCCGCTGCCCCTCTCTGCTGCCCGTAGCGCCACCCCAGCCGGCCTGCAGATGGGGGGCAGCCCGGTGGGCCACAGCGCGTGCTCCCCGGCCCCTCGCCCCGTGGGGCCCCCGGCATCCCACTCGCTGTGCTCCCCTGCCCCTCGCCCCGTGGGGCCCCCGGCAGCCCACTCGCTGTGCGCCCCGGCCGTCGTCTCGCTGGGCTCTGCGGCCGCCCGCGCCTCGAGCTCACCCGCCGCTCACGCCGAGGACTCGGCGGCGGCCTGCCTCCCGTGCTCCCCATCCCCGCAATCCCTGGCAGCTGCCACGGCTCGCTCCGTCTGCGTCCCCACCTCTCGCTCGGTCTCCCGGGTCGTGGGCACTGCGGGGTCTCGCTCGGTGTGTGGCCCTCAGTGGGGCCCCTCCAGTGACACCACTACTCGCTCGGGCTCCCGCACCACCTGGGCGCCTGCCTCCCAGTCATCCTGGAGCCCCGTGGGGCGTTCGAGCTATTCTCCCTTATCCCGCACTGCCTACGGCTCGCTCACGCGCCCTCTCTACAGCTCCTTGTCCCGCTCCTCTTACAACACCTTGTCCCGCTCGGCCTACACCACCCTACCCCGCTCCACCTCTCCCTCTGCCTACGCCACCCTGCCCCGCTCCGGGCTGCGACCCTCCAGCACCACCCTGTCCCAGGCTGGGTCCCGCACGCCCTTCAGCCCCAGCAGGAGCAGCACCACTTACTTCAAACGCAAATACCTGTGATGGAAAGTAACTTCGAGGAAAAGGCCAAGCCAGTAAATTAAAGCTGGTGCGCGGATGCTTTGAAAGAAGTTAGGAATAAGATGGCAGAGAGCCGTGTGCATAGTCCTAAGAATTTATCCACGTTTGCGATGTGCCAGAAAGCAGGCTGCTCACTGTCTGCTGAGGGATGCATTTGATGGGATGCTCATATGTCTTGAGATACAGCACAGTGGAAGTGACAAATGAATGGTTGGACTCGATGATCCGGTGGGTCTCTTCCAACCTGGTTATTCTATGATTCTATGATTCTATGATGAACGTGCTCTCCATGGAGTCTTAGTGACAATAGTTTCACAGCGCAGGTAACCGGTCTTACTTGCTTGGTCAAGTTGTTTTATACATAGTGTGCTTTCACTCTCTCTTCTCTTGTTTTCTTTCTATGCATATTTCTCAGATCTCCCTGGGCTACAGCACTAATAGCAAATCTCTCTCCGTGCATGAAATGTGCTGTCCTTGGGACACTGGAAATAGGTGACAGCAGACCTGCTTTACATCTCACCTAACAGACATTGGGCCCCTGAGCCTCAGTATTATGGCTCAGGTCAGTTTTGTATGCACTCATATTTCTTTAGTCATGAGGTAATGAAAACTGTGGATGTCATGGAGTAACTAAATCATTACAAATCAATATTTTTTTTTCTAAAAAAGACATTATAATAAATTTAGTATTGCTGTTCTTGATGTATTGTGGTTCCAGAGTCAGGAATGCAAAGGTCAGATTAGAAAGACTGCAAAACTCAACGAGCAATTAACACCAATATATTGGCTTTCACAGATTATTTTTTTTCATGTAGGATATTTTGCAAGTGTCCTCATGTATATTGCATGCATTTAGGTTAATGGAAAAAGCTGTGATTCCAGATGCTATGCCATTTTGACTCAACATAGCTAGGAAACCCTGTCACAAGAGAGGGAAGGATGATGATATTCTTTCTTTCCAATGCTCAACCTCCCAACTGAAAGGTCAAGGAGGTGAAAGGAAATGTATTATCTTCAGATAATTGGTGCTGTTTCAATGCTAACTTTCTCACTGTGTTTTAGGAGTCAAAATCATACATTGTCATAATGGAACTGTCGCCAAGTTTTGGATTTTCTAACACTTCCCGTTCCTCCGTTATTTTTGTCTAGTGCTTCATCGTTTTTAGTAGCAAGTGTTAGTGGGGTTTTGTGGTAAGATAGATAATTTTACCTATGCTGCAGAATCTTCAGTCATGTAGCAATAGTATTTCAGTAGTATCACAGTAGTTCACCCGTCTTTGCTTTGTTATGAGACTGAGTAACCTTCCGGGGGTTTTGAAAAGATGTGGTGTCAGATATATGTTAGTTCTGAGTATGGTAGAAGAAATCTTTACCTGGGTATTGTAGTAGAATGGTCACTACTCAGTGACTTTTTTTTTACGCAGTTTCAATGATCACTATCAGATATTTGCTGAGAATTTCTTTGCCTGAATGACGATGAAAATAAAAACTTAGAAGAAAACTGTGATTCTGCTTTGTCTTCCTTTTTTCCACTAATGCCTCTTCAAAATTGGGGAAAAATATTTCTCTAGATATATTGGAACGTGAAATCTTCCTTCCAGTGTTCTTCCATCCGCAGCTTCTCTAGGCAACTTGTTCCAGAGCCTCACCACTTTCATAGCATGGAATTCCTTCCTTATACCTGATCTAAATCTGCTCCCCTTATAACAACCAGCAGAACTATGAAAAGTCGAGGAACGACAGTAGCAGGCCTCCTGAGAGGTTTAGAGGCACCTATTTGCTGATGTGGCACACTCTCAAGAGAGGTGTGCTGCTTACCCAAGGCTTGTATTAGGGGTGTTGCTGAAAGACTATTAAGCCTCGTACAAGCCACTGTCTATTATCCACTGCTCTTGTTTCACAAGGGCACCAGGAGCATTCACTAGGAGCAGTCAGAGGAGCATCACAAGAGGGACTACAGAGCCCTGTGAGCAGTGGGAAGGGATTCTGGAGCACAGGAAGTTTTTTCATCAGTCCCCCCAGTCACAGGGAAGGGGTTTGAAAGGGCCAGTCAGATAAAGCCTTGATCTAGCCAAGAATGTCAAGGACAAGAAAAGCTTCTACAGGCATGTGCGTGATAAGAGGAAGAATAGGGAGAATGTGGGACCTCTCTGGAAGGAAACAGGAGACTTAGTTACCCAGGATATGGAGAAGAATGAGGTGCTCAACTACTTTTTTGCCTCAGTTTTCACCAGCAAGGACTCAAGACACACTGCTCAAGTCACAGAAGGCAAAGGCAGGGACTGGTAGGTCAAAGAACTGCCCACTGTAGGAAAAGAACATGTTTGAGACCATCTCAGGAACCTGAAGATGTACAAGTCCATGGGACCTCATGACATTTATCCGTAAGGACTGAGGAAACTGGTAGCTGAAGTCATTAAGGTACACTTTATCACACTGAGGAGTCATGGCAGTGAAGTTTCCCCCAACTGGAAAAGAGGAAAGATAAAGCTCTTTTTTGAAAAAGAAAAAAAAAAGGGAGGACCTGGGGAACAACAGGCCAGACAATCTCACCTCTGTGCCTGGTAAGATTATGGAGCAGATCCTCATGGAAACTCTACTGAGGCACATGAAATACAAGGATTTGATTAGTCACGTTCAGCATGGTTTCACTAAGGGCAAATCGTGCCTTGCAAACGTGGTGGCTTTCTGCAATTGAGCAACACTGTTGGTGGATAACAGAAGAGCAACTGACGTCATCTACCTGGATTTGTGCAAGGCATTTGTCTTCCTTGCCTCTAAATCTGAGACATGGATTTGATGGATGGAACATTTAATGGATAAGGAGTTGGTTGGATGGTTGTAGTCAACAATAGCTCACTGTCCAAGTGGAGACTGGTGATGACTGGTGTTCCTTAGGTGCTGCTATCAGCACTGGTGCTTTTTAATATCTTTGTTGGTGACATGAACAGTGGGATTGAGTGCACCCTCAGCAAGTTTGCTGACAATCTCAAGCTGTGTAGTGTGGTCAACACACTAGAGGGAAGGGATGCCATCCAGAGAGAGCTTGACTGGCTTGAGAGATGGGGTCGCGCAAACCTCATGAATTTCAACAAGGCCAAGTTCAAGGTTCTACACATGGGTCGGGGCAATCCCAAGCACAAATACAAGCTGGGATTGAAATGGTTTCAGAACAGCTCTGATGAGAAGGACTTGGGGGTGTTAGTTGATGAGAAGGTCAACATGAGCCAACAATGCGTGCTTGCAGCCCAGAAAGCCAACTATATCCTGGGCTGCATCAGAAGTGTGACCAGCAGGTCAAGGGAGGTGATTCTCCCCCTTTATTTTACCCTCTTGAGAGCCCACCTGGAGTACTGTGTTTAGCTCTGAATCCCTCAACATAAAAAGCTCATGGACTTGATGGAAAGAGTCCAGAGGAGGGTCACAAAGACAATCAGAAAGCTGGAGTGGTTCTCCTGTGAAGAAAAGCTGAAAGAGGTGGGATTGTTCAACCTGCTGAAGAGAAGGCTCCAGGGAGACCTTATTGAGGCCTTCCAGTACCTAAATGGGGCCTACAAGACTGTTCTTTCATACTACACTTGCAGTTTTTATCGGGGAAGGTCTTTATTTGTAGAAAGATTACCTATTCAAATATTTTAACAGCATCCTGGCTCATTCTTTATTTTGATGTCTCAGATGGGAGGAATTTCTTCCACATCTTTGCATATTCTTTCTGGGTGATCTTGTTTAAGCTTTAAAATTCTTTGTCTTTGGATTGCAACATATGATATGTAATGTGCTTATATGCTTATTTGTATTGCCTAATTTTCTGACTCTCTAGCACTGGAATAAAATTTTTGTGCAGGACACTAATGCAGGACTGAAGACAGAAAGTGTTCCCAGCCTAAGGATCAAATACAGTGGACATGCACAGATGAGCCTTTGTTACTATTCTGTTGCTTGTTTGTACTAATAATTAAGTCTGCTACCACGTTAATTTGAATTTTAAATCTATTTACTTAAAATATACTAATTAGCCACACCTGTCCAAGTTTTTAACCAACAATATTATTTTTTCATGTTCTTCTCTCCTGAGAAAATTTGCCATTGATGGTGCTTGGTAGACTGTATTAGCTATTGGAGCAACCTGTTCTTTTTCATACGTTCATTTCCAGCCATCATACATCTGAGATGCATGTGTGTTTTCTTCATAACGCATATTTAAGGCAGACTATCTATCAGTGCTCTATAGAGTTGGAATAAAAACATTCATTGATAAACATGAATTGGTTGCAGAAATTAATAAAACAAAATAATATCTAGAAATCCCAGTGTTGCGTGTAAAGGAGGGAAATTCTTTATGGTGTAAAGAACTGTCATCACTGTATACCATTTCCTTTTAGAAGACCTTCTTCATGATTCCAGTGTTCTCTGATTCCTCTTTCTGAACATGAAACTTCAAATTTTATTAAAGCTATGATGTTTGATGTTTGAGATACATATCTTCAGGAATCCTTGCTGCTCTAATGTATTGAAATATAGCACTAAACTTAATCCATTATCTGCAGCAGCTTCTGGGTTTAAATCTCAGACACTGGATGTTAACCCTGAGCTAAAAATGCAGTGTAATTCTGGCTAACATACATGTAGCAACTTCATCTTCTAATGTCTGCTCATCTCTTAATTTCCTTTTGATCTATTTAGGCCATCATTTTTTTAAATTTTTTTTTTTCCGTACAGGTGGAACAATTAGAACAGCTAGAAGCTGTTCAAATTCAAATATCATAAAAAATGCCACAACATTCTTCAACAGTCATTTCAAAGCCTCTAACAAGGAATTCAGTCTTTGGAGCACGACCATTACAAGATGGAGAGAATACTGAGGATTTTGTAATGATCTTGTTTCATTCCTTTAGGTGATCTCAGCCAATTATATAATAGCATGAGTCATTAGGGGTCCCAACTGCACATTAGCTGAATACTAACATGCACACGTTTCTGCATCACTGACTGCATCATATGCCAAAGAAAATATCAATGCAGAAGGAATGACAAAGAGTATTCATTGAGATCTGGTGTATAACGACTTCACGGTGGAAAATCATATGCTCCTATAAAACAAGTTTATTTAATGACTATGAACAAAATAGAAATATGATGTAGAAGGGTTATCTGATACATAAGGCAAAAGTTTTGGCTCTCAATTTCCAAAATTAAAACTCTGAAAATTTTGTGATGGATACTGCATAATCCTAGTAACGTTCAAATCCTGAGAGCCTTACTGTTTCTGTTTAAAATCTTGAGTTGACTAGATTTGTGTCCTGATATGTATAGATTTTCCTGCCAGTCAGTGCTGGATTGATCCTGGTATGCTCCTTGCTATTTTAGACTAAATCAAGGTCAAGAAGCCAGGTATTTCCAGATTAAATTCCTTTATTGGTCTAATCCTTGAGGTGGTCTGAATATACAGAACTTAATCATATCTGTAACAGTTAGAGATGGCCTTAATTATTTGTATTTTGTGTTCTGTTTAATGTTCATCTGTCCTTTAATGTAAAACAAAAGCACAGTTCTAAGCTAGACCCAAAATCTGGGACTTATACATGAAGGTAAGTTCCTTACCAACATGCCAAAGGACTGGCTTTCTGTTTTTTCCCACTGATGCATTTTTTTTTTTTTCCAGCTGTAGCAGAAGTTCACTGTTTTTCTCTTCCTCATTATAAAATAGTCAGCCTAACAGTGAATTTCTCTGTCTGCATTGGGAGGGCATTTCTGGAGGCAAGGGATACACTTAGTTTCAGTAAGCAAAGAATCGAATAGGAAACTATTTGATGTAAATGTTCCAGGCACTTGATGTTCATTGTACTGTAAGGGAAAAGCTTAGCCTTGTTCCAGTGATTCCCAGAGGGATGGATGAGGCTATTGCTCTGAGTGAGGTACATAATCTCCATACCATGAAGGTTTTCCACATGCTTGTTTGCTAAAACTTTTCTTCTTGGCTTTCTCCTGAGAGGTGAAGGCAAAACATTATGGCTACTTGACAGTGTTCACTGGCATCTTGCCTGGGCCACTAACACTCTTGCTATCCACATAGCATCATGCTCTTGATTCATTTTAGAGGGAAATTAGTAAAAGAGGGTGAAAATACCTGAACATTATTTGCTATGGTGATTATTATGTAGAAAAGGCATCACTTGAGAAGCAGAAGTTTCCTGTTCAGTTCTTCCCACACTGACTGAACTGAAACCTTCTTCCATAGAGGCAAAAGGGCAAAAAGTAAGTTTATATGATTTTTATGGTGGGAAAAAGAAAGGTAATTTTTTTGTTGATCTAAGCCTTGTAGTATGAGATAACAGAGCTATTCACACTCTAGCAAATTAAGTTCACAGTGGAAGGTTGTCCCAATCTGTAATTATGGATTGGCATAACTACTGAAAGTTTTCCTTATAAGCTATGACTACCTTGAAATAATGAAGCTATCACCTAAACTTTTATAAGCATGGTAACCGCTTTGATGTCTGAAATGGATTTTATGTCAATGAAGTAAGCAAGAGCCTTCAAGCAAATGGAAGTGTTCATGCAAATACAAATAATAAGTATAAATAAATGTAAATACTCTTCTGTCACAAATACATCTGTGTTAGTTGCCTTATTTCAAAGGTTGGTGTTCATGCTGATTTTCAGCGAGAGGCAGTCTACTAGATTTAATTTGCAAAGATGTAAATTCTTTGAGTTGCTTTTAGATGTGATGCTTACTTTCTCTAGCTTGGCTGATAGAGCTCTAGGAAGCTGTAAGAGGAAAATCATTGTGAAATATTTCTGCTAGGTACTGTCTTTTGGAATGAAATATCTTTTTATAGTAAAAATATATCTGTATTTCCATCTGTATAAGATGTAAAATTCAGTGGGAATCTGTATTCAAGGTCGAGTAGGGGAAGTATAAAACAGTTTACATTCATATCATTTTGGTTATATAGAGGAACTACGTATTTAATACTTTACTAATACTTTAACATATTTCTCCTTTTTTTTTTGATTTGTGTAGAACAACTACCAGTACTAAGAGTACATGAGTACTGACTCAACAGTTAATCTCTTCTTCAAATTGCAAAGGGTATTTAGAATTGCCAAATTACCTGGTGTTTTTGTGAATCAGCAAACACTTGAAAACAAGAATGAAAAAAATAAACATTTTAATTGTTATATAAAAGCAGATAATGGAAAGGAAAATGTACTTCTTTGTTACTATCAGTTCATTTTAAAGCACTTCATAGCTAAGAACATGGAACTTTCCAGCAACACAGATTGCTTATAGTTCAAATTTTTTGTGATCTTATGACTCAGGTAGAAATAAGGCAAAAATTGACAATCTATACTTAACATAGCTAGACTTCCCTGCACTAAGTGAAAAACTGAAGAGGCAAACTTAATTTGGACTGCAAATTTTAAGGTGCTTTTGCCAAGCTTTTATGTAAGCACAATAGTTTTGTCAGAAATTATTAAAGTGAATTTTGTAGTTGATGGAAAAAAAAGGAACTCTTTTTTTATTCTGAAAAAAAGGAACTCTCCCTTAATGAGAGGTCTGAGCACTGCCTCAGTATTCAGCACAATGTTATATTTGATAAAAAGATAATTACATCAGGCAAATAATTATTTGGAGTTGAGTTGCTATTACAAATCAGGATACCTGTCTTATAAACCTATGCTAACTATACTTAAGTAAGATAATGTTTAAGTAAGATAGTAAGCATTATCTTCATCTGACTTGCTGGGACTGAAAGGGGTATTTAAAATACTGCAATTGCTTAATTATTTAACTGAGTCATCTGCGGTGCAATGCTACTATTCAGCACATGGCTTAATTAACCCCTGGTAAATAATGTGTGAAGGCTATGTCTAAAAAATAACAGAAAGAGTGAAATGAAAGCATTTTAATTCTAAACCATATGTCTCAGATATTAAAAAAAAAAGAAAATTAGTAAGTGGTTTGTTACATTGTATTAGAAGAAAATACTATTTGCTTTTGCTCAAAACCAATAGAGTATGTTTCAAAAATTCCTTGTATTGAGAATTTTTATGGCACAAAGTCTGACTGAAATAATTACTAAAAAGAAAACAAGGTAACACTTGTGCATTTTTATTGTGATCTGACTAGAAAATATCTTTTGTGTTGATTCAGAATCCAAAAGGACTTAAGAGGCAAGACCAAGATGTGTATTTTTGTTCTAAAATCATTTTGAGGGATAGCACTACCATGTTAAAGTATTTAGAGCTCAAATGTGAAAGACCTAAACATTAAGACTCAACAAAACAGTGAACTAAGTTACTATGGAGGAAATAATGCTGTCATGAACATACCTAGTTTCCAAGATCAGAATACAAAAATGTTCAAATAGCCTCTTTCAATGGAATTTTGCAGTCTATATTTCAATGGCTGATAGATTGTAGGTACTCTCTAAAGAGAATAGATTTGGCTTGAAAATACTTTATTTACCATTAAGAAAACCTGCTGGAGCATTTTTGCAAAATGCAGAACTCCAGCCTCAGTTTTTGACCTCAGCTAACTGCTATTAATGTTAAAATCCTTGGGTTTAAACTTGCTGGCTTAAGGATTTTGTATTAGAAGTGAGTTTTACTTCATTTTATGTTATTTATTTCCATGATTATTGACCTGAGTGTCAAATTCTTCCTTTGACATGTGATCACTGGGAATATTTCTCCTTTGTAAGATTCTAGGAAATTTCAAATTGTGTAATATATAGGTCATGATGTTAATTATCTGGCCTTCTGTAATTGCTTTAATATCTAGCCTCTCACTCTGAGAAGGTTATCTTATATTTTATAACCACATGACTAAAATCTTGGCTCCCCTCTCATGCAGATCCCTCACAAACACACTGACCTACATACAGTGTTTTACATTTTCTACTAGAAGCAATTCTGCCAAATATTCCTTGGACAATCTGCTTTTATTTTGGATCTGGCATCATGTGGAACAACCTGCTGACATGTAAAATCAAGTTAGATGTCTTTCCCCTTCAAATTCACAGCCTGATGTGGCTCCTACAGGTGAGTGTCCTAAGTTCCACTGGATTCAGTAGAACATAAAGAAACCTGTGGAACTGTAGAGGATGAGCTTGGTTTGTGTGAAGGGGGTATGGAATCTCATAATAATCTTTGAGCACCTGAAAAATTGTATTCTAAGTGCAATATTTATTATCTGTATTTCAGCAAGGTTTTCATAATACATCTTTTTTTTCTTCATTAGAAATATATAATCTTCATTAGCAATATATCATGTACTTAAAAAGTATTTATTAAAATCAATCTTTGGGCTGAAATTATCTTTCAGAAAGAAAACATAGGTGATTTATTGACACAGAAATATACTAATTACTGACAAAATCCCTGGAAAATTAGGATAACATAGAGCTTTGGCAATGAGGTGTTAGCATCCCTTCCTGCAATAAATTTTCAGCCATGATATTTGCCTCTGAAAAATAATTAAGTCACAGCCTCATTCATAAGAAATACTGAGAAAGCGAACATGGCTCAAACTAAAAATACGTGTAATAGAACTTTTTAAAGAATGAACTTGAGACAAAAATACAAGCTGATTTTATATTTGAACTGTTCTGAGCTGGTACAACAAATATTTTCTTTTGAAAAAATACAGTTATCTGCTCGAAAGGAAGAAATTCTTAAAGAAATCTTCTGTTCTCTCTCTCCAGAAATTTATCCTATAAAAAAGATCAGATTTTTAAATTATGAATAAGTTACTGCTTTTACTATTATAATACTTATTATTATTATGTACTAGTTATATAAATTAGTATGATTTGGCAGTTTAGGCTCCACAATTCCTGTGATGGAAGATACCTGACTCAATTTCCGTACTTATGCAGGAAACAGAAGTTTGATTTCAAAATCACACAGCTAATTTCCTTTTTCATACATGAAATCTTACAGATTTCCAGCTGCTCCAGTGTTGTTTTATTTTTTTTTGTAAATCATAGATATAAATGCTGACATTGCATTTCACTACTTTTATATGGCAAACAGTCCATGTAATATATATATATTTTACTTTGGATTTATTGGTTTACTGTAAGCCAGGTTATTTTCTATTTGTTTTGAGTTGCATCGTATCAATTTTCATTAATAGCTCTTTGGAGCACACAGAATAGGCTGAGTGACAATGTCATTCATGTTAGTTCAAATATGAATAAGATGGCACTACTACCTGAAATTCTTGGCAATGTTTCTTCTTGCCTAAAATGTTTTCCCTTCTGCTGTCAAAATAAAAAAATAAAAAAAAAAAACCCAAACCCAGAGAGTTGAAGAGAGTTCCTTGAAACAACATGCAGCTGGGACAGGAAGGCTTAAATCTCTATTTTGTTGATTTTTTCCTCCATGTCAATTACTTCAGATGACTTCCCTAAAGTATTTCATTGCATGGCTGTATGAGTGCATATCTCTGCAGTTATGGGTGGAGAAATAAGAACCCAGGAATGAGGGGCTGGTGGGATGATGATGATGATTGAACTGGCTTATGTCATATTACACTGGTTATGAAACTGGAGTTTAAAGCTCTACTCCATTTAAACATGACAGGCAGGGTCTGTTTCTATAATTTATAGAATTTTATAAATTCTATAATTTACACAACAGCAATGAGCGAAGCCAGGAATAGTAGGGGAAGGCATTATAGAGAAATAAAGATACCACTAAAATAATCCCAGTATTATTTATTTTTTAATGGATTTTAGTCAATAGACACATATACCCAAGAAGATGTACAAAATGAAGCTCAGCAAGAAAATAATTGTACCCTTGTTTTTGTTCAGAATATCTGTGAGTTTAACAGAACTTCTCATTCAGTGTCAGAGCTTTAATATTTTTAAGCAGGAAACTTATGGAGTTAGTAACTGTCCCTCTTCATGAAGATAATTTAGTTGGTGGTGCCTGTTCTGTGTCTTTGGAGAGTCTGAGTGTGTTTACTACCATAGTATGTTTGAACACTCCTTCTAGTCTGACTCAGTGTAGGAGATTTTATTACAAAAAATAAGAAAGACAAAACTACTGTCCCTTAAGCAGGTATCAGCCAGAGTTTTTGTTGCAAGTATGAGAACATAATTTTAAACTTACATGCTTGTTTTGCTTTGTAGAACATATAAAAATATCAAAGAATATTCCTCACAAATGCTTAGTTTATCTGTGTGCAAGCAAGTAATCAGAATAATCTGAGTGCATTCTCTAATAAAATATGAAAGGCAAGCAAGAGCAGGAAGTATTTGCAAATATTTACTTGAATAAGTGAGTCTAAGTCACTTCGATAATATTCACAACCATTTTTCTCAAATAAATACAGAAAAAAACCAACAGTAGAAGCAATTTTTAATCCTCAGAATATTTAAGAAAGAAATTTGTTTGTGAATCTCCATGCCATTAAGAATTTAGTCCAGATGTCTGTATGCCCATCTTTGAACCTTTCCAGCTTGGAAAAATTGAAGACATCCAGTACAGGAAAAATGCATTTTTCAATTAAGACATTTGAAGAGTAAACATAACAGCAAGTTAAAAATTACTCCTAAAATGAGCCATTCTGCTGAAACGTGTTAATGAAATTCTGGATTTAAAAAAAAATAAATGAAAATTATAAAGCAATAGATGCTTTGCATTCTTCTTATTCCAGTTAGACCTGTATCGGGGTACCAGGAAATAGGAGCTGCCTTCTAAGGTGTACACTTACCTCCCTGAGTACTGAAGAAGCTTCACCGAGTATAGTCTATATAGATCATTTTTTTTCTGCCCATTACCTTTCCCCTTGGCTCTAAAAATTACATATACATAGCAACGCCAGTGAACAGAATTAACTTGGAAGAACAGTAAACGCTGAGGATCCAGTATCCCAAGAATATGTTCTTGAAAAATGGGTGGAGCCAATCTTCCAGGTAAGTTCACCCAAAAGAAACGTTGTTCATATGTCCCAAGGGGACCTCGAGAAATAAACCAAACCTCATAAATGAGATTAGAGAGATTAGCTTTCAAATAACCTCCCTGACTGATAATTTTTATGCAAATGTACCCAAAATACTGTGAACATCTGTGTAAATATCATACAATGATATTGCACTGCTGGGCTTTTACTTACTGTAAAACATCTTCCCATGAATACTTCCTAGGTTCTTGCTCTGACTGTGATTGCAGAAGGGATTGGTTGTGGCTGCTTATCAATTATTCACGTAGACGACCACGTCATCGTGCATCCTGCCAGCAGATCATTGCAAACATGTTCTTTCCTCAGATAGAAACACTGCGTATGCTCCGCATTGAACTAACACTTGATTAGAAGAAGATGATTTCAGTCAGATTAAGGGCCAATCAGTCACAATCATTCCTGAGTCCCACAAACCTGGATGATTTTTTTCAGGATTAATTCCTTACTCTAACTGCTTTTTAAGAGATAGAACCTGAAATAACCTAACTTCATAGGTGCATCATTTTGCTGCACTTCATAGGTGCATCATTTTGCTGCAAACCTCAAAAAAGTCATATAGCTTATTTTTTTGAACTGTTTAAACAATTAGGTCAAGAAACTGTTAAGTGTTGCTATCTAAGCCACTGGGAGCTCCCTGCCAACTGATAAAAAAAAACCTGCCAAAATTCCTTCTGCACTCCAGCAGCAAGGCTGAATTCTAGGAAAGTTTATAAGAATCAGAAAGTATAGGGTGTAGCATCATCCTAAATATTCTCATTTTATGGATATGACATACATTAGAAGTTTTCTGTTTTGGAACGCAAATACCACTGAGAAGAGACTGGTAACTGAGTTGAATCCAACAGGAGATCAGCAACAGCTGCAGAGAAACTGAACCTGCTGCATGGCCTGTTTTGAGTGTGATGTGCTGCCTAGAGAAGGTGAAGATGGAAAGAAAATAAGTGGTAAACAAACTACTGCCTCATTTTTTTGCTTCTCCATGTATACAGGCAAAATGTATGTCTGATCCTTTCAAAATGGTCTGCACATTTACCATATTCCTCTGTGATTTTCTATATATTTCAGCCTAAGAACAATGTAGCTTTTAAGGCACACTCGCACAGAGCATTTTGCACAGATGTGAGATTATATGAAAATATATTCTGCAGATAGTGGAGTAAAATTTATTTGATATACATAAAAATATGTATTTTATTGTAGTTTTTATCCTCAAGTAAATAATATTTTTTTCTCCATGAAATCAGTGATAGAGTAGAAACATGCAGATATGACACATAGTTATTAATTCCAATGCACCCAGTGGAACTGAAAATGGATTGGCAAAATGGTTATTAACCTACAAAAGAGGAGAAAGTATCTTCTTAAGGTAGTTGCAGCCAAAGCGCTTAGCAGAGTATGGAGAGAGGGTGAAAGGAAAGCAACGAAACATAAAGCACCAGGGAAGAAGGAAGACAGGATGACATGACAGCAGGTAATGACTGGGAAGGAGAAGGAAAGTAATGAAACAAACAGTGTGTTTAAAGCATAAAATGAAGACAAGCAATGTTTCACATTCCCTGCTGACGGACAATTGGTGCTTTGTTAGGATACCTGATTTTTATCAGACAGAGAGGGACTAGGGAGCAGGGAGGCTGCTAACAAGATCACCTGAGGGACTGGGGACCCAGCTGGGAAAGCTGGAATTGGCTTCTCTCTTGCTGTACGTGAGAAACAGGGTTTATGTTCTCATAGTGCCACATACAATCTCTATGTGTACATTTTGTATGGAAACATTCTGGCTATACGTGCTTCAGCAGGTGGAGCTGAAGCTTTGCTGATGTATGAGAGGGTTTTAGTGCTGCTAGTGTAACACAAGTAAGATATATGCACTAATATTAGGCTTTTCTTGGCTGGGCTACTCTGGGACATTTCTGAAGGAGCACTATTTTGTCTCCAAAGTTGTAAGCTGAAGGTCTGGTACTATTTTGTGAAGGACAGAAGCCATTCATGTGTTTTTGGGGGCTGCTTAGAGCGATTATGGTTAGATTCGATGACCCAGTGGGTCTCTTGCAACCTGGTTATTCTATGATTTTGAGGTGCTATAAGTTGGTTTCATTTTAAGCATATAAGCTAATAGCGAAATGCAACTTTACCTAGTAAACAGACAGAATTTAATATTTGTGTTTACCCAATAACAAAAAAGTGTAAATCTGAATTTAGGATAAGGTTACCTAAGTCTGTTAGCTGAAATCAAAAAGACTTAAAGAGTTCTCTAGCTGACAGATCCCTGCAAAAGTCAGGTTAGAAACATACAGCTTTTAACTATGGAAACTTGCAGTTCTTCTTCATATAATTTTGCTCCTTAAAATTTCCTTTTTCTCTGAGGGAAGAACAGATCAAATTTACTTCTGCAGCTCTTCTCCTCCTCACATACACTCTATCTTGGCATGCTGACAAAGCTTGCTATGTGCACAGAAAGGAAAAGAGATGTTGGGCTGGAACAAGGAATAGGTAAAGACATCAGGACACATGTTTTTCTACCATCTACATCATATTATGCATCTAACTGTTCAACAGGGTGGGAGGACACACTCCTCTCGACGTGAGGCAGGGACTTCTTGCTGAATATTGGCTTATACATAAACATAGAATCATAGAATCATAGAATCATAGAACAACCAGGTTGGAAGAGACCCACCGGATCATCGAGTCCAACCATTCAATCCACTGAAAATATCCCCTGAGTTGTGAAGTTCAGAGATCTTTGTTGTGTTCCTGATAATATCACCTATAAAATCTTAATTAATATGACATCCATCACCCTTTCCTCTATAATGTCCATTTACTTTCTATCCTGCAGTATTAGTAGTGGAGATTTTTTCATTTTTTAAGGCACAGCTACTATGCTATTAGCCAAAAACTGCACAATTGGCCAAATGTAGGACAAATTGATTTTGTCAAATTGTTGTGGATGAGAAGAATAGAAAGGATTCTGAGAAATACTGAAAGTTTTATTTTTGTATTCTGAAAACATTTAATTAAGATGAAGAAAAAGCCATCAGAAAGTCTTTGGGGAATCCACTGTGGCTGCCCAGCTCTGACAGTAGATCTGCATCACTGTTTACGACAGTCCAGGTTCGTGTTGCCACAGCTCGTGCCAGCTGGCAGCTTCTGCAAGAGATCATTCACTAGCTAGAGAAATCTGAATTCTGTGCTTGCAGATTCTGATACTCTTGTAGTATTACCCATGAGTCCTTGAAATGATGAGGTCAGATGTGTTATTCTGCATCTGTTAAGACTCCCCCTCTTGCTTGGGGCACTCACAGCTGCCTTAATCAACTGTTTTTCTGGCCCCATGCAGCTTCAGTCCAGTAAAATACTGTGGAAAAAACAAGAACATCTGCTCAGTTTTTTATTCAATGTTCAGTTAAGTATTTCAAAGAAAGACAGGCACAGTGTTCACTGTACTGGGATTTCTGCACAGTTGATTTGAGTGGGACGTTTTGGCAGAACACTATAGCTAGAAATGGAATTGAAATGGCTGGTTTAGCTTATTAGACACATGGTAGCCTTATAATACTGTGGTTTGTGGAAGTCTTAATAAATCCTTCAAGTTAGAATTTCTGACTCTTGACTATATAACATATTATGGTAAGCGAGAGTTTTAGTTTTGTACTGAATAATACCGTTTTCAAAGCTACTGTTGTATTTGATACAGTATCCTGAAGTTGGAATATTGATCCTTAGCTGTTCTGTCTTTTCTGTCTAATTTAGTAACCAGCTTAAGTGGGATGGGAAAGGCAAATCACAGCTAAAAGAACAGCTGAACCTAAAAGTTTACTGGATTTTTAAACCTTGTAAGATGCTCAGCTATTTTGTTCTTATAGAGACAAAACATTCAACAGCATGTTCCACTGGACTGGAGGCTGATGTTGTGCCCATCTACAAAAAGGGCCGCAGGGAGGATCCAGGGAACTCCAGGTCTGTCAGTATGACCTCAGTGCCAGGGAAAGTCATGGAGCAGGTGATCTTGAGTGCTATCATGAAGCACATGCAAGAGAACCGGGTGATCAGGCCCAGTCAACAGTGTTGTTCCCACTTGTGTACCAAATCCTCTCCTAAATTTTACTTTATCTTCTCACATCCCTTCCTTCTCAGTGTTGTCCTTGTGATAATAACTCACTATGTTCTTGCAAGTTGTCTGGTTTTAAGAAATGAGAAGTATTATGCACTCATATCACCTGATTCATCATTGATTGCAGAGCTTTTGAATTTATTTTTTTATTTTACATTCCTATTTGAGATTACCTTTTACTCATATGCATAACTAACTACCTGTATAAGTCACTCATCTTTTCTACGTATACAGCTATGATTTTGCTGAAAGACTGAGAAGTAGATGAGACGTATCACTGCAGGCTTGTGGTAAGCCAAGGCTTATAACTTAACTTTTGTGCAACAATATGATTAGATGCAGATGCTTTCTACCTGGCAGGAAATAGAAAAATATTGCCCTTTTGTACAATTTTGGAAGATTTCTGGCATTTCTTTTTTCACTGTCTCCATTGATTCTATAGGTTTTGTTATTTTCTTTCTTTTTTTAGAGAATAGAGGTTAAATTTAAATAGAAACTTTACAAAAGTCATCTGTAATTCATGATATCCTCTTTACAGCTTTTCAAAGGCAGGAAGAAAATTTCCCAGCACTAACACAAGTAGGTGGCAGTAGAGATATACATATAATGACATAGATGGTAGAGCACATAATAATGCTATTTAAGCAGTAAGGTTTCATTTTTAGGCATCATGAAATGACTTTTGATGAATCAATATAGATCAGGAAATGCTACACCACTTTGTAAATGCAAACCACTTTTAGTTTTCGGCTAGTATTGAAGACGTTTGCAGACCTCAGTGTTCAGCTGTTTAGTTTGGATATCGAGGCAGACTTGGTATCATTTAAACTATATACAGACTTGTTCCGTCACTGGAGTCTATCTTAGCTGTTCCTTCCTTGGCATAGGTAGAACTTGATTAAGAAGCTTCAGATTTGAAATCCAGACCCACTAATTTCTTGTTTTCACACTGACTTGCAAGACCTGAGCTTTCTGCTGAGGAATATCGGTAGTGGAAGTATCAGATGTGTAGCACTTTCATACTAAAATGCTGGATAAAAGCAAACTCATTGGTTTAGAGTTGTTCATTACAGATATAAATGTGCTCATTCTTAAAAATTAAGATAGTGGGGTTTTTGTTTATCATAATTATACGAAATAGTAGAAATTTACAAATTTTACTCATTTTAGAACTTGCCTTGTGCTGCTCAGATATAAACCTATTATGAGATGAAGCGTGAACTCTGTGTGAGAAGACACATACATCACAGAATAACAGGATCATTTGGATTGGAAAAGATCTTTAAGATCATTGAGTCCAACTGTAATCAAACACTACCAAGTCCACCACTAAACTATGTCCCTAAGCACCTCATCTACACATATTTTAAAAACTTCCAGGGACAGTGACTCAACCCTTCCCTGTGCAGCCTCTTCTTACACTTGTCAACCCTTTTGGCAGAACAATTTTCCCCAATAATCTGTCTAAATCTTCCCTGGATCTCTTCTGCTTAAAAAGTCCAAATTCAATGTCTACACATAAGTAAGTGCATATTAAATGAGATTACTATAATTGCAGCACAGTTGCAGGAACAATTTTTAAAAATTATTTCAATCTACTCTTCATTTATTTTTAGTACTTATTTAAAAGTAATGAAATATTCATATAGAACAGAACAGAACAACAAATGCCCAACAAATGGTATACTAAACAGATTTTTTTAACTTTAAAAGAGGGAGAAAAGTCTATGTTCCATGAGTTTCTTTCAGAACTCCACTATTTCTGTCAATACATGGGCTTAGAGGGTGTTCATACCATGACAACAGATAGTGTTTCATCATTTTGAAATATAAAGATGTACTATATCAGAAAAAATTATGCTGAAGTGTAATATTATGTGAAATATCATACAAATAACAGCTTAAATTTTCAGAAGCCTATCTGGAGCTCCAAATATTTGACTACTTATCTTTAAACAACTTCAAGGAATTGTTTTTAATTCAGAAATGTAAAAATATGTTTCCTGATTCTCAAGATGATAATCCTAAATCAGAGGTATTTGTTGCTTAAAAATTTAGATTTCAGTGTTCATCACAAATGTGAATGCACCAAGCCTTCCTACCATTGCATGTGCTTGTGCTGAAAACCTGCACTGAGAAAATATTTAAAGAAGATCTTCAGTAGTCTTTGAAAGTAATACAATAACTTTAAAATTTGCCAGAACTAGGCATAGTGGACTGAAGGAATGCAGTGGGCAGATCTAGAACACAGTATTCCTTTGTGTGATTTTAGCTTTTTTATAACTTGGAATTTCAAAAATATACCACGCTGTGAAAGTCAGACATGCAGATGCTAAAGAAGCCTGACGAGAGTTATGAGTTTCCCTACTGCTGTAAGGATGAGGATTCGAAGCCTAGGTGGTGGTTGTCTCTGGAAACACATGCAAAGGTTCTCTGAAAACAGCACTGCAGACTCTGAAAGCCTTTTCAAATGCTCTTTACACTTTCACTTTGCAAGACCTTCTATGCTAAATAAAAAGAAGGTTTATTATTTCTTCTTCATAAGTACATTTAATATTTTGTATCTGTTTTCAGTTTTGTTTTTCATATTTTTTTTTGTGTAATAACCAGGTGATACAGAATGTGTCTCCCCCACTCTTTTCCTTTTTGTTCTGCCTATAAACACTGAAAAGTATATGTTTAGCTTTGTTAATCATACTCTAAGTAGAAAGGAAAGGCTTTGACTCGTGCAGAAGACAACATGTTATTATAAATAAGTTGTTACATATGAATATGCAGAACGTGGTTTCATTTTAAGTTTGTCAAAGTCACTGTTAATGGAGAATTAGAGGACTGGAGCAAACTGTAAGAATGAGGAAATCGATGCAGGCTGTGAGGAATTTCACTGCTGGGTGGCTACAGATGTTCAAATAGGATAATGTTAACTTTCATATCTCTCAAGAGATCATAGATTCATAGAATAGTTTGGGTTGGAAGGGACCTTAAAGATCTTCTAGTCCCAACCCCCCCGCCACAGGCAGAGGCACCTTCCACTACACTAGGCTGCTCAAGGTCCCATCCAACCTGACCTTGAACACTAGAGGAAGAGGGCAGCCACAACTTCCCTGGACAACCTGTGCCACTGTCTCACCACCCTCATCCTGAAGAATTTCTTTCTAATGTCTAATTTAAATGTCCCCCTTCCAATTTAAAGTGATTCCTTCTCATCCTAACAGTACATGTCCTTGTAAAAAGTTCCTCCATGGTTTTCTTGCAGATCCCCTTCAGATACTGGAAGGCTGCTGTAAGGTCTCCCTGAAGCCTTCTCCAGGCTGAACAACCCCAACTATCTCAGCCTGTTCCCATAGCAGAGGTGCTCCGGCCATCTGATCACGTTCGTGGCTCCCCTCTGGGCCCATTCCAATAGCTTCATATCCTTCTTATGTTGGGGATTCCAGAACTTGACACAGTACTCCAGGTGGGGTCTCCCAAGAGAAGAGTAGAGGGGGTCAATCACATCTCTCAACTGCTGGCCGTGCTTGTTTTGATGCAGCCCAGGATACCGTTGGCCTTCTGGCTGTGAGCGCACATTGACAGCTCATGTCACTCATGTCAGTCATCAAAAGTTTGTTTTAACTGTCAGTAAATTAAATTAAGTAGAATCCCCTGAGTCGGTACTCTTTTGGCCAGGACACCAACCTCCTAGAAAAAGGAGAAGATAGGGCCCAAAGGAAGAAGCCTACAGAAGATGCCAAGTTTCTCCATAAAACCATCATACTTAGCTTCTCTACTCACTTATGTCTGTTCCCATGCAGTGAAGTGGGATCCAGGGTCCTTTCTGTAAGTTCTGCACTTTGACCCTCACCAGCCCCTTCTCCGTCCCCACAGACCTCATGGACCTCGCCCAACACCTCTAACACAGGAAGGGTATCTGCTGCCAGCGACTGCTCTGATTAACTCAACAAATATTTCCCTCTCCAGTAAAGTCTTATCATTCAATAATCCTCCCATTTTGCTATTCCTTTTTCATCTTTCACCAGTTAGTTTATTTCCTCTTGTGCTGCTTACTTTGCATGGATTTTATCCTTAATTCTCTTCTGCACCTGCAGATTTCTTCCCCTTGATCTACACCAGCTATGACCCTTTTACTCCCTCCTTTCTCAGCTCTACCACCAGTTCCTCTCTTTCTTCTCTCTCTTTTATCTGCAGAAATGATGATACTTTTTTGTTGTTGTTGTTAAATGACTTTCATTCTCCTTTCATCTTCTCAGGTGCCTCAAACACTCATTAACTGAAAAAACAGGACAAGTACACCTCTTCATGAGCCATTCGAAAAGGATACAGTAATTACTGAACCTGCTCTTAGTAATTTGTGATGTTTCTTACCCCTTCTTTGACTCCTTCTTTTGCTTTGTCCAGAGGATCCTCTGGGATTTCTAAAGAAATAAAAGCAGGAATCATGTACTTTCACCTTTACTACCTACTGCTCAGAATCATAGAATCATAGAATAACCAGGTTGGAAGAGACTCTATTTCAGGCTTGACTAGAAGGGTCTTAATGTGTAAAATACCAGTCACTCAATGACATCAAATGGAAAAAGGACATGCAGTACAGGTCTAGAGGAGGTTCCACTGTCTGCCTAATCATAATAAACATTTTGCCCGTGATTAGTTACTTGGCCTGAATACCTGTCTTCTTGGCTGAACTTTTCTTGCTCCAGCCTGTTCCTGGGACTCACTGAGTGGCCTCAGGCAGGGGCAGTGCAGGAAGCTTAACACTCTCCAACCAGTAGAACTTGGTTCCTGTCTGCCTGCTAATTACCTAGCTACATCCACAGAGTTTCATTTTGCATTTCCTCAATTGTCAGATTTCAACTTCCTGATCTTCCCTTCTTCTGAGAAGGAATGACAGCCCTGCAAGTGCTTTTTAAATGGAATTGTATGGTTTTTGCCTTTCCTTACTGTATTTTTTTTCTGATTGGACATATTCAACAATAAGATCTTAGATTTTCCCAAGCTGAATTATCCATACATCCTAGGGGGAAAAAGAAACCCTGCAGAAACATGGCACCGCTGTCACTGCAATTAATTGTTTCAAAAGTCAGTAACAACTGTAAAAACCCCAGTGCACTGTGTGCAAGTAAAGCAAAGCAAGCCAGAGGAGCGTGCTTCCACACAGAAAACAGTATCAGGATGAGGGAAACAGGTGCTTACAAGGAGACTTCTGTGAGGCTGCTCTCATGAAGCAGCTCCTGAAAAACCTAATTAAGCACTGGGCTATAAGCCTTATTTTCCACCAAGTTAGTAGGAGCTTCTTGGTGTGAAAGTCCTGAGCTGTCACCTGAAGTTGATTTAAAGAGACAAGTGATTACCCACAAAGTGAAAAATAATGTGGCATTATTCCCTGAAGTATAAACTCCAACAGCAATCAGAAAAGAGAGACAGAAAATAGGAGGCTACTGTATAGTGGAAGAAGCACAGTGCTGACAGTAGTGGAGATGAAGTGAAGTTGACAGGAGTTGGCATTTCAGAGTTGGCTGCACTGATGGGGGTTGAGTGGTTCCCAGTCCCCATCTGAGTTGTCAGCACCACCAGGTGGCCCTGAGCTTGTCTCTCTCCTCCATCCTTTCCTCTTCTTCAAGCCTCAATTTACAATTAATATTTTAAATTACACTGCTAGTTCCTACTATGTCTTATAGCAAAATGTCAACAAATAGGCGACATCATTATTTCATCATCGTGTGGTTTTTTTTTCCATTAGCTTAAGAAGAATGACTGTTTTATTGTAGGCTACTCCTCATTCTGCTGTGATTCTCTTCTCTTGCTCTTCTCTTTCTCCTCATATCTTTCAGTGTCAATACTTTATAAATTATGAACAACATTCCTGTTGCAAGAAAGCTAGTCATCGTTTATCTTCTGGGCCAGAATTGAGAAAACTTATATAAGGAAATGGATGTGAAGGAAAGAAAAGCTGAGGATGAAATACTGTTAGAAAAAGAGTAGGATGGAAAAAATGCACATCCCAAAAATATTGCTGGTGCTACTACCTCCCTCCACATTTCTTGTAGACAATTTATATTTTTTCCTCTTTATATTTTAGAGTTCTTTAGTCTGCATGTTTCATCAAATTATACAGCTGTGTTAATGGTCTTGCATATTCTTTGCTGTCAGTCATAAAGAAGTGTTGCACAAAGGCTAATAATGGCTTTCTGTAGTTCTACAACCTCAAAAGAGTTCAGATTTTCCCCTGGCATTCTTAGTGTCTGAGTTATGTTGAGACAGTGTGAAATGAAGGGTTATTGTTATTAGTAGCTACTACTTTTGTTGCCTTGTTTTTGTGTGTTTGCTAGGAAAACTTTTTTAACCAGTGTTGCTAAGGAGTGAATTTGACCTGTTTCGGTCTTTTCACTCATTAGAGATAGAATTCTCATTTAGTATCTGATATTTTTATTCCTGAAGTGTTTTTTAGTGTTGCTGGAAGCATATCAATTGATAACACAACATCTTAGAATAAATTCAATATTAAATAAACACCTGTTCATTAAATTTGTAGTGCTCTTTATGCGGTTTAGTAGCAGATGCTACTGCTGATAATGATACAGACTGACAGGCAAGTTAGATACTAATGGACTGTACTACTGATGAATCTGCATGCTCTGTAAGATTACCTGTCAAAATAAACTCTGTATTTCTCTCTGAAATAAAACACATTCTAAAAAGAGTTTTAAAGAAATTAAATGTTGTCTAACAGGGCCACTAACAGCTAAGAACCTAAGCTTCTTGGAATAAAAGGGAAGGTCATTACCTGGATAAGTAATAGCATAAAAGCCTGTAAAATATAGGAATAGATGTTTCTACTTTTCAACAGTGATTTGCACTGAACTTGTAATTTTTAGAGTATTCAGTTATAATTTGGGAAAAGGTATGGGAAGTAAGGTGAAAAAGGGTCCTAACAATGTAAAATGTTCAAAGTAAGAAAAAAAACCTGTGAGAAACTGTGAAAGGGCTTCTTGCATCCAATGGAGCTGAAAAGGCAGAAGAAAGTCTATGTAGATGAATGTGAAATGATGTACAGAGAGCTCCCTCCCCAGAACTTAACTTTATCTATGCAGCAATGTATGTTAACCAGTGCTTCAGGAGTAAAATCTCGGAGTTGTAACAAACAGTGTGTGAAAAAATATATGAACACCATGCACAGTAGAAGTTGACAGCAGATGGGATATTAGAAATTATTACGAAGAGGAATGTGATGGAGTTATCCCTATGTCTTTATTTAAAGTTATGGTATCTGTTATGCTTTTTATACTCTGCGCTATTCTTGCTTTTAAGTCCTCAAAAATATTACGCCTACTAAGTGTCCAGGGAAGGGCAATAAGAATGATCAAAGGTATGAAATAGCTTCAAATGAGGGAAGAACTACCATTCATCTGTCTTATACTCTTCCCAAGGTATTTACTATGGTCTTCGGTTTGGGAAAGGATGTTGGGCAGGGCAAACCAACAAAATTAAATTCCACTGAAACACAGCATCTACCACTGTTTTCCTTTGAAGAAGTTCTACTCTCCTTTTACAAGGAAAATGTGAGAGTGTATAAGGTTGTAAAGGAATTCAGATTAAGCACTGCCTCATCCTGAGAAGTTCAAACACACACCTTCTATCTCTAAGGGAATTTCCTCCCTAACAAGCTGGAATTAAATCTATTCTCCAAATAAATATTTAATCTGACTTTTGAATTGCATTTGGATATGTCTTCATTGAGCAAGCAGCACAGCAGAACAGGAGCAGATCTGTAGAATGAACTAAAAGGAACACAGTTCATGTGTCAGAAGTGGCTTCAGGACATGAACCACAACACAGTAAGATAGTGGAGGATTTCACTTCGCAGTCACAACCCTGATACAAAACTACATGCTAATATGGACATAATCTACCAGAATCTAGTTCTCAGCCTTGTGAGTGAACAGATGTATATTCACAGAATCACAGAATCACAGAATAACCAGGTTGGAAGAGACCCACCGGATCATCGAGTCCAACCGTTCCTATCAAACACTAATTCCTATTAAATTATTCCTATTATTATTCCTATAAAACTATTCCTTTTCTTCCATATAATAACTCACAGGTTTGGGGGTTTTCACAAGGGAGGGATAGAGGGGCAGAATCTCTTCCCTCAACCTGCTGGCCACACTTCATGAGGCAGCTCATTAACTAAGTCCTTTAAAACATCACTTGAGAACAGTATAAAATATCTTTTGATTTAGTTGCTTTGCTGTCAGGAATTGGGATGGTTAGGTGGAGCATGCACCAAGTCCCTAACCAATTCACAGGAGTAATGAGGGCTTGGTGCATGACACAATGTTCCTTGCATTATGTGAGGAATGCCCTTAAACTTTTCTGAAGGCTTCCCATGGTAAGCAGCTATCTATTCTCTGTTATTGCCTACTTTTTACCTGCTACTAATTTTTCCTTTAGGAGAAGAATGTGTCTGGATGACAAAATACTTCAGTCCTCTCAGTTTTTATTTCAGTGGAGAAATGAGCTGTCTAAAATGTTTTCCCATTAATATGTGCTTGAAATAGCTCAAATAATTTACTTTTAATTGCTCTCTAATAATAGATTTCGATGACCTGTCATTGTAAACACTTATCTTTTAAGTTTCTTCTTAATTATTCATCATAGTGTAACCACATGAACCAAAGAGAAATGCTGGATTCTTCATCTGGGACAGCGTCATTCTGGATGTCTGGATATAAGTATAGTGTGAGGAACAAGAGGCTGGAATGCAGCCATGCAGAAAGGGATCTGGGGGTTTTCATTAGTGGCAAATTCAATGTGAACCAACAATGTGCCCTGGCAGACAAGAGTGGTAACTGTATCCTGGAGTGCTTTAAGCACAATAGAACTAATGGATCAAAAGAAGTGATTGTCCCGCTGAACTCAACATTGGTGAAGCCTCAACTGGAGTGCTCTGTACATTTCTGGGCTCCACAATACAAACAAGATATAAAAATAGAATGTATCCAAAGATAGTGAAAGAAGTAGGGGCATGACTTATGAGAAGTGAGTGAGTATATAGGGTTTGTTCAGCTTAGAGGAGACTGAGAGGTTACCTTGTTGCTGTCTACAGCTTCCTCATGATGGGGAGCGGAGATAGAAGTGCTGATCTCCTCTCCGTTGTCTGATGATCAGACATGAAGGAATGGGTTAAAGCTGCATAGCAAAAGTTTATATTGGATATTAGAAAAATGTTTTTCGCTGAGATCATGGTCAAGCACTGGAACACACTCCCCAGGGAAGTGGCCATGAGTTCAAGTCTGTCAGTATTGAAAAAGTGCTTGAACAATGCCCTTAGATATACGTTTTAACTTTTAGGTTGCCCTGTGTGGCGTCCAGAATTGGACTCAATGATCCTTGTGAGTCTGTTCCATCTTAGGATATTCTGTGGTTCTGTGATTCTAATGCAATGATAAAACTGTCCCTAAAACACTTCAAATGGTAATTCACCCTATTCTTAGTAATTTTCTCATACTTTTCCTTCATTATGTAATTAAACAGAGATTGTAATTTAATTAAACCTTTATTAGTTACAATTTCTCAGTCTTTCTAATAGTAAACAATGCTTAGGAAAATCTCTAATCTTAAGTATATTTTAGCTCATCTTAAACCAAAGATGTATTTTATCTTTCAAGGAATGTATATTCACACTGAAATATAGCCATGGTCTGATGGTAGCTTCTCTAATACAGGCTTTTTTGTTTATATGTATTTTTCTCTAGATAGCATGGTTTTCTGCCAACTATTGTCTACAGTCTCGGGGAATATAAAAGTCTTTCTTCAAGAGTATGATATAAAATGGAAAGTTATAGCAACCTATATAGAAACAAGTCCTTTACACTACTTACTGCATTACCCTTGATTTACAGAATTTTTGGAGACTGTAAAAAAAGAATACAGCAAAAATTCTGAAAATGAAAAAGAGAATAAACAATTCCAAATGTATTTTTTCAAGTCTAATTAGTCCTTACTGACAAGAAATAATTTTGTGCTTATTACTGCTTACAGCATTTCCACATAAACTTAATTTTAGTGAAGTTTGTTCTAGTAATTAACATAAACCTTAAACACTCTGGAGAACAAACTAATGCAATTAAAGTTTGTGGTATAAAAACATATATAAATGTTAAATAAATATTTTCTAATTTATAAATTATTTTGCAAAATAAATCTCATTTATCTGTTCTAATAAGAACTCTTAACTGCCTGTTTTAAAAAGATTTATAAAGTACCTAACTCTACCTTAGAGACAGACTTTTGTGAAATAAAAAAATATTATACATGTAGCTGCAGCCATCGGCCTTTAAAATTTCCATATTTCCATTAAAATCTCTAAAACATTAAGCAGTTGAGAAACTGGGCCTTTGAAGTCCCTTAAAATTAATCTATAATTAACAAAAATGTCACCATTTAGATAAATCTAAAGTAGCTCTTATTCCATTTAAAAAACAGCTATATGTATAACAAAAGATAAGGAAGCGTAAATCCTAAAAGTTCAGTAGAAGGCAGATGCTGAGATACATTAACAGCTTAGGGATAAAAATAACATTTACTTTGCACGTTAGCATGTGAAGTCCTTTGAAGTCAACAAAATAAAGTTGTGAAAGTCAAACTGTTCACTAAGAGAAGATACTTATGTGAAAGATTTTAAATTAGGTATGAAAAGACAAAGAAAGAGAGGGAAGAGTGACGACTCAATTCTGTTTCAAACTTGCTTTAATTTAGGCAGCTGGTCATGTACCTTTAGTAGTGTCCAGATTCTCTTTCAAGTGAGCCTCAAAAGACAGGAGGAAAAATGGTTTTATTGTATGTAATTCATGCTTGGATAAGGCTGGATATAGTTTGTCTGCTACAGATATTCTTTTTAAATTCTACAAGAGGCTATTTCCTTTGTTGTCAGTTTTCCTCTCCACACTTGCGTGACTGGATTTGGATGGGGGAAGACAGAAATCCTGCTGCCTTGGTGTGTCATCTCTTTCTTATTTCTCACTGTGGTTAATACTTTATTTTGCTTCTGAATATAACATTGCAGTCATTGTATTTTTACCATTCTAGAGAGTTTGTTTCCTCCCACTGGGTATTTTTTAACTTACGTCTTTAAAGACAGGTCCTTCTTTTCACTAATGTCAGGCAGAAGAGACAGTAAAAACCAAATCATAACACTGAATTCTCAACTTGGTTTCAAGTAAAAGTCCTGGGAAAGACAGAATTTTATCCGTTAATTTTAACTTGATTTACTTTCATTGTTTTTCTAATTATTTAACTGCTATATTCACATGTAATACAAGTATGGTTTTCTTAGGGAGTGTAGTTTTTTTGCCACAGCAGGATTTTGGTACTTCATCACTTCTCCACTACAAAAGAGTTACTTCCAAGTGCAGAGTTTGCATACAACAGAGAATACTGAACATAACAAATAGCTTAAAACAACTTTCTTGTGCTCAGCCTCAGTGACATTACTGTGAAAGCCAGGTCTGCATTTTTTTTCTCTTCTCATACTATTCTTTCCTTATTATTTGGATTTATATTAAACATACATATTATACTAAGATTGTGATGTATAACCTATGACTTGCCTGTAGGCTATAATTGCCATCACAGAAACATGTTGGGATGAGTCGCATAACTGGAGTGCTGTATGGCTGGCTATAAACTAGTACTTCAATTGACCAGTTGCGTGAAGGATAACAATTAGACATCAGGAAAAATTTCTTTCACCAACAGGGTTATCAAACACTGGAACAGGCTGTCCAGGGAGATGGTTCAATCACCATCCATGGAGGCATTTAAAAGACAGCTAGATGAAGTGCTCAGTGATATAGTTTAGTAGTGGACAGGTACAGTTGGACCTGATGATCTCAAAGGTCTTTTCCAACAAACAATTCTATGAATGTATGATTTTTCTAGAAATGCCTTTTAAAAAAAATCGCTTCCATGTATGCCATTCCAATTTAGAGGAAGATGGTTTCTAGAAAACCTAAAAATACACTTTACTTTGCATTACTTGTGCATTGTAGGTGAATATGATGGTATGAAAATACAAAACCGAGTATGGAATAAATAGTATTGAGCTTATGGGAGGCTTTTAACTTCATTAGCATGAAGTACTTGATATAAAAGTACTGCATTAGTTGCTTGAGAACTGAACTGTAATTTGGGAGAAAACTGTATTCTACCACTTCTTGTTATGAAGTTATCAAAATGATTTAACAGTGGATTTCTCTCCTGTTGCTTGCAGTTCGGTTAATTATCTAGAATATGAAAGTATTTATTAATTAGTGGAATAAATTGTATTTAAAATATTGGATCATTTGACTTATCCCTCTCATATAAAGTTCACTGACTCCCATAGTTAAACTGTTGGATTTACGAAAACAAAATTAAAATGTTAATCAAATTCTGTTTTCCTGCAGGAAAAAAAAATGTGAAGATTATTTTTAACCTGCTGCTCATCTGGAGACTATGTCATCTTAAGACTTTTTACTTCTTTTTGGTTATGAATTCCTGAGTAAATCCAAAAGGTTTTCGAAAAGGAATTTAAAGTAACTGTTGATAAAAATGGCCTAATTAACTTTGGCTTCGGAGAAAGTTTCCAATGAAAATAAAATTACTTCATACTGTTTTCAGAAAAGGTTAACTTTGTTGTACAGACTCTGCTACAGAAAGCCAAATGATTTCTCATCTTCAATGACGCTATTCTCCAGTTCTGCCTTTTCAGGGAAAACAGACCAAATCCACACAGCTGACCCTATTCAGCAGTTACGATCACATATAATTGCTTTAAGGAGCAGAGCTCCTCAGAGGATGCTATTCAAGTGCTGCCTCTATCTGCATTGCATTAAAGTATAGATAGTACTGTTATATGATAAGGAGGGTAAAACACAAGGTTTTGGTATTTCTCTAGAGGGTTTTAGAGTTTTACTTGAATAGTCTATGAACAGAAAACTGCAAAGGAAAATCAATGTTCCCAGCCTACTGTGAAATCCCTGTTCTGTTGTCCTAACTATTTAATTTGGGGTTCTGTAGGTAAATGTAATTTCTCAGGATATCAGTTTTCAAAGACCATTTTAACTATTGATAGCTAGATAACTATACATTTAGAAAACCTGAATATATTTAACATGAACTTTAATCTTATTCTTTTTTATATCTGTCTATGTGGGAAAAACAAAATAAAGAGCTGTCATCTGAATTATGTTATTTTTCATAATGTTTCAGTGTCTCATGTATTTCTTGGAACATTACCATAAAACCTGGATCCTCTATAAGAATATCAACAATTGTTTTAGAATATTTGTGTTTGTCATATAATTAAGAAATTACGTTTTTTGAAATCTACATGTCGGTTTAAAATTGCATGTATGCCTTGGATGTCTGGAAAGACTAGTAAATAAAATTGAATTCTCTCCCTTTCAATGGTTCATCACCCATCAGACTGACTTCAAATTATTTGTTTCTGATTATGAGTCTAACATATATAATACCTTTTATGCACAGCTTTGGAATATTCCATTTTATTCCTAATTAAAAAACCTGTGAGACTGAACAACTGTTATGATCCTGTTAGAAATTAGATTTCTATTTTTTTCTTTCATTTGATTTCTTTTTTTTTGTTTTAGATTGATGCTAGTATTATTAGCCACAGCAGTAAGTTGTTTACAGAACTGCAGTACAACAGGACTGATAAGACAGTTTTCTCTTTTTCTTTGACTAGACATCTGGTGGTGATTAACAACCAAGCACTCTGATATGTTATTCATCTGTGGTCATATTGCACAAAAAAAATGCCACCTGGTCAATTTTTGTTTAAAATATATATCTAGAAGGGGAGCTTTAAATACTTTTGAGTTAGATGTGAAGAACATTGTGTCAGAGTGTGTATTTCAGCAGACAGAACTCATGAAACATACTAAACCCCACAATTTTGAATGTCATGAAGTTTCTTTCTTCAGTTAAGGTTTGCTTGCAGTTGTATGGGACAGCATATTTGTTTACAGACATTGAACACTGTGCTGAGCCAGTCTCTGTCTCAGAAAGTATAGCTGAAATGTTCTCCTCCAATATTTGAAAGTCTGTATTTTTAGAATCAGAGGGGTTACCCCTCCCCATCCCAGTTTTGATGAGCTACAAGGTGGCACTGATTATTACTCATTAATTTTAGATCATGATTACAGACACTCTGAAGGAAATTAAGAGAAACCCACTACCAAACTTTAAGGAATCTTGTTAGAGAGCTAATCTCTGTGTATCACCTTTACCTCAAATGGAAGAAGAGGAAGTGTTCTAAAACACAATTCAGGAATTATAATCAAAATCTAATCTACGTAGCTCAGGTAAAGAAATATCAGCGTAAATTTCAAGGATCCAGTGAAATTTGATATTACATCTAAAACAATGGCGAAATTTCATAAGTAGTTAATAGATATGAATGTCCTTGAAAGCTTCCAGAAGGAGAACCTGCTGAATTCAGTTTATGTTTCTAAATTAAGGGGCTAATCACGTAGAAGATAATGCTTCTTTCTGATCAATGTTAATCAAGAAAAGCTCTAAGTGGTTTAAAATGCAAAAAATCTAAAGGTTTTAAATCTACAAACTCTAAGGGAGGTGAGACACTTCATATCTTGTGCACAGTAATAGGTATAGTTTGTTTAAAGGTGCAATCATTTTGATGTACTCAGCAGCAGGAAGACTAATGGCTTAGGAAAGGGTAGGTCATGTCATCTTCTGGTAAAAGGAAACAATATTGTGTCTGTTGTGAATAACATAAAGTGTGTGATAGTTTTTACTAACTAAACAAACATTATCTGCCAGTGATTATCCCACGGTTGTAGGTATATTTGATTATGTGTGGAACCCTGAGGTAGATGAAGGCATTTCCTAGATAATTAAAATGTAACAAACCTCCCCAAAATCTGGAAAAACTGTAATTTTAGAAGCCTACAAATTTTACATTAATCTCTCCATTAAATGTATATATTCATAAATTTAACTTTAGCTTGATTTTTTGCAATAACATAAAGGCAATGAAAATATCAGTTAGATGCATAATTTCACTTGAGTTTTGGGGGTATGTCTTCCTTGCATGCTTACAGAAATTCCTCACAGTGAAACACTTTTTTCCTGTCGAGAAATGACTGAAAACCTTAGAGCCTACAGTAGTTTGGATGTCTATTATCCATTTTAGAAATTCTGATTTCACTTTAAATACACAGACATATATATAAAATAATATTACTAAATATTTTATGTCATCTAAAAAAAAAAACTTACCCTATTAAGTATGGAGTATGCAATGTAAGTGATGATTGAAGACTGGAATGATTTCAGATGTTGTAAATTTAAGTGTTTTCATTCCTCCCTGTTTATATTATCAACTACTTACATTCATATGAAAAAAATAGATCAAAAAGGGAAAATAGGCATTGTAGATCATCTAGTCCAAATGCATCTAACTTCAAAGTTAAATTAGGTTGCTTAAGGCCATAGCTACACAATAATGATTCCAAGGTTGCATTTCTTTGATGTTTCTGTGTCCTAAATAAAAAACTTAAAAATTATTACGAACTTTGCAAAAACCTGTTTGCTGTCTTAAAAGTATGAAGAACTCTTGTTGTCTTAAGATTTCTTTTATTTTCTTGAATTGATTTCACAATTGCACTAAATAAACAAAAGAATTACTGATTTATGAAGACAGAATCATACTGTTATGTCAAAAAAGTACAATGTCTTGATATCAGCATTCTAAAATAAATGATAGATCATGTAACAAAGGTAATAATATAGTTTGTCAAGCTAGATCAAATTTCATTAGCTCAGTCTGAGGTATTATAGGAATGTCTAATTTCTTTTGTCACAGATAAAAAAGCCATCATTTGAAACTGATTAAGATTAGAAGACAGCTGTGTTAATACAGTTCTAAAGACAGTAGAATATTCTTGAACCAAAGAATGGGATAGAGAAGACACTACAAGGAATGTAGGTCCAAAGTCATCCTCTCCACCAAAAGGCATTTTATTTCTCTGAAATGTTTATCACATAGTTATTTATGTGTAGAATTACCTGCAGATTGTTAATTTTTGCCCCAAATGCAATTTCTTGATCAGCTTCTACCACAGAACAGATTTTTCTGCAGGTACATCCACCAAAAATTTTTTTTTATGCTCTCAAACTGCCCTTCAAGCAGTTCTGCCAGTATACTAATAGAGTTCTCTTAGATGTTTTATCCCACTTCCTGGAACCTGTGTTAAATCAGATGTGGTATACATTTCTGGGAAAAAAAAATAAAGTTTCTTTAATCTTATTTAGTCTTTGAAATTTTAAATACTACTTCAAAATCATGTGATTACTTTTTGGTAAAAGGATCAGTTGAATTTTAAATAGTTGCCTTACAAATATTACAGAATATGACTGGATGGCTGTAGCACTCCCTGTTTTCATTTTCTTACACACAATTGACTGGAAAGAGTGGGACAGCACCATTCACTTCACAGGACTGCATGAGGCAAAGTATTTTAGATTGGTAGACAGTCATCTACATTTCAAAGTATTTTGAAATCTAAATCTGGTTTTAATTTAAAGTTAATTTAATTTTCTCTTCTCAGTAACCTGTAGGGAGAACCATCTATCTATTTAGCCTGAGAATGCAGAGATCTTACAAGGTATTAGAAGTTGGATCGCTGCATGAACAATACAAAATTTTTCTCTTTCTGGAACAAAAAAAGTATTTTTACTTGAAATAAATTTTAATTAACTTGTAAGTGAAGTGACACATGAAGGAAAAAACTAATACATCAAATGAAAGCTTTTCTTTGACTTAATACGAGGTTATAACAGTTTTTGATACTTAAAAAAAGATGATGCTCTTCAGGAAAGATGGGAAAAGATCTTTCTTTTAAATAGTCATGACTATGAGAACAGCAGCTGTGATTTTCAATAACAGGACTTACCTAGAAGGTATAATTCAGTGCATAAATCCCAAACTTGTTTTCGCAGAAGCTGGATTTGTACCACTGTATGTAAAGTAACCTAAATGTGTCTGTTCTGGAGACACTGTCCAGAATGTGCCCTCTACAGCAGCTACTTTAATGGATAAACCTGGCATTGATGTGAGCTTATGTGAAGTCATAGATTGGATTATGATTTTCAAATCTAATCTACTAAATTTGTGTTTATTTGTATCTGTATCTTAATTCACTTTAGCAGTCATACTGAATTAATTATGCCTTCTGTGAACAAAATCATTGTATGTAATTTTTTTTTTCTGAATAGGTTTATTATTGCTGCCAATTTAGAACTGATATTAAACTTTCTAATCTGTCCTGGACTCAAAAGGCTGAGTATAATGGCTTAGCTCATACATCCTTGGCAAGGATTTTAACTCTGAAAAGAATCACAATAGACTTCACTTGGAAAAATCGCAGAATCACAGAATCACAGAATAACCAGGTTGGAAGAGACCCACCGGATCACCGAGTCCAACCGTTCCTACCAAACACTAAACCATATCCCTCAGCACCTCGTCCACCCGTGCCTTAAACACCTCCAGGGAAGGGGACTCAACCACCTCCCTGGGCAGCCTGTTCCAGTGCCCAGGAACATAATATCAACATTGAAATATCAACATTGGGAATGAAACTTCACAGACTTCAGTAGTTTTAACCTGGATTCCATCCAAGATCTTTTGAATTCCCATGTGGTGAGTCTGGATGATAAAAGGACAGTCTGCATGAGACCGTGCTTCTTATTTCAATGCAACACTGATTTAGTGTCCCTAACAGTTTAGAAATAATTGAATTCCACTTAAGTGATAGAATAACGTAATGAAAAGTTATTTCAATATATGTTTTCAATTATAAATATATTCTTATTATATGCAAATTTCAATTCTTCTGCATATGCAGCATCCATTAAATCGATCACGTGTAAATGCACGTTATCCAGGCCACGAAGGACATTAATATCTAATTTTAAGGAGTACCTGACATGTTATGATATATTAAATCTTATTTAAGTGCCTATTATATAGACTGTACCATATCTTTATCTGATAGTACTCTAGCAATTTTTCTTTTATTTTGCTTTTCATTTTTGCCACCATTTGACATCTTGTTTAAAGAACACTATCAGAAGATTTAATAAAATATTTTGGATATTACAGGCATAACAGATAATTTTAAGCTTGTGTGAGACATTTCACTTATTGCATAAATACAAGATGCATCAAGCACTATTCCACTTTTCAGGGAAACTGGAAAAGATGCAAGAGCATTTACTCCCACCCTGTAGGGGGCAGGTGCATTCATTGTTCTTTTGATAATAAAGCCTATGCAACTAAAGTAATGATTAACCACAGTTTTAAGGACACATATTTGGTAAAATTACTTTGACTTTTGCTCAGAAATTCAGTTTTAGTATCTGCTTAATAATGTGCTTAGCAGAAGCATGAAAGTAGTTCTTTTTCTGACACCAAAATTTTGTTCTTAAATATGTAGCAGAAGTAATGAAAATACTGAAAGACTATACTCACTTGAGTGTTCCTTGAGATATTAGAGGAATAATGTCATGAATAAGGTTACTTACAAGTGCCTGAAGCATTGGACTTTGTTGCTTGTATCTCTGACACTCCCAAATAAAAGAGAATATGCACAGAAAAATAAAGAAATCTGATGTTAAAATTATCCTTAGAAATATGCTGGGACACTCAGGGACACTTATTTTCTCAGAGATTATCTTTACTGCATTGAAGTGTCCCTCAAAATGAGATATTATCTTACTAGTGCCCTTTATATTTTTTTTTGTATAATTCCTTGTGCAGTAACATTCTGACCATTGAAAAAGACAATTTTTCAAAAATGTAATTAGTTGACGCAAGGTTAATTCTCACATAAATCTAAACACAACCAATGACATTTCAATGTGGGGCTGATTAAATCCTGTTTTCAGCATATGTGCTTGGGTGAAATACTTAAAAATACACTACATCCTGAATAATTTTATCAGGAAGCTGATTTGGTTTGGTTTTAAGATTCCTCAGAGAGACACAACATTTTTGTGAGATGTAAAGCTCTGTTTGCATTTTGTAATTTCATTGGTATTATTCTCCCAAAGGACTACAGCAGGATCTTTCTTGATGCATAAAATACTGTCCATAGTTCTTACCTGGCATACATAGTATTGACAGATGTGTAAAATGCATGGTAGATAACAAGGATTATATTTAGGCAGTAGAGAGATTGGATTATATTTTCCAGAAATGCTGGGTGAAAGTTGTCAAATGCTGGTCTCAGATTCACCTCATTTTCTCAGTTCTGGGAATTTTAAAAGGCATTGCATACTGCTTTTAAAGCTGATGGGAAGTCTCAAACTCTTTTGCTGAGGAAATCAAACACCTAGGCTAATGTATATTAAGCACAATGCTATATTTCAGAGTGTTCAGCGTTCACTGCCTCCCATGTAAGCGATAACAATAGCCAGCAATTCAAATGACATGTGAAAGCACAATCTGCTCTTCATCATGATCTTTTTAAAAATTATTTATAACTCTAAAGGTGAGGAGCGTTCATTAAAACATTCTTTGGGTACAGGTACCCATCTCCCCCTTTGGTTTCTGGGTGGAAAACTGGTTGGCTGGAGGGCCCAGAGAGTGGTGGGAAATGGTGTGAAACCCAGCTGGAGGCCAGTGACAAGTGGTGTCCCCCAGGGCTCGGTGCTGGGTCCAGCCCTGTTCAGTGTCTTTATCAATGACCTGGATGAAGGCATCGAGTGCACCCTGAGCAAGTTTGCGGATGACACTAAGCTGGGTGGCAGTGTGGATCTGCTGGAGGGTCGGGAGGCTCCAAAGGGATCTGAACAGGCTGGACCGCTGGGCAGAGTCCAATGGGATGAGGTTTCACAAGGCCAAATGCCGGGTCCTGCACTTGGGGCACAACAACCCTGAGCAGCTCCAGACTAGGAGAAGTCTGGCTGGAAACTGCCTGGAGGAGAGGGACCTGGGGGTGTTGGTTGACAGCGACTGAACATGAGCCAGCAGTGGCCCAGGTGGCCAAGAAGGCCAATGGCATCTTGGCTTGGATCAGAAACGGCGTGGCCAGCAGGTCCAGGGAGGTTCTTCTCCCTCTGGACTCGGCACTGGTGAGACCGCTCCTCGAATACTGTGTTCAGTTCTGGGCCCCTCACCACAAGAAGGATGTTGAGGCTCTGGAGCGAGTCCAGAGAAGAGCAACAAAGCTGGTGAAAGGGCTGGAGAACAGGCCTTATGAGGAGCGGCTGAGAGAGCTGGGGGTGTTTAGCCTGGAGAAGAGGAGGCTGAGGGGAGACCTCATTGCTCTCTCCAACTCCCTGAAAGGAGGTTGTGGAGAGGAGGGTGCTGGGCTCTTCTCCCCAGTGACAGGGGACAGGACGAGAGGGAATGGCCTCAGGCTCTGCCAGGGGAGGGTCAGGCTGAACATTAGGAAAAAAATTTTCACAGAAAGGGTCATTGAGCACCGTCAGAGGCTGCCCAGGGAGGTGGTTGAGTCCCCTTCCCTGGAGGGGTTTAAGGGACGGGTGGACGAGGTGCTGAGGGACATGGGTTAGTGTTTGATAGGAATGATTGGACCTGATGATCCGGTGGGTCTCTTCCAACCCAGTGATTCTATGATTCTACAAAAACATTGCATAATCGCCCATGTCAGAATAATTTTCAGTGCAAAAGTGTGACATTATATTTTTATCCATAGGAAGATTCAAAACATCTAGATTAATTTTCACTTCCCAACTACCATCCCCATGGCCCACTTTATCCACTGGCTATCTGAAAGTCTCCTTTGTTTTATATTAGATTGTCAATATAACTCCTCACTTCGGAACTGTTAAATCTGGTAAACCTCACCTAAAAGGGTGGACAAATTTAAGAGTGGAGTTGACCTACTGCAGAGGTTCAGGAGGAAATGGTAATTCAGTCTTCATGTGAAGACCTACCACCATTCTGTCATGGAATAACCTTGAAGCAAGTCTACTTTTGATCCCTGAAGAGCTTTTCCTCTTCCCATGCACCCTTTCACAGATACAGTGATCAGTTTGAAAGTCAGAAATGGAACAGGTAGTTCTGGTTACTAATCCTCCATTTCTCCTTTGATCAAAGCATTTTCTGTTTTAATGGATTTAAGCACTAGAAGGGCCATATTTTATAGGATCTGTCTTCCCTTAAACCTTTCATGACTTACAGTTCTCGTTTGCAGAAGTTGCTTATCACTGCAAGCTTTTAATCTACTAAACAAATCCAGTTTGTTCTGCTTGCATAACAATACAGTATCAATACCACACGGTGTTTGGCATTTGCTGTTTTGAAAATTAGTTAAGAAATATGTGTGCTGTTTCTTAGTGAAATTGTTGTCAATAAAGGAGTTAGCAGTGATGACATGTAGATATTTATAAAACTCACGGACTTTAAATAAGATGAGATTACAGTCAAAAGAAACCTCTATTAAACACAATTTGCAGGTTATGTCCTGAAATGTCCAACTATTTAATAATTTATCTTCTGTTAGTAGGTTCTGTGTTGCAATTCTATGACAAGCTGCCAAAACATTTAATTAGCTAAATGAAATGTGATAGGAAGTAGATGACTTGCGTGTACAGATAATCATTTATGTAGTTTGAAGGAAGGCATGTTCCTCAATCACCCTGTTGTTACGTGACTTTTCCTTGCTACCTCTGATCATTCTGAAAGCTGCTGAAAAATGCAGCACTCTTGATAATAGCCTGGTTACTTTCAGCATTTAGGGCATCAGTTAGGGCTCCTCTTTTCTTGAGAAGGGTTGGGAAGAGAGTGGGGCTCAGTGGTAGCTGTGTAGAGCATTTTATTTCCTACTTTAGAGGCTGCATTTAGAGACAAGACAATTCTGAATCTGTGATGCGTAAAGACAAACCTCTCTGGACCTCAGTAGATGCAGTGATAATCTGCTCTACCAGATCATTTAAACATAACTTATTTTATTCTTCCTGAATATATGGAAGTCCAGGACTGAGCAGGAGCATGGGACAGGAACCCAAAACAGTCAGAGCTGCAGTAGTAAACCTGGAAGAAAAAAAATGTATATGAAAATAATCAGTATTGACTAGCAAAGTTGACAGGGCATCTACATAACTGTATACATTGAGATATGTTGAATAGTATAATATCTTAATCAATGATAGTTCAGATATATTCTGGTCCTACCCTCTGAATGTGACCATCCAACCAATTCCTTATCTGCTGAACAATCCATCCATCAAATCCATATCTTTCCAATTTAGAGAGAAGGATGTGGAGGGACCATGTCAAAGGCTTTACAGAAGTCCAGATGAATTACACCCGTTGTTTTTCCCACGTCCACTGGTGCGGTTACCCCATCATAGAAAGCCACTATACTGGTCAGTTGCTTTACTGCAAAAAACTGTTATAGCATCCCAGCAAACAGTTCTGATCTCTTTTTGTCTCTCACTTCCTGGGTCTGAGGTCTATTTCTATAGCGGAATAATCTTTGTAACATAATTAAGATTTAGTGGCATTTGGTTTTGCAGTAAAAACCATCATGAAAAATGTATGTACTGCTACTTTGTCTATGCTGAATTGGAGATCTGGAAAAAGGTATAACTCTTTGCTAAGAACACTTCATATTTAGCCATGAGAATATTTTCTGTACAAGATATACATGAAGCAATCATATCTCACTCCAGCCTTGTATATATTATTATTTATGCCTTCTAGGCACACTATTGATTTACAAATGAATACTATTTAGTCTATGCACAAATCTTTACACAATCAGAACCTCAGTTTTAAGAGCTTCTCCTTCTCCTGCCTTTTTCAGGAAGAATGCAAGTTTTCCTCAAAAGTTAGCAGAACCAAAATCTGATGTCTAGCTTTGTCTCTTTAAGTAAAGATTTTGTTAAAATGCTGTATCAAGAACACTTTCTGATGAACGCTGAATATATCTAATCCTATAGATCACAATCCTAAAAGCCTCATTCAGTGACTGATAACTTTTTGAATTCTGTAAACTGCTACCTTAATGCAAATTTATTTTCTTACTTATCTCTCCGCATAATTCTAGCGTCTCATAAATAGGTGTTTTTTTTGATGCATCAAGTTTTTGTTTTCATTTTTCCTACTGAATTCAGAGATATGTGGTTGGAAAAGAAAATGAAAACTCAGTAGGTAATTGCCATCTCACAAATGATGTCGCTGTAATAGGTATTGCTTTCTGATTGACAGAAAAGTAACTGTAAGTATGCTGAGAAATGGAAGTTATCTTCTAATCCAAGCTATCTTTTCTTATGTTGTATTAATGATGTAATACAGTGTGCTTTCTGTCACCTAAACAGTATTAACGAAGTACCTGTATTTCTCACTTTTAAAAATACTACTACAGTTACCATTTTATAGCTTATCCAGGCCAGAGACTACCTATAATATTTTGACATTTGCAATGGAAAAGTAACTATATTTTAAAAAGAGGGGGAGGGAAGGATGCAACACACAACACCAACTCTGACTTTAATTCCATTAAGTTGTTTGTGAGCCACTAAACAGAACTAGTCCAAGGCAGATTGTATATGAAAATGCTTAGTCTAAGGCACTGGGGGTCAGCTGAGGTTCTTCCTCCAAGTAAGCAAAATACTTAACACTGTGAAAAAAAATCACCCAGGTATCTTTGGTTTAGTCTTTTTTTTATAATGAAGAAGCAGAACCTTATACTGGAGTCAATATTGGCCTTTTTGGCTTTATGGTGAAATTAAAAATCAGATTGGAAATTTTCATCTCAGATGAACTTATCCTTAAAACACGTCATCAGTGCAGCCATGAAGTATGAATTCAAAGGCAGGATAGTCCCAAAGTGAGTCATTACAATGGACATTTTACTTCCCTGTGAACAGTATTGTAACAAATACAGAAATACAAGTTCTCTCTTTGTTCAATGTGGGCAGAAATCAGTATGTCAGGCGCTGAATAGAAATGTGGTATCTGTTTCCTCAACTGAAATTGTTACCTAAGAAGCACACTTCCATCTCATTGGACCCAAAACATAATTTTCCAACTGAACAGCTTGGGAAAGCATTTTACATCAATATGATATTTATAGTAGAATGTCTGGTGCAGGATTTGTATATGACATCATGGTCTTCTAGGACTTGTTTTTCTTTCCACTTTGGTCTTAGTGGTACACAATTTAAACAGATTACTTCAATTTCATTTTGCCTTTAATGAGATTTAATGTCATCCCCTAGAGATTGGTAGCAGTAATAAAACACCAAATCAATTTATTTTTTTCTTAGGCATTTGGAACATAAAATGCCAAAGGTGTTAAAGTGTTTGGAAAATGTCTGTAGATTTCACCACTCACAAAGTGCAACAATTCCTGCTTCAGTTTTTTATTGAAAATAAAAAGGTCCCATTAACCTCATTTTCTCCAATGTCAGACTTTTTTTTTTAATGCTTTCAAGTGCTCTGTAGATCCTGGCATGCTGCAGAAGATATTTACCAGTGGAACAGAAACTAAGTCTGTTACAGCATTTTAGCATTTGTACAAAATTCTTCAGTAACAATGGAATAAAAAATAAAATCAACTAGATTGCACAAAATCGATTTATATACTCACACAGAAAAAACTGACAGTAAAATCTGGCTACTGCAGTGAGTAGTAGATGACTCTTCTTACTGAAATTAAGAAAAACTGTGCTTTTTTCTTCTATGTTACCTCTTACGAAGTCTCCTATGAAATATAGATGCACACTTCCACCTCTCTCTGTGTAGTTTTCTTTCCATTGATATAATGAATTACAAAAGGATTTTAAGTGTTGAGATGAAAAAAACCTTAGCTTTAAATACTTCAGAGTAACAAGCCTCTATTACACAACAAGAAGCACAGATCACCTTAGCCACTACTGTCCCTTAGAATGCTGTTATTGTAAAGTCACAAATCAGAAATCTCAGAAGACAGTGATATAAATATAGTTCTTTTATGTCAGTAGCCAGCGGATGAAGGTGCAAATAAAATTTTGGTGGGTACTTTTGTTAGGATTGCACTTTCCTCTTAACAAAAGAAAACAGAAGGTTTTGTCAATGGCACGATGAAATACTTCAGACTGAAGTTATTGCTGTCAGATGATGATAATGAGGTGTCTGCTTGTCTGTACAAGGAAGTAAATGCTTCAATGTGATAAGCACAAGGGCATCAAGTATGGAAATGATGGGTCTAAGATTGAACATTAATTTCCCACAAGATACGGGAATATATTGAATTATATTGTTATTCTTCATGGACTGGTGATTTTATTTTCAGTTTCCAAGTATTTGCTATTACCTCACCATTTTTATAAATAGCAAAAAAAAAAAGTGATTAAAATCAATAGTATCCACTAACTTGGGCTAATTTAAATTATCTGAAATCTGTTTCTCAAAATTAACTATTTAGGGCATCTTTCTCCTCATCGTACAAACATTTTAAGGGCTCAGGTTCAGAATTCTCATCATATAGAAGCATACAATTACCAGGCACCCAGGGAATGCTTAATTTTAGGTGGTTTTTTTGCAATAACACACTGTAACTCTGTGAACAGACTTAGAGGAAAATTTCCCTGCAGTTTTCCTGAGCAAAACTTAACTTACTAATATGTAAGACTATGGCTTTTCTCTTGTAAACCCTGCATGATTCTATATGTGCTTGCCACCTTTGGTGACAAATTATTCCACTCCAAAGCACAGCCCAATCTGTGTGTTGAGTGAAGCAGTAATAGTGGCTTCCGGAAAATAAATATGTGAGCTGATAAATGGGGATCAGTATCAACAGAGTACACTTAATTTTGATTGCATAGGAAATGCGTTGAGCATATGTTTCTACTTCTCAATCTTCTTAAGTAGATGCTTTTTAAAAATTTCCTCTGAAACATCGTGGTTGGAATGAAGGAGCACACCTGTTCTTTGTCTTTGGTTAGTTATAGGAGTTCTCAAATTCAAGTTCACATCTTTTCATGACACACATGCAGCCAAACACAGTTTCTCTTATGAAAGCATTTAAAAAGAAAAAGTTTCTAGCCATTTTTTCTCTCTTGTTTCCTTATAGGGTAATTGCGCTGCTAAGCAATAATTAAAATAATCTTGATTAGCAGAGCAATAGATTTTTACACGCCATTCCGAATTAATTGCATAGTAACAAAAGAATGAGTCACACCAAACCAGGAGCCTAAGAGGGCTGCTGATGAACTTACCATAAACCTATGTAATTTTCATTGGTTTTGTGGAGCACATCTAAAATGACAACAGCAGGACAGCAGGGCTGTTGAGCACCATCAGTGACGCAAATAAAGAGAACAAACCACACAAATTGATTTAACGGTAGTTTTTACCTACCCACTATCTCAAGATAATGCTAGAATAGCTCAATTTGACACTGTTAATTATCTACATAAAAGATATAAGAAATTTCTTTTTTCCTCTCATTTTTGGATGGAGTAATTTTTCAGCATACAATAACTAAATTTGATTTCAAAGGATATTGATTAATCTGGAATTTCTTTGTAGAACCAAAAGAATTTGAATGTCCAATTTAATAGTCTTTTTTTTGATCTCATGACTTATTTGAAGAAAATTTTATCTAAACATTGCCTCTGTTTTGGAAATCAGAAGTTTAGAAATATAATAAGAATTTATTTCCATGTGCAGTGTATTTGCACATGTATTGGTTGATCTACAGAAGATTCCCTGTTAAAATTTTGACTGAATATTTTACCTCAAATAAAAATTCAGTTTCCTTCCAGCTGATGAGTGTCACTATGTGGCATGAAATTAACTGTATTGGTTTTATGTGGTAAAGTTTTTGTTGGTGGGAATCTGCAGGTGTGGCTTCAGTGTAAAGACACCAGGACCTGCCTTCCTATCAGATGGAACCTGTTCTAAACAGTTCCAGCTCCAAGACGGACCTGCTGCTGGCCAAAGCCGAGCCCATCAGTGACACTCATAGTGCCTCTGAGATAAAAAAATGAAGAACTCTACAACTACTTGAAAGGAGGTTGTGGAGAGGAGGGAGCTGGGCTCTTCTCCCAAGTGACAGGGGACAGGACGAGAGGGAATGGCCTCAAGCTCCACCAGGGGAGGGTCAGGCTGGACATCAGGAAAAAATTTTCACAGAAAGGATCATTGGTCACTGGCAGAGGCTGCCCAGGGAGGGGGTTGAGTCACCTTCCCTGGAGGGGTTTAAGGGATGGGTGGATGAGGTGCTGAGGGACGTGGGTTAGAGTTTGATAGGAATGGTTGGACTCGATGATCTGGTGGGTCTCTTCCAACCTGGTTATTCTATGATTCTATGATTCTATGATCCTATGAAAGGGTAAAAACTGCTGTGCAACTGCAGCTGAGAGAGAGGAGTGAAAGAAACAGCCCTGGAGACACTAAGGTAAGTGAAGAAGCAGGGGAGTAGGTGCTAGAGGTACTGTAGCAGAAATTCCCCTGCTGCCTGTGGTGAAGACTGTGGTGAGGCAAACTGCCCCCCTGCAACAGGTGGAAGTCTGTGGTGGAGCAGACATCCACCTGCAGCCTGGGGAGGACTGGAGCAGGTGGGTATGTCCTAAGCTGCAGACTGGTACAGAACCCTTGCTGAAGCAGGCTTCTGGCAGGAACTGCAGCCCGTGGAGAGGGGCCCATTGACCCTCTATGAGAGTCATGCTGGAATAGGCTTTTCCTGAAGGACCTTACTTGATGAAGAGGACCCACACTGAAGCAGGGGAAGGGCTATCTCCCACGGGTGGTATCCCACACTGGATCCCCTTCTGCCCTTTCTAAAAATGGGCACAATTTTACCCTTCTTCCAGTCACCAGGAACTTCTCCCAATTGCCATGACTTTTTACATATCATGACAAGTGACTTGGCAACCACATCTCACAGTTCCTTCAGGACTCTAGGATGCATCTCATCATGTCCCATAGACTTACAAATGTTCAGGTTCCTCAGGTGGCCACCTGGGCCCCTGATTCCCTCAGTGTCTGTCCCAAGGCCCTAAAATCTCTTTTAGTCCCCCTTGGGCTTCTTACCTCTGCTTCATCCCTTCCCACATGGAGCAGTTGTAATGGGTGATAGTGTGTAGATCTCATCCGGATGGGAAGTTTCTTGGCCACATCCCTTACCCGGGCTCCTGGGAGGCAGCAGACTTCCCTGTGAGTGGGGTCTGCTCAACATATTGGACCCTCTGTCCCCTTCAACAGCAAGTCTACAACTATGACTCTTCTATCAGTCCTTGTGGCAGTCATGGCAATGTGGCAGTTACTCTGTTTTGGTCTCTGACCCTGCTCTGATGTGGGTGCATCTTCCTCCTTGTTTTCCTCTGCTCCATCCTCCACATCAAGAGCCTCAAATCTGTTGTGGAGCGACACCTGAGGTGGTGTGGGCAAGGAGAGGGTTGATTTTTTGCCCTGTTGGTGTACATGCTTCCACTCACAACCTCCTTTTAAGCCCTTGGCTACAACCTTAGGCAGGAAAGATGACAGATCCCTTTGGTCCTGGTACCTTACCTGTGTCTTCTCTCATGCTTTCAGTCATCAAATGGTTTGGGTTTGAAGGGACCTTTGAAAAGGTTGTCTAGTCCAACTTCCCCTGCAATGAGCAGGGACACTTTCAGCTAGGTCAGGTTGCTTAGACCCCCATCCAACCTGACCTTGAATGTTTCCAGGGAGGAGGCATTTACCACTTTTCTAGGTAATCTGTTCCAGTGTTTCATCAAGTATTCCCCAAGTCAAGTCTGTTTTACCATGACAGTAATTGATAAGTAACCTCGCTGTCCTTATCTCAACCCACAAGGTTTTCATAGTAAAATGTTCCCCTATCCTGTAAAGAAAGAAGAAGTGATAGAGTCACTTGGTGGGCTCCTGGCAGCCAGAAAAGATCAACACATTATGAAACAAATGTTTCATTAGAAGCATTTTTGTTTCTGCAGTATAAAATAGGAGAAGTAGAGAGAAGAAACGGGGAACAGTGATTTAAAATGCAGAAGACTGTAAATTTTCTTCTGTCTGGTGAAATTCATAATTTATTGACATTTCTTAAATATCTTTTCAGTACAATTATTATCATAAGAAAACAAATAAGTATTTTGCAGGTGCAAATACACATAGCAAAGAATCAACAACATGTTGAGACTAACAGAGATAACTCCACTAAAATTTGCACCAAGAAGGGACAATCCCATTCTTCCTTTGGACTTCACATTGGATTGTGAACTGGACCATAATGACTAACTCCTGTAGCATGCATCCCAGAATCTTTACTGAAATTTTCAGTACTACAGGTACCCCTTGCAAGTGAATTTCAAAGCCCTTGATATTATCCAATACATTCCAGACAAGCTTTTCCACTTTCACTTCATTCATATTTAATAGGCTTAACCTTAAGAAAGAAAGTCTTCCTTGGTTTCAGCAAATGGATTTTACCCACTAAGGTAATAGAAGGGGATATTAGCATACTCAACATATAAAATGATAATGACTAGCACTTATTGTTAGCCTTTTATCTTAAATTTCTTTGCTAAAACTATGTGGACTATGGGACAAAACTCACGAAAGCAATAGAACTTAGAGGAGATATTTTAGTTCTATTTTAATTAAATCTTTCTACAAAATGTTTTGCAGTCCATGTGGTTACCCCCTGTTCTTTTTCAATAGACTACGTGAAGACACTAAAATCTTTACATCTCTATTTTGCAGGTTTAAATTAGCCCCATAGTGTTACATTTGTTTTCTCCATTTTTCTGTGAGTTTCCTTCAGTGTGTGAGAGATGATTGACCTCCTGCTGTTGTGGATTCATCCAGTTCACCGAGAGCAGAAGGAAATCTACCAACAATGAACATTCACTTCATGCTGGTTTGTTTTCTGATTTCAACTGGGAAAGATACCACATAGGCAAACAGCTGCTTCTTAAGTGTAAAATAAGTGCATAGCACATTCACTTTACATACTGATTGTGTCATTCAGTCCTTTTGCACAATATCAAATAACTTAATCATATACACTGTTTATTTTCATTATATTTCATTTTAATTCAAACCAAATCACCACTTCTTCTCATTGTTTAAAAAAATTAAGAACAGTAACCTCCCATGGAGGTTTTTTTGAAGTCTTTTTGAAGGGACCTTAAAGATGATCTAATTCCAACCTGAACATTTCTAGGGAGGGGGCATCCACAACTTCCCTGGGCAACCTGTTCCACTGTCTCACAGTCCTGATTGTGAAAAAATTTCTCCCAATGTCTAGTCTAAATCTGCCCCTCTCCAATTTAAAGCCATTCCCCCCAGGTTGGATGGGGCCTTGAGCAGCCTGGTCTAGTGGGAGGTGCCCCTGCTCATGGCAGGAGGGGTGGAATTAAATGATCTTTAAGGTCCCTTCCATCCCAAACCTTTCTATATGGGAGCAGTGTCAATGGCAGTGGTTTGTTCAAGTTAATTGCAGCTGTTGCAGAGCTGGGTAAGGATGGAACTGTTCAGAGGACACTCTGAGTTTCCACTGTCTTCTGTTTAGAGTATTTTTTTAATATTGTTTTGAAATATCATCTTAAAATAGAGAAAAATAGAAACTGAAAATCTCCATAAATATGAAAGTTGGAAATGGAAACTGGCTGCTAACTCTTAAATCATTATGTGGCCAAAACTTTATCCTGCAAACTGCTGTGGATTTTTCTGTGAGACTGACTGAACACCTTCTATTTCATCACATTTTGAATGGAACAGATAAGAAAAAACATTTACAGAAGGGCTTAAAAGTTGTTCCCAAGTTTCTTGGGATTCTGCAAATGAAGATTCCTTTAAATTGTCAGTTCAATAACCTACGTTCCACACACTTAATACCATGGAAATATGTTCTGAAAGAGAGCTAAACTTAAATAAAAAACATTGCTTTATATTTGTACTCAATCTTTACATTGATCGCAGTGAGAGGTTTTGAATGCTCAGCAGGCATGTAGCTCTGAACTTAGTGGTCTGACTTTGAGTGCAAATGTGACATTTTCACCCATTTTTATTATTATTTTGCTCTACTTGATGCCAATTTTAACTTTTGTCCTTTTCTTTTATCTATTTATGATCAATAGGAGCTTTTAAATCCCAGGCTTTAATGATGAAATTTTAAGACTAGGTATATGATATTCATAAACATTTCTTAATTTTGTTCTAGTTTTCACCCACAGCACACAGCACGAGCACCTAAGAAATATACAAGACAGAAAGAGTCAATAATATCTAGCTGCAAAAGTGACTTCTGTTTGACAATTTTCCTGAAGACTGGAGTGATATATAAATATACAGCAGAAAAATAGGAACCACAGGGACTCCTTTAGGATCTTTATGAATATTTGAAAGGGCATCTGGATCCATGGCTACACAGGACAATCAATCGCTATGAATTTTTATTTCCCCAAGCACTCAAAGGGAATGGCATGACAGGTATGTATTATCAGTAAGCTTCATTTAAAGAAACATGGGGCTTATTTTCATAGTACTAAAGGTGAGGAAAAAACCTCACCCATAATTAATCTCATTTAAATTGAGACTGACAAAGCTAGTTACTCAATTACTGCAATTACTGTAAAACTGAATGCTTCCTATTATTTGTAGATTCTGTATCATCTTTTTTTTTTTTTTTTTTTGAATTCCAGCTCTACTTCTCTGGAAATTTGAAAAGCAGTCTCAGGAGCCCACAGAGATGAATAATGGAAAGAAAAGTTTTTCTGAGAGTAGAAAACCAAATTAGAAATTGGGATTTTGAAGGTGTCCTTCCTTCCTTCCTTCCTTCTATTGAGAATACTTTCCAAAAAACCAGCAAGGATAAGACTTTAGATGCTTAAGCTTACCTTAACCAAGTATTTTAAAAGCAGATTTTTTTTTCAGAGGCAATTAGAAATAGTATTATGTCACTGCAAATCTAATTGTTACTGTCATTTATATATCTTTTGTGGTATAGATGTGTAACGAGCTAAACACAAAAAAATAACCCACACTACTAATACATTTGCATGAGAAAACAGTATTATATCTATTTAAACTAAATAACTGTTGAAGATACCTTCAGTTTGTTTGATGCAAAATACAAAATAACCTTTTGATGTCAATCATCATCATTTTGATGTCTGATCATCATCTGCCTTTCTAAACAAATGCAATGTTTACTTGATGTCATTGATTCTTATGAAATTGGAATAAGGTCTTCCTTTCAGCCTCCCAGTGATAATATTTTTAGAGGTTTTGCTCCTGCTTTCTGTCTTCCAATTCAAATTTCAAAAGTGGACTGCCTTCTTTCTCTTTAAAATTTCAAAACTTTGAAGGGAAAGATAATCCTAAGGTTGACTCAATACAAAGTATGAAAACACCTGCCAAAGTACAAGATCAAAGAGACAGCTGCTGTTTCAAAAGTGAAGCTTTAAAATTTCAGTCTATGTGAAGAGGAAAAAAGCTTCCCCTCATCTCTCATAAAATATCTTTTGTAGTAGCAAGTGATAAGAAGAACAAGACTGAGAACTAAGTGTCACTACAGAGCATACGTCTGCTTTTGAGCCACTGAAAATTAGCTGCATTTCAACTGAAAAAGCTTGGGTTTAGGTAACCATGATCTCTAACAGATGGAGGAGAAAAAGCAACATACAAACCAAAACACACAGACACAGCAATAAACAAATAAATTTCACCAAATAAAGATTGCATTTCAGCCTAGATTTTTCATTCTTACCCCAGAAAAATAAAACGTATCAGCTATCCTGCTCGTAAAGTAAGGTAATGTAGCTCACTTAAATAAAGGTAACAAAAATTGAGATTATTCTCTGAACATGCAATTGTACTGAATATAATTGGTGATAAAAGACTATTTAAAAATTGATCAGATGTTAAATGAAATGTTGACAATGTGGAAGATAATGGAGAAAGAATTTCCAAAGGCAGCAGCACACTGGAATGACTGGAAGAGGTCTGAACAAAGTTATCAATTTTAAAGTCTTTTCTAAAAGCTATAAAGAAGCATCTCTATTAAGTACATTAGTGAAGTCCTGACTGTCTAATGAAATTATTACATTTCAAGTCAAGTAATTTCTGAATCACAGGTAATTCCACTATTAATTGAAGTAAATTATTTTTGAAATAAACACCAGACTGTTGTTCATATCTAAGTGTTTTGTTTTGTCTTTCCTTTGCTGTGATATAAGGACAGAGCACTCATAATGAATTCAGTCTACAAAGAATATTCTGCTGAATGTTATTGCATCTGTTGTTACTATTGTGTCTCACTGGGTGCTTAATTTTTTAAATAAGAAATCAGGATAATTTTCTGTTTATAAAATGAACATGTTTTCTACTTGGACTAGAATTTCTCCATTAAACTAAACTCTTCATGTTTTTTCTGCAACCTCCTAGCAATGTTGCTTTCATTTTTTGGTAGAGCCCTTTAAATATATCCTGAGACTTACTATACTAATAATTTGTATCCTGAAGCCATGACTGAGTATCAAAATCTGAAGACAAATGGTAAATTGCATTCTTTATACCTGGCCTAAGACAAGAAGGTGAACGCTTTGTTAGTTAATGCGAGTACAAGTTCTTGCTTTGCTGAACTACTTATGGACATTCATGACCCATTTTTTTTCTACTCCTAGCAGGAGCAGAAAAAACACCAAGTAATGTTTGAGTGGGACTTCAGTGACATCGTATAACTAATTTTGTAAGAAGTCTCGTGCTCAGGGTCCCCAAGATGTGATTGACTGCTTAAACCTGACTACACATAATCTTATAAACAGATTAATATACAGTTTAAGTGTATCTAGGAAAAGACAAATCCACAAGTATTTTTAGGTAATGGTTTGATAGTTGAATAGACCACAGCCTCATAAAAGCTGATGATTCTGTTTTGGGATGGGTTGCACTTACTTTGAAGGAAAAAAAGTGTCAGAAAAAAAGTGGAATGAAACATTTCTTATTTATATGCCTTATTCTCCGATTCATGTAAGCATCTTACTCTAGGTGGTTAGCTGCCCTTGGATGATAGAGTATTTAAATTCCTTTGATATCTTTAATTTATTTGACCATAAATATAAGGAAAATATTCTCCAGCTTTCACGTGTGTAGAAATATTCGCAACAGATCATGCAGGATGAGCAAGCTTGTGAAGACCTGTATTTTCTATGGAAGTATAATAATGTTATTATTTATCAGTTTAGATACATAATTATGATTCTCTTCCATAGTTAATAATGGTACTGGAGGTACAGGTACTTGAGTTCAGTAAATCTAAGCATGTTGATTACCTCTCTTCCATGTCTCCATAACCTTATTACCATAATGAATACTTTTCTTTTTAATACTGTAAATTTGGCTATAGTAAAACATTAGAGCCGCATCTTCAGCAGAAAGCAATCTTTAAAATTAATGGAAGGCAGTGTTTCTGAGTAGGGAGCATAATTTGATATTTTAGGAAACCTTTTAGCATAAATCATTTGAATATATATTCATGCATACCATTGTGGCAAACTGAGGAAAGGGTGTAGTCTGAAATACTTTTCAATAGTCCATTAATTTTAATAATACTGAAACCAAATGCCATGGAAAAAATGGAGATTCTAGGCAAAAGGTGCAAGAGAAAGAGTAGCCAGGATGCATATATTAGGGAGACCAAGATAAGTGAGGGGAAATTGATCATATAGAATTATTATCCACATAAAACATAAAGTGACTGGAAAGCACTTTTCAGTTTGTCACATGCTTCAATCACAGGCAGAATTTTGCTAAAATGCTTGTACTTCTTCTCTGATGAGAGCTTTTAAATTTAAATTCTCAAGTCAATGATTTTGCAGCATTAAATTTAGCTTCAGCTAAATTAAACAAGTTTTATTTTACATTTTATTTAGAAGGTAAGTATGGAAAATCTATAGATAATTGATATTTCTATAGAAATATCAAGAACACATGTAGAGGCTCTAAAGGCCAATTTGAATAGGCCAACCCCAAACTAGCCTTTTTATTACACAAGTGCCGAGACACAGTGCAGTAAAAGCCAATTCTCTAGTACATGTCAGGAAAGTGAACAGTACTTCATTTAACCTTTTTTCCTGCGAATAACACAAATGTGAAATACCATCAGCATACAAAGAAAGAAAATATCTGAAAGAGACTAGTGCCAGCAAAAAATGTTTTCAATCTCCTTGCAGAATATTCATGTTATTAACACACTTGTTAATAGCAGTTGCTATTAACTAATGAACTAATGAAGCACTGAGAGAAACAGCACTGGAATTTGGAGGACCAAGCTGAAGAAGAGAAGAGATGAATTTTTAAGCTAAGGCTTAAATATAGGGAATCTAGAGAGCAACCTATCATAACAGCTTCTCCATCTTATGCAATGGTGTTCAGGCAGAGATGCAGATGAAAATTCTCTAATCAGGACTTACAGTCAGTGGCAAGTCTTTACTTTTTGCAGGAACCTTAAGCTTTCAAAAGTATGTAGACCAAAGCACAGGACCAAGTATGATACTGTCTGAAATACCATCTAGCACTTTTCTTAATGGTCAGTGATGTATTGTCTGCAGAACTTACCCTTAAAATCTATAATCTGTATATTTCAGCAAAAGTCATCAAAGTAAAAAATATAGTAAATTCAGCATCATCTATGTATTTTAGCTAATTTATAACTGTTAAGCTTTAAGTCATCAAAACTCTAAGCACTTTGTTCACCTGATTCCTGTGTATGTGCCTTACCATTTAGATAATAAGAATCAGTCATTCAAAGCCCTCAAAACAGTCTGCATATTTTCTCAGGACACTGAGTAAAAAGCTTAGGTGTTTTCATGACTTTCCCTGCACAAAGTTCTATTATTTATTACTCTGATGCTTAACCAAATAGCATTCAAGTATTGTTGTTTTATCCAGTTATACTTAAAACTTGAGTTACAGCAATAGAGCAATTTAGGAATGGACAAAGGGAAATATTTAAGAATTTCCAGGCCAAACAAGTTTTGTTGAGTTTGAACAAGCCAATTCTATAAAGATACCCTAAAGGTTTCGTTTCTTTTTTTATTTACAGTTTTCAGGATTAGATAGGCTACTGCATCTCAGGATAAAACTGGTCTTAGGTTAGTGCAGTAAACACTGATTTTGATGTAAGATAGTGCAGAAAAGGGGTCTAGATGGCTGTTAAGACAAAAGCAGGTTAGTGTCTAAGGTGCTGCTGCTGGTCCTTAAGGATCTGAAATGGGTACATGACACTGTTCTGGTATTTTTTTCTTCAGCATATTCACTTTCAGTGCGTGTCAGAGCAAGCTGTGAATATGACAAAATGGACAGGTGGTGAGACTTCCTAAACCCTGGTCAAATCCAACTTCAAGCCTTGTTAGTTGCTGCTTATTTTAGGAGAACACTGTCAATAATCACAACCATAGCAGGCACAAATAAAATGTTGCTCTTGGGTGCTTCGTAAAAACAATCTCCATGAAACAGCCTTTCTTTGCTGAGTTACAGAAGCTTAACAGTTATAAATTAGCTAAAATACATAGATGATGCTGAATTTACTACATTTTTTACTTGGAAAAGGGAACGTCTTGGCAACTGCTTAGTGTATTCTAAATATGGCACATCCAGGTGATTGTGGTTCTTTTATTTTCTTCTTCTTCTTCTTCTTCTTCTTCTTCTTCTTCTTCTTCTTCTTCTTCTTCTTCTTCTTCTTCTTCTTCTTCTTCTTCTTCTTCTTCTTCTTCTCCTTCTCCTTCTCCTCCTTCTTCTTCTTCTTCTTCTTCTTCTTCTTCTTCTTCTTCTTCTTTAGTAGTGAGGACCTGTCTGCTGAGCACAGTTTATTACCTTGACTTGTAAAATCAATTGAAATCTTTCTCTTGTCAATAGCTATATTGTATAAAATAGTTATAGAAAAAGCTCTCAGATTTCTATTTCTATTTCCTTATTTCTAAATGCAACTATAAACATTCTAAATAATCAAACAACCTTACTATCTTCAGAAGCCATAGATACATACATCAGAGTATTTCTGAAATTAACTCCTTCAGAGCAAACAAAGCTGCAGACTTAAGAAATACCAACTGGCAGTACAAGGAATGAAGAGGAAAGTGGAACAAAAATAATCAGTTGCGCTTACCCAAACATACTTTGACCTCTGCAACTCAATTTTGCAGTATGCAGAGCACAAGCACTAACAATACTAAACTTTATTAGTGCTGCATTGTATCAATAGCTTTATATTGCATAAACCTGAGCATAATTGATGGCTGGATTTCATGATCTGAGAAGTCTTTTCCAATCTTAACCATTCTGTGAGTATCAATGAATTCCTTTAGTGTAACCTCTTCCTTCAGTCCTTGGCACAGACAACTAGGGAAAAGCTGCTGTTGCTGAATGTAGGAACTCCTTTATAACGTACATTGCATTTTAATATATCTCCTTATAAAGGAAGGGTTGTGCACAGATTTCACCTATCGATCACATCTCCCATCATTCCTAAAAATGTTTCGCACAATATATTACTCAGAATCCACAGTGTCTCTTCTGAGTGATATATTGCCTCGCAACAGCCTTAACTGAGTAGAATCTTCAGTGCAAAATTATGCAACACATCAAAAGTGAGAGTTTGGGGACAGTCTATAGTAGGCAGAATTTACTCAGAAATTAAAGAAAGCACTTTACTGATTATGTCACTCATTTGCATTTATCATTCAGTAAGTCTCCATGATCCTCAATGTACTGGAACTCATGAAGAGTTTTCATCTTCCTTCAGTGACATTCAGCACAATGGCTTATTAGCTTACTCCAGACAACTACCACTCAAACTCATGAGCTACCCCATCATTTATTCCATTTATGGCACATTTTGCAGAGAAAGCAAATGAATTACATGGGAAATATTTAATAGATGAAAAAAAATTTACTATTTAGGAAAGGAGGTAATTTTTTAATTAGTCTATTTTTTTATAACCTTCATTTTGTTAAACACTATGCTAGTTAACTGGAGAAATATAGTTATTTATTTGTGACACTGTTCTGATGGGTTTGCAACCAAACTAAGTCTCAGTACTCTTGATCTTTTGTTCAAGAAGGCTTAAAGATTCCAAAAGACTATTTATGAGTTTCTGTGAGATCTATTGCCAATGATTTACTGGAGATTAGAGCTGAAAACTCAACATTTGAATTATAAAGGTGGATAAAAGTGTTCTTTAAGGATATACTCTCAAAATTGTTGGAATACATGTTGATATGTGGTTGTTATCTACTAGGTTCAGGAAGAAGAAAGTTCTTACCTAGGAAAAAGGAAATTCAAATATAATTCCATATTTTGTTAAAGAATAGTTAAACTATATCTTCAAAATTATTTTACTGAGCTCCAGAGTAATTCTAGCTATTTCAGTAACTATTTATACATTTTATGTATTCAGGATTGTTCCAAACAGAAGGCTTTGTCTGTGAAGCTCATTTCAGAGCATCTATCATGCTCAGTGAATATATTTTTTTATTCCACATATGATAGGGATAACCTTAGAACAAATTACATTTATTATGTTTTTATTTTCATGTTCATTCTGCATAATAAACCATCTTTTATAGAACTGCGATGCTCACCTGAGCATCCTCGATTTTAATTCTCACTTTGGCATAATCTTGGGTGATTGTCTTCGCTAATGATATCTGAGAACTTTTATTCCTGTACAATTTATCACTAAGACTTCTATGTTACTGGATAAGAGAGAGATCGCTCCTCCTCCAAACAGCTGTGAGGTTTTTCCATCAGCACAGAAGCCCCAGGCATGCTCATATTTTTATCTGTTTAGATTTTTTGTGGCATATAAAATATTTCTTTCAGACAAAATGCAGTAAGGGAAGAAGTATTTCAGCAAGAAAAACCCCACATACAATTAAATTTAGGTCATCTTTTTGTGTTTGGTTGCGTGTGCTTTTTTGTTTGTTTATTTTAAGTATGTGTCTTTTGGTTTGGTTTCAGAAGCTAGAATGAAAATAGAGTAAATTCTGTCTGTTCATTATTCTCCTCAGAGAAGACTGTGGAGATTATTTTCTTTACCCACAAACACCTCTCCTCCTTTTCTGAGGCTTGTTAGAAAGTTCGCATAAACTAGGCACAGTAGTAAGGCAGATGGATTAGTGGGCAGAGGGAAGGTTAGGAGGCATACACGATGAACACAATTTGTCTCAAGGCTGTTTTTATCAGAGATACATACAAGAAAATGTATTCACTGAGCATAGTAAAATGCAGTTACCTCTGCAACATTACTTATGCAACAGCTGTTTAATAGTCCACAACATAGAAGTAATACACAACCACTTTAGTGGCAAAATATTCCCTTCACTGTAAGAAAATTATGCAGAGAGATAATAATCAGGGGCACAATGCAATTAGGAACATCCTATTTGAATACATGAAGTACAGAGCATCCAGCTGAAAATATGCTATGGGACATATAACAACCATAATGGCCAGGACACAAATTTGTCTGAAAGAGCAGCCCTGATTGTGATTTTCTTAAGTAGAGTGAAGAACTCTTAAAAATCATGGTATCCAAAGTACAAACACCCGCACATGAAAAAAATAATAAAACAAAATGGGCAAAATGTTGCCTCCCAGAAATGTGGATCTGTCCTATATATTTCTACATGTGCAATCAGAATAATAGGCTTCCATCATTCCATCATGTACTTTTAGATGACATTTTAGTTATATAAAAAGAACTAGAAGCTCAAAGTCCCGTATAAAGTATAAAGCAGAAAGAAAAAAAAAATCAAAGTGTTTGAGGTTAGGTAATAGTGAAGTTTGCAAAATTAAGTAGGAGTTTGAATTTTGACAGCTTAAATTTTCAAATCAGCCTAAACTTCAAAGGATGTATTATCTTCTTTCAGAAATTAATTTTTTTCAAAAAAAGGCATAGGTTGACATGCACTTATTGTCCCCATACTGGAAATTCCTTCCACTTGACATGCCTTGCCTCCGAGGCTTGGATTTACAAGCAACTAGACACAGTTACATAACAATTTTCAAACTCATAAAACCTCCTTTGAGGAGAAACTAATATATTAGCCTAAAGTTTGTGCTTTGAAATGAACTTTCATCCTCATCTGTTTCTTTTCATTATTTGAGGGTTAGTACTTGACCTTGCTTTTCTGGAAAGTGAATCAGGACTATATTGATACAAATTGTTCAGGAGGTAATTGTCCAATTCGTCATTAAGAACAGAATTATAACATAAAATTAAATTGCTCTCCTAGAGTGTAAAATAAGTAGGTGTTATGTGCGTTAAGTGTCAATCAGAATGGCAATAGCTTTGCGTTTGTACCACTGTAATAAAACAGCCTTTAGGAAAAACAGTATTCACATGTAATTCCAGAGAGCATCCTGTAAACACAATAGCTTGAGGGGAAAAAGTTACTTTGGGCAAATATCAAATAGGAAAGGCTTTCAAGCATGCAGAAGGCACTTAATGAAACTGAAATTTGAGCTATACTTACATTTATTTACAAGAACTAAGCTGAAATGTGCTACTTATAGTGTCAACAGTTTTTATGCCTCTGCTAATTCTGTAGTCAGATGTCACCTCATCATGATCTTTAAATTCTTCAGCTTCTTGAAAACATTATCTTTTGCCAGGATTCTTTTTTTTTTAGAAAAAAATAAAAGCATTGCTAGAAGTAAGTTACAAAATATGTTGATGAAGCTTTCAAAAGGAAAAGTAATTGAAAGACTGATTTTTTTCCTGACTGTGGAAAAGATAGTAATCACTTAAGCTTAATATCAACATTAAAATTATGTGTGTATGTGATATTCAGTGTAGATAGTTTTCTGTTTGCTATTATGTGTAAACTGTAAAGTTGACTTTTTAATTCAATGTTTATTAGAAACTAAAAGCCTCGAGTAAGTCTAACAAGAGCTGGCAGAGGTGAGACCTTGTTTTTCAAAATAAAAAAAGGCAAATTTTACACTCTCTGCTAATAAATATTGTAGAGTAATAGGAGCAAAGCTGTAGAGAGAAGCATTTGATGTTGAGAATCCAAAATCCACACTGTCTGTTGGGGATTTTTACTTCAGTGATCTAATATAATATAATCTAGTCTGTTGGATTCACCAGTCACTGAAGTGCACTAAGTTCACTTCTGTAGTTTATCTTCCAGATTAGTTTCTCCTAAAAGGATACTTGTTATACACCTCAAGATTGTCCTCTGATGTGAACCAGAGAAAAAATCAGGGAAAAATCAGGTTTCGGTTTGAGTGTATTCCTGATCTCAACCAAAATGATCAGGCAGACACATACTCAGAGTAAGGTTTGATTTCTAACTACCTGTTGCAGCAGCCCAGCTTTCTACTGCCTTGACTGGCAGGATTCCAACAGCAAAAGCCCAAAAAACCCTAAACCAGCTTTAATTAAACAATAATGATAGAGAAAAGAGAAAATACCACTCTCTAATCTCCATTTTTATCAAGAAAAAACCAACCCTACCATGTACTGTCCCCTTGCCACTTTGCTGTTTTTGCAGAACAGAGAGCAACTGTAAGCAAATCCCTACACTACTGCCAATGATCCTAATTCACATGCTCCTATTTCTGTTAGATTTTTGATTTGCAGCCCATTAGAACTGGATAGGCTGTGACTCTTGGTGCTCTATCTCAAATGCTTTGTACCAAAAAACTCCAACTGATGGTTACTTATGAGAAAATTGCTACAGAATTAATTCTTAGGCCATGGTGCAAAAGATCTCATTCTTCTCAAGTCACTGACAACTTTCTTTGAAAAAAGGAATGCACGATTTGTGGTTTGGCTTTGTTTGTTTGTTTGTTTTGTGTTTATTTATCTAGTATAGCGTTTATATATCTTTCCTATCTCTCCAATCCAAGAAAGATTTGCCCAGTCTTTCTCTTAAAGAAATATTGGGCAAATATAACATGAAAGAACAAGTTTGTAGGGAAAGATAAGCATGACATAATTGAAAACTGATATAACTGCAAGTAAATTCAAGACCTTAGGACAAAACAAACAACAACAACAAAAATCTGAGTGAAAAGTTGTGCTCTGAGGGTCAGAGTGTCTCATCTGAAGTCAATGGGCATAATTTACAAACTGAGCTACTTTCCTGTGTAAACAAGGATTGGTTACTCAATTGTTATTCTGTTTTGACTGTGCCTGAAACCAGACTGTACGAACAATATGCCAGTTGTGAATCCATGTGTGCTATATAATGGTTGTGAAAAGGTTTTATTCCATACCAATTAGTCATGCCTGATTAAAGATACACATGCAGTAAAAATATTAATGATTTCACAGTAAAGACCCCTGCAATCATGCAAATCAAGCACCTGAAGTTCAAGGAGCTACTTATAGAAGACAACAAAACATAAATAAAGTATAAACTACTTTATAATGGTTCGTAATTATATAGCGCATCTCTGATCTGGCAGAGACATTGTTATTGACAAGAAATAAAATGCCATATCTGCCTTAGTGTGGAATATACAGCTGAAAATTAATAGAATAGATATATGCACTAAATGTTTGACCTAGAAATATATGAAAGCAGAGGTTTGAAAGGGAAATAAAAGCTGAAACATCTGCTGTCTTTGTAATTTAGTAGTTGCTTTTGTTTTGTAGATCATTCAAACTCTTTCTGATTATTGTAGTCTTCTCTAATGTATACCAGTAGCTGAAATAGTGAATAATTATTTGTAATATGTCAGCTTGTTTTCTGTTTAGAAGAGGAATCCTTTTATGTTTCCTCAGCTGTTGCTAGATTTAATAACTCTACCAGATGTCATATTTAAATTGAGGGTTTTTTAAGGGTTTTGAAAAGCATCAGAGCAGAGACAGCCTTTAGAATTTCAGTGGCTATACCAGTTTCTTAGAATTAAGCAACGTTGTAATTATAAAAAGTCCTTAACAGTTAAAAAATATGAGGCTTAAATAAAACAACAGTATACTAGATTAAATAATGGGGCATTATTTCTTCCAGATACACAAAGGGTTGTATGTAGTTGAATCAAATGTTCTGAATAGCAGAATTGCCACTTTCTCTGGCATTTAGGTAATGGCAGCAAGGCTAAACACCATTAAAAAAATAAAATATCTAGTTTAAGGTATTGGTAGCATTCAGAGTATTCTGCACTTCCTGTGGAAGGACAACATCACTCTCAAGTCACTAGCAGCTGCCCAGTGAATACAATGGGCAGTAGATCAGAACACCAGCTTATCCCCCAGAAATTTATGGAAGAAAATCCCTATATCTCAAATTTATTAGCAAATACCTGGCAAAGCTAGATTTCTTGATCCCAGTTTTACAGGTTTTGTATTGACTTTCTTTGTATTAGCCTAATTGTATACATACCCATATATGAAAAATGCACAGGCGCTCCTGAAATAATTACCTTTTTTTACTTTGCACGCTTGATCAACACACTGTTGAAATATTTTCTGTTTGTTTGTGGGTTTATTTTGTAGTTTTAGTTGGTTTTCTACCATTCGTTTAGTTTGTAATGCACCTCCTATCGAAATCAGGTTTCAAAACCTCTTCAAGCCTTGCAATAAGCCCACACTGTTTGTGTTAGCATTTTAAATAATAATATGCTGCAATTTCTTTCCCTGATGTCAAGCAGTAAGTTCAAAGTAACAAGTTCTTACCTGCTAGGGAGTGGTTGAATCCTAAATTCCTCTGATATTATCATATATACATGACTATATATTAGCTTTCTCATTGTAATAATGTGGCAAGCAACACCATGAGGTAAAAAGATAACTTGTTCAACTTCCCAGGGTACTAATTTTAAAGCAATAAAAGAAATATTTTTGCTTGATATGAAATTATTTCCAAATAAAGAAAAGTATTGTTGATGACATAGGCTACTGGGAGAAAATGAAAAAAATATCTAAGGTTATAACAAGAATTAAGTATTAAGCTGAAAGTATTTGACACTTATTGTCTCAAGTTTGATTTTAGGCTTTGTGTGAGATCACATTGTAGAAAGATGAGGTACATTTCTCGTAGCCTGGTTGTCTCCTCCCACACTATTTGTTGGATGAGTGAACAAGTTATAAAGTTTGTATAAACTAATGAGAGTTTATATATATGAAAATATTTTAAGTATATAAATATACATAATTTTGTGTTTGTGTGTTGAATTTCAGTTGAATAAGTCACTTGATCTCATTCACACTATGACATCATAGTCGCCAGAGCTGAAGTAAGGGAGGGTTAACTGTCCTTCAGGTCCTGATTGATCTGGAACTAGTGTTGACCAACAGTGAGACGGCACCATAGAGGGAAAGAAAATGACTCAGTCAAAAGAAGTGAGAAAATAGTCTGTTTTTCTTTGTCAGCACTATAAATGTTGTCTGTGCCAGAGGAGAGATACTGATAAACACGAAGTTCTTTAATCTTTATTTTGGATAAGCTAACTGAAAGACCTCTTTGTGATAGTAGAAGTCCATTAAATTCACCACGCTCTGAATAGATGTCTAGCTTTGTCTAAGCAGTTCTCAGTGGAGAATTGAAGTCTAATGTTTAAATTAAAGGAAATGATACACTAGAAATGTGAAATTCTGATTACATTTGCATTGAAATTTACTACTGCCATCAGGATAGAAAGTAGTTTATACAAATTGACCAGGATAGTGGAATAAGCTTCTTATATTCAATTCCTAAATACTGTTACATATGATCAGAGAAACACCAGAAAACTAAAAAAAACTGCAGAGAAAACTGGAGAGCTGAGTTTTGAGAAAAGAGTAAGTAAAAGATATATTAGTGATGAGTAGAAAACAGTTCACTGTCTCTAATTTTTTTTCTGATATTCTCTGCCTGTATGTCCCCATGTATTTCTACTGCCTTGGTTTGTAGCTGAGTGATAAGTTTTCTTGATAAGAACCATCTTCTGTGTTTAGACAGCGCGTATCGTAACAGACTTCATGTTCATGAAGGGAACTGTTGCTGCCAAGAAGTGAGTACAACTATAAAAGCTGAACAGTACAATAAATCAACAAATCATTATTGCAACTAAAACCTGAAGACCATCAGTTTTAGTGAAAAATAGCATAGGGCTTATCATCGCTTTTCACTTCGGTAGCTGGAAGTTCTTGAAGGTTGTCTCCAGAGGCAGTGTCCATGAGGTTATTCCTGCTTCCAGTGATTCCAGTTTCCAAATGTATAGTAGGAATAAAGTTGTAAACCACACACTCCCCCATGCTGTTCAGTGCAGTGACTGCCCTATCCTGGCATTAGGTTTCCCCCTCCATCATTTCTGTTATCATGTTGTCTGGAAAGAAGATTGTGTGATTTTTTCATACAATATTTTAGACACTTGGGAAATTCACAGCAAAAGACAAGCAAAACTGTAGAAATGATAGTTAGTTATTTTCATTATTATCTTGACTGTCTTATTTCTGTATCAATACTAGAGGTATTTTGAATGATTTGACCCTATAAAATCATATTTTATATATAAATAACTGTGTTTACATTTAACAATATTTAATATACAAATACTTATGTTTACATTTAACACTGTGCATTATAGGGGTAGGATTTGGGGATGATTGTTAGGGTTTTGGTGGGGTTTTGTTTAGTTCTATTTTCCTGCCTGAACCACCATCAGGAAGAAGTTTATAAGACATTGTTTAGAAATTTGCATGGAAGAACAGGAAAATTTCATGTCTAATACTCAGAATTCAGCATATTAATCTATTTGGTTCTTGACCCAAGTGAGAGGGTTTTTTATTTTTTACTCTTTGTTCTTTTCCTTGTGAAGCTTTTATCAGATTTTTAATATTCAAGTATTGCTAGTAAAGAACAAATGTCCTTGTCAGTATTTTGAAGTCACCTAAGGTACAAATCACCACTTCATCCTCCCTCCTAGTGGCTAATGACTGCCATTCTCCTCTCACAAGCTTCATTACAAGGTATAAAACACCTTGAGAGCTTCATGGATGTTTAAAAAAAAAGTTAAGATAAAGGCAAAATATCCCAAATGTTTAACACTGTTACCTTGTTATGACCAATCAAAAAAAAAAAGGATATATCAGCACTTCCTGACTGGATTTACTGACTATTTCTTGTCCATATGCATTCAAATTTGATTTGAAACTCCGTTGTAAATTTAAATTGACCTTGAAAGCATCCTTTCACAAATCTTTGTCTCAGAAAACTTTGTTACTTGACTGGTTATGCTTTGAATTACCCAGTAACTATATACCTTGAATTAGTCTATTTAATTTGGGTTAATTTCTGTTTTTTGTTTTGTGTTGTCTCTTCAATTTCCTCCTCTTACTTTTCCTGAGTGCCAACCGTTATATTCACCTTATTCCAGTGCTCTCCAAACATGAGAACAAATACACAGTACTGAACATGCTACAAATTCAGCATGTTAGCCCATTGATTGGTTTTGTATATGCTCAAATAAAAAGAAATTTCTAATTATTGAGATAGGTGCAGTAAGTTTTGAATTGTAGAATGAAGTGGTGTAAATCAAGCAATAAAGTAACATATTATCTCTCTCTACTAGGGAAAGAAATATGTTAACAACTATGGAAAATATCTGGCTCTCCTAATAATTCTGTTTAATTAAAAAACTCCCAACCAACCAAAAAAAATTCCCACCAAATAATAAACTGATTTTTTTATCAATTACTGCCACATGGTGTGTCCTATGGTGCAAACAGTCATAGGTCTGAACATAAATGAAGTAGGTGAAAGAATCAAACCTGTGTGCTTTTCCAATGGTATCTAGTACCTTGACTTAATCTTATATTTAGGCGGCTTTTCCAATAAATCTGCAAGAAATCTGTGTTGTCCATCTCTGTCTCAGACATGCACATAAAAAAGAACAATGAAACTAGGACTATTTTTGTTGGTATCTCACACAGACATTACAGATGTTTCTGTGCTATGAGCAAAGAAACTAATTTAGAAAACTTCTGCATCAGCACTGCCTCTCAGCAATGTGAATAACCTACAGGAAACTGAAGAAGAGAGAAAACATCCTTTTTTCACTTATTGTAGTGGCAGCAAGGAATGGCATCTGAAAGTAGCTGTGTTGCTGGTTTTTTCAAGGAAACAGTGAGTTGGGGATGTGTGTCTGTACTTTTATAAGATTTTTTTTTTAATTAGAATATATTTCCATCATAAAAGTTAGAGATCTGTGTTAGCAGAATGCTCACAAAGTAAGAATTAAAAATATACCTAGGTTACTGTTCTCATGCTGAAATTATTTATTGTAACATTAACTGGTATAGAGTTATGTGTCTCTTAGTATCAAAACAATAGTTGCTTTTCAGAATATGCCACACATTTTGTAAACTATGAATCTCCTCCCGACAGGATTAATTGACATTTGATGCTGATCATTCACCTAAAAGTTGCCTATCTCATTATTAGAAGTTGAAAACTCCTGGTGTTGTACTTAGAAAGGCTTTGTCCTACGTTTTTAACACCTCTTTGAATAACATCTGAGATAGCTTTTATGTTATAGATATTTTTCTTTTCTTTTTGGTCACACATGGCTCCCTTAATCTTCTTTAACTCAAATAGCGAATATCCTGCTTCTGTGCTTAAAGTTTGCAGCTTAGAGCCCAGCAGGGGCACATTTCTCTCATTGCAACCAAATTGGAGGTTTCAACCCTCTCTGAGTTGAGTTTGGTGGAGTTTAGCATCTAGAGTACCTGCTGAAGAGGCAGACGTGCCAAGCATTCACTAGATTGGGAAATGTACCTTGCTGTTTGTAAAGGCGTGGGGAAGGGTATACTGGTATTATTACCCTAAAAATTAAGAAGTGGAAAGAGGAATACAGTCCTGGCAGCTCACCTAGGCTTTCTGAAAGTGCCGCTGGAGGGGAGGAGAGGGTTTCTGGAGGGGAGGAGGTGTTAGCAAAGCTACTGTTTGAAGCCAAAGGCCTTGTATTCACAATAAAATATTAAAATATTAAGAGCATATTTAGATAACATTGCTTGACTTACACTGGAATGTTTCTTTTCCTAGTGCTCATCTGCAAACTACTGCTTCAGAACATGCTTGACTTGTGTTCCATGAGTCACATAATCTCTTGGGTAACTTCAATGATAATAAAATCATTAGGGTGTTACATTAAGGATGAATTTGACCTACCATCTTGCTCAGCAGAGCACGGAGCAGCCTGCGCTCAAAGTGCATTCTCTAATTATGTTTTGCTTTCCTCGTATATGCCTTGCTCAGTAAGTACTGTTTGTAAGCTAATATGATCTTGCAGCTCTGTGTATTTCACAATCTTTTGCATTTGCCCATCATAGACAAACATGCTGTCAAAGCCCTGCATGAATGTTGCAAAAAAAAATTAATTTTCTTTGAATATTTTTCCAAAAATCACAAAACATATGGGAATATATGTATTTTACTGGAAAAGAATACAGTGTTTACTGAGTATTAGTCTAATGATTATGCTTGAATCAGTCCAAATGTGACAGTACATTATAACCCTAACCTAATTTTAACATTCGTGCATGCTGGAGGTAATCAGGATATTGCTGACTGCACTGACTAATTCCCCTATTTGTTTCCTAGAGGGGAAAGGCATTGACTTTGTTTGTTTTGCGATCTCTGCACAAAAATAAAAAGAAATATAAACATCAGGAGAAAAAAAAATGCCAGTATAAACACTTAACACTTTCTCAGATCTCACATTCAATCCACCCTGAAAGGTACTGCTATATATATGTGTGTACGTATCTATTTTACTGCAATATTCTCTAATAAATATATTGATCCAGTGCTTCCTATAGGTACACTTCCCTCCATCTCTGCTGGTAGAGCTCTGTGGGTGTAGATGTCAATATTGTGAAAGGATGGGACTTTTGGTGTGTGTGAAATGACACTTTTCTAACGAGTCCTGTACAATTACTCTTCTTGTGGCTTCAGCTTACGTTCAGTCCATCTCCGTAGTGTACTCCCTGAGTGGTGTCTTATGTTATAGATTGAGTCTGAAGGAAGTGGGTCTGGAGTAAGTCATTTAATCAATGCGTGTTCACGTGGTAGGACCTGTTCATATGTGACTCAGTTCCTTCAGACTGCATGTACAAATTGCCATCAGAAGCTTGAGACCTGAACAAACCATCACTTAAAGGTATTATACAAAAAATTCAATGCAGCTTCATAGAAGCTAAGTAAATAATCCCAGTTATCCTTATTCTTCCTCTTAAAGCTCAGTCAGTCAACTCAGTAAATTCTTGGGAACAGATTGTCATAACCATCAGATCTAGTATTTTTGGCTCTATTCTTTGCATTTTGCCTCAATGCAAATGCTTCAATACCCAAACTCTACTTGGCCGTGGTCTGTTACCTACATTTAGTAGGACATGTCCTTATGCATTTCTTCTAGTCTTTCAAATTGCTGTTTCTGTTTCATAATCCACATCAAGTACTTCTTTTAGACATTTACAATTCTTTGGCCTTTCATGCAGTGTTTTTGTAGCAATTGCTCTTTACTTGACCACTGTACAATACTGTATTTAAATTAATTGTGCTCCTTAATCTTTGCATTATTCTCACTTAGTTTCATAAACTGAATGCACTGTATTTCCAATCTTTATTTCTGCCATTAAATAGACTACAAATTCATTTTCCAACATACAAACTTGATCCAAAACTATATATACAATGTCTTTCATCTGTTTCAACCTGTTTACCAGCTGCTGCTCCCTTTTCTGGTAAATTTCTATGTTTGGTTAGCTCATCTCTAGGAGTTTTGTCAGTTTTCGTCATGATGTTTTGCTTGAGAATTGCAACTTCATATAGAATTAGCTTGATATCGTTTTAGTGCAGGGTCCTTTGAACACTAATCTCAGTTCCTTTTAGGTCACACATCACTTTCTGGTTTTCATCCAGGACAGACAGGTTGTAAGCTGTGTTCTGGTGTCTTGAATCAAGTTTGAGTTTAGTTTAGCGGTAAACTCAGTTGTAGAGATGGGTGTTAGAAGGCATCCATTCTGGTTATTTTCTTAGTTTGTCAAGCCAGCAACATGATTGACTTGAGACTAATGTGCTGACTGTTTGGAGCTCTGGCTTGAAAAATAAAGGTATTTATATTGAATGAGGAACAATCATCATTCACCTGCATCCAGAAGACTTTATCAAACATTTACCTACTCACTTATCAAAATGCAAAAAAAAAAAAAAGTAATAAAATATAAACCTTTCTGTAGTCAATGTTTTATCTTTCTTCTTAGACGTGATATGCTGCTGCTTAAAATTTTCCCATTTTCCTGTAAATATCTGCAACCTACCTCCAGCTCTCATGCTTTACCTAGGAGAAGAGTTTTATTTATTTCTGTCTAGTCAAGGACATACATTTTTTATTACTCTGAGAGTAATACATTTGACTTGTTGGTAGAACAGATGATATAAATTACTTTGACAGCTTTCATAACTGGTGTTCCTGGTGCCCCTTTTTTCTTGCTTTCTTTCAGCAGTATTTGAGGCCACAGAAGGCTAAGGAGATGCACAGGAAATACTTTTTATATACCATAATATAATCCAAATTGAAATACGCTTTTATATATCCAACCCTGATTGCTAGTTATATAAATTGGCTTCTGAGGAGTGCAGATCGTTGTGGGTTTTGCTACAATATCATAATGAGGGAGTGCTGCATGTGTAATCTTCTTAACCAAGTTCCTTCATCATGGGGTTCATGTAGTTCATAGTGTTCAAATAAATAATTTGTCTAGTTAAAGTCAGGTAATAACATGTTTGAAACTACTGTCCCAATGGATGATTCCATTTATGTATTTTCTAGTATATGGTCAATGACTACAGCCTTATATGAAACATGATATTTTATGTTCTCTACTTTCGAGTTAATTTACTCTGTTAAGTAACAAAGCCATACATATTATCTTATTATATGAAAGACTGTTTATTTAAAGTGATGGATTTTTATAAAATACCACACAGTTCTATGATAACAATGCACTGTGAACACAATATCTCTCGAATGGATGTTTAATGTCATTAATACTTTAAGCCATCTGAATCCTTGAAACCGATATGCAAATAAAAGCTTACATTAAAATATGACCTAGATTTATGTTTGCATAAAGAAAGTGAACAGGTTGTTTACTCAAACTGTCTTTCTGTGGGTTTGTTTTGACTTTGTGGGGCTTTTTTCTTCTTCCACACAACTTGGATGATGCTGGAAAGACATGCAGGTTTTATGACAACTTAAAGAGAATGATGACCTGGTGATATCTATAACTTTTTAAACTATTTACGTGACAGCATTTAGTAGCATAACATGCAGAACTGAAGAGCAAAAGAAAACTTAGCTAACAGTGGATGTGGTTATTTGTGTAATGATCGGTATTTGTGCTAGTGTCTCTGTCTCTGTAAATGGATGAAAGAATTCAAAGTAGGGAGGAAAGTCTAACATTCTCTAGCTTTATGCCAAATAAACAGAGATTGATGACAACTGGAAGAAGTGAGTGTTAGAATCACTGCGGCGCAGAATATGCCTTTATCTTGCTTTCATACTCATCATACACGTGACCTCTTTTTCTATATTGAATATTTTATGTCACAATTTTCAGAATAGCAAATGCTTAGTGCTTAACTAAAGGGAATGGTTTGACTTAAGGTAGGATAAATTGGAAGTGTAACAAAACACAAGCTTTCCTTTTGGCTTTTGAAATATGGAAACTTAACCTTTCTTATATTACTTAAATTTCTACCTTCACGTGAGTTTTTGAAGAAATCTGGGCATTTTTCTTTTATTAAAACAAATTATCTCATGCCGTTCTAGATTTGACATCATTCTTATTTACTTCAGTATTGATGCTCTGAAGTGTTTTCAGTAAACCCATTAGCACCCTCCTCATTAAGGTCGTGTCCATGTCTGGTGCTCTGGTGGTACAAAAAAAGTAACAGAGATCTCAGTGAAAAGAATTGCTTTTAAAAAGAAAAGAACCTCACAGAATTGTATCTTTTTTTCTTGCTCTCTATATATATTTCGTGAATCAGAATAAACTGACCTTTCTCTCCAGCACATTGGGCATAATTCTGTGCTTGATTTTAAAGTAAAACTAAAAGGGAAGGAAAAGAACCTCAAGAAAATTACTATGGCACAGAAGCTGCTCTATGTAACAGGCTTCTCAGAAAGCTAATAATGGTGGCTTAGTTACCTCTCCTGTTGTAAAAACTCAGTTCTCCAAAGCAGAAGCTTTTTTTTTTGCTTTAATGTGTTTTAAGTCTGTTTTCATTCATTTTACTTATATGTTGTAAGAAGTTGAAAGTCATTGTACTCTTGTCTTTCTTCTTAGGAGCAAGTCTTGGTTTTTGTGTTTTATTTTTCTTTTCTCCATTTGACTGAAAGAAAATTTCATTCCTAAAAATATTTGATTAGAAAGGATTTCTTGTCTAGCCATGGGCTGTCATGAGAAGCACCTTATGTAACCCACAGCATTGCTTTATTCAGTTTTCTTCAAATGTACAATTTTTTTTGTACTTTAACCATCACTGCTGTCTTGTGAAAGCCTGTAAGAGGTCTGCTGTCAGCTTAAATGTATTTATCATCCATCTATACGCGTTTGTTTCTGTGGCAGTGTTATTGTTTTTAATTAAATAGTTTATCTCCCCTGCAGCCCTTGTGTGTTCTCAGCTGATTCACATATAAAACAGTAACCATATCCTTTTTCGCTTATGTTTTTGCTGGACTAAGCAAGAAGGGCTTTTAGTACATTGAGAAAGCATGTTCCTGATTCTCCCTATCACTGTTAGCCTTTTGCTAATGCTTTTTTACAGTACTCACAAAACCATATTGAAAGGGAACTAGGAAAGTGCAAAGTGCATTTGGATTATAACCTTTGTGTGCAGATTTTCATATGGTTGTTCGAAGAGAAGAAACAGCATCACTGGTAGAACACGGATGAATGCTTATTCCCTTTCTTTTTTTTTTAAGGCATACTGAAAGCTGATAATTTTATATGTTGTTGGGCAAAATCCTGCTGTAAAATCATCAGAATATTCTGAACAATTTTTTTTCCCGAAGAAGGGAGGGTGGAGAGCAGTTAATAAGAAAATTATTGAGGAAACTTGGGGAGTTTGTTTGTTTTCTTTTTATTTATTGTTTTGCTTTGTTTTTTTTTTGTTTCCTTCCTCCCCCAGTGTGTAATAATAAATAACTAAAATAACTGAAAAATATAATCATATTTTATGTAAACTTTTCTTTTGAAAAAAGTCGTTCTACTTCTCACAAAAAAAGCTGTTCAAAGCTGCATCTTTGGTGAAAAAAGAAAGTTAGATATAGTGAAGGGACCTAAAGGAAAACTTTATAATTTTAGTATAGTATCTTACTAGCTTATAAATAAGACATCCTTGTAGAGAAGTATCACAAACATGTCTTGTGAGATGTCATTAATGGTCTCCACTGGTTTATAATTTATACAGACAGAAGTTAATGTAAGAAAATGCCATAGTAGCACATTTTAACAAGGAAAGGAGGAAGTTGAGCTGCAGAATGTGCATAATAAAGATTTTTTTTCCCAACTGCCAGAAAATTTATATTCATGACTAAATTAGTTTCTAATAAATTATGCACAGCCTTTACAAAGTTAGTGAAAACATGAAACATGCTACTATATATTTGTTACCAGGAGCAACAAAAAGCGTAGGAAGAAGTGGGGAGAGGGAGTCAACGCTCCTGGATCCTCTTCCAACACTAGGATTTTATTTATTTTATTTTTTGAAAAGGTTAAATTGCTTTCTCTTCAGAGTTGTCTATATATTTTTTTTATGAGAAGCCAGTGTCTATCCTCCAGGTGATTAAATTAAAACAAATCTATCCCCTCTAATTATTTCAGTGCTGTTCAATAACCCAATTACACTCTGCACAGACATCCTCTAAATGATTCCATAGTTTTACGGGGAAATATTCATGGATTTACCCACAAATGGCTTTTCACATTTACAACAAAACCACCTGTTGAGCAATGAGGATATCTCCAAGTACTGCATTCTTATTTATTTGAATTTTTCAAGGAGCTTTTCTAAGAGCTTTAGCCATTCTAGCAAGGTTATTTTCTGTTATCTGCTTTTCCTTTTCAAAAAAAAGAAAGAACATATCTTTGACAGTGATAATTCAGCTCTGAACAGCATGTCTCATTCAAAAATAACAGTTGCTGTTGAAGGCGTTGGGGTGATTTTAGTTTCTTCTTCAAGCTGCAACTGGCAATAAAATTGCATTTTAAATGCGGTTCTTCCACAGGTCCCTTCACTGTTTACATTTGCCAGGACAGAAGGCATCTCTCTTGATTAAAGTTTTGATTGCTGAAACTGAAAACAGAGAATTCTCTCTTTTGCAACAAACTAGCTTATACTGGCTTGGGAAAGTGACTGTGAGGAATATGGAACATTTGCACAGAAGGGTAGAAAATTATTCCAATAATGATACCAAGTAGTGTCCTCTGTTCTGAATTTCTGCTCATTTCTGTTATTATTAACTGGTACTGAACTGACACACCTAACATGGGGATGTTCCTAACACAGGGATGATGTTCCTAACATAGTAATTTCATTATTATGTAAAAGACACATGAAATATATCTTGCCATAGATAGAGATGTTTTCTCATCAGGGAAAAAAGAAGTTTGTATTTTTTGTAGTCTTTAAAAAACAGTGGGTTTTTGATGTCAGAGAGAAGCACTAATTTAGATATTGAAGTGGGGGGTTGGCTTTTCCGCTACTGATGGATGATAATTCTATCTATCTATCTATCTATCTATCTATCTATCTATCTATCTATCTATCTATCTATCTATCTATCTATCTCTATATCACTCAAGGGGTCTACTCAAAATTCCAGTTTTTATTTGAACTCACTCAAAGTAAGAACAATTTAGAGCAATAATCTTTTACTTGGAGCTCAGTCAAAGTCAAAATTCCAATTTGTACTTTGAATGCAGTCAAAGTTACAACTCTTTGCTTTGAGCTTGGTAAAAGTAAGAAGAGTTTACCAAAAGAGAGTTTACCATAAATTCTGAGAAAAAGAAAAGTGAGGTGGATTTGAGGAGAGCATAAAGAGAGTAAAAGAAGAAAATTAGGAGGAGAAATGAGAATATAACATAGAAATAATCATGACGCCAATGAATCCAATAGAGCTTTCGACAGGAAAACGTGGTCTATGGGGCAGAGGGCACACACATGGGTTAGTTGGCATGTGTTATTTACAGAGGATCTGCATCCCCTGTTGGCATCTAAGGAAGCGCTTTGCCACATCTGTGCTGTATCTCTATGTGGAAATTTCTTGAATTGGGGGTGGGGGCTCCAGGAGTCAGTAGCAGATCAAAGAACTCTTGCCAGAATAACCATTCCTTGAACCCTTTTAGCTATAAATACAAAACACAGCACCATACATGATGCCATGAAAAATGTTAATGCCGTCCCAGTCACACTGCTCTATCATTTTCTGTCTTTGCTTAATTTTTTATAAAGATGACTATTAGGAATTAGGAACTTATTTTAGGCCATGTAAAATTAAATTATTATTTTTTTTATTTTATATTTTAATTTTTTAAAAAATTTTTTTTTCCAAGGTATATTTTCACATATTAATGCAGCTTTTGCTTTTTTTTATCCTTGCATTTGAATTTAGACATTGTTAGGTGTTCAGAAATGTAATTTGTCTTTGTTTGTGCTACTTTAGTTTATTATTTAAGAGCTAAATTTTGATCCGAGTGGTAGAAACCTCTAGGGGTTGGATTTTCATCTAAAAGCATGTTTTGTATTAATGAGGTCGTGGTGGAGAATCAGTTTTCATTTTCATTTAAATATTCTGTTCTTGTTTGCACCTTGTTGCTCCTTTTGTGACAGCCATAATTTAAATAATTGATTTAATGAAAAAATCCAGTGATGTAAAGCTTAACAGTCTATTCCAAAAAGGTCAGATACCAATTACTGTGATTTTTCATAAAATGAAGTGAGAAAACCTGTCCCTTTCACTCCCAGGAAAAAATATTAGGAAAATCAGGATTCTCAAGGGGCATTTTCAGTCATTAAATGTTTCAGTGAATGATTGCAGCACCAAAATTGAAAAGAATTGCTCTCACTTCTGGAATTATACTAATAACACACACAGACACAGATATAAATGGTAGGGGAGCAAGAAGGAATGTTCAGTACACAAGAGGAAGAGAGAGGAGTAATGGTTTATGTAGCTTACCTCTAGGAATGACTGTTGGTTTTGTTGTCCACAATACTAGCAATTTTTTTTTTTTAAATTTTATTCTAGCTGTTTTTTATTCTTTATTCTGTTCTTTATTCTTAAATTTTATTCTAGCTGTGTCTTTTCTTTAGTTATCCTATTTGCATTTCTGATTTCAAATTTTCATCTTTTTATACGGTTTGACAAGCTGTGTCTACCTAGTTCTGGTGGCTGGAACATAAACAGAGGGTAATATGTTTTGTAAATTTTATTTTAATCCTTCGCACCGTTCAAGTCCAACTACAGATGACAAGGCAGGGCCATCTGGAGACAGCAGAGCAAGCGCTGAGCCAAGTCATTTCAGTATCCTAAGTAGTACAGTCATGCTAGTGTGGCATCCTGCCTGGGTTCATTAACTCGCTGAATAGTTAGGTATGTTATCCAGGTAGAGCATTATGCCAATATAATTACAGGATTTTCAACATACAAAAATTGCTTTCAGCATCATCGTGCAGTGCAGCATCACAGCACTGAACAAGTTTTGTGTCGATGCCTTCGATGAGAATCGCCTCCATCAACTCATTTGTATCATAAAACGTGACTTCTGGCAATGTTCTTACCTGGTGCAGGAATCCTACCAGGTAGGAAGTTGGATTTGCTCATCTTTCAGGGGTTTGTTTTCAGAACGCTTGGAGTGTATCCACATCTTATCTACTTGTCATCTTACCACTGCTCCTTCTTCTTCCTTTCTAGAAACCTGAACAAAAGTTTGCTTTGTAAATGAGAACCATCGATAGACAAATTTATCAGATGAAGCTATATAAAATACAGCTAAATGAAGATAACTTATGTGGTTTTGGGCTAGCTAAGAGTAACTTAAATACGCAAATCAAGACTCCTCTCTGTCTGTCCCTTTCTGCCTACTTATATTTGAGTGCTTCTTTTCAAGTTGATCTTTTTAATTGTCATACATGCTGCACAGTATTTGTTGCACAGAGCTACCAGGACCTGTGATGCTAGCATACAAAACTGTGAGTGAGAATTTTTTTTTTTATAGTTTCCTTTTAGCCATCGATTGCATAGGAAACAGATATACTCTTAAACACAAACATCCTCTGTAAGGCCAGAGAATTCCTATCAATAGCGAGTATGTTGCAAAACAGTTTGCTCAGATGCTTTACACTATGATAATTTGTACACTGCCCTATGAAAATAGTAAAAGTTTTTGTTCTGACCATCAAATAGGTGATTCTTCATTTCTTTATCTCTCTGGAGCTTTTTTTTAAAGGGCCAGTGTCATATAATCATGGATTATATCGATTTAGAAAGGACCCATAAGGATCATAAGGACCCATAAGTTCAACTTCCTGCTCCTTGCAGGACTACCTGAAACTAAATCCTATGACTAAGAGAATTGCCCACAGGCTTCTTGAGGTCTGGCAGGCTTGGTGCTGTGACCACTTCACTGGCAAGCCTGCTCCAGGGACTAACCACTCTCTCAGAGAAGAACCTTTCCAAATATCCAGTCTGAGCTTCTGACGCAGCTTCATTCCATTTCCTTGTGTGCTGCCAATCTCACTGCGATGGAATTTAATACTAAACAAAGTAGTGATGATTTATTTTGTTTAATTGTTACCATATTTTTTTCCTGACTAGTGACTACACTACTTGATCTCAAGCGAACTTCCTAAAGTTATCTAGAACCATCTGATAAATAATATGTCTTCCAATTATTTTATAAGGGCATTTTTTTCTGCTATAATTGTTTCCTTTAAGTGCTTACTAATCTTCATCACAATTTTGCTCTTGTATTTTTCCTTTCCTCTTGACTGGGATGCATATCTGAAAGAGAAATAAGGAGAAAGTTGCAGATTAAAATTCTCTAATATATCACATTGAATATACAGATATTTATGGGTCCATCAATGAAACTTCTAATTCACACACGATTTCTGCTTTATAGTAAAAGCTTTCTGTAGTCTCTTTTACCAACTATTTCCAGTCATTTTTAATAATATAATGTTTTCACTCATTTCTTTTCTCCTGTTCTACTGTTCTTACAATTTTTTTTTGTACTGATTAGTTAAAACACAGTTTTTTCCTTTTTCATTTTTTCTGTATAGCTAACATCTCTGCTTTAAAAAAAAACAGAATTAGATTGTCAAAAATGTATATTATGATGATACCAGGAAGCATCATGGTAAACAGTGGGTGATTATTTTTTTCTAAAAGTCTGGATAGACAGAATAATAAGTAAAACCTATTTTATTTTATTTTATTTTATTTTATTTTATTTTATTTTATTTTATTTTATTTTATTTTATTTTATTTTATTTTATTTTACGTTCAGGATAAGGAGATTCTGCATCTGGTTGCCCCTAATTTTTTACATATCTGAAGATTCTAATTTTACTTATATGTAAGTGAGGGACAGTATGACAGTATGTGGCATGCAGTGTCCTGGTCATAATTAACTAAAAATGTCTTTTTGCTTCATCTGACCATTTAAAATCTGAAATAAAGACTACCAAACTATTCTATAATACTCTGCTTTTGTAGTCTGAAAGGAACACAAGCATCTGTGAACTCAGTTTCCTTTATAAATTGAAAACAGCTCTTTCAGTGAAAGGGAATAGCACTTTCATCCCCTAAAAATATTGGGCATTCAGTATTCTGAGCTTTTCATTTTTTTGTGATCCTGCAGAACCTGTAGAATCATGATGGATGGTTGAAGCACTGTGCAGTCTTTCTTCCTTATGTCTTGTTGATTGCACTGAGGTTCAGTTTCCGTAATCAAGGACTAGATCTATAGCACACCAGGATTCAGCTGAACATATAGCTGCGATGATGAATAGCGGTTTTTAACTTCTTTTAATAAGACAAATGAGTGAAATTTTCCGACCTTGTACCTATTAATTGACACCTACTCATCTAGTACAAAAGTCGGTGTTGCACGTGGACTTTTCAACAACAATACCATTTGTATTACTGCTCAGAGAAGTGATAGACTGAACTCATACAATACAGAAGGATGATTGGCCAGGAATTAGCTATTTGTGATCGGCATGGGCAATGCAAATATTGATATGTTGATGAAATGGTAGACAGGTACTGTGGGAACTGTGGTCTTCATTTTAATCAGAAGTTGAACAGTAACAATGCTCTTCTGCTTGGATAGGTTTGGATTTTTTTTGTTAATAGTCCAAGCTAATGAAACTTTGCTGATAGTGGCAATATGAGGCAGTCACTCAACTCTGTGTTTTTTGAACTTCTCAATTTTACATGAGAAATTTAATTTGTAATGTACTTTTTATTTTTTTTCTTAATTCTACTATGGTAAAACTCAAGAGCTTCATTTACGGCGCAGCCTAAACAGCTGCAGTTCAGCCCACTGGACTGACTGTGCAGGAATCAATAGCTGCTTATCTACAAACTGTAGATTTCTCAGCTGAACAGTCTTTAGGTTACTTCTCCTGACTACTTCAACAAACAAACCCAGCCAAACAAATTGGGTTAAAAATGTCTTTATGACTGATTTAAAAAATTATTATCTCTACATTGTCTGACCTACCTCATTATTATTTCATAACATTTTCATCAGTAGTTGAAATATCATAATAAAAGTGAAATGTATCAAATTCTGAGGTAGGAAAATTGAAAAGAGAACACCTTGGGTGGTTTTATTTTTTGGCAGGTATTTGCTACTGAAACTGAGTAAATTCACACTCTTTTTTCAGGTGTGTAAAATGCTGTCTTTCATTAGCATACTAAATCCACAAAACGGAACACTTGCTAGGAGCTTTTCAAAGCCATAACTGGCTAAACCCAGAGCTGGAAAATAATCTGAGTAAGGTCTACAGGCTGATGATTTGGATGCTGCTGAGTCTGCAAGACAATTTTCTTCTTATTTTTACTTTCTTCTGTGTGTTAGGCACCAAAGTCTAGTCCACTAGTGTGAAATACTCTCCACTTAACCAGTGCACCCTTTGAGTGCTCCAAAATTATTATTACTTGTTGGTTATACATTAAGATTGGAGTTGTTTATTACCATTGCTATTAATCTAAGGGATAGAAAACCAAGGATAAGAACTGTAGTTTCAACCCTATTTATTAAAATGTTATTTCTTCAGTTTATAAATTTATACTCGTACTGGTTCACTCGGCTATTGTTATATTAATCCCGATCCTTGTATAATCACACATGCTACCTTAGTTGTCTTTTCCTCCCTATCTTTCTTCCTCTATCTGGTATATCCTGATCCCGAGCTCATCTTTCATCTGTACAAGTCCAAGATCAGCCTGGGAGCGAGATGACAGCTCGTGGATGTGGGAAATAACCCTTGTCTTTAGACTGGGCAAGTTGATAGCTGGTGCATCTGGGATGTGACTACCCCTTTCTCCTCTCTTCCTTGGTCTTATTCTCATCCCCTTCTTATAAGTGTCACCACTGACCATTGATGTGGTGATTTCTTTCCTTTTCCCTTCTTTCTCTTTCTTTTTCTCTGTTTCACTCCCATTACATTACGATGCGTGTGTCAGATTGGATCTGAATGACCTTGACTGCTTTCAGGGATCAGATTGTGCTCCGAACCGGTTGGGATTTGTTCCTGTAACTTTGGGAAGTTGCACCTCCATATCTCAGCTGTGCACCCAAGTATTTTGGTCTGTTTATGTTTGCCAGATCCAGAATAAATATTGCCTTCTCTAGAAGAATATTGTGGGAAACAGTGTCACAGCTTTATTGAATTTGAGGTAAATAATATACACAGCCTTTACTTCACCCTCTAGGTGAATCAGTTGATCATAGATGGAGATCGGGGTGGTCAAGGACCTACCTTCCATGAACCCATGCTGGTTGGGTCTGATGCCATCATTCATAATCTGCGATGAGTAAGGGGCTTAAGCTGTTGTCAGGTTTGCAACTTTTCCACTACTAAATTGAGTAGTTTCAGTACTTTTGAATCACTGAGGTATATCTTATCTCTTGTCTCTGATGCTTTTAAAAAAATCAATGGGAGCATGTTCATTGGTCAAGTTTTCATAGGAGTTTTGCTAGGAAATAAAGCAGTCTGTCACAGTGAAAAGAATCTCCAAATCCAAAGGAGAGGTAAAATATCTCTCAAAATGTCTCTTGGGGAAAATGTGTGTGGGTTTTTCTTTTTTCCAGAGAAGTTCCTTGCTTAGATTTAGTAAAACTAGGTAGATCTTATTGATAAAAAGATGTAAATGAACTCAAAAAGTAATTGAATACTAATTAGTTATTTGGTGGTTTATTTCACTGCTTTTTTATTGAGTTATCTTCTGTATTAAGTGTTAGGCTTTTCACAGTCAAATTGATTTTTTTATATCATAACATCAATAACTGAGTGCTTTTAAAAGGAGAAAACCAGTCTAAACATATTCCACTGTAAATGTCAGTCTTAACTTCTTCCCCCCAACCCCCTCTTTTCACTTGGGAACAGTTAATGGCTACATCATCTCCTTGTGGTTCACAGGCAGAAAGCAGTGAATGCACTGACAAGTCCCTAGTCATCTCTGAGAGATGGTTTGGATTTTCGGAGTAGGCAGAAACTATCCAACATGGAATTACAGCCAACATTTTGGCCTCTAAACTGCACAAGCAGTCGAGAGAGAGGAGTTTGAAAAAGTTTCTGTTTCCAGCTGTAAACACAAAACCAGATCTACCCATATTGGGAAAAAAAAAAATTAATCTACATAGACTCCAATATAAAAGTCTGAAGAAACTTCCTGCCAGAGTGCTGGTGAGGGGGTTTAAGTCATTCAGGTTAAATTATGGTTTTGGGTATCTGGACCAAAATTCTCACTGTTGAGTCAAATGCGCATAATTTCAGTCAATAAGAGTAAGAAAGAACAATGGCGTAATTTGAACACTTTTTTATTAACAAAGAGCTTTGAAATTTAGAAAGAATAATCTTCATAGCAGTTTCAAGAAGCTGCATTCACAGTCTTTTAGAAGTGTCACATTAATTCTTAGTGAATGACAATGTGAGCAGATTATTCTTTACGGATGTTAACCTGATGAATACTGCCCCAAACTAATTAATACATAGGCGCCTTAAATGTCTGTGAGAACAATGTCAATCACCCAGCTTGAATTTATGTGTTTGACACCAAAAGATTTGAATCATTCTGGCATGATCAGTGAAGCAGCTGATGATACACTGTAAGATACAATCATCTTACATCTCTCTAAATTGTCCGTGAGCTTTTTGTAAGGAGAAAAATTAATGAGAAAATATTTCATAGTTGTTTCTCTTTCTCTTGGTGGCAGAGATAGTTTATGTTAGTGTAGAATACAATGCTACACTCCAGAGCACTGTATTTACAGTAATTTAGATAGTATTTGCATTAGGATTCTGGAAGATAAAATGCAATTTACATCAGAGATCAGCGAAATGATTAATTATCAACAATGACATTGGTAAAAGACGATGCTAATATCTGAGAAAAATTTCTGATTACTACTATTATTTCGACTCTATTTGGAACATAAATGTTTCCAGTGCATTTTTGAACCCTGGGCCTTCAACTGTTAACTTCTTACACTTATTCAATCTCTGGTGTTCTAAATGTCCTTCATCATTTTTCCCTGTATAAATTTTGTCATTATATTTCATAAATGTAACACGAATTACAAAAGAGGAAAAAAAAAAGAAGAAAAAACCACCTACATCCCCCTCCCTCCAAAATCTTAAACCCAGTATATTGAAGTAGTATGAATTATGAATGACTTCTGAGACCACACAATGTATTTATACAGATTAAACTAGTTCTCAGAGGGATTCTTGCAAGTTTAAAGACACATAGAGGTAAAAATCAAAAGGCTTTACAGCCCGTTTCAAATTAGATTTGGATTGCTTTCAAACTTTTAAACCTCCTCCTTTGTTCCACTTTCAAGAAGTCTAGTTATCTCATATGCTATCTAAATTGCATGTTTTTCCTTCAAGATATGAATTAGACTTTTTCAGGTGAAATGACCTTTGGATTTACATTGCCTGAAGAGATAAATGACCTTTGCTACTTGCTTTCATCAACTCATTCTAACCACAGTATTCAACCTACTACTCTTGCAAATTTTTCCCTCATTTTCCATAATCCTTTTTCTCCTTGACTATCCAAAATAAATAGAAATATTGAACAGAAATTAGGTTTTGCAACTATTGCACACTAACTTGATTTTATATGAATATTTAGTTTAAACCAAAAAAGATGTGCAGAATAATAGGTACTAATGTGAAAAATGAGTTTGCTGTACTGCCAGTCTAACCCAGAAAGATGAAACTACAGGAAAGGAACTATAGACCTTTGATTCTAAATTAATATCTTTCATAAATGAGGAAAGAAGTCAATTCTTAAGCTAAGGTCTTTAGTTTGTCCACTTCTATTGATTATCTGTTAAAATTTTCTTTTAATTCATTCTATGTACTCCTATCATTCAGCGAAATGTTATTTTCATGTTACTCAACCGTGGTGAGTTGTCTTACACATTTCTTAACCCCCTTAAACTTTTTCAGGATAATACAGATTGCACATATATGACTAACTTTTGTACACAAGACCTTGTTTATTTTTTTCATGGAATTGCAATAAGTTGCTTTGAAGAAAAGAGGAAGCTCTGAAATGATGATCCTCTTGACCTCAACTCCGTACACCATCTGTATTAACGTACAGCGAGACGCGTTTGGTTCTGCTGGGTAGAATATGAACAATATCTCCTGTCTCAGAAGTCATGCTGAATGCATGTATAATTTGCATTCCTTTATTCTTCACTTTAGAGTTTATATTGTGCTTTTGTTAATCTGTGATCTTATTTTCTCTTCAAGAGGAAAAGAAGTAGTACATTCCTTACAGTTCCCTGTAGTCCATTGCTTAACAGTGAAGCTCTGTTGAAAGGCTTTCTGTGTATGTATGTGTCAATGCATTTTGTATAGCTCTATTCATTCTTCTTGGAAGTAATGTAAAAGTCATAAAGTATAATTTTCTACCCTCTCTGTAATGGGTGAAAAGCTACCATCTGTTTGTTTACTGTATTCTAAATGCTTTAAGGTGGATTGCAAGATATTTGGGGTTGATAAAAGCCTCGGAGATCTCTGCTTTAGATAAAGTTAGCACTAGAGGAAAAATATTATTATACACCAAACAAACAGTAAAGCAATTGTGTCTAGGGTCATATTCACAACCCAATGGATCTGATAGCTCTCCTGAAATTACTAGAACTAAGTGATTTATACTGTCTGAGAATCTGGCTTCTTTGTTCCAGATTTCATTTGCTTTTAATGTATTTTTATATTCTGTTTATATACAGAATGCTTGCATTACTGAGAATAGGGGGTAGTATATATATATTTTTTAACAAATAATTGTGTGTGCAAACATACTTGGTTGTCTGACAAGAAGGGAAATTGAAGGGCTTTATTTAATAACTCTTTGACTGTGGAGGGAAAAAAAAATCTGTTTAAAGCACTCTAAGACATTTAAAAGCAACTGTTCTCAAAGTCCTCTTAAAACATGTCAGTGTTTTTGCTTTCAATGGTGACATGCAACCATGACAATTACTGGAATTCTTACAGTCAGGCTTCCATAAGTTTTGGGTAATGATCAATTGTCTTGAAATGCATTAACAGAATCAAGTTTGTTTGGGATGACCAGAATCTGTGCTACATCAGAGAAGAGCTAACAACAGAGTTTTAGTACCCACCAGCAATCAGATTGCTGAAATAGGATTTTGTTTACACTGAACTCTGTAAAGAAGGTGCATTGATGCTTTCGCAGGTGGCTTTTTGTTGCAGTAGACTGTTTCTTTACCCCTACCCTAGCTATTCTTCTAAAAATACCTACCTGAGTGTGAGGCAGGTATTATATAAAGCGTCATTCAAGACTCCAGATATCACCTGTAGTCTGTGACCTGAGTCAATAATCACTGGCAACATGTTCTAGATATGGGAATTCCAAGGATTTCTACTTGGACATTTCTTAAGCCTTAAACATCTTCAGTAGGAAAATAAAAGTTAAAAAAATAAAAATTCTGTAGAATTATAATTTCATTAATTTCAGTGCTTCAGTCAATGTAAAGATGTATTGGACCTCATGGTAGACCTTAGCTTCACTTAGTCATTGTGTGACTTTTAGCTCAATGAATCATAACAATACAGAAGGATTTTGCTTCTGCAGATTCTTCAACAATTTTATGAGCATTTTTGGCTAGAGGAATGGAAAAAGTCTCTTTCTGCCCCCTGCATCTGATCCTAGATAATCTAAAAAAGCCAAAAGTGAATAGCTATTCATGGAAGAAATAGCATGCAATATTTTTACTTTTCATTAACACTTTAAATAAATCTAAAAGAGAGGGCTGAGGGGAGAACTCATTGCTCTCTACAACAACCTGAAAGGAGGTTGTAGAGAGGAGGGAGATGGGCTCTTCTCCCAAGTGACAGGGGACAGGACGAGAGGGAATGGCCCCAAGCTCCACCAGGGGAGCACTTAACCTTGTTGAATCACACAGCCCCACTTCTCCTGCTTGCTCACATCCCTTAGGTCCCCGCAATAGACAAGTAAACATTTGCTTGATTCTCTGTACAGGTTGTTGATTAGCTGTTTGTATCTCACTGAGTCCTTGCAATAACTGCGAGAAAAGTATTACTACCATTTTTAAAAAGAATTTTTGGAGTATATGACAGGGCATGATTTTCTTTTTTTGCCTTTACAGTGAATACTATCAAGGCTCTCATAGAAACATTTAGTTACCAGCACTAAGCTTTCAGTCTGAAGTTTCTGACCACTTTGAGGTATTGCTTTATGATGTACTGCATGTGCCTTTCTCTAGAGAACTCTCCATTCTGAATCAATAGCAACATAGTGGCTGAAACTTCAGTAGTTATGTATGATAACAGCAGCAATTGGTGCTGAGAGTTTGTACCAGACAGAAACCTAGCTCCTGTTATGCTATGTACTGTAAAAAAAACAAACAAAAAAAACCAACCAAAAAAACCCAAAAAAACCCCAAAAATGCAAAAAAACAAAAACCAACATAACAAAAAAAGATTCGAGGCTCTCTCAAAGCAAGTCCAGCTGTAAGCATGGTCATTAAATAGTGTGTATGTGTATGCATGCAGACATATGTGATAGAAACAGAGGAGGAAACTGAATTCCATTTCCTTCCACGGGGAGGAAAAAGGCTTATGGATTAAAGACTGGCAGAAGATACAGAATGTTTTGACTCAGCTGAATGATACTCTGTCTTGATTTTGTCATGAAGCAGTTATGGGAAATACAAAGTAAATTCACAACTGGGTTGAAAACTGTACCAGGAGACGTGTAGTGATTTATTTGCTGTCAAAATGAAGACTAGCAGCATATAACTACCTGTGATTCCACAGGGGTATGGTCTGATCTTTTTCTTTTTTAAATTTTTTTTTCTTTTAGTTGTTGGTATTTTCATTACGAATATTTTTTCTGCATGAATAGCAAACACTCAGCCTACAATGTTGACACAAGTGAAGAAGGACAGCAACGATGATGGATAATAAACACAATTAATAAATGATTAGTGGACTAGATGGATTATAGGGATAAATATACAGTCCTGCATGCATATAACACGTAAATAAACATGCATACAAACATGTTTACAACATATGAACAAAAGATGAGACACGGTTGGCCTGGATCCAGCCTTTAGAAAACAATCTAAGGGGTAAAGACATTAATAAATTTTTATTTCAGTCACTAGTACATAACAATAATGAAACTCTATCTTAAAAGATAAACATTCATCTGGGCTGCATAAATAGATGTATTTTATATGATGCAAGGAATTGTCTTACACCTGACACTCTAATGGTAATATTTGCCTGTAATTCTGTGACCATTTTAAGACCTCTGTACCTCAAGAAAGATGTGGACCAATTAGAGTCTGGAGGATGCACTTAAGATTGACTGAAAATCCGGAAATAATAATCCAAGAAAAGAGGCTGAGGCAACTGGATATGTCTAGAGAAATGGTGCTTAAGGAAAAACCAGGATACTATATTTTTATACACAATGAATTCTACAAGAAGATAGGAAGTAATCTACAAGAAGATAGGAAGTAATTATCTTGTCTTTGTAATACAAAAGCAGAGGGTTTATATTACAATACTTAACGATGTATTTTGTTTGTGAAGAAAAAGCTTCTAACACTAAAGTAGATGGATTAGGTAAACTATGGAATATCTATTTCTTTCAGGTCCTTAAATTAATTGATATTACATGACCTTGTACAGAACAAGAAATTTAAAGGGTAGTTTTTTAGATCGAGTTTTCTAGAATTTTGTGATAATAATTGTCATAATCTCAAAACAAAAGTTCTGGACACTATGAACATGGTTGCCTAGGCCCTCTGACATACCTGTAAGCTTAGGATAAGAACAATGAGTTTTAGTAATGGCAAATTTTATGGATTAATGTAAACTTAATTTACAGTATCTTCCTGGAAACCGTTTTCTACCTTTTTGCATTTAAATACTTAACGACCTCAGAGTACAAGTCTAAAATTCTCCAGATCTCTGTAGTAGCTTCTATATGTTTTCATCTTCATTTAAAAATAATGTTTAGGATTAAGGTACACCACAGAATCATAGAATCATAGAATAACCAGGTTGGAAGAGACCCACCGGATCATCGAGTCCAACCATTCCTATCAAAAAACCACTGAGGGTTGAAATTACGTTGGCTTAAAAAATATGTATATCTTTGGAATGAATGTGAAGCGTGCTTCTGCTTGACATAGATCTAACTGTACTTTTTTGGTTTAGTGCATTTTGCCATGATTTGTTCCATTAATTTTGAAATGTATTTGTTATTCAGAATTAGACCACACACAAGAAGAGTCAGCACTCAAAATCTATGTACAATTCTCATTTAAATTGCAAAATATTTGTTCATAAAATCAAAGCAAAGCACCTCTTGTTTTTCTTCACAAATTCATTACACCCTCTTTTTATGTACCTTGTCTCTCAAGCATTTTACTATATTTTTTAAGTTGCTTGAGAAAATGAATAAACATGACCTAACATGATATTTGGTGTTCTAACACTGTCATGTGTAATGTCTTTTTCTTCACCTTGTGTTATGTGGCTTGTAAACTCTGTGCAAAGCTGATGTTTGCATAATGGGACTTCGGTCTCATCTGAAGACACCTGTGTAATAAATGTGATTAATACAGTGCACCACTGTTAACGGCTAATTATGCAGAATAATAATATAGGTGCTTTCTGCAAGTCCAGATTCCTCCCCTGGATTTTTTTATTAATTTAGTAAGCATTATAAAAGCTGTAAAATGTTCCTGATTTGCATTTCAGAACAGTAAGAAAGCATAACAAAGGTCTTTTTAGAAGTGCAAATTTCTTTAGTGTCTGTCTTATCAGGGGATGTTCTTGGACTGCAGAATAAAACTTCTGTTACTAAAGAAATAACATAGAGCCCAGAGCAATTTATACCCTTATATAAATCTTTGATTATGTGAAGAAAGAAAAAAGTTTTTAGCCACCATCCAAGTTCAATGTTACAAACCTGTTTTGTCTTTCAGTCTAGTGTGATACCTCAGGACTTCTAAACAGTGTTTAATACTGTCTCATCCTAAAATTAAATATTTTAAGTATTGTTTTTGTGTTATCTATGGCTCTTTATGTATTATGTACATTGCTATATTTTATTACTACTTTTGTAATTGTATTTCTCAATTCCTATTAACATATCAAAGTTTCTTTGTTTCTTTGTTTTACTTTATTTTGGGGCTTTTTTTTGGTTTTTTTTTTTTCGCTTTTGCTATGTTACCATTTCAGGTTTTGTCTTCTTTTTAAGGCTATAATGAAATTATCTTTTTTGGAACCTGGTCTGAATTTATTCCTTCATAAGAAAAACATGTGGCTACTTTGGTACTTGCTTTTGTTTTGAATGTAGTGTTATTGACCTTGACAGATGAAAAAATATTTTTTTTCCTGTATTAGGAGATTTAAAAAAAAAAAAAAAAGAAATATTTTGTAGGATTTTTTTTTCTTTTTTTCTTTTATTTTGTCTTTTGGTCTCTTATTTTGTCACATTTCTATCTTAACTGAACATGAAAACTTTCTTAAAGGGCTAGTTTTTCTCACTTTTTAAAAAACTCTAAACATTAAATTTCAATGTGAAATCAGAAATAAACTCTCAATGGGTTCTCTCTTGCTATAGTAGCTCTCAGTCACTTCTGCAATCGAATATCCCATTGCTACTGCATTAGAACCTGGCTTTTAGACAAGAAAGCCTCATTCACTGCTGGTAGCATGTGGTACAAATAAACTGCTAAAGACTGCATTAATATTCAATCTTTTTTTGTAAAAATCTACATGTGTGGCTTGAAAAAGATGATTGCTGTGATGCGTCCAGGACTTTAATTTCACTTTATGTATTATATAGTGATGAGACAAGTGGAGGTGGAGTGTTAGGAAATAAGTGTTTCTCTTTTTTTGAATTTGTAGTAGATCTTTGAAGTTTTGATGTATTCAGTGGTCATTTGCATCATGTGAAATAAAGTAAATAGATTACTTAAAACCAATAAGTACCCTTATGCATTTTTTTTTCATGTAAGTCTTGTCATTTGTTTAAAGGCTTCATCTCTGAATGATAAGAGATGTGTCAGAACATCACCTTGGGGAACTTATTTATTTTTGTAGACAGCAATTACAATCTTGTGTTTCTATTAGTGCCATTTCTCTTGAGAAGGATAGTTGATAGTATCTGCACTGAGAGGGGAGTTCAGTTTTATTGCCAAATTTAGCATATGCTGCATAGTTTGGTAGCAGTATTCTGTCTGCAAGTGTGGTCTGTTTTTTTTTTGAGATGCGCAGTGTACACCTGCAAAAAATCTTGTGGACGAAGAACTGGTGACTGCTTATCATGTTAGTGTTTGCTTTTCAGATGAATCTAGTTAATTCAAGGATTATGTGATTTCTATTTCTTTCCACATTCTCTGCTCCTTGCCTGGTGGCCCTTTTTTGCAGTCAATGCAGATCATACGGCTACATAAATGAATACTGAAATTTATTGCTAAAGAGGACAAAAGAGACTTTTCTCTGTCGTGCATGTGGATTATTGAAGAGGTGGGAAAAAAGTAAGGAAAAAAAATGAAACGCTTGGAGGATTTGTTTGTATGATATAGTATGATAGTATAGAAGATAGTAGTTTGTATGATATACAGACACTGCACGTATTTTCAGATCCCATGAGTTTGCATTTAACTTTGGAAACAGTCTTCTCCATCATGTTAAGAACAAGGAAACCTCCTCAAATTATTGTAACTAGATCAATATTAATATGTATCTGTCAAACAGTAAATAGCTTCAGCTGTGAAGTTCTACAAAATTTTATTTGAGTATTTGGGACATCTTTAGTGCTGTATTTTTTTCTCATGGTCTTTTCCCAGATGATGTGAATAAGACCTGTTGTTAAAAGATTATTTGTTTACTGTGGCACATCCTACAGATGAGATGTTGCTTATACTTGTTCTTTAGTGCTTCTGCTTTTTTTTTCCTGCCTATTTACCTACCAAAGTATCTGAACACAAAACTAATAGCTTTTGTTTATTGTTTGAATTGAAGTGCAACAACAATTTAGAAGCCTGTTCATCAATACTTTATCATAAATCACTAGCAGGGTTCTGTAGAACTGAAAACACACTTATTTTTGTAACATCAGGAACATTTCTCCTGTGTGGATATATATCAGCTTGTGATGGATAAATTTCATACGGTAATTAAACTAATTAAGACACAAATATTTAAGGAATATTATTCACTTTTATTTGAGCAAATTAGCATATTTCTTACTTTTTTATAAATGTCATTACATAAAAACATAATTAATGGTCTGATTACAGGGCAATTATATTGATTGAGAGCCTCTTGCCAGACATCCCTGTCTTGAGGCAGAGCAGCTCTAAATCAAACAGAGCACATCTTCATTAATCAGAACAGAGCCTTAGCAAAATTCTCAAGACCTGTAACATATATGTGCCTTAAACAGACCGAGACCAACACCAGCCCTCCATTCAGATGACAATTATAATTTGCTAACATTGGCTGCTTTAAAAGTTTATCAGTTTTACAGTGTAAAAGAAAATTAGTTCCCAGAACTTGTCAGGTATCTTGCACCTCCAGTCAAGAGTTGACAGTAAAAGTTCAGTGGCACAGAACAGGGAACAAAGCCGTATTTCTTCCTCTAGAACCTGATTAATTTGGCATTTAATTCTAAGAGAGTGCCTGTAATTCCTAATTATAACTGATAAGGTTCATTCTCCCTATCTTTCCTCTTCCCCCGTCTCCTAGAAATTATACTATTCTTCAGGCCTTGAGAGCTGAAAAATAGTAATTGTGTTTGCAGTTCAGTGTTCATTGATGACAAATTGTAACCTTTAAGAGTTCTTGATTATTGTGATAGGTGAGTGGTGTTTTAAATACACAGAGGCAGCAGAATTACTTGCCTTTCAAGGTAAGAGAGGGGTGTTTTGCAACATGAACTTTGTTTTCGATGATGGACACATTTTCTCTCTTCCAAGGCCTTATTGTCTACAACACTACATAGCCAAGCTGATCCCTCTGAGTCTGTATATCTGTCCCAAGAGAATATCCTCTTTGTGAGTAATTTTCTGAATTTTCAGACTTGAATGTTGTCTACAAATGGTAATGCCTACGCCTGCTTATGCAGAAATAGCGTGCAAGAAGTAACATGCTACAAATTCTCTTCATTGCAGTAGCCAACACTGCCTTAATGAACTCTTATCCGTATTAGTTCTTACCTTTCAGGGACTGCAAGAGTGGGTTATATTTATCTGTTTATCTTGGTAATGATAATTGTTCTGGACTTAACATCCATTTCTAGAAAATCACTGGGGCTGAATAATGAATACCATAATTCAGGAGACGGAGTCAAACTGGTTGCTGCTTCCATAAGAACAGAAAAATTATTCATCCTTCATTCATAGACAACTGTGTTTGTCCTCGGAATGGGTGATATATTTGGTTATCATTATTTCCCGCAGGATGTAATGTGGCATAACTATAAGAAAAACTCTGCAGGGAGCTGTCACATCCTGACCCGATCCCCTGTAAGCAAAGAGGGAATGTGGGTTCTGGGAGTTGAATTGGAGTGACAACTTCACTATATGGTTAATTTGAACTAATTTATTATTTCTAAGGCAGTTTACAAATATTCAGTTGTCTATTAGAGGAAAATACGTATCGATTAATGGTGAATGCAAAGATGGATTTGTATATAGACTGTATAAAGCAATAAAGTGCCTCTTCAGAAATGAAAATGCAGAGAGAGAGAAGGATTGGGGAAACATAGAGAGAGACAGATTAAAAAAAGGAAATAGAGAATTACTGGCAAAAATATAATTTCAGCTTTCCAAAGGATTCTGCCATGAAATGTGATGATTTTCATAGATATCAATCTTAGAATTAGGTTTGATTTCAAATCTGTGCATTTTTGATGGTGGAAAGCAATGTTTTTATAATTTAAGTAATTGATATGATACTCCATAGGAAGCAACATATCGCATATTTTAAACAAAAACAAAGAAAAAATATCAGGTTTACATAGCCTTGCAAATTCAACAAAAGCCACATAAACATATCACTAATGAAATGCTTGATTATAGTGAAATAAATGTAAGCCTGAGGCTGAATAGCAGTGGAATATTTACTAATATTTCCAGTATAATCTGGAAGATTTGTGTTAATGAACATTATGTATAGTTATTTTTTGTATGTATCTTTGAAACAGAAGAATGCAATTATGTCCCACTTGAAACCAAGCAAGCAATGCCATGAGCACAACTTTACTGTTCAATGGACTTTGAGTATATTCCTCTAACAACACGACAAAGTGGATTCTCTCCTTTGTTGAAGTATTCACTGTACAAATAATTTCAATTTCATTCTGGTACTGTTTTCAAAAACCAGGATATTTAGACCTTTTATTTGGATGGGGGAGGAATTCTTGTTTTGGTTTGGTTTTCCCCAGAAGGTATATAACCTGGAATCTCAGAGCGGGAACAGTGCTGTTTGCCTATTCAGTTGCTTATCAGAAAACAAAGATTTCATTTTAAGAGCAAAATGTATTAAAAGTTTCACAAACATAATTTTCTAGTCTTGGTTTATATTGCAATAGCCATGAATGTAGTAAGCTCTTCACACAACGTATTTGTATTCTTAGATTTTAAGATTAAGATTTTTATTATGGTGATGAATTAATAGGAACACTTAGGAAGATGAACTGTGAGGATTTCATGACTCCTTCTTTTGCCTTTTAAATGTACAGATTGCACCATGCTGGGCAATTGCAGATCTGCAATAGCATATGAGCAAGGCTAAAGGGAATGCTGCAATTCCTCTGAGGAATACAAGTTAAAATATAGTCTTTGTATCTAAGCAACAATCCTAGCTGATGCTAAGAGACGGCATCATCTCTCATGCCTAACTATTCCTTTAATGTGAATTAAACCCTGGAGACACTTTAATGAAGACTTGTCTGTGCTCAGGGGTTGCCATACTGTAAATTTTCAAATACAGGGCCTTATTTTCTTAGTTCAACACAATTCTCCAGACCATCGTAGGAGAACTGAACTAGTTCAATAAACACCTGCATTCTCATCAGCTATTTAGATGATACTGTGCCAGTCCTCACTTCAATTAAAACAATAAGGAGCTCTTCTGAAGCCAACAGAGAAGACAGTGGCTAATGCTACACAGAGTTCTTTGCTATGAACCAGAAGTAATTCAGGCTGAATGCTAGAGATAACCCTGCAGCTCTGCAGATGTTGGCAGACTAGTGCAGTGGTTTCTTCCCCAACATTAATACTGTACATTTTGAAAACTTTTGTATGATTTTTAAGATTTTGAAGAGAAAGAGGATGATGCATCACCGTATCTTCTGATCAGCATTTGCAATGTTCCTATGAACTTGCTGGGGATAAAACACTGTTCTTTATGAAGTAAGAAACAGGGAATGGAGATAGAACAGATTAAGACAGCTAGAGATATTGCCATGGATATATTTATATATATATTTATAATGGGACATTTTGCTAAAACAAAGTGCAAATTGTGATTTGATAGTTACAAACACAACTGCGTTATGTGAATCTGTGCAGTGACAGAATGCTCTTTGAGATTAAAATGTTTTTACTCCTAAAAGCAATAGTCATTGTGCTTCTCTGTGTTGACTTTTAAAAGTTATAAAAGTGTACTTTGGAAAAAAAAAATGAATTAAACCTCCTAGCTCCTTTTAGATGATGAGGACACTGCATATCAGTGAATCTGCTGCTAATTTTGCTCACTGAGAAAAGATAGAGATTTACTGGCCAAAAGAGGGATAAATGTCCTCAGTGACAAAATTCGTGGCTTTGCTTTGGGCCCTGGGCATAATTGCTCAGCTCGTATGAGAGTTTAACTCATGGTACTAGTACTAGAATCTCTCATTCTCATTGATCAAAAACATGGTAACCTAGTATTAGGTTGATGACAAGTTTTACTAAATCCTGGAATGAAGAATTATCTGATTTTTGCTGGAAAACCTGAAAGTATCTTGATGTAATAACTGTGTAAGCAAGTAACTACATCCAGTGCTGTGCTCTTGAAATGAGAAAGGTGTCTGCATCCAGACGCCTGTGCAATGAGAACAAGCTAAGGAGCAGATGGCTTATTTGTATATCCATTTCCCCAGAAAAAAAGTTGCATGTAATACTGTTAGTTAAGCAACAAATATTTGCAATGCTCTAAGAGCCAATGAATTCATCTTTACAAGCTAGATAATTGTGGATAGCTAGAGATCTGTAAGATGAACTAGCCTTTCTTTCATTTCTTTACTGCAATGTTACCTCTTGGGAGAGCAGTAGTCTTGAAGGAAATGTCTGAAAGTTAAGGAGTCAGTTTGCTTTCTGTTGTTACTGAGCCAGTTTGAACACCTGCTCTGCACCTTTATAATTTCTCTGCACACAGCTTCAAATAGTGTTTAATGATCATCTGTAGCATTTGTAATAAAAACTGAATAAAAGCTCCATACAGAGAAAATAAATGCATCTCTAGTGAGCTTGAGTGTTGACTTGAGAAACAGAAGAAAACAAAGTTCTTCAATATTAAATAAGACTTTCTCACTGAACTAGAGGTGGACAATTGATCTTAAGTTCTGTGGCCCTTTATTACAGGGAAGACTGTTTAAATTTTGCTGGGGTGCACAACGGAAATCTAATCCAACAAGTGGCAGCCGCAGCAAAACAAAACAAAAAAGCAATATCTTTTTTCACTTCATTTGGCAAAAACGGCTGCATCATACTTTTCTGTATGGGGACTTTGCACAGCTTATCTAGGCTTTGCTGTCCCTGAGCTCTAAAGTCACAGCTAGGCTTAAAAAACAGCTAAATCCTGGTCTGAAGAGTCCAAGAGAAGTACTAGCATAGAGAGGCTGACCTGGTTACCTTGTGTTACCTGCATAATATTGAATGTTTCTACTGATTTCAATACAGCAATGTCATCTACAGAATTGAGACCCTGTCTTTTATTTGCACTGTCACTCTGTTCCTGTAATTAATTCAGAGTCTTTGTTTGAGCCTGATGTTTACTCCAAAATCAGTTGAGAAAATAGGTGATTTTTTTTTCACAGTGGATAGCCTTGAATAGTAACAGGTCAGAGCTAAGAAGTACTTTTCCAACAAGTAGTTCAGGGTTGAGGGAAGGTTACTGTTGCATTATAATTCTCTTCAAAATCATTTTAGCTTGTTGAGTTTAACTACCTTGGTTTTATATCACAAAAAACTTGCCTAGAAATCGCATAAATATTTAGATTCCTTGGATGTGCTTTGAGTAAAGTATTTTTGCATCTAAAACCCTCATGTTCCACAGTCAAAACCAGTTTAATTTCTAAATTCAAAAGCTTTGATAATACTATACTACCACTAGTGGAAAATATTTAGCCCTAACTGCAATGCTCAATGCCTGCTGATATAAATACTGGATTATATATTAAGAAGTGGATGTGAAAGGAGAGTCCATTTCTATGCTAAATTCAATTAAATGGCATCTGAAAGTAGCAAAATTATTTATTGGGGTTTTTTTTATTCAGTCAGAATTTGCTGAACACAATTTTTGTCTTAAATAGAAGAGCTACCTTCAAACAACCACATTTGATTTTCACTGCTGACCTTTATAAGGCATCCCCGATGACAATAAACCCAGAAAGATTTTGTTAGAAAACTAAAGTTATAAAACTCTGCTGGTTTTGATAATATGTATTTCAAATTCTATTAATTAAATGCCCTCAGCAAAACCTGTTTGCCTTGTTGGAGTTTCTGCTAGTCTATCTTAAATGTCATCAACATACAGAAGAGACCTCTGGGCTCTTAGTGCTGCTGCAGCAGGCAGATTGTGCAGTGGATCATGGAAAGGGACCGTCTCACCACAGTACCATCTGCTTCAAAGTGCAGAGGGGAATGCTGAACACTTTCCTGAGTTTCATGCCATAAAAACTGTGAATACGAGCTCATTAGCCCGCAGCAGTTCCCACTGTAATCACATTATATTCATGCAGAGAAAGTTGCGTACCTGAACAGTAAGTCCTTTGTATTGTTTAACACTGGTTGGATTCTTCCTGCCATTGTTGTAACATAGAGCTCTTCAATTTTTTTCACAAAAGGAGAAATATGTTGTGTATTTTTGACTCAAAGAATATTCTACAATGTTTAATGGAATTTAGATTTTTAGACAAGCATGCTAACATGGAGTGCAGATTTTTTGCTTTCTCATATTATCATATTTTTGATTGAAATAATTTCCTTGGAAAAGGTAAAAGATCTTGGAGGAAAGCAATAGCGCGGATATCAAGAATATAATCTTAAATTGTGTAAGGTGTACCCTAATATGTTGCAAAGAGGTAAATTCAGCTGTGGATGTCTGCATGATAGATAATTCTCCTTCTGCACACCCTTTTGTAAATTCAGGTAGTACAGAGAGTTTGAAGTTTGTACATTTTGATTAACTAAGGTCTTCAAGATGCAACTATGTTGAACCGTTCACAGCCCCTGAACCCTTTCACTTTCGTAATGAAAAATATTTACCATGCAACCTGCACTTAGAGTTACCAAATGGGAAGGTTAATGTTTTTCATTATTTTATATTCTCCCCCCTTCTCTCTTTGTATCTCAGTTATGATCAAATTGAGATACAAGAAAGATCTTCTGTTAACTTGGAGAACCAAATGTGATGGTTGTGGTCTCAAATATGGTGGTTGGGATGATGATATATGAGAAAAAATAAGTGGTTTCATTTTGTTTCCTGATATGCTCTTCCTCAACATCGTGGTAGGAATGTTTATCACCAGTGTTTGTTTGACAGGGTTTCTGATTTTACTTCTTTGTTTTAACAATGAAACTAGTTATACAGAGAGAATTTATGGCCTTAGTAGAGTGACAGGGAGTTTATATAGTTTTTAATTTGAGAGGGATAGTGAGAGTCAGTTATCTGAATATTATGCAATTCTGCTTATGTTCTGTTTTTTGGTATAATCCTAAGAATATGATGAGACAGAAAATATTTAGAACAGCCTTTGAGACTTTATTCTTTTCTTGTATTATGTGAAACAGAGGGAATCCTTTGACCTCTGTATTTATTTTTCTCCTTATTCCTGCTACTGCTATTATTATTATTATTATTATTTACTTTAAAGTAAAACCCAATGAGATTAATCTATTCCTTGAATTTGAATATTATGTGCAAGTCTGGTATTTGAGGTATAAGTTTAATGGAAAGATTTGTTCTTCTCTTAAACTCCCCAATAGTGTCACACATTAAGAAAGTTAACGGACATGAACCTATGCTTTCTGTAGGGAAAAACTCTGCGAGCTTTATGGTTTAAAAGATGGTTCGAAAGACTTTTTAAATCTCAGTCGTGACCAAATGATGAATCCTAAATTCATACCTTTCCAACTTACATTTGAAAGCAGAATTCGGGGCTGTTAAAGGTTATTGATAAGTTATTTTAGCTGTTAAAAAATGCTTTTATTAGTTAATTCCGTATTCGTTTTCAAGGATAATAACTGTAGTAATCAAATGGATAAGTTTAATCTGAGCTATTATTGTAACAAACTAAAGGTAAAGCACATGATGTAATTCCACAGTGCTCATTCCCTAGCCTATTTGCTTTATTTTATCACATGTGCTGCTTTTGGCATTATTTTGTGCATTAAAATTTTTTTATACCACCAGTTTGGCTATTTATAATATAAATTTACTATTAATTGTGGGTAAGGAAGAAAATCTACAAATAGTTAAATGTTTTGAATAAATATGCAATTATCTTTACTGCTTAAACACTTCTAATCTCTTATGTACCCTCATTAAATCTGTGGAATTGCTATAGTCATCATTTGTGGGTGTATGTGTTTATCTTGATTACATGATATATAGGGATGTGTTTTTTTAATCACCATATAATGAAGGGAACAATCATAATCTCATGAAAGATAATAAATACATATTAAACTGTTGAAGACTTAATTGTAAGTGCTAATGGACTGAAATGTGATTTAAGTGAGGCCCAGAGAAAAAAATAAAGATTTCTCAGACTATATTTTTGAAACTGGAGGGTTTTCCCAGCGTAAGCTTCATACAACTTGCATCTTTAGTTATTCAACAACACTAGGCCAATTTTTTCCCATGTTTTTGCATTGTTCCTGTAGACTTTTTAGGGAAATTTGTGGAATAAATATAGTAAGGGAGAGCAAACCTATGAAAAGATAGTTCTTAGATCTGAGATAAATGTCACAATTATATTATCTGATAAAATGAACAAACATCTTATCAAAAGGACAGGTGCCACTCCTTCCTCCAAAACAGTGCAAACTGTGTAAGCTGCCTTTGATTTCTTGTAATTTTCCTTGCAGATTTGTGCCTGTTGTTTTTGTAACAACACGTGGAAAGATGGGTCTGAAGATTTTTATAATTATTCCCCTTAGACATCAACAACTAATTCAGTCTCATGCTGACTTTTGAGATATCAAAGTTTTACAAAAAATAATCAAATTCTGCTCTTGTTCACTGCACTGCATTCACTTCTTTTTATTTTGGTGTTCTCAGAAAATTTTCAGTGTGTTCCCTACTCTGACACTTGCACCATGAGTGTGTGAGGGAGCATTAGCACTGGGGTTGCTCAGACTTCTGCAGGTTTCTCTTGGAAGCTGAAGTACTCAGTTGACAATTCATCTTTGTTAATTACCTTCAGAGGATTTTAGTTTGTTTCCATTTTACTTTTGTTTTTTTAATCATCCTTACATTGTCTTCATGATAAATTAGATAAATGTGTCCTTACTGATTACCTTCAAGCATGCTACTGAGACAGTATCAAAGCATTATAAAAAAAAGATCCATGAAAATACCTGTTGGTAGGATATTTCTCCCTTTCATTATAGCAAGTTGTTGGTATATTTATCTGTAAGAATTTTAAAATATTGTTTTTATCATTAATTATCAGTTTTTCAGATTACTGTTCACTGGAAAGATTTATTTTCTAGGTTTTATCTTCTCTATTAAACAAACTTAATATTTTAGAAACTGAAAAGCAATCTTTTTACTCAACTTTCTTCATTCCTTCCACTTTTCAAGCACTCTCATGCAGGGATTCAGGGGGTGGAGGAGTGTTTCAGTGTTTGCTTTTTTTTAGAGAACAAAATTTTATTTGCTATAAGTTAGTCAGTTCATATATAGAAAACTGAAATTCTTCTGTCTCTAGGAAGGAGCCAGTTTTGCACAACCACCTCTAAACCGGATTAATTTGCAGATGGTCCTCTTATTTATGTGCTTTAGAAAGATTAAAACCTCAGGGTTCAGAGTACTGACTGACTTCTGCAACTTTAATTTTTTTGTTCTTCTTCTTTGTTTTAAAGCAATTTATTTATCAGTTCTAATGTCCAGGGTTTTATCCATTAAGCTTTTAAGCTTATTAGGAAGCTTCCATCTGGAACAGTATATTAGAAAAAGCATCTCAGAGGACTATGTTATAATTATAACATATATATTAGAACATATTTATTTAAATGTATGTACTTAGAAATGTATTTCTTCTCATCAAGGTTTAGAAGTCAACTTGGGTTTCACTTCTTTCAACTATGATTTTCTGCTTCTAACATTACAATTTTTTCTCCTTCTCCCTTTAAAAACTTTTGCTTTGTTTTCATGTCAAATCAAATAATCATGAAAGAATCTGATTATGAATACATAATTCAAAGTAGAAATTGATATGCATATATCATGAACTAAAAATTAGGGAGGCAGGATACATAATCAAAATGTGAGAACATGATATATTTAGAGGGTAAATGTTGATCTTGATTTGTATGACACACTGATAATGAGCAAAACACAAGCTCATCAAGTCTCACCAGTTACTATTATGTAAACAACATACTTCACATTGTTACTATACATTTTTCCACTGAGTGCAACTTTAAGAAATATTAAGCATACTCAATTAATCTTAATAAACCTGGACTATTCTTCAAATTAAACTTATTTATTATAATTGATACAACATTGCTACTATATTATTAATCCAAATAATTTCTTAATGATAGAGTTAATGATAAGAGTTTTCTAAATGTAAAAGAAAAACTAAAAAAATCATATTTTTATAATTATTTTCAATTTTTTCTTCAAATCTAGAATGTTGATTTGCTGTTTGAAATGCATTTATTTAAGCAGTCACATTACAAATTTCAAACACGCGGTGTCACAAAGTTATTAAAAGGAGATGGTAAAGTGAGTTTATTTGAACTATCTCATTTCTTGAACTCAGTAAAGATCTTTCAGATGTTATTGTTGCTAGTAATTATATTTTTTCCTTTCATAATATCAGCATTTCTCACAAGATGGTGAAAGCATTTCTTATCCAAGAATGCTATTTGAAAATGACATAGGATGGATAATGAGAGGCCATGATTTTGGAACAGTCAAAAAAACTGCAACAATGACCAAGGTCACCTCCACCAGAGAGAAAGTTAGATGAATTCCATGAGGTTCAAGGAGGTGCATGTTTCCAGCGATGCAGTAGCCCTGAACACCCGTTTGTGCCTTTGTAGCAATTCAGACTTTCTCTTGCCATATATATTCAGAGAAACATCATCTGAGGTGTTCAACCACATTAGAAGATTGTTTGTGGCCAGCTGGGCAGAAATACACATGCAGCAGTGAATATGAAGGCTGTAAAGAGAAGATTTGAAAGGACTCTGCCCTTAGGCTTTAAGGCAAGGCTCACATTCCTACAGGTAGTCACAGAGTGCCTGATTCCCCCATCACATGAGCTAGGAGCACATGTGGAAGATGGAAAGAAAGAAGAAAGAAAGAAAAAAGGAAGACTGGGATACCTTCTCAGGTAAACAGCACTTTACTGATTTTGCACGTCTTTGTCCTGCTATTAATTGTATTTAAGTACATATTAAAGGGGCATTTGGAATTATACTTTCTGATAGACATATTCCATATTTTTTAAAACTCTGTACAAAGTCCAATAAAGAAATACTACATTTGCCTGTTTTTGTTGGATCCAGAAGTAGCTACTGAATACGTGCTTATTTATCTTGACTGGATAGAGAGAGATCTAGTGGTTTATATTTGTGTTTGTGAAGAAAATTACAAAGCTCAGATTATCCGCTCTCCTGGGAAAGCTCATGATCTGGAAATAAGTCCAGCCTCAAAGCTCTATTAAATAAATAAATCCATAATGCTAATAAAAATAATATCAAAGCTCTCATGTCAGAAAAAAAATTATCCTGCAGCTTATATTTTTGATGGAAGAAAAATAAAAAATACATATAGACCCAACCCAGTTTGATACCTCTTGCTTTTAATGGACAATAAAATTTAATTTATGTGGTTTTAAAGGCTGTCTCACCTATTGTATTGACAATAACATGAACATTGGTTTGACTGTACATTTATTGCAGAGGTTAAAAGAAGTTCAAATTCACCATTCATTCAGAACATCTTGTTCAATAAAAATGTTTCTTTTTTCCCAATGAATTCTAGTGATTTATGTGTAGTACTTTTCTGGGAAGAACTGTTGTTCACTAGAGACTTTGTTGAGCTCAAAAAAGTACATTTAATTTAGGACCGCAGGATTCACTTGAATAAGATTGATGTAGCCCAAAGTCCACTAGATATGAACTGAGAGAAATAAATGTTTTTTCTTCAAAACATTAGGAACACACCTGAGAACATTAGACACAGGACTGTAAGCCCTTTCCTATTTCAGTAGATAATATTACCTAGCTGAAGAGAAAATACAGAAGTTGTTCTATTGTATGTACAAATGCATCCTTGGTAGTGGCATATTCACATGTAATAGGTCAATCTGAATGTTCAGTTTACCATGTTGTTTAGGTACTAATTGCCTTCAGAAAATGTGGATTTCTATCTACTAAAAAGAATTGTATTATAGATGAGGGACCAATGAAAAGCTGTCTTGAGTAGCCTATGAACGAAGCTTAAGATACGTCTTCCAAAGTTAACGTATGAGAGGTTCTATCTGGAAATTCTAGACATAGAATCCTGCATTCTCTTCAAATAAGGTATTGACGACTGGTAAACTCAGCTGAGCACAGATCATACAGTGCCTTCCATCTGAAAAGTCTGTGGCAAGCATATTTTCTCTCTGCAGAAAATGGGGAAGAAAAGCTGGAGGTACATACCCTTTTCAGGATTCAGCATATAGAGAGAAAACCACGGCAGAATGCACTACGATATAAAAGCTAATTCTTACATTCCTGTTCATTATGTGCGATCCTCTTTATACTCTTTCATGTTTTGACTCAGCACTGCTCCAGAAATAGAAATAAAGTTGAAGTAAGGAAGAGAAAAACTTGTATATGCCTGGTATCATCTTCCCACCTCCATTCACTCTTCCACTATCCTGCCCATGAACGTGTAATAAACTGTCTTCAGCTTTGCTGTGGCCAGACAGTCCTCTACTGGTTTTCTGCCAGTACATACATTGCAGATATATCCTATGTATTTTCATGATTCCGAAAATAAAATTGTCAAGGTATATTGGGAAAGAGATAAGCATCTTAGCCTGCAGTCTGCTATGAAAATCACTAGATACATTTTCCTATATGTAAATTACCCTCCATCTGAATAAGATAATTTCTCTGGCTGTTAACTGGGTCTGTGCAAGAAACGTAAGATAATAAGATATAAAGCTCATTAGGATAATCTTAAACCACACTTTATCAAATGGATGTTGAATGTATTTTGATGTATTTAGAGTGATGTTAATAAATTCCAGCTCCATTTGCCACAGGACATTGATGTAAAACCAAGGCTATTGGTTTTCATCAGAAAGAATTCTGTTACATAAGTACAAATTAAGTACAAATTTCCATTTGTTTTGGAGTTCATGTATATATAATCAATGAGAATTATTAACAGCCTCGTAAATACATAGTACAGAAGTGGATGGTTGGAAGTTTTGTTCAAATGGATTCAGAAGATGAGAAATGATGAAGGTTCAGAATTTCATAGCTGAATTCAACAAGTACACCTTGAAAGAGCCTTTTGGGACACAGTAAAGATTTTCTTCAAGCATTTGAGAGGGATTTTTTAAAAATGTATGAAGTTAAAAAGAGATAAGGGGTATTTTTTTCAGCTTCTGAGTTCTTGGTTAAAACAGAGGTAGCAATGCTGAACAGCAATTTGTATTTAAGGACCATAAAAAGAAATGGAGGTGGAAGTGGAGCCTTTACATGGCTATGCCCTCAGGCGAGTTAATCAAACTTGAGGAAATATTTGCTCTCCAAACCAGAGTAAATCATAAACATCTTGATTTACTTTGATTCATAAAATCTCTTTCTCAGGCATGTCTGCTTTTCAGCTCCCTGCTTGGTGTGATACTTTCTGCTTGATGCCATAAACTCTTCATATACATAACGCACAGTTTAAATGCCCCTTCAGGAAGCTGCTATGATATTGGAGACTCAGAATGCTTTGGGAGCATGCTGAAGTACCTTTAGTCATTCTTACAAGACAGGAGCCCTGATTTAGATTTATTATGCTGTGTCAGACTGAGACTTGGTGCTGCCCTACATCTCCTTTTCCCCAAAGAGAGTTGTGGCTCCATGCTGCCAGCCGCCTGCTTGTGATCAGAGACTGTAAGGCATCCAGCTTAACACAGCATCCTACAGCCTATATGGAGTTCTGTGGATCTAACTTCTTCTAAACACTTCAGTCCACAAATGAAACAGTCCAACATTGCCGTGTCACATCATGTCAACAAGTCTGCAAACCTGTCTGCAAATCCCTCCTTGTAATGAATCTAAAATGACTTTAAGCTTTATTTTTAAAAAAAAATTATGCAAGTACTGAATAGCTTTCCAGGTATTTTACAGTCAGATGGATTGTTCGTTTTTTTGCTTTTTCAGTCGAATGTTGTATCAGGCTGGTTTTCTTAGAACCTGGCTGCTAGGAGATTTCGCTCCAGACTGGTTGTACTGCTGTTTTTAGCCAGAAACATCTCAGAGATAAAGCTACACTTTTCAGAAGTGTGCCCTTAATTTTAACTTCTGAGAATATTCTCTTGGAGCCTTCAGCACTGCTGCTTTCTATATGAATCTACTGGATTCTCCCATTCTTTGATCAGTGTGATCTGAGAAGTAGCATTTTCATTATCCTGTCCCCTCTTATCTGCGTGAAATGACTTCAGTTCTGTAGCTTTCCCCAGTCAGCTTACAGCACATGATTGAGGTATTGCTGTGGCGTGATGACTTTTATGGGTTTCCAGCTGTTACAGTATTTGAGTGAATTAAATAGTTGTCACTACAAACTGCTTATTGTTTGTGCTTATGATGATTTGGCTGGGATAGAGTTAATTATGTTAAGTAGCTAGTATGGGGCTATGTTTTGAATTTGTCTCCCCAAGTTACCATATACATATGATGGAGCCCTGCTTTCCTGCAGATGGATGAATACCTGCCTGATAACGGGAAGCAGTGAATGAATTCTTTGTTTTGCTTTGCTTGTATTTGTGGCTTTTGCTTCACCTCTTAAACTGGCTTTATCTCAATCCATGAGTTTTCTCACTTTTACTCTTCTGATTCTCTCCTCCATCCATCAAGCTGTGTGATGCTCAGTTACCAGCTGGGGTTAAACCAAGACAGTGCTCGACACCTTTTTCTTGTGCGTGCAAGAGTATATTATTACCTAAGTATCACTTTGTCAGGCTTTTAACATTTCAAGCTTGACATGTAAGATTGGAAGTATATTGTAGCTTAGGAGACCAAACTCTCTTTTTAAATAAAATAACTTCATCAGGGAGTTAATCTGCCTTCTGTAAATACAGAATTAAATTATGACCTACTTACTGAGAATAGCTAATGAGCTTTTGACTTTTCATATCTCGTTATCTGCATATCTCCTTTCAGCTGTATTTTCAATTCAGTCTGTAAATGTCACAAATTTGTTGAAGAAAACTCAGATATTTATTTTGTATTTGTGCAAAATACGTAGGTGGTAGTATTGTTGGAAGAGTTTTCTAAATTACTTTTTTCAGAGGGACAATGATGCTCTATAAAATTTCCGTCGTATGAGAAACAGATGAGCAGATGCTAAAAACATCCGATGTATGGATAAACTTCCCATCAACAATGGTTGTGGCACCTCTCTGATAACGTATTTAAGAAGGAGGTAAAAACCCTGCACAATAGCAGCAGAAGACAATAGTGGGAATATGTGAGAGAAACAGCCCTACAGACACCAAGGAACATGAAGAAGGACTGGGAGGAGGTGCTCCAGAGGCTATAGCAGAGATTCTCCTACAGCCTGTGGTGAAGATCATGGCGAGTCAGGTTGTCCCCCTGCAGCCCATGAAGGTTAAATGGTGGAACAGGTACCCACCTGCAGCCAACGAAGGACCTCACACCAGAGCAGGTGGATGTGCCCTAAAGGAAGCTGCGACCCTGTGGAGAACCTGCACTGGAGCAGTCTCCAGGCAGGACCTCTGACGCTGTGAAGAGAGAGAAGCCTGCGCCGCAGCAAGTTTGCTGGCAGAACTTGTAACCCCATGGGAGATCCATGCTGGAGCAACGTGTTCCTGAAGAGCTGCACACCCTGGGAAGGACTCATGCTGCGTCACTTTATGGAGGACTGTCTCCTGTGGGAATAATCCCAATGCTGGAGCAAGTGAAAAGCACGAGGAGGAAGGAGCAGCAGAGACAGTGTGTGATGAACTAACTGCAACTGCATTCCCCTACCCCTGTGTCACTTGGTTGGAGAAGATAGAGAAATATTGGGAATGAAGTTGAGCCTGGGAAAAGGAGAGGTGTTGGGGAAGTTGTTTTAAGGTTTGGGTTTATTTCTTATTACAATTTAAAAAAAAAAATAAAAATAGCTGTAAATACAGCTCCTTGCTGCAGTGGAGAGGAGTGTTTGTATGTGCACTGGAGTATAACTGACCTGCAAGGGAGATGCTCTCACAAAAGCAGCCTCCTGCTGTCACTACTGGCTTGCATGCAGAACTTTATACAGCCCAGATCATCACCGTTATCCAGTCTGCTCGCTACTAGGGAGGCTAAACTGTGCAGCAGGCTAAGAGTTGTTGTGCAGGCAGTCATTACAGTGAAGGTGGGTAGGGACTTAGAGGAGGGGAGTTAAGACCCAGTATGTGTGTGTAGGAGTTGGAAGTGAACTCAAGAGTTTTGGTTTTAGGTGGGAGTGGGATCCACAAGCTTTTCCTTGTATTCCCCCTGCCCCATCTGGCTGGAGAGGGGAAATGATAGAGCAGCTTGATGGGCATCTAACCTCCAGCCAAGTTCAACCCGCTTCACTGATGCTCTGAAAATGAATGAAAATGAATGAAGCTTGTATTGAATAAGGCCATTGCCAGAAATGTGTTATTCAGTCTGTTTGGAAGTGTCACGTAGTAAATATAAGAAATTCTTGTGGTCATGATGGTTGATCGTTTCCTGGATTCTATGCCTGCAAATTTACTCCGTGATCCTAGGAATATTACATAAATTAAGTGCCTGCAGCATGTCACTGATGTCTTCCACACATCTGCTTATGGAACTTGAGGCCTGGAATGAATGAATAATTAAACAATTTTAAGATCTGTGCTATGAACATGAAAAGTCCCTTACATTATTGAGAGCTTTAAAAAAAACAGATGGCTCAAATGTGTAAACATGTTTAACAATTCTAGCATTCATTTCTCTATGTCAGCTCCTGATACAGTAAATAGGTCTTATAAGGATCAAAAGTAATTTTTGTCTCAGATGGGAATTGTAGTGATAAAAGCAGTAGAAGGAGAACCATAGAGAGCTTCATGATAAAATGAATAATTCTGTGTTCATCACAGAGTTTGGATAATGTGCAGAAATAATACACGGATGCACAGAGTGAGTGATAAAAAAACCCCAAAACACTAACAAAAAACTCAGAAGCCCAATACTGGCTCCACAGTCAGTCAATAACATGCATTTCAGAAACTGAATTAATTAGAGGCAGTGTGTTGTTGACAGTATTCAATTGTTGAAGTGAAACGTGCACCATAAAGTATAAAGCACTAAAAGGTGGAATGGATTTCTGACACTTTCTGGCTCTTGACTTTCCAGAGTTAATTATGATTTTTAATACAGGTTTTGTGTGCATATAAAAAGAAGATTTTTATGATCTAGTTATATTCCATTATCTATTTGGGAGCGAGAGCACATTACTTGCAGTAAACAAGTATGCATTCGAGTTCTCAAAAGAGATAATATAGTACATCCTTAAATCAGTAAGTCACAACTTTTGCTATAGGAAGACTTTACAGATATATTCATAGTTGAGTAAATGAGGGGAGTTATTAGAAACGCTTTATGGGTCAGTTCTGTTCCCAGAAATTGCTTCGAAGCAATGAAGTATCCCTTTAAAGGATACAACAAAGCAGCTTTTTTTGATTTTTATTTTAAACAGTAGCTCACTTAGCAAGCACACTTTTATCTGCAAAGGCAGTTGTCCAGGAAAGTTGTGGGTATCTGCTCCCTAGAAGTGTTCGAGGATGTGCTGCATGGGGCCTTAAGTAGAAGGCGTCCCAGCCCACGGCAGGGGGTTTGGAACTAGATCATCTTTAAGGTCTCTTCTAACTCAAACCATTCTACGATTCTTGCTAAAGGTACTTTTTTCCTGAAACAGCTAAAAATTCTTTTAATGTGGAATTGTTTTAAATTTGCCACATATTTTGGATACTATGACCATTGCATGTTCTGTCTTAAGCCATGTGTGATCCTAGTAGTTACTCCTATATTCTATATAATTTTTTCTTTAAATAGCAGGACAATTTCCAGCGTTGATGAGCAATGTTGTAGATATTTTAAATACAAATAATGTATTTGGATATGATTTAAGGAGTTCTTTTCCCTTCTGGTAGTATTTTTAAAGAAAAACTGAGCTCTTTCAATGCATATCAATTGATGAATTACATTTCTGACATTTCTAATTTACAGCAGTTCAGGTATAAGGACAAGGAATTTGAATGTCTCTTTATTCCTACTCTTGAATCTACATAGAGATTAATCTCCTGCCTAAGTAATGCTGAGTTATCAATCATTCATGCTGCTAAATGTCAAAGGCAAAAATACACTGTGCTGTAAGACTGAACTCTTGTTTTAAAGGAAAAGGTGTTCTGTTTCTCAAATAGAAAGTGAAAAAATGTTTCAACTATTTTAATCATATTTACTTGAAAAATACTGAGGCTGGAAATACCCCTAGACAGTTAAAATCCGTGTTGTGTTGTTGAAAAATCTTGTTTTAATTAAGATTGAACAAATTTCAGTTGTACTCTTAGTTTGACAAAGAGGAAAATAAACTGTTGCCTAATGAGAGGAGGGCATTAATATATAATATATAATGTCATGGTCAGTATATAAACTGGGGGGAGGATCACTGGTCAGGCCTGGGCATCAGCCAGTAGGTAGTGAACAACTATATTGTACATCACTTGTTTTTTTCTATTCCATTGTTGTTATTATTATTACAATTATTATTATTACTACTACTACTATTAGCATCTCTTCCTTTGCTGTCCTACTAATTTTTTTTTTATCTCAATCTATGAATTTTACTATTTTCCATTGATTCTCTCCCCCACCCTTACAGGACGTTAGTGAATGGCTTACAAGAATTAGTGAATGGCTGCATGATGTTTGGCTGCCTGCTGGGTTAAACTCGGTGGACTCGATGATCTGGTGGGTCTCTTCCAACCTGGTTATTCTATGAAACCGTAACAACTACAAAGAGTGATTACTCAATGAGGCTATCAATGAGATAACAGGTGAAGAGGCAGAAGAGTGTAAAACCAAAGAATAAAATACTTCAAGGTTTCTTTAGCTATAACACATTTAAAGATGTTGGGAACTTTCATTCCCCACTTTCACCTCCCTCTCCTCGCTTTGGTGCGTCTAGTTAATGTAGCTAATATGGTGTTAAATATGGGAAATAAATGCTCTCAGGCACTTACTCTGATTGTTGGCCAGGAGGTGAGATCAGAGCTGGTGAAAATATTGACTGAATGCTATATATAGAACTGAGAAGCAAAAGAAGAATCTAAAAAGTCTAGTGATTTCTTGGTACCTGCTCTGGTTTGAGCTACAGCAGAATTGATTTTCTAAATTTTCAGCCAAGCATCATCTAAATAGATGTTTTTCAGGCACTGTCTGTCTCTGGAGGTGATAAGAGTCGAAATTTATGATTATCATTAAGGTAATAAGGGACACTGGCAAGCAGAAAGGCCGTTGTTTATATACGTTTCTGTGGGTACCAAGGTTATTTTTGAGTTACTGAAATGTCATAAGTTAAAGGGGTGAAAAAGGGTTGCACCTACAGGGAGGAACTGAAAGGGCAGGTGACCTAAAACTGACCAACAGAGAATTCCATCACATATACGTCATACTGGGTATAAAACTGAGGGATCATGAAAGTCTGTGTCCAGTAATAATTCCATCTGTCTTTTTGCCCGTGACCCTGTATTTGTGCATGACGGAATCTAGTTCCTGAGTCCAGCATTTATATATACTTTATTATTTTCTTGTTAATAGTGTTTTTCATAATTATTATTGTTTTGTTACAGCTTTTTTCATTTTAGTTTCCAACTTAGAAGACTTTCTCTTTCATCTCCCTTTCCTGGGGTGGGGAGACAACTCCCCACGTTTAGCTGTTGACGTGTCCAAGGTGGAGCTAAACCTTGACAGTTAATTGGCACCCAGTGTGGGACCCTGAATAGGGCTGAAAAAAAATCCAACCACTCCGAACCACTCTGGACCATTTGTCCACCTATCCTGCTTGAATAGCTCAGCTGTGGCTGCTCTGGACTTTTACGGTACCCAAGGCAGGGCTTGAATCCACAACCCTGAGACAGAAAGTCTCATTATTTACCGACTGAACTAGCAAGCTAAACTGTGACAGCACCACCGAGGAAATGCTACTATTTCTCTTTCATTTTGTTTATTTTCTGGGGTGGTGGTGGTGTTTCTTGATCTACTGTGTCTTGTTAATTCTACAACCTGTCTACGAGAGAGGTCAGAGTCACAGGAAAATACATTCAAGTGTGAAAGTTCACGTAACATTATGATCCCTCTGTGGATTGTCTATGATAAGGTGTTTTCCTACTTCAGAACTAAAGGAAAAAATTATCTTCCTTTAGCCCAAAAAGTATTTTAAGGTAATGAAAATAGAATTTTGAACATATGAATGATTTTTTTAAAACTTTTTTTTTTTGAGTGTGACACAACAAAGCTTATTCTTGAAGTTCTTAGAGATGTTCCCTGACTGGTGTTGTTCTCTCTACTATATTTCTCAAAGTCTGAGTGTATCTGAAATAAAAAAGTGTTGTGAGGCCATCTCAAAAGAAAAATCACTCCTTGCTTTCAAGATGGCCAGGCCTTTAACATTGCTCACTGTCAGTATTTGAAGACAAACTTACTTTCGTTTGGCCTTTAGTCACTTCACTTATTACCTTTGGCTCTAAAAGCAAGCAAATGCTTTTTTTCAAATTTTTGTTTCAAAGCAGGTTGACATTTCTATTAACTTGAATGAATGAGGCTTGGAACTGGAATGACAAGTTTAATTTGAGGGATTTTTGCTGGTATTAGAGCTTTTAATTTTTTTAACAGCCCTGACTTTTAGATTGCATGCAGTGAGAGATGCTATATGTAAAAAAAATAGTAGATGTAAGATTTTCCCAAATATTCATTGCTGACTGTTTTTTTTTTTTTAACAGAATTTTGCTTGAAGTGGCAGTTAATATGTATTTCACATGACTGGGTTTTTTACCACTGAACACTTAGAGAACTAATAGCTTTGGACCTTTTATTTCTGCAGCAAACAGGACGGAGAGCACCTACCCTCCAGTAGCTGGCACTGAGTCCCCTGTAGCACACACTGGATACCAAGTGAGATTGCACAGAGAGACAGATGAGGAAAAATTTAATGAGATGGTAGGACAGACTGGTGATCAGGTGCAGGGCTCAGCCAGAAAAGTGCACTAGCTGACCCCATTTTATATGAGACTGGGCCCTTTTATATCCTTTTCTGTCTCCACCTCTTCATAGATCCCCGTCCCTCGCATATTGTCTCATCGGTTGCAGAGTCTCCCTGAAGCCCCCTCCCTCCAATACTGGATCCTCAGGTTGGCAGCCTCATCAGCCGCAAAGTCCTAATTTGCCTGCAGTTTCTGTGCAGCCCATCAATTAGTATGACTGACCAAGTTTGTTTCTGGTTATTGTCTTCATTAAGGCTAATTGGTCAGGTTTTATGTCTCTGTCTGTCCCTTTCCCTCCCTTTGCTTATCATCCCAATTTGGCAAGGTCATTAATCAGGCGATCTTACTGAAGGAAAACAAAAACCTTTTCATGCTCCACATATCCTTACCAATTAGTGTGCCTGGCTGGGTTTATTCTAATCACGACTTCCCTTATCATTTGTCAGTCAGGTTTTCTCTGTATGTTCTTGTTTATGGTTCCTTTGACCAGATATATTTAAAAGAGCATATATTCTCAACCACATATAGGTGGGTCTCTTCCAACCTGGTTATTCTATGAGTCTATGATTCTATGATTTACTGGAAGCTTTTATAATGATGTGTTAGCATTGCCTAAACTGCTCTCCCTTTCAACTCTCAAGACTTGACTTGTTCAGTGCACCTAGTCAGGATGGAAATTAACCCAAAATACTATATTCTTTGCAAAAACTTTGAGTATGTATCTATATCTATACATATCTATACATATCTATAAGTATCTAGGTCTATATCTAGACATAGAATTAATCTGCAATTTTGTCAGTGTTATAATGACTACAGAAATACAAGTCAGGCTTATATTTTCCCTTTTCACATTGTATAAATCTAGAATTATATTTTAATTGCTTTGGTTTTATTGAATGTTTCTGAAATCAGACTGTGCCCAGTGGTTTGTAATTCATTTACAAAACAAAGAAACCTTATACTTTCATGGCTAAAACATTAGTTGCACTGTAGGCTACAAGCTGCAAAAACGCTCTGGGATGCTAATCAACACCCATATTGTGGACTATCAGAATGAAGGATAACGCCGAGTGAGAAGATAAAAAGATTACTTAAACTGGTAATGCTAGATTTGTTTCCAGCTTTTGAAGAGTTTCAAAATACTGTTGAACTGAAGTGGTTGAGTGACAGTGCAGCCCCTGATTAGTTCTAGAGAACTAAGATGAATTTTATGTCTCCAGTTCAAGAAAGTAATTGCAATTAGACAAGTGTTTATTTTGCTGATGTAGCAAGAGAGACTTGCATAAGGTTAGAGCAAAAGCTTAGTTAAAAAAAACCAACCAAACAAACAAAAACAAAATACAAAACCCTTTAAAAAAGGCCCCCCTAAAAAAACAAAACACACAAAGAAACAGTAAAGAAGTTTAAAAAGAAGTTTCAGAGCTGGTATAAGCAAAGATAGATATTGTAGTCCCTATTCCTCAGAAGTCAAAGTCAAAACCTTTTTATTTCTTTATCTCTTTATGTCCTCTCATTTGAATTTATCCTGCCTTTTTGTCCTGTTCACAGGGTAAAGTCAACAGATAGCACAGAGACTTCCCAGTGTGCCATGAAGCCTCCTCCTCCTTTGCATGCTGGAGATCTTAACATGGATCTCATGAAAGCAGAACAAATTATTTACACAGTCTCATGATGCAAGAATTTGGGGGATAATATCAGTTTACATCAAAGTGTTTTTATCAGAATAATATGCTTCAGCACAGAGAATGATTCATTTCCTGAAAGTAGAGCAATCGTTGTTGACTCCAAAGACATAATTTTGCATCATCTACATAAACAACTCCCATTCTTGCTGAAACATTCTCTTATCTTAAAATAGAATATTAAAAAAAACGCACAAAAAATCTGATGAGCTGTAACTCCACTACAAACCATTTTAATTACATTATAATCCTCTTTATTTTTAATCTAATTCTGTTATGAACTCCCACTTAATTTCTGATGGTTTTTAGTAGGCATTTTTTCCTTCGCTTTGTCCCTTTCTCTGCTGTTCTATTAGTTGAATTTTTTTTCTAAGTATTGAGGATTTTGTTTTGGTGAATATTGCATTGCTGGAAATGTGTTCCAAGTGGTCTCATTAGTGTCCAATATAATGAAATAAAATTTAGCTTTTAATTATGCATCAGGGTCATACACTGTCCTCTTGACTGTGGACAATAAAAATTCAATACTTTAATCTCTTTATTAAAAGATTCCCTTCGGTTACAGAACCAGATTAAAAATTATGCTATCTAAGATGGAGATTCTGCCAAATGTACCTTCATAGCTAACTGTGAAAGGCTGGGAATATTTTCAACATGTTAGGGAGTAAAATGAAGGGGGAGGACTATGCTCATTAGAAAACTGCATGATCTGGCATTATTGCTAATGGAATTAATCAGCATTCCCTTCTAGAAAGAGCCTTTTGTATATCAATTTTCCTTTTTTTTTTTCACCTAACCTTTTTGCTCTCTGAATGTGTCATTCCTTTCTATTTTGTACTACAGAAATATTTACTATAAGAGAAAAATTCTGCCTATAAAAATATGCAGAAAGGCTCATTCACATCAAAGGAAGTTCTTCTGTATCTATGTGGCAACCTCTAAGCCCTCATTTTTGAGAAAGAAAATAGTGAAATGTGGCATAATGGAAGATATCAGATTTAAATGGTACGGCCAGGTGTCCTGAGTTGCAAGTTTGAACAAGTTTTTAAAATATTGCTGCAAAGGGTTTTTAACATATCATCATTCTGCAAAACTCAACAGAAAGTTTTGATCAAACATTTTGCATTTAATGACAAAATAGCTCATATTTTAATTCACAGCATTTTTGCCATGTTATAGGTACTAGAAATTTAGAAATAAACACATTAAAAATTTCTACAACTATTTTGCTCATGAGGGAATGTGAGATATCCCAGAAATGCTCTGATGGTTCATTCATTTGGCCAGGTGACATCTATAGCACAGATTTACATTACTATTATTCAGCACCAGTCTTGATTTCTTCTTACTTGCCAATCTGACATTTTGGTAACCAATGTATGGTGTTCAGTAAAGAAATCAAATATACTGCATGCCAGTGTGATAGCCTAAGACGTAGTCCCTAAACTAAAAATGGGAGATAATACCTGTATCCTACTTTATCAATATATACTAATTAACAATACATATTCAAGATCTCTTACCTGTCTCCAACTACTTAGCAATGACAGGTTAATAGAATACTCTTACTATAGTTTTTTATTTAATTTCAGGGGAAATGATGGTGCTCTGTAATTTCTTCACTTCCAATTTTTCTTAAACTCACAGTTATTGAATAGATAAATCCACTGTCAAATGACTGACATTAATAGTTCCTCTGCCATTACCATTCCATTTATGATAGTTTAAGAAAAATCCCTGAGATGTACTTGAAGATAGGTTAAGGAATGGATATAATGAGGGAATGTAGAATAAATAGATATAGTTAAGGAGAACAGTGGACAGCCTCTGCAACTCTGTTGATCTTTTTGTCATTTTCATGAGTGCTTAACTGAAGATTTTACTTCAAATGAAGATTTTTAAGGGAAAAGGAATTGCCTTTTTTAAGGGAGAGTGAAAGATCTTTTGGGGAAATAAACAAACAATGAAGCATAATAATTTTTAGACACCTGTAGAAAAATTGCAGTAGGTCACTTTTAAAAATTATGGAACAGAAAAGCAAATTTCAATTTGTGTTCTGGTTATTTGGAAATCATATCTCCATGAGAGATGAAGTAATCCCCACTGACTTTTACTTAGACTAGAATCGTGAAATCATCTTCACTGAAATTGTAGTCGTACTATCACAGAGTTACAGTGACTAAAAGGTATTGGGATTTTTGAAACAGAAATCTACTAAGGATTTTTCTACAAAAAAATTAGTGTCTGTACTACAAATTCCACCTGCAGCTGTCTGAGACCTTATCTATGCTTTGAGTGTGGCTTCTGACAATATCAATCATTCCTTTATGTCCAATATTAACAGTGACTCACTTTTTCTTCTCTGTGTGATTGCAATACATAGTGACATATACTGTGAAATATTTAGTGACATATACAACACATATGAGGTTATTCAACAAAATGGGATTATTTTGGTGAGCAGCCAACTGGTACAAACAAAAAAGTCATAAGGAAGTAGAAAAGGAAGTGACAAGTAATAGGAATTTTCAATGAGGTTTTGTTATCTCATTGTCCAGCTTATATCAGACTAGATTGGTTAGCAAAGATAAATGCAGCAATACTCAGTTCTCCTTTTACTATCTCAAGCCATGTTGACACATCTAAATAAAACAAGCTTGGAGACCAAACTCTTTATTATGTATCCTTGGATTATCTCTTGTCCTATGTGGTAAGACAGTTGCCTTAAGATATCTCTTCAAATCTCTTTTTGTTTTTCTTCTTTTCCCTTTTCATGCCTAAAACAGGATGAAGATGGAACCACATGCTACTTTCACGTCAAGAAATGAATGGTACATACTGAAATCCCTGGTGGGTGACAACTGAGAAAATGTGGTTCAGAGTAAGTGATATAGGAGTCTGGAAATTCATAAGTGAATTTGAGTAGTCTTGAGAAGACAAGATTAATGTACGTGGAAATTTGCAGTTGTTTGTAGAATCCGTTGTATATGATGTCTCACCTGATAATTCACGTGACATATGGTGTGGTCTGAGGTTGTAGAAGTACCTTTTCTGCTTCCTGACCCATCTGATCCTTGCTTGGCTTGTGTTATCTTTCTTGTTGTTAAGCTCGTGTTAGCTTCATCTCTGAGAATAAAACTCCTTTCTAAATAGAGGTCATGAGAAACAAAAGAACCTAGAAGTTATTATGGATTTTTAACGATGCTTATAAGCCCTTCTGTGAAGCTGTAGGTAGTTAATGATACTTCTGTACATCCTTATTTACAGCAGGTACAATTCCTATGTGTATGGATTTTTCTACAACAACAGGCTTATTCAATATCATCTGAGTCACTGAATTTAAAGCAAGCAATAACTTTTTCTCTACTGAATTGAATGAAAATGACTGCAGATATTATTTGCAAGAATATTCACTGAATCCTTCATCCTTGTTATAAAACAAAGAATAATTTATTTTTCTTTTACACGGTCATTTGATCTCAATCCTATATGCATTGTTTTTTGAAGTTGTCTTTATATCTATACCTTTTTTGTGGAGGGTTTCTAATTCTCTCAGCTCCCTAAAAATAATGTGAAGATAAATTTAGTAGAAAAAATGCACTAAAAAGTTTGACTAAGCTATATAAAATTATTTTGCCAGAAAGATGAAGCCAATAACAATGTAATCCTATATAATCTAGTTATTTTGAAACATCTCACTCCTCAGATCTCATCACTGTATTTAAATAACCTTCCTAATAGTCTTCTTTGGCATTAAAAATGTCAAATGCTTCCAAACTCAAGAAAGTTTTAGGAAAAAGTATAATTCAGACACAGAAATATGATGCATAGGCAAATGAGGAGGAGTAGTGGGTATGCAAAAAGGAAATTTTGTTTCTAAACGGAAGGAGGGATAATCACCCAAAAGGAGGTAAAAATGAATTTAAAGCTCCAATGTCTTTTGCAAATCCTTGATTCTGCCCTCATCTAAATGTGAAGGCTGAAGATACAGGATAGCCTCATAATCATGATTAAATCTCAAGACACAGTAGACTGCAGACTGATCAATATTAATGTCAAAATCAAAATTTTGCTATTAGCCTAATTAAATAAAACCTGAATGCACAACAGGACTTGGTGTCTGAATATCACCTATCTATCAGTTCTTTGGCTGCAAAAGTGTCTTTCCGTACATGTTTACCAAAATTGTGCAGGAAATAGTTGTGAACTGGTATTACAAATATCATCACCAAGTGGGTTTCCATATCAGAGTCATAGCAACAGTAAGGACTCCATATCTGGGAGTTCTAAAAGTGGGAAGATAAGCATTCATTTCTGAGAAAGTTTTCCTCACCAAGGAAAATGCAAAGATATCTTCTCCCTTTCTCATATATTTTGTTTCTTTTCCTGTTTTTCCTCTGGATGTATTTTAGGCATCTTGGGGGGTTGCTTGGTATTTAAAACAAAGTCCAGTCACTTATGTGAACACGATTAGGTCATGTGTGCTTTTGCATCTCCATTGCTATTTTTCTTAATTATGTACATTATTGTAACTAACATCTTGTCTATGACAGCAAACAAAGTTAATTAATTAAGACATGTACTTCACTGAGGTTATTGCGAGAAACTGGTTCCAGTGTTTTGAAGAGTGCTTTCCCCTGGGTGTATTTCCTCACATTAAAGAGTTGATTAAAAACCAAACCAAAAGAAAAAAAGTTACCAAACCAGATCATCCTATCTGCTTCATGAAAATAAAGGTATGTGAGCACATTCTGAGCACATATTCTTTATTATTAAGTACACTTTATAGTATTAACCCTTATCAGCAAGTGATCTAGAAGCTGAAAAAAAAGATGCGTAGTTGAAGCCCCAGCTGCAAGCTTTCTTTTTCTGGGTGTTTGGAAACAGTGCAGATCCAATAGTGTTGATCAGACAAGTGTGAGCCCTCACTTTTAAATTCATGTAGGTATTAGCGGCTTACTTTTCATTTTAAGAGGCTGTGAAAGTTCAGTTATATTGATACTTGATCCACAGAGTCACTACTTGAAAGATTTAAGCAGTTTTACTTCTGTACTGGGATTATTCTGTGAAAAATTTTTTCCTAATGTCCAGCCTAAATCTCCCCTGGCGGAGCTTGAGGCCATTCCCTCTTGTCCTGTCCCCTGTCACTTGGGAGAAGAGCCCAGCTCCCTCCTCTCCACAACGTCCTTTCAGGTAGTTGTAGAGAGCAATGAGGTCTCCCCTCAGCCTCCTCTTCTCCAGGCTAAACACCCCCAGCTCTCTCAGCCGCTCCTCATAAGGCCTGTTCTCCAGCCCCTTCACCAGCTTCGTTGCTCTTCTCTGGACTCGCTCCAGAGCCTCAACATCCTTCTTGTGGTGAGGGGCCCAGAACTGAGCACAGGATTCGAGGAGCGGTCTCACCAGTGCCGAGTACAGAGGGAGAAGAACCTCCCTGGCCCTGCTGGCCACGCCGTTTCTGACCCAAGCCAAGATGCCATTGGCCTTCTTGGCCACCTGGGCCACTGCTGGCTCATGTTCAGTGTGTCTCATTTCTCTTCTTCTTGATATCACTCAAGATCTCTCCGTTCAACCAAGCTGTTTTTTTCCCCTGCCGGCTTTTTTTCCAGAACATGGGGATGGCTTTCTCCAGAGCTGCTAGTATAAACTTGAAATAGGGAAAAATTACTTACTGTTTCTCAGAGCACAAGAACCAGAAGTACCAAATGTAGGGATTAAGTCAAATGTTTAGAGCAAATGCAAGCAGGTACTTTTCCATACAGGTCATTGAGTTGACTTGTTGAGTCATTACTTTGTAGACAATAAATTTCTACTTATATTCTAAAAATAATTCATAGAAATTTACAGGGAAAAGAGAATATCAAAGGGCACTAAACAGGAAAATACAATGAAGGATGTCCATGAAGTACAGTGTTGCTAACTAGTGGAATATGCCAACAAAGCTAGAGGATTAAACCTAGGGAAGGACTGCTGATATGCTTTCCTTCCACACACTCCACCAACTTGTGTTATTAAAACCAGAACAGGGTGAGAGTGATGTCTTTTTTTCGAATACAATCTCTACATCCTAAATTTTCCTCAACGTATTAAATCCCTCCTTCTCTTTCTCGTTTCACTTACTTTAAGCTGTTCTTTTTCAGTCTAAACTCCTGCTATTTTCTCTATTTCACATCCTACCCCATCTACTGTTGCTGATATTTACCAGTGATCGATATCCTCTCCCAAGATATCTCTTTTCCCTCTTGCATGAACTCTTAAGGCACTCATCATTCTGCTTTAATCTTCTCCATCCGATCTGCTGTCTATCCACTCACCCATTCAACAGGCCTATGAAGAGAAGTACTGACATTTCATATCTCCTTCATCTACTTGACTTTGAGCAATGCCATGGAGGCAGAAAGTGGGTGAAGTCACCACCCTGATGGTGTTGTGATGTGTCACAGAGCAGGCTGTTATCACCTTGTCATTTCTTTTTCATTTCAGCTGTCCCAAACAGCAAAATCTAGCAAAGCCAGGAAAAAAAAAACAAAACCCAACCCCAAAAAACCCAAAAAAGCCAAAAAAACCCCCAAAAAACAAAAAAACCCAAAAAAACCCCAAAAAACAAAAAACCCAAAAAAACCCCAAACCCCAAAAAGATAAAGATAAAGCAGCATCTAAAAGATCTGTCATTAGACCTGACCTGCTCAGGTGTTAGATACCATAGGAGTGTTTTGCCAGCTTTCTGTCTCTAGATGGCACAGTATCCATCACATAACTAGCCCAAACTAGAAACATCTGCTTAATAACATATTGCATGAAATGAATTGAAACCATCTATGCATTAAGTTTAAAGTATTTCAAGATATCTAGATTGCAGTGGCCTTTCTTAACTGTGTTCTCTTCTTGACATCGAATTTTACCATTTTAAAATGGTTCCAGAGGTATTCAAAGCACATCAGAAGTATAGAGGGTTCTTTTTAATATTTGATTCCTCCGAGAATTTCCGAATTCCTTAAAATTGCAGTAGAAAGTAGACATAAAGCATTGTCAATACCCAGTGATAGTTTGTATATTAGTGTTTGTGGAACTTTACCATGTACTTCTGTCAACACATTTCTTCAGTGTCATGCTGCTTTGATCACATAATTGTGATTCGAGAGATAACATTTGCCAGGTCCAAAGACACTCATCAGGCTACTCACCATCCAGTGCACTGTACCTTAACATACACATACATATACAAATGTTTCCCTTCAGCTGCAAAGCTTTAGTAATCCGTGGTTGCTCTAAATTAACAATTAAACTGAACACGCAAAAAAGAGAGTGATGAAACATCTTTTAGCCTTTTATGTCTTAAAGTCACTTATCCTATGAATCTTATCTTACTGTGTTTACTGCTAGTCTTGTCACTATTTATTTTGATTAAGATATATTACACAGACCTTTTAAATGAGGAGAAATAAATCAATCTGTCTTCTTCTCTTTCTATCCCACTAAGACCTGTGGGGAGAATGGTGCTATAAGTTTCATTATATGGAGGGAGAAGATGATCTTTAATAGATTAGACACTCTCCACAGAGCTATGCTATACAGCTTTTCTTCTAGTTTACATCCCCTTTAGTAAATCTAATTCTAGGTGTGAAGCTTCAGATCAAGAAATAGTCATATGGTGAAACACAGACTGGAAAAATGTATAATATTCATCACAAGTTGTTAGTATCTTTTTCTATGTACATTTTTTTTCCTAGAAGACTGAATAAAAAAACAGCATTAGTCAACAAGAAAAAAAAGTGTTAGGAGAAAACAGAAATAGTTGATGGTATCACTAAGCTGCATTATTTCAGGTAGTGTTTGCTTTTTTTTTTCCCCTTTTTCCGTTTCTTTTCCTTTACCTTTTTTTTTTCCACTTGAAAACATTGCAATATACAAATACATTTCAAATGGAGATATTTTTCTACTAGGAAAGATCTTGTTTACTACACTATGATTTACACAGTTATAGCCAAGTTGAAGTGCAGTGTAAATAAAAAAGCAGTCTTCCAGAGATGACAATAAATGTATGGACTTACACTGTTGTGCACCTGTGTTCTTTACAGATGGAAGGCTCAAAGAAAGAAACTGGGAAATAGCTTGAAGAAACAATTAAAGGATGATACATACATGCAGAAAACTAACGCGAAAATGGGAGTTCATATCTATCAGTGAGAAGTTCAGGGTACCATCAGTCACAGGTATTTATGTGATGTATTTTCCTAGAGCATCTTTTGCATAATGTGAGCCTAAGTCAGTATAAGATAACAAACTTAGGATCTTAAATATAGAGGTGGATGAACTAAGCTCAGTTGATCATGTAGTTCTTACAGTAATGTTAAAAAGCATCCAAATATTGCCATGGGCAGATGATGTTTGTGCATCATGAGCTTAAAAGCAACACTTTTTTTGTTAGACTAATATTGTTATACTGTAAAATTACATCAAGATACCACATGAAAGTAATCTTCAGGCAAAAGTTATAATTCTAATCCCAGATTCTGAAAAGGTAACTCCAAAACCTAAATGAGCTAGATGTCTAAAAGCTTTTTATTAGCATCTTGCTGATATTACACTAAAAGTGAATACTTGCTTTGACTGAAAAGGAAAGAGGTTTGTGAGATGACTGAGGACACACTTTTTTCTGTTGTGTAACAATTTATTTATGTGTTTCCCCTTGTAAAAAAAGTGTTTGCAGTTTTCTTAATACATGTGTAATGAATACTAGTGTGTAGATTCTGATTTTTTACACCTCACTCAAAATTATGAAGGTGTTTCAAACACTATCATTCTTTCAGTTGAGCTATACAAAGATTTTTAAAAACATGGCAGTCCTCTGGGTGCCAGTAAAAATTATTTGATGTGCTCTTCTGTTGTACCCAAATGATGTGTAGATGCAAACTTTCTCATTTTTTCAACCATATTGTCCTTGAACTCGCTCACGTAATAGCCTCACAGATATTTTCCAACCCAGTGTCTTGTTTTTCAATAAACTGAGTAAATAGGAGAGACTTTAGCAGGCCTGCCTTTAGTAAATCCACTTTTAATATCCTGACATTTTGCAATGCATATCATATAATAATGTTTTCATAGAAGGATAAGCATTCTGGTGTGTTAGACATTCAGATTAGCTACTACAGAGCATAGCAGTACACTTGTTGATATTTTTGTTTGGTAAAAATATCTTGTAAAATTTTCCAATTCCATTGTAGCTGTGAGTGTAATATGTATCTATACCACATCTTTCAGTGTTGTTTGTTTAAACATTTAGATGTCTCTATTTTTTCTTCCCAGAAATCTTCCCACATTATACTGTGACATTTATGGTATGAAATACTTTCTTTGACCAGTTTGGGGCAGCTGTCCTGGATCCATTCCTCCCAGTTTAATGCACCAGCTTACTTGCAGAACACAAGAAACCAAATAATGCCCTTTGTCTCCCTAACAATAACTATAAACATCAGTATTATTCAGCATTTTTTTCTCCTACTAATATCTGGAGAAACAGCAGCTGCTGAGAAGAAAATGAATCCTGTCCAAGCAGAGCATAAAGCTTCCAAAACCAACATGGGTTATCATAATTCTTCCCATGTGAAACTAAAATACGCCACTTACTCAGAAGAGTATAACTCTATCCCTGTCAAGACCAGGACAGCTTTGTAGCCTGGTCTAGTCTTGGAGAGTGCAAAGTAAGTTTTTCAAGATGGAATTGAACTAAAAAATGCATTGCAGTAGTTCATGGACATTTAGTTCATGGGAGCAGACTAAATATACTGTAACCCCTGAAATGTGTGTGGTTTGGACTAAGTATCATCAGCACCAACACTTTTATTCTGGAAATCTGCTCCGATGTGGCCACACATTTACTGAAGTAGACCTAGGTTTAATCTCTTGGGAATCAACATTATTAGCCCTCCCATCCCTTCACCAGTTCAACTTCTGTTAATCAGATCATAATTATGAGGATGGGGGGTGACAGAGGAATTGAAGGGGTATGATAAAATGTGCAGTCCTGAGTTCTGCCCAGGCAGACATTTCCTTTTAAGGTTGTTATTTGTATTCAAGTTTCTTACTAAACTAGAGATTCATATTTCTCAATTCTGCCTGCCTTACGGGAGAAATTTATTATTGGTTGTTTCTTTCACCCAAATAAAACATATGTCTGCAAGGCACTTTCTTTTGTTGTTTCTCTCTTTACGTTCTTTAGTTGCTGTTATGGATGGTCCTGCTTCAGCTTTCAATCAATCCAAGCACCTACAAAATGAAACTGGATCTTTCATGAGGATATTGGCTGCTGCTGACATATGTGTGTGTGCTTTTAGAAAAACTCTACACAGGGAAATCCAAACACCTCTATGGAAAAAAAAACAACTAGGTGGCCAGCCTTAATGTGATTGGAAGCCTGAATAATGATGAGCGGTAGAAAAATTTTAGGACCTTCTATTGATTTTATGATGAAACAGAATGTTAGAAGGTTATATTTGAAACATATTTTTAATTTGCCTATTTTTTTAGAATTTGAGAGCATAAACTACCTTTTTTTTTCTACCTTTCGTCTGCCATGTGGATGAGGTGTTTTGTTTTCATTCCACTTCCAGCTCTGAAAGTAATATTGATGTATGTGTCTTAGTTTATTGTAGAACAAGTATAAATTTATGGAAAATTAAATCAAATATTTAAAGTGGTTTCACTTTGTCTGTAGTGTCCAGATATTATTTTGAATTGATTTTTATATTTACTGTAATAACCATGCTGTAATGAATTATTTGCTGCTTATAATTCATACTTGCATAGTATACCCATTATTCAACAAACAATAACAGGTGATTTTGCTCCATCTGAAACGTATTTTATTGCATTTGGTCTGTCTAAATGGCACATATTAGAGTAACACCGTAGTGTATGTGGTGACACTGAAGGAATTATGTGTGGAAACTGTACTGAAGACCTCCAGATCTTAAAACATACATCTTTTTCTGGTGAAACCTCTGTTCAGGTCAGGGTAGCATGTCTGCTATTACCATCCTATACAGAATATCTGTTAGCAGAAGATGACAAAGCTACCTGTTGTTTTATGGAGCACACAGATGCCCTTAAACATACTGTCTTTCTGCCAGTGTTAAAGGAAGCTCTGCTTGACAGATAATTAGAAACCTTGTGAGAAAGTCTCTGCTCTTCAGGCAAAATAGTCATAGAAGTGGTGAATTAACTCCAGCAACAGAACAGCTAGAGGAGAAGAAATATTGAATGTAAATAACATACCTTCTCAGACAGTCTATGCTGCATTCGAATGTTAACAGTGAACTAATATATTCTTTGTTAAAGAATATATGTCATGCCATGGACAAGGCAAAATGTATTTCTCCTTTGAAAAGTAATAGTTCTCCACTTATTGAGATGATTTTGTCTGGGATATGTTGGTATCACCAGTGTCAATCAGCCAGAGATATGCCAAGTTTAGTTGTGATGCATGATTTGTAAAATATTTTTTGTCATTGATGGGATTGACTTCAGAGTCTTCAGTCTTACTCATATATACTTCTTTCTCCTCTTCTTAAAATAAAATGAAAATAAGATACAGTAAATCTTTGATTGCTTAATGTCAATGGCTGATTTTCTCATCAATATTGTAATCTTGCTTTAGTGCTCTGTGTGCACCTCTGATAACTGAGGTTACTGATGTTTTCTAATGAAAGTTCAGTTTCCTACAATTTCATAAGAAAGAAAGAAGGAAATGTTGCTACAGCATCTAATAACAAGAATTATCTCCTCTCTACTAAAGAACAGAAAATTGGAACTTGTCAAATATTTGCCTTTCTGCAAATGTGCTTACAGTTTCAGCTTCAATTTGCTCCTTAAATAGCTGAAATTGTATGTAGACAAGATTTTGAACACACCACTTGGAATCAGCTGTCCTCCATTACATCTCTGGTTGCAGCCTACACCACCACCGTTTTCACTAAGTGTGCAAAGAGGAAAAAAACCCACTTTTCTTAAAATCTATGGTTGGAGAAAGCTAAATCTTAAGAGATGGATGTGACAGTAGATACTGTGAGAAAAACCTTAGTGGAATAGTCTGAGAGTGAATAGAGACCAATGAGGAAGGGAGAATCTGTCCTTGCTGCTTTTAATAAGCATCTCCTCATCTAAGGGATAGTTAACTGCTGAGCAACAAGGGGAACAGTAACTGTCAGTGATTTTATGCTATTCTAATAAATGAATGGAAAAGACCATAAGAAAGCTGGCAAGTGTTTACCATGCCTTGAATAACTCAGCCCTAGCCTAGTTTTTAAATAGCTGCCTATTAAGTGGATTTTACCCATTTTATGACTTAAGCAAATCGGGATTCCTGCCAACAGGGTGGGGAGAAATAGTGCATTTAATCATGTAGTTTAAGGAATAGATTTTGTCTTCTTCAGACTGGCATGTTTTAAATGTTGTATATGAAATGTTGCCTCAGCTCCTCTAGAGAAAATGTAAAAACCTGAAACTCAGAAAAAAAAAGGACAAGAATTATAATTTGAGTTCACAATGAAAACTTTTTTTTATTGTTTTTATAGGATGATTCTTTACAAATCAATCAGGGATAAAATGGACTCACTGTATGTCAGTTCTGTTCCTGTTATGTTTAGCGTGACAGCTCAACAATATTGGTCTTTATATAACACTCAAAGAAGCATCGATACCTCTTTATTAAAATGTTCTATATCAATTTCTGATACAATGCAAGTTTTCCCTTTAACATCATTAGATACTCACTGATTTCTAAGTGTCCTAGTACGATCCACCTTAAATTGCAATTTCCTAGCTGTTTGCATGTATAATCTGAGAAAAAAATGGTATATTTAAACCACAGTTAAAAATTTAAATGTTTGGTTTACTGACTGGATTTTGAGGTTCATGAAACTAATCCAATGTTAACGGCTATAGGCTAAAAGTTTTGAATTTGTTCCCATGGAGTCTGCTGTCTCTGACATTATTCCAGCACCTGTGGTTCTTGAATATGATAAAACCAACAAGTCTTTTTTCCACACACACACACAAACTACCCCCGCCCCACCTTCAACTGCTAATGTCAAAAGAACACCTATATATTATCCTTGTTTCTTTTCCTGTTGTTTTGGGGGTTTTTTCATTCTTGTGCCTTAAAATTAGTCTTTTTCAACAGTGTTTATTGCTCAGATAACACCTTTTCAGCACCTCGCATTTTCCTCTGGTACTCATCTTCTTCCCCCCACTCCTCAATTCACATTATTATTTTCATTAATTTCACTATAGCATAAAATGCCAGGGTTGCCATGCTGAACTTTCTTACACAAACAATCTTTTTAAAGAAAAACAAATGGGGTTTGCAGGGAATGAAGGTCAGACCCAGGCTGGGGGCACTTGTGGAGCAATAAATGAAGGAGCAAGGTGTGGGGTGGGGGAAAGGGGTTCAGTAGATGATAGAAACTTGAATTCTAGCAGTTCTTAAAAATCCACTAAACTACCAAAAATCAATAACAGAAAATTAACTACTAAGTGTCAGAAATACTTGAGGAATGAAGCACACAGAATGGAGTGTCTAGGAAGTGACAAGTCAGCGACTCTCTCAGGATATAAAATTATTTGCCATTGTTAATAGCTGAAGGCAGATGCTTCCAGTGCCTCTGATGTTTGAAGCTGCAGATTTAGTGTCCTCTGGCCCCCTCTTCCCATAGGCCCTATGTCTTCTTGAAATTTAGCTTCTAGCCAGCCTTTGTAGATCTCTGTCATGCATTCTGCTCTCCTGCTGGACCACAGGTGCTCGAAGGGTGGATAAGAACTCCTGGTGAGTGGCTTTAAGTGAGAGACAATCAGCAGCATTGCCAAACTGCACAGGTGGCACCGGGCTGGACCCATCACATTTATAAAGAGCTGCACTTGGCAGGAACAGGTGTTGAATTGGCAGAGATTCTTCGTTGAATTTAATTTACTGGATAATCTGGCTCGGCAAACATTCAGTATAGATGCCTGTTCCTGTTTATTATTAAGTAGCTGAATAAACACAATAGAAGATCCCCATCAGCACTAAATAGCTGCTGAAAAATACGAGTTGTTTAAATATCCAGGAAAAATATTTTCATTGATTTGTCTGCTAATGTGTCTAATCTGTGAATGATTTCAAAGCACCATTCCTTCTGGCTTACTCAGGAGTTTAAAAATTTCTTAAATTTTTTTGTATATACTCCAAAGAAATCAATTCGTATAGAAAATTTTAAGTGAGAACTTAAAAGCTAAGAGCTTGGAGAAGCGTTTCTGCTTTTTTTTTTTTTTTTTTTGATATTTCTAAATATTTCTAAATGTTGCTGAGAAATTGCAGTTAAAAAATTTTAAAAAATCAAATTTACTTTGCATGTCCACGTAATTTCGAGTCATGTTTAGGGCGGGTGTTTCACTGGTATGTAAGATGCCAAATAGTTGCAGATTCCTGCTTTGTCAGGAGTTTCTCTGGGTAACTAGAACTGCATACAGTGGAAGGTAAGCACAGAAACTTTTAAATTTGTTTTTTAAAAATCACTTGGGACAATCTCTAATGAAATGTAAGATCAGCTACTTAGAAAAATCTTCCACTTAACCCTCAGTAGAAGAATTGATCTGTGTCATTATGATAAGTAAATCTGAATATATATTGAATTAATTCCTTACTAGAATAAGTTTCGATTACTGAGGGAGACTTTGTTGTTTTCAAGAAATAAATGTTATGGGCTCAGATTAACTCTAAATTCCTGCCATTGGACATTGCAACAATCTTAAGTGCAATATCAATCAGTTAAGACTGTCACTTGATGAAAATACCATTATGTCTGACTGGCACTAGGAAGAAGCAATTATTGCTGGCAGGTATTGGGGAGGAATCTAACAATATGCTATTGTTATAGAACATAAAAGAACAAATAGTTTCATGAAGAGTTTAAAATTCATAGTAAAAAAGCAAGGTATTTATTTCTAGCTTTACACAAAATATTTCAAAATATTCAAAAACATTTCTTTACAGGTTCATGAGAGAGTGAGTTAAAAACATGGATTTCTGGGGACAAACTTTTTAGCAGAGCCTGTTGCAATAGGATGAGGAGTGATGGTTTTAAACTGAAAGAGAGTGGATTTATACTAGACACATGGAAGAAAGTTTTTAGCAGAATGGTTGGGAAATAGTGTAACGTGTTGCTGAGAGAGGTGGTAGAAGAGTTTCCTCTGTCTGGAAACACTCAAGGTCAGGTTGAACCTGACTCTGAGTAACATGTTTTAGTTGAAGATGTCTGCAAGAGGGGTTAGGCTAGATGACCTTTAAAGGTCCCTTCCAACCCAAACTATTCTGAGTCTATGATTATTGCAGCGTTTCAAGCTTAGAATGACATTCATTTTATGGTACCATTATGATGCAGAAGAAATACGGAAAGATTGCCACTGTAGCTCTGAAATCTTAAACTCCTGAGCCATAAGCAAATATTTCATCAGATTATTATTTAGATTAACTCTTGAGAGAATTTGTTAGCCAGCTGTAATGGCTGGTATCTTATTCTAACCACAGTTTTCTTGAAACAAGCCATGAGAATGAAGGGCATTTAGCAATGTAAGTTCTTATTATAGCCTGAAACATAAAAGCAAAGACAATCTATGGATGTACCCTTACGGATCAATAGATATAATTTACAAATCTGAACCTAGCATGCAAATTCATGCAGCAGAATTGACAGAGGGATCATTACATTATACCAGTCTTTATTGATAAATAAAGATAAATCTCTGGTCTCATATTCAGCCATTGCATTCCTTAAAAAATCTGTATCACTCTGTAGTTCTGTTTCATTTTTGTTGTTGTTTCTCCATTTTTTTAAAGTTTTACCTTTTTACATCATATTGTACAAAATTTATAGCTTGTTAGAAACAAGTTACACATGGATAACGCGGGGAGATTATTTTAAAATATCTGAAAAACAGAAGATCTTGCCTTTTCTAGGTAAACACCTGCAAACATTCTGTTTGAAACAATTTTTAGCATATAATTTTCCTCTTTATTGCACAGATTGAGAGTGAGAGTCTTCCCTAAGAAAACTGACTTCACATAAATTGTCAGTGTGCTGCAGGTATTCTTACACGTGACTACACGTGCTTCATAGACACACATTTTGAAAGATAATTCTTTAAAATCTGATCTAAAATACCATAGGGATAAATAATCACATAAAGCAGCATCTTGCCTTCAGATGATGGAGTATTCGGTCATATTTTGCTTTCTGTTTATTAAATATTTTATATCATCTACAATATTCTCACACTGTTATGTGAATGGTTTGTGTAGCTGTGACAGTTTAAAAAAAAAAGCCAGTTTAAAAAAAGGTTATAGAGACTACTGTTAGAACCTGAGAGAGTAAAGTCTGTGATACTTGGTAATTCAGTTATTACAGCTACGTATTATTAAGGCCTGATGGGTTTAATGTTAAGCTATACTGAAAATGATTTTGTGTTTCTGTTCGATCGCTACTGTAACAGATTCAAGTCAGCTTTATTGGGTAATAGAGAGGGTTGGTAGCTGATCAAAGCTCTCTGTGGTTTTAAACTCAATAGCTTCTATAAAATCTTTCAACTCTACAGCTTTCATGGGCTCTTTCTGCCCATGTTAGAAGATGTTAGAGAAGGTGTAAGACAGAATCACAGAATCACTAGCTTGGAAAAGACCCCCAGGATCATCGAGTTCAACCGTCCCTATCCACCACCAACCCATGTCCCCCAGCGCCTCGTCCACCCGTCCCTTAAACCCCTCCAGGGAAGGTGACTCAACCACCTCCCTGGGCAGCCTCTGCCAGGGACCAATGACCCTTTCAGAGAAATTTTCTTTCTGACGTCCAGCCTGAACCTCCCCTGGTGGAGCTTGAGGCCATTCCCTCTCATCCTGTCCCCTGTCACTTGGGAGAAGAGACCAGCCCCCTCCTCTCCACAACCTCCTTTCAGCATAGCAGTAGGGACCCATGGAGATGTCTTTCCCAGGGTTTCTTAGCTCTGTCATACATGGGGAGTTGTCTTTTTTCCCAAGGCTTTCAAAAGGATGTGATGCTGTGAATATACTGTCAGATGTGAGTTATTGGTGGAGTTTCTCTCTGTTTTGTTTTTTATGGGCTTCTCAGCTCTTCCTCACTATTTGTCTATCTTATTTTCAGGGGAGGAAATGTCATCTCTATATGTTCCCAAATTGTTTCATACTGCTAAGCAGCTTTTGGACAGATATCATACATATTTAAAGATGTATGTATCTGCATCTCTAAGAACAAGGGCAAAAGTTATTTTTGGTCAAAGAAGCAAACCCAAGAAATCCTATGATCCTAGTTCATAGTGACTTCTAGCAGCATGTGTTGAATTCTCAGATTGTATTCATAGATATTTTGGTCTTAGTTTCACTGAAAATTCAAATGAAAGTATATTTTTAACTTCAATTTTAAAAAGTACTTTTTTTTCTTCTTTTTTAAGCAGATCCCAGTAAACAGTATGTCTCAACAGATATTCTAAATTCCAAAAATATCCATCTCTGGGATTGCTCTATTTCTGTAGTTTTTCCAAAACTAAAAGCAGTTGAAGAAAAATTTGAGAAAAACAAAAAAATTGCAAATTATTTTACCTGGGGAAATTCTTAAGAAGTTTTCTTTGAATTCCTTTCTTGGGCAACATATATGTTAAGACTACAGATTTTTTATCTAATATGATACATGAAGGACTGCTTGAAGTTGTCCCTAACAAGTAACTCAGGCAGGAAGAAATCCCTCTAAAATGATTTCCCCCATGGTTTGCTTCCTACCGTATAATAGTATGCCAAAGCTTCCATGGTAAGATGTTAATACAAGGCTAAAGGCAAAAACTTAAGAAAAATGGGGAATCTGCAAAAAAATATTTTTGCTCAGTAGTCATGCAGCATATCAGTGAAAAATATTAGAATAAAAAGTATGAGCTACAAATTTGGTTTTCTTTTTTGCTGCAAAGACTGTATTCTGTTGAAATATGAAGATTCAAGAAGCTACAATGTCAGCTATTTACCACTTTTTATTAAATTAAGAAACAAGGTGGAAAAGCAGATGAATTCTAGCACCTCCTAGGAGAAGCTATTGTTGAAAGGAAGCACCTTCATTACAAGCATCAGTAACTCTGCTACACATACCTTCAGTGAACATTCATTCTGGGAAAAAGGATTTGAAACTAATATTTTATAGTCTTTTATTTATTTTCTTCTATGTTCACCTGACCCATGCTTATCTGAGATGAACAGTTTATGGCACTGCTGAGGGATAATGAGTTTCTACTGGAAACAGACATGGGCTCATATAAACCAGTGCCCTAGCTATTTGTGTTTTATACACAAGGCAAGCTAGAATCAACCTTTTCTGTTTACCAAATATAGAGTTGCTAAGTACTCACAAAGCAGAGCAAGTTGTAATTAACACTATTCACCAAAATCAGCCTTGTTTCAACTCATGAATTTGTTTGAGTTTTGTTATTGACATTCCTTTTTGCACAGCTGTACTTGCAATTTCCTTTCTAATTAAATCCCATTTTTAAAAAGCAATCACTTATGCTAAGAGAGAAAATTCTTTTTTGTTTTTATAAAAACCTTTTTTCAGTAGAGGTTACTTCCTGAATATAATGACTAGAATAATTTTACTGCCTTTAATAACTGTTCTCGTGGGAAATAATTGCATTGACACAGGAAATTCAAGGAAAGTGTCCTAATTGTTGAGAAAGGAAATTACATACATCCTAACCTTAGAATGCAGGCGTAGAATAGGAAATAGGGCACTAATCTAAGAAGCATAGATTTTATTCTTAGTTCGGGCGCAGTTTTCTCATCATCTCTTTTCACTGCTCATTTTTGTGAACTCTAAGTTCCTAGGATGATTGATGCTTATTGCTTAGAAGACTTCCTACAACATTCTCAGTGACAACCTTTGGATACTAGCACTGTGATTGACTCTTTTCCATCCTCTGCATTAATACACAAAAAAGAAAAAAGGAGAGTCTTAGTAAGTATCCTGCTAGTGTTTTTTGGTTTAGAAAATAATTACAATAAATATTTTTTTATTATTTTGATGCATTATGATCATCATCTGATGCTTTTTCTTATATTCTAGCAAAGTATTACGTGTAGAATGCAGACACAGTCCATCAATGAGCAGTTTTGACTTGCTGAATAAATAAAACTGGATAGAAAAAGGAATGAGAATACCCTGGGCGTGCAGGATTAAGCTGTTTGCAACATATCCCTTAGTCATTGCATAGAGAGTAACAGGAAATTGAAACAGGAATGTTTATAAAATTCCATAAAAATACAGACACATCTGGTTCTTCCCATGCTTTGTGACAAGTTCGATTGTATCTCTTTTGTGCCAGAAATATAGGGCTAATTAAGCAATGGGGTAATAAGCTTTTTGTGCTGTCATCTTTGTTCTGGTCTAAGTTAAGAGCTGCCAGTTTTGTCCAAAAGGAGCATGAAGGACCATCCTGTGCCTTCCTCCTTTTTGGAAAAATGATGTGTATATTATGTCTCAGCTTTTTCATGGCTCAGCTTCAGCTCGGTCTTCCTTTTGCACAACCATGTTTAGCACCCTATTCAACCTAGACATTCCCTTGTTTTTTTTTTCCAACTTAGGCAACGTTATCTTTGAAGTGCAGCACTAAAACTAAGTGAGATACTTGAAATGAGAGTTTGAAGGTCTGATAAGAGCAAAAGAGTTACTTATGACTTTTATAGACAATGTTTCTATGTGAGCAACAAGTGGAGTACTTTGAGTTCATCAGAATCTGAACTCGACTGTCTGAGTAGTGTTATTTTTACTTTAAACACAGTAATCTTACCAACAAATAGGGAATACTTTTTAAAATAAACAAAGAAAAATATTATTTATACAATTTACTTTGTTAGGGATGGGATCCAGCCATTGATATAAATTTTTAACCTTCTCTCAGTTTGTTGTGTTCAAGTTCAATTTTCCTTTTTGCATCTGACATCTCTGGTACCTATGTATTCTTGTCTTTGTAGAACTGTATCTCAGAGTGCATTACTACAAAGAAAGCAAAGTATTTTATCCTGATCGAGAAAAAAAGCTAAAAGATGTCCCTTCAATTTTCTATATTAATTTTCCTAAATCAGTAGTAACTTACATTTTTATTGTAATGCTTCTTCGACTACATCAATTAAGTTGTTCTTATATCAACTGAAGGAGAAAGAGAGAAGAAAGAAGGGAGAAAATAAAGTTTTAATTGAATATATAGATATATCTGTTATATTTATATGTTGATATCAACTTTCTGTAAGGCCTCTGCTGGCTGAGCACACTGAGTTATCACTTGAAGTATATAATTTCAGTTTTAGTTTCAAGGAATACCCACTACCAGTATTATTCAGTATGAAGAGTATCATTAGCGTCAAACATTTTATTCTTTTATCGAACGTTTGATTTATGACTCAAAATTGAGACTTCTGTATATCAGCTTGTAGCTGTGCTTCAGGATTTCTATCCATTGCTCTATTTTTCCTGCATAAAATAGAGTGCTTTCAAGTGGAGGGGATTAAATCAAATTGCCATAGCTATACTACTCCTAAATATGTAGGAACCTCTAATGTTTCCAGGCTGTCCTGAAAATGAATCCACTAGTAATTCTCTTGGAGCACAACAACCCTGAGCAGCTCCAGACTAGGAGAAGTCTGGCTGGAAACTGCCTGGAGGAGAAGAACCTGGGGGTGTTGGTTGACAGCGACTGAACAGGAGCCAGCAGTGGCCCAGGTGGCCAAGAAGGCCAATGGCATCTTGGCTTGTGTCAGAAACGGCGTGGCCAGCAGGGCCAGGGAGGTTCTTCTCCCTCTGGACTCGGCACTGGTGAGACCGCTCCTCGAATCCTGTGTTCAGTTCTGGGCCCCTCACCACAAGAAGGATGTTGAGGCTCTGGAGCGAGTCCAGAGAAGAGCAACAAAGCTGGGGAAGGGGCTGGAGAACAGGCCTTATGAGGAGCGGCTGAGAGAGCTGGGGGTGTTTAGCCTGGAGAAGAGGAGGCTGAGGGGAGACCTCATTGCTCTCTGCAACTACCTGAAAGGAGGTTGTGGAGAGGAGGGAGCTGGGCTCTTCTCCCAAGTGACAGGGGACAGGACAAGAGGGAATGGCCTCAAGCTCCACCAGGGGAGGGTCAGGCTGGACGTCAGAAAAAAAATTTCTCTGAAAGGGCCATTGGTCCCTGGCAGAGGCTGCCCAGGGAGGGGGTTGAGTCCCTTTCCCTGGAGGGGTTTAAGGGATGAGTGGACGAGGTGCTGAGGGACATGGGTTAGTGATTGATAGGAATGGTTGGACTCGATAATCCAAGAGGTCTTTTCCAACCTGGTTATTCTACAATTGTACGATTCTTTCCAAACTCTACAGGGTTAAGAGATGCTTCAAAGTCTGGTAAATTACAAATTATCCCTGCACTTCCTAGGTATCTGTCAGTTTGAGTTTAAGTGTATGTAAACTAAAGGAAGTTACACAAAGTAATAAGCACCATCAAATAGACTATTTTGAGCTATTCTCAGCCTCAGGGAAAAATACTGATTTTAAGACATGATAATTGAACAAAATTTTTGTTATTATTGTTCACATAGATATGTGAACTTATATACCATACACATATATGAAATATAAGTTTAGAATGCAAATGGGATGCATTTAGGAATTTATATCAGTGTTGTTCTTTATAGTCAAATATCAGCTAACTATTATGAAGATTATGTTAGTGTTCATAGACATAGTTTACTGATAATATTGTGATAGTTTGATTTTTAATTACCCTATTACTGCCTTCTAGCACTTTCTGTAACTAAATATGTCAGCTGTAAAGTCATAGGTGGGTTGGGTTTTTAACAGACTTCACATTCCTGGACCATGAATGTTTTTTTTTTAACAAAAATGAAGAGTTACACAGATTAGTCTTTCCAGGGAGGAAGAGAAGTTTAAGGATTTTAGATTTTATCCTCCTCTTGTCAACAGAGGCCTTTACAAGATGTTACCAGAAGAATTCAGCTATTTTTAAAAGTATCAGCTGGATCAAAAAATTTAAACTTATTGAGAATATCCTGCTTAACTTCAGTCATCTTAATTTACATAATACAGTGCTCCAGTTTGAAACATTGCTTAAAATTTTGTTTATTAGAATTAGTTACAATTTGTACATTTTGGATTACCTTTTGAAAAGATGTTGATATATTTTTTGATTACATTGGATAATGTTTGTTATTGAGAATGGCTGTATCATTTTGCATTTTCATATAGAAACCACAGTTATAAAAGCAGTTCTATAAAGCTTTTTTATTTCCTGTTTCACTGTTATATGCCTTAAAACAACTGTTTACTAAGGTGACTTCTCTATGAGAATTCTGCCATTACTACCGATAAGATTTTCTCCTTCCTAACATAAAGCAAGACAAGCTCATAAAAATCTCTTTAAAAGTTATAGTTAGCTGCCATCAGCCATGAAATAACTTACAAGCCTCCCAGGAAACTATTACAACGTATTTCTCCTCTAACCTGAAGAAGAAAGGATTATGAATCGCTTAGAGAGAGTCCAGAGGACAGCAAAGATGATTAGAGGGCTGGAGCACCTCTCATGTGAGGATTTGTTCAGCCTAGAGAAGAGAAGGCTCAGAGGAGACCTTATAGCAGCCTTCAGGGGGGACTACAGGAAAGCTGGGGAAGGAGTCTTTATCAGGGATTGTAGTAATGGGATGAAGGTTAATGGTTTTAAATTGAAAGAGGGTAGATTTAGATTAGATATGAGGAGAGGAAGTTGCTGACTGAAGCTTTATTGCTCATACTAAATAGACAGATATGTAGTATACATGTAAAAATTCCCATCAGGCAAATATATACAGGATCTTTAACAGTGTTTGTAAAGCATCGCTACAAGTTATTAGAGCTCCTTAAGTGATATGAAGACGCTACATGTGTTTGATGTATGAGAACAGGGGTAAGCAGCTTTTACATGGCATGTACAATGGGTGTTTAGGAATTGTCACATCATAGGTATGACTAAGCGTAATAACTCACTTTATTCTTGTATACACTGCCCTGTTTCTAATCTAGGAAGTTTCAAATTCTATTAAAGATCAAAAAAGAGTTTTTAAGAATTGTGTCTACTTTGTGAGTAATCTCTGTGGGTCATCAACTACTTTACTGAAGTACTACTTGTTTTCTGTTTGGTAGAAACATGAGTGTTCAATGGTCCTTTTATGTGCGTTTCTGTCTTTGGTGAATCCTTAAGTGTGTGTAACCAAGCACAAATGTACTGTCTCAAACTTCTCAGAGCTGTGGCTTGGGTAACAATCCCTATATATTTCTAGAGCTGTTTATCTGCTGTGCAAATCAAAGAATCATATTTCCAGTGCTTATTTAATGTATCCGCTTTGTTTTATAATTGTTAGCTATAGAAAGCATGAGTGAGTAACTTTCTCAAAGTGACAATAGAGGTGCTTGTCTTTTTTGAAATCTATTGACATAATACTCTGATTTTCAGCCTCAGCTGAAAAAAAATTAAGCAATAAGTGAACAGAATTAACTATCTTGCAAGAAGTCTTTTTGAAGTACCTAAAGCTTTTAATGCTTTCAGTCCATAAGCATCAACTAGCTGTCAAGCACTTATGACACACTATTGAACAGCAACCGCTCTAACGACTTGTAGCTGATGGAGATATTACTCCCTCCCACGTCATGTATATCATGCTATAGAAAATAGCCCCTCTTTCAGTGTGCTGCTGATGCTGGTATGTTGCCACCTCAGTGCAGCAGAGAAACAATACTAAGAAAGATTTACTGATGCTATACAGTTCCCGGGAGGGATGGATTCCAGTGCTGGTATAATAAGAACACCTTTGGAAAAACACGCATGTTCTACTGACAGCTTTCCTATGGCAGTACAAGGTAACAGAGTCCTAACAAATCAGGTAGATTTTGGCAATAGAAAACTTATGTTAAGGAAAATGACAGTGATATTGAATTTCTAAACAAATGCATTTCTATTCATCCAAGGATAATCTATTTTTTTCAGCAACACTTTTACTGATGGCTTATTTTAGTTTCATGTTTCCTGCTCTTAAATGTCTGTGTTCAGAGGAGTGATTCTACAGAGACAACTTGATTTTTAATAGATGGGCTGGTGATGTTTCTACTGAAAGTGCTGCTTCTAGAAATATCATCTTTCTTGCAGTTCAAGGAAAGCTAGTACACAATAACCTGACTTCATTCTAAATCTGATTTTGCACTCTCCAGTTCGTATTCATTGTTTTTCTTATTAACTTTAGATAAGATAAGAAGCTGGAGGCACAGTATTTTCCTCAAAATTTTTTTCCCTCTGGATGTAATTTACTAAGTTTAATAAAAGCTACATGTGAGAACAAATTATTGTATGTCTCTCTGTTATTGGGTCGTCAGAAGTTTCTTGGAATTTAGCTTTTCCCCATTGTGTGCTTCAGATATATTTTTTCAAAATTTCTGTTCTTGTTTCATGACACAGAATGCGTCTGAACAGAACAGAGAAACTGTAGAGACAGACCTGGAAACTTCCCTTGAGGAATGTCGACATTGGGTGGACTAAGTGTATCACACCATTGCCAAGAAACAGCAAACTGCCTGCTTGTGCTGGATGTCGATGCACTTGTAGAGCACTTGACAGAGAGGAGAGAACTTTGCAGTTCTACGGAGGGTGCTGTGGGTAAATTGACACACTGAATTTACCCTGTGTGGTGATAAAGACAGTTGTCCTGCATAGTTATCTCTCTTCAGAAGAGCAATATCTCAGAAACACATGGAGCAAATGTCATCAAGCTCCTTGTACTTCTTGTTCCTTTTTGCCTTGCTCATACTGACTAATTTTTCCTCAGCTTCCTCCCAGTGGTAGCCTGGAAGTCTTATTGGAAAGGTACTGCCTGAGGTCATGCTTTTGACTTGTGTGGTTTGAAGGTCATACTCTTCCTTATTTTCCCATCTTTACAAGTGAATCTAGGCCATCTAAGATACACCTTTCCAAAAGTACGTTCATGCAAAAACTTTATTTGAAAATACAGAAGAAAACAGTGAATGCCACTAAATATTACATGCAGCTTACTACTTGTAAAATAGTTTCACAATACCTGTCTATGTATCTGACTACACCTTCAAGAAATATTGCTGTCATGCACATGTCCATCTTTATCAAGACTACCTTTTCTACTTCCACTAAGAACTGAAGAGTCATGAGGAGCCATTTTTCAGTAGGAATTTTTCTATTTCATAGTCTCAAGCAGTCTCAACAAAATTGGCCCAAGAATATGAAAAACAGAAGTGTCTTTGTTTGTTTGTTTTCACTTCAGAAGGCAGTAGTGCTCCTTTTTTAACATGGCCTTTTTGTGCCTGTCAATATCTTTCCTTAGGAGGATTTTTGCTCAAATACCACAAAAAAACTTTGTAGGAGTCATTTGTTTCTTAATACCAAGCACTTAGTTTAACGACATCTTTTATTTTCAAATTTGACAAAAAGATTTGGTTTGTGTGTTTCTGGTTTTATTAGATAGCTATTTAATTCTTCCTCTTTTTTTTTTCTTTTATTTACAGTTGTATTATTCTTGCAGCATTTATTTTCCTAGCTGTTTACTGAACCCTTTTGTGCTGGCAGCCAAGGACTAGTGGATTAGAATCAGTTTCTAACTTCTCAGCTAAACCTTACTTAAGTAACTTAATTTTCTGAAGGTTAACTGCATGTTTTTCACAAAAAGTTTCTCTCTAGAGGTGATAACATAGGGCACTGATACGTAGAAAGCCATGCTTATACTTATTCCTATAGAAACGAAGGTCATCCTCAAGCTGATGGAATTCTGTAAGTCAAAGAGGCAGAAGAGGGTTGCAGTTGCACGATGGGGCAGAGAGGACAGGTGACCCCAAACTGAGTATTCCATCCCACATATATCACACACAATATAAAACTGAGGGATTATGAGGTCAAGTTCTCTTCTTTGATGGCCAATGTCCAGTGAGGACCTCATCTGCCTTTTTGTCCTGATCTTGGATCCACACGTTCATGAATCCAGTTCCTGAGTCCAGCTCCCTCCTGTCACTTAGTCCAGCCCAGCGCCTTTTCCCTGTACCTGCTCTGCAGCATCAGTGATGATGTGTCAGGGGAAGGGGGGGGCAGGCAATTTCTTATATTTATACATATTTCTTTCTTTTCCTATTATTATCATTGATGTTGTTTCATTAAAGCTGTTTTAGTTTCCAAGCCAATAGTCCTTTTCTCTCATTTCCCTTTCCAGTCTTCTTGGGGAAGAGGAATGGGAGTTATGCTCACAACTGCTAAAGTTTACCTGCCAGTCAGGCTCTGCTGGGGCTAAACTCTAACACACAGAAGTGAAGACAACCTTCTGAGCAACTAAATTGTAAATATTTTTCACAAACTGAGTAATATCCAAATTAAAAATAGGTTTTTTTAGACTCATTCTTTTTAATGGGAAGCTGATGCAAAACTTCTCAGTTATTAAACCACTTACCCATGCTCCTTTGTGCCAAACCTGCCTTCAAGTTTAGTTCAGTGTTTCACCCTCCTGTTTCCTGTCTCTTGATCTTCTTTGCAAGGAATAACCATATCTCCTTCTTTCCTAAACTCTTCGTTTATCGCTAAATGCAGCTACGTGTGAGCTCACCTAATGCTAGAAACCTGTGCCAATTACCTCTATCAGAGAGGATTATTAGCCTAACCATGGGAGAGGTTAACACAACTCCACAGCTTCCAGCACTGTGGAAGCCTGTACAGAAGAATTGATGAGTATATGACACATCTTTCTGCTAGCTTGATGTCCCTTCAGAACGCAATTTCAGTCATTTTCATCTGGCAGCATCTCTGATTCCTGATTGTAATCCCCTTGCTGACTGCTTGTTCCCTGTTTCGTGTCAGCACAAGAGATCATAGGGACATTTCCCACTCTCATGTGTTCAATAGCCTCATTAACTCTTACGCCTCATCAAAAGAAGCGAAAGCAAGAAAGGTGGAAGGAGGGATCAGTAGGAAGGGTTTGTTCAGCCTCATTGACATTTTATGCCAGATTAAATTGACTGTGAAACTATGACAGTAAGGCTGGAATCAAGTGAGACAGCTCAGCTGGCCTGATAGCAACCTGCTGTCATCACTTTTTTTTAATTTTTTTTCTGTACAGCTATCCTGTCCGCGTGCACCAGAGCTTTGGGTTGCAGCACTCTGTGGAAAGAAGCAGCTGAGGCCAGTATTCAATTTTTTCATTGGACAGCAGTGGCAAAGGTGGCTCACTGTAACCCTCTAAACAAAAACTACGTATTTATTGTTCTCCTTTGGTTTTTCCAAGAGGAAAACTAAGATTTTTAGTAATTTAGATATATCTGCTTTGCCTGTCTGTACATTGTTCTCTTCAGCTAGGCAAAAGTTACAATGAATAGCATGGAATCTCGTCACATATTAAGACAGGTTCCTAGATTCCACTGCTAGGGATTTCAGGTCCAGGTGAGCCTAAAATCAGCAAAAATAATCTGAATCAGGAAAATAGGATTGAGACACTTATTTGGAATGAAATTCTAATTTATTTTATTCCACTAGCTAGATATTTTTTCCCTTTGTTTTCGCTTGTATTAAAATCAGTTGAAAACCCAATGTGTTCCAGGCTGAACTGTGTAACAGCTGACAGAAATATCATGTTTATTATTTTTTTGGCACTACGAGTTCTGGGCAGCAGTAAAATATACAATAAAAAGCAGAAAGGGAAAAAAGGTCAGGACACAACTGGTCTGACAGTCCTACCACAGACTTTCTGGAGGACCCTGTCACTGTTTTCCATTTCCTTGTCTTAGCTTCCTACATGTTATGTTAAAATATTATGACTTTTTGCTCCAATTGCCCATTCAAAATTGCTATTCCACAGAACTGCAGTTCTAAAGCTCTGTGTTTGACAACTAATAAAATGTGAAAAATCATAGTCCTAATGTGAAAACAAGATTTCTCCTTCAATCCCTATATGTCTGTTCAACAGAGAAGTGGGAAAAAAGAAATGCAAAACACAGTCCATTCAAGGAAATTGTTAATTTTAATAATAGATACTGTTCTAGTGTTCTCACTCACAAAAATATACAGTGTGAAAAAGAATCAAGGATCACCAAATAAGAAGATAAGTGGTGAAGTAAATAGCAATGGATAAAATAATGACTCTTCTCAGTTATTTTCTGAACTTGTCATACCTTTGTAAATTATGTCAGAAAACATGCAGGCAGAACAAATAAACATTTTTTTTAATGTATGTAGGAGAATAAATCAGATTGACTAATGTTTTACTGTGTGATCTAGAGCTGCTTGTGTGAGTAGATTTTGAACAGTAGTTACACCTAAGAAAATAGTTCAAACGAGAAAACGCTTTCGTGGTGATGCATACAATTTCTAAGGAAAACTCTGTCCCTCAGAGCAATTCTCAGCTACTTTTATAGTACTAGTTTGACATGCAGGATATTGCACAGAACTAAGATTCCTTACAAATTTTACAGTTTTGCAAAAGTAGCTGCCATCTAGAAGCATTTAGGGCCAAATTTTCAGACAGAAGCATCCTATTGTGTATAATCCCTTGCAATACATAACAGCCTGTTTTTGACCAGGACACCTCCTGATGTGCGGTGGAGATCCAGTTTGTATTTCCAGATCCTATTTTTTAAAGATCACGTAAGGCCACATCTGGGAGTAGCACAAACTGACTTGTTAGGCAAAGATTTTCCATGAAAGGTTTTATGGAACAAATTACCATTTACCTTTAATCTAGGATGGCTCCATAGCAACTTGCATGTATGTATGCACGTGCATGACCACTTTGGTGTCTTTCCTTCCTTTGAAGCTTCTCAGCCACATGTTCTTTATGCAATAGAACCTGGTGAAGTTACAGTTTGTTCTCTACATATTTTTCTACTGGCATGTTTACCACGTGTTTTTTCTTTTTACTTCTACATTGTAAGGATAACTGGAGGAAGGGATGAGAGATGGTTCAGCTTTATTTAGCTTTTCCTACTTGTTGTTGATCTTCTTCTTTAGATAAAATAGGAAATGATGTGTCTATGGTCTGAAACGAATAGGATTAGATTCTATTGCATTACCCATATTTTAGCCTCTTCATAACAGTGTTTTATTCACCACAGGTATGGAAGCTATATGATAATAATCTCTTGTCATTTCAAAAAGTGGGTATATTGTGAGATGGGGTTTGTAAGAGGGTGATTCTTGCTGCTTAAATGGTTTCCCTTAAACAATTTGTTCTGCATCTGCTAAGACTGCAGCAAAGAGGTAGCCTCTCAGCGAGCCTCACCTTGTAAGCAGCCCAGCTGTTTGCTGCCAGGGAGGTCACACAACAATCCTGCTGGGAGGGGGAGAAAGGGCAGAATGAAACCTCAGACTCACCAGAGATCCACTCCAAACACTCCAGACTCAGCTGCAGAACCTTCCAAAGGGAGCTGTGTGCAAGCCCACCAAAAACTCTAAATAACAATCTGAAGGCAGGTCCGCTGCATGTCCTCTGTTGTCAGAAGTTGACATCATTGGATTCCTTAGAGTGGTAAATCTTTGATGTTTTTCTTTTATTTCCTCTTTATTCTCCCTTTTCCTTTTCTCTGCTTTGTTCTCTTTGTTCTTATCACTGATTTAACAAGCCAACAGTTCTCCTATCCTGTGGGAATACATTCTGTTTAAATCAATCATCGGTGTCACTTTCACCTTAGTGAGCCAAAGAGAATCTCTAATTTTTTTGAAAGGCAGGGTCTACCCCTGGTGACTCCTGGAATGTCCATGTTGGGTGCCACAGAGGTAGACAATCCAAACTACAAGCTGAGTGTGAAGTGCAGTTAGGAGAAGCTTTTGTTCCTCACACAAACGAAATTATTTTGTTTGCCAAAACTTGCCAAAGGGAAATGATTGTTATTATCAGAAACTGTGAGTTGAGATGACACTTTGAGAGCTGTGACTTTGCAGTGTGCTATCGTGCGACTTTTTAATTATGAAGTTTTTTTCCTGTTTGCTTTGTATTTTTTCAGTAAGGTTTATTCTCTAGCTTATTCTATTGACTTGATGTCACATCTGAGATATATCTTTTGGGAAGCTTCAATAACTAAACTCCAGTTTCTCCCTCATGACTATGGATGGTAGCTCTTTGAAATTTAGGAAGCCTCACTGCTCAAGAAACTATTCTTTTTCTCTGCAACATCATATGGTTGTCATGGGAACCACCATTATAAACTTACTGATTTTTCTTTATTAGTGATATATCACATTGAAAACCACTGGGTGTTGTTTGCAGTAGCTTGATCTCTTTTAAAGACAAAGGGAAGTAAGGAGGAAATAAAATGCACCTGATGCTGGGGTGCATCACTGTGTTCAGTTTTGGACCCCTAACTACAAGAAGGACATTGAGGTGCTAGAACATGTCTAGAGAATGGGTATGAAGCTGATGAAGGGTTGGAGAACAGATCTTTTGAGGAGCTGGGGTTGTTTAGCCTGGAGAAGTGGAGGCTCAAGGCAGACCTTAGTGCTCTCTGCAACTGTTCACTTTCTTGTGCCAAATGGAATGGAAATACTTTATTGAAGGCTGACACAGAATAAAGTGATGGAGAATAACTAACATCATAGAATCACAGAATCACTAGGTTGGAAAGCACCCACTGAATCATCGAGTCCAACCATTCCTATCAATCACTAAACCATGTCCCTGACACCTTATCCACCCATCTTTTAAACACCTCCAAGGAAGTATTAGTATTTATTAGTATTTATTATAGAAATGACAGAATTAGTTTTTGTTTGAATGCCCATATCCTCATTTAAAGTATAACATGTTAAGGTCATAAAATGAGGAATTACTAAACTAAAATTTATTTGAACTGAGTATCAGGTTTGCGTGGCAAGATTTTGGCAGTGGGGGGGACTACAAGGGCAGCTTTTGTGAGAAGCTGCTAGAGGCTTCTCCCATGTCCAATAGAGCCAATGGCTACTGGTTCCGAGATGGATCAACTGCTGGCTGAGACCAAGCCTATCAGCAACGGTGGTAGTGTCACTGGCAATAACATATTTAAGGGGGGGGGGGAATCCACACAACAGCAGCAGAGGAGAAGAGTGAGAATATGTGAAAGAAACAACTCTGCTCCCCATGAGAGACTCACACTGGAGAAGCCTGTTCTTTAAAGAACTGCATCCCATGGAGAAGACCCACGCTGGACCAGTTTGTGAAGAACTGTGGCCCATGAGAAGGACTGAAGTTGGAGAAATCTGTGTAGGTCTCTGATGGGAGGGACCCAATGCTGAAGCACAAGAAAAGTATGAGGAGTCTTCCCCTGAGGAGGAGCAGCAGAAACATGTGATGAACTCACCACAACCCTCACTCCCCATCCCCCTGTGTGGCTTGGGGGAGAGGAGGCAGAGAAAACTGGGGGTAAATTTAAGCACAGGAAGGAGGGAGGGGTGTGGGGAAGGCTTTTTAAAAATCTGGGTTAATTGCTCATTATCATGTTCTGATTTGATTAGTAATAAATTTAATTTTCCCCAAGTTGAGTGTGTTTTGCCCATGATAGTAACTGTATTTTCTTGGGCACCTGGCATCTAGCCAGGATCAACCCACCTCACCCAGCTTATTAATGTTAAAACCAGTGCAGGTAAAATGTTAAGAGGTGTTGATTACCTTTTTCTGCGTGATAGATTTCAGTTCAGTGGAGGCAGACTCCTTCCTGCAGTCAGGCAATGGCATGTGTTAGATAGAAACATAATTTACTGAGTAGCAATTGAATTCTACTTATTTTGTGCCTACCCTAACAATGTTAAAGGTGGAACATAGCCTAAAGATGCTCAAGCCAAGTGGGGAATTTAAATAGACATGTGGAAAGAGAAAATGTAATTACACAAAACACACATTGAACAGAGCGCCTTCAGAAAAGATACATTCTAAATTAACTTTGTTAAAAATGCAGTAATTTATGGCTTTGGTCCCATAGAAATCCTTCTACAAAAATGTTTTACAAACAAAACATAAAGACTAATTTTTTTCCATTCAAAGAAGTGTACAAATTCTTAAAAACTTGAAATACTTTTTGTTTTCAAATGAACAGAGATTTACTTTGCTTTCTTTTATTAGTCACAAGTTGGAAGCATGTGAGGAGGAACTTACCTTTCCTGCTTTCAATTTTCATCAAATATTGGCTATCACTCTGACTGCCTGACATGTCTTCTTGATCAATGATATATATTAAAGAACTAGGAAAAGGGTTTCACTCTTTAAGAAAGAGGAAAAGCCAAAAAAAAAGGAAGACAGTTAAATCTTGCAAACATTTGGTATTTTTTCTTATATCAGGCATTGACTCTAAGCCCTTTGAAAAGCACAAAAAGCATGGTCAGATATGGAGTAAACAAACTCACTTCATAGAAGAGCAAGAAGACAAAAGCCTTCTTAAATAAGTGTTTGCTTGTTATAGTAATTATGTAACTCCCTTTTTTTAATAACTAGACCAAAATTTACTACTTGGCAGGACACTCTTGACAAAATAAATAGAAAATCTTTCAGTTGAAGTGCTCAAATTCAAAATGAAAATGTACAGTTAAATTACTAAATTATCAGTGATGTCTGTTTATTGTAATAATGACTATTTTCTTCCTTACTGAATAATAACGTCTATTATTAAAAGTCCAGGCTTTTGTAATTAATGATAAAATTTAAAGTGATTTGCATCATAATACGTTACTTCTTCATAAGTTTCCTCAGTTTTAGTTGTGCCCTTAATAATAAAGTAATAATTTCTAAACATGTAAGTGTTACAAGACTAGTGTTCTTAAAGTGATTTGTAAAGTAGAACAAACTCAAAAATCATGTTTTGTGGCTGCATTTTTTTTTCTAATTGGTCTCCTATTTTTAATCGGTTATAATCTAAACACTTTTTGTCAGGTATAGATAAGCTCTTGCACTACTTTTGGAGATAAGATTTTTCACTGCTTTTGGTTTCATTATATCCTTTTCTTAGTTTCAGGTTTACAGAAATAATTGGTGCTTGTTTTTTTCTTTTTGCATTAACCATTTATTTCTCTTCTGTGGAGAACGGCCTTGAAAAGGGATGTCTTTCTTCCCAATATATTGTAGATTACAGTATCAGGATTCTCTAAATGCCTCATGTGGAGAGCCATGTGGACACTATTGACAGCTCTGGCGTGTTATTGGACTGCCAGCTGCTCTTCGTGCCTTTCTTGCTGTTATGTTCTTTTACTCTCAGCGGGACAGGACTTGAAGCAAGAAGCAAAGAAGTGTTTCAACCATGTTTTTTGAATTCATCTAATTGCTGGTTTTTGTCCCTCGTGTCAGAGTTTTTTCAGTAGCTCACTTCTGGCAGAACACTATAATTAGCAGTAAGTGTCTTGTGACTTTGTTCATCCTGCTGAAATTATTCTTTTTTTAATACCTACTACTACTATGGGCTCAATAAATTGGCAGCATGTTGGGGTACAAACGGGCCTTGATAAGATATGTGTGATCTCATTGACTTTAAACTTCTTTGTAGGGTGTGCTTTGATGAATTTTGGTCATAGACAAGTACAGTTTATTATTTCCTTCTTTCTGGTCATTTTTGTTGCAGATAAATTTGAGATTTTGTGTCAAAAATTTACTAACATGATCAAACCAAAGCTTGGAAACTACAAAATTGGGGTTTTAGAAAGAAGTGGCTATTCTGACATGGAATTTGAAATGGAAGTCAATTGGTTTATTTTTCATAGCTTTATTTATAAATTTTGAGAAGTACTTATATGAAGCAAATGCAATTAAGAAGTCATATCATCGGTATGTCACAAAAAGGACTTTATCCAGTATTAATTTTTGTTATCATTTTACACCGGATTGTAGATTTACAGCAGCTATAGACACTGTGCCACAGCAAGAGAGGAAAAACTATAGACATATTATAAAAGTATTTAAAGCCACTTAATGAAAAATAACCAAACAACTTCCTTGTGAGAAGAATCCCAAGAAGTTCTGATACGAAACTCTTCTTATAATTAGAAAAATACTAAGCATCTTGTCATCTCTTCTACCTCCTCTTTCAGTATTTATTATGTTGGGGCTGGTGACTGCAGTTCATCATTGACATACTTGGGTTTAAAGGCCATAATACTAGTGATTTTATCCCTCAAGCTCTATATTGATATATAATATTGGTCTTATATAAAACCTACTGTAATGTGCATTAGTGTACATTAGTATTATGAGATATTAATATAATGAAATTTTCACCATAAATGTGTCTTATTAATAGGAAAACAGGGAGAAAATGAAACGTGGGAGATGTGAGGATATTGTATAAGGAGAAGAAAAAGATAAGATCAAAGCCTAAAACCCCTGTAGGCAAATGTAGACTAGGTCTCATGGCTTCTGTATTTGACTCTCCACTTTTCACCCTTCTTGACCTTTTGGTTTACATGTTGTAAATAATGTTTAGACATCTATGCTGAGAAATAACATGTATGTGAAAAATCAGCTTTCTCTCACCAGCATCAGGTATGTGATTTTAATTTTGCTCCTGAACAGAAGTTTGAACTGTCTGAAGATCTTAATTTGTATTTCAAATTGAATTTATTTTATTATGGCATGGCTTCCTTTAGCAAATGGAAGTGAGTGACTGTAAGATTCCCTGTCAATTATGAAGTCTGAGTGGCATTACTGGGTGACCCACACAGCTAGTGAAGTCCCCAAAGTATGAGAATATTATATTAAAATTGGCATCAGCCTGCACTGGATTTGTTCTGTTCTACCCATCACATTAAAAATACAAAAGCATAGATGAATCCAATAAATTAAAAATAAGCTGCTCATTTGGAGTCAGAATGCAGATCCAATAGGTAATAAATTTCAAGAATAATTACATGAAATTTACATTAAGAAAATGGTTGATGTTTATGTTTATATGGCATTTTAACTCTAGTTACTGTCAGATGAATACACAAAGCACCTTCTTAGGGAGAAAATAATAAAAATGGTTGCTTATAGAAATGCTTTTTACATTTCTGTTCTTTTTTTGCACTTACTATTTTAGTTTTGCCAGTAGTATTACTGTAACAAATGATTTGTCATCAGCAATGGAAACTTATGCATAAAAAATCAGATAGTCACAGGAAGGTAAAAACCATATATTGATAATTTAGGTTTTTTGCTAATGTTTCAGTATAAAACTGGGTAAAGATTAAAATTTAGTTTGTGTGTGACTGAACTAAAAATTCAGGAGCTATTTTTAAAATAGGAGAAATCCTGTTAGTTCATAGGATTGCTCCTCTGTTATCCCATCTGAAACTAGAACATCAACTTTCAAAAGCTGAATGTAATCTGGGATCAAATTTATATTGAAAGGACATTTGAATCACAGTCCATTATTTCTCCTTGAAATTTTATTATTTTAACATGAGATCCTTGCTCTGGACTGAAAGCAAATCATAAACTTTCAGTTATTTTTTCCATATCAACCTCTTTTTCCCCTTTTATGTGTGTGTGAAGGTCAAACTTTTCATTAAGAAGACATAGAAATAAGAAATGTGCCCTCATTACAGACTATATATTTAATTCCTAAGCTAAGATAATAAAAGTAGATAATAAATACAAAGAGAAGGAAACATGCCTAGTTTTTGTCACCAAGTTTGAGTTTTTTCCAGTGACTTCCTGGTTTTAGAAGTTTTGCTTGTATATTAAAACTTTTTTTATTTGTTTTTTATTAAAACTTTTTATTGGCTGGGCATTTTCTCCTAATATATTCTAGAGAGTGAGATAAAATGGAAATCAGCAGTATTTACAGACATTGCAGTTATGCATTTGCCAGTTAATTCCTAAGAAGTCCTCTTGTTTTTATAAAAAATAAATAAATCTGAAGTTATGTCTTGCATGCTGAAATTAGTACTTTTAAATCATGCTCCCTTTTACTTGGAAAAGTCAACAGTTAAGCAAAGGCCCATAGATAAATTCTAACAGAATAAATTGCAGGGCTGAATTCAAGCAAACTCAGAGGCTGCAATTCAATCAAAAATTTGTAAATATTTTATTGATTTGGAACTTTATCTTTGGAAGAGAAAAAATTGAAACTTGAATTTTTGAGCTCTATATACAAAACCCTCTGAGGGGCATCATAAAATATAAGTCAGCGGAAGGAAGCAATCCTTTGTGCTGTAGAAAGACAAATAAATGGGGAGCACAATAGTTGCATTTAAAATACTGAGTGGAGAATGGAAGCTAGACTGAAACTTTTAACTCAAATGGGAAGTACAGTGGATTCTTTATCTCTAGAGATTTTTTTAATTAAAATTGATTTAAAATATGTTATTCAAAAATGAAGCTGTGCAAAATCACTATGGGCTTCATAGCTGCAGAATATCTAGATGATTACAATGACCCCTTCTGGCTTTAAAATCTGTGCTCATGAACAAAGAAAAGAATTTTCAAAGGTATAAGACTTACTTATTGTCATTTATCTGTATAAAAAATGCCGAAGGGAATCATTGAGAATAAGAGTTTAGATTAAAGTTAAAAAAAAAGAGTTTTAATATTTATATGAATCTCAGAAACTTCAAGAATTAAAGTTAACAAGAAGAAAGAAATGTTAAGCCTTAGAAACACATTTACATCTTGAAATATAACTCTCTGAACCTAGGATATGAATAAATTTAGACAGCTAAATATATTTATACTTTTCCTTGAAAAGCAGCCAAAAACAGTGAGTCTAAGAATATGTATATGTATATGTATATGTATATGTATATTCATGGAAGAAGAGAGAATAGTTCAAGGACATTACAGAATTCTTAAAGATATTTATTTTATTTTCTTTTATTTTCTAATGAATTTAGAGCCAGACACTGCCAATGGCAAGACTCTAGCTTTGACTAACCTTGAATCTTTTCCAGGTAATTCATATATTCTTATGAGAAAGTTGTTCCATTAATCAGATTAGAAATGCAGCGAACGTTGCCTCCACCAAACTCCTATGATTCTAATCAAACTGATTATAGTCTAACAATAAATCAGTCTGATAGGGTGAAATACTTAATTAGCAGAAAAAACATTTACTCAGTAAAGGTTGTGAACCTCTTTAGCCCAACTTACATGGTAGCATATTTAAAGCCTTAAATAAAGGGATGAAGGCAAGGAGATGTGCCAAGGGAGGTTTAGGTTGGATATTAGGAAAAGATTCTTCACTCAGAGGGTGGTGGAGGACTGGAACAGGCTCCCTAGGGAAACAGTCATGGCACGAAGCCTAAAGATATTCAGGAAGCATTTGGGAAGTGCCCTGAGATGTGTGGTATGAATTTTGGGGTTGTCCTGTGCAGAGACAGGAGTTGGACTCGATGATCCTTGTGGTACCTTCCAACTCAGGGCATTCTGATTTCTTATTTTTGTCACTGAATTCCTTAATACTGACAGATTCATTAGGTCAGTGGGTTTATTGTCCTGCTCAGTTTGCTATGTCGTGTAGCTCTGCACTCAAACCAAGTGCCCTTGTGGTCAGAAACAAAGAATCAATTCAACATTTTTAACACTGACTAACTTTATTCACACAGGAATACATAAATGTAGATACGGGCCACATTATAGATAGAGGCTGACAAAGTAGTGTACCATTAAAAAATGTCAATACAGCCTTGATCTGGGTCCCAGAGCTGACAGGACACTTTGAGGGGAAGTTGAGATCCTCTCAGTCTCTCCTCCGACTCATGAACGAGCAATAAATCACCACTTCTGATGCAACGTGCTATAGTTCAGTACTTCTGAAACACCGAGAGATAAGCCTTTCCTGTAGCAAGACTTGGCTCTGCTTCTCTGGCCAAAAATACTTAATTGGATAAGGCACAATCTCTCCTTTAGATTGAAGAAAAGAACTGAAGGTGGGTATTTCACAAATGAGCGAGGCAGTCGCTGGCCTCTGATGCCAGAACACTGCAATGTATGTGGAATGTGGCTACCAGAAAGCATCACCTCAGGTTTTGTGAGCAGAAGAAGACTGGGTTTATGATTCCTGATGGGGCTTAAGAACCTAGCTGCTTGTCAGGGACCACATCTTCTGCCTGTGACCATATTCAGAAGCTAACACTTAAAACTTCTCACTCTTCTTTTATAGAATCATAGAATAACCAGGTTGGAAGAGACCCACCGGATCATCGAGTCCAACCATTCCTATCAAATTTTGCTAATGTTAAGGAAAAATGGAGGATTGTTTCTTAGAAGAATTCAGAATCCATTTTAAATATTCTTTATGGCTTCTGAAAAGACTTTGTTCATTGACAGTAGAAGTGACCTTTCTCAGTGTTTAGTATTCAACGAAGCAGGAACCAGGTATACAGCTTATAGAGCATTATGCTGTACATGCTGATATGCTTCTAGATACATCTCCTTGTCACAGGAACACCAGGAAAGCAGAACTCCTTAAATTTTTATACATTCAGTAGCAGCAAAGAGTAAGTAACAAATTCCCCAAATTATTTTAAAAGCAACTTCAAGAGTAATTAAAAATTGTAAATTCAAAGATGAGATCCCTATCAATAGGTATGGTTTGGTTCATTTTATCAGAAAAAAAGTCTTTCCTATACACTTATCTTCTTTTAGACTTGGACAGATTCATTTTTATTTCAAATTTATAAGCGTGATAGTGGTGGAGCTACATTTTTACAAAGTGGGCAACACTTTGAAAAAGTTATGCTTAGTGCTATAAAATGTGTGTATGCTTATTAAAATTTTTCATGCTTATTCTCAAAATTACTAGCTCATGTATAGGGTGGAAAGGATACAGGTAGCAAGCAGATTAAGATTTGTGTAAACTCGTTATGTGAAGTGAATGGAATGAAGCTGTGAAGGCAGCTTAGTAGAAGTACATTGGGCTTTGATCACGAAAAAATGTATTTCACTTTTGCAAACGGGACAGTAACTTAAATGTTTAAATATACTGATAAATTGGTCTGGCATTTATATTTCATGATAAGGTTTCAAGGAAGGTGACAGTGTCTTACAAGTTGTTTTTTGTGTTTAGGCTGCTCTGATTTAGATGAGACACTTCTGCTGTGGTTGTGATGGTGTAATAGTTTAGAAGTGATGGTAATGAATAATGTAGAAGTTAATAGATGAAGCTAGCCCAGCTGTACTGTAGAAGAACTCAGCTTCTGAACTTTTCCCAGGATGTGTAGCTTTTTACGGGAGTTTGGTCGTCTTATTCTTCAAAGACAATACTGTAAACGCGAAAGGATAAAAGTCCCTAGCTTTAAATTTGCAGGAATTTTCCTTTTACATTAATAAAAAAATAAAATACTCTTTTTCTCTTGGTTTCTGCTTAATATCCCATGGATGTTGTGATGTTTTGTGAGTGCTGCAGCTGCTTCTTGTTTGATCCCACTGTGAACCAGCTCAGGAAGCTAAACAGCAAAATAAAATCAAAATGAAAAAGTGAATATTTTTCTGCGGTGCTGGGTTTTCTAACAGCAGGCAGGTGTGCCGCTGCAAGAGGGAGTATGAGACTATATCTTTTTCAATATTAATTCTAATGTGACCACTCAGTCAAACATAGTTAAAGCAACAAGCATTAAATGGACCTTAAGTATTCAGGTGTCCACGTACTTAAAGAGGTTTTGGGCTACAGCGATTAATATGTTCTTAAAAAAGGAGCAGTTTCACATTTAAAATAAAGAAAAAAAAAGTTGCCTATTTTATTTACCTAGAGTTTAAACTACTGCATTATTATTGGGTCAATATGAAGGAAAGTATAACTCCTAGTATCAATTCCTAGTATAAGAGTAAAAAATCCCTAGAAGAGAGGTGATTTTGGTGAAAAGTACATAAATCAGTATGGAAAACATATAAAACTGCTAATTGAAAAAAAAAAAGTTAATTCCTTTTATTTCATAGCAGTAACAAGATTTCATTTTTTTAAATTACTTCTTATTATTTCTTGCTTTCAGGGACATCAGATTAACTATGATCAGATGAAGACATGTGCAGGTTCTGTTTTCCTTGGCTGATATTCTTACATTATAGAAGCTTAAAATATATTTTAGCTTAATGGCTTTCCTATGTGTCTGGACTTTAAAACCACAAATTTTTGAAATAATTTCAGATAAGAAACTACTAAATTAAGTGGCTACTGAACTTAAATTGGTCTTGTTTTATGCCTTCTCATAAAACAAGCTGGACATTTAGAATTGTGTATTAGAGTCTACTACTTCTTGGTGATTCATTATCTCAGGTGGAAGGACTCTGCCCTGTATTAGATGAAATTATGTTGACATCTTGGCCTTGAAGCATTCACTGTCAAGGCTTCACTGGCTTTGATATACTTGGGCCAGCAGATTGATGGTAGCCTGCTTCAGAATTCCCTGTGTTTTCCATGCAGAACATAAAAGTACATTAAACTTGCCCATATGGTTATTCTTATAAAACAAGAGAAACAAAAAAAAACCCCAAGCCCAAGCAAGTATATTTTTTTAAAAAGTAGTGTAACTAAATTTTAAGTTGCTATATATACCACTGCAGCATTGCAAAATAATTCTTAAAATACTGTCTCACAATGTGTGTATATATTTAAGAGGGGTGATGATTAAAAGAAAGTGGTGACTCCCGTTTAGATATTCAGAGATTACATTTGTCTTTTTTATAGTTGTATGCATTTTCCTTCCACATAAGAGAATGACAAATAATGTTCATTGTTTCAATTTGATGATGAGGGTAAAGGAGCAGTTATTCGATCCTAGGTTACCAGTATTCTTGGGACCTAGCCATACATTTAGGAATAATCAGGGAAAAAATATCATTAAAGAAAAAAAATTGCACAGTTTTCTGGAGGAAATTAACTTAAAAGTTATAGATTTGTCATCTGTTCCACAGTCATTTTAGGTAGAGATAGATTTTATTCCCACTTACCATTCTTTCTACCCCCACAAATAAATATACATGCAGGAAGGCTGAACATGTTATTGCATAAGTAATTATTCTATGATTCTATGAAATTGCACTTTTGAAGCTGGAAAGAGCTAGTAAGTGGTAAACAGAAAGTGCCCTAGTTCCTGTGACATCTTTAAAACCTATCAAAAGGTTTGAAAATCAAACGGAAGGATATACAAAGTTTTGTTTCATAAAGCTCCATTTTCTTCATCTTTCTTTCATGTATTCTTAATCCCCAACAGCACACACAATCCGAGGTTTTAGGTTGGTTGTTGCTTTTCTGGTTTCTGTTTTTCGTTTTTTTTCTCCGAACAGGATAATATTTGAAGAGCCATCTTCAAATGTTTTTCAAAAATAATTTTTTAGACATCAAGTTTGTATAATATTCTGGCTATCATTTATTAAACTTTATGTCTGTCTTCCTATCTGTCTGTACAAATGGATACATAAACCTGCTATCACCATCTGTAAATCCCACCTCATTCCAGATTCTTATCTAGCCACTGACATGATTTCCAGCTGGGATAGGTACGTCCCTTTAAACTTTTTTTTTTATTATTATTAAGGCATGTGGTTTAATTCTAATATTCCTCAGCTGCAAATTTTAGTGCTTAATGGGATAAAACACCACTGAAATAAAATGGAAGACTTTTGTCATTGCTTGGATATGGATTTGCAATATTCCAAACTGTGGAGCTGCTCTGAACGGCACCCTTTACTTAAGGTTTTATTTTTATCTTTCTTCTTTAATTTCAAACCAACTTTGAATATAAAAGTAGTTAACTTAAAATCAGTAGAATAAAAATATTTGATTGAAGGTGGTGCTGAAAACACACCGTGCCCGTTCACCACAGTATTTCAAATCTATACTTTGTACACGATACTACACACACTATGAAAAAAAAACTTAATGTCTTCTATAGGTGATGTATATTGCTCTTAGCTTTTAAAAATAAAAATATTCTAGCAGGAAAAAAGTGCTAAGTGTCTAAATGTTTTTCTGTTTAAACAATCATTTCTAGGAATGGTGGGGAAACCACATATACTGAATAGAATGACACTCACCTTGCACACTAGATGTTAACACTGTTAACAGTGTTTTAGGTGTATTTTTTTTGCATGGAGCCGTAATATTCAAACTTTGCATATCCAGATCCAAAATCAGGACAAAATATTTGGACTTCACAGATTTGCAAAAATTCACAGGTGATGTAAATAACCTTTCATACATCATGACTTCTAGCAGAGGTTTCTGGGTTTAACTCAAATTGTTACTGGGAGCGTGTATTCACATAATATATGGCAAAGTAAAAGAAAAAACATGGTTACCAATTCACATCTACAGTGTCTAGAAGTTTGAAGGGCCCTTACCCTCAAATTTTTTTTTTTTTACTTTTTTTTTTAGTTACTATGCTGCTAAGGAAGGTAGGGAATGCATGTGATGGAGAAAAAGAAAAGTACAATATTCCTTACATCCCAAGGGCAAGCTGTCATGCAGAGCACTGAATCATTTTCATTTATAAGGTCTTCTGCTAGAGAAGTATTAGTCTTGACAGGGTTTTCCCTTCTACCTCATTAGAGACAGAGCAAACCTGCTGAGATGCAGGGTTTCACATCTTAGAATTCTCTCCTACGGGGAGAGAATGAAAAAGATCTAATAAAAATGAAGATACCCTGAAAACCAGTTCTGTGAAACTAGTCTCCCTGCTGTTAACAAGCAGTGCAATGCCATGTTACTGTATTTGCTTTTCTTTCAATGAAAGACCTCTGAAATTCCCTAGGGAAGCAAGAGTTCTAGAAAGCTCCATCTACCCCCAATGCTTCTCAGACTGCCCCTCTATAAAAGCAGAGTTATGACCCTTTCTGCATCTCTGCTGTCTCCCTCCTCTCCCCTGCCCTGTCTATTCCCTCAACTGTTTTTCTTAACTACCCAAAGGGTAAGTTTGTTCTCGCTGGACACACAGCATTTATCCCACGTGAAAATGAAATACATTGACTCTGGTGTTTTCTTGGCAATTTGCTAGACTAGAATTTGTAGAATAAAATTTGATCATAATGAGAAATTCTCATTGATGTGTTAAGTCAGGGCTTGGACTGAATGTTGGTTTTAAAATTTGGCTTTCACATGTACACAAAAAATTTTAGATTAATCTTCTGTATAAACTGCACATTCTGATCTGTTGGTCCAGAAAGTAGCTGAACATAGGCATGGTTTAGCAGACAGGGAACACTTTAACGTATATATATACATGTGTGTGTGATTTTATATATATGTATCTCTACATATATATCATTATATTTAAAATACATATAAATAGAAATGAAGGTTGGAAGAAAAAAATGAATCTTGATGTTTAGGGAAAAAGAAAAGCCTGTTTACTTCAGCATGAAAAAACAGTTTCTTATCCCATTGCCTTCAAAGGACTTCATGTTTTTTTAAATCTTCAGTTTTCATTCAAATGTCCATGATAGTCCAAGTCTGGCTGCCACCCAATATTACAGGGACAGGCAAATTGTTTTAGGAATCCTTGTTAGAATGGGGACTGGCCACAGGGTTGTAGTTATGTTTAGAGCTTTATAATAAGAATTTTAATAATTAGCATAGCTTATTATTATCTACAGTCTCTAGAAATAGCATAGCTTACTGTTGCACAGACCTTTTAGCAATTATTATAGCTTTCGCTTAAACAGAATTTCTAGTAATTAGTGTAAATTTCTTGCTATCTAGAGTTTTAATTACCAAGAATTTTTGAAATTCTGAAGATTGAGTCGAATTCTTAGTAATCAGCATGTGATATAACAATCATAATCTAGGCTCAAAATGTATCTAAAAGATCACAAGTCACTAAATAGGTCCTCGGAGATTTCCAGTTTGGTACCAACATACTAAGTGAACTTTGAGCAGTAAGATTTACTGGTGGAAACCCAGGAATATTTCCTGGAATAAAATAGTTTCATAGCATGCAGTACGGAATTTTTCAAGTTCCTCATGTTAATAAGGACTTCCAACGGAATATCATGTCATTTTGGACCAAATATGACTATAATCCATTAGCATTTTGTGACCTTCCTGTATACAGACATCTAAGTTCTCACGAAAGCTGGTATTTTTGTGGTATGTATGAGTGGTGTTCAGTAAGTAGTGATATGGGAGGTGTTTCTGCATCACTTTACTATATACACACATAATTTTTTTGTTGTGCATCTTGGCTGTTAGATTTGTATTTAAACTATTTCAATGCATCTCTTTCTATACAGATATTTCATAATGTGTCTTTTGTCTTCAGATTTTCTTGTGACAAATCAATGATAAAAATACAAAGACTGTTTCCAGAAAAATAAGGGTTTGTGTCCATGAATCATAGCATCTTCAATTATATTCTGAGTTGTGTACGTGATCTGAAATAATTCCATTATTTATATGCTTTTTTCTCCCTGATGCATTAGAGCACTTTTTTTCCATTTTAATTTGTATTGCATTCTTTAGATTAAGATCCTGGAGATTCTTTTTTTTTTTTTTTAATGTCTTAAAGGAACCACTGTCATTTACTAGAGTAATCTGAAAAATAACATTATATGTTTTTCATCATCTTAGATATTTTTACTCGTTCTTTCCTAGCATTTAGTTTTATTGCATAATATAGATTTTTTTTTTTCTTTAACAGATAAACAGTGTAGTAGTAGGAAAAAATAAAAAAAAAAACCCTCAGAAAATTTGGAGTTCTTATATGGAGCTTCTAAATTATTGGTCTGTCTGTGGAAAGGGGTGAGTTGGTGTCACTGACAAATGCCTGAACATGTGAGGTCTAACTAGCAGAGTGGCCAAACAGTAGCAAAGGTACTTGATGTAGTGGAAGGAATGGAACCAAGAAGGGCAAATGGTAGTACAGTGGGAAGTCTGTGTAGCATCAGGTTTTTTAACTGACTCTTGAAGTGACCATAGCATTAATCTTGGGGTCTGCTTCTGCCACATGAACTGCATACACACAACTTTATTTCAGGATCCAGGGACCTCTACAGGACTAAGTAATGATAATCATCATTGATTTTGTTTGTTAATAAACACAATTATTTATGAAATAATTATTGTTCCTGTGTAGTTATGCATATATTGTTATTGACTTGTTATTGACAGGACACTGTGTTTGGATAACAACTATTTGAGACATTCGTTTATTGTGCTTTCAGTGAAGTAATTCAAATTTCTAGACATTCAGACTTGTTGTAGTTGGGTATAATTATTTATCTGTATGATGCAGAATCCAGAAAATTTTCTAGGATTAAAAATATCCTTAGTATTTTTTAGTCAATGTTTACTTGAAACTGTTCACAGTTATCATTACATATTTCTAAAAGTTCATTGTTCATGATTATGAGAGTATCAATACCAAAATGAGATAAAAATAAACTATTTCAAGTTTGAGTAGCAAAATAAATTGCTTTTATTTGCAAGAAGTTTCTTATCCATGTTTTTTCAAATATATGGTCATAGCTTTTGGCTGTAATGGAGTATTATATATTTGTTTTTTCCTGTTAAAGTCCCAGTGTAGTAATAAAGTGTCATTGTGCAAGCTAAATAGCTCTTAATTGCAATTAATTTAATATGAATACACGGTGGCACAGCACTGTATTATGCTGTAACCTAACAGGTACTTTTGTAATGAATATAATTCCTTGATCTAAAAAGATACCCTGAACTAAATTCTTCCCTCAGACGTGATTGTGTTGATTACCTGTGACACTGATTTCTATAGAAATATAAACGTAAATGTAAATGCAATCAATGATGCTTCTAAAAGATGCTTGGCTCCTAAATCAGGAGCATTGCTTCAGTACTGGGACCATGCTCCTGCTGAAAGAAAAAATTATTATGACAGTTGCAGATTAATGTTTATATTAAAGTTGGATTTTTGTTCTCTTTTTGTTGAAATGAAGTTACCTAAAGAAAAGTTCTAAAAGTTGAAATTTATTCTAAAATTGGCGAAATAGATATCTCCCTTTTCCATTCATTCAGTTTCACCCATCTCCACTGGGGAATATTTGAAGTGATTCAAGTTGTAAGGCTTATAGTGAGAGAGCAGCTCAATCCTATTAGAAAACTGACAAGCCCTTTGGCCAGACAGGATGCTTGTCAACCTAAGTTTGTCTCATCATTGACATTCGGGCTGGGGAAAGTGATGGGAGGTGAGTGATGCACGATCTCCACATTTGCTTCACATTCTGCCCAGTAAGTCAATAACTTGGCAGTGTGAGAAAATAAGCGTGTTATAGGGTAAGATGATGGTCCCACACATAAGCAGGAAGGATTTGGCTGTCACCTATGGCAAATTTAGTCTTTAGGTAGGTGAGATATTCAGAGCTGACAGAAATTGCTGCATATTTCACTGTAGAAACGAACCTTTCTGATAGAAGGGCTTAACCTGGTTTTATATTGTTACCTTCATTTTCAGCAGTAGATTTCTTAAGGTAATTTAGAATTCCAGATATGTTGCAAATGAGGCATATACTGCTGAATTAGAAAGGCTTTAGAGAAAATTGGCTGAATAGCTGTATTAAATGAGTTTGACTCTGGAATTTATACTTGAAAAACCTTTTATCCAGAGAGTTTGTTAGCAAAAATACAGTCATTTTGAAGGATAGGTAGTAAACAAGACTAATGAGAAGAATTGGGTGGTGAAGCAGCACGGTTTGTAATTTCTGTGCATTGTGTAAAAAATATGTGAAGTGCACACACGATGTTTTAGCATCTGAATATATAATTTTAGTAGATCTCTCCCTCTCTATGATTAGACTAAGCCTATGTCAACTGAGAGGTTGCAAGGAATCTTTCACCCTCCTTGTAAGGCCACACATATTTGCTGAAATTGCTCTTAATTTGAATTTCTTTTTTTTTCCCCCCTATTCAACAAGCACCAGTTTCTAGATAAAGTGATGTTCTAGCCTGCAAAAGAGACACTAGTAAATCAAGTCTTGTCAATAGCTTTAATAGTAGATACTTTGATACTAAAGTATATTCCTCCTTATTACATCTCAACGATAAATTTAACTCTTCCTTGCCGATAGTGGTTGAGGGAGGGACACCGTATGGCACTCATTGCTACACCCACGACATATGTCATTTTGACCTATCCAAATATTCATATAAATACTTGTAAAGTTGGTATTATTTTACAGTGGTGTAAATGAAATCACTGTGAAATGTATTTAGTTGTCCAAAATCATACACTGAATGTTGGTCAGAAGGGCACTCAGAAACATTGGTCTCCAATATCCTACATTTTTCTCTGTAAGTCTTTGAAATAATATTTAACTTTCAGGAGAACTAAAAACTAAATAAAGCAAAAAAACCACAAGACTGTTTCCAGAGTGAAAATAAATGTTAGGCACTAAAAACACTAAAGAAAAGTATGAAACATATGAAAAAAATTCATTAATGCTAAAAGTATTTATGGTTAGTACAGAATGAAATTTGTTTAGGGATAACTACTGAAGAGAGAAACATCAGAAATACAATTTCTGTAATGATGTGTAACATTATTTGAATCAAGTGCGTGTTTGGAGATGTATGAAAAATGTATGTTGCTATGAATCTCTGCCTGAGGGGATGTACGTAATTTTTTTGTGACCTGTCCAAGCATTTAATTCTGTTTTCTTTCTTTCTTACTCTTACTGCAGTCTCTTTCTGAAAAGCTGTGCTGAGTGACCTGTAACACAGCATATTTTTAATCTTTGGAATAATAATGACAAGGCTTGACTCCTTACGATGGTCCATGGACAAATATTTATTAATTCAAAGTGTTACCTATCCTACCTGTTAACTGACAAGAGGAAGTGATTTTTTTTCTCCTAACAGGAAAAGCAAAAATACCCAAATTACTCTGCTTAGTCATTCACTTTCTTAAGCACTGAATGCTCATATCTCAGCATGTTGACCACTGCTCACACAGGCTTGGGTCAAATCTTCATCTCTTGTGAGAGAAGATATAATGACTCAGAAAAAGAGCACTGGGACATTAGGGCTGTTGCAAAATCTTTCAATGTAAGATTCTATCTAAAATAACTTTCCATCGATGTTTTGATTAACTTTTTATGAACTTCCATTTTCTGCAGGATTTAAATACCGATAAAGCGCGTAACACACTTCTTTAATTTCCTAACAGGGTTTGTACAGCTGAATCCTAGTCTTGCAGCTAGCAAAGCTCCCACTGACTTTTTTGAAAGCACAACCTACACCAGTACAGCCAGTAAGGTTGCCTCGATCACTGCACTGACAATTCCTTAACTTCCACTTCCAGTCAAAAGCTGAGGGATGAGGCAGAAACCATATTCCAAGATACAGTCATGTTTCAGTAATTTCTGAGGGGCAGAGGGCAGGTGGCTTAGCATGAAACAAGCTTGAGTTGTACAGGTCTAGAAGACCTTCCCCTGGGTAGACTGTTCCAGTGCTTGGCAACCCTTCCAGTGAAGAATGTTTTTCCTAATATTCAATATAAACTTCCCTTTGTTATTCTGGAGAGGAGACCAACATCCACCTCACTACAGCCTCCCTTCAGGTAGTTGTAGAGAGTGATAAGGTGTCCCTTGAGCCTCCTGTTCTCCAGACTAAACAATCCCAGGTCCTATAGTTGCTCCTCACAAGATCTGTTTATTTGACTCTTCACCAGTTTTATTCCATACACACATTCATATATTCATGTAGCTTATGATGCCAAGTTATTCTTAAAAATAAGGAGGAAAAAAAGTAAATTGTACCCTCCAGTCACTGTCAATAAACTTTAATTTAGAGTCAGCGTAGAAGATTGGCTGAGTTAATGTAAAACCTGAAAGTTTTTCTTTGTCTTTCACATTTAGTTCATATTTTTAGGAGGTTTTTTTTTGTTTTTCAGTCTTTTTGTCTCTCTACATCCTTGACAGTTTCAACTCGTACCTTTCAAAAAGCATTTCTGCAGTGTGTCATATCACAGCACTATACAGTTTGTACACACACGTAATAAATAGCAGTCCTGAAAGTCAGGTCACTTATTACCTCTTCTTCATAAGTCAAGAAATTCAAGGATATTAGTCAAGAATCTTTAATAGTAGCTTTGTCATTTGGCTCTCTTCTGCACAAAAGGAAATATTTCTGAATTCATCTTGAACAAGATGCCTAGGTCCCATCTGTCACCTCTTGATGCCTCAGGGGCATGTGGATTGTTGTTAAAACTATTATACTGAAGCTGATACTTAGGGTAGTGAGAGAGATAGTTTAGCTGAAATACAAGATGTACCATTTAGCTTTTCTGACCAAATTATTTGGAAGTATTCATTCCAGCTGGCACAACCTAAAGCAGGTCTGTGGCTGCTCTATCTACCCTTACTTTGTTCCTCTTACTCCCTGCCAGGCAATAGGAGACAGAAAAAACAGAAGTGCCTGTTTGTCTAAATAAAACTGCTCAGCCCATGATGTGCTTATGAATAGCTATTTTGCATTCATTGTTTAATCAGAAAAATATTAATTAATAAAGTCGTTCAGCGTAGCGAGGTCCAACGTCTATTTTTAACATATTAACCTATATTTGTGGAATTTGAATGGAAATGCCAATATGCATAAAACTAATACATATTCACTGAGTCAGGGGTTAATTAAGTATTATTTTGACCAGAGCAATCTAATAAATGAAGTGTTTAATTATTTTACTGGAGTTAATTTGTTGTGTAGAAAAGGCTGAGGTGTTGATTATCTGTAAGTTAGTCCATGTAGGTTCTCACTAGAGATAGAAATGCTCCATAGCAGTAGTACCACTGGAAATCCTTATTATAAAATAAACACCCAAGTAACTGAAAAGTAAGTGAATTATTATAGATTACTGAAGGAATTTCTTAGATATAACCTTATTTTATAATTAAAAAGCCCTCTATTCATACTACTGGTGCATGACATTTCTGTAATGAATGGGATGCTCATCACTAGTTCTAATTAGGATACTTCCAATGTAACTTGTTGCATAAGCCAAAAATCACAATAGTTAGCAGCAAGCTCAGGTTGTTTTTCTTATGATATATTTTTCAACATCAAAAGAAACAATATCAAAAGTCATGATATGTATTTTTGCTCAAAGCTGTAAAAGACCAATATTTCTTTTTCCTTTGATAAACATTTAAAGGCAAAACTGCAACCAAGGGTATGATTTTTTTCTTTGTTTTAGCAGTCTAGATGTTGTTTAGATCATTCTGGAAGGAGCAATCGGACTATAGCTGAATGTAAACTCTGAAATTCACTCTGCTAAGACTGCATTGACCAAAGACCTTCTTTCTCAAGACTAAAAGTAAAGCTGTTTTTCCAGTGTGGCAGTCCTTCCTCACTAAGTATTTCCCAGAAATGTACATTAGCATTCTAGCACCTTACCTTCTCTCCCAATGAGCTAATCAAGCTTGCTCTCTCCAGCAGGCTGGGAAAAATACATTCTTGTAGCTAATAGGAGTGTTCTTGGACTGATGGTACTGTATGCATAACCAAACACCAAGCATTTGCCAGAAAGCTCTTGACTATAAATTGCTCCTTGGGATTGTCTGGAAGGCTTTTTGTGATTTATTGGTGTAAAACAAATTTGTAGCTGTCTGACCTCATGGAGACTTCATGGAGCACAGAGAACATCAGTATTCTCAGACTAAACATGGAGAAGTAGTTAACCAGAGAGAGTAGGGTCTAGATGGCAGGAAATGGCAGGGAGGTGGGAGAAAAGATTAGGTCTCGGATTTGGCAGTAATGGCTACATTCTACTTTCCATTAGTTCTGACAGACTGAGGGATATTTCTTTCTTTTAGATAGGAGGCTTGAAATATTTTGTTTCCTGGTGTAGCACCTGATTTTCATGTGTAACTTGCATCCCATGAATCAACAAAGACTATTGAAAATAAAATCTGGTTTTGTCTCCTCTAAATTCAAGTATATATGAACTCTCCAGCCTTTCCTCCTATAACAAGGAAGGTTTTTACACTGCTATTTGCTCCAGTGTGGGGTCCCTCCCACAGGAGAAAGTCTTTCACAAACATCTCAAGTTAGAGTCCTTCCCATGGGTTGCAATTCTTCAAGAAATGCTCCAACAAGGGTTTGTGTAATGGATTTTGATTATGCAGGTGTTTGCATGTTTGCACGTACATCTCCATGCTTGTTATGTGGGTGGTTCAGAAAACATCTTAGTTTCAGCATCTAATAACTTCGTGGTTTAGTTGATAGGAGTGTTGATATTACACGAGTAGTATGGAACTAGCCACTGCTCTGCAGACTGTACTACGGTGGGAATATCTCCTCTTCTAAGGCAGAATAAAGCTTTTCTGTATGTGACAAGGAGCAAAAAAGCACAGCCACCTAGCAAGTTTTCACTATACAAAACAATTCCTATATCCCATAACTCTTTTTTCTATTATTCTCATGAGAGTAGACTATAAAACTGAAATACTGTCTGCTTACAATCTCCTAATATTAAAATATCTGAAGAGAAAACGTGATAGTATTGGGTGTTTTGCTCTAAGAGGCACAAGCTTTCCTGGTGTGCAATATAGGAGTTTTTTTTTGGTTTTGTTGGTTTTCTCTGTCTTTTTTTAAACTTGGCATAAATTTCCTTTCAATATTGTAAGTATGGCAAAGCTAATGGAAATAATATATACATTTTTTTAATGGAAAAATGGCTCATTTTTCTTAGCCTTTTCAAATATATGGTCTTCTGGCAAATTTTGTTGTAAATTTGCCAGGTTATATTGCAAACAATAATGACTTAGAAAAAGTATATATAAATATTCTTTAAAAATCTTGAGTATTTTCAGTAGCAAGCTTGCAGTAATTTACTCTTTCATATTTTTATTAATTGCAAATACAAGGAATGTATAATGTTAGGTGACTGTCAAAATTCTTTCAGCTAACATTTTTCGGCTGAGAAGTACTATTTAGTTACTCTATGGAAATTAGATCACATGATTGTGTAAACATATCTTGCTGTTTAGTCATAAAATAGGATTTTTCTTTCTTTGGTGAGTGTCAAATATAATTCAGCTTGCTGCCAGATGTCTATGAAAAGAGAGCAAAAATGACCTCGCATAAATATTGTGGTTCTGCAACACCAATAGCTTCCCAGTTCCCCGATCAAATTTCCTGTATAATTTCATCCTTACATGACTGGCTTCTAATGTCCTCGATATAAAAAAAAATAAAGAAGTGGATCTCAAGTCTCAAACCATGAAGCAACATATTGTTACTAAGGCATAGTTTCACTTAGGCCATGTTTGAAATGTAAACATTTCTTGTCTCAGCAACACTTTTCACTTCATTGAAAAAGATGGAAAAAATATATGGAAAAAAAAATTTTTGTTTTGTCATGGCAAAAGCAATTTACTCGTCAATCGTCTTTAATAAACTTTGTAGAATCTTGCTACGGGTTGTAAATCCCTTAAAAACAGTGCTATGCAATACACTGGAAAAAGGTAGATAGTAAAAGCAAACATTTATCAATTCAAAAATAAAACAGAATAATTCATAACTATGCATGTCTGTATACACACTGCCTAAAGCAGGACATGAATGCCATGATAAAAGACTGTGAAATAAATAATGCTTCCAAGGCAGGAAGAAAACTTTGGAGAAAATGCTGAAGGTGAAATCCTGTCAGAATTCACCCTGATTTAAACAGATCAGCATTTTACATTCATCATGTGCTGAGACTGTACATTGAAATGCTTCTCATATTTTATTACTAAAGATATGCTTAGGTTGCCGTGTTACAGCGAGGAAGGATTTCAGTCACAGTGCCTGACCTTTTTCATGGCCAAACCAAAATGATTTCTGTAATTGGTTTAGTCTTTTATATTACATTGACTACATTTTTTCCTGTTCAATTGTGACAGAGTGAAAAATACCTTCTCACTTCTTGTCTTTTTTCTAGTGATTCAAGAGAATAAAATACAAAGCATGATAACAAAACTTGCTCTTTGACAAAATGCACATCAGGAAGGAAAGAAGTTGCAAAAAACCCCGAAACTCGTATAGTCAGTCAGTCAGTCAGTATCTGCGTTATGTTGAGGTTAGATTACTGCATGTTCCACTACGCAATTTTGGTTTACTTATTGGAAGCAAATACAGAGGAAAAGTTCATTTAGCTTCATGAAATTGTAGGTGTGTTCTTTGCTGGTTATGAGGTATTTGTATATATTTATATTTTCATACAACATTTTAATGTAAAATACATATATTCTCATATTTTCAGGTATGAACATTTATTTCACAAATGAGCTAAATTAGTTCATTTACTTCTTAACTTAAAATTTCTAACATCTACTGTGAGATCTTGGAGTCACTATGACATGATTTACTGAAGACAGTTAACTTTTTGTGAGACATTCAAACTAGCTTACTGATGCTGAAGAATTTGTACATCCCATAGCTGGTTTGCTCAACAGCAAGAACAGAAGCTGGGGAAGAGGAGGAACAGATGACCTGTCAGCTCAGTGAAGCAGCTTCAAAGTGTAGTCCTGTGTGTTTGTTGCTGCATCTAGAATGATCCTTTATAGCAAAGATGATCTGAATACATTAGAAACTTGTGTATTATTTATGAAGGGAAAATAGGTTTTCACTAGACCACACACTTCTGGCTGATGTAAGAATATGTTGTCAGCTCTTCAGCTGGTGAAGGGGCTGGAGAACAGGCCTTATGAGGAGCAGCTGAGAGAGCTGGGGGTGTTTAGCCTGGAGAAGAGGAGGCTGAGGGGAGACCTCATTGCTCTCTACAACTACCTGAAAGGAGGTTGTGGAGAGGAGGGAGCTGGGCTCTTCTCCCAGGTGACAGGGGACAGGACGAGAGGGAATGGCCTCAAGCTCCGCCAGGGGAGGTTCAGGCTGGACATTAGGAAAAAATTTTTCATGGAAAGGGTCACTGGTCCCTGGCAGAGGCTGCCCAGGGAGGGGGTTGAGTCCCTTTCCCTGGAGGGGTTTAAGGCACAGGTGGACGAGGTGCTAAGGGACATGGGTTAGTGTTTGATAGGAACGGTTGGACTCGATGATCCTGAGGGTCTCTTCCAACCTGGTTATTCTATGATTCTATGATTCTAGGAGATCAAATAGCCAGCCCGTCTAGCACCACACTCAGTTGTAAGTGTAGCTAGAACCCTACTTTCCTGCTGCTGTGCTTCCACCAGTGCTGTAATCTTTAATTTTTCAGGATTATCTATCAGCTGCCTTTGACAAGCATATAATATATTTGCATAATTAATATCAATAAGAGGAGTAATATTTCAAAATAAACAATATGTTTTCCTTTCCATGTCAGTATAAATCAGACGTAATGCAGCTAAGTTCATTTCAGTTGTAATAGGCTTGATCTCCATGAAAGCATGGTTAGTCCCTTATTTTGATTTGTCTGCTGGATGATTAAGTGTAGATCCTTCACCTCTGGATTTTACTCAATAAATAATATAAAATCAACCTTATCTATTATACTTTATAATCAGGTTTAACTGAAGAATGGTAACATTATTAATAAAATATTTGTTTTAATAATAATTATTAAAATATCTAAGGTAAATTTTGATAAGCTTTTATAGTAGGAAGAGGTCTGGTGCATTTCTTTCTTCTCCAAAGGAGAAAGTTTGAAAATCTCTTATCTAATCAACAAGTATCATATTACTTTTTCTGTCAGAAATTCTAACCTCTTTCTCTACTGAAAGAAGCAAGCCATCTCTCTCCGATATTGTATACTGTACTCAAGCAATTATTTCAAAACAGAAAGACCCTCTAAATTCCTGCTATGCGTATTTGGTGTTTTGTGTAATTAGGTGCTAACATTTACTCAGAATCTCTTTTTCATTTGGATTTATTCAGTGACCATTCTGTCAGTCTTTTCACTTATTGGGGGCTGATTCCTCCTCTTATTCTTGAAGTACATTAGGACTTACCTCACTAAAACCAGATGCTAAAGACTCAAACTCTGTGACTCTGAGCTTTATTTATTATAATTAGGGAAGTATATATTATTTTTCCTTTATTGCAAAGGGAGAAAAAGAGTATCTTTCTTAGTAATCTTTGTCCATTTAAAACACATTAATGATCTCTAAACTGATTATTACACTGGAAATCTGTGCCCATTGTGTACGCTTCTTCATATGAAAGAGAACCCAGCCTATTTCTAACTGTCTGGCCAATTTGATGGTGCATGCTACTCTAGTAATTGCAAGGCTTTGGGGAGTCAAAAACCACTGTAAATTATTTAACATAGGATATTATTGGGACATCAATTAGAGTTAATCCAGCAAGCTGAAGGGCAATTTAAAAATGGTCTAATTGATGCTCACCCTGCAGTGTCATAGTTTTTCAATTTTGACTAACTATCCATTTATTACTCAACAAAGTGCAGAAGAGGCTTAGTAATTCAAAATGTAATTGGTTTGCATAGAGAACAAAGGAGGAGGGAGAATTGGGGAAGGTTCAGCATACACATACTAATGTGTTGTCCTCTGCATATGCAGATGCACAGCTTAGTATGGCTTGATGCCAGAAAGCTCACAGCCCTTGTATTAATGTGTTAATAAATATTTATGTTTTCAATATTATAATATATCCCAAGGTAAATATGGTTTATTCTGTTTGGGTTTGAGATGCACCCTTTAGTTAACAAGACCAAGAATTAAAACATTTAAAAAGCTGTGACTAAAAATTTAAGAACAATTTGCCTCCAGACAGCTGGTCATAGAACGGTTTGCATTCTGCATTTCCCCCTCACTTTTTTCTAAATTGCTTTTAGAGCTAATAATCTTGCACTAGCTACTACAGTTCCTCAAACTGTGGGCTATTCTGGGATTTACTTTGATGTCCTCATTAAAATTTGAAGATAATGAAGCTTTTCTGCAGAAAAAAATTATATAAAAACCTCCACTAACCTATTTTTATGCCAGCAATCTCTTGCATGCAAACATTTTTAATGCTTGGACTAGTACATGTGCTCAGCATGAACATTTTCAGTCCTTTAAGACCAAGAAGTCAATGGAAGGCTTCCTGAGCATGAAGATAAGCGTGGACTTGAAGATTTAAAGTCTTTCAGCCCACAGGAATGGATTTCTTCAAGAAGTGTGTAGTCCACTTGTTTTGGGGTCTTTTTCTAATGGCTCAGTTTAACACACTACAGGAGAGATAATATTTTTGTTTTGCCACTGTAATAGTCCAAAGGACTGTTAATCGTGCACTTCTTTAGTATAACAAGTCTTCATCTCAGGTCAGACTGTGACAACATTTGGTCCTGCAGTCACTGTGTGAATTTTGTTTCTAGAAAATTACTTCAACTGTAACTCTAACAAAATTAGGAAGATTTTGTTATTCGTTTCTATATTTAATGAGGAATGTTATAATCAGCTGAATCAGACAAAAATACAAAATCATAGAGTCACAAGACCTTTAAGATCATCGATTCCCACTGTAAACTTAACACTGCCAAGTCCACCACTAAGCCATGACCCTACGTGCCACATCTAGACGTCTTTTAAATACTTCCAGGGATGATCACTCAACTGCTTCCCTGAACAGCCTGTTCCAGTGCTTGACAACCCTTTCAGTGAAGTAATGTTTCCTAATATCTAGCCTAAGCCTCCTCAAGCACAGCTTGAGGCCGTTTTGTTTCATCCTATCACTTGTAACTTGGGAGGAGAGACCAATACCCACTTCACTGTCATCTCCTTTCGGGTAGTTGTGGCCTCAGCCCACTCATACAACCTGTCCAGATCCCTCTGCAAATCCTTCCTTCCCTCAAGCAGATCAACACTCCTGCACAGCTTCATATAATTTGCAAACTTACTGATGGTGTTCTTGATCCCCTCACCCAGATCAGTGATAAAGGTATTAATGGAATATATTTGGTTTTCTTATACAATGTCTGGTCAAAATTTTGTCTTAAAATATCTGCTTGTAGGAATTTCTGTTGGTATTCTTAAAGAGTTAAGTTCTAGGAACATTTTTCTTCCCCTTGATTATTTCTTTAAATTACTGGTTTTAATGTTTATTCCTCCTTTACTGCCTCTTTTCCTTAAAAGCATACCCACAGGCTGAGATGGATGCCTATAAATGACAGTGCTGTTTTTAATTCATATTTATGTTTTCAGGTTATAAAGAATAAACAATTCAATGAGAATATCAGCTAGAACCTTTGTTTTTCATGTGCATTGCCTCCATTGACAGGCTCATTCCTCTCAAAATTCTTTGAACAGAAAATGTCCAGATGTTTCTTTGCAAAACTAAAATACACAACTTCAATCCACAGACACACAAATTGTCATTTGGTAGCGAACAAAGCTTTGTTTCTGTACTTTGATTCTGAAAGGTCAGATGCCATAGAGAGAAGAAAATGAGGAACATCTTCGCTACGAGGGCTAGGTTTCAGGAGTATTTTTTTTCCTTTTGAGACATGAGAAGTAGAAAGAAATGTTCATAGAACCTGAGGCAGCAGTGAAAGTTACCTGAAAAATGGAGGAGACAAAATGGGTTGTGGGATGTCAAAACTGCTGGATGCACACAGTTCCTGAGTGGCTACCTGAAAGGAGTTATTTATGTATGAAATATCGACTGGTAGAGTTGATGGAGAAATAGATCTGAGAACTAAAAATGCACCAGGGAGGTATGATGGATTCCCAAAATGCTTTCTAACATATGATAGGAAGATAAGTAATTTCCCAGTCTCTGCTCTTAAAATTTACTGAGAAAGTGAGGCTAGAGAGCAAACTCTTGGTTAAGAAAGGATTATACACTGAAGAACATGACCACATGAATAAGTCAGGAGGTAAAAAGAGGTAAAACTGAGCAGGAAAATGTTACAAAAGAGGGAGAGAAACTTCTCCGAAGAGTGTGTAGGCAAAATCGTCAATCAGAAAGTGGAGTGCTAAGGAACTACAACAAATTAGCTAGACCCATGGGAAGATGATGACAGTAACAGCAGACTGTGAAGAAAGAGGGAAAGATAACCAGAAGGTTTCCAAAAAGTCAGTTAAGATTCTTCTCAGGCCTGAGAAGAATTAAGGGACTTATATCAATCCTGACAGATGCAGCTGTAACCAAGGATTTTTCTTTCAAGAGCAGTCACTAAAGTTTTACCCAGAAGTCTGAGAAACAAATTGTTGTCCACCAAGATGGGCCACACAAAATATAGAATTCAGGTTGGGAATGTATATGCTAAATGGGTTTACTCATACAGGCTATAAAACTTGTTCTAACATAATGGAAAAGCAGCCATGAGCAAAGTGCAAGGTGTTACACAGAAGGGACTGAAATACTAGTACAATGAATAGAGTAACAACATACATTGATGAAATGAATGGAGTTTTTTAAACCCTCAAAAGAAAACAAAGAAGCCGTAATATAAAAAAACCCCAAACTTGTAAAAGGTTGAATTATTTTGAGGAAAAAGTTAAAAATGTTACAGTAAGGTTATATAAAGATTCTGTTAAAAGTCTTCAGATGCATATCGGGGTATGAACAGAAATTGTTTGATATTATGTGGCTTTTCTAAGAAGTAATAATGAGACAAAACTGACTAATGGAAAAAATCATAACAGCACAATACAGTGCTCTTGAATGTGCAACTTCAAACCCCTTCCCCTCCACCTCCCTTCTCCCTAGGCTCAATTTCATTCCTGATTTCTCTACTTCCTTCACCTGAGCAGCACATACTATGAGCAACTTTATTCAGATTTTTAAAAATCCTAAAGTATGAATTCTTTATGTATGATGCAACACACTAAAATGGTCTGTGCTTAGGGTTTTATCACTGTAATACATTTATTTGTTTTCTTGTTCATGCTAAAGGTCATGCTGCACAAATGTTGTTGCTTTTAATCATTCTGACTGGGCTGTGTGGGATGTTTGGTGATCCACATGATCCATTTTCAAGTGCAAAGCTCTGGTAAGCAATTTCTCATTTTGACTGCATAATTTCTTACCAATTATAGGAGTTATAAGATCCCATGTTTTGGCAGTAACATCCAAGTGTTTGATTTTTGAGGTTTTGCTGTTTGTGTTGTGGAGATCTGGGGGTGGGGAGGGCAAAGACTTTGTCTTTTATGTTTCTTCCTTTCTCACTTTTACGCATTTTAATGACATCAGATTTTATATTAGTTAGAAGCAAAGATTATCTTCACTGTGAATGGCTTTTATGCCCTTTCCTTTGATTGGCTCATATAAAAATCACCAAGAGGCTGCAGTGAATCACTCTGACTCATTACCTTCAAGTAATAGGTTAGACTTTTTGCAATTTCATCTGGCTGCAAATGTGATTTGAAACTTTTCTCTATTATCTTCTAAACATGAATTGACAAGAGCTTAAAATTGAAATAAAAATCTCTTTTCTTGATGTGGCTAATATTGTCTTCAAAAAGATAAGGGTTGTGGGTTTCAGGTTTTGATGATTTTTAAGTTTTTGATTTGCTGGGAAGATTATACTAAGATGAAGAACTGTCATCAAAATAAAAGAACCAAAGCATGAAACTGAGACTTCTCTGTTCTACATTTACTGTTCCGACAGGGTTTGTTATGTTGTAAAGATCAACTTTTGTTTGTATGTCTTAAATATCATTTTGGTTCAAGGCTGCACATGGTTGGGGTTTTGGGCAGTGTGGCTGCATCCAAGGAGATGAGGAGGGGTAGGAGCAGGTGCCTGCAGTTGGGCTCCCTAGTGCACGATGAGGTGTCCTGGACCACTGAGGCAGAGGGGATTTGCCCACAGTGAAGAGGAAAGAGCATCCCTGACTGTGCGTTCCCCAATTCAAGAACTTTCCACACAGAGAAACAGAGTAGGCACAGCAAGACCCCTCCTCATTTGCTGATAGGGGACGGAGCACCTCTATAAATAATACCTACCAAGAAGCACATGTATTCCTTGAGGGCTGAGAAGTAATAATAACCTTTCTAAATTTATAAAAATTGCTACTACCCAATGTGCAACTTCTATACATGTAATGTCTAGCTTATTTTGAAACATATTTGACCAGGATCTTATAGAAGTGAATTCCACAGGTTAATTATACAATGCATTACATAAAAAGTATTGTACTTATTCTTATTTGATTTCAACCTTGTTTCTTTCATGCTGAAGCCACCAAACTGAAAGAGTGTTACACTTAGTAGTTTCTCAAATTGTTTTCAAGAAGCAGCACTAGAACACTGACAGTATATACCAGATTTTTTAAACACCCTGATTTTTAAGCACTTACTTGCTTGTTTAGTTGATTATCAATAGTATTGAAGAGGTGGTTGGCTAGCAATTTTTTTTTTCCCTTCTGAGAATGTTGCAGGCACCATAGATGGTCTCATGGTACTTTCAGATCACAGTAGTGTGAATGGTATAGGAGAAAATACTAAATTTATATTTATGGCCATGGTAGCTGAAGTGACAGAAGCAGCAAATAACTGAAATAAATTCATAGAGGAGAGAAGTAGAACAAATTTAGTTGGAAATCCTGTCTGTCCCAATGGAATTAGAGGCCTGACTATTTATATAAATGGATATCTGGAATAAATGAGAGAGGCTTTACTGCAGGTGATTCTCACTGGAAGACTGAACATACACTCAGATAATAAGATTTTCTTATAAAAATTTGCTGGAGACTAGCATATCATAAAGTCTTCATAGGAATAAATGGAGAAAGCAGAAAGAATAAGAGATATCTATGTGCAAAGACAGGATAATATTTGTGGTGAGGGAATACTACTACAGAGTAGTTACAAGACTAGAGCATAGAAAAGAGATGCTGCTCCTGAAAAAAAATCAAAAATTAGTCTCTCTTTCTCTTTTAATCTATGTCATTCAGATTTCATACATTATCCTTAATTTTTTTTACGATACTCAGTGACTTAATTCCTTACCTGTGACATAGGGATGATACTTGCCTGCAGGGACAGAATGGTCAGATACTGCTGTGAAAAAAGTTTGAATTAAAACTAAATGACCAAGACTTATGTCAGCATCCTAGACACCATCACCTAGACACATAGACACATCCTTGCCAGCAAGGTATATTGTACGCATTTGGGTATACTCCCTTATTGTCATACTTGAAATTTCTGTCATCACAAATGTTTAGCTGACACTTATTGATACCTGAAAACATTTTGTTTTGATAAGTCATAATTTCCCTCCAAAAACTTTAGTTCAAAGGTCCTTAGATGCACATAATGAGGTGCATCAAAACCCATGTATTGATCAAAATATGATATGTAGCCCTATATAAGTACTAAAATTTCCCCTCAATATATTCTACAGAGAAATAATCTGACCTCCAACACTCCTGCAGTACCAGTTTTATTCTAATTGGCACAAAGAGTTGTAATAAAACAAGCTACTGTTTGTGATATGGGCAAACATGCCAAACAGGGAAGTTTCAGAAAACTAAACAAATTTTCACTTCTAAAATGTCAGCTATCATCCTGCATTATCTCAAAAATCAGAGTAGTAAGCCACTACTCATCTAGTTCTCTGAACATGAGATTTAAAAAAATGGTGTGAAGATGAAGTGAATAAAACAAGAGAACTTACCCTTTCATGTTGTTTTCCACAGTCTTCAGAATCTGATGCAAATTTACAGTGGAAAGGTACAGTTATAGTTCCTCCAGCCAATATGCAACAAACCTTTAAGTATAAATATTTTAATTTGCAAATATTTATGATGCGATGCACCTGAATATTTTGTAAAGCAGAAATTCCAAGGGGATTATTTAATGTCATGCAAATTAATAGGCAGTTTCCAATGCTTTATAAGAGAATGTCTTTCAAGCAGATGGGGCAAAAAAAGCATAGCTATGAGGTCAAGTTGATGAGGTGCTTGCATCCAGTTTTAGACAATGTACTTCAGTGCTGATGATCTTGCTATGGAGGAAGAGATTTAATGTCTACATTGGTAATATATAAAGCAATGTATTAATATAAAGAAATTTTTCAGACAAAACAGACTACGAACAGATTCAGGCTTTTAATTTTCCATAGGTTGTATAGTTATTGCCATATAAATGGAATAAAAAAACCAAAACACATTTTCTTATATGAGAAAACTTTTATGTTTACAGATGATATTTAAACGTTGGATCACTTCGTAAGGTTTTCATAGCTTGCTTCATGAAGCCCATTCTAATTACATGAAAAGTGAAGATTTTTGATGCCAGCTTTGTAACTGAGCCCATTCACAATGTCTGTTTACTCATTAAAAATAAGAGAAAGTGCTTACTGTTCTACAATGTATACCTTTTTTCCAGAAGCATACTTTCTATCTAGAAATATCAATCCTAATCCCTCTCTTACCTTAGTTTTGACCTCAAATTATAATTTACTTATGCAGAAAGAATTTGTTGAAGATTATGATTGCCTTTTCACCTGCAAATAAACCTTTTCTACAGGAAAATCAATATGATAATGAAGACGCTGCCTTACAGTCACGCATTCAGAAACCTAGTCATTTGCATTGCATATTGAGGTACACACTAGCCTTTGCTATTTTAAAGTATTACATTGCTAATAATTCATTAATAGATGATAACTGTTAAGCAGGAGATTCTCTGGTCTATCAACTACAAATACTCTTCTCTGGACTCTCTCCAGAGCCTCAACATCCTTCTTGTGGTGAGGGGCCCAGAACTGAACACAGGATTCGAGGAGCGGTCTCACCAGTGCCGAGTACAGAGGGAGAAGAACCTCCCTGGACTTGCTGACCATGACGTTTCTGTAGCTGCTCCGGGTTGTTGTGCCCCAAGTGCAGGACCCGGCATTTGGCCTTGTTAAACCTCATGCCATTGGACTCTGCCCATGGATCCAGCCTGTTCAGATCCCTTTGGAGCCTCCCTGCCCTCCAGCAGATCCACACTGCCACCCAGCTTAGTGTCGTCCGCAAACTTGCTAAGGGTGCACTCGATGCCTTCATCCAGGTCATTGATAAAGACATTGAACAGGGCTGGACCCAGCACTGAGCCCTGGGGACACCACTTGCTAATAAAAGCAATCTCAACAAGAACTGAAATACATTTTTAACAGCAGAAAGTGCCCTTATACTTCTAAACAAGAAAGGAAATTGACATGGACGATGTCTCCATCACAATCCAGTGTTTCTGTTCTGCCCTGGGTTACAATGATGTTTAACAAGCTATATTAGAAGATATAAAGATATTCTTCTATCTCTTAATGTGTTCATTTGAAAAAGGAAGTCAAAGACTGCAAGAGGTGATGTGTTTTGCAGAATATGACCACTAGGTCAAGAGAATTGTGTTGAACTAAAAGAAGGAAAAATTGTAAATGTTTTTTAAGAACCTGAAAAATTTCTTCCTCTTGTCTGATTTTTTAATAGCAGCTTTACTTAATGTAGAACAACAGTTACTGAAGCTTGCAAGTTCATATGCTAATTTATGGCAATTCTGTAAGACTGCAAAATTATGCTTGCATTTATTTTGTCTGGATAATCCCTGTGCTAGACAAGCCTACTTTCCACAGACAAACATTGCAGTTATTTTCAAACAATGCAGAGACCTTTTGAAACATCCTCAAGGAACTGGAACCACAAATACCTTTACTTTACTTTACTTTAAAACAATGAGAATGATATGAGATTAAATCTAGATTCCCATCTGTTTTTTTATTACAAAAACTGTAAAGAAGAGAAGAATTTTTGCCTTTTCAATCAACTTCTTGCCAAGAAAGAGAGGGAGTCCTAAACAGCTTGGAAAACAGATTGTCTTCCTTTTTGTTTATAATTTCTTATAATAAAAAGTAGCAGTAATGCATCTTCAACCTGGATAATAAAGGATAATAAAGCTCCGAGACTTTAATCTTCTTAGGTTAATTTGCATGATGATCCTTATGGACCATAACAACCATTCAGTTCTTCATCTGTTGTTGTTTTTATGACTAATAAAACCTTTCAAAAAGAGAAAAAAGAAAACAGTTTTCCATAAGTAATATTTACCTATTTCCCTGGAGATATAAAGTATGTGAGACAAAATAGAGAGGAAAAGGAAATACTATTTTCTCTTAGCTGTAAAATTTGTTGTGTTGTTTTGGTATGTTATGATTGTATCGCAGAGAAATGCAATTAAGGGCTTTATCACCCCACCTCCGAAGTCTACAAAAAGAATAGCTATCTTGAATTTATCTTAAAAATAAAATAATACCATTGATCTTGAGCTGAAGTTTTCATAGCTTTTTAATTTAAAAGTCACCACATGTTTTGGGGAGCCTCTCTAGTCTGTAAAAGGAAGGGAATAAAGTCTGAATTTGCGTTAGTAAGTCCACTTTGTTACCCAGCTTGAATGAGAAAATAGTACTTGAACAGTGGAAAGAAGAAATACTCATTTCCATTTTCCCTGCTTGATTTGGGAAGATTTGATCTCATCTTTGTCAATGAAGAAATGTCTTGAGTTTATATTGTCTTGTGTAGGACTTTCTTGATTATCAAGTCAGGTCCATTGTTCTGTCTAAGTAGAAATCTGCAACATTACTGGGGAGTAGAGAGGGAGGTGATGTAGAAATAAGAAAAAGCATCTCTCAAAGTGCTATCTATACAGTAAAAAGATGAGAAGATTTTGCTCTCTTTAGCAACCAACTCCTACTTTGAAATATGGTCTTTGTTGTCCTGATGAGATCTACATTTACCAGACAAGTTAAACTGGACTCAGAAACAGGACTAACTTCTCCATTACCAAAAGTGACACTACTGGAGAGTTTCAGAAGTGTTATGCAGAAGTAGTGGCAAGTGTGGAGTGTCATCAGTCTTTTTTGTCACAGAAGAAGTGAAAGTAGAATATTCTATTGTGTCTGAAGGCCATGAGGTTAAAAAATCTAATTTTTGTCTTCCTCTACTGTTTAAATTATTGCTGTTGACTGTATTGCATCCACTTTTATTCTGACTTTGGGCTACTATATTAACCATCTTGTATGAGAAGATTGGAGCAAAAAGCACACGTGCATAAGCTGCTTTTTAAAATTCTGATTTACTTAAGCTATTGGTGTCTTAAGAAATAATACTTTGCATGTGATTCCTTATTTTTTGTAGCAAAATGTGATCAATAACAAATCAAAAGCAATGCTCTGACGAGTGAGTTACTGCAGGTATGAGGTTGCGTTGGTGAAGCACAGTGTCATTAAAAGTAGGAGAAATTCCATTCTGTAGTCTTACTTGGTCCACATTTTGTAGAGGCTGCAACTGGTTCTTATACCTTCTTGTTTATTCCCTCACATTTTTACCATGCGAGTTGTTTTGCATATACTGTTATGCTCTGTTATGTTCTGAACCCAGTTTTATCTGGCTCAGAAATTTGAGAAGATACTCTGTGATTTGTCTTCATACCAGTTAGATCTCTGGTGTCTTTTTGTGCCTGTACAGTGGTGTCTGCCCCAGTTTAAAATATATTCTTATTATCTTGGTAGGCAATATCTTAGCTGAGTGTGTGATAAGCAGATTAACTTTCTGATATTCTGACCGTTTTTTCTGGAGTACAAAGGAAGATTGCAACAGGCACAGAACTAACATATTTTCAGGGAAAAGCAATTCCTGAAAGTTTTGTTGGATCCAATTCTTGCCCCATCTGGAAAGATTGAAATGACTGGATTTGATTTCTTCATTCTTTGTTTCCATATATTATCTGGATCCTGCTGAGTTGCTTACTTACTTGCACATTTAGCTAGATAAAGCCAGTAGTAATACAGAGGAGAAATGATATTGCTGTATAGCTTGTCACAATTTCATAAAATAAGAAAAAAGCAAAAATGTCTATTTCATTTTTTAAATACAGTTTTTTAAATTAATGGTAAATTCATCTAAAATAAAAATAGTTCTTTCTATATTGACACTGAGAAAATTCAGAAATAAGAGAGCACTTTATGCATACTGTCAGCAACACAAAGGCACAGGACAACAGTTCTGTTGGGCTATGGGTGGTAAAGGAAGGAAAACTGTCTGGTTCAACAAACTTCATTGTTTTTCTGTTTTAGCTGACAAATATTTGAAGTGAAACTTACCTTAAGATATAAGTTTTGAGTTTTCACAGGCCTTTTCTGACTCTTCTTTTTTGGGGGGGGGGGGGTGGGTGGGTGTGGGTGTGGAGGGATGGGGATGTAGGAGTTCAGATTTTGCCTGTTTTCAGCTTTCAAAAATTCTTTTCTTCCACCAAGCTTTAGCAGAAAAATCCTTCCTTAGTTGTGTCTTCACAGCAAGTAAAAAATGGGGCCATCTTTCTCCTCCTGCTTTTGAGTTTTTCCCCAGCATGCTTCCATATAATTGCAATACATCATCACTTTTGATAGATACGAGTTCAAGTATGGGTCAAATGTTCTTTCAACAGGATTTAAAAAAATTGCTAATAGAACATGTTGGGAGAAATTTTCTGTTACTGCTTATGCATATTTCATTACTAATCTTTTTTTCTCAAAAAAAAAAGGTGAGGTAAATATTTTTCCTTTCAAGTGTTAATTTTAAAATAAATCATATTTGCAGAACCATGCATTTCAAAATTACAAGACTAAGTTAGCTCAGACAATATGATTAATTGAACTGTTGTATAAAACTTGGTAGTGGAATTACTAAAATTCATGTAAGCATGCTCATTCCTTTCCTATTTTTCATATGAAGGATGAATAAGCATTTGAATATTCCAAACTGATCTTGTCCTTTCCAGCCTAAACCACGTGATCCAACAAGTGTTGGCATTCTTTATTATGATTATTATTTTAAGAATTGCTGCTTTTGCTTTCCAGTTACAAGGAATTGCAAAGACTTGGAGTCACTACAAATTGTATGTTTATTTATTTACTTAGCTATACAATGCAAGGAATTTCCCCTTTTGAAAAGATCATTTTACACTGGTTTGAGCTACTGGCAATACAAAGAGGCCTCAATATCATTATATAAAACCTTAAATGCCAAGCCTCAAACACTAGTGAGATCTTTGCTCCTTTCTTAAGGAATTAAAGGTAATTAACATCCTGTATGTAAAAATTTTTTTGAGAAGAGCTAGAGACTCCTGATGTATACAAAATCAATACCTGTAAAATCCCTTGAATGAATTAGGTTGTGTTCCTTTAGGAAGATGACACAGTCAGTAACCCAGCTGAGGTGCCTCTAAACCAATGCCCACAACAGGGGTTACAAGCAGGAGGAGCTGGAAGCTAATTATGCAGCAAGAAAGTTACAATCTGTTGCTGAAACGCAGTAAAATGAAATGCACAACTGGGGCACTGCAGCTGATGACTACAAATAGTTCAGAAAGGTTAGAGAAGAAAAGAAAGGTGAGGATGTTGCCCTCGGTGTAAAAGAATGGATGAACTGCACAAAGTTTTCTTGAAAAATAATGATGAAATGTCCAAGAGCTCTTGGATAGCAGTTAGAGGCCAAGCCAACAAAAGAAACCTCATGCCTGATGTTTATTACAGGATCCCCAGTCAAAGGAATATCTTCATTAGTGACATATATATAGACAGTGCGATTGAGTAGACCCTCAGCAAGTTTGTGGATGACACCAAGGTGAGTGGTGCATTTGATGTGCCAGAGGGAAGGAAGGCCATCCAGAAGGACCTTGACAGGCTTGAGGAGTAGGAACATGTAAATCTCATGAAGTTCAACAAAGCCAGCTACAAGGTCCTGCACCTGTGTTGGGGCAATCCCCGGTACCAATACATGCAGTGATTAAGGCACGGACCCCGCTGATGAGGCAACAAACAACATCAACTTTATTGAGAGGGTGCAAACCTTACACAGTGCCTCTGCATCTAGTAACAACTGTCCCAGTTGCTCACCTTTTTTTAAGGCTCTTACTTGTCCGGACTGCTTCAGTGCTCCACATTGGCCAAAATTCATCCAACTAAGGCTGAAGAGTGAAAGGATTGAGAACAACCTACGGAGAAAGACTTATGGTGGATGAAAATCTGGTGGATGAGAAGCTGGACATGAGCCAGTAGTGCACACGTCCAGCAAAAAAGACAATTGAGTTCTGCACTACATACAAAGAAGTATGGCCGAGAGTTGGAGGGAGGTGATTCTGCCCTTCTGCTCGGCTCTAGTGAGACTCCTACCCATCATAGCACCGTGTCCAACTCTGGAGTCCTCAGCACAAGAAGATCCTGGATCAAGAGGTCCAGACGAGGGCCACAAAAGTAGCCAGGGGGCTGGAAAAACTCTGCTACAAAAAAAGGCTCCAGGGAGACCTTATTGTGGCTTTTCACAATATAAAGGGGATTTATAAGAAAGAAGGAGAAAGACCTTTTACCAGGGCCTGTAGTAACAGTACAACAGGCAACAGTTTTAAACTAAAAGTGCTTGAAAATATTCAAGGTCAGGTTGGACTGGCTTTTGAGCAGCCATGGTAGGGGGTTTGGACTAGATGATCTTTAAAGGTCCTTTCAATTCCATTCTATTATTCTGTGATTCATTTCTCCTTATCCTTTTTTGACAGTTGACTCAGCCAGCTGAGTGGGGGAGAAGAAAACAGAGAAAGGAGAGCTGTATGTGAGAAAGGATTGTGTTGTATGTTTCCTGAGACAAGGTATTGTGCTTAAATGGATTGGTGTTTTCACAAGAAAAGTTTGTATCTTTATGTTCCAAAATCTAACACTTGAGGTTATATGTGCACTCTAAAAACAATATTTTTTCATTTGTGACATATGCTCAAGAGTTGATTCTTACATGGTTTATAGTTTTGTCAGGGAAATTATATAACAGAGTTGCTCTCACCTTGACCTGTTCTCCAAATCTCCTGTGGAAATTTGTAAAATTATACATACACCCCCCCAAAAACATTAACAGCATATAGAAGGCAGAGGAAACTATTGTGTCTCATATTTAACAGATTTTTTTTGAGCACATTTTAAAAAATCAAATGCTTAAAATATTTTAGATTTCTTCTTTTTTTTGATTTCATTTTTCTGTGATTCATCCTGTGAACTCGATTTGTCATTCACTAAAGAACAGTCTATGTTCAGAACATACAAAAATCCTGTTATGCCACTTAACGTTCAGTGTCTCTTTTTTGCAGGTGACAATAGTTGGGGTAACTGATGAAATTTATATGAGAAACCAGCAGAGAGAGAGTAAAGTGAAACTATGATATGACAAAGGAAGAAATGGAGCATTATCAAGAATATTTATTTTACTAAAATAGAAAATTATGTAGAACAGATAACTGTAAAACATATATTCTGATATGTATTATATATTATTATTATTGTACAATATGACACACTAACTAAACTAAAAAATGCATCAACTGCCATTTAAATAAAAATTCATCATTTTTTAAGCACATCTCACAAATCACAGATTTGTATGAACACTTTTTATCACATTTTCTTAATTTTTGACAGATATAAGCATCATGGCTCAGCAGCTGCTGGAGTTTTATGCTGACTTTTGAATGGCAGCCACAAAAGGTACTGTATTCAAAGCCCCTGCAAGGATGAAGGCGCGGGAGAACTCTTTTTGTAGAGCAATGACTGAGCTGCTAAATTACTTGTACAATTGAGAAGGAGGAAAATTGGTTCTTGGGGTTTAAAAAAGTATTTATGGATCAGTATGAAAGTATTCTGGGCAAAAAAAATCAGACTTTTTTTTCTCTTTGGCAGTTAGGAAGAATAAAAAGGCTTATTTCACAATGTACAAACCATTTCATAGACTACTACTCGGTATGCAATTGTTTTTCAGTCTCCACAGCTTCAATCCCTGCTCCATGTGAGCTTATATTTTTGGCAAGTTGGAGGTGTTTTATATTGTCTATATATTCTTTGATGTCTGAAATTAGCCTGTTGCCTGCAGTCTTTCAAATAAGCTCCTTTAGCATGTTTCCTATATGTGTTATCTATTGCTTTGCTCCCACTAGATGCTCTGGGGTACTCAAGGATTTTAAAATGTATGTCCATCTCTAATTCCTGATCAGGTATGCAACCTCAAAAAGCTTGCAACTGCAGTTAAAACCAAATTGACTCAGCAGTGAAATGCAAGCAAGGAAATTTCTCAGTGCTTTTGACATAAATAGCTTGCAGGTAGGAGACATGACATAGAGTTATGAGACAGTAGAAGAGGACATGCTGCCAGCAACATCTAACTGCTCTTAGATTGCCTCACCATTCTCAGTCCTTACAGAACTTTTAAACAATTTCATAATGTGAATCACTATTAAATGACGACTCTTCGCAGTAGAATGAATCATAATAATTATCATAATTATTTTCATTAAAGACCTTAATGAATCAAGGAGGGGAGGGAAAGTTTCTGGAGACTTTGTAGTATCTCACTCCACTGTTAGGCAACTTAAAACACGTCTGAAATGCAGTCCAAATATATAGTAAGGCAACAGGATTTGAAGTATTCTCTGCTATTCCCCATTTCCATTTTCTCCTTGCTTTAAAGACTGTGGTCAGTGTTGGACTTAATAAGATATAAAAATCAGATGCAGGAGAGATTAAATTTAATAGATGTGGGACAGTCTTACAAAAAGCAATCTAAAGGGTTTCTTTGTTTTCATGGAGCATCTCTTTCAGTGTACTTCATGCTGCATGATTACAACTAGATCAGTAGCATGAGGATTTCCACGATGCAGAAACTTATCTTCTTCCTTCATAGCCTTTAACAGAACTTTTTAATTGATATTTTTGTCCACATGCTAAGATAATAAGACCAAACCAGACAGCTGGATTACATATTTGTATCTTTTTTTTCATTGAGACTAAAGAAGTTTAAATTTCAGTCCCTCATCTCCTTCTACTAATTAAAAGTTGCTTGTCTCATTAACTGGAAATCATAGAATCATTTACTTACAAACAAATATAATTTCATAAACTTTTACCCTGAGGTGAAATATAAAGTGAATTAAAAGTTTGAAGGTTATTTTCCTTGCAACAAAGATATTTAGAGCCGTATTTGTGTGGCAGATAGATCAAGAAAACCCCCTGAAGACACTGAAAAATGTCGTCTTTTTTTTTTTTTTTCAGACAATGATTTATTTTTAGGTCCTGACATGGGAATTCTTTCTCTGTGCAATGAACCATTGACAGTAGACAATGAATACTTGTGAGTATATTTGATTTGCTCTACTCTTTTTTTTAGCTGTATTATATTATAATGCATTTAAAAAAAAAATCCAAACCCACTCATTTATCACAACTCAGTTTATAGTTTTGAGACAATAATTTCTAGAAATGCATTAAGAACTTTGAAATCCACCACCACTTGTTATTCTTCCTGCATTAATTTTCTAACATTAATAAACACATAAAGTTTCTTTAATGCAAGTTGTTCTAATTTATTCTAATTCTACCTATTAAATCTACATTAACCATTAATTTGCTCTGGTTTTTTTGAAACAGCATTGAACATCAGATTTGGTAAAAATTCATCTATAGAAAAATGTTTCAACTCTGCAATTTAGATTCCTTGGGATTGAAATCTGAAGATTCCATGTCCATGTCCCTGTTCTTTATGGCCTAGATTGCTTAACTTGTTCAGATCTTCATGAGATACATCAGTTATGCTCTCTCTTACAGTACATGATTCTGATCAAGAAGCTTAGGCAATATTGCATTTTAGGAGAAGTTAAGCAGTTAGGTAGCCATGCCTATAAATAGGAAAAGCATCTGGAGTTTAAATCTTCAGCAATATCAGTCATAAAAGTTGCATTTGAAATATTTTGTTGTGGATAGGGGAAAGGAGGGGATGAAGAGTAGTTGCATGTTTTGTTTTTAATTGAAAAATAAAGATTTTGTAAAGCAGAACAAATTCAAAATGTCCATTTGATTGAGCAAATAGTTTTATTTATAAATATAAATGAACACAGAGCTACTCGCAAGGTCTACTGTATGCCTATTTTGAAAAGACATATTTTAATATTGAGGAGGCATTTTCTGATAACAGTTAGCAACACAATGTACATTTTTCTTTCTTTTAGGTCAGTTTATGAATAACCATGAAATCCTGTGAAGCCCAGTGCATTGCCAAGAACATATCCTTAAGAAAACTATACATTCAGTCTTTGAAACTAGTCCTTCTACTGGGCCCAGACTGGTGGATACACATCTTCACCGTTGCATACAATAGCCATTCGTGCAGATGTAAGAACATTTCCAAACACCAGAAAAGTCTGGAATAAACATCCCTAAAGAGCTACATTCAGAAGTTGAGCTTAACAGAATAGTCCATTGAAAACATTTAATATGTTCTCAAATTTGAGGATGACCACACTTAGAAGACTGAGAAGCCATTAGAGGAATGGGGTAGGTAAGAGAAGTTCCTATTAATCTAGAGCACATTTAAGTGCGTCTGAAGCTTGAGCTAATGCTAAATAAATTGTAAAACAGCTTTTATGTTCCAAAAACGTAATGGAAAGGGAAAATTGAAGTGTATGACTAGTTTAAATCCTAGCATAATACAACTCTGGACTTCAGTTATGGTACCTGTAATGTTAAAACATCAAATCTGAACTGAAAGTGTGGACGTTGTAAACACTCAGGGGAATATGAATTAGAAAGATCCAATACATTTTTTCTGATTGTGCATTCGGTTGAATTCTAAATAAGTAATTTTTCTGATATGGTACCTTTCAATTTAAGCTTTATTTACCCTTTTTTATTTTTTCCCAAAAACATCAAGAGGGAGAACAAAGGCTTCATTTAAAGAAAGTGATTTTACATTGCTGCAAAACCTATACATATAAATGGCTTCTGAAGCTATAAGTGTACATATTCTTATGGTAAATATTGCAACATCTTAGGCTGTTAGGTAAGATTTAACAACAAAAAACCTCAATTTTATATCAGCGTGTAAGTTCCTAGTTAATACTTCAGTAACTGTTGTTTCAAAGGTGTCAGTTGTCCACCTATAACCACTCTGTTCAATGTCAAAGGAGGACAGTGACTTTTCCAGTTTGGATCTCGAAGAAAATTTATTCTTAGGGCTCCAAAACCCAAACAGCACCAGCACAAAATTTTATAAATTTGTTCTCCAGAAGAGCATAGAAAAAATACTTCAAGGGTGAAGGTTGAAGAATTTTCCATTGAAAGCATACCATTAAAAAAATAAAAAAAAGGCTTGTGGCTGATGTATAGAATTCCTGTTACTCCAGCAGTTGTCAGAATGGAAACCAGAAACGGATGATGCTATACACACATGGATTAAATTTTGCTTTAAGACAAGCCCAATTTCACAGTCTCTGGGGCTCTGTGCTGCAGTAATTTGAAATCTGACAACTCTAGTGTAGTACCCTAATGATGGCTCCCATTCTCCCTAGTCTTCTTTTTATCACTGATGTACCTATGGAAACTGTTTTATTGATCTACATATGGAAATTGTTTTACTCAATACCCTTGGCCAGATTTAATTCTATCAAGGCTTTAGCTTTCCTAATCTGACTCCTGGCTGCTCAGACAATTTCTCTGTATCTCTCCCAGGCTACCTACCCTTGCTTCCACACTCTGTGGGCCTTCTATTTGAGTTTAAACTTGTCCAGGTTCTCCTTGTCCATCCATGCAGGCCTCCTGGCATTTTTGCCTGACTTCTTCATTGGGAAGCATTGCTCCTAAACTTGGAGGACGCAATCCTTGAATATTAACTTGCTTTCTTCGGGCCATCTCCCCTCCAGGACTTTATCCTGTGGTGCTCTACTAGGCAGATTCCTGCAGAGGCCAGGGTCTGATCTCCTGAAATCCAGGGCAGTGAGTTTGCTGCACACCCTCCTCACTGCCATAAGCATGTTGAACTCCACTGTTTCATGGTCACTGCAGTCCAGGCTTCCCTTAAGCTTCACATTCCCCCTCAGCCCTTCCTAATTGGTCCAGCACAGCACCTCTCCTCATCGGCTCTTCTGTCACTTCGAGAAGGAAATTGTTATCAACGCATTCTTGGAAGACACTGGATTGCTTGTTCCCTACTGTGTTGTCCCACCAGCACATACCAGGTAGATTAAATCAAATGAAACAAACATGGTAACAAAGATGTTACCACTCTTCTCACTTATATTAGGTTCTTGCTAGCATGTTGCTTGAGGCACCCTGTTGTAGAGAGAAGTTCTGTTCTCTTCTACTGGGAGTTAGAGTAACTACTGTGGAAGATGTTGAAAAAATATCTTTTGATTACCTTTACTCCAAGCATCCCAACTAAGCCATCCCAGTTTATTGACTGGCATTATATTCCCTGGTAAATAAAGTCCACAACGGGTGGACGAGGTGCTAAGGGGCATGGGTTAGTGTTTGATAGGAATGGTTGGACTCGATGATCCGGTGGGTCTCTTCCAACCTGGTTATTCTATGATTCTATGATTCTATGATTCTATAACTGTTACTGTCTTATGCCTTCTCAGAGAGACTTTTTCTTTGCTATCAGATCATTGTGATATGTTTTCTGAATATGAAAAGTATTGGTTTCTTTTTACCCAGTGAAACTATTTTTTTTCTAAAACTTGAGGGGAGGAAGGAGTTGACACTTAGAAGCAAAACAAAATAGGTAAAAAAATCAGAAGCCTCATGAACAATGCTTAGATTTGCCAGTCTACAGACCTATTTCAATCAACAGCTCTTTGTTTAAAACATTGTTGAGGGATACAGGATGCCAGGTCTTTTATGCCTCTACCTGAATGTAAATCTCTCACATTTGGGAGACTTTTCTAATTACCATTCTATAATGTATAATTTATGGATTTCTTTCACTCTGTGCTCTTGACATGGCTTGATTTTGGAAGGTTTTCTTAAATGCTGTTTGTACAAGATAATTTAGCATAATGTTTAGGACACTCTTCTGACCACACAAGAGCTCAGTTCGATTTAAGCTCTGAGCAGAGACGTAATATTTGATCTTCTCACACAGAGGACGGTTTGTAACCTGAGCTTTACTCAGTCTAAATGTCAGGAGAAACCCAGTTAAAATTTCCGTAGTTTAAAGCTTAAACTTCCCATTTCTGCTCTCTATGTTTCTACATGACTTGCTGCATTACATTTTTCATCAGATTTTTTTCCTTCAAATACATAGAAGTTATTCTATTGTTTTCTAATGTTTTGGCAGCTGTACCTTTCAACCTACCCCATCTGTCTCCTCCCAAATGCTCACTTCTAAACAGTTCTGGGTTTAGGTATTTAAAACAACTAAACACAAAATTAAATACCTTTGCCAAATTTCTTATTGATGACCCTGGGCTCATCTGCCCCTCTGTTCTCACCAGATGCCCAGCCCTGTCCTACTACTTGTTTTCTGAGCTTTCTGATGATAAACTGAGAGCTCCAGTTTGCACTGCCTGCCCATTGTTACGGAGTTTCAGTAATCTGGTTTCTTTTGGGTATCAAGACAAACAGACAGAGGCTAAGAGAAATTTGGGGGGGGAAATGATGGCAATGATACTTGAAAAAAAAAAAGAAAATGGAATAGCAGACCTTCTGTGCTTTTCCCATAATATTCTTTTCTGATTGCTGCCTTATGCTAGCTCATTGCTTATCTGGCTTACATGTGTGCAAGTGAGCAGAAAGCCTGGCTTTGCAATTCAGGCCACCAAGCTATGTATTTATAGTCTTCTAGCTTCTGTAAAGCATAAGAAATAAAAATTAATCCTGGAAGACCGAATTCCTAGTCTTATTTTTTGTGCGTTAAAGCATCATGTGAACTACTAGGAGCCATTTAGCTAGCTCCCCAACTCCAACATGACAAAATTACTTTGCAGGATTACATCTTAGACAGTGCTGACATTCAGGTTTGATATTATATAATACTCCCAAACCAATATAGAATTTCTGTACGAAACAGGTGCCAAGATCTGTAAAAGATGTAGTGGGTAATTGTGATTATAGACTCAACAAATCTAATGTTTTCTAAATCAACTTTGAGTTACTTTTCTCTAAAAATGTGCCTCGTATTAACGATAATAAAGATTGCTTCTCAAGTTGAACTCTGTTTAAAAAAGTGAAACAGGTCTCTTCACTGGTTCATTTCATGCAAATCTTTTTAAGAAATACATTTATGATAAATTATATCTTAATGCAATTATTTACAAAATTGTAAACAGTGCACCTAAGAACCTACAACTATTAGTTCTAAGTCATTAACTATTCATAAACATTTAGCACAGATATTTCTCAGAACATCATGGATACCCTTTCCTTTATACCAGTCTCTTACAGGGTAAAAGAAATGAGGAAGCATGAACAGAGAAATCTCCTAGATGCATGGTCATGTTCCATCTTTTTCTAATGCAAAAAAGTTTCAAAATTTGAAAGCAGAGATTATCAACAAGCATTTATTTCAGAATAGGGACAGGATCAGGATCAGCTAATTAGATGTGCTTTTGGATACTTTTTAGTATTCTTTCTCTTTTTCCTAAGATTACTAAAAATACAATCATTTTGGGAAATATTTTGAAACGTGTTGATCCTTAAAATACCTTTGTGTCTCAAAAAACGTAGAACCTGGACTTTATCTCTTCTTCCTGTTACTTCTCCAGCAGGACATACTGCTATGATGCTTCTGTTGCTGTTCTGCTTGGCACACTTTACTACACACAGTGAATAGTCCTATCAATCATAGACTGATAAAGTTAATAGTGGCACAAAAGACTGTTATGGTTTAAAAATAAAATACAAATGCATTTTATTTTTATACGTAGGAGAGCTTTTGTGTAATAATGGAATTTTGTTCATTATTTTTCTGTCTGTAACTGATTATCCCAGTAGAGAACTGTTGGCACATCTTTATTATTTGTGTTGTTGGATCTCATGAGAACAGCAATAAAACAAGTTGCTGCAATCGCTATTCACATTAATATATGGGCACTGGACTTCTGCCAAGCAAGCTTTTTCACTTAGATGTCTAATTAGAAAAGGTGTATTTTTCTGCTGTTGTTTTCTCAGCCGTTCCAGCAACCATTCTAGAAGGCTAATCCTTACTGTTAGCTGCCAAATGGTGAAGGTCTTTTGCATATTTGACAAACAAATCAGATTTAATATCACCAGTGAAATGATGCAAACAATTTTCTCCTTTATGAAGGGTAGTTAGAAGCATTGTGTCTTGATTCTATCACTAGCTAGAAATGTTATTTGATGTCAAAAATCTTAAAGACACGTTATAAAATGTATTACTAATTCACTACCATTAATGTTTTGTCCTCACCTTTATTGTCTTGAAGACTGCACTTTGCCACCTCTTTAAAATTATATGTCACTGTATATTAGAAGTTTCTCTTAAGTCCAAGGTCCATAGTAAAAATTCATAATGATATGCCGTATGATAATAAACAGGTCAGAGTAAGTCCTTCACAGAGTTGGTACTAACTGTGTCTAACATTATTATTTCTTCTCAGCCAAGTAATTCAACTTTTGAACAGTTTTCAGCTAACAGGCCAGAGCTAGTTTTGTGGGTCTTAGTCTTGTGCTGGATGTTGCTCGGGTGCCAGGTTGATCACACATCATCGCCTGCCAGTCAAGTCCCGCAGCAGCAGCAGAGGTCGTTCTGCAAATACAGGGCTGCAGTCCAGGCTGTCATAAGAGCTTAGGGCAAATAGATTTGAACAAATAAATATGTCACAAAAGGGACACTAAACAAGGCTGAATATATTGTTCGAAATCTTAATACGCACAGTGCAAAACCAGTTCTGTCTGTTTTGCTGGTGATGAGCTTACAAAATAACAGAGTCACAGTGATTTGGCACTGATATTTAGATGCCAAAATGCATTAAAATGCACGCTTTGTGAAAAATATTCCTATTTTGTACTTAAATTAATGTTCTCCATATTGCGTGCAGCATAGTAATATCGAAGTAGGACGTCTTTTCTGTTAATCTCCTGGTAAAATGCAGTTGCACAGCTCAGCTTATACAAAGAATATTACCATATTCATATCCACAAAACAGAGTAATATCCTGCTCTCAGGAGGATTTTTTCTTGCCCACAGCTTTTGTGTGACCATTTCATTCACTAGTTTAGGTGGCAAAATTATTGCCTGTTATCCTACACAAATGTTTCAAATGCTTTTTATGAAATCCACATGAAGTAGTGCTAAGTTGTGTCTCTGTTCAGGGAGTTCTATAGACCTGTGTCTGTAGCAGCAAAAGAAACTTAGAATAAGGTCCATCCATAAGCGAATGAATAAGAAAGCCTGACATGGACTGAAACAGAAGGGGTACCAGCTGCCTTGGCAATACTTATCAGCTACAGATTGGGAAAAATCTACAGGAAAACTCAAAGCTCCAGAACATTAAAGAATCCTGAGATGTGAAAAAGAGGAGGTAAAAATGGAAAACAGAGTTTATTTAGATGTGGACCTTAGTTACCCAAAGAGAGCTCAACTGGAATACATGGCAGGGCAGGGGCATAAAGTCCTTTTGGTGCCATTATATTTCCTTTTTAGCTGCCAAGAACTAACGAGTTGTGGTGGTAAAAGATCTCGCAGCTGGAGGCAAGGTCTACACAGCTTTGGATTTAATATGAACTACAGGTTACACGAGGGAGGAGTAAAACCCTAGCAGTCCAAAAACAAAAGACAGGCAGAAACAGAAGGCCATGGACTGGGTCACAAAGGGACAGACTGATGGTTGGCTAAGCTTTGAACAGAAGCCTTGTGTAAAATTATTAGAATTGCTAGATGATGCCATATAAAAGTTCAGTTCAGAATCACCTTTCTGAGAAAGCAATGGTGCAACTCTTGATATTATCTGACTGGTTTTAGGGAGCACCAAATTAGAAACTGGTAGAAACTTTTCATGTTTATTAGTAATTCCTTTTTTCATAAAAAGAATGTTCTTTTCTCTACACCAAAAGGAAAGCAATACTCTAAGAAATTAAACCCAATACTTTAGGCAAACATAGGTAATGTAATTTATTTGTAGCAATCATCTAAACATTATGCAGTTACAATCATAGACAGCAAATTATTCACTGAATTTTTTAAGAAATTCTGAAGTTTTTATTTTTGACAAGAAATTCAGAAGGAATTATTTCTAGTAATTGATTTATTTGAATTTTAACGTCTGTTTTGTCAAATAGTATATCTCAAGTTCTTAGCTAAAATTATTGATTCACCATTCTTCAGGGGTAATCTAAGGAGATACTTTCACAATATCCATACATTGTTGACATTGAATTAAATCCCAGGCTAACAATAAACAAGTTTTACTTCTGTCTTAGAACTGCATGACTGTATCCCAGCCTGGACTAATTAATGCACTATGTTGCTTCTGGACCTAAAAAGTCTAAAATTAGTTTGTGTTGCATTATGCTGCATAGACCTTTCCAATTTTAATGAGTAAAAATTTCACTTTCTATGCATCGATTAACTGTAAACATCTACAATGTTGAATTTGCTTTATGAATATTGCAAGTCTCAAAAAAACGATCATAAAACCCTACTAATGTTGTGCATCATCTGCCCTTATTTCTTCATCCTGCTAGCCGTTCTTGTGAAAGAAATATTTTGAATTATGCTTTTTGGCTTCCAAATCTCTGCTCCACCTCTTCTTGGATGTAAATGAAATATAAGAGGAACAGAGAGTTATCAGCTAGAAACACATAAGAGAATTCTATAGATGAAGGGTGGAAATAGTATTATTTTCAGAAGAGAAGGGAAGAGTGGAATTTCTCTTTCCTTTTCTGAGAATAACTTCAGGTCTCCTTGATGGCCCTCCCTGTTTTTATACAAAGGAAAATTAATTTGATTTGCTGTGATGAAGCATTATTTAAGAACAAATCTTATTGTTGGAAATAATCATAAAACCTGAATCCCTGGAGTATGAAATAAAAAAAGTTATCTCACACCTTTGTCATCTGTCAAATACATTTTGGATTGTGTTGTATACTGATTGGCTCAGAGACTGAGAGGGGTTTAGTGAAGGATATGTCTGTTCAATTTGAAAACTACAACTGAAGTTGGCGATGTTTCTATTTTCTCCCTAAAAAATGTTTCCCTCCGAACGTGTTAAAAAAACTTAAATCAAAACAGGGACATAAGGACAGTGGTGACTGACTTGTTTGACTTTTGTATTAATGTTCAATTCAATTACAATCAAATTATTTAAAGCCATATCGTCAAATATTCCCATAGAACAACAGTGCCAGTTAGTAACTTTGCCCTCCTGTTGCACTATGCTGCAAAATCACGTCCTCAATTCTTGCCTGCTGGGTGTAGGAGATGCTGCTCCACTTTTACCACAGAAAGCAGAAACAATAGAACAGTATGAGGTTATGATTATATTTTTTAACAAGTATTTTCTCTCACTTGATATAGAATAAAGGTCTTTCCCATCAACAGCTGGTGTTTTTAAGTCACTAAAAATACTACAGAATATTCTAGTGTGTTTATCCATTGTGTTTTATGCTCTTTACCTGAAAGGAGCAAGAGGTTACAATTAAAAATTGAAATAATGCTTTAGACACTGTGTGTTCAGCTTCTTTTAGGTGGATAGTAAGCAATGCAGATATTTCAGTCAGTTCACATAGTTTAATCACTGCTGTTTAGTGGAACAACAGAGAGGAATAATGCATTTTCCTTCAGGTCTTAGTCCTTGACCACATGTAGGTTCAACCGAGACATAATTAATCTGTTACATAAGCATTTTTCAACTCTAACATTTCTTACATTGATGTCAAAGGCAATTTACATTAATGTCTCTCATTTTTCAAAGTTTAGTAGCACCCAGGCATTAGCATATTGAGCTTTGATGTTTTTGAACACGGTGGGTTGCTGATTTAATCCTATAGCTCTGAGTAGAAAGTGAAATAATGAATATTTGACTTGCTGAGGAGTGGAGGAAACCAGAAGCATGATATTTTAGAGTGTTAAATTTTACTTCTTCAGCACAAAATCCACCTATATCTCCTACCAAAAAAATCTTGTAATAACTTGGGGCCTATAGTAACTTGTATTATGCTCTTAAGTAATCAAAAGGTGGAGGCACTTAAAAGGCGGGTAGATGAGGTGCTTGAGGACGTGATTTAGTAGCAGACAGGTATGGTTGAAGTCGATGATTTTTAAGGTCTTTTCCAACCTAATGATTCTATGATTCTACGATTCCATTCATCCACCTATAAAAAAAACCCCATCACATCACTTGATTAAATTATTTGCCTCTTTTTCTACTGTAGAACCAAACCTTTGTTTTGCTGTGAAGTTGGCATTGCATACCATGCTGGTGCTTCAAACACAGTTTTTTACCTGTAAGGGCTGTGGCAGTAGAAAAATTAATGGACAACATGGCTTCAACTTTCAAACGTGTTTGCTGTTCACCAAAAAGTTAGATTTTAAACACAAGCTAAGTAATTTAAATTATAGAATACAGTCATATGCAAACAAAGTTTACGATAAGCTCTTTCATATATGATAATGGTACTACTGAGATCACAGATAAAGGATGTCCAGAGAGAGAAGCTTATCAAAAAGAATGAGGGAAATAATCACCGCCAAGAACATTTAGTCTAGGAAGATAAGAAAAATATATTTCTTTTTCTTTCAATGAAAGGCAGTGGAAAATCTTTATAATTATATCTGCATCACATAATTATTTTCATTTGGTAGATGGGTTTTCTTACCCTTTTTGTAACCACTGTTTTCCCTTGTGATTTTAGATTTTTTTTTTTTCAGGATCTCTAAAGCCCAGGTATGATAGAAAGACTGCTTCTTGCCTGCTGCTGCTGAGGAAAATTTCTTGATTTTGGTACACTTGAGTAGTTTAAAAATTAGATTTTTTTTTAAGACATTTGTCTAGTTTTACTCCATGTTTATGCATGTACTCTTCATCTTTCCCATCATCTGTGCAGTGCAACAAAGAAAGGACCCACTGGAAAACTAGTCAATACATCATTAGAAAACAGAGTCAAATTGTGAAGGACATTAAAATGTGTTTTTAGTAGTAGTAGTGCTAGTAACAATATAAAGATTCTTGTTCTCAAGCGAGGTTACAAACTTATTATGAATCATGTTATACATCCCAAATTGCTCCAAATGATCTAAAAGTGTCATAAAATATGGAGTCATTCAACAAAAATGAATCAAACTTTGCAAGTCTATGAATATCATTCTTTCTAGCTTCTTGACAGCATTTTGAATATGCCTAATCATAATCTATCATGTAAAAGAAAATGTTTTCTAGGTCTGGAAAAGATTCTCCTATGTATTTTAGAGAGGAGAGAGGTGAAAATAAATTCTTCCTGATACTGAAGACAGATGTGCATTGTATACAGAAAAGCCTGAAAGTGAGTTAGAGTGGATCCCTGACTCCTTAATGGACAAGCAGAAACAGAAGCAGACTATAAGTTTACATGCTCTCCTTACACTGCTGTCTCTACTTTTCGAAGTTTGTACCCTACAAGAAGGACCTGTCAACTATACCAGGTTTCTATGTGTATAATTAATGATTTTGAAGGAACAAAGAAGTTATAAAACTCAGCTTCCATTGCCACGCACATGACAACTCAAATTTACTTCTCCAGATATGGAAAGTGATATTTTTGGTTCACTGTTACTAAACCTCTAACAAGAGTAGAAGAAAATTGTCTACAAATTTCACAGAAAATCCCTTTGTTGTGTGTATTTTACATGGCAAAAATGTTCTTTTGTATGTATACCTTGTCATTCAATAAAAAGTGACAAAGCAGAAGTGTGTGGTTGCTTCACTTGACAGGTTGATCCTTAAGTAAGGTCTTTGAATCATGAGGTTAATTTCATAAACTTTAGTCCTGTGCTTCTTAACAAGGTAGTAAGAATCAAGATGCCATTTGACCAGTTTTATATGTTGAACATCACCATTTCTTTTGGTAGGGCAGCAGAGAGAGAAAGGCTACATTTGAAATGGCTGCAGGAACTCATCAGGAGTTGCTGTCCTTGCAAAAACAAAAGAAATTCCAAAAAATCTGCTTTTATACACTATTTATGTTTTAATTCCTTCACCTAAACATTTGTAGTTCATTTAAATAGTATAGTTCCATGCCAAAACCTCAAGAATGAACAAACTCTTCTGAACGAATAATTACGTTATATCAGGAATTAAAAGAGCAGATGAGACATTTCTTTGGACTGAAAAGTCCTCTATGTTCAAACCTTCAGGTTTGCTACACTGTGATTTTTGCTGGGAGCAATCTCTTGTATCAGATAAATATGGTCAATAAGTCAATTTAGACAATAAGTTAAAGTCTAATTTCATTTAGAGGCAGAGATATTCTTAGCTTCTGCACACAAATGAAGAAACAGGACTGTTGTTTAAAAGACATACCGGGTCTTGCATGGTGAGTGTAGGAATTTCTGCGATGGTTTCTGTCTTGACATATTTGACGCAGCACAGAAAAATCATCAACAAATAAGTGCTGGACATTTTAAGCAGCTGTGTGTGGGCACCTCGGTATTTATTCCAGTTTAGTTCCATCCACAGTGTGCGGTTTCTCCCTATGCTGTGAGGAAGTAAACTAACAGGCAGTATCTGGCATACACCTTATGGCACAAAAGAAACAGCAGAACCATCAGCATCATCACTGAGTACTATGCTGTAACACGGAGGTATATAATATTGGAAGCTTAATAAGTACATGGCAGTCTCATACCAAATGTCTTTTCTTATTAAACAGGGGTGACTGAGGGAGTCTCAGCCATAAATCTGTCCTTCCTAGCAACGTCACGGAGATTCTTTTTAAAGTGCCACAATTTTATTACAGAGATGGGGGTAACCTTCCTATCCTGGTCTTTTTTTAGGACTATGTGTATTTTAGGTTCGTTGAGAAAATTTCTCTAAGAAAGATTATTCAATTTTCTGAATAATACAACTTTCAGAGAGGTGGTCCTTTAAAAGGAAGAGACAATAAACTATTACAACATAAAGGTTAAAACGTCTTCTGAATTGTATCATGTGTTTACTGCTTACTTCAGGAATAAAATTTCCATAAAACTTTGAGTAGGAAATGGCAATGAAAATTTGCTTTTTCCAATATTACATATGACAGATCATTAGCAAATTGCTCGTGTTAATGGCTTGATGGTTAATTATAGTTACTGTAACATTTGCCTTTTATTACAGATCCATCTACATATAGAAATAGTTATAAAATACTGTTGCAGCCACAGTAATTTTGTGTGTGGTGAAACTAAAACCAAAACATTTTAAATCCTGAACAGTAAAATAAATTACACAGCATACAGTCAGGTTGACTAACCTCCTGTAAAATAATATTTCCTTTAATTTATTACCTAATATTTAGTCTAATAAAGCACAAGCACATGTTTATCACCATAAATAATATGAACATCTGTTTTGCACTGAATGACCTTGTAGGATGTTTCCTACAGATTTGATTGATAACCAATGTGTATTTTAAGACAGCAAGGACAAACAAAGCCCATGAAAGAGGTTCATGATGACAATGTAATTTATAAACATGCTGCATGAGTAATGCTGAGTATATACACAATAATGGCACAGTAATATCTGCTTATAGGGCATATTTAACAAATCATTGTGCATTCCATTGCCTTTAGTTTTGTGCATGTTGATGGGGAAAGTGCTGACATTGCAGATGAGCTGCTTAGGGAGGGGTAAATGGGTGTTCAAAGTCAGCCCAACTCAGCAGTGAGTGAAAGTCATAATGCTCTGCAGGTTATTTCCTTGACTACACAGAGAAACTTGGTCAGTTGCACTGAGGTCTTAATAAAGTAACTCAGTCAAAACTGATATCAAAGAAATCTTTTACCTTCATCTTACTGTCATTAATGACAACAGACACAGGAATGATCTAATCCATTTTTGTATTTGTCTTGTTTCAATCTGCTTTGACTGTCAGATCTTCCATATCCTCTTCTACCATCAATCCAGAGCTGTACAGAGGAAGGGGAAGGGTCTACAATATTCCTTTTAAGCCTATTTTGAGAAACATGGGTAGCATTTCTGTCTGCATGGTCAAGTATAAAAAAATCATGCTTTTCAATATTAAAATTGTGTACCTACTTTGTCCTACCAGTGTTTTTATTGCCATCACTAGTGTTTTCTTTGCAAGGAGGGTGAATTCAGCATGGAAGTAGGTCAAAGCTTTAATTAAGAAGGAAAAGTCCATGCATTTTCTTCAGGTTTTTTTTTCAGGGAAAAAGAAAGATAAAAACCCCTAACCTAATTGGGAATCAGATTGCTTCAGAGTTAAAACAGTACCTTGTGTTAATAAGCTGAAATTAAATAAAAATATCTTCGTTACTGAACATATGCTCCAGATGAGTTCATACTAAGGTCTGTAAGTGTTTATTTTTCTATACCATTCTGTGAAGGTTTGGGGACACCAAGATAAATATGGAGCTCAGTTTCACCTGCAGTTTTCATTATGTCCTTAGAATCATATATGCCTGGAGGAAAGGACTGAGTCAAAAAGTTAGTTAACCTCAGAGTTTGCCTCAGTAGCTTACATGCTGAATTTGTGCTTGTCTGGATGAAAATACTTGAAGTCTTCAGCACTACCTAATGTGATTGTTTTGAATACGTCTTGTGCCATTTTGCTATTTATCAACTGTTCATAGTCATTACTAGGGATTATTTAGTGGTTTTATTCTTATCTGGGAGAAATCAAAAGCTCTGAATTGAGTGAACTTCCTATGTCCAGGAAATCCTTTCCTGAAAGGCAACCCGTGGGCTCAGGTTTTCCTTCTACAATATTGACCAAGAGCTTATTCTCAAACACTGTAAGCAAACCTTTATGCTGCTGGTGAAACTTAGTTTTTTATACTCCTTGCCTATAAACCCAGGGGAACAAGGATGCATGTAGCCAGAGGTCATACATGTTCAAAGCACTAGGAATCTAGATAGCTAGAAATTAGTCTGGAGTAGACAATGAGAATAGCTTGAAGCAATGACAGCAGGTACTGGAGAAAGAAACAAAGCAACTCTTACATCTGCATCTCACATTGAAACAGTGACTTCAGTTTCAGGACCTAGAACCTGTAATGTGTTATACTGCTGTTCTTGGACACTTCTGGAAAGACAAGCAGGCTTTTCAACTTTGTTCTTAATACCAATGTGACTAATTAGTAAAGCAGGCTAAGACCATCCTGAACAACCTCATGAAAAACATTTGCATATGTAATTTCTTTTAGTTTGTTATGCCTAATTACACAGCTGTTCATAGAGACATTCTTAACAAAAATAGATGATCAAATAAGATGGAGAGAAGAGGGAAAAAGACTATTTCTGTTTTTCTGTTGGTAAGTATTAATAAAAAAATCACTAACCATAATTCCAAGTGTGCCTATAGCTAATATGTTCTTAATTATTTGTACCGAAATCAGGAAGGAGACCAATATGCTGTAACACTCAAATAAGGAATGATAATACAAAGAATTCTGAGGAATAGGATAAATTTAACCTAGCAAAGACAAGGCAAATATTGCCTCCTCCCCTGCATTATCTTTATTAATTTCCAGTGTCAATGGTTGACCCATAAAAATTATCAGAGCTGAATCTCCTTCCATAAAATAATAAAGATGACTTAGAAACAGTGTTTTGTAACCACTAGAGCATTTTAGTAGTATTTTGTTGTAATTATTTAACAATTACACAGTTACTAATTTCAAAGAGAAATCTTGATGAGAGGTTTACAGTCAATTCAGAGGCTGGTTTCAAAGCAGTCTTCCTTCTTCAAGAAATATTCCACTTTCAGAAAGTCTTTCCATTAACTTTTCATGAGGCTTCTGAAAAGAGAGAGAACACATTCATATAAATAGCAATAAATATTTTCTATTTATCTTAACATTGTGTCGGCTCTGGAAAATCTTCTTCTCTAAAGAGGACAACAAAGCAATGATACATGTTTGTGGAAACACAAATTATGTATATAAACACGGTGAAAGCATCACAGTCTGTGATGCTGATAGTTGGCACTAGTCTAGTTTACAATATATGCATCAGAAAAGATGTGACACTTAACTAAAATATGCTATTAAGGGAAAGCATTCACTGTCTCAATTCTAAACTATTGAAATGTTTAATGTTGAATAAAAAAGCAGTACACACATCTTTTTCATAAATCTTACTTACAATTGAACCAAAGACAGAAAATACCTAGTAATTTGCTTTGAAGAATTTGAAACTTGTGGTCTTTTATTATTCTTTAGTCCTATCTTGACTTTTTCCCATGTATAAGAGAATGAAGCTGCCTGCCAATGAACACAACTGTCATCATCATAGGTATGAGTAGAGAAGGTATAATATCATTAATGCTCATTAGAGATAAGCTTCTGAGATGTCCTCAGTAATTACTACTATTAGCTGACAAAATGACTTGGATATTTTCAAATAATGTCACGTCATTGATGTCCTATTTTATTCCCTGGCTGACATTTGACAAGATGATGTTTTTCTTATTTTTTATCCTTTCTTTTGTTTCATTTAGGTGTATCTTTTCTTTCTCACTTTCATCCTGAAGGACAATGAGAAAGTGTTAGTTCTCAGCCATATATGTTTATACATATGCATATGAATGTATGCATACTATATTCATTACTGATTATATGGAACTATGTATACTATATATAATTAAATATTTGTGTATGTGTACATATTAATCTATATAAATCTTCCCCAGAACTATATAGGTTTTATCATAGAATCATATTGTTCAATACACGTATCTGAAATATTTAGGAAAACAAGTGATACATTTTGATTTGTTGCTCTGGGCTTTTAGATGGACAGATAAATATATATATATGTGTGTATGTATGTATGTATGTTAAATCCAGAGACTGAGCATCAAAATTCCTGTCATAGTTTTTCTGAAATAATTATACATGCATTGCAAATTGAAATATACAGAGGAATTACAAAATAGAAATACCAGGGAGAGTTCTTACAAAGAGCATCCTTTTTCTGAAACAGATAGATTGGTTTAGGCAAAGGAGTCTGAGCAGTATCATGCTCAGGAGTTGAAGATGGTAAAATTATATGTATTTATAGCATAGCTATTTGATTTCTGAGACTTGTGAAACTGGGTTTTTCACTATGCCCAAAATAATTTCAGGATTACTCCAAGACTATTATACTGCTGTAGAATCAAAATTTCATCTTTGTTTGAAAAATCACTCAATAGAAGGTAATATAACATTGTTTTATACATAGTTGTTAAGACCTGTGAAGTAGCTAAGAAGCTTTAGAGTACAGATAACAGAAAATATATCTTATGTTCAAATTGTAACATATTTCACTCTCCAATTCAACTAGTCCTCTTCACCAAGAGGATTATCAAGCACTGGCAGAGGCTGCCCAGAGAGGCGGTCAAGTCATCGTCCCTGGAGGTATTTAAAAGACAAGTAGATGAAGTGTTTAGGGATATGATTTAGTAGTGGACTTGATGATCTCAAAGGTCTTTTCCAACCTAGTGATTCTGTGATTCTATGGTAAATGATGATTGTTGTACTGGGCATGTTTCTTGGCTTTTGTGGGTGGTTTTATTATTTTATTTCTTTTTTACTTTCCTTTTTATGTTTTGTCACTTTTAAAGAGTTTGAATGAGAAGGGACGAAGCATCATCACACATCACGTACTCCCTCAAAGAAAAAGATGTTTAGTCAAAGGAAACCATTATGTCTATTGGTTCCCACAAGCTGTCATTCTCTTTCAGATGCTAAATTAACTGTAGTTTCTATCACAAGGAATAATTTTTAAATTACAATAACCTGATACAGTTATCAATTTGACAATGATTTTTTTTTATTGTGTTAGTCTGCTTCCAATTACCTTCACCTCTGCAAAGCCAGCAACATGTGAGAATGATAGTCTATTAAAATACACCAATCATTAAAATTTGGGGGGTATTCTCATCTATTTTAGATGCATTGCAAGCCTCCTTGTTATCAAAGTGGCGTGATTCATCCACTATTGCAATAACTTACAGGGAGTGTACAGTATGTGATAAAAAATGATAGACAGGGCAGCATATATCATTGTATATTGACTTTGTGTGATTCCAAGACAGATATGCAGAGGATTTCAAAATAGTCTATTAAAAATAAGGGATTTCTTTCTCCCATGGTAGAGCCATGAGTAGGAGAGTAGGGAAGGTCAAAGTGACATTGATAAGCATTGTACGTGGAATTCTGCTGAAATAAAATACATCAAGATGCTAGGATTAAATAAAAATTATTAATTTAGGAAGCTTGTACAGAGGTTGAGAGGAGTGATGATTATACACTTTTACTGAAGAAATCTTTTTGTGATATGTTTGTTATTCACAACTGAAATCCATAACAATTATATAGAAACTACTATATTAGTAGAAAGTTTAAAAAAATAGAAACAGTCAAAGATAGCTAAAATATACTCTATGAGTCATAACTAGGAAAGAAATCCATTTGTAAGCATTTTTACTTTTTAAAAAGCCTATAGAAGAATATACATGTAATAGGAATGGGGCAAAAAAAAATTCCTAATCTTAACAGAAGTGTTGCAAGAGGCTCCAGTCTATAGTATGTTTCTACACACCAGAGAGAAAATGTTTAGCTATCTCTTGGCAAAAGACATTGTATGACAAGAAAATGTTATTTTTTTATTCTACTAAAATCAGTAGGTTTGTGTTTACTTTCTTTTTGGTAGCTAAGTGCTTGTACTATTCACCAATTTAGAATATTTATATGAAAGTTTTGGCAAAATCGTTCACTTTGTCGGCAGTATTTTGAGCTTTTTTCACATCATTGTAAAAAAAACAGGTAGATGTACTAAGGCTTGTGGTTTCAAAACAAAATTGCCCACAGATGGCTTTATGGTTTGTGCTTCTGAAGTCAGAACACCAATAAGTGTTCAGGATCAAAGTCCTGCTGAACAGCTGCGTGAGCTACAGAACAGGAGAAAAATGGAAAATAAAAGCACAGCATGCTGTGAGTAATATTGGTTATATGTTGCCTACACAGAACAAAACACACAGCAAAGACACTTCAAACGCCAGATCTAGAATTGTTCTTTCACAGTACCTCTAATACACCCAAGCATCTAATGGGGAAAATTACTTTAGGCAACTGTTATTCAAGGGTCTTCTCACTCCTTCTGTGCTCTGATCCTTCTTTCATTTGACTGTACTTTTATTTGGTTAGTTAAGTGGTCTGGATTAGAGGAAACAAACAAAAGGCAACCTACCTCTGAGCTTATTCAGCTAGGGCTCAGGAATGTCTCTTGCATGTCCAGGCTGCGTAAGCGCCCCCCACTTCTATAAACCCTTTAGATAAATGTTGAGAATGTGTTATTTTTTAAAGAATGATTGTGTTGCTTCAATGCTTTTCTTCCTCAGGTACGTTTGAAATGATTTCTACTTATATTCTTTTTTTTTGGAAGCAGCTGCCTTGCAACCAGGTACAATTAAAGTGAGAAATTAATTTCTGATGGGGAATTTCATTTTTTAATGAAGTTTTAGGGGATTTAAGTATAAAAATTATTTAGTTTATCAATTTTACATGGAATGAACAGATTGATAGATATAACATAATTTTCTAAAGATAAAGATGTTTTTCATCCTGAGCAAGTGTATGTACTCATTTAAAGATATGTACTATCCTATTATTTTATCATCCACTTAGAGCTTAAGGCATTCTTTAGTGAAGAATTAAATGAGGGATTAAATAGATTTAAACCAAGTTATATCTGTCAATTAATCTGAAGTCTTTGTCAGCTCTAGAAATCATCTATTCAGAATAAGTGACATTTTCCTTTAATTGTGTGAAATGGTACATTGAATTGAAATTAATTTGCAAACATCCAATTTTGACTGCTAGGCTCTTGAAGAAGAAAAGAAGAATTTCTCAGCATTTTAAAAATTATAAGACAAAAAGTGGAGACAGTTAAAAATAATAGAATCCAAAATATAATACTGATTTCTGCAAATAGACTGGAAACATCAAGGACCATGATTAAAGAAAGCCACTCATTGACCTGAACTTCTAGAATAACACATTTCAGAGGGTCTTTAAGCATATAATTGCTTAAGGATTTTGCTCTTCCTCAAGAATTAAAATTAAAATGAAAGTAGCTGTAAAACTTTTGAAATATTTCTTACCTTAGTTTGTTTTTTTAAAATCACCAGCAGATTAATGGCCTCCAAACCTCTTTTATGATGGAGCTGAAAATGACAAGTGTCTCCAAGGAGAATGCTAATTCAATGTGATAGCAGCATCCAAAAGCAAAACAAGCTGACACAGTGATTATCAGCTAAAAGATCAGAGGGTCAGCTTGTTGACAGTCTTGTTCCATCAGATGAGGAAAAGAGTAAGCAGGAAAAAGTGCTGAACACCATATAATCATCAGTTTGAGGTGCAAAAAGAAAGAAAAAGTGGCTGGAAATGAAAGCATTTGTAATTTGCATTGTCAGTGTGGAGCAAAGTTGTCAAGAAAGACTTAGCTCTAACCAATTCCAGAAATACCCTTGGCCATTGTCTCCACAGAGCTGTAATTCTGGTCCAGGCAGCACAGCCTTGGGGAAGTCTGACTCTTCTTTTCTCAGAGGAAAGCCTTGAAAATAGCCAGACAGGACTGAGTCAGTCAGAGACAAACATGAAGATTGCAAACTACTGCAAAAACCTTGCATGTAGCTGGTGTTGCTGTTTCCAAATCGCAGCAAAGCTGTTTGCGAGAATAGAAGGTTTATGCAAAGATGTTAAGAATGTAGTTGGCAGTGGTGGGAAAACCCTCCCCAAAAACAAACTCCTACCAATAGATATTCAATCGAAAACTGATGTTCCATTTATTAGTTTCATTATTATTAACTATATGTTCTTGTATGCCTTTTACTAGGTTCAATAAATATGCAGTGGCATTGAATGCAATTGTTATTCCATAGTTACAAATCAAGGGTAAGTTTATTAAGAAATACTATGAGGCTCTGTTACCTTTCCAGCATCTTTCTTTAAAATATTTATTCTTAAAGATAAAACGAATGTTTCTAGCAGAAAACCAGAGAGACAGCATTGCAGGAATGTTTATCTTGAAAGTGATGTCACCAGTATCTGGACATTTTCTTAAATATTGTTAGTGATTCCTCTCATCACAGCTCCATATACCACAGTGAGAAATAAGCAGTAGTACATGGCTTGGGATGACTTTGCTAATTTTGTCAGTGAGCCGATTTATGCTTTCTTGTAGACTATATCTGATACTTCTAATCTATCATCAATTTTGCAGACGAATCCCTGTTGCAGAGAAGCCTTCCATGAAGTCTTGAATCTAGGGATTGATAAAAAGCCCTGGACATCTACATTCTGAATACTCCTCAATGAACAGGAAAACACCGCTGTAAATATAACTTCTACAAACATTTAGCTGATCTTCAACAAAGGATGCTTGTCATACTGTTGTACTGTGAGACAAAATTAAGCTTTAGACACTAGAACAACTACCATAAAGTAATGCTAGAATAAAATCAATGTGTTGTGTTGTATTGTATTGTATTGTATGTTGATATTCATATCAGAAATAAAGATTAAAAAAATGAAAGTTTTATTGGAAAAAATATTTTCATAGGTCAAGGCAAGTATTTAGATACATAAAGTTTTATGTGGACAAACTTTATGTCTGCTTTTTAATGAAAATATTACTAGCAGTCAAAATATTGGTGAAACTTTTTATGCAGTAAGCTTGTATTCACAAGATAATAAACATGATTATTCTTCCATTGACTTAAGTAGTGAAACTAATTATCCCTCTGTTTGTTAGGAAAGCAGGAGTTCTAGAAGCATCAATTAAGATTGACTATCAGAAAAAACCACAATCTAGGAGTTAGATATAGGGATAAATTCAGCACAAAGATTTGTGGCTAGAAAGGCTGTGAAATTAATAAAAGACTGAAATAGTCCAATTGAAAAAATAAGCTCTGTCTCATTGTCTAATAATGAGGGAAGAGTAATAAAAAAAGCAGATCTGTCCTGGACTAAATTGACAGGGACACTGAAATGACCTGAAAAATATGATAGTGGTATGGAGACATTTTTTTACTCTCATTCTGCTGTGTCTTGCTCCTGTTATTTCTTTTACTATCCCTATGAGCATTCATGTACATATGTTTTCCCTCTCTCTTTCATCATAATCTCTCAATTTCAAACAGAATATATTCAGGGGCTTGACAGTCTGTTATGCATGCAGATGCAATAATGTTATGATTGTGTTGCTAATACGGGTAGCAATTTTCTGTACTCTCCATGGAGTAACTGTTCCACAAGTTCAACTTTTAGTTATCTAGCAAGATTACTGTGTCCATGCCATCTCAGGATTTGTCAGCTGTGCCTTAGAGTTGCTGCACACATGAAATACTTTTACTGCATTCTGAATTGTTACTGGTTCAGACTGCCATCTGAAAAGGTTTTTAAGCAGATGTTTAGACACATCCTGGGGGTAAGACATTGTTCCATACTGTCAGTATTGAGGAGAGTGAAGACATATACATATATATATATATATAAAACAACTTCCATTGTTCCTGAGAAGTTATTTCCATTACTGTGGTGGTTTGTTACATTAAATGGAGTATAAAAATAAGCTGCGTTCCATAAGACATTAAAACATTGTGTCCACCTAGAAGGTAGAACAGCTAATAGATATCGAGGCTTGCTATCAGAAAGAAATGTGTTAGCATTAAAAACTAGGCTTTCAAATGCCAGGCACATCCCCAGGAAATCACCACGGATTGCAGCCGGTGAGGAGAGAACTGTCATGATATTAATGTGTAGAGAAGAGAGATGCTGTTAACAACAGCAAATTATCTATAAGACTCAGAAAGCAGAATTTCTCACTGTTCTCAGGATTTAGCAAAACTAATCATTGAAGATGGAGTATGAGACGATTCCAGTGATACTTGAGAAACAGATCCTCACAATTCATTTAGAGGAAGAGCTCTCTTAAGAGGAAGAGCATGAAAACTGGATGTTTTGACTTCACAGATACCGGTACCCACCTGTATACCCATCAAACTGCTAACATTGGAAGATTCCAGAACAGCCACAACCTACAGAAAAGGTAGTCACAACCTACAAAAAAAGATGTCTTGACGGGGCCATGTATGTCTTTTTGTTTCCCTTTGACAGTCATGGAAATCTAAGTCAGTCGTTGTGTCAATTTTCTTACTCAGATAGATACTCACAGTTAGAATGGCTTTTAGCTGCCATATTATTCTCATTAATGCTGTGTGGTTTGCTGAATTCTACTCAGCATATGTATCTCAAGACTTTCAGACTACATTCTTGTATAGCTCAGATCATCAAGTAACATACATTTTCCATGGCATTTGTCCCGATATTGTGCAATGAAAGCATGTTTCAGAAAGACATCACTCTTGCTTTGAAGAAACTTTGTTTTAAAAAATGGATTTCATAGTACTTCCCAGGTAGTTGTCATTCCTTAGATAAATTATTCAGTTTACAAGAAATATACATTTATTTCCTATTTGAATTTGCCTAGTTTTATCTTTCACCCACTGGTTCTTGCTGTGTCTTATTCTGCTAGACTGAAGAGCTCCCTGTTTCTTTCGTATTTTCTCCTCATGAACACACTTACAAGCACTGATAAACTCACCTCTCACTCTTCTTTTTCATAAAATAAATCTACAGAACATCTATAAAAGGAAAAAAGAAATAATCCTAAAGCAGAGATTTAAACTCGTACATTTCAAGTTTGATGTTGCTGGCAATCTAAAACATCTTCTTATAATGGGAAGTGCCAAACTACGTTATCAGTTCTTCCTTTAATTTGGCAAATTGCAAAATGCAATTGATGTCCTCTAGAAATGACTTTCCCATACATGATCACAAGGGAATTGGGTTAATACTGAACTTGAACACTGCAAATTTAATTCCCTGACTTTTGTGTATTTAATTTCTGAAACTATTATGATTGGTTATATACTTTTTTTAATTATTTGGATTTGCATTCTAGTAGCAAAAAAATAAATCTTATAACAAAATATAAACAGACCCATGGAATCTGGAGTAGCAATATATATATGTTGTATTCATTTGGATGGCTACAAATGTGATGAGGAAGGATTATGATTCTGATCACAGATTCAGAAATGGATTTTGCAAAGGTGGTTGCAATCAGAACATAAATAATCGTAGGGAAGAAGTGAATTATTACTGCATCTTGTGGTCAGGTGAATGCTTTGCAGTATTTCTGGAAGTAAGCCAGAAATATTCTGACAACTCCAACTCTCCATATCCTACCAGAAAGTAGGATATGAATGTCAGCACTAATTTGTTCCCTTGTTCTGGATATATTTTTCTTCTTCTTTACTCTATAATAAACTAAGCGTTCTCAAAGGTAATTCTCATGTTCCACCACTACCACAAAACAGGGTACTCTTCTTCCACATCATTAAGTCATCGTTAAGTAATGATTACTATTGATCTCAAACTGAATGTTGTTTCCATTTTCTTTTGTTTCATTTTTTTCAATCATGGCAGTTGCACACAGGCAAGAAACCAGGCATCAGTATATCCTAATTTTTAATTATGAATCATGACTCTTTCACAATTACTACATCCAGTACACATTTTTGAAACAAATGAGGCAAAACTTACCCAGAAAGAAAGTGATATTTGTTACAGTTATCAGCCACAAAGCAAATGCATTGATTGAGTAGATCTTAGAAACGCTTAAAAATTGTACCTGCCGGCAGAGAGCTGGCCACCTACATGCTGTGGTTAATTCAGTTGGCTCATTTTAAATTTCTGTAATGCTCTGGGGAGAATATATCTTTCAGAATGGTCTTACAGCTATTTAATTGGGCCAGGCAAATTCCAAGTGACTTGCAATGGGACCTGATTATATTTCTCATTGGGTATGGGTACATTACAGTAACACCACAAGCAGCACTGATTGCAAAGCCTCAAGTGCCTATTCTTTGATGCAAAATCAAGTAGTTATAAATAGTCCTGGTTGTGAAGGTGATATTTCAAACCATAATGTCTAGGGGAGAGATATTTTTATGACTCTCATTTGCACATGGTTTATGTTCCATCCTAATAAGTCTTTAATAGGGATTTTTAATGTGACTGGCAATTAAAACACACAGATTGGAGTTTACAGTTGTATTCTTATTTAAAAAAAATAATGCAGGCATAATTTTGCATTATTTGTAAAGTCATAGCTTCCATTCATTATCGTGTGACTTCTCTAGTGATTTTGCAAGGGCAAGTCAGACTTCATGACAATGGGTGACAGCCTTTTGGTGGCTTCTGGGGTTTGCCCATGTTTTATTTCAAAGGGCTATGAAAAAGAATGTGCAACCCCTGTCCTGGCCCTTCATAGCACGTCAGAGCTTTATATAGGGAGTCCTTAATTACACCTTATCAGGTAGGTGCTCCAAATCTATTGTCCTGGATAATTTTGTCCCTCAATTCCCTACAGTATTCCAGTCCTTTCTGATGCAGGAGATTGTATAGGATGTTCTTTGTCTTTGGTCTCATTCTGGCAAATGCTCCATGTAAACAGAATATTTAGACTCAAAGTATTGCCCTACCCCACATCTTTATATTTAGTTAATAAGTCAACCTATTTTCCTGGGGCTTGCTATTTGCTTTTAGTTTTGCTTCGCTGCTTGTATTAGCTATCAGGGAGCAGGGCTTTTTGCAATATCCATTTAGCTCGTTTAAAATATAGTACTGTTTTTCTTCATTACTTCTTGTTCTGGTCTGTGGTTTTAGTGAAACTTGTACTTCTTAAAAGGGCTGCGAAAGAAACCTTCCTAAAACTGCCTGGCTTATGGATTTATTTTTTCTGCCATCAATGCAGGAGGCACCAGGTTATTAAGCTTTGCTCCGGCTTGTGCCCTCTGATTGATATGATTGTGTCAGGATTAGAATTCCATCCTGTCAAGTCTTGTAATGCATCTCGCTGCCAGCCAGTGGCTTCTGTAGAGTTTAGATAAGATATATTGTTGCTTCATATTGTTATATCACTGAAGGTATTTTTTTCCAAAAACCAGTAACTTAGAGTAGCACTCTAAAGGAGAAAACCTATTAAATCCTAAGGAAGTCAGAGTGAATTCCAACCTCAAAGAGTCTTCAGATTTTTACCCTGTGTATTGATATATTCAGTGATATGTTAAGATGTTTTCCCTACTCACATTCAGATTAATTTTCATTTTTAATTTGTTTTCATTTTGGCTTTAAATTTGTCTTTTCTGCTATGTTGCTCTGGAACAATTTATCACAAAGTCTGTGTGTCATTTACTGACCATGTATACATAATTTACATAACTAACCATCTCTACAAAGTGCTGCACTTCTTGTTGAAGTGTAATAGATTTACCATTTTTAGATTAATTTATGTGAATCATGACTTGTACTTTGATTGCACGATTTGTTTCCTTTAGCTGATATATACAGAACTCTTGAAGGACACATGCTGTATTTGAGGGGGGGAAAAGGAGATGTAACAGCCTCTAACCTAAGCACTTTTCTGAATCAGAAAATGAAAATATCGCACCTAAATTCCTATTCTCTTGAGTAGAAGAGGTAGAAGAATCTGTTCCTCTAGCCAGGTAACTCGTAGGTTCAGAGATTTTTATTCATGGAAAAGATACAAAAATTACATCATATAACAGATCTATGTTCTCTTTCTTCATCAAAGTAATATTGGTCTCTCTAAAGCAAAAAGGAGGAATTACTGAGTTGATTAAAATCCTTTGTTAATGTAAGGCCTGTAACTAATGTTTTACTTCTGAAAGTCAGAGCAAGTGTTAAGAGCTCTAAACTCTCCCAATTTAAATAGAAATTCTTCTTCCAGTTTCCACACTAAGAAGTCCTAGAATGTAATGGCCATGCGAAGAGTCTAGATACGCACTAAGGGTGTAGCTTTTGCAATTGCTCATAAGCATCTCCAAAATGCAAATTTAACTAAAAGCTTCAGTCTGAAGGTCATGAGAAGCAAAAGAAAGACAACATGGCATCTCAAATCAGATGTTGCCATTACTTCTTCATGTTTCTGTTCTTATGGCTTGTAGTTGCCTAGCAAAACTCTTTGTACTAGGTTTGCATAGAAGTAATTTTTCGCAGTTTTGCAAAAGACTGATAAAACATTTACTTTATACTGCTAATAATCCCATTGTAAGAAATTGCAGCTTCCATCTGAAAAAAATAAACCCAACCCTTTCTGCCTTACAATATCCACTCGATATTACAGATCAGTGAAGATAACAATTAAAATAAACTTTCTCTTTACAGACTTGCAAAAATGATGTCATTTATGTTAAGACAAGTAACCATAATTGATAAAATTACAGAATTACAGAATAGTTGAAGTTGGAAGTTGGAGCTATTCTAGCACTCCTGCTCAGAGAATGATCAATAAGAGCATGTTGCCCAGGGCCACGTCCAGTGACCTTCCTAAAGCAACACACAATACTGCTGACCTTGAGTGCTGCAGCGCCGTGTTCAAATCCTCTTAATCTTGGGGCCCACAAGGAACTTTAGGTCCCTTTCTGCCAAAGTGCTTTCCAGTCATGTGGCTCCCAGTTTGTCTGGTGATCTTGTCAAGTGGCAGGACTTGACATTTCCATTTCTTGAACTTCATGAAATTTCCTTCTGCCCATTTTTCCAGCCAGCTGAGGTCCCTTTGAATGGTAGCACAAGCATCTTATCTTTCAGTCCCACCTCCTAGTTTGGTATTGTCTGTGAACTGTACTCCCTGTCATTACACAGGTCATAAATGAAAATGTTTGTTAAACAGTATTGGCATTAGTATCGACCCATGGGTCTCGCTGTTAGTGACTGGATTCCAGCTAGGCTCTATTCTGTCAATCAGAACCCTCTCAGCCTAGCTTTTCAGACCGTTTTTAATCTATTTGTCTAATTTGTACTTTATTAGCCTGTCTTTCAGGATGTTATGGGAAACTGAGTTGAAAGTCTTGCTAAGTCAAGGTAAACAGCACCCAGCCCTCATCTTTCATCCACTGAGCTCTTCATCATAGAAAGCTACCAGGCTTGTCAGGTAAGATTTCCCCTTCATAAATCCATTCTTACTACTCCTCCTCATATTCCTGTCTCATTGCAGTATGAAATAGCTTGCATGGAGCTTATGCCATCACCTTCTCAAGGACTGAGGTAGGGCTGACTGACCTGTAGCTGCCCAGATCTTTCTTCTTGCCCTTCTTGAAATCAGGAGGGATATTTCCTTTCCTAAAGCCCTGAGGAACCTTCCCTGATTGCCATAACATTTCAAAGATAATCATAAGTAGCCTTATGATGTATGGGCACTTTATTTAGTTGCCAGTTTTACTGAAAAAAGCATCTCCTCTGCATGTTGTCCTCTTGGTACTTTAGTATTTGTATGTAGACAGTTGCAGTGGACCCCATTCTACCTTATTTTGTTACTGAAAAAATCCACCTAATAATACACAGAAATCCTGACTGTCTTCTGAAACATCTAAATATTTTTTCTCAAATATTAGCAGCTAGTTCCTGCAAAAAAATGTTCTGAATAACATGAATTTTAGATTGTAAACCATATGCAGCTGAATATTCCAATTCAGAGTTTGAAGTAATCTCTACTAATGAAAAGCAAATTATTCCAGCTAGGCTATGAAATAATGCAGGAGCAGATCAAAGTTTAAGCATATTATATGCATATAAAATTATGTAGAGGTATATAAATATATATAAACACATAAAAGTGCAGGCAATAAGAGGTTTAGACTGCATTAAGCAGTCACTCTCTGCTGAATAATTTACAAATCCCAGGCACAGCAGACAGTCACAGAAATCAGACGAAACTAACCAGAGTGAGGTGATGATCTTCTGCCTGACATTATTCACAGCCACAAGACAAGTTCTTTTCCATGAGCTCTTGACCAGAAGGTTTCAGAGCTTTTGTTCTCCAGGTAGATTAGCAGTGCCACCAACACACGGATTATTATATCATTTCAGTATCTACAGACTCTGCAGTGTTCTTTCTTTTTCTATGTCATAACATTTCTACAGCATAAATTGAATTACATTGTGTAAATGTAATGTAAGACCTTTTAGACCTTTCCCTCAATAGCAGGTTTTAATGTTACTAGGGCTATGGCTGCTTTTCTCTCTCTTTAAAACTAAATGGTCAGATGGAAAAGCAAAGGAGAAAGGAAAAGAGCAAAGGAGAAAGGTAAAGAGTTTTAAACTACATAATCTGGTGATACCAGGCTCATTATAAAAGCAGGATTTCTTACAGAAATAAAGAACACACACTTCAAAGATCCCTTTTGCAACTGTCCAGACACTAACTGACAAGAAATGGGTGTAAAGAAACAATTCTAAAATAACCTACTAGCAATGTTTGCCATGTCATTTGTTACAGGTTTCAGTGTGTTAAAGGGAATTCTGCAAGGAAGATAATTATAATTTTGATATGTTAATGAACACTTTAATTGTTTTGATCTTTTAGTATAGATAGCTATAAATAAAATATTTGTTCCCTCTTCTCTGCTCCAGGAAGAATTTTTTTTAGGCAAAGGTAAGATAATTTGGTGTCTTCATACGACTTCATAGTCTGTTAATAGGGTTGGACAGTCTCAGCCAAACAGTTGCTTTAGAGTGTGACGGAAACAGCAGATACTGTACTGCCTACTACGCCAGGAAGAGCCTGTGAAGTCTTCATCTGCTCTTTCTCCATCGTTATTCAATAATTTATGCTGCAGCATACTTACAAAATACTTACTGTACTCACTTGCAGAATGAATGGCAGTGAAAGGGGGGAGGGGGCTTTGGGCTTGCCTTAATTCTCATCTACGCCCCCAACTCATACTCTCTACACAACTCTCGTTCTTGACAGCAGAAATTCTAGCTGTCCTAACGCAATGACAGAAGGTTAAGAGCTAAAACCTAAAGCCAGGGGGGTTTTTTTTGTGCATGTGGGACTGTTTGCAGTTGGAATAGCCCTGCAGCAGCTTCACTTGCAATGAGCTTGGTGCCTCTGCTTGCTGGAATGATCCAGAATAAGTTCTTGCTGTGTAGGAAAATCTGTTTTCTCATCAATTTCTCATGCGGAGAGAAAGCTCAGCGTTCACATTTACATCAGTGCTGTATCAGTCCTTAACTAGTATGTCATGATAGGAGAAGTTTGCATTATCCCTCCGTGTTTTACCTCACAGTCAGCTGTGGATGCATAATAGCTCTGAAATACCTTTTTATAATGGGCTGCGAAACAGAAGTCTGAATTACAAGTGAGAAGGGCCTCTAGCAGATGTTCATTGCTGCACACAGAGTATTGAAAATCACAATCCACTTCACCATTCTTTCTCCACAGTGTGGTTTTGTTTAATTTACCACGAGTAACACCACCACCACTGCTCTGTCATATATTTTGGCTTGGGAAAAGGTTTATATTTGTCCATAGCGAAGGTATCAGATTAGAAAAAACACATTGTTCTGCACTCTTTTCTTGGCATGGTAGTAGTTTGGCTAGAGAAAACTGAACATACAAATCTGCAGCTATATGAAACCATCTGGTTTACATTATTTTCTTCAGTAAAATAGAAACGCAGCTGTGTTTAAAACCCATGGAGGTCAAATATATTTCCTTCAGAAAATGTAAATATAGCCATCATAAAGCAAATAATGACTAAACGAGAAAATAGTGTGCTAGAGTTTTAAGATCTGAGGTAAAATTTGAAAAAGCAAACAGTTGGCTATGTGAAAAAAAATTCTTACTATTGTATCAGATACAGGATACCTACATCAAATACAGGGAAGAAAGGTGCATAGAACATTAAAGTGTAACCAAGGTGTTCTGCAGCTGCATTCTCTGTCTTTTTCACCATTACCAAAAGTCTTCAATAATGCTTGTTACTGGGAAGTCTTCAGTTGTAAATAAAGCTGGTTTACAAATACAGAGAAGAGAGTGTTTCTAACCAGCACAGAATACTTCCTTGTAGGCAGGTTAGTAATAGCAATCCATTCAGACTACAAATTGTCTGTTCCACAACCCTTCACTTGCTCTTACAATGGTTTACAAGCCTCTTCAACAGGCCCTTTTGTTGATAAGATACTCATTCACTTTTGTTAATAAAAATGAGATATTGTCAAATGATACCAGGCAAACTGAGAGAAATTAATTGCAGCAAGAAGAAACATAGATCAAATTATATATAAAAATATATATTATTTTTTAAGGACAAAGCAAGTTTTTCCAGTCTTTTATTTGAGAGTGAATTTAGCTTTAAGCTTGCCTGAAAATATTCTGTAAAGATTTATTTTAGATGATTTTGCTTTTCAGAATTGTCTAAACCAATCTTTAACTGAAAACTAGATAAGATTATTTAGGCATGAGAATCTTGACATGGATCCAGGAAGGGGATATCAAAGAACTTGGAGAACTCTTTATACACCAAATTCAAGTGTTTCTGAAATTAAATGCAGTAATTAGTTCAGTAATAACCAAATCCCTTTGGCAGGTTTGGCAACTAGAAGACCAGTACTTATTTTCAAGTTCTTAGTAGATTTATTTTTTTTCTACTGCATCGTAAGTGTTAAATTTTTACTTCAGTGCTACAGGTATGCGTATGCCAAGGTGAGATGTGAACTGATAGCAAGTGCCAATATAAAGTGTAATGTCTGGAATTGAACTGGTTGCAACTGCTAATAACAACAAAAAATTTACTCTTCAGATGTATGATTCACTGTCATTAAAAACATTCAAAAGGGTATATTTGTTCCATTTATGACTGCTCTTTCTGAGAAATTATTAGTCTAGGGAACAGTATCAGATTGAAAGCAGAATTTATATGTTGATAAATATTGGTAAATACATGCATACATTCTGAAAAAAAGATGTCCAGTAAAGTAATATCATCTCTCACCTGAAATCTGAACTGAAAGCCACCTGATTTCTTTGCAAGTTTAACTCTGGGACTCTGGCATTCCTGATTAAAATATGTGTTCCTGATAGGTGTATTAAAGCTATGCTTCTCTACAGGAGCTATTCCATGATTATTTCCATCCCATCCCTGATTGCTCCGTCTTTCTGCAGCGATGAATTACAGACGGTGCTGCAAATCACATTTCTGAAGCAGCACATCCCTTACAAATGAAATTATTTACTCTGCTCACACTTGGTCTTATGTGTATTCCTCGACAAAACAATTTTCACACGTTTTGTTCCCCTATAGTGGTTCCAGTACAGATGGACCATTGGGCAGAGGTGAAGGAAGGAGTGAAGGAAAATACAAGGCAATTATTGTTTGCTTGGTTGCAGACATTTACTGTGCCATATAAATTGGAGGGACTGTACTAAAGGTTTATAACATAGTTTGATTGTTTTAATTGTATTTTTCCCATTGAAGAGAAGGTTAAAATGTCCTCAAAAGCAGAATGGTAGTTACTTAATTATTTAAAATTAATACTTAATGTCACTATGTAATAAGGTGTAAATCGATATCTCTGTGGTGAGATACAAACATATTGGATAAAATTCAACATTTCAAAAGTAACAAATGAAAAATAAGAATTAAATTATATTTTATGGGATCTGATAATTTTCCTTAAAATTATTATTCTTCTTTTCCATTTTTTGAAACTTATCAAAAATATCAAATTAATTTTCAAAAAATCAATATTTACGGTGGAAAATATGTTAATTACACAATTTCTAATTATGCCTGTTTGTTTTCACCTCATTAGCTGCCAGAAGACTACTTTACTGCTTGAGAGGAAAGAGAACCTTGACCAAATGACATGAAAGCTGGAAAAATTCCATAATTGAGTGTTTGTGCTCACATATAAATCTATTTGTTCTGGTTTGATTTTCTTGCTTTCCTTTATAGTATGTCAGATAATCAAAAATATCTTCCGTTTTAATTAATGGCTCTCAAAATTGAGCTTTATTTAAATTCTAAAATAAACCCTGGGAATTATTTTCAGGCTGCAGAAATATGTTTTCATTTACTGAAGTGGATGTAAAATTATGTAATTTCAGTCCTGTGGGATTTACTACATGCAGTCTGAGCTTCCAGATCCACCCTGGAAACAGAATATTGTTGTATAGTTTACTAGAAATACACTAATAATAATTCCAATTAATAGAGGGAGAAATTTCAGGCTCCTTTCTAGACTGTACCTACGTTGTCTGACCAAGAAAAAGAGTAGCTGCTTAGCTGTTGGAGACAGATTTTAGTCTAAAGATATTTCTGACTTAGAAAATTCATTTACAGTTAACAGATATATTTCGGATTAAATGAGTGCTACTTGAAGATATGCTGGCAAAATACATTGAAAGAGACAGAAGAAGGTTTTTGAACTCTATAAAGAAAGTTAGGAAAGAGCTGCTGTGCTACAAGAGTAAATTAGACAGCAAAACTGCAGTAAATACAGTAATAAATAATCAGTATGAATAAAGACACTAAATAAGAAGACTACTAAACTTGGCCATCAGGAGGAAGGTGTGACTGAAATGCATAGTTTTGAATCCATGGAAAATATAGGAACTAAATTATTTATTCCATAGTTCTGCATGAACTGGCATGTGCAAGACCAGTTTCCATTTTTTTATAAATTGTAAAATCAGAACTAATAACATCAGATTAGATAATAATAAATATCTGGAGAGTAAGGCAGATACAGACTTATTAGTCCATCATAATTAGTATAAAAGCATTTAGAGAAAAACACAGACTGTGAGAATAATTAAAATTAGAAAGTTAATAGTAGTCAAAATAAAATACATTATGGTTTACTGCAAAATAATTTTACTGGACTAATCTGCTATATTTTTTTGACAAAACAATTGAATGGTTTCAGGTAGATAGGATGCTCTTTTTTTAGATGTGGATTGAATTAGTGCTTTTGATGTACTGTCATGGAAGAAGTTATCCTTGTACCTGGAAAAGAAGATGGTGCAGGTCCATAGGAATTTGTTAAATAATAATTCCCCTAGCAACATGAAAATACTGAGTGGGAAACTAGAACTGAAATTCTTCAAGTATTTGTCTTGGTTTTATTATATATACCATTTTCGACCAATGAGACCTTAGAAAGTGTAAGTGTAATGATTAATAGTGCTGACACAAAACTGGACTGTACTGTCAATACAGAATAAAATAATTTTATTTGATATCACTTTTAACTTTAAAATTACTGTTAAAGAGAAGAGGAGAAAACTACAAAATCCTAAGGAAATACTAAAGAAGAGGAAAAATACAGATAAACTCATTGATTACATCATGAATCTGATCTATTAAAGCAATGTAATCATAAAAAGAGCTAATGTGATCACAGGATGAATCAAGAAAAAAGTTATTTCCACTAAGACAGGGAAATACTCATGATCTATACTGGTCACAGGCAGAATTTAATTTGCAAGATTATATATGCTGTCATCCATTACTTTCCAAGGAAGTAAACTAAATACTAAAATAAAGTCAGAATGTGCTAGGAGGTTGCTCAGATAAAGGAAGAATCCATCATAAAAGGGCAACAGACTAGAAAACGTTGGCCTGATCTGTGTGTCAGAACAAAGGTAGAAAACAACAATGATTGCTCTTTAGAAGTGCATGTGAAAGCTAAACTGTAGGAAGGAAAAATAGAGAGGTTTAGACTAATGGACAATGTTGACATAAGAATAAATATATATGAACCATCTTGCAATATTTTAAGATGAGGACTGGGAAATTCGTGACTATCAGCAGAAGAACTGATTCATATGAGAAGGAGCTTCTGAAAGAGAATGTTTATTCAAAGATATAATATGTATGAGTTACCTCCTTTTTTATTTTTTTTTTGTAGAGTTACATTTATTAACTGAAAAATCCATAAATGAAGCAGTTTTGGATACCCCCTTCCTGGAAGTTTCCAAGGTCAGGTTGAATGAGGCTTTGAACAAACTGATCTAGTAGAAGATGGATCTACCTGCCCAAGGTGGGGCGGGATGAAACTAGATGAACATTAAGACCCCTTCCAACCCAAACCACTCTATGATTCTGTGAGATAAGTAACAATGCCATAAACATCTTATCAAAAGCTAAAAGGATGTGGTTTGTACTACCTTTGGTCTGGGTCAGAGTCAAATCATTTTCAGGTTTTACCTTTGTTATAGTTTTATTTGTTTCAAATGGTTGGAATGGTTGGACTCGATGATCCGGTGGGTCTCTTCCAACCTGGTTATTCTATGATTCTATGAAATTAAAACTTCATCTTTAAATCAATACTTTGTTTCCAGATCAATTTTTATGGCATTTAAGTACTTCTTTGAAATAGTATATTTTTTCAAACTAGTCTAGAAAATACTGCTATCCCAGCATTTAAAACAAACCTCTTACTATCGGTGTTTGAAAATCTGCTGCTTCTTTTTTTCTTATTATTATGTTTAATGATAATTGCAAGAAAACACCTATCCAAAACTCTCAGTATAAAATTTGTAATCCCTTGTCTTCACTAAACTGTTTATTTCTATGAGCTGTCAGTTTACATATATGAACTACAAGACTTCTCTTTCTTACTAATGCCTAGTTTCTGTACTACAGGTTTTTGTCCAAGTTCTGTTCTGTTCTGCTCAGGCTTGTTCTGCACACATTTATGACCCATTATGTCATGTTCTTTTAGTGACTGAAGTCTCTTGCATGCTGCACAGTTATATAGTTGAACACAAGAACAATCGTACCAGTACATTGCTAGTTATTGGCCTCCAACTAGACTTTGTACCTGAATCATTCAGACAATTCAATACACCTTATTATCTCCTCATTCAGCTCATACTTTATTAGCTTCTCCATGAGGATCATATAGAAACTTAGTGGAAAATTCAGTCAAGTGGAAGTTTGTTAACTGAGCTTGATTAAACAAGGTTATGATTTCGTACATTTGCTGATTGTTGTGTGGATGAATCCCACAGAATTTCATTTCTCTGTATTTGAAGTATGTCTTTTAATTAAATAATGTTTTTACAACATTTTGGCTAGTTTAAACTATCATCACATAAAACAGGGAAATAAATTCACCTGGGACCACGCAGCACATGTTGAATCTTGCCTTACTCACATAGATGCAGCTAAGGAAGTTGGGAATTAATCCCCTAGGCATGTTAATGCACTTCTTTGACAACTGTTATTATCTCTAACAAGGTATTTAAATTGCAGATATTCTGCTGACTGAATATTCAAAAGGTATTTGACAGCCAATCATCAGTGTCCTAGATGTGTTTTCCTGTTGCTATTGTATCCTGTGACTTTAGCTTCAGGATAGCTTATTTAATCTTTAGAGCTTTGGTGTCAGAGATATTTTAACTCTTTATAGTAAACTTTTCTTTTCATCGCACTGAATTAAGCACTTCTACCAGGGACAAAATTGTCACTAGCTATCTTTTTTTATAGATTTGTGTTGCAAACTATCGGTTTTGGCATAGACCCCTTTTGGACTCTGTTGGTAACATATGCTGACCGTTTTTACAGTATATATAAATACATATTCCTGGTTTCTTATTTCTTAATTAGATTGAAAGAACCACAAAAGAACCTTCCTAGGACACCTAATAGTATTTTAAGAATCATTGACTTTCCATTGACTTTTATTAAAAGTTGTTTTAAAAATACAAACACACTTTCAGCTACCTTTAGTTATTTAAGAGACTTCACGTCAAAGACTGCGACTGTTATATGTCAGTGGGGGATTATTATTCTTTACAAAACCAACACAGACAATTCCTCCTTAGATAATATATGTGTGTCTATTTTTTTATTCTTTTCGATTTCCTTTTAAAAAGTGTTTTGAACTAATTAACTTAATACTGAAATCTGATCCCCATATTCATGGCTGCTGGAATTCTCCTGTATCTCTTTTTGGTAGCTGTTAACATACATACTATCTTTCATTTTTCCAGTAGCAATAGTTGAGCAATAGTCTGAACTTGAGTTTGTCGTTCAGAAAATCAGGAATTTAAACCTCTTTGGAACTTGTTATTAAATAGTGTCTGTCTTTATGTTTATTTTGCCTTTGGACAAGGTGGAGGGGCTGTCAGCTGGTTGTCTCTGTGTATTGCTACCTATTTAAACAGTCTCTAATATTTTAAATATATGGAGGTATTGTGAATCTTGCTAGCAAGTATTCTGCTTTTTCTTCTCATGGGAATTGATGCTGTCAGGTCTGTGCTAGGTTTGCTATGTCACCTCTTCTAGGAACTTATGCAGATAAATCACATAAGTGAGAACAAATGCCTGGTAGTTATGCATGTGTGTCTATAATTAGGGAAGAGATAATGAGTTTGCAGCCTGAGATCTCCCTTGGTAGTTTGTTTATCCTAGGTGAAGAGAACAAGAGAGAATTGAAGAAGGCAAGAGGAAGGGCTGGGATGCTTTTTGGGGCATCAACAATGATTAACTGATTATGTAGTGAGAGCTCTCCACTATAGCACTGAAACTATATACAGTGCAAAAGAAATACATAGGTTTAATATTCACTCTAGTATGGAAATTATTTTAGTTAGGACCTATCACTGAAGTCAACTTCTAAAGATGACTTTTAACTGCATGTTGGGAGTAATTGACATCGAAGAAAAATCTTTGTTTATTATAAAATATTTTAATATGTTTATACCTAGGTAATTATAATCTAAGCTTGGCAAGTGGAGAAATAAAAACCAAATATTCAGGGTACTAAGGGACTGTTTGTAGGTGCAAAGTTATAAAGGTGATGCAAAAGGAGAGCTTGACAGTTACATCCTTTTTTTTTTTTTATTCTAGAAACAAGGCTTTATGATCTTCTTTCAGCTTGTCCTCCTTTTAGAAACCTAAAGATTGGTCTCTTAGTGGGTTTCTCTAATATTTAGGACATTTTCTTGTGTCCCAGACATAGACTGACGTTTTACATAAAATTTCCTTTCATCTTTTTTCTGTGTCCTGTTACAGAAAATTAATTCAACATACAAAATATGATTTATAAAAAGTTTTTAGTAACTACAATTAAATTTGTCTTTGGCAGAAACTTTTTTCCTCTTCTTTTTTATTGAGTAAATGCCAGCAATTATTAGTATATCATGAAAACTATATGACTATTACATGTAGTCTCTGAGATCTTGCTTAAGTTGATTCAGCCAGTGATATTAAAATAATGGATTGTCTAAACTACACATCTTTCTTAATATAAAAATCTTGTTCAAGCTTGATGCTCCTGCATTTATTAGGAGTGAAAAATCACTAATATTGTTTCTGCCACAGATCTTTTCAAAGAGAATAAAGAAGAGCTGGCATGCCAATGACACTCAAAATTAATTTTAGACATGCCTTAAACTAGGATCTCCCACATGAGAACTCAGGGTCCAAGTGAAACTGTCTTGCAGCTCACTGTATAGAAAACCAGCACATTACCCTTTAAACAAATTTCATATTTACAGAGTATTTTGATGGAATGATCAATAAAAGCAAATACGTAGAAAACAGACATTGAATTTTCAGTTACTTGTCCTTCACACTACTACTTGTGATATAATGACTGCTGAAAGATCATATAATGAAATCTGAATCAAGGTAAAATTTATCACGGTGAAGTTCAGGATATTAGGCATCTGACCTATAGAACAAACTCCTTGGTTTCAGATGAGTGTAATGTTCCTATAAGACTGAGAAATACTAAGGTCACAAATTATACATGAACTGCTAGATCTTTTCATCTGCACAACTTCCTCTACATAGAGTCAGACAGAATTTGTTGACAGTAATGTTTATTTGTTTTTGTTTAAAAAAAAAGGAATTCAAGATCTAAAGTGAATACTTACTGAGTTGTGCTGGGCAGTATTAGTGATGGGATCAAACATAATGTGTTTACTACATCATGTCAACAGTTCTCAGCTTGCTCTGAAATGAAAACAAGAGAAATATGACAAGGTAGGCTCAAATGAAAGGTTGATATTTACTGACTCAAAATTTTTTTAGTCTCCTGGTGGGATATCCATTTGATTGTAACTCATTTTTTCTCATCAGCTTCTTGAAATCCTGTATTGTAAATATTGTCTGACCGAAACCCTAAAATAAGCGTCAAAAGGGACTTGAAAGTAAGTGGCCACATGTAAAAGGTAAATGTTTCCACTAGTGTCCAAATTTACCAGAAGTTCCCTTTCCAGTTTATGAGTTTTCATCACTGAGCTGAACTACAAAGAGATGAAATGCAATTGCTTGCAACTTTGCTGAGTCAGTTGAACTCTAACATTCCTGTGACAAGTGACCGTGCAGCAAAGTTCCTGACAAAACAAAACATGTATTTTACTGATCCTCCAACTTGACCTTCCAGTTAATTTGTAGGAGGATGAAAGCTACTGAAACCAAACCACTGTTAATGCAGCTTTGTTGATTCATCTATAAATATTGTTCTTTCTGCAGTATTACTTTGGAAGGGATGTTTCATTGTCATTCCAAGAAAGTGGTACCCTACTGAATGATTACCTTCTCAGGGAAAAGATGAAAAAATAATTACTAGGCCACTTTGCAAACTATATAATGTTACTTATTTTCTTATGGAAAGGACCAGCATACAGAAACATCCATAATCCACATATTTTACCTATAGTCTTGGGGGAAGATAGGACAGGGAGGTGCACGAGAACATCACATTGGATTTTAGCACTTTAGGTAACCAATTCTGTGCGTTTCGGGTTTTTTTTCTGGTTGTTTGTTGTTGTCCCCCTCTGCAATTACAGAAGGAGGCAGAGACATCAAGATAAGGCTTGACAAAACTTTCCTGACCTTCAGGCTGCTGCAAGTAACAGTTGGTAACAATGACATTTAAATAAACCACATCAGCATCTCTATCCTCCATTTCTCTCCTGTGTTTTAAGTATGTGGGGCCAGCTGGATCCATCAGAGGCACAGTGGGTCAGGAATGGTTGGACTCGATGATCTGGTGGGTCTCTTCCAACCTGGTTATTCTATGATTCTATGATTCTACTTCTCCTTTTGCATTAATTGTATGGAACTGCCAAATAGTAGCACATGTCAAATAAATCTGTCAGTGGTCACTGCCTCCATCTATGTCACATCCCAGATTCCTGCCTGAGACAGAGTCCTCACGCAGTTCTGGGTCAAAACAATTAGTGGCAGGAAAGGGGGAGAGGCAATTCAGATTAATGGATAACTTTGTTTAGGATTGAGGTGATTAACATCCAAGGCCCATACACAAGAAATAATTATCAATAAGCAATTTAAATGAAACAAACGAACTCTGAACAGCAACTGATATAAGTGGAACAGATACACTGTATGCATCAACTGTCTTACAAAACTATATATATATCTATTTAAGCCATGTGGCTTTATGGGAAATGAAAGTAAGTCTTGATTTACTTAACAACTTTAAGAGAAGAAAGAGAGAAAGAAGTGAGAGAATTGAGAGAGTGAGAGGAGGAGAAAGAAGAGAGATCACCAGTCCTGGATCTGCTCTCAGACCTGCCAACAGGGGGTGTTTGGTGTGGAGAGTCCCACACAAGGCTTGGGTGTGCTCATGTTTATAGCCCCAATCCCAGGGTTTCTTGAACTTCAATTTCCCCAAGGTCCAGGAGTGACCGGGAGACCTGTCATGTCAAGAGAAGTGACACCACACCCCTCCCCATAACATCCTGAAACTCTCTTACCCCATCTCCAGGAGCGGTTGAGATGAGCCCAGAGGGCTCACCATACAGTCGTGTCTAGCTTTTCCCTTACAATATCCAAAGACTCCACTACTTGAAGAAGTCATTCTCATGGGATACAACGCAGTTGGGGAGCATCTTGTTGATTCTGTTGCTGAATGCTTGTATCTGTTCTCTTCTGTTACATCCACAGTCTGTAGGAACAACCAGAAACAATGAAACAGTAAATTTTTGGACATATAAATCATAAATTGTTAATATAATTATGTTTGAACTGTTTCAACAGAACAATAATACACCAACTTGAATTGATAACAGTGTAAACCACTGCATTGTTTACATACAAATGTCAGTGTGCAATATTTATGTTATAGTTTCTGGTTTTTGTTTTGTTTCTACCCTAAAATCAGCTAAACATGTTACCTTAAAATAATAAACTTTCTATGAATATGATGAAAAGAAACTGGGAGCGTTATGACATTGTAGGGATTTTGCAGTTGCATCTGCAGGTTTTTTAACAATCAGGTCAGGGTTATAGAGCTTTCTAAATGAATAGAAACACTCCTTAATCCCTCTATAAAGAAAATTCACAGAACTAAAAATCAGAGGAAAAGAAGAGTGGATTTGAAACTGTTGCGTCTATGAGAACATAAATAACGTTGTTTGTATGATCTTTTGTTTATATAACTGTAACTTTAAAGTCTAGGTTATTTCCAAAGTTAACATGGACAGATATTTTTTGGTTTTATCGAGCATTTATTTGTTTTAAGGTGCAATGGTGCTTTAGGTCTTTTTTTCCTTCTTCATTTTCTGTGTGCATACTCTAAGGTTTCCCAATTAAATCTTGTCTGAAGATATATAGGTTGCATAATTCTTAGTACAACAGAGATTACCAAATGCTAGCATAGACTATAGAATTTATGGTGTCTTTGTGGTTCACTGCCCTCATGCATCATCACAGAAAGCTCAAGTCTCTAAGTAATATCTCTGTCCCCTTCTAATGACCCATGGAGATACACACTTTTTGTAAACTCATTCTTGTTTTTTAATTTATTGGCTTAGAGTTGACTCTCCTGCCTAATCTAGTTTCTTAGTAAATAGCTACAGGGTTTGGTTTTTTTTAAATACATATTGCAACTGCTATTTCATATGTTAATTGGAGTGTCTGAAAGAAAACAATTTCCACTTGTAAACATAATTTACAAGAGGATAATTGCTGTCCACTTTACAATCTTACAAAACTGTCTTACAAATATTAGCCTTCTGTGTTCATTCCTTCTTGAACAGAAAAAAAGAGTGTATTTCATGGAAATTTGTACTCGTAAAACATGATTCAGGAGCAATATAGAGGCTGCTTTCTGTCTCATAGTGACCCTGAACTATATTTATTTCATGTGCTACAGCTATGCTCTACTATTATTTCAAGACTGCATGATGACAGACTGCTTTGAAAAAAGAGCCACCAATCTGTAAAGGTCAAGCTGTGTTTACACTTCACACTAGTTTGTTATTTATTTTTTAAGCAGTACATAGAAAATTCTGTCTTTTTTTTATGTTGATTATTGATTTGCATGGAAAATATCATACAGCTAATACATTTTGCTTGATAGAAGGATTATCAGGCTACCATGTGAGATAACTAGGAAAGAGCTTGATCAAAAGACCAGCCATGGAAAGATTTCATGTCTTTGAGAATCCTAAGGTAGTCCTATATGTAATTCTACACTCACTTTTTTCTTGTCTTTAATTAAAGTTTAAGACAAAATAATCCACATTTTGCCTTCAAAATGTTTTTTAAATCAGTGAAGAGCAATCATTTTTATAAACCCTAATAACACAGTAATTCATTATCCACTTTAGTTACTATGAAACTCCTCAGTCAACATTTAATGCATAATCAAATAATTTCCATAGTGTAAAGCATTCCAACACTGTAAACTGTTAGTAAAGACCTGCATGGCAATAAATGTTTTGGAGTATACGATATTTTATTTAGTTTGATTATCTACTTATTTTTGGTTCTAACATACCACTCAAACTTCCGTATTTTCAATCTTTAGAATTTTGGTTCCTGAAATCCCCAAATCTTGAGAAGAAAGTCAGCTTTAGGTTTGATTTTCATGCATTTCACAGATTTGCTGTTTATCTAAATTGTCTTTAGTCTCTTCACAGCTTACAGAAATCACTAGGTTAATGATTAACCCTTAGTTAATGCTGCGTTTATTTAAATTAGGATATAAAAATATCTATTCTCGGATTTTTTTTTTGAGAAGATGTCTATACTGTGTCTTTAATTAGATATGACATTGCCTATTTTGCAAGTTTGCCTTGAATTTGCATATTCCTCTCTGAAGGAGAAACTGTCTATGTACACAAGGTGATTTAAGTACTAAGACTCAACTCTTGCATCACACAGACTCCCAGACCACAATCACATAAGTGTTTTCAACAGCTCTGTTTGCAACCTGTTTCCAAAAACTCTAGCTGCAAAACTATAGGCTTGCAAACTTCTTGGCTGCAATGAAAATTACCTCTAGTACTGTAGCTTTAAAGGTAAGGAGACAAACAGTAACTGTCAGATCTATTTTGAGAACTCAGCATATTACTCTGCCTCATTTGCATGATCAAAGAGGAAAAAATTAAATTTAAAATCTGTTTCTTGTTACTGTTATAAAACATTGAAAAAAACCCAAATAATATTCACTAAACCCTGTATTTTCACTCAAGCAGTAATAAGAAAGAAACACCTAGGGACGATGGGAGAAACGACATTAAAACTGTAGATTTAGCTTCTTGAATTGGTTTGTTCCCTTTTTTTTCTCTTTTTTTTTATTGTAGTAAAGCAAGTCAAAGCTATCCTTGGAGACCATATGTGCTATTATGTAAGCTCCATATCGATTATCAGAATATCAATTGATAAGATAGATGACCAGTGAAGATGCCTTTTTTGAGGAAACTCTACAGCCTACAGACAGTATGACTGGTCTGTAAACAGTGGATGGGAGGAGGGGTGTTTCTTCATCCTGCAAAAACAATGTATAAAGATATAATTCCTAATAAAATACTGAAATGAAATATGGAAGCGGTGAAAAACATAGACTCTAACATATGTTTGAAATGGTAGGGGATGAAATAAAGAGGCTTCCCCCCCCAAATTAATTTTCCCCATTATTTTTATTGGGTCTTATATGGATTAAGGAAAAGCTAAGAGAAAATATACTTGCTCTTAAAAACCTTGAAGGCAGTACATTTTAAATGATGTAAAATCACTTAAGAAATCCTGATTTTTTTTTTGCTATCCTTCTTATTTCAAGGACTGATAGTGAAAGCAGCATTTTTTGGCTGTATGGAAGGAAACTACATGGAATACTGCTTCTAGGGAATGATAATGGAGCTGGTGAGCCCATGTCTAAACCTTTCTGAGTCCATAAGCTAAAGGGTTTTTCCACTGAATGATCTACAATCGATATAAGAGGGCAGGGAAACAGATATTTCATTTATTCTCAAGGAACCAGAATGTGTTGCTGAAGTTAATGCTAAATTATGCTGTGGTATAGATTTCTTCCTGATGAAAACTGGAACCAAGAGAGAATCAGGCTTTTCTGTATTCCTGTCTATCCTTTTCTCTCATTAAATGAAAAAGGAAAGCATTCCAAGAGTTAACATTTCTTTGAAAGACAAGAACTGTGTTTAATTTAGGGCTCTGTTCAACAGAAAACGTATCTCAGTTGTCAGTCCTTGAAATGTCCAGCTATATATGGCAGCAAAGTCCTTGTGTACATCTAAGGAATTTCTACATTTCCTGTTTCCCACTGCTTTTCTTTAAAATAATTGTCCCCACTGGGAGGCAGGCTGCTGAAACCATTCAGTTTGGGCTGCACTGACTTTATGGCCAATACATTTTGCTGCACAGCTGGAGAAAGGACAGCTATGTAGACACAACAATGGAAATAAATTGAGAAATCTAGAGAGAAGAGTTGGGATTAGCATTTTTTCTTCAACCATTTGGGTGTATCCAAGAGAATACTGATTTCACTAGGCTTTTGTGTTGTGATACCTTTGTGATACGAGGGACAGACCTGTGGCAGAGTATAATATCATGAACTGCTGTAGTTTTGCTTAAAAAATGAAGTTGGTTTCTATTAAGTGTTGCATTTTCTGCATTGTTTAGTTTACAAATATCTATTCAACTGAAATCTCACACTCAGAAGAAAAATATGAATTATAACTTCATTATAGCTTAACAAAATTATACAGCACCCAAAGTCAAATTTGATTGTCACTCAAAATGGTAATTTAAAGTTGAAAATCTGTACTTCAGTTTCTCATTCAGCTATTTAAACTAGCTCTGCTAGTGAAAAGATTCTTAAGTCTGTGTTGCAGTAGATTACTTTCTGGGATCAAAGTTAAGTGAGTGCATTAAATCCATCCAGAATTATATTCTTTCCATTCACATTAAATAAATTATAATCACCTTAAACTGGCAATAATGAAATGTCTTAGCTACAGAAAACTACCAGGCAATGCTAAAACTTCTTGTGTTATCCTTCTCACATTCTGGTACTGATATATTATTAATAAGTGCACAAGTGGATTTATCTGTTCTTTGCAGATGTATTAAATCTAGCTATTGGTTTCTCTCTCTCTTCTGGTAGCCTGAAAAATGAGAAAGTGGTACATGTTTAATATGAGGCACCACAAGCGTTGCCAGCCTGCAATGTGTTTTCTTTTCATCTCCAGTTGTGTGAATATATCTTTGTATTCTATCAGCAGCTATCAAAGATTCAGAGGACAACTCATCAGTATTCCTCCCTCACTGAAGTGTCTTATTTGTACTAATTATAATTAATGTTAAAAATAGATATGGACTTAGATTTAATTAAATTGAAGCCATGTGCTCAGTTCTTTACCTCAAAAACAACATTTAATTGAATAGAGGTTAGAATCTTGCTAAATTTTTAATTGTTGTTATAAGTATTTGTGACAATTAATGTTTATTGACTTTTTCAAGATATGGTGAGGACTTTGTAAGCTACTGCAGAGATTGAAGCTTATTAAATTCTCACAGAAATATAAACCTGAAACAGAAAAAGGAAAGAGTTGGTAAAGTTCCTATCAAACCTCACTCTTACTTGGCACTTGCCTTAATGCATTACATCTTTTCTTTCACATTTAAAAGTGTTCAGAAGGTTTTTAATTGACCTTTTGCTGCTCTAAAATTGACGCATGTGTTACCTTTTATATATTAAAAAAAACTTGTTCAGTGAACAAAGCAGGGGACAGAAAAGCTGGAAACCTGAAGAACACAAGATGCTGTTTTGTTGCAGGCTGAGCATGTACGAAGCACAGATGAGCACAAGGCAGGAGCCTGTTGAGTCTTGACAAGAATTTAAAGACACGCAGGCTGCGAGGAGGTCACTGGAAGAGAAAGCAGAGTGAGTATTTTATCAGCTGATTTAAAATCTAATCCTCTCCCACATACCAAGGCTAAATAAATGTTCCTGCAACATCAGCGTTGAGGAGCGACTACCTCCCCTGTGCTTGTTACCTCTCCACGCTGTAGCCTTGTGCTTTAAGTTAACCTTTCTGCTTAACTGCTCCTATAATAAGCTGTGAAACTTTCTGAGCCTTTCATTGTCCAAAACACAAGAAAGAACTTTTTCTGTGAACTTACAATAAAACTCTGCTTTGTTACAATTATGCTGTTGAAAAGATGACATTTGTATCTTTTCCAAATGATTAAGGGCAATCTGTAGATTAGAAATATTGCTTCCTTGGTACATATAAAACAAGAAAATACACCTTAAATCCAGAGACTGAGGAACCGTGACAGATCAGTGAAACTTCCTCAGTAATTTAATTTGAAATGTTTGTACTGGAGTCTTCAGAAAATCAAAAAGGTAAACATTTATAAAATGTAATTTCTTGAAGTTGAATATGTCTTTATTTTAATTTTCCCTTGATACTATTTACTTTTTATGAACTATAGTTAGGTATTATAGTTAGTTGCTTCATTCTGTGGATCCTGCTAAATGTTCAGTTCATATATATATATTTGCCTTAGGAGTAGGAGTGCTTAAGAAATTCATATTCACCTATGTCCACCAATTTCTTTCCATTTGCCCCCCACCACCTAGCTGTGAAGCTCTGAGTGTGGAGGAATGTTGTAAGACCATTGAATAAATCCAATGTAATATAATTCTCAAAAAAATAAAAATATGAACAGGGAGATGAAAGAAGATGGAGACAAATAAGACAAGGCTCAGCTGGCTTTACTTTGGGATCAGTACAACGTGAGTCTACACCCTAAAAAATTATTGCCTAGAAGGCTCATTTTCCACAGGTAAAGCATTGTGGCCATTCAAATGCTGATTAAAATCTATCCTAAAGGGATATTCAATTTGATGAAAAAGGAATAGGACTTGGTAATAATTTCTTGCAGTGATAATGTCTCACGGATTGCTATTTACTACACCTAGGGTCTTCTGTCTCTCTTAACAACTGAAATTCATTTTCTTCCAACTAGATGTTATGACAGTTTAGACATCTTCTAATAAAAAACACAGTAAATGCAAGCTGGAACTAACTTATTTAATACCTCTCTTATGAAACAAGATTTAGACTTTCTCTACTATTCATGCTTAGTCCCTTTGTGTACCCTAATTTGCTGCTTGTTTGCCTGGTTAGTCTCCAACCTAATCTACATTGTTCTATGATTTTTTTACTTCGGACACTTCACACTACTTGAAAAATTCAGGGATGAAGGATGTAGGAAGATTTCACCCTCCCACTAGCTTCTAAATCCCATGTCATCACAGTGATGTAGGAACCTCATGTATGTTCCCAGAACACTTCCACATGTCCTCTTCGAGTTTCCAGTCAGGACCTGAAGTACCCAGAAAGATTTTGCAGCCTCACCGGTACTATGGAGCTGATTCTTAACTGCAGGGTAAATATTCATGTGTGTTTCTGTTACACCTGATCTCTGATAGCTTTGCTTAAATATTGGGGACCAGTTATGAAAGGTGGTACAATAAACCAGTGCTTCCCACTTAGACTAGATCCGTGAAACTTTCTCTTTCATTCGATATATAGTCAAGCAAGTTAATTCAGACGAGATGCTGTGTCTCTCCTAATCTCAGATCCATGTGTACCTGAATCCAGTTCCTGAGTCCAGAGTATTCAAAGGCAAGATCATAGTCAAATTTATTTTATAAAGCAACTTTCTATATAACATGTGAGCTTTGTTATATGAAACATTACAAATAAAAGGCACCACAATATATGTGAACTTATAGTTTTGATTTTAAGACAGGTAGTTTTGAGATTTTTTATAATATTAAGAAGATATTGAAGAAAAATAAAGAAAAATGAGTTCTAGTTCTATTGAATAGCATTAGTTGTTTAATGGCATCACATATACAGTGTCCATCAAATTATTTCTGATTAATATATAATATTAATATTATTTCTCTGAGCCATAACACTCTATCCTACTTGAAGTCACCACTGACTTACTTGTAAAATGTGTAAGGCCGTTAAAATCTTAGCAAAGCAGCACTTTGGTTCTTAAATTTTCTTATGAATTTAGGTATCTAATTTGCTTAGAAATAATAAGTTATTGTAAGTTTTATATCAAGAGGTATAATATTATTAAAATATGCAGTGTAATTCTGAATGTGTACCAAGATTATTGTTTTATTACATAAATTAATTTACAACCTTCTTTATTACCATGAGATGTACTTCAAGCTGATATTAAAATGAAATATGTTTGCTTTAGCATATCAGGGACATCTAACTGAAAGTAATGCTATTTTAGTACCACTGGTGACAATATCTTCCTGATGTTTCAACACTAATCCCATTAATTTTCAAACTAACTGTCTAAGGAAAATTTAATATGGATTATTGTTAAGCAGATATGACGATAAGTTGAAGAAGTTATTATTCTACCTATTTTATCACTGAGAAGGGAAAAAGAAGAAATATAATTTTTTAACTGTTTGTTCATTGAAGATATTAACCTTATTATTTACATCCATTGTTCTTCCAAGTTTTAAACATATACTCCTGAGAAGCCTGCCCTGAAGAAAAGGTCATTTAAGTTTCTGAAGACCAGCTGTTTACACCTGTTTTATTCTCTAATTTATACTGTGCTATCTATGAATCAAATATATTTTATAATGTACTAAGGGCAAAGAACCTTAATCACACGTGGAAATCCATGACAATGGCAGGTATTTATGAGTCTTTAAGTATATGCACTCTCCTCCTGAGCAAAGGACACTGTCCTTTAAAAGGAAAACTGTAGAATATGAGACCATTGACCTAAGAGTAAAAATAGTTACCATGTGCTGTGCAAATTGCATCACGCAAATTTTGTGTCAGTTAATAAATAATGTAAATTATTTCAAAAATGAGAGTATCATTCACAATTTTGAGCTGTACACAGTTTTCACTCTATTTTTATGAAAATGGTATTTTTTAAAAGTTGGAACTTCTCTGGATCAGGGTGTTAGATTCTCTTTTATCCCTTAATCTGCATCTATATGCAAATCAAAAGACCTGGCAACTATTACAGAGTTATATGCAAAGTAGGTAGCTTGACACCTAATCTATATACTTATGGTAATTTCACCCTAATTAGTGATACTAATGTCATTGTCCCCAATAAAAAATGGATTCTGTATTTTTCCTCCCATAGTAGCCTTGAATATCATTATCATTTCACATAGACAAAGCACTTTGCAATCTTTATGTAACAAATGTTGATAAGAAATAGCTAATTGTTTCATTTTCTATGTTTTATGCAAGTAGATGAACAATTCCTCATTTTTCATAGGAAAAATAAAAGGTCTTTGAGAAACTTATTCATTATTCTTCATAATTCTACAAAAATTAGCACATTCAAAGCTGCGAAGATTTAATCAGAAATAATAAGGCTCAGCTCTAAATGATCAATCCATTAGTGTTTATGTCAGCAAGAACTTTTATATTCAATACGGGCGTGTTTAAACTCCCAGTTCAGCATCAAAATTATAAATATGGGGATTCCTTTTCTTGAACTGATTGTCTTTAAGACTGCTGATGGGACAGTAGGTCATGAATACCAATACACTATTGTAGAAAAGAAAATATTAACTCAGTTTGAGCTCTTCTCAAAGAGGAGAGGCTGTAATATTTGCATGCATTTCCTAAGTAGACTTCTTAGACTGATTAATTTGGAGACTTCTAAACTTAAAACACACATGAATTTGTTTTAATGAAAAGAGCACAGTGTTAAGATTTTTTTCATATTTTTAATGAAAATAATATATGTACATGCCACTATATCGAAAAGGCACATTAAAAACATTATACAAACTTAAGACAGACTTCCATAAAGCAATTACCTGTTGGCTAGAATATCGTTAAGTACTAAGTATTTACCTTCCTCACTAAAAGACAATTTGGTCTTGTAATTGTGACTCCAGATGCCCCTATACTTCATATACTTCATATACATATTCATATACAGATGCCCCATACTTCATAAAAGACTTTAAAGTACAAAAGATGTTATATCTATCATTCTGGATAAGAATTCAGTGTAAACAGATTAAATATTCCGTGGGCTTAAAACCTCATTCAGACACTATAGTCCGAATTAGCTGTTAGAATATTTGCATAAACTTTGACCATGGTAAGAAATATAATAACAAAAAAGCCCAAAATTCCTAGTAAAGTCATTATTCTTTGTACTGTAGTTTTCTTCCAATATGCAGTTTTCTAAGTATATCCAACATAACAACATTTCTATTATCTAATAAAAAGTCATCACCAAAATCTTCAATCGCTTATAGAACTCAGATTATATAAATCAATGCATTTGGCATTTCTGATTGATACAGCAGAATATATTTCTGTGTCAAAAGCTAGATGTATTAGTTGTCTTAATGAAACCGTACGAATGAGTTCTACCACAGAACGTAATTTACTTCATAAAATAATGGAAAACTTCAACATACAATAAAAAATAAAACAACCATCAATATTTTCCCATCAAATAGATTGGATATGTATGTATTTTTAATAGGACAGAACATTCTTACGCTGAATGAGCACTCATGGGGATAGTCACTGCTGTGTCAAAGTCTGTGTCTTGTGTGTTAAAGTGCAGTTAAAGCAATGGGTATGAATTTTTAATGGCAACGACCTTTAGAAGAGTACATTCATGTTGATTCATTATGGTATATCAGAGGTATTGATCTAAAAAAATTATGGGTTATTCTAATTAAGGATAATGCTATTTCAATGTAATAGACTTGAATTTTGCAATTCTTGTACAAAATACACTGTAAAGAAATTTTAACTGTGTCATTACCAATAGCAGATTCCCTCTGTTCTCTCTTTTGCAGCTCTCTTTCCTGCTTTCTCTGCTCTAACAAGATCTGCTTTTTTAACTACTACACCTTTTCTCCTTTTGTAGAAAAAAATTTATCTCTTCTTGTATATCTAATAACCTTCCTTTCTGTCCTTCAAACTTCAATGCTTGTCAGTGATGACCAGTCCAAGACCTCTTTGACCATTATCAGGGTAAACCCTAAAAGAGTTAAAATGTGCCTTTCAGAGGAGACTATGGGGCTTTTTTGAGATGTAAGCATTTAGCCTGCACTAACAATATTCAATCTGAAGCTGAGAACTGAAAGAGATCTAAAAGCAAAACAAAAGCTATTCACTCAGTAAAGGTCATTTTTCATAAACATCTACCACATGTAGGAGGAACACCTGTTGAGCATATTTGAAGAAACCTATAAAGTCCTTGAATACCGTGTTCAGTTCTGGGCCCCTCACCACAAGAAGGATGAGGGATGAAGCTGGTGAAGGGGCTGGAGAACAAGTCTTACAAGGAGTGGCTGAGGGAACTGTGGTTGTTTAGCCTAGAGAAAAGGAAGCTGAGGGGCTACCATATCACGATCTACAACTACCTGAAAGGAGGTTGTAGCAAGGTGGGTGTAGCAAGGTAGCAAGATGTCTCTTCTCCCAAGTGATAGGCAATAGGATGAGGGGAAATGGCCTCAAGTTGCACCAGGGGAGGTTCACACTGGACATATGGAAAAAAATCTTCACCAAAATGGTTGTCAGGGACTGGAATAGACTGCTCAGATCATCCTGAAGAGAAGTCTTGATATTTTACATAATTTCAACTTAGAAAAATATTTTCTTGTTCAGATAGATTCTTAAAAATCCAGCTAAAGTTAAACCCATCAACATTGTATCTGATTATAATTTAACATAATTCCCTAAGTACTCTCATATGCATTTAAGAGAATGAGAAAAAGAAAACCCTCCTTATACAATGTTTATAATTGTCTTAATAATGAGAAAGAGTAATATGTTGACTTTACCTAGGATGAAATATAGGCTATTGGGCTTTTTGTAATTATCATAGTAGCCTTACTATGTTAAATAAATGGTAATATAATTAACCTGTTTCTACAAACTTGGAAGCTATCACAACCGAAATTTTCACTTTCAGTTTACACTCTTGACTCCTACAGTGCAGCATAACATTAGAAGAACAAAAATAGCTCATTTTTTAAAGCCTAGGCCCACAAAGAATATTTAAGCATCTGCATAGAGCCAAAAAACCCTAAAGGATTTAGGCTGGCTCTTTACTTCCCATATCGCAGATCAACATATATCTTGTTTCTGCTGGATTTGTCTTTTATTTCTTGCTTTTAAGGTTTCTCTGCCATCATGATAAAAATATTCATAGTAAATCTATTTCCAAAGAATCACATATTTTAATTCACAAAAGAAAACTTATCTCCTTCCCTCCTCTGCACCCCGACTCAGCTGTGTATAGGAGGATTAACTATTCACCATCTTTAAAATAATTTTAGCATCATATTACAATGCATCTAAAAAGAACTTCTGGCATTTTTTAGGTACTCTAAATTAACTCTGGTGAAACTGGGAAATATCCCAGTTCCAGTGTCCTACATTTCTCTGCTGTTCTGAATGTATATATTTCACTCAGTGTCCAAAATTCCCTCACGGAAAATGCAGAGATGAAACTTTTAATGAACACATATTAGAATGAACCTGAACTGGGAACTGGAAAAAGCTAGAAACATCCTTTCAAGTTGGGACATATATCTTGTCAAACAGTGAGTAAGCTACCCTATCTAGCATGTCTTATTTGTCATAATCAAGAAAGTCCTAAGAATCTACTCCAAAGGTAAACTATATAACTAAAATTCATATCTACTCCATCTACCAAAGAGCACAGACTCTATAGAGTCTATGAATTTAGAGCAGAATATATTTTCCTCCTACTGCTCATGACTCACAATCTAGAGATCACAACTCTTTCCCTGGAGAAAATTTCTATCATCCTTCACTGCTCTTATTCTAAACTCACATCAACTTTCATGTACACCTTGGCTATCAAATCTCTTGCTTTCAGCAGTCTAACTACCACGTACCCAATTAAGGTCAGAACTGTTATTCTTGACTTGTGTTTAGTTTTGAAGTTTCTGCTTCAGTTTCATACCATAAGATCTGATATATACAACGAAGATTTTTACCCTTTTGCAACTATAATAACAAAGATATGTTTTATTTCAGAGGCCACTCTTTATGCTTTCGATGGATTGATACTGTGTAAGAGAAATTCCAGTTTACAACGAGAAAGGCTCATTTTCTCCAAGACTAGCTATCTTCCACTAATAGCTTTGAGCCCATAATACTAATTATCATAAGTGGTACAATGAATTCACATTGCTTTTGCATAATCCTTCTATTGCCAATAATAGCTCTGTTAAGTATATTAAAATTGATATAAAATATAAACCAAACAGATTTTTGTTTCTCCATTGCATGCTGTATTTCCTAAATACCTTAAAATAATGTCCTGTGTACCAGCTGTTATATATTTTTCCAAATTATGCTGAGAAAACTCAAATATAAGTATTATTTGATGAGAACGGATGAAATTTGTTCTTTTGAACTTAAAGACATTACCGCAAGAGAGATCCAGATTTTGACAAGCAGTGGTGAAGGAGTTTTGCCAAAACAGGAGGGAGACGAGGAAGAATAGTTTTCTCTGAGGTATTTAATCTGCATATAAATAAGCTTCTTCACTTTGTGAATCATAGATATCAATCATTCATGTTCATCAGTGCCTCATACATATTCATTAGAACAAACTGTTATACGTGATTAAAGCTGTTATAAAATGACAATACTGTGTTTTGGTTTTATCTCAGGTCTCTGTGTATTGAAAAATCCACTGGCTATTTCCATCTTACAATCTGAAAACATTTTCTGCTATCTACAAAGAAACAAAACTCCATATGAGCTTTCATGGATTTATACTCTGCATCCAAACTACTGAGTAATTTTAAGCAGTTATAAAGGGACCCTAAGGGTTTTCTATTTTCTAAGCAAAGACTTTAACAGTGTTCAAAGACGAGTTCTGAGCATTTAGATATTAAATAGAAATAAGACTATTTAATGTGTTATTTTGCATGCAGGTACTGGGAGGAATGTTGCTAGATGGGAAAATGCAAGTACATTTTCATATTTTTCCTAAATGTGTTTTTCGATTTTATATTTATGTTTTCTGAGCTTCCATTTGGACTCACAGCCTCTGTGACGCTAGGTTTGATACCAGACTGTGAGGGAAAAAAACGAGCGCCTGTCTCATCTAAACTCTTCTACTCTAGGACCTTGAACTGTTATTTCTTTTGTGCAGTCAGTTGTGTAGAATATGAAGCTTTACTGATTTTACTAGAAGTACAGCTAGGAGAGACAAGCCTAAAAATATACATGGGTAGGTTTGTGAAGCATTCAGAATATATTATCCATCTCTACTTGATCTTGGAAAATTAAAAAGCGTTCCTTTAGTACCCAGATTTTTCTCCACAAGACTGATTCTTCAAAAGATCATAGTGCTTTGGTTGTCATCTGAAAGAAGTAAGCACTTCAGCTCTTGGCCTGGAGGCAAATGTTTTACATAGCCTGTCTGCTCTAGATATTCTCAAACACAGAAATTGATAATCCCATTGAAATTAGAAGTGAAAAGTAGGGGGGAGGGGCGGGGTGTATTTCTTTTGAGTGAATGAAGAATAAGTTACTAGTATTTCCTTTAAAATGAGCATTTTTTATCTAAAAACGGTGACACCCTGGAGGTGTTCAGGGCCAGGTTGGATGGGACCTTGGGCAGCCTGGTCTAGTGGGAGGTGTCCCTGCCCATGGCAAGGGGGGTGGAACTAGATGTTCTTTAAGGTCCCTTCCAACCCAAGCTCTTCTATGATTCTATGAAAACAAGGGGGATATTAAAATATTATAAGCAATGGTGACAGATGAAGAAAAGTAGGGAGGAAAAAGAAGTCATTGTCTATTGTGGATGAGTATTGGCAGACTGCGACTATGGCCATCAAAACTTTAGGCAACTTAGTGCCAGGAAATGATATAATTAAGTGGTAATCAATTAATTAGGGGTGTATAAACCAAGCAATTCATTATATAAGCACACAATTGACTAAGTGAGAAAATCATGTAGGTACAGAGTCAATCAGGTTGTAAAGCTCATTATAAGTAAAATACACAGGCAATGGAGTGGAATTAAACAGGCAAAGTTTAAAGATTAAAAATTAGCTGAGCAAATAAAATCAATACGTGGACAATCAACAGAAGTAGTGAATCAGTTATGCAGGATGAAAGGTAATTGTGTTATTAAAGAAGTCATCAATGAATCAATAAATTAATTCTCTAGAGAGTGATGTGAGCAGTAAAGTGAGGAAAAGCAGCCCAGTCATTGTCAGAAGGCAGTCAACAAGGCATGAGAACAACTACCTGAAGAAATTTTAGTGGGTGTTCAGGGTACCATCAGCAGCCACGATAACGTAGACTCCAGAAACAAACCTTTCTTACTGTATTTGCCACTACAGCCTGTCATGGTGCTCTGTGTGAGGAATCCTATTTTCTCTATGGAAAAAAATGTCATTTTAGAAGAAAGGCTATAAGTAAAGTCCTAGTCACAGCAATAGTTCTTTGCAAATCTCAAGGCATATAACCTACAACAACTCTTGTTTTGCAATAAATATAGTTACTCAATAGTGGAATTACAGTATAATAATTCTACTTAATAAATAAAAAACCTATAATAAATCTCAAGATTTTTTTCAGGAATACTTGCTTTAGGTTTCCAATCCCTTGTATTAAAAAGTCAGTTTTGCTATTTCCACTGTTAAGTAGTCACCCAAATGTCTTCAGTAATTATGTTTGTAGCCTGAAAAATCATAGTAAAATGTTTACATAAGCTGCTAAGACCATAGTCACTTTTACTTGCCTACAATACTTTTATGTTTGTTTAAATATTAGTAACTTTTTAAAAGACTAACCATGTCAACAAATAAATTACGTATTCTAAAATTAACTATTCTGAATTTTAGCTTTGTATAAAAGATGTGCAGGATTTTAAAGTACACTGTGAACTGTAAATTTTATGATAGAGCTAAGCATTAAAGTTTGCAGCAGACTGGAAAGGACTGTGTACATTCCTCCATGTACCTCTTCCAACTAATTTAATTGACTTTCAAAAGCCCTGTCATTCTCACTCTGCTCAGAAATTGTCAATAGTACTGATTTGTATGAAGATCTTGTAATGAGCATTAATTGCATAATCTCATTTTTGTCTTTCTTTGTTTCCACTTGTAACCTAATTTTGGAATTGAACTGCATTCAAAGGTGAAGAACTACCATATTACAATGTATTGCAGTACACAAAATTTCAAAGCTTGGAAATGCCATTAACTAGGAAGTAAATTCAGGATTATAGCCCGAAAGTTTAAAAATATTGCAAAAATGTTGTAATATTCCTGAAAACAAGCATTGCAGACTTATGGAATTCAGATTTATGGCTAAAGTTAAAAATTATACAGCATCATTAATCTGTGGAAATGTTGAGCTAAAGCGTTCAAACAGTCTAATATTTGCTTTGTATGATGCTACAAGCAACTCGTGGTAAGAAGAATATGTAAAATCTTCCAGGTTTTGCATGGGACCAGTAAAGAACCACAACCTTGCTTCATGAATCCCCAAAAGCAAAGAAAATGCTTCATATTGCCTGTAAAGTGCAAGGATGATGTCAGAATAAATAGGCAGGAATGGAGTTAGTTGGAAAATTTCTTATAGATTTTATATTTATGAGAGTTTCATTAGAAAATGCCTTTTTGTTTAGCCTAAAATGTTTTAGATAGACACTCCAGGTTTAAACTTTTTCTATATGATTAAGCTTCCTTGCCTGTGAGGCAACCCAGTAGATCGTGATTCTGGAACAACCTGTAGGAAAGTGGAGTCAGAAATTACCATTAGAACCTGGTGAATCATGAGCACTGATATGTCATATAATTTCCATTTGCACAATTACAAATGTGATAGGCCCATGACAAATATCATCTAAACCTCTTCTTGTTATTAAGCTGTTAAGACTTTTCTAGTACCAAGACAAGTATATTGAAAAAACTGTCTTGTGGTCTCCTAAATGGGAATGACCTGTTCTGAGATCTCAGACAGTATTCACGTGCTGCATTTAAAATTTATATTGTTCTAAACTATTCAGAAGTGTTTGTTCCATCATAATTATAATTTAATACTGTACTTTAGATAGCAATAAGTATCTCCAGAGAGATGACTGAGTTGAAAACCATCCTACATGTACCTATGCAAAAATATGTCTGTGTGTACTGATTGAAAAACCTTTGAGTTGTAAAAGGCTTTCAAAACAGTTAACAGATTTATGTAAATACTTGCTGCAAAAGTCCAAATGACAACAGCTCAAAGTTTCGTTAGAAGCCACAGGGAATGGACCTAACCTTTTTGAATATTTTAGATATCCACAGGCAATTTTAATGACAGAATCAGCTTTAGTGATTTGCACAACTTCTCAGAGGATTACAGTTGCATCAGTTGGTGTTTAGGATATTGAATTCTAATTCTTGTTCCAAAATATTATCAAGTATGAATCACAAACAGCTTGAAAACTATTTGCAATATGTTTCAGTATACAGTTTCTCCAAACAAGGATTGAGACATCAATAAAGAACAAAAAATAGCAGAAAACATTTGAATCCCCTGCTAGGGTTCACAGATCACTCTCCTCTGCTGGAAAAACATCTTGTGTGTTATGTGCTACAGGAGTAATTTCTACATTTCAGACTAACTGCAATATGCTATTATCTTTAGCATTTATTAATTCCAAACAAACAGTTATAAGGCAGAAAACAAACAAAGAAGCATAATACTTTACATGGTGTATATAATTCAACATGTAAATCACTTCTAAAGAAAGAATGTTTTAAAAATAATTTCAGTTAATAGCTTCAGATCTATCCATTCTGCTGGTTACCAGCTCTTGGATTCTTCTTTTTCTCAATGAGGATATTTAATAAGAGCTTTGGCCCATGATGGTGCTCTACTCCACTCATGATATATTCCCAAACATTTATACAATGCAACAAGTCAGCAAAAGTAATAATTGTTCCGGACTGACAGTATTTATAGGTGCACTAAATGTTACCTATCAAAGAGAACAAAGTAAAGATGATGCATTAAGAGTTATAAGATAACTTAAATATTTTGAAAGAGAAGGTTGTTTTCTGTGCATTTACTTGTCTCTAGTACATATCTTCTAAAAATATTACCATGTTTTCACCCTCAGTGGGCATAGGCGGATAAAAAAGTTTGTCTCCCTTTCCCACATCTTTTTTGCTAAACCCACACATGATCAATTACCGTTCTTTTCCACCTTGCTTACTTGTAAGCCATTTCTAAGGACCTCAAAAGTGTGTTTCAGTTTCTTCTTTCATTGCAGAGTTAGGCTGTGACCTACATCTCTCTCACAAAAAGCTCTGAGGGAGGCTGCTTGCTAATCAATTCCACTTCCACCTGCCTCCTGTTAATGAGGGACTCGCTGGCGAATTCTCAGAGACTCTTGCAAGGTGATCACTTAATTTGGATATGAGGAATTTACTCTATACTTATTCAATTTCCCATGCTGAATGACAATTCTCCGTTTTCTTTTTATTTTTTGTTAACCATATTGCACAATGTTATTTAACTAGGTCCATTTTTTCCCTCTTGAGCATAGTTTGTAATAAGACTGAAGTGTAGTTATGGGCTCATCTCAATTATGAGAACAATACTTTTCACAGTGTAATTATTTCCCATTTAAAGTCCAACCATTTGGATTATGTCCCAAAGTGCTCAAGTCCTGTTACTTCTTTAAAGTGTATGACTAGACTGTGGAATGTATTAACTCTGGATCATCTGTTATTTATTTGTGGGAGGCAACAGCAGAGCAAAATCATTACATTTCATTACACAAAATACAGGAAATTATGAATAGCATTAAGATATGCAATCAGCAATGCCAAACATAAAAAATTACCTTATTATCCTGTATTAATGTCTGTCCAAAGTCAGCTTTTTATGACTGTTTCCAAAGAAATAAATACAGTTTAAGTAATGAACATCAGACTTCCAAAGCTGCAGCAAAGATTTTGGTTGCTGCAATGCAACTGAGAATAAGCCAAACTGCCTAATAGAAGGAGAACATGGATGGACATTTTCTCAACATACCATTGGTTATTATGGGATGATGCAACAAGCTGCAAACTGTTTTTCCACAGCATTATCAAATGATTTCCTACCTCAGTTTTACAAGAAAGATTTCTGCTGAAACAGAGGTTAAAGCATATATATAGTCTTGTATGCACCTATTTGCTTAAATGGTTTTACCATTGTAAATCCATATGAAATACACACATAACTCACTTATTTGCTATACATACAGTTTTCAGTAACTGCCATGACATGTACAGACTTCAGTGCTATTTGTCAGATAAACTATTTAAATCCTGCCTGGGTGGCAGAAGAAGAAAGTCACTGAAACATAAATTGAGAACTGAGGATGTAAAGAGGGAAAAGAGCCCCAAGGAAAAAAAAGAATGTGTGAATGCACTAAACAAATCTTACTCGTTTTGAAGCAGAGAAATTTTTCAACCTCTATTTTCTTCAAAAGCAAGGAAACTAATTTAAGACAAACCCTACCACCTCTGAAAACAAAGTTGTATCAGTCTTAATTGGAGAGGATGAAAAAGAATGAGACACTTTAAAAACTGAAGAGAAAGAGGTTTGAATCACTCCTTCTGTTGTTGTTACTGAATTGCAAGTGTCCACAGAGAACCATCTTGTTAAGGAAAAGTACTTGAAGAACAGTCTGAAACTGGTGTTAAAGTCAGGGTTAAGAAGGTAATTTTCCTGTTGAAAAATACTCCTAACTGAGGGCTTTTCCTACTCATTTATACTTCTTTGTTGAAATCTACAAAGGTTTATGGAAGAACAAATATTAACTAACTTGTTGACATTTGTTGTCAATTCAAGCAACCTCTTTTAGATGGAGAAGAATAAAACATAATTAAGGCATAAAGAAGAGGATGAAAGGAATTATTGTTTTCTCTTCTGGGCATTTATTCACTGCCATAACAGAAAATAGTGTGTACTTTTGCACTGAAGTAGAAATTTGAGGAGTTTTTTTCCACTTAATAATAGTCGATTTCAAAACTGTTAACAATTATTAAATCTTATTTCCTCATTTTGCCAAACAGGAATAGATCATATACAAAAGTCCTGAAAATTTCAAATAATAACCATGTCAACTAGATTTGATGCTGCTGCTCTTGACATGTCCCATAACAGTTTCATTAAGCTGAAGGGGGGAGGAATGTAATAAAGGTTAATTTTAAGCATTTTAAACAAAAAAAAATTATTATCCAGCACTTGAATATCATTGCTGTTGATCTAGCAAGGTTTTGTCTATGAGAGTGCTTGAGTTGTTTACTAAGTCAGAAAGCAATGCTGTTCAATCAAATTATTTACCTATATACTGTTGATGATAATAATATGTTGTTTTCTTGTAAAATATTTAACAACATATATGATATTGCTAGAAAATGTTCAGTCTTAATGGGCTAGTTAGGTATATATATATACAGCTGTCTAATATTTGTAACTCATAAACCACCACTTAATGGTTCTCTTTAATTTGATGTATTAAAGTTATATTTATCATTACAAAGTATTTCTTCAAACATAATTACTACGTTCATTTTAATTTACTCTGACTATAGAAAATACATTCCTTATAAGTGGGAAGATGAAAAGTAGTTTTAGTATTGAGAAAGGTTAGATAAATACAGGTTGTGGTGGGTTGGTGATGTCCACCAAGCTGCTCTCTCTCTACTCATTTCTCCTCAGCAGGTGGGGAAGAAAATAAGATGGAATGCTCACCAGTTGAGATAAGGACTCAGCAGTTACTGTTATAGTCAAAATAGACTTAACTTGGGGAAGACTAATTTAATTTATTGCCAATTAAAAATAAGGTAGGATAAACCCAAACCCAAAGACACTGTCACACCATTCCCACTATCTTTCTTCCTAGGTTCAACTTCAAGCCTTTTATCCTTTACTAATCTACCTCCTCCCCACCCTGGCCAAGGGGCACAGTAGGAGGGGAATTGGGATTGTGGTCAGTTCATAATTCATCTCTGCTGCTCCTTTCTCCTCACAATGCTCCCCTGAAACAGTACTTGAGTATTGGGTCCGTTTCCACTGGGATACAGCCCTTCATACACTGCTGCAGCCTGTGTCCTCTCCAGAGGCTGCAGTTCTTAAAGAAGTTCTCCTGCACGGGTCCTTTCTATGCAGCACAGTCCTCCAGGAATGTATTTTCAACGTTATTGTTAACTTATTTCACTGTTTCATTAAAAAAATTATAAACATTAGGAATGATATTTACATTTTATTCTCTGAGTCAAGTTTTCTAGCAAAATAAGAATATTCAGTCCTGTATAAAATATGATGTATGAGGAAATACTGCCATGAGAAGATGGGGTATATTATGTATGTGTGTATGTTTGTGTGACAGGGAAGGGGAAACCACATCACAGCGCTCCTCAATTACAAGAAAGCTGTTGCAAAGAAAGGGATGTCTTCTCATTCACATCGGACTGAAGAATAAATAATGCTCTCAAATCATAATGAGAGAAATTATATAGATGGAAAAAATGTCCTTTTATAAAGCATAGTAAAGCAGCGTTCTTTCCATTTGAAGCACCTTTCAGAAAAGATTGGAAATCACTTGACGTCTTCAAGAACTTGTTTGGTGAGCCTGCCAGGACTGATAGAGGTACAGCTGTATGGCTGACAAGAAGAGGAACTGAATGGACAATGAGGAAATATAAACCCCTTCCTGATAATTTATCTGCAGTTCTGGATGCCATCTATGTATTTATACATTTGCTTTTTTACAACAACAGAAACAAAAGCCATATTTTATGGCATAGATGTACCTGAGCCATATACAATGTATAAATTCAGTTGAAATACAGTCTAACAGTTCTATTATCAGAATAAAATTATCTATACAAAAGCATAACATTATCTTGACATAAATCATCCTCTGAAAGTAATCAGTAATCAGTAATATTCACTGTCGCCGTCTGAGAGCATTTGTTCAGGCTACTGAAATATTAGCGAGTCCCCAGATAATGCAAATCACAATGAACTAGAAGCCGTTAGATTAACTTAAAATTTTTCTATCATTCGTTCAGGGAAAATATACAATTGGCTTTTATGATCACTCAAAGACAAAACAGGTACTCATCTCTTTCTGACCATGAATGAAGTACTTCAATGACTCTATAAAGGCTCTGCAATAGCAGATACACCCCTATTCACAATTAAAAATAATGAAGGTATAAAGACAGGTAATATCCCTGACATGTTAAGCAGCTGGCAAAGAGTCAGTGTGAATGACAGGGCTTTGTTTGTGACAGAGTAGGGAATCTTTTTTTTCCTTCCTCCTCTGTTGCCCTGCTCTGTGCATTAACTCAGACAGAAAAAGTCCCGTCGTCTGAGTCTAAAGGACTTCCTCTTACATTGTGAGAGAAGACAAAATATGTCTGTTCAATCTAAGCAAAGCCTAGAAAAAAAAATCTCCTCTCAGTCATTTACCCCTGCATAATTATTATTCCTGCTAATAATCATCTTAGGTTTTAAATTATCAGCCAAAATTTTAAAGAACACTAATTCCAGTCTTGGAAGTAAACATTCTGGAGAGGAGTAAAATACAGTAAAAGAAAATACTGTTTCTTTCATATACTTTTATTGTCTTATCCTCCTTTATTTTCTCCCTTCCAGGAAAGAAAAAGAAAATATTACTGAAATGTGTTGTGTACATGTGATACAGATTTTTTTACATCCTCAAGTCTGATATAGATGCAGAAGAAGTTTCACAGCATCTCACCCAACACCTTTTCGCAGCACACTACTGAATTTCTTCAAGCTGAAGTGTTGTTAAGAAACTCTAATGTATATAAACCTGCCATTTTATTCACTGTTTGACAATTCTCATCTTTATTCTCTCTCATAAACAGCTATGAAATGAGTGTAAGAAAATTTTGCTCTGAGGCTTTCAAACCAATTTTAAACCTTCAGTCTCTCTGTTTCTTGGTAACCATTATATTCTGCACCTAAACTTGTCTTCTGTTTTCTTTTTATCCCCATACATATTTAACAACTAATTTTAGCACTTAAGACATTTAAAATTTTATTTCTATCCTGAAGTGTTTAAGAATGCTACAATCATGCCTAGCTGGATGATTCACTTAACTTGGACTCTGTCCTCTATCACATTTAGGTGTTCTAGTTAAAATTATAGATGTATTTCCTACAGAAAAAAAAGATCAGAATAACTTTTCAAACTTCTGTGATTTATCTAAGTTTTTAATATATCCAGTTATATAGGCATATAAATAAATAGAAATACTAGATATCCACAAAGAAAAAAAATAATAATTTTGAACCAACACTGTAATTTTTTTATAAATAAGTACATTCTTATATATTTATAAAGAAACCTATTTTTATATGTTAGTCTGAGTTTTCTTATCTGCTCGTTAGATGGCTGAAGATGTTCCTCCTGTATTGTCTGAACCTATGACAATTGTTCATATTTTCTTTTTTTTATATAAATACTTGCATTTACTGTTAAAAATAATGGACACACCCCCGCTCCCCATGAAAGGTATAAGTCTTCCTCACAGTTCATGCACTAAGTTCAAATATAGGAGACCCAGCATAAAGTGCCGGGATGTATTTCTAGAAAGGTGACACCCAAATCTTCTGTTCCTAATGAACTATGAGAAAGAAAATGTGAAATGACTTTTTTTCTAAAAAAAAATAAATAAATCTATAAGGGTTAATTAATGTATTAATTATGTATGACTTTATATATAACAAAAGAATACTGATTTTATATTTACGGTATGCATATTTTTATATATTATATTTAATTTCAATACATTGGAGAGGATGCTATACACAAAAATGTTTTCTCTATACTGTTCTCTACAGTATTTTCTTTGGGTTATTTTCACCCAGTGATGAAAACAGTTTTGCCTAAGATTCTACTAATCACTTCATAGTTTGCAGCACAGTCTAAAAGAACGTGTAGAGGATAATAAAGCAGACTGGTAGTTTCTGTAATATTTCATGTTGGAGGATTAGGTGGACTCACAAGAGACAAATAGACACACAGAAGTTAATTGGTTTTTTATGTCACTGTTCCACACAGCCTTGACCTCAGAGGAAGAAATGAGTATTTTCCTTTGTTACCCTTTTTTTAACAGAAAGACTTGGGGCTGAGGTGGGGTAGGAGGAGGAAAGTGGCACCAAAAAATCTAGCATAAAACCATCTCAAAGAACTTTGACCTAACAAATAGATAGAGAGAGGGAAGAACTTGACATCTGACCTTACAAGATGAAATTGTTTCTTTTCTATGACTTTAGTTTCTTTCTATAGTAAGAACTATAGAAGATGTGCATCATTTTACACTGAATGTTACTGCCTTCTTACTATTTCTGACTTTCAAGATTTTGACATTTTTTTAGGCTCTTCAGTTTTTATTTTACATTCAAAATGAGATTGTGTGGTAAAACATATTCCACTAGATACAGGGCACTAGATTGCATAGTATTACTATATTTAGTTTTATTCTACAGCAGGTGTTGCATTCCAATTCTGATATTTGCTGCACAATATTCCTGTTCTCTCCTACTCTTTCTATTTTCAAAGATTTAAAGCAAAGAATAAAGGCACAAGATGATTCAAATTCATGACTGCACCAATTCCCTGTCATTCGCAGTGTCTACATGCTGGTTTTCTGTGTTGTGTGGAATAAACCAAATGCCTCTCTTATGCAGAAAACCTATTTTGGTTTCACGTTTGAATTCTACTTGTTTGGGTAATACAAAACCAGCTTGCCTGAGACTCTTGTGTTTGTACAATTAAGCCCATACTCCAGGAGAAGCATCAAAAGGCACATCCTGAAATTTTAAAAGCAGTGGTCAAGTTTAGACCTACTTTGTTTGGCTTGAAGTAAAGGATAGTTCAAAGATTATGTGTTTCTTTGAAGGCTGCTTAAAGCTTAAGTGTCGGTGTGCATAAAGACAGAGAGAAATAGAATTGTAAGGTTTCCATGAGAGATGCAGGGGTATTTCAAGTTTCTGAAATATATTTTGCTGAATTGTAACCTATTCTAAAGGGGTTTTTTCCCCCAGATTTTGACTTCTTTTTCTTTCTTTTCCTAATCTAACTCTTGCAACCTGGTTATTCTATGATTCTATGTTTCTATGATTCTATGTTTTCTAACACTCATTCACTGTTGTCTTGAAACACTCCTCGTATGTATGTACAATAAAAGCATTTTTATTTTCTTTCTAATTTAACTCCACTAATTTCTTCCCTCTTCTATTAAATCCAACAACAATATAAACAAATGAGTATTCTCTTCAGCAGTGCCAGTAAACTAGCAAATAGGAAATTCTGACATTCATCTCCATAGGAGATCTCATCAGTTTAAATAACATAGGATGGTAATGGTTCAGTCAGTTACTTTCATCAAGCAAATAACTGATTTAGAACAAATTCTACCATAGCATTACTCAGAGAACAGCTAGGAAGTTAAGCTGGCTTTTAACAATGTGCTTCTGGTAATTTATGTGTCTTCTCCCATAGATAACATATTCCTTAATTTTTTGAACGTGGTGGGGAAAAGGAAAAAATCTCTTTGTGAAAGATAAAAAGGAAAGTGTAATGAATGTGTCCATACACTCAAAGCGCTGGCGTTTTAAAGCATGTTTAGAACCTTACCTGGGAAGTGTTTATTTGTTCAGTCATCTTCTTACACCAAATATGATTTGTCTTTTCTCAAAAAAAGAGTAATGTTGATGAAAAACTGCTTTGATTCCCTTTCTCACTTATTAATCTGAAACCTAGTCATGACATTGCTACTTTCTTTGTGCTTGTTCCTTTTTTGCTTCTTTATTCTTTACATAGAATATGTGATTGATAGTGTTTTAAAAATTAACTGTTGTCACTGGTTTATTTTGATCTCTTCCCATTCCCAACTTTTTGTAAAGATATGAATGTCTCTCCCCACTATAGTTTCCACTTTTGAACACATTCATATGCAAAGTATTTTTTCATTGCTTTTATAGTGCTGAACATTTTCATACCTTTAATTTCACTTGTATTTTGGTTTAGGTTTAAATCACCACTGCTTTTGTCTTGGAAAAGGGGGGTATTTTTTTACTATATTCTACATAACGCTGATAATTCTGTTCATCAGCACTACAGTTAATCACTACACCCCCTAATAATAGTGACACTGATGGGAATGGTATTCTCCAAAGCCAATATTTTTATTGAAATGGAAAATGAAAGAAAATTCAGGTATTATTTATGGCACTACTTACTTTGGTGGTCGATATCATTAACAGTCTCTGGCTGCCAAAGTGAATCAAGAAGCAGAAGTATTTCGGCCTTCTTACTTCTGTCTATGCAGACTGATATAGCCTATTTATTCAAAATATTCTTATTAATTTCTCTGTAGAATCCTTGTAAGGAAGCTCTATTAAAGCATTTCTTATACTAACAGAACATCTCATCCTTATCTTCTAGAAATAACACTTCCACAGCTGAGCCACTTCTTTCAATGGCAGGTAATGGATAACTGGATCCCTAGAAAATTTATCCCATTCATTTTGTACAGCTTAGAAAGCTAAATGGTGCTTAGACTGTTCCTCTTTAATGAAATAAGTTAAATGTAGTAATAAATAACCATAATGTACAGTACATTTAAATGTAAAAGTGCCTCTGTTAGTTGTTCTAGTTGAAATAGGATGGAAAAGTCCCAACTTATATATTGAGGAAATCTGCCACGAAGTCTATCCTGTAAAAAGAAAGTGCTGATGTTATAGGGCAGTGTACTATCCTATTTACTGTACAGCAATATGGGTTATCAAATCTACTAATAATCTGAGAACCCAAACATCTCCTTAGCCTGAGCTAAGCCTACTTCTTAGCTGAGCCAGCAGCAATCTGCAGTTGTATTTCCACCTATTATGACACAGAGTTTATGAGAAAACAAAGATGTTAATTAATCTTCAAAGAAGGGAAATTTAAAATGCAATGCGAATTCTAAACGCATTCTGTGTCCATTTATTTAACCTCTGCTGCCCAGAGAATGGAGCAACTAGAGCCACCTGCCTAGATAAATTTCTATATCACAGAATCACAGAATCACAGAATAACCAGGTTGGAAGAGACCCACCGGATCACCGAGTCCAACCGTTCCTATCAAAATATACATACACATATGCTAGTGACAGTGTGTTTACAGTCTACAAAGCAACTTTTTATCAAGATCAAAGAGAAAAAGGATATGGAAATAGAAATGTTTATCTATTCCCTGAGCACTCTAAAATCCAGCACTAAATGCCTTGGAACTAAATAATAAAGGGTGCACTATCTGCAACACAATGACTAGCTTATCTCTCTCTTTTATGTCTTTATCTTAGATTCATCTGTTTACAGTTTATATGATTACTTCAGTTTGTTTATTCTATGCAAAGGGTTTCAGTCAGTTTTTCTCAAGTATTAACTTCATTTATAATTTATACAACATTTTGAATCATTCACAACATAGACATTTTAACTCTCACTGAAGTACAAGTTAGCCTGTGAATGCAAGCTAACTTGTACTGAGTCCTTTTATAATATTTAGTATACATTGATTTGATTGGATATTTTTAAATGTTTTTCGCAACTCTTAAACTTCAGCTAAACACGTTAAATCTGAAAGTTCCACAACTAAGCACATTATAGGGTAAATGACAACTAAGGGGAAGCAATTTACCTTTCCTACATAGCATACGCTAGTACATTTGAGAGAAATAGAAAATAATTACAATACAAACTGCTGTGAAAGGTAGTGAGTTTTTTACATCTGCTTGTACCTGTTTTGCAGTAGTTATCAGCTGGTGAATCAATTACTCCCTAGAAGACTTTTGCCTGCCTTGGTACTTATTGTCTCTGATCACAGAGACTTGACATGGATAACATGGCCGTGTGATAAAAAGTTGACATGATAGGACACCACTTTATGTATAAATATTTGCAATGTAAAGGCATGCACACTTAATGTACTATGTTCAATACATAATAACTATATAGAAGACTGGATATCTTCAGATCTTTTTTTTTTCTTTCTCTGAAACACGTGGTCAAGTCTTTCTGCTGCACTTGCCTTTTCTCCATGTTTTCTAGTCCCCTAGTGAGGGGATTAAAGGCATGGACTTCAATCTGATGGATCGAAGACATTTTATTGAGTTAGCTGGTTTTTTATATACCCTTTTTAGTTACATAACTGGCTGCCCACGAGGGTATCTACAGTGTATTATTGGCTAAAGGTAACTGTCCATAAAGCTATTACTAACATATTATTGGCTAAACTACCATGCATACTAAGAAAACAAGTTACACTGAAATTAACTATGTTGATATTTCTCTTCCTTTGTTTTTCTTTCAGTTGGTGCTCGTTCCCACCAAACTAGCTCTTGAATTCCTTTCGGTACCAACTAGGCCCATAGCATCAAGGCCGCCTTCTTTGTAAAATGTCTCCACACCCTAGTGTCTTCTCACAGAATCATAGAATAACCAGGTTGGAAGAGACCCACTGGATCATCGAGTCCAACCATTCCCATCAATCACTAACCCATGTCCCTCAGCACCTCGTCCACCCGTCCCTTAAACCCCTCCAGGGAAGGTGACTCAACCCCCTCCCTGGGCAGCCTCTGCCAGTGCCCAAGGACCCTTTCTGTGAAAAATTTCTTCCTGATGTTCAGCCTAACCTTTATGTTCATAACCTTTACTTTCCAGGCTAGTGTACTACACAAGTCTCCACCTGGAAGTCTCATGTTGTCTTAGGTTGCAACAAACCTAGTGGCACTTTTCTCCAAGAACGCATATTCTGCTTGCACGCCTCGTCATACTATGAAAAAGTAACAAAAAAACCAGGATTCAGACATCTTTGTGGCAGCCATAAGATTTTCTCCTTGACTATGGTGGACGTGTCTACAGCATAAACTCTTTCTGTTCACTTCATCTGCTTACAGACAGGCAGGCAGATACCTGTTTGTGTGTCCCTTGGGGCAAAATGCCAGATGCTTAGGTGATTTACAGATTATAAAGCTTTTCTCACTCTTCCTCTTGTTCAGCGGACCTTTTTCTTCATGTATGATTTCCACTAAATAGTACACTGGTAGAGTCAGTGACTCACCTAAGGACAGATTCCACATAACAGCTCCTTTCACACTCCCTCTGTTCAGGCCAGCCCAAACCTGTCTTTGTCAGCAGATAGTTCCAATTTCATAGTTTGTGTTAGATATCCAGCCATTGATGTTTTTGTGTAACATAAAGTACATTTCTGTGTACCTTATATTATAGATATTGCATAATCTCCATAAAATTCTGGAGTGGATTTGAACAAGTTTATTTTTTTCCCTATCGTAAATTAACATCTGTTTTTTGTAGGAGCATCTTCTAGGTCAGTACGGCAAATAATACAGTAGACACGGCGAATCTTTGAGGCTGACAGGTTGTTTACCATTTTTGCAGTGTGATTCCATGGTAATTCCCATCATACCAGGTACTCGTACTCTCAGGAGCAGTGAAGGAGGGGGGCTGGATAGCAGTGGTGATTTAGAAGGATGTTTCCAACAAGGTCATTAACTCTGGAATTTAAATCTTAGTCTTGGGGGGGGGATTAGGGGTTTTGGGTGGGGTGGGGTGTTTTTAGCAGAATTTGTTTGTGGGAGTACAGAGTAGATCAGACTGAAAGAGTGACTTCACTGAGGGTATGAGAAGACCTTTCTATACCAGCATTAAAAATATATATATATTTTTTTTTTTAATAAACTGGATATATTTTACTTTGAAATACAAACCACTTTTTCTGGGACATTAATGCACAGATTTTGGCTGACAAGATAAACACCTGCCTATTGCCATGCCTATAATAAAACATCAGATATGTTTTAACTTAAACTGACAGTACCAAGTTAAGATTTCATATTCTAAATTCTGTTGTTTCTGCTGAACTGAAATGAACTGGACCGAAAAGCCACAACTGTATGTGAATTCTTCTCTCAGGCGGGTATTTAATGGAAAAAAAAATATTTCATAATGTTTTCAGCAATGGTGACAAAATGCAGCTTTAACTCAAAGGTTTTTGGTTGCTTTGTTGTTGTTTTCTTGCTCAATCCAGTCTATAAAGGGTATTATTGAAAACATTTTACCTTAAATGATTGGTTTAAGTTGATGAAAATAGTTAAAGTAAAACCAAAGATTTAACACTCTCTAATGTTTGCTGGAAACTATTCACAAATTGTGAGTCCTGTAAGGAGTTTAAAATGCTTCAAGAATAGGCTAATACATGGCAGGCATCAACACAATCCTAGCCAGACCTGACTAGAATATTCCTATCCGCATATCACAGAATACTTCAGAGGCAATAAAAACAATCATAAAAAGGAAAATCCAGTTTGAGCCTTAGATAAAATAGCTTTTTCATACAAAAAGAGCATAAAATTCAGTGAACTGAACACCTTAAATGCGACTGGCACAATGCATTCAAATACTTCATATGATAGCCTGTCTTCAAACAGCATGGTTGTTGCATGTCTAATAAAAGTAAAATATATTTCAACGAAGAGATTAACTTTCAATAGACAGAAATATCCTCCAGACCTAAAACCACAGAAAAAAAAAGTATAGGAAATCCTAAGGAATAAAGGAAACTCAAAAAGTTAGCACTGATGTCATTCCAAGGGGTCTATGATTCAGTTCAGGGAAAGAATTTCAGCACAGAAACTGCTTCAGTGCTTTAACTTATTTGAGCGTGCCTGACTCCTTGGCTGTTGCCTTTTTCTTTCTTGTAACTCCTCTTTAAGTTTTCCTTGAAATGAGAAAAAGATAGAGCAATAACTCTAAGTGGAGAAAAGAGAAGCTGTTCCACAGTGACTACAGAGAGAAGTTCATCCAGCAGGAAATGCGAACATCATAGTGGAAATTAGAAGGTTATCATGTATTCTGTGATTCTGTGATTCTGTGATTCTGCATCCCTGATAAACTTAAGCATTTCAGTTGGCCCATTGACTTGAGACTTTAAAGTTAACCTTCAAGCATGAAATGTGACAATAGGTTGTTATTTCTTGCAAAATGTTATGTTTTTATTCCATATATACCTTCTTTCTTTGTGTTGAGATTAATTTGAGCTACAGTGATGGAAATTTCCACACTGATCTTGAACTTTTGACTAAACATAACCTTTTTAAAAAAAAATCTAAAATTCTGAACTCATACAATCTAAACCCATGGTAGCTCTCCCATGAGTCCATCACTGGTGCTTCTGAGTGCACCAAGTACTGCAGTAAGGACAAAGCTGTTATTCTCTTCTAAACACATTACCTTTCTGTGACTGAAAACTTGATCTCTGTCTTTAAAGAGGGTAAAAAAAAACTAAAACAAAACAAACCCAAAACACAACAGGAGAATATAGACTAAAGTTGTCAAAAGCCACAAAGTAAACCTGTCCTGCAAAAATTTCTGGTACTTTTTATAATATTTCTAATACTTTATATGTCCTAAGGGAGGAAAATGGAATTAGTCTAGGCAAAGACAGCATTAATTAAATAAAAACTCATTAAACCCAGGGACTGGCTACAGGTATTATCTTAGATTGGTTAAATTACAGAGAAGAATAAAATAAATAATACTTATTTACGAATAATTTGTAGTGAAATGTATATTCACTTGTGATGTTCTTATTTAGTGTATGTATGCACATATCAAGACCTTAGTTCCTCTCTCAGAAATTTTTCAGAATAACACACTTGCCATGGGAAATATCAAAATAACTTTGTTTAAAAAAAATGTTTTCCCTTCCCTGAGCTTCCTGGCAGTTGTGAAATCCCATGCCTAGAGCAATTCTACCATGGGAAGGTTCCTGCAGCTGATGTAGGATGGCTGGCCCTAAGAAAACAGGTATCCTAAACGTAACCTTGGTTTATCTGGACTAGCCAGTCTATTTATTAAGTTTCCAAAAGTTTGTTTCCCTGTCCCTGGTACTCCGATGGATTGAGTGGTGTAAATACCTTCAGTAGACCGTTCTGATAAATGCAGAGAATACCTACACCACCTTGAGACAAACTGACATCTCACCCAGGAAGAGCTCTCTGCTGAATGCCCTGAAGATGCAGGATGCTCACTGGAAGCACTAGTCGTGGTCAAAACCCGTATTTTGCAAAAGTTGAGGGCATTTCCATTTAAAAAGACTAAAAAGTCTTTCTTACTTAGGATTTCTATCATAATTATCTTTGTGAAAATATGGACACCAAAACTCTGTCCCTAGGCATCCAGACTGCAGGGGCAGGTGGCACTGGTGATGTGCAGGAGCTCTGAACACAGGCAGTGATGAAGGTTTGCTTTTCTTTTATTATATGTTTTCTTATGCATAAAAAATGCTTCAGGTAGTAAGTTCCTACAAGGTTCTGAAATCTTTATGTGAATTCTGATGGCATTGATATCTTTATTTTACATATACATAGAAAGAATACTCAAGAAAGAAACAGCTATATATTTATATGAATAAAAAAATATAATTTTCTGTAGGTGTTTTATTTACTTTGTTTTTTATTAAATTTGTTATATTCATTAACTCTTTTATATTTCAGTTGACACAGAAATGGAGTTTCTGGATGATCAGTCTAAGCTCGATGTACTTAATATATTTCATATTGCTATTTTCATAAGAATTTTTAACTGCATTAATTAATTTTCCAGGGCATACTTTTTCCTGACTGCACAAATCATTTAGTCAATTTTACCTTACTAATTTTACTTCACATGTTAATTTCATATACTTTTACTGAGCTAAAATAATTCCATCAGATAACACAGACATTATAAATTCAGAAAAGTCACGTATTTCTTTTTCCTTTTGAATAACAAGTGCATTTGCCATAATCATTTTACTTCACAGGGCAGCTCATATGTTTTATTCTGTATCAGCATTTCCACAATTTAATTTCCTTATGTCAAATTAAATTCCATACACAAATTTTCCTGCTTCTGTTTATGAAAAAATAAAATATCTTAATAATGTCAACAGTGATTTTCTAAAATATGGGAAAACTGACAGCACAACTAAAGGAAATGAATTGGTTTGAGTAGAAGCCCAGTTAAGCCTGAAATCCTACCTCAAAGGCAGTTGCATGGACAATCTGTCTTAACATTGGAAGCCGTAGTAGCTGCTAAATGGAACTGAAATCTTTTTATTGCTGAAAGCAGTGATCCCACACCAGATTTTCTAAAAAGAAACAGTATAAGATTCTGGTTTTACTAAAAAAAATCTTGATTATGTTTATTTGTTTTGCTTTGGAGTAATTCCCTACTTAAAACTCACATATGAAGTTTCAAAAGGTAATTGAATTAGAACTAATTTTATAGCCATATGTTATTGTTGTTTAACATTCTGTTACAATCAGGGAACGAAAATCCAGTTTCCAGATGACTCTATGTCCCAAGCACTTTGGAACCAGAAAACAGCAATTTGAGATCCCGTGTTCTCTAGCCATGACAACAATTTTCCTCTCGAGAATAATTTCCAGTTGAGTAAGTATAAATCTCACTCATTTTTCTGGCTTGAGTAAATGTTTACCTTCCCATTTTTATCCTGAAATGGGAATTTTCACAAAAGAAATGGTGAATCAAAGCTTCTTGATGTCTTTGATCTTTACCAGTCACCCTAAACTGTGAAACAGCAAACGCATTTGGAAAGTAAGCTTAATTGTTTTTTTCAATACATTCTCTTACCTTTTTATTTAACATCTGTTGTAGCATCTTACTATTTCTGTCTTACTTGTAAGTGGCCCCTTTTATTCTCGATCAGTTTCTAAACACACAACCTAAGAACAGAAACACAATGATAGTTATTTTTATTTTTGTTTTGACTTTTCAAATATATCTGACATTTCAAATGGATGTGTAAATATTTATTAACATGCATCACCATCATTTTAGTTGAAGAATATATTTACATTTCAAGTCCAAACAACACACACCACTTAGTAGCAAACTCTCTGTGGATTTTATTCTGGTACTTTGTTGGCTCCAACACCATTCAGATTTTACTAAATCCTATTCAAGTATACACTAAATCCGACTTGTTTTTTTAATTTTAGAACTGGAGAACCACAACTTTTTAAAAAGAAATCGTATTATGAAAGAGGCTCTTCTTTTGCAAGGGGAGAGGCATACAACATTTCTCGAAAAAGACTGAATTTACATATTATTCAGTAAATTAAAGTGTCCATTAGTTGTACTGATATATGACAAACCAGACATCAGCTATTGCATTGTATTAAACTATTAATATTCTAAGTAATTAGCCTTATAATTTTTTCAGTGAAATACTGACAAAAAATCTGAGGCAAAAACAAATTGTGAGGCAAAAACAAATTCTGAGGCAAAAACAAATTCTGACACAAAACTGATTATTTTGCCAGAGCAGGGATGAGTGAGATCTTGTTTTGCTAGTATCAAGCTGAAGCCAGGAAATCAGAGAATTATAACATCAGGCCAACCTCAAGGAACCAGGCCAAGGGTTTTTTTGACTATTTTTGCTGCTTTATTTTTGACTTCACAAAGTAAATTGCAAACTAGCTAACTACAGTCCTACAAAATGTTCTTTAATCCATGCTGCTCATTTTCATTAGTTCACTTAGAAATGACTTCACCTCAAAAAAACAGATTATAGAGTAATAAGCAGCCAATCCCAACAGAGCAAGTGATTAGAAAAGAGGAATGACTTGCAGGGCAAATGACATGGGACACTACCGGATGAGGGGCTGGACTTAGAATCATAGAATCATAGAATCACCAGGTTGGAAAAGACCCACTGGATCATCAAGTCCAACCATTCCTATCAAATATTAAACCATGTCTCTCAGTGCCTTGTCCACCCGTCCCTTAAACACCTCCAGGGAAGGTCACTCAACCCCCTCCCTGGGCAGCTTCTCACTTCTGAATCTGTATACCAGTTGTCCTTGCACAGCTGCCTGGTTCTTATATGACTTACTCTTTGGTGGTGCTATTGCAAGTGTTGTGTTTTAGTTTCTTTAATAAAAGCAAACACAAATTGTCCATACAATTTTATCTCCTACACACCATTTTTTTTTCCTTTTCATTATAGTTTTGAATTAGAGGTCACATTCTTTATTGGTTTTCCAGTGTTGGTGCACATTCATTTTTGTACATTTTAGTCATTATTGAGAAACCCCAGTTTCACAGTATAGGAGTCTAAAGGCTTGAAACTTTCCAGCCATTTGAAAATTTCTTGTTAAATTAGACGTTTCCTTCAAGCTAGTGAAAACATATAATCACTTAAGTGCTGTTTGTGTGTGTGTGTGTGCATGTGTGTGTCTAGACCAATGAATAAGCAGAGCTTATTTGCTTCAATTGTGGCTTTTTGCTTCTGGTAATGTGAATGTAATAGCTACGACTGGGTCACAATCCTAGGTCACATTATCAGAAAAAGGAGCTATGAGAATGAGAAAACTCTGGCAATGTCTGCTTTGTGGTCAGTACACTGCCTGTGAGATCGGAGCTGTATTTCTCCATCGTATACCTTGCCCATGACTCATAACAAAAAAGGAAAATTTTAGCATTTTGCTTGTTAGCCTGGAGCTGGGTACTATTAATAAAATCCATTGCAAGCACAATTAGCTCACTTAAAAATGCATTATGGCACAGAAACAAATGTCCATTAAATTGTGACTATAATGATCATTAGTTGAAAGAAACTATTCCTAATTATCTTTATGATTAGAACAAGTATTAATGGATAAGGCTGAGGAGAGATATAAAGTATTAGAAAAGAGAAAAATTTCTCTTTCCCACTTATTTAAGTAAACATTAAGAAAGTAATGCCAAGGTATGTCTAGAGTTCAGACTTCTCATGGGAATCTAAACATTTTACAGAAAATATCTGTGTTCCCAGGCTAAATGAACGACACAATTAGCCATGTCAACATACTATGAAACGTCACTACAAAAAAAAAAGTCTTTTTAAGATTGGTGGGTATTTTCCTACAGTACATTAGTAATTATTTATTTTCTCAAATCTTCCTTTTTGTTCTTATTGTTCTGGAGTTTTTTCTTTTAGAAATGTGGACTTAACACAGTACTAGTATTGCCACTAGTATTGCTAGGGCTGAATAAAAATTCATTCTCTCTCAGTAAACTCATCCTCCAGTAAGACCTAAATGATGACTCCTCTATTTGGTTTTGGACAGTACTTCCAGAAAGTGGCCTCCTCTATAAAAAGGACTTTATATTAGTTAGCAAAACACTTTTCCTTATGGTTTACACCTACGGAATGAAGGGAGTGCCAACTGCCTTACATACTTTTTACAGAAAGTGTTAAATAAGATTTTTCTGGTTCACTTGGAGGGAAACACTGACCTTTTCACTACTGGGTACATTCCCTAAGAGAATTTTTTCAGTTCTTCAGGCTTTGTGCTGAGTCTGACCAAAATACAAAATTATTATAGGTTTTCCAGATCTGCTGGAATGCCTTTTTGTGTTGTCTGAGATAATTTTCCAGTGGTATTTCTAACTCAGATTTCCACAAGGAAAAAAAAAAAGTTTTGGTTTAATTTTTTTTTTAGTTAATAAAACGCAGTGCAAAGCTAAACTATTCCTATTTGGAAAATACTTTGTTGGAGAATAGGACATACGGAATGTTGAACAAAACTAGTTTTTTCATGCTATGTCTAAATTTACAATATTATAGGATATGTTATTACCTCATTGCTGAATTATTCTTATTGAGAAGAAAAGAAAATTATATGTAAGCTTAGTTTTCTTAGCTTAAATGACTGTCTTTTGCAGAGCAATGCAGGACCTCATTTATGCAGAATAAGGAGGGTTTAAGGGTCTATTTTCTGGAACAGGAAGTTTTATCTTGTAGGTTCTTTGAAAACTACCCCCTAGTAAATTGGAATCTGGGGACAGAAAGAAGAAAAGCAAACAGGGATTTTGCTGATTAATTTTTAGACTTGTAATCATATCTCATTAGACATCCTTGTTTGTTACTTTTTGGTTGTATACCAAACGCATATAGAGCAAATATCATCAGGATTGCATGTATGGTTCATAGACAGTATAAATCACAATAGGTGTATTTCTGTGCTGAGATTCTGATTGTTTAACAGCAAAAGAGGATATACTTACTCCTAGTGGGGTTCTCCTTGTAGTTTATTTTCCTATTCTTTATTAATATTTTCTTTTCAATATGTTCTGCCAACATATTCTCAAGGTTTTGTTGCTGATTGATTTTCCCATCTCTTAATAATAATTCACATTTTCATCTGCTGGAGTCCAATAATAACAATACAGAAATACTTGGTTTTAAACTGTATTACAAAAGTGCCTGCAAATATGAAGCAAGAATTGATAATCTTTGCTCCTTTCTTCAATGTCTGACATATTCATCATCAGGTTGAGCTTGAAAGGAAATACTTAACTTTTGTCTTTTCCTTTAAAAAACACAAAAAATAATAATTTTGGAAAAAAATACAATTTGCAGTAGGAAGCAAAATTCTATACCAAAACTCCCAAAATTTCTTGAATTTTTATTTTAGATTGTGATTTTAACATTTAATCTTCTTTTTCTTGTTTGTTGTTTCTGTGCTTTTTAAGGATCTTGAACCATTTAACTTCAGCATAACTTGCACTATAAGATTTACTACAGGTAGTCACAGATGAAAAAAAAAACCTTAGGTTTAGATGAACTACATCTTGCATAAAACTTTCTAAATCTGTACCTGCAGATCTTTGGGCCAATTTAGACTCTACCATTGTCCACTGAATTTTCTCATTCCACCTTATTCCTTCTTTTAAATATATCTCATTTCATCACCAAAAAGCTACAGTTTAAGAGAATCAACGCAAACCCATATAATCTCAAAAATCCTATCCTGAATTTTTAAATAGAACAGATTTTCTTTTCTGCTCTGATTTATGCACAGTCTCTGTTCAAAAGAACTCCAGCCAGTACACCATACTGAGGTTGGCTCTGATTTTCAGTATTCCTTTCTGTTTCTTTTTAATTATCCTTACAGCACATAGGAATAAAAAGATTGGAAGGATGAAAAGCCCATGAATATTATGCAGTTACAAGATTCCCAAGAAATATTAGATCAATGCTGACATATTATGATTTCCTCTTATACTGATCTATTGTAACTTCCTAAAATATGCTTCACATTTCATGAATCTTAACTGATTTTTCTTTTAACTTTGTCTGGATTTCATTTTCACTTTTTAGTGCTTTCTGGCAGGCACAAATAAATGAATAAACTTTAATTAGAATGCTCCAGGTAGGAATGGTTATTTAATGATGGCTCAAGAACAGCACCTTTAATCCTACAAAGCACGGTTATATGTCTGTTGAAGCTTTTGTGAGTCATGAGGAAAGAGGAGGGGAAGAAAGATGAACATCAAATATGTATTTTAATATATTTTTATATATATATGCATGTATATATATGAATTATCTGAACATACAGAGATTATATTTCTGCTCAAACTTACACATCTGTCCAAAGAAGCAGCTTTTAAACTTATTTTGGGTGTATCTTACACTCAGAGAAAACCAGGAAGGGGAATCAAGCAAAGATTTCTATTGTACACACCAAGTTCCCTGGAGAATCTCCGTTTCATAATTGAAACATAGCTGGTAGGACCCATCTGGCAGATGAGAAGATCAGCTGGTTCTTTTGAACTGTGCTCAATATGCTGGTATGAGTATTACTTTTCAAGTTTTCTTTTTTTATTTTTCTTTTTTGTTTTCCCCCTTCACTATCCTGTGTATTCTCTCTTTTTTCAATCATACTAGCACAGCCAAGAGAAATGTTCTTTAATATTAGTCTTTGACTAGGAAGGATCAAAAGTCTAAACAGTGACAAAAAAGACTTCTTTGATGTATTATTTATATTTCAGGAAAGAATGTGAAGCTGAAATAGATTACTGACTGAGCAGTACTAATCTGTGACACACTGTCCTCTTCAATAATTCTCAAGCAACTAGTTAAAAATAAAGCTGGTGCACAAAGAGCAGTGCAGAGTTTTAGTCTCCTAATCTCCCATCTAAATGCCAATAGATATAATTAATGCATTCACAACAAACGACAGTTGGCTGTGTTTTGCAAAGAGGTTTTAAAATACTGAAAGTATAAGGCTTAAGACATCAGCAGTATATTTTTAAAGTATCGTGTAGAGTTAGAAAAAGTTCCATTTTTTTAGTCACATATTTTTTACACATATTTACCATTTTAAGAATAGAAATAAATTTCTCTAATAAGTAGATTAACCTCACTTTTTTTACCTATAAAATTACCAGCTCTCATTTCATGAGTAAATATCAATGAAACAGCTATTAAGAACTATTTTTCTGCCATTTCACCCAATGCATTTCTCTCTGGTTTTGGTTTGGGGGATATTTTGGGTTTTTGAGTCATTCACCTCAGTTTGGATGAGCGGAAAAAAGTAAGTACTTTAATGTCCATTAAATAAAAAAGGAGTGCATACGACTTTATCAAAAAAAAACTTAAATATGATGGAAAGAACTTCCAGAACTTTCTACAGAAGATGCACCTCAGGCTGGAGAGAACAGAAGAAAAAAATTACTACACCTATTGTGGACAATAGCTATGTGGTGAGCTGAAAGATAAATAAGAAGCTCTTGTTAATTGCACTAATATTGGCCATTGGAAGGAGACAGAATATCAAGAGCAGCTGGTGCTAGACTCTGGTTACTATCTGTAAACAAGTGTGAAATAGTTGTACTTGAGAATCTTATCTGTTAACAGTAACTGGAGTAGGAACTGAAACTGAGGTTTCTCTATTCAAGTGTGAATTTCTTAACTATTAAATTATAGAGGTATTCTTTCCCTTACGCTGCCTTAAAATTGGCTCATGAAACTTGAATAGAAAGGCTTGAAAGCCCAAATCTTTACTGTTCAAGATATTCTCCTGAGAGGGGACAACTACAGATCTATACCTCTTTAGACAAAGCAAAGAACTCCAGTCAGTGTTTCCAACATTCTGGATGAGTCCTTTTCTCCTCTGGAAAGAAGCATATCACTATGATATTTTGAAAGAGAGCAGGAGTCTCTGCCTCGTGACAAAGGAAGTCAAGATTCCAGATTCCAAATGAAGTCTGTAAATCCTTAGTGACACATCATATCCTCAGACACGTCATGAAGTGAGACACCTCTGCCTTATGAAAAGAAAAACTTCATTTTAAACAAACATTTCTCCCACAGAGATTGTGCACAGCAGGCTGCCTGTTGTGATGTACTTTTAATTCCTGACGTTGTTTCTATGGCAGATACAGCTGCCACAGGTTGTAATGGGAATACTAATTAAAAATTAATAACAAACAAAGAAATCAAACCACCACCACCACAAACTTCTTTCTGAAAGAGAATTCAGAGGAGAAAAAAAAAACCCCAACAATATACTACAGTTGTTATTTAATATATAGGGAGTCAGGTGTCTACTTTATGAATATGGATTTCATAACTGCAGACAGGACTGTCAACATTTTGCTTGTTAAGGTGACTGAAACCTACTTCATAGATTAAACCACTTAGCTTTGTGCCTCTATGTACTTACTGTATTTTAAATGGTTTAATCGGATTTCAGTTATGTAGAACTTGCAATAGGTTACAGAGGGCTTTCAGAAATTTTGGATTCTAATTTCTAGAAAGCATTTGTAAATCTTTATCAAATGCACCAAGCAAAGGAAGCCAGGATGCTACAATGTGTACCTAAAATTACAATTCTAACCCTATATTATATTACCAATTATCAAGGCAGTTAAAAGCTTGACTTTCTATGTGCTGAAATCTCATATTCATTTTGGATGTCACTGGAAGTATCAGGTCTGATCTTACTTTTTTTTTCTGGGCAAAAATAAAGTTCTGCAAATAATTGTAACATCTCTCCGTTGTAAACAGTACTATACTGCCTGTAGAGAAGCATATGTTCAGTACAGTGCAAAGTTCTATTAATGCAGCACCAATGTCAGAGATTTGGCTGCTTCCCAGAACCAACTGTCAGCCCTGTCTGGGCTCTGTATATTTAATAGAACCTCTCCGCACTGTAAGGAATTCGTGATTTGAAGTGATTTGAGAGAAGTAGCTATTACAAATCTCAATATCCATCCTCCAGACATTAAGAGAAAAAACACTTTTTTTTTTTTTCACGTCTGGTAAAATAGTATTCATCTTTTTAAACTAATTGCCACAGAAAGGTATAAAATGCTGAAATTTTAGTTAACTTGCAAGTTCAGATTTTTTGGTGTCCACTGTCAGCTGAAATTTTCTTTCTCCTGCTGTTGCCTGCCTGTAGGCATCTTTTACAATTTTGTGGGTATTATATTTCCTAGTTTTTTTGTTTCAATGTATCTTCCTGGACTTGGATTTGCAGTATCTCCTCTTGTAAATACTTTTAGAAAATATGTAAACATTAAACAAATGTATAGAAGACAGGTTTTATTTTTTTTTTTCCTGAGGATTATTTCATGTTTTTTTCCCTTTATACTCTGCAGCTTCAGACTCTGAGTTCTTCCTTCCCAGACAAGCAGCTGATGCTTTTCACAAAGGCAAAGTACATGTCTTCAGCTTGCTAATGAGGGACTTTGGCCCATCTCATAGTTCAGAGATATTCACTGATAGAAACTGTAGGCTAAAGGAAAGTATAAACCTTTTGCATCCCCTTGCTTTCAATCATATGGAACTGATGCATTCTAAGACTTTTAATCTTATTGTTTTATTTACCCAGAGGCATAAAAAAAATCTAGCAGGAGTGTGATCTAGAGGCAATTTTTATGACAGTTTTTCTACCAGGATGCAAACGACTCTCCATTCCCATCTCTAAAATAATGACCTAATGAAAATCTTTGACAAGATAATTCTTTAAGGGAAAACAAGAAGATATTCTGCCCTGACAGTGATTACATCATCATCGATAATGGAAACTAGAGACAACTCCTTTGGTTAGAAAAAAACCCCTTTCGGTCATAAAAATATTATCTAAAGATCTCTTACAAGAAATTCAGTCTATTTATTGCACCTGATAGAGTAGGGAATTTCCCTGGGACAAATTTCCCTGGATCTTTTTTTGCACCTAACGATGTTCTGCTTGGCTTTTTGTTGTGATGTGGATGGTTGAAGTATGTTACATCTTTTCTCTCAATTACATTTGTCCCAAAACATTTGGCAAATATGAAAATACTAACTAAGCATACCCACCGTAGCCAGGACCACCGTGCCAGCCAGTAGAGCTGCAGCACCACATGCCATCCAAGGAACAGCCAGGAGGTATGGCACAATGAAATGGAAGAATTAGCTCAATGCTTCTGGCTTACGAAAAATTCTTTCCTCCTGTGACAGTAGCCAGCTGTCAACTAATGTAGTTAGTCATGTATTTTATGTGATAAAAGACTGTGTTATAAACCTAAGAGCACGTAGTTTGATTCTTACCAGATATGATGGAGATTTTTCTGCCCATTTTTCCTTAGATGCCAGTAAATTGAACTCTGTTTATACCAGAAGATATTACTTACATGAGAATTATCTTGCAGCCTTGTGAACAATCAAGTGTTTTGGAGGTGCCACCATCCCCTTACATTCTGCTTTCCAGGAACAGAAGCAGCATCAGGCTGTTCTAAGTGACCTGGGGTGTTTTGTTTGGCCAGAGATTCCTTCATCATTCCTTTCAGTGTGATGGAAGCAGTAGCAACCTCTGTCTAGGGGGAGGGTTATAAGGTGCTGTAGGACAGAATGTTTGACACTTTGCACAATTCTTCCTTAGCAGACACTTTTCCATCTGTGGGGAAAAGCTAGATGGGGAAGATTCCTATGGATTGATGTCACCTCATGATGCACCGCTTGGATCACTTTAGCTCAGGCTGCAAGGGAAGTACTCTAAATTCAGAAATATTAGATTTCATGTTCTTGCACATGCTGAACACAACTCTCTGGGTGCAAGTACATTATACACTTTCTATTGACATAATTCTGTAGGATTTTTTTTATTGGAACCCATGAATTTCTAAGTACCAAAGAAGGGATAGAATCATAGACTGAATGGAGGCTGCACAAGCAAGCATCAAACTGAATTTCCTCACTTTGTGTTTAACTGTAAATCTAATGTTCTTTCAACATGCTTTGTTTGTTGTTTTTTTTCCACATTTATTTGAAAGATTATCAGTGCTAATTCTTATTTCTCTTTGTTTTACATTGAAGGAAGATTTTGGGAAAAGAATTAAGATATAATGGGAACTGTTAAGCAGCAAAGATATCTAGAACTATATGCATATATTGAAATATCATAAGAAGACCCTAAATATATTCTTCGTTAATCTCTGTTAATCTTGAGTCAGCATACAGCTGGACATCAAAAATACATAGACATAAGATAAAAACCTAACAGAAAGCACTATGTAATTAGAAGGAAATAAATGTGCCTTTTTTTAAGCCCAGAAAGTAAACATTGATTCAATATAAAATCTCTGGAAAAAAATGTTGTGAAAACTTGGACAAGTCTGAGAAATTTATTAACACAGTAATTAACGTTCAGCTCTTAGAAGACTCATCACTAAGCCCAATATGTAAAATAATGTAACAATTTTAGGACCAAAACTGTAAGTAGATACTACATTCTTACCTATTATGATAAAAGAAAACAAACAAACAAAAAACAAATAGAGTAAAAAATATGAGATTCTGATTGCACAGTTCCACTAGTACATATACCGATCACTGGCAAAGGGCAGCAAGGACATGATAATGATTTGTTTGTACAAAAAACTTTTCTTTTTGGATCTGGATGACATGAAAGTAGAATATTTGACAGCTTCCCTTAGCTTGTCAGAGCATAATAGCAGCTTGCAGAAACAAAGCCTTGCCAGCAAAGAGACTGGAATCACAGCAGAGGAAACTTGTGTGTAAAACAGAGATGAAGAAAATCCAGCAAAGGTGGGAAACTCTCCACAGTATTTTAATGCAGTGTTTGAATTTCAAGCTCCATTACTAATATCTCTCTGAAGCCAAAAATAGTTCAGCCTATGAGGAGTTCTGATCTCTGCCAACTTATTTTTTAGAACATTTTCAGATAGATATAAAGGAAGTTGATTTCATATTCTTGGGGAGCCTTTTGACAAGCACAAAAGAAAACAAATGAAGAGAATAAGCATGAATGTGAGCACTGTCAAAGGCCCTAACATTGCCCACTTTCCACTGTTGTTCACATATTATTCTTTCTGCTGAGATCATCTGCTAGCTGATAAATTATCAGATATGCACTAAGATAGTAAAAGTATCAGTTAATCAAATGTTAATTATCCGGACATTTTTGAGACCATTGTTAGTAGAATCTACACATAAATGTAGATATCACTGAGTGTCTTTGCCTGGCAAGAATGGCTATTGCCAAATCTGCACTGGAGAACTGTCTGTGGTGCAGACATTCCCAGGTCATGACAAAGACAGAGCCTGTGAAGACAGACAGCTCAGCTGTGAAAGTTGAGAAAACTTTGATTACACAGCCCCATTCCTGAACAATAAAAAGCTAGCCCATCATCTTGCTACTCCAATCGTCCAGTTTTGCAGTTAGCACAGAAAGGCACATAAAAACCAAACAGTTACACTGTTGTTTCCATTATCAAGGAAACGTCAAGTTTCTTGATCCTACTCACTATCAAGTAGGACTCCAAAATTGAAAATAATTTCATCAAAAAATTGTGTTGTTTCTAGGAAATGAAATTTTGGAAAAACTGATTTTTTTTAATCGCAGGATGAGTTTGCAGATAGGCAATAATAAAAATAAATAATAATTGGGAGAGATCTGTTGGTGGTTTTTTGCTTTTTTTTTCCACAGGAGACTTAATTTCCTTAATTAATATGAATTTTACCTTTCTGAATTATATAAAACAGTCAGGATAGTTTACTGCAAAAAAGGTAAGAGTAGATTTTACATTTTTCCTCTGAGCTAGTAGGAAGAAGAAAGTTGTGTAAACTTCTAATTCTAACAATAAAAATGAGGATAAAAATATATGTGTAATTTTTTTCCTACCATTTCAAATATTAGCTGTCACAAGAAGTAGCATTACTTAAAGACAGAGTTATGTTCTGGATAAATATTCTAGAATAATAAAAGCACAACAAGATGGGGTTTGTTGTGATTAGTTTGCTTTTATACAAGTGACCTATTAGTAATGACCTTGATTCAGGAACATTTCTTAGAAAATGAATAAATAAACAGAATAAATGACCTGTGGAAAAGTCTTGGGCCACCGACTCTCCCAGCTGGTCATTAATTCCCCAGAAGTGCTACATACCCTGACCATTAAGGCTTAATTAATGCATTAATACAGTGCCTAAATGCTAAAGTGCTTTTCCTTTCTGTATAATTAATCTCTTGGGAATATTGTATTAATGGAGAAAGGTAATATATGTTTGTCAGAGATACCACATTATTTCTTTTATTCACAGTAGACATAAATAAATTACAGAAAACACTTCATGTGTTTGTACATTTCTGAGAGCTGTTGACTGTTGGAAGGTCAAGAGCGTGATTAGAAAGACTCATTATGTACAGATCCAATACTTTGCTGGTATTCCTCATGAATGCATTTACCAGTCAGACAAAGCAGTCTATCAATTCTCAACAGGGCAGGCAAAACGGAATTTTGCTGCTTCTGGAAGCTAAAGGGCAGAAGAAGAGGGCAGAGGCAAAATAACAGATCTGGGACAAGATTCTTGGGGAACCCAGTCTTACTTTTCCCATAGCCACTGAGAATGGATTTCCAGGGGTGTCACCAATGATTGTCATATGAGTGGTGAATTCTGCTACTGGTTTGCTTGCCTGCCTAGAGTAGATGCTCCTTGCATGCTAGGACATGGTTTATTTCATCAATGGCAGCAGGAGGAGCACAGCTGGCTTTCTAGGACTCTTAAGGAAGCTGAGATACACAGTTAACAAGAGCTCCAATAAACATTCATTTCCTGTCAGCATTGCAGACATGATGCAGTGCCAGTGGTCATAATTTAAATTTTTTTGGGACATAAATCTGGTCTTGCAATTTCTAAAGCTGATTAAGGGTTGCAGAAATTCCCCTTCAATTAGACAGTTCCTGATTCCCTTCTTAGTTGGATTCTAAATATTTTGGTTTTACATCTGACTCATCAGCAATTAAGTTGTATTACTGAATGGATGGCCAAAGACAGTTCATTTCTAGATGACTGTTAAATGACTATTTATGTTCCTAAAGGGATAAGGCAGAAGTTTGTTAGTATTTTTAAAGTATTTTTCTCTATTTATGTCTAAATATTCTCAGAACTTTCAGATGAATTACTAGACTGCATTTTGAGCATCCATCTGCCTCTCAAAATATAAATATGTATCTTTAAATATAAACATGATGCACTATTTTCATATATACTATTCCAATTTTAACTACCACTGAGTAAAAGCTTCAGCTTTCCCAGGTAAAAATAAACAAACAAGCAAATCACAACTTGAGACACAGATATTCGATTAAGAATTATTTTCCTCACATCCAGAAAAGGACTTCCAGGCAGTTCCCAATTTATCAGAAAAAACATTTTTGTCATAAAAAGCATTGATTGTCACTGTAATTTAAGTTTATCATCCTCCCTTCATTGAGGAATACAAATTTAAATAAAAATTCTGGAAGTGTTGTTTTGTCAGATATGTATTTAGCATAGAACAAGATTTTCAGCAAGGTTAATGGGGGAGAAAGAATAAAATTAAATGTTCATTTTTGCCTTGATGTGATTTATCTTACAATTTTTTTGCCTTATGCTGTCTGTTTACTAAATAATGTATTAACTACATTCCTGTTATTTGCACTCATAGGAGCACAAATAACATGGAAACTTGATAATCCAAAAAAGTGAACTAGGATAGATGCTGTTATCCCTAACACCTATACCCTGAACAACAGGATGAAGTACTTGCACTTATTTTCCCACAAGATATTTTAAAGTAGAAGGTAATCGTCTTAAAATGAGGAAAAGTTGTTCTATGACTGGTTGGGAACAAATTGTTTTCTGGGTTTTGTCTCTTCAAATGAAGTGGGAGCAAACAAAATCAAAAAGGTCCCAGCTAACATGCAACTCAATCTGTGAAAAAGGAATAATGGAGAAAAAAATTAAATTAATTCATTGAACTAATTCAGCTACATCTCCACTGTAAATAATTGTTGTGAGGTTACAGTCTCTATAAAACTATCTGCAATTTTATGTAACTGTCAAATTAAAACTGCAATACTGAGAGATGTCTGTCAGGTGGTCACCTCAGACTGTGTATTAGTGACAATTTTAAGCTAAAATAGTATATTTTCTTGAAACTAATAATTATGAAAAATTATGCTAGAAAAGTATATGACAAAACTGTAACATTTCCTTTCTTTTGATCAGGAAAAAGGGAATTCTTCAGGGCTGAGATGGTGCAATCTGTCTATATCAAGAGGGTGTCACATTACATGGGAACTGTAAGGTTGCACTAGGTATACAGGGAACAGGGGAAACACAAGAGCAAAAGAACCACAGTCAAAAAATGCATTTTTCATATATTGATTTGAAACTGCATAGTACTTGGCTGCTCCAGCAAGCTTCTTGCAACTTGCTGTTTCTGGAGAGAGACTGTAAAGCAGAAATCTGTAGGTAATACCAGGTCAAAATCAACACTGTGAAGGAATTTCCATCTTCTGCTTAACCTGCATTTTCGCCTCCTGATGTCCTGGTGAGTAGGAGGAAGTGGAATGGAAATAAATGAATAGCCTGGAGGGATAGAGGGAAAGAGGGAAAGTGCAAGGTCAAGAAACAAAAGGCAACACTATGATGTTGGAAAACAGGACCCTTGAGCAATAGGAGTCAAGAAAGCTAACTAAGAGCTATGAAATTGGAATAAAAACTACTTTATCTATTCACCATGCCACAGCAATTTTTTCCCTTTAGTGTAAGAGGAGGGGAAAAGGGGGGGGGGGGGGGGTAGGAAATAAATTAAAAAGAACTATCCATGCTAGAAGAAATCTTAAAATGCAATATTTTTAATACGCAACATTTTAGTTGTTAGCATCTCATACAGTTTTCCTCATGCTTGTTAAAGCCATCTCTAAGATAGGTGACTTAGGATTTATACCTAACTGTGGATGAGAAGACCAAACGAGTGGCCTCTAAGTATCACTGACCAATGGTTGGCTTCCTATTTGCTTTTCTTTCCCAATTTTCTTTGAAGGTCATCAAATCTGGAAGGAAATTTTAAAACCTTTTCATTTAGGGAAACTAGTCCGGTTCAAAACAAAAGATATATGGCTTTGAAATATACAAACTGCTTAATGTCTGAAATATTTAAATTTGTAACTGCTAGTACTTTAGACTTTCTGTCTGGTTCTACGCTTTATATTTGGATGGCAAGTCTTTTGATTTTTAATGTTCTTAATGAGAGGTTTTCTAATCATGGAAACAAAACATTTTTGCATTTATTTTATCCTGTTTGCTGTTCCCAGGCAACCTAATGTCTTAGAGCTTTGCCTAAAGAAAAGTTTCACTCTGTGGTAGGTCAAAGACTAACTTCTTGAACAGATCTGTGCTATTTTCTACTAGATTCAAAACACTCCTGCTAATTCAGCAGCAGACTTAAAGTTTTTATTTTCTTATTCATTATGCTGCAAAAGTCTCAAAGGTCAAGAGAAGGTTGAGACCTTGTCCCCAACAAGTGACCTGACAAGGGGATGAGGAATATAGAGATGTGAGGGGATAATATGATTAGAAATTTGCTCAGTTATTGCCATAGTTTCAAGAGGTTTCACGTGTTTGTCCAGAATGTTTCGATCCCTTCAAACCGTGATGCCAAGAAAACATTTACAGAGAACTGTCAGAAAAATTCTGAACAATTGTAAAACCATGTGGATGTGGGAGGAAGAAGGAAGGGTACAGAGTTTACTAGGGATACTTTACTGCCTTCCTGGCTGTCAGAGGTAAACTCATGTTGATGGGAAAGGCACGGTTCAGCACAGGCAATCAAAATTGTCTTGGGTTTTAATGGCCCTTGTTTATGCATTTGTTTGCTTGCTGCTGTTGTGATTGTAAATATATTATAAAGGATCTGAGGATGGAGATAGATCCATTTTTTTGTGTGGCAGAAAAGCAAAGGGGAAAACACATTTGAAACTGTAAGCTCCGTGTTTGTTGCCAGTTAGAAAAGACATCTACCAATCATCATGGTTTCTGACAGTGAAAAAATGTCAGAAATATGCAAACTGCTTAAGTCTTCTCTAAGCATTTGCGATGGCAAGCATTTCACGTTAAATAGATTAATATTTTTGTTCTTAAATCTATTGCCTTTCAGTAGTACCATTTAGAAAGTACACTTGAGTGAATTTATCTTTCTGTGAACAAGCCATTCCTGTGAGTCAAAATAATACTGTTCGTGTGCCAAAGATACCTATTGCATTTGTGTGTATATGAAAAAATATACTTATCAATTGATATACAACACCTTTGTATAGATGTCTGTGACTTTTTAAAGCCTCATAAATAAAGCAATAAACAATGTCTTTTGTCCTATATATGATCTATTGATTTAAAAGTTTAACTGCAGACTATTATAGACAGCCTTGCAGTGGTTACTAAGGTGGGAATCATTGAATGAGTCCACAATGAGCTTAATGAATTACTAGTGTAATTAGGACCAACTTCAGGTATTGGCAGGAGAGGCAGTTGCCTAGGCAGCAAACTGGAAGGGAAAAGAAAACGTTCATAGTGAAGCATTGGACCAGGTTGCCTAGAGAGTCTGTGGATGCCCATTCCTGGAGCCGTTCAAGGCCAGGTTGGATGAGGCTTTGAGCAACCGATCCAAACCATTCTATGATTCTATAACTATCTTCCTCTAGCTATTCTATTTGTCTGGAAAATCTCTCTGACTGGCTAATATTGACAGAAAGGTGAGAGTGCGTGGGCTAGGAGTTACTACTGTGTGGAGCCAGGGTGGGAGAAAAGAGGCAGAAAGTGCAACATGAAATTCTGCCATCCCATTTCAGCTCTACTTCTTCTCCCTGTCTCTTCTTTTACTGCTGAAGGACCAGCCTTACACCTCCACACTTAAGAGTGGCAAAATTCATTTTTGTCTATGTTACTGAGAAGCCTTGAGCTGGTTCCAAAAGCATTTATATTAGCAGAACAGAAAGCAATTCAATTGCCATTACAAGAAACCTATTTATATGACCTTTATAAATGTCCGTTGTATTTTTCCACTTTTCTAGATGAATGAATGCCATAAAAGACTGATGTGATGAAAAATTCATAGAGTTTAAGACCTCTGAATTTCTCCTGATAGTCCTTTTATTATCAAATTTGACAAAATCTTTTGAGAGATACAATCCAATCTTAATTAAAGACTTCAAATTACAGAGAATCTATCATATTCCTTGAAAAGCTCTTCCAGTCTTAATTACAGCCACTGTTAATAATGTACAACTTATACATCGTTAAAGTCTGAGCTTCAGGTTCCAGTTAGTTGATGATTTCATACCCTCTGCTGTTATTTTATGATGTGACCTCTCTGTGTAATGATCTATAGACTGGCCAACTTGCATCCTAGCTTTACCCTCCAAAATTTAAATACAGTCTTCTCTTTAACATGGGTCAGCTAACAACTGTCCACAGCCCTGAAGTAATATTCGGGCTAATTTCAGCTTACATCCCAGAGGGAAACACTTCATTAATACGGCATATTATCTATTCAAATTAGTTAAGCTTATAACAGCTACCCTGGGTACCTGTGTAGAGCGATACTGTGTAATGTAGACACAACTGATCTCTCTGGCAACATTTACAAGTTAAAAGCAATGACAACAAAGGCACTCAGAATAACAGAGTACAAATGGAGAAGATGGTCTAAAAGAAACCTCCAGGCCAAAATACATTAAAAGGAAAAAAATGTAATAAAAGTGGAATCTTCCCAAAAATTAGCCTTGAAAAAAATTTCTGTTTTACATCCAGAAGAACTGAATAAAAAAACAACTATTCTATGTTGTGAGAGAACACGGATGACTGTCAATTACAGCCTACTGGTATATTGTAATGGCCTTAATATTTCTGCACCACTTTCCTCACATGAATTAAAGGAGGCCAGTGACAACTTACTTAACATTTAGCAAAGGAAATGTTCAAATTGACCAGTAACTCTAAGTGCTTGGGAGTGTATTTTTTACAATAACATTGAAAAATAATTGCAGCAATGAGTTCTTACCTAAAAAGGCTTCATAGTCTACACTTCTGATATTTTCTAGATGACTAACTTTCAAATTGTTAAGGCTTACTTGGATTATAAAAAACAGTTATCATTCTAGACCTGTTCCTGCAGAACAAAATGTCAGAACTAAGTGCGGAAGGATTCAACCGGATTTACAAAGGTTCTTTACCTTACAGCAGTCTCCAAATAAGCGCTTTTTACTATGCCCCACTTCCACATACGTACTCTTCCTTTATTCCACATGAACTAAACTGAGGGAAGTAATTTAGCTGGAAACTAATCTTTATTTTGCCAGGTGATATTTTTACAAAACCAGCCCCCTAACTTGGTTCATGGCAGCTATATTGTCCTTGAAAAAAGAGGAAATGGGAATAAGCAACCAGACATGACACTCCTCTCTAAGCACCTCTCATTAATGTTCAAGTAATTGCAGAACCACACCTTTCCATTAAGTAGTACTTCACAGTAATTTAATTAAATCTCACAGGCCTGTGTAAAGTGAGCTACCCCACGAAGGCAGATGAATGTGGCCGTTATTGACAACAAATCACTTAGGATAGTCAGGTAGAATGGGTTAAGTATCAAGTAAATTTAGATCACTGTGCTGCAAACTGAGATATTCCAATTTAACTTGAGAACTTGCCTGTTTCCCTGTGATAATCAGTGAACTAATACATGTTACTCTAGCCCACACTCCTTTCTATGCGGTTTTCTTTGTTCAAATTAAGTACAGTGAACTCTTTGTGATGTAAATCACCTTAATATCGGTCTTAAATATTGTTTGGTTTATAAAAAGCAAACCCAGGACTTACTATTAATCCCTGCTGCCTACCCGAGCATACTCATATGGGTCGTAATCTCTAGCTTCCCAGCTTTCTTTTGCTTCTAAACCTGCTAAATATAAACCTGTACATTAGTAAAATGAATAGAATTACAAAAAAATATGCTTAGTTAAGATTTGTAGTTGTACTTTTTCACTACAATGTCTAATTTAGTATCTCCTTAATCATATAATTTGGAGACAACAGCGTAGATCATAACAGTTTTTATTTTCAGTCTCATGATTTAATTGCTGCTTCTGTAGGTTCTGCTGTCCAGCAAGAACATTTTTCATGTAAGTTCCTCATGGGGTAGACAATATGTTTAAAAACCTCTTTAAGCTACTTCTAATTTACGGTTGCTAGCAACTAAGGATACTGTATAAATAATTGTTGGTGGGAGGTTGCCAGTGATGGGGTATTGGGATTTAGGCCCAGATACAGAGCTCATGAAGTCAACAGAAAGATATGCACCTCATGGAAATTGCAACAGTGAGCTTGCATTGCGAATGCAAAGCTATAGCTAATATACCTCTCCTAAAATGAAAAACCATGGGATCTGTTATACCAAAAGCAAAGGACAGGGAGGCCTCCATGCAGTGATTCTTCACGTGCAATCTTTATTATTAAGGTAAAACCCCATTTGTAGCAATCTTATATAAAGCTTATCTATCTTATAAGATTTTGATGTTAAGTTCCTCTCTGGCTCAACTGTAGCACATATTTGATCACTCCCATGTCCACTGAAAGTATATTATCCTGCTTCAAAACTTAATGCCTGGTGAGCTTAATGGTTTTTGAGGGTGGAAGGGTGGGGAGGAGTTTGATTTCAACTGTTTCTTAGGCTGCCAAGACACTAGGGCAAGGAAAATAAAACTCAATCCTTTCCTACTCTTTTGGATTTGAGTTATAATTAATTTGCCAACACATTGCACTTAGCATGGCAACATCCTAGGGACAGGTTGCAAAATAGCCAAAATACAATCAGTAAGACTCAAACATTTAAATGCTTCCACAAATACAATATTTGTACCACTGATCTTTCTACAATTGGGGATGAGTTTCCATGGTGAAAAATGTGCACTGATGTAGATCTGCACCGATGTTATTCAAATGAAATTGTTATCCTAAGAATTTGGCGCCGCACTGTTCTGACCAACTGCTGAAAGATCTTCCTGAGGTCCCGTCGCTGTACACATTGTCATCCCTGATGTTTTTAAACCACTTCCACTGAGGACTGTTTGCTAAAAACGCTACCAAAGTAAGTATGAATAGCCTTATTTGCTTCATACGTAGTGTCTGAGATAGTCATGAATGCACCCCTGCATGCAGCTGATGTTTTTAAGCTGTAGTTTCACAATCTACTTAGGCTGTTCTAAAACTGCCCTGCCCTGTTGTGTCTGTATGAGCAATTATGTAGCAACGAGACTGCCAACTGCTCCAACACAAAGGGCTGGCAGGAACACACAGCTGAGATAGAGTGCAGCACTGCAGCTTTTGGCAGTTGCTGCATCCTACATCTCTCCGCTGACAGTGACACCAGGCACTTTTCAGTCTCTGAACACTCCAGTCTTGTAATGCTGGAGAACTCCACTAAAAAGAAGAGTCTTTGTAATATGGCAAAAAAAAAAAAATCACTTCTTTTCATCTTTGTTTATGCAGTGTGATAAATCTAATCATATTAATTTCCATATTTATTATGAAATAGAATATTCTTGTTTGCTTGTTTGTGTCTTGTTGCTGTTGCTTTTAATTAGTGACCAATCTTCAAAAAAAACTTAAAATAAATAAAAACTAAAACTAAAAACTAAAACAAAACCATACATATATATATTTAAGTTAAAACAGTATTGCCATGTGGTTTTTTGGTCTCGTCTGGGTACTCTACAATACAATTCCTCTGCTTTCACTCTACCCCTAAAAACCAGGAATGAAGATATCAATTTTTTATATGCTTTGTTTCACCCTCTTTATTTGTCAAATGTTCATCAGCAACATCAGATTTCTTCCTCCAAAACTAGCTGAATAGCTAACAGCATGGCTTGTATTTGTGTTCCTGTGTGGGGTTACACAGAGAAATGGACTTGTACACTGCAGAAGTCTGTTACAGTTGGAGTGGGAGACCTGATTCGAAGGAACAATCCTTGCTCCAAGAATGTGATATATGCTTCATTCCAATACCTGTTTATCATAAAATGTTTGAACTATTCTGGGACAGCAGAGGGTTTAATTCCTTCCTTCTGATACAATTAATCTATGGGTGCGTGCTTCTGTGCGTGATTACATTAATGAAAATAACATGATTTCACAGGATGCCCTTAATCTGGAACAAAATAATGTTGTATGCTGAAACAGACAAGAGGTTAGGTCATTTAGAAATGAAAGACTTTGGCTAGCACCCTCTAAAGGAGAAAAGACCACTGCACCCATGTCTTCTCTGTGAAAGGTGGGTGCTTCTGACCAGCAGATTACTGCATTAAAAAGGATCCTCATGGCTACCGCATTGTCCTGCAATCATTTTTGTTTGTCTGTTTCAAAAGAAGAAGCTGTGCACGAAGTATATTTCAAGAGTTCACAATGAATTAGATATACAAGTGGATTTAAACTAAGAAAAGTGAATCTTTCAGGCCACAGTTCGGATTAATCACAAAATAAGCCCTCAGTCCAGCCAATACAGGGAGATTTCTGAGTGGTCAAGAACTCTCCCCAAACTTGCAATACCTCTGAAATAAAACATATACATTGAACTTAGGAGTTTGTGTGCTTCTGCTGCTTGGGGAGTAAAGTAGAAGTTGCAAGATTTTAATGGACGTCTAGGTACTTCAGTTCAGATCCTACCTAAATACCTGGCTCTTTTCTGTATACGTGGATCAATGTCTCATTCATTCAGGAACTTTTCAATTATTATCCTTTTTGACCCTGGCAAATATTTCGTTGCAGTCTAGCTGATTATCTTACTCTTGACTTCAATCTGTTAGCAATTGGCGTGTACTCAGGCAGGATAACGCTGCTAGCATTTTCAAGATAATTCAGATGGCTGATTTTGGTATCAATACAGGATGCTATCCCTGAAGCAGTACACCAGAACACATCTCCAACAATGCCCCATGATTTTTTATATGAAGAACCTGAAGTGATAGTGAAGTCACTTTCCCATGAGTCAAAACCCATTTTCTTGGCAGATATTTTGCAGCATCTTTTTCCTGCTGATAACCCACCAGCCTTGCCTTTCATCCATTCATAGTTATGCAGAATATTTGAAAATGTAACAATGCAATTTGTTGCCAGATAGTCAGTTTCTACAAATAAAAATGTAAATATTAACCATTAATAGTTACTTTCACAACTAACGGTTGTTCTGAAAGTGACCTTGATTTTACCGACCGCATAGTAATCAAGGCAGGCGGAATGCCAATGCAATTCAGGCTCATTTTATGCAAAGAGCTGGTTACAACCCATGGTCAGTATTTCTAATTACCCTAATCCAACCACTCTGAAGTTTACTTCACTTAATTGTTTCTCCTGGATATCAGTTGAATCCATGAGGTATGGAATTTCTGTTGTAGTATAGTAACCATGGGTCTCTGCTGACTATTGAAAATTATTTACAAGAAAATAATTGAATACTAGTTATACCATTATTATTATCTAAGGCTTTGGGGTTTTTTATAGCATAATGACTTGAAAATGGCAGAAAGTAAGTAGCCTACACTGTTTGAAATCACACATGGTTAAGGATGCTCTTCCTTTGCAATTGACTTAGCAGAAAATCAGCCTTAAGTATTCTGCCAGTGCATTTCTGATAATGTGAAAGAGCTTCTGCAGAAAAAGCGAAATGTTTTACAAATGCCTTCCGTGCCTTAGAAATAACACTTTGTCAAAACAGTATCATCTGTGAATATATGAGGCCAGTCAATAAATTCATTTTCATGCTTCTCCACAAATATCACACTGCAATTGAACACGGTGTACATAATGATCTCATCACAAGACCCAGAGAGTGAGATGGGATTTTGCGAGACCTTTACTCTTGTTTTTAACCTAATGTAAGTCCTCCAAACATTCTGCTTATTCAGAATTACCTGATAACTTACAGAAGTCTTTCTGTCTTTCTTTGAGACTTCAGTATGTTCCAGAATGGGTCAGTCTTGGGGAAAACCTTATGGGTACAGCGAAGGTTGTAATGGGAATAAGGGGTAAAAAGATTTGGGAAGCTTTCCTTTGAAGTGATTTCCACTCAGTTTCTACTGACTTAAAAGAAGAATGTGGTCTCTGTTCTTGCTTTACATTTCCCTTTGCTCTCCTCCTGGAATTACTTCCCTGGTAACATTAACAGGCAGAATTTTAACGGATTCAAGGTCACGGAACTACGTGCTGATCTCTGGTCATTATGCAAATGCCTTCTGATGGGAAGATATGATCCAGGCAATAATCAGTATTTTTCCCTCTTAAGCCAAGTCCACAGGGCACATCTGAAAGATTAGGATGGTTCCAGACGTAGTTCATCATTGATGGAAATGTCCATAATTTAATAATTTAAGCCTTCTAAGGTACTCTCTGTAGCACAAAGAAACAGAATCAGTTCCTGTAATGTCTGACCATTATAAATTCATATATTCATTTCAAGGTAGTTATACAGGGAGTAGCTTAAGAAATACTTAACTATGCAACTGTATCTTCTAAGATACGCCAGGGCGGGGTGGGGGGGAGATGGCATACAGGGAAAAGCTAAGAATATAGGTTATACCTGGGAAAATGTGGTGACTTAAGCTCTCGGGTTGATTAAAGCCCACGTCCTTCGACAGTTTATAAACATAGCAATTGGTGACAAGTGTAAAAAAATCTCACAGCCTTTCCTTTCCTAGAGCACAGTCGCTATTAAAGAATAATAAACTAATAGAAGAGCGACAAAGCTGGTGAGGGGGCTGGAGAACAGACCTTATGAGGAGCAGCTGAGAGAGCTGGGGGTGTTTAGCCTGGAGAAGAGGAGGCTGAGAGGAGACCTCATTGCTCTCTACAACTGCCTGAAAGGAGGTTGTGGAGAGGAGGGAGCTGGGCTCTTCTCCCAAGTGACAGGGGACAGGACAAGAGGGAATGGCCTCAAGCTCTGCCAGGGGAGGGTCAGGCTGGACATTAGGGAAAAATTTTTCACAGAAAGGGTGATTGGTCCCTGGCAGAGGCTGCCCAGGGAGGGGGTTGAGTCACTTTCCCTGGAGGGGTTTAAGGCACGAGTGGATGAGGCGCTGATGGGGTCAGAGGCTCTTACACCTCGTCACAGCTTTATCTTTTACTACAAACGGCTTCAGCCGCAGCCGAACGAGAGCGACTTCAACGCACCGCGCGAGGGCGAGGCAGCTACAAACCCCGAGCGCTCCCCCCGGCAGCCGCTGCCCGTCCCCGCGGCTCCGCCGGTGCGGCAGGCGCCTCCGCCCCAGCCCCGCGGCCGCCGGGCTCCCCCCGCCCCTCCCCGCGGCCTCGGGGCAGCCGCCACCCGCTGCCCCCCCCCACCCCCCTCCCCGGCCCGGGCCCTGCTGAGGCGCGGGGGCACCCGGCCGGCTCGACGCAGCCGCAGGGAAGCGAGCGGCGAGGAGAACGGAGCAGCGGCGCGTCCCCCCGCCCTCCAGCCACCGCCTCCTCCTCCTCCTCCTCCTCCTCCCTCCTTCCCTCCCCGCCCCTCCGGAGCGACATCCCCGCGAGTTTCCTTCGCCGCCGCATCCCCCCCCTCAGCATCTGCAGCCGGAGAGCCGAGTCGCGGGGAGCGGAGCCGGGACGCAGCCTGGAGGAGCCGAGCTGGAGCCGCCGCCGCTCTGCGGTTACCCCCCCAACCCCTCCCTCCGGCTGGTCGAGCCCCGGGCCGGGGGCTGCGCTCGGAGCGACGCCCCCGCGGGCCGCGGCGCGGTGAGAGGCCGGGCCCGGGGCGGGGGGGGCCGCGGGGAAGGGGGACGCGAAACTTGCACAAGTTGTGCGGCCCCGGGGCGGCGCGGGGCGAGCGGCGGCGGGAGGGCGCCCTCTGCCGGCCGGCCCGGCCCCTGCGGGGGCCCCGCGGCTCCTCGGCGCGGCGCTGGCTCCGGGGGCCTTTGGTTCTCTCTCGCTCTGAGCTCCGTCTCGTTTCGGTGACGGGATGCAGGTAAATTTCCTCTCGGTGCCGTCACGGGGAAACTAGTTTTCTTTTCCGAAGAGTTACCCGTACTTTGTGGTCTCTTAAAGTACTTAAAGTGCTTAAACTGCGCCGCCAGGGGAGGGTCAGGCTGGACATTAGGAAAAAATATTTCAAGGAAAGGGTGACTGGGCCCTGTCCGAGGCTGCCCAGGGAGGGGGTTGAGTCCCCTTCCCTGCAGGGGTTTAAGGGGTGGACGAGGCGCTGAGGGACATGGGTTAGTGATTGATGGGAACTCGATCCGATGGGTCTTTTCCAACCATATAGTCCTATGATTCTGTTTTCAGTATGTTCTGACTCTTTCCCAGCGTCACAGAACTTTTATTTCTTCCCACAGAAAGAACCAACGTGCAAAGAGGCAGGAAAACCGAAGCGACGCTTTTCGCAGAAAAAAATCTTGGCGTTCTGAGCCTTTCACGTGTTTCCCGTTTGCTTCACAACGGGAGGAGCAGGATTATCTGAATCGCTGAGGCAAAATCTGGGTATCCTTGGCTGAAGATAAGATGAAAGAAGACTTGAAAATATGTCCATGTTCTCTGACAATTAATTCAGACATACGTTTCACAAGCAGAGGAGGATAGTGGGGAAAAGCACGGCAGTTTCATCAAAAGGAGCTAATGGAGGATCTATGTTGATTTTAATTTTCTTATTAATTTTTTCCCTTCCCGCTCTTCCATGAGTCCCAAAAGAGAAAGATGGAAAGACTGTGTGTACAAGTTGAAAGAGGGGAAGGCTGAAGACAATAGCTTCAGTTTGGGAGCTTTTTTTCCAGGTGCTGGAAATTCCCCCTTTCATCCAATACGCCACATTGTTTTGAATAAATTATATAAATTTGTGACTAGTGGAGTTTTTGTCAGCTCTAGAGTTGGAATTTGACTCGACTGAAAGCTTTTTCAAAAAGTGAATGTATGACTTTGGTTCTCTTTTTCAAGTTATCAAGAGACAGCGGTTCAGTCTGTTACTGCGTGTTGTCAACCTGTGTTTTATATGCACATCTTAGAGATTTTACTTTTTCTCTAGTTTTGGTATTTATGCTGTAGTATTGTGTTTGAGAAAAGTGTGAACAGACAAGGCTCCTGAGATTTAAGTTTTTGACAGCCTTGTTATTTCAATATGGTAACTCGAGTTATAAGTAATCTGAGTATCTGTTAGAATGCACAGTACGTGCTAAATATTTTTTGCCTAAAAATATGCCTTAAGATGTTAATTTTTGTAATAATTGGATCAAAGTGTGATATCTGAACACTGCTTTGCTAGGAAATGCATGCCTGGGGAAGAGGAGCTGCCTAATGGATCATGGCTCTGATGTTCACGGGGCATACTTTATTTCTAGCATTAATGATGTTTGCTGTCTTCACTTTTGAAGAATCTGTGAGCAATTACTCTGATTGGGTGACTTTCATGGAAAATGTAGATCAGTATGAAAAACAGCAGCTTGAAGGTCTTAGTTCTGAGCAGAAGCTGGAAAAAACAGTTCTTCATCCAAGCTTGTATTTCGATGCTGAAGATGTCCCAGCACTAAGGCAGAAGGCTCGTACAAGCCATTCTCATCTGTTTAGAGCCATTAGAAGTGCAGTGGCGGTTATGCTATCTAATCCATTATACTACCTACCTCCACCCAAGCACGTTGATTTTGCTGCAAAGTGGAATGAGATTTACGGGAACAATCTGCCAACTCTAGCGTTTTACTGTTTGCTATGCCCCGAAGATAAAGCCGCGTTTGATTTTGCCCTAGAATATATGGATAGGATGTCTGGCTACAAAAACTGGTTGGTTGAGAACGCGCCTGGCGATGAAGTGCCGCTCGGTCACTCCCTAACAGGATTTGCCACTGCTTTTGACTTCCTGTATAATTCACTGGAAAATGAGAGAAGGCAGAAATACCTGGAGAAGATATGGTCTGTGAGTGAGGAGATGTATGAGTACTCAAAGATTCGTTCCTGGGGAAAGCAGCTTCTCCATAATCACCAAGCAACCAATATGCTTGCTTTGCTTATTGGGGCTTTAGTTGCAGGGGTGGACAAAGGAAATCAGGCAAATATTTGGAAACACGCTGTTGTTGATGTGATGGAGAAAACAATGTTTCTGCTCAATCATATTGTAGATGGGTCTCTGGATGAGGGAGTGGCTTATGGGAGTTACACAGCCAAGTCAGTAACCCAGTATGTTTTCCTGGCCCAGCGCCACTTTGGTATTAACAACTTGGATAATAACTGGCTCAAAATGCACTTTTGGTTTTACTATGCCACCCTCTTACCGGGCTTTCAGAGGACTGTGGGCATAGCAGATTCTAATTACAACTGGTTTTATGGTCCTGAGAGCCAACTGGTTTTCTTGGATAAGTTTATCATGAAGAATGGAGCTGGAAACTGGCTGGCACAGCAGATTAGAAAACATAGACCCAAGGACGGGCCAATGGTGCCGTCCACTGCGCAGAGGTGGAGCACACTGCACACTGAGTTTATATGGTATGCTGCTGAAATCGCTCCTCAGCCACCTCCTGACTATGGTACTGCTAAAATGCATGTGTTTCCTAACTGGGGAGTGGTCACTTACGGGGCTGGATTGCCAAACAGTCAGACAAACACTTTCGTGTCCTTTAAGTCTGGGAAACTTGGTGGACGTGCTGTCTACGATATTGTTCACTTTCAACCATATGCCTGGATTGATGGGTGGAGAAGTTTCAATCCGGGACATGAACATCCTGATCAGAACTCTTTCACTTTTGCTCCCAATGGGCAGGTGTTCGTATCTGAAGCTCTTTATGGACCTAAACTTAGCCACCTGAACAATGTCTTGGTCTTTGCTCCATCTCCTACGAGCCAGTGCAACCAGCCTTGGGAGGGACAGCTTGGTGAGTGTGCCCAGTGGCTGAAGTGGATTGGTGATGAGGTTGGTGACTCCACTGGAGAAATTATAACAGCCTCTCAGGCTGGGGACATGATGTTTGTGAGTGGTGAGGCGGTATCTGCTTACACATCAGCAATGAAGTTGAAAAGTGTGTATCGTGTCTTGCTGCTCTTAAATTCTCAGACACTATTAGTAGTAGACCATATTGAGAAGGAGGAAGACTCTCCTGTTAATTCTGTCAGTGCCTTTTTTCATAACCTTGACATTGATTTTAAGTACATACCGTATAAATTTAAGAACAAATACAATGGAGCTATGATGGATGTGTGGGATGCCCACTACAAGATGTTTTGGTTTGATCATCATGGGAGTAGTCCTGTTGCTAGGATACAGGAGGCAGAACAAGCTGCTGAATTCAAAAAACGATGGACTCAGTTTGTAAATGTTACCTTTCCAATGAAAAACACGCTTACAAGGATTGTTTACCTTTTCTACGGCCCATATGTCAATGTTTCTAACTGCAGACTCATAGACAATGCAAAATCTGGATTTCAGATTTCACTCAACGTCAACAACACTGAAAATACCATCTCTGTTGTGACTGAATATCAGAACTTAAAGACAAGATTCGATTACTTGGGATTTGGTGGTTTTGCCAAAGTAGTCCGTGAAAACACAGTGACCAAGTTTGGCGTAGGTACTGAACCTGTGGAAAAACAAATACAAAATAGGAGGGTAATTTTCCCATTTGGATTCAAAGTAAACATAATTGCAGGGTTAGTTTTGGGTGTTAGTTTGATCATACTGGCTTTTCATTGGCGGTTTTACGTATCCTTCAGTAAAATATTGCGTTGGATCCTGATACTGGTTGTTACACTGTGGATTATCGAATTGGTGGATGTGTGGAGCGTGTGTACTCAGCCCATCTGTGCAAAATGGAATGGTGACGTGACAAGACTAGAACACGATAAAGGCAATAAAGCCAAACAATTAGAAGGAGACGCTGTTGTTTTACCAGATGTTATCATTACTTCACTTCCCGCTTCTGGTGCAGAAATTTTAAAACAGCTGTTTTTCAATAGCAGTGATTTCTTATACATCAGGATACCTACACCCTATCTTGAAATTCCTGAAATTGAATTTGGAATTAATTCCTTTGTAGATCCATGTGAATGGAAGGTTTCTGATGTCCAGAATGGTCGTTTTCGTCTTATCCAAGGGTGGCTTCAATCTCTAGTTCGAGACACAAAGTTACATTTACAAAACATTCATTTATATGAAGTCAGCAAAAGTAAAGTTGCTCAGCATTCTGCCATGAGCAAGGACAAAAAGAAAAGATCCAAAAAGAGAGAATCTTTGTCAGAGCAAAGAAGCAGGATAAGAGGGAGTCAAGATAAAGATGCTGAATATATTAGGGAGCTGAGAAGACGTCTCAATTATTATCCGAATGCACGACCTGTGCTGAGTTTAAGTAGTGGGAGCTGGACATTAAAGCTTCCCTTCTTTCAGGAAATCCTAGGACCGTCAACGAGAGCATTATATGTAGTAAGGGACCCACGGGCGTGGATCTATTCAATGTTGTACAAAAATAAACCCAGCCTTTATTCCTTGAAAAATGTTCCACAACACTTGGCTGCAATGTTTAAAGTGGAGAATGGTAAAGGAAAATGTAGTTTAAATGAAGGCTATGCCTTTGAGTATGAATCATTAAGAAAAGAACTTTCAAATTCAAATTCAAATGCTGTTTCTATATTGTCCCATTTATGGCTAGCAAACACAGCAGCAGCACTGAGAATAAATGGGGACTTGCTGCCAACAAACTATCAGCTGGTCAAGTTTGAAGATGTTGTGAGCTTTCCTCAGAAAACGGCTGAAACAATTTTTGCCTTTCTTGGTATTCCTCTTTCTCCTGCTAGCTTAAACCAAATATTATTTGCCACTTCCACCAGTCTTTTCTATCTTCCATATGAAGGGGAAATTTCACCAAGTAGCATTCATGCCTGGAAACGAAACATGCCCAATGAAGAGATTAGACAGATTGAAGATATCTGTTGTTCTCTAATGGACCACTTAGGATACCCAAAGTTTGTAGAATAAATGCTGCCGGTCAGCAGAAATTTGCACTAATGATCTCTGGCTCCCAATTTGTGAATAAATATTAAAGAAGTTTGTTTATTCTTGTAAAATGTGTACAGTGGTACTCTCAGAGAGATTATTTTAAGGAAAATTATAGTTGTTCTTGCAGCTGTGAGGTGGTTGTTTTGTTTGGGTTTTTTTTTTTGATGGAGTTTTTTTTGTGGTTTTGATGTGTTTTTTAAAAGATGTTGTAACTACTTCTGCTGCCTTTCAAAAAAAAAAAGCTGTGTGAACCTTTGTAGAGCTACCAGCTGGGGACTCTATAGCTCAGGGTTTAGTAATAGAATATGGAGCTTTTCACCTCCAGCTCAACAGTTTCACTCCAGCCCAAGTGGTCAGTTCCTGAAAGTATTTACCATCGGATGATTGTATGACGGCTTATGTGAAATTAAACTGGTTAAACTAGTCCCCTTCCTGGTGGTGATAATTAGCCCTTTTGGGTAGGTTTACTAATGCGTTTTGTCTCTTTCACACCGGTCACTATAGTGGTGCAAAATAAACATAAGCTTAGATTTAAGTCTGTTCAGCATCCCTTCAACAGGAGAGAAGAGTCAGAACACTTAAGTGAATCTAGTTCCTTATTTACAGTCTCAACAGGCCCAGGACTGGGATGGACATGGATAATGAATATCATTATAGGATATAGTTCCTTCAGCTCAGAAATGTGTCACTGAAGTTGGGTTTTGTGCTCTGACAAAAGAGGAGACTTGATTCTCCATGCCTGATGGTGTGGTACCCTTTGTGAGCCTGGAGTAGACTATCAGGAGAAAAAGAAATGGAACAAAGTCTAAGAAACCAACAAGATGTCCCAAATGAGCAGTTAAATTTCGAGAAGATTTTGTTTAGTTTTGCCCTGCCTCAACCTAACTTAATTTTGAAGATTGTTAATGTCTTGTCTCCTTGCACTGCTTTATCCTGTACCTCTTGTCTGAGAGATTCTGCAAGGATTTTCACTTTCTGAGTGAGACTCTTCCATCCTTCTTTATTGTAACACATTTCTCTGCTGATTATTGTGCATAGTTTCACTGAGACCAGTGCAAATCTTTGATGTCATTGTCGATGGCTTATTGTTGGTGTCTGCTTAAGATGGCAATCTGAGATTTAGAAGATACTAAATAAATCCCCAAGTCTGTGTTACTGATGAATGTTTTGCCTTTCTGTATAATGAATTTCTGAAGGACAACTAATGCTAACCTCAGGTCTTCTTTCAGAGAGAAGGGAAATCTGAAAATCATCCATCGCTCAGCCACCTGACATTTGAGTGATGTTTCGCTGCAGTAAACTATTTCCAAAATTGTCTGATTTTTATCATGATTGGTGTTTCTTTAACACGGTACTGTAATATGATGTTGGTTTGGGAACAGATAAGCTTGATAGGATGGATGTGTCTTTGTCACAGCTTATTTTCTTCAGTCACACTTCTTGCTTGTGCATGGCCATTAAGAAAATATTTTTCCATTTCCCAGTTTAACTTGCTCAGCATTCTTTGGAAATGTATGCATATTGGAAATGTCTGCAGATGTGTAAATCAGATCACAAGGAGACATCTGTTTCTTTTACCATCTGTTTTTTATTACAACTGGAATTGTCTTGAAATACGCTTTAGTTGGTCTGTGGGAGCTGAGATCAGAGTTTTGGCTTCTTATGTTGAAATATGTGTAGAATTACTGTTTATTTGGATGGTAAACATCAGTCAATGTCAATACAAATTACAGGTACCCTTGCTGATTTTTAATATAAAGGAGTTCTTACCGTTCATTCCGGTCTTACTATTATGTCCCTGCCTTACCCTGCTGTCTTGTCTCATACATGTTTCACATCCGTTGGACCACGTTGTGGTATCTCATTATGACCTAGATAAAAGTAGCTTTCTCAGCCAGTCATTAGTATGTCAAAATAAGCCTCTAGTACAATAAAGCTATTGATATTTTGCAGTCTCACTAACCATAACTTAGCTTTCAATTAGCAGTAGTTGTTTTTCCCTCCTCAGTCCTAGATTTCACCCCTGACTAGGTGGAATGACATATAAAAGGAAATACTAAACAAGTTAATATACTGACATGTTAGTGAAAATTTGGTTTCCAAGTATCATTCTTTCAAACTGGCTTCTCTCTGAAGCTATTTTTTATTGTATGTTAAAAAAAGAAAAAAATTATTAATGTCTGTACAGTCTGTACTTGACAGAATAAGTTTCACCATTTGCTTTCTATTTCCATGATTTACACTCTAGAATCAGAACAAATAAAAAGACTTTTCTGTGTCAGATGTTTTAGGGCAGCTGAAAGTAAGAATTAAGGCTGTGTATTTGTGGAAGTAGAAAGAGACCTTTAAATCCCTTCTTGAAAGTGCCAAGTGGAATGTCACAGTAGCCTATAAACCAACTTTTTATTTGTTGTTGAGGAGTTAGAGTGGACAGAATCATCTGTTGGGAGCATCATCTGTGCTGCTTTTGGAATACAGGTTATTCTATGCACTATGCTCATAATAGCATCATTACTATCATTAATTATATGCGAGATTTAGGAGCTATTTCTTTTCTGTGCTGTACTTTCCCAGTTCAAAGAACACATAACCTGTTATTCATATTTCATTGCATTGTGTGTTCCTCATACAAATGTAAAAGTGTAGAAGAAAATGCTGTTCTTTTTTTTTACATCTTATTGTGAGGGCAAATGCATTGTAATCATTATGCTAAAAATATGTAGAAGGAAAAGTGGTGTCTTTGAAAACAACAGAGTGGGAATGTCTTAAGTTATCGCAAGTCTCCAATTTTCAATCAAATAATCTTTTTATTGAGTTTTAGATGATAAGTTACATGACCACTCAACCGAAGTTATTACTAGACAGGAGGAATCCCAGCTCTGGGGTAAATGACTTAGTGTTGAAATTGTGGCCTTCTATGAATATCAACCAAGACACAATGGAAAGCTGAATAAACACACATATGGCTGATTAGAACACCAGCTAAAAGATGCAGATCTGGGACTTTGCAGAATAAATTTCAATGACACCATCCATAAAATGGCAGTGGTGGTATAGAGAAGCAAGTGAGGTCTGGTGATCAAAAACTGAAAGATAAACTTGGGTTTCTGTATTAAACGGTAAATTCCAATTTTATGTCTGTGCTGATATTAAGTCAAATTGGTCATTAAAGAGATTTTCTTTTTTTCTAATGCAAAAGAAGTTAGTTCCTGTTCAGACTAATGTGGCTCTGTGTATGAAGAGTATGAGTGCTATGTTATAATATGAAGTTATTTTGTGGATGTGCAGGTTTATCCTCAAAATTCTCACGTCACTATCATCCAGAGGAAAAATGGTCACTATAGAGACAGAGACATTAACCTCCCCTTTTCCCACATACTAATGTTTAAGATTGTCAGTAAAATTTGAGAATTGTTAGACCTTTTTGAAAAGCATGTCTGTTCAGGTATTTTATATTGAACAGTGGTCTGCACTTCTAGTTGCACTTACATAAATATGCTCATGAAAACTAGTCTCAGTACTTTATTTTAACTTATCTTGTTCTCCCTCTGTTAAATGTTGATAATTATTTGTACTATATTGTAGATTGATCTAATTATGAGTCAGCTGACATATTTTTAAAAAGCAGGCTTTATTTAAATGGATATGTTTCTGAATCATATTTGGAAGCCTAAGAAAATTAAATGCCAAAGAAAGCATTTCAGTTATTTACTTACTTGGTAACTAAGTGACATTGACCCTGGGGAGATGCACAGGGGTTTTGGCATTCAGTGTTCTATCAAGTCGCACAAATCTATAGTCTCTGAGCATATTTAAATGCCTCTGTTGCTCCCAGTAGTTTTTTTTCCAAGAGCAACGTCTGTGGAGATGAGCATGGTCAGATTGGTTCCTTTCACCCTCTCAGCACACACTCAGCATGCAGGCCTCGTTGGATATGTGTTTGAGCAGTTAATTTGCCAGATCCAGAGCTGAATTTCTCTACAAGATCCTCAATTATATGTAAAATATGAGGCACAACTGATATGGCAGTGTAATATTATACTGATAGTGCTAGAACGCAAATCAAACAAAACATACACTTCAGGTTTTATGAAGTTACTGATAACTGATTTGTAATGCTACAGTCATGGATCTTTTTATTTTTCTTTGAAACCATAAAGATGGTTTCAGTTGCTCTTGAAATTTAATGGTGTGACTGCAAGGGGGGTCCTAGCTCCACCTGACAGTTAATTATTTCTGTTGCTAGTCTTAGAGACACTATTTATCTGATTAATATGAATTTACATAATCTAGAATAGAATTCTGCATTTGCTGAAAATATTTGAAGTGCACAGTTTGAGAATAAGGATAAAAATATGTTACCTTACTATTTCTGTAAGTTACAGAAATTAGCCCCTTTGCAAGTGCCCAATGTCTTGGGTTCCATATTGTTGAAACATTTTATAATTAGAAACTGTGATATTTATTTAGGTGATTTAGAGGTAATTTATCAGAATTATTTCTTTTTAGTTAAACATAAAGTTATTTTCTTCAAGAGAATATGTACTGGATCTTAACGTTTCTATGAATAAGACATCATAAACTTTCCTTCCTTTGTCTGAACTACCTTTTAGCTTTGGTTCAGGCTAAAATCTTTCTTTAAATCTCCTCATAAATGTACTGGTTTTTGAGTGAGGAGTTTGTCTGAGGACTCTATAAAGCCACAAATTCCATTTCATTGTATTTCATTGTGGAATATTATGGAGTATGAGTCATGGATCAAATCCCTAAATTGTGAACTGTTCAGAATTGGGCCATAAGTGGAATGATGCCTTCTGACCTCAATAAGTGTCATGCCATTGACTTCAACAGGAACAAAATATTATCTGCTATCATGAAACTATTGTCATCGCCTGAATATTCCAAACCAGCAGAAATTACAGCAAGTAAATACCTGAAATGGTCATGATAGATTACTGTTCTTGTTATTTGATGAAAAAAGGAAATGCATTATAATAATGTAAAAAATATAAATTGGTCTGTAGCCCTTATCAAACCTACCTGTAGGCTGTCTGATAAATTTATAAGCTCATAAAAGGAGGTACAGAAACAAACAGCTATTCAAAGTAATGTACAAAACAATTCAAAGTATCAGAACTTTGATTTTCTTTATTGAGGAGAAATTTGCTGATACATGATCTACATTATTCCATAAAGAATGCGAATGGGTAATCTTTTGCTGGCTCAAAATATGAAGTAATGGAAAAGTGCTGTTTCACATTACTGAAATTATACTGTTTGAAATTAAACGATACATCTTTTGAGCTAACAGTATGCTGAGAGCTATATGTGATGTAGGAGAACAAAGACTGATTTTATTCACACCTGTCTAACAGAATAATTTCTGAAAGATTCTTCATTTATGCTGGAATAAACTTAACACTTAGTTCATTGTCTTTATTGAGAAAGATATCATAGTGTTTAAGAATGTGAACTGAATTAATCTTTCTCACATTAGGTAATTTAGCTTTTACACCTAAGTAAGGAGCCTTGTCTTCTAGAATCTAGAATCAATGGAAAGTGAGTGTCACCTGCAAAGGTAAATCAGGCATTGCTTACCTCTTTGTAAATCCTCAAACGTCAAGGGTGGCTTAACTCTTACTCAGATGGCCACTGAAAGGCCTCAAATTAAGTGGGGTGAATTTGGCTTTAAAGATGTATCATCTGTGTCTAAGCTGTTCTAGTACATACACTGTCAAAACAAATTTTTATGAAACATCCTGCATAAAATAAAACAATTCTTAGTAAAATAATACTTGTGTTGTGCTTTTCTTCTTAAATTATTTCACCACTTACGATATAAAACTTTGTAATGTTGTCAAGTGCATTTAAATTTTTGAAACATTGCTGGTTTTGTTTGTTTTGAATAAGGGACCCTTTGTTATCTTTCAGAAAGTATTGATTGCAAGACTGGATTCTCTCTCACCTCAGATGCACAGTAAGTATCTTTGCTGTTAAGTAAAAGACCACAAAATAGCTATATTCATAGAATAAAAAGGGGAATTTCCTACTTAGTTCTTGGGAACTGAACAGCTGGTGCAATCCAGAATTTTGGAGTTCCTTAGTCTATAAACACTAGCTATACATATTTAGAACAGTGCCTCTTCTAATTCATGAACTATGCCTAGGAAATTTTTCAGAGACTCATTTTTGGCCCAGAGACTATTCCAACAATTTACCAGTGTAAGTAAATAAGTTCAAGCAGCCATGAATTTTCTCTTCTGTGTTTCATTTTTTATTAAAAAAGGCACATAATCAAGTTAACTGGAATAGCTACAGCCTCCTGGATCTCTCTTACTGAATGTGGGGCTGGCACAGGCAGGTCCAAAGGCACAGGTACTTCATCCTTATTGCTGTAAAAGTGCATCTGAGCTGCAATGAGTTTTCTGCAGCAGAGCTTTGCAGGTTTAAGTAACTGATTTGGGGTTTTTTTTTGTTCATTTAATTTAGCAGCAGGTGCTTAGGATATACCCTAAACATAGGAGCAAGAGGATCTGTTGCTCTCTCTCTCCCCTGAACTTCAGCATGTTGTAAAGCAAAGGTTTGTGTGTTTTTTAGTCTTGATATTTAGCTGTTATATAAGTTTAATGATTGGGGGGGTTGTTGCTTGGTTTTGTTTTCATGGTTTTGTTGTTGGGTTTGGGGTTTGTTTTTTTTTTGAAGGGACTGTGGGGAGTTTGGGAGATTTTTGGTTTGGTTTTTTTTTTTTTCCTTTTTTTTCCTATTGGAGGGAATTAGCCCTGTGCCTTCTCTGTTAGTGACTGCTGAATTATTTTGCAGTTGATGGGCAGTACGTGCTTTTCCTTTGTGCTCTCACAAATAATTTTTTTTTAGCCTGAAACTTGAGCCCAACTTTGGCTTTTGAGGGAGTTGTGCGGAAAATGCCTGTTATGATAAGGGCAACAAGGTGTGGTGTAAAAGAGTGTAGCTGTCTATTGCAAATTCTTGACAATATTTGTCTTCAGCTATGTTCTAAAAGGTTATTTAAAATGTATAAATCCAATGTGCGAAGCTTAGAGGAAACTAATACCAGGAATTTACTAAAAGGCAGGCTGTCAGAGATAATAAATGCACACTTGTTTTTGTGAAAGCATAAATATTTTCACTCTTAATTGCTTTTCTAAGAAAGAGGTTGCTTACATTTTCTTAGGGGGTTTTATAGACATTTTTATATTTCCGTCCTACAACTTGCCTAGAAATGAATTTTATACTATGTTTTCTGAATCTTTGTTTGAAATGTTAGGGCTTTTATGTTTTCTTGAACCTTCTGTTGTGTTTCAGGATGTTCCAGTCTATTTTTTTCATAAATTACATCCTAGAGATGCCACTTGATTTCAAGAAACGTAATCTCAGACCTGGAGAGGACTCTGAAAGATACACAGAAATGAACTGAGAAACAGGAGAAACAAAATGTTGTGCTACTGAAGAGAAAAGAGCTGAAAGCATGTGTTGGAATATTTAAGTCTTAATGAGCTGACAGATCATGCACTATGAATGCCTGAACAATAGACTTTATTATTCACTCTGACTGATCAGCTGAATATTTTCTGTTTCAAGGTAACCTAAGAGTACTGACAGAACTATACATCTATAAGGAACTTTTGTTTGGATGTATTTTGATTTATTTTTTCCTTCAAAGCAGTGCTATTCTTTAGTACTCCCAAGCTGTGTTAATTTCTACCTTGACAGCTATTACCCAGTGCAGCTCTATAATAACATCATTGACAGCAAAGGATGCTTTTAAATGAGAGGATGCAGCTTTACCTGCTGGGTATAAGTTAAATATTGATGATTTCTCACTGCCAACATCCTTCAGTAACGTGTTTGAAAGAGAGGTTGGCTTCTGTAATAAAGAATAGTTTTACATGAAAGAACAGACTCCAGTGTTGCAAAACAAAATAGAGGTGATGTGAAAACATGCATGTTATAGACAGAATACTATCAGTTAGTAATGATTAAGCGAGTCTTATGATCAGATTTTCAAAAGTATGGATATAGCCCTCATCAAATCCTTAGCCTAATTAATCTAATTACTAACGTTTGTGAACATCTTTAATTGCAGGCTAGGTTGAGAAAAATTTCCTTCCATTTGGTGAAAAAAAAAGCAAGTCTACATGGAGATACCCTGGCTTTGTGGATACACTAGGAATTTTTTAAGTTACTGTCACTTGACTGCACATCTGTACCTCTAAATTGCTCCAGGGTGCATTTGCAAATCTTACATAATGAATGATCCTGTACTTCAGTATAAGGGAACTTAACTATTTGTGTTCCATCTTTCTTTTGACAGGCTGAGAGGGTTGGGCTTGTTCAGCCTAGAGAAGAGAAGGCTCCGAGGAGATCTTATAATGACCTTTCAGTAGCTGAAAGGAGCCTACAAGAAAGCTGGAGAAGGACTATTCATAAAGGCTTGTGGTCATAGGACGAGGTGGGACAGGTATAAACTGGAAAAGGGCAGATTTAGACTAGACATTAGGAAGAATTTCTTTACCATGAGAGTGGTGAGACACTGGAACAGGTTGCCAAGGGAAGTTGTGGCTGCCCCATCCCTGGAGGTGTTCAAGGCCAGGATGGATGGGGCCTTGGGTAACCTGATCTAGTGGGATGTCTCATCCCATGGCAGAGAGGTTGGAACTAAATAATCTTTAAGGCACAACTTGACTTCTCGTTGTGCTCATATGTGGTGACCTTGTTAGGATGAAGTGATAGGATGTTCTTTGATGTTCTAGCACCAACACAAAAGTTATGTCAAGAAGACAAAATCATGATTTTAATCAATACAAATTAATATATGGCAGGCATTCCTAATAACTACTTTACTTGCCTGATTGTTTACAGAATCACAATTTACTGCAGTATATGTTTCCAACTGGGGTCAGTGTCTGCTAGCACTAGGAAAGCACGATGGTGTGCTGTCTCATATAATGCATTGGCAGAAGAGGCAGTCAGCACTGGGTAGACTATAGCCTAGAGTTTTTGGTTGATTGCATTTTAGTACTGCCAAAAAATACACTGCAAATAGATTACTCTTATTGTGTTCAGAGGGCATACTACAAGCTGTGGAGAGCGATGTCTGTCTTCGTCAGAAGACTTAGCAGAGTTTTTCTGTGCTGTCTTTCCCACCACAGCAGAGCAAAAGGGACATGGTTGGAGGAGAAGATAATGCCAGAGTGTCCATAAAATGTGATGACCCCCAGGAGTGTCACCTTTGCTGTGCAGCCACAAATATAAACTGCAGCAAGCCTATTGCTTCTTCCCAGGGCATGGATAAAATCTTGGAAATCTCTTACTTGTAAACATCCTACAGACTCAGAAATGAGAACACATTGAAAAATAGCTTTTAAAGTTACTTTTAATTTCATGACATATGAGGTAATCACACAACTTCCATGACCTTGGCTGATGCTCTTAGAAGACTGAAAATGCCCAGGTGTTTCTCTGGAGTGTGAAAACACAGCGTTTCAATTAAACAGGCCATAAGTATATGACACCCTATAACTCAAAAGTAGACAAGTAAGTTGACAGAATGGACCTCACACAGCTTGTAGTGCTGCTTCAGATTGATAGCTGTGGGTAGAGCCAGCGCAAATGCTAGGCACTGGTTAAGATACTGATCAAAACAGATGCTATCATAGAATCATAGAATCATAGAATCACCAGGTTGGAAGAGACCCACCGGATCATCGAGTCCAACCATTCCCATCAATCACTAACCCATGTCCCTCAGCACCTCGTCCACCCGTGCCTTAAACCCCTCCAGGGAAGGAGACTCAACCCCCTCCCTGGGCAGCCTCGGACAGGGACCAATCACCCTTTCCACTCCCTTTATTTCGCATGTTGGTTAAAGATGACATTGTAGGTCCTTCACGTGTTTGTTCTGAACTAGTGAAATATGCCTGGCACGTTTAAGGCCAAGTTCAGGATTTATGCTGACAGGGGGGTCAAGGGGTAGAAAGTATGTAGGGCAAATGAAAAGGCAGGTACAGCTTGAGGTGAACAACAGGAAGGAAAATGGATGAGATATAAATAATTTGTTGAAGACTGGAGATTCCAGTCATCTGCAAGGAGGCAAAAGTGTGGCATGCTAACAAGCACCTGCTGTAATGCTTTTAATGATACCATTTCTCTAAGTTAGCAGCTGTCCAATATAGCTATCATTTCAGGTTTCTGTGAAGGAGAATTGCATGACTGATTCTGTAAAGAAGCCTTATTTAATTTTATAATTAACCAGTTTTCACAAAACCTGAAAATTATTAGTATTATATATTGTTTAATGACAAATTAGATCTCAGAATGTAATATCCGGAAAGCCAAGTTTGGTTTTAATAATTTTTTTTTTAATCACAGATTTCCATTAGGATTAGTTGAATAAAATATGCAGCTCTATGAACTAATAAAAATAATGTGGAAGAGTGAGGGAGATGAGAGCTCTGCTAATTCCAAGCAATTTAAATGAAGTACTTTAAAACTGGGATGTCATCTGCAAAATCTCTAGATCTCCTGCTTTGGTATAATGAAATTAGATAGGAGCAAAATAATTTCATGCAAAAACATCCCGTACTATGTCTCATAACTTGTATTCTTTGTTTTCAGTTTTGTCATTTGTCATTATGAGTTGAGGATTTTACTTAGTTTCTATGAACGAACACTGAACAGCAAAATATATGTATCCTCAAAAAAACCAGAAGCACCTTCTCATTTTAGAAGGGGCTCCAAAAGCAAGCAGCATCTGATGCTCTACCACAGTACATTAGCGAAATATCACGGAGATAAAGCTAAGCAGGGCTACAGTACCTAAGGGTACGTAGCCTTCTATGTGCTGAAGAAATTTCAGTGTGGGGCAAGGACTTGCTCTTGATGACAGGGTGACATTACATCTGGGAGCTAAGCCAGAATAAAGCTGCTCTAGAACTAAGGATGTGCCATGAATTATGTCCAGTGTCATCAGTTCCCCATTCCATTCCCTTTCCTGCCCCCAAGCCTCCCTCCTGCTTTCTTTCTGTAGTTGAAAAAGGAGCACTGTCCCATTACGACTGGGAAAAGTGATCTCTTTAAAGATTTGACTTTTGTTTTCTGTGTTTTGCTTTCTGCTCATTTAGTTAAACTAATAAAAGCTCTCATTAGTGCTGCCTAATCAGTCTACAGTCAGAAGCACAAGGGGAAAATACTGCCTGGCACTTGGGCTACATACTACTTTGTTCTCTTTCAAGGCAGAATGACAGTCCTTGTGCTAGTAATAAATAAAGAAAGATATAGCATCTTTATCTAAAAGCTGTGCAAGAACTAGCTGGGTACCTATATCTGTGTTTTGGGTACATGAATAGTGAAAAACCTATTGATAACAAAATAGATCACAAGGATTTAAAAGATTGAAAGACAGACTAAGTGGTTGCTAAGCTTTAGATTTACAGTTCTCTTTGAAGACCTGACTGAAATCATAACGATAAAGGATTTTTGCTTAGCGTGTCTGCTGTGGTTTTGAGAGAAATCAGCTATCTTAGTCTATGTCTCTTCCTATGTGCTAAACCATTTGATAATATACTGTTGGGGCTGCTTTCTGTTCAGGGCGCTTTTCCATGAGCTCTGAATCTACATATCCAGGTTTATCTGATGGCTGCATCCTGCACCCAAGTCCTGGAATCTGTTATGTGTTGCTGATCTGATAATGTAGTCGTATCCTGAAGGGACTCACACAATAACAAAGGATGATATCTGCTCGACTTTCAAATGGTAAAACCATAAAAACCCAGCGGTTTCAGCTCAGCTCCATTTAAAGATTCTGAATTTAAGCTTGGAATTAAAAATAATATTCTTGAATTTTAAAGCCATGCAAGAGAAATTAAAGTAAAGGCTTGATCAGATGTCGTTGAAGTTGACTGTCACTCTATATATTAAAAAGTAAAGGCAAAATAGTTTGACAAGTAGAAACAGTTTGCTATTTTTACTAATTGCTTCAGTTTCTTCTTTCTTTTAAAATACATGTCCAGCAGTCCTTGGCTGCGTTTTTTGCTACATGAATGCATAATGCTGCTTGTGTTTTAGTACAGGCCAGCCGAATAGAAAATCTAGTTATATAAGATCAGCAATGAAATTAGGACTTGTTTAGAAAACGTCATATAAAGACCAGTCAAGTAAATCAAACAGTAAAAAAATAATGTGAATTAAATTCTGAGCTGAATTCACAGTGATATTTCAAGCCAGATAAAAGAGAGGGGCAATTATCCTAAGCTTCAGGTGGAATTTCAAGCATGTACTTGCATAAGACAGCATGCTTCTTGCCTGCATTGAAAAGCTGAGATGTGCTTCAAGAGTCATCTTTCCTATATTCTTTTGAATCTAAAATATGTAGCTATGTCAGCTGTAACACTTCATCGGTTCCCTGTCACGGGCTTTCTTTATGATAGGGTCACCTGATGAAGAGGCTTCTGAGTTGTGTCATCCAAAATAAGAGTCCTAAGTGAGATTTCCTTATTCTCGGCCCATTTTCTGTAGCAGGTGTTGTAGACATTACAGTTCAACAGAATTACAAGTGTTCTGCCCAGGTTTGATAATAGCTTATTAGAACTCAGCCCCTACATACTCGATGAATAAGTGATTTTTGAAGTCAGTGAAGTTTCTCTCTGGCTCTTAAAGCTGATGTGTGCCAGTGGTGATGTGTACAACTCAGCTTATACCTCTTTTGCCTCCAGCCTTCTTAAATGAAAGTTGAGCCAGCAGCAAGAGGAGTGGGTATGAGAAAAGCACTCTTGAAATCCCTACGGTTATGAATTCTGTCCCGTTTTATAATCAGAGCAGAGATTACAGGTCTGAAGCACATGAATCTTTGCCCAGTCTTCCTCAACCATATACCCTAGATGAATTAGGGCTGGACATTTTGGAGCCCCACAGCATTTCTTTTTCAATTTAATACCCAGAGATGGGAAAAAAAAAATCCTCTCAGTGATTTCTCCTTCAGAATGAAATTACCCCATAAGGAAATCAGTTAGTAAGAAATAAAATGTCAAGTATTAAAAACATAAGAGTTTGTTTAAGCACATAATGTAGCTCGGTGAAGACAAAATAAGTTTTCCACTGAATACAAAGGAAGGGTCATTTTAAGATTATAAGAAGATAAAAAAGCCTGTACTTGTTGAGAGCAACAAACCATTGAACTCAGTGTGTGTTTCCAGTAGTTGCTGTACATGAAGACTTAGGAAAGAGTAAGAACAGGGTGAAAACAGGATTCTTTTTCTGATCACTTTCCCAGTCTCAGGACTGAGTTAGATGTATTTAGCAAATCCAAACAGATTTCTTTTCCATTAGTTTGGTTTTTTTGGGGTTTTTTTCAGTTTCCCCTTGAGCCCATGTAAAGTTTAGAATCTATTATGTCCTCTGACAGGGACTTTAACAAGGCTGTTATTTCTTACTTTAAGTGCTACTTTTTAGTATTTGGGTTTGTTCTGCTTTCTGTCATCTCTTGTCCAAGCTGAAAAGTCTTTGTTTACTTAGTAATTTTTTGCTTGAAAGCATTCCACTCCTGTAATTGTCTTTGCTTCCCTTATCTGATTTCTGTTGTTATCTTTTCTATGGGTGCAAGAGCTGCACATAACATTGAAGATGTGGGCAAACACACATTTAGATGATAAGATCATGATTAGTTCTGTACTTCAAGTCAGTTTGCCTTTGGTGGCGAAAGCAAAAGATATTTGCCTTTTCCTGCAAGGGTAATGAGTTCTGTTTTGTACTCTGATCCTCAGAGAGAGAGATGGAAGTTTGCAAATTAAGCACAGAAATGCATTTAATAAATAAACTATGGCCATGTTAACTGCATGTTTACAAGTCATAGCGAAAAACTTCAGACTCTGCTCTACAAAGCAGGGCTTCTGTTTACAAAGAAAAGTAGGCAAATAAACATTCCAGTGAAGTATAAAAAATGTCAAGTTTATTTTTGTTTAGAATTGAAACTTGCTACTAGTTTTCACCTTTGTTGCAGAGCAGACATCCTAGTGAGATGTCCTGATTTCAGGACATGGTTTAGTAGGCATGGTGGTGTTGGGCTGATGGTTGGACTTGATGGACTTAGAGGTCTTTTACAACCTTATTACAGTTGAGAATTATTTTCTTCAGCCTTCTGTATTGTCTTATATTTCATTTTGTGACTGTCCCTATTTTTTCATTTCAGGAAATTTTAATTCTGGAGCAGTTTCATGCATTATTTTTAGATCTGAAATGTCTGCCATCCTAAATTGGGTAGAAAAAGAAAAGAAACATAGTGTCTTGCTCAGAGCCAATTTACTAAATTCTATTTATGTTTTTTAAAACTTGTGCAGATTCAAAGCAGGATAGAAGTTAACATTTCGTTGCTGAAAAGTAGCCACTGAATTTTAGCATAGATTATTTAGTATAGTACTCAAGCATGCACCCTTTTATGGTGATTTCAGAGCACTAATTTGAACAAGAAATAATATGTCCCTCTTTTATGGACTGACTGGTGGGTGGAAACAAGCTTTAACAAAATTTAACAGAAGAAATAAATGCTCTTGCAAAATGTATTCAAGTATACCTTTATATGCAAGTGCATTTTAACTTCCTAACTTACTAATATTGCAAAAAGGGTCTTAAATTTTGGAGATTGTTAAAACTTCTTCCAGCAAATATGTTCCTAAGTATTTAAAGAAATCATAAATTATTTAGTTAGCATTCTCTATTTCTAAACTGGAGCTCTTTATGTTACAGCATACTGTATCACCACACAAGTTTGATTTTAATAACTGCATAATTAAGTCAGTGTTTCTTAACGAGAAATGCTTTTTAATTTAAATGCACCTCTTCTCCTGTTTACAAAGATGAAAGAGACTGAGCAGTCACTACTTTGTGATATATTTATGTGAATGGCATTAATTTTCAGTTTTAGAGGATCATACCTCTTTGACTGCGCCCAAAGACCTAGTGTTTAAATATTTTAATCTGTCCTTCCTAGGAGCATGAATTCAGCTACTGGGGAAGTTCAGATCTGTCTGATTTTATGTGCAACATTATGGTGATTTGGGTAGGAAGCTAAAAACACTGCTGGGAGAGTTTCAGTGTATATTCTTAAAGGGGAAAATGAGTGTTTGCTTATCTGCTTCGTTTAATTGACTTGGGATTATAATCGTTCAAGTTTTTATTCCTGATTGCTTTTACAGTGGGAACGGGGTTTGCGGTGTGGTTGTTGATATAATTGTGTAAAACTAAATGGTTTCATTCAAAAAATAATAGTGCATGCCCTTATTGAAATATACTGGGAAGTCATGAACTGAAGGGGCTGAAATGGGTCTACATGTGGAACAAAACGATATCTGACCTTTTAAATCATTTAGCTGTATTTCTATCTATCTCCTTTCCTGCCTTTCTGTACAAACATACATACATACAGTATTAAAGAGAGAGTACGGAGTTAAAAGAAAATCCCCTGTGGTCTTAAACTTACCTGTAGTATCAGGAAAATAGGAGGCACTTGAGGAAAAATTATTCTATAAATAAGTAATACATAGTGTTATATCTTCTACTGAAACCGTTATGGGCTGTAACTGGCTATGGATGCTGCACTAGGTGGGTAGAACATGTATGGATTTCACAGTGTTTATGGCAGTGTTTTTTTTATTTTATGTTTTTAAAGACATTTGGTATTACTCTTTCAAGTAATCGTGTTCAATATTTCCTACATTTATGTTTTTGTCAAGGATTCTGAAAAAAATTATACTGGGCCAGCTATTTACTCTGACCATATCTTATTATGCTTCTCAGGCATGGAAGGGAGAGAAAGAATACTGTCTTTGATACATTTTGACCTGAGGCTTAGGAAATTGACCTAGAAAAATATAGTATATCCTAAAAGGAAAAGAAAACAAGTTTGATGCTGATGTTACCTTTGGGATTGCACAAAATGCAGGTAATGAGACAATGTTAAAGATGATTTTAATGAGTCAGAAAGTAGGAAATAAAAAACACGTTTGGGGAGTAGAACCAGATTTTGATGGCAGAATAATTATTTAAAAAAAATTGGTGAAAATACAGATTTTAATTGACAACTTTTCAAAAATTTATATCAAATTTGTCAAGGTGTTTCAGTCAACTTCTCCTCTGAATTTCTCCTCTCTTCTCAAAAACATTAATGAGAAAATATTTTTTGCATTGTACAAAGTATTTAAAAATGATTCATTGCATTATATGAAAAAAGTTAAAAGAAATCAGGGGGACTTCTTTAGTAAAATAAACAAATAAAACTTTGCATCTTGGTAAGTTTCTAGGGACAAACAAATTGCAGAATTCATTGGAGATTTATCACAGTGCAGGAAGTTCTTATTACCTTAAACAAATTATTTTATGCACCTAGGAATTACCAATATAATGATGCAAAGTAAATAAACATACAATGAATAAATATGACAGAAAGCCAATATATTGCCAGGGTTAATTTTTTTTATTTTAATTTAAATTAATTTAGCAGTATGATGGGAAATGGTAAGTGCATTGTGCTTTTTAGTGATCACTGGAATTAAAAGTTTTAAAATCTTCAAAATCTATTTCTGAGTTAACCACTTCTAAAAGAATCTGTTTCTAATTTTCTTCATTTTTTTAATTACCACTTCATTTAAGAAATCCTTTTATCAAAGGAAGTACTATATGGAAGTACTAGTATTTTCTTATGCCTGAACACAGTGTTGTTGCATGGAATAATTTATACCTAACTGAAGCATGAGCCCTCCAAGTTCCTTTTGGTTAGGTATTGATTATTTCCTTTTAAAAAAAATAAAATAAAAAATATATCATCTATCTCTGACTTTCACAGATCATTAACTGCATTTTAGCTTATCCAAATTTCCCCTGAGGTGAAAGGCATTTTTTAAACCTTGCATTAATCCATCAATTTCAGCTTAATATTCAGATTGTCCATTTTACAGTTTTCCCTGGGAGCTGTTTGTCAGAAGCTTTAGAGTCACTTGAAAAGCTTTGTACACCATAGTAAGCTTCAGGTATCAATTGCAGTTTATCCTTTTTATATCTTTTTTTCCTTCTACAATAATTTTCTCCTATTTTTACATATATATTTCCCTGTTCTTTTGATGTGAATCGTGAAGACGATTTTAATGGTGATCATTGTGCATCATGAAGTTGAGATCTTTTACCTGTTTTGTGAGTATGAAATGATGAAATCTTGTGAGAAAATGCTATAATATCATATTTTCCCTGTACCAGTAAATCTCATGTGTCACTTTCACAAACACATGTATCTTGTCAGAATCCCAGGGCCTCTAGTACCTTTGGAATCAAGTGTTACACAGAATTACACCCACTGTAAGGATAAAATTATAGCATCTTTAATTAACAGGTAAGAAGATCCAAAGAATAGATCATGCCCTTTTTTTACCCCCAAATGTAAAATTGAATAAATGTTATATTACACGTTAATCCCAAGTTATTTTCAGCCTATATAGGCTGTCAAAAAGTCATTATTTATAAACTGTTTCCTTATCTTGGTACTGTTTGTAATGGATCTGGGTACAGAAAAATTGAGGACATATAAGAACTTTGACTACTTGCTGGCTTGGGAACAATTTGCATTACTTTCTACTTCAACTCATGTTTTTGTTTGGCATGGAAACTACCTCTCCTATACCCATGGCACCATGGAAAACAATCTACTTTTTAATAGCTCGTAGATCACAGCTCAACTCTGGGAAATGGGTTCCAATAAAAGCTCTATTTCGTTATGCTGGGACAGCAAATCCTTATTATAGGAGCTATCTTCATTATTCATTGGTATTTTCCTAACTTAAAGTTTCCTCCAAGCAGTGTTAACATTTGATGATGGAAAATGAAGGCCAATAAGTTGTACAGTGTATGTGCTTTGTAAAATGAATTGGCCTTTTGGGAACAGAAGAGCTGTAGCTTCAGTGGTGACAATTATGTTTTTATGGCCCAAGACAAAATCTTAGTAGGAAAATTATGAAAAGCTTAGAATCTGAATGTGTAAAAATCCTCATAATATATCAGAGTATCTGTTTATGAATGATCTGTTATATCTGAGCTGAGATTTATAAATAAGTTTATACTATCCCATATTCATAACATCAAGGATTGGCTAAAACCTCTTTTTTATTAAAAATCTGCATCATGTGGGTTCTACTTTTTTTTACTCAGGTTTCATTTTCCTCATTAGTTAAGGTAGCCATTAAACATAGAACTATTCATGAATCAAAGATTACTCCAATTGTCAGTGTAATGATGGATGCATAATGATGGATTATATGGATATATAGATGTGATACTTGTGTTGCAGAAGCTGTCGAAGTAATAAAACAAAGCATAACAAAAATCGTCAGTGAGGTGAGAGGTGGTTCCTAAAAGAAATACCTTAAAGAACATCCATACAGCAAATCCATACTATGATAATGCTTGAAAATTTATAAATCAAAATCTCCAGTGGTCGGTGCTGGCTACTGTCATCTTGTTTATTTTTCAGTTTGTTATGCTGCACTTCGTTTGATTGAAAGAGAGTCTATGGTGGCTGGCAGCACTTAGCAGTAGTGCAGACAGGGATATAATATGCTACATAAATTTTATTAATAAAGGCTTCGATAAAATCCAAAATTGTATTAAACTTTCTCAGCCAACTTGCTACCCATGGGAATTAAATTTATCCTTCTTTGCATTTAGTTCATTTGGTTAAACCTTTCATGTTCTAGTGTCTGAAGGCAGATTTCCATGTGCAGTGTGCATATGCCATGTGCAGCACAGAAACCCCCTTTTTAAGCAGTTTTAAGCTTCTAGTTGTTAAGAAGCGAATCTTTCCTTTGCGGTAGCATATGCCATTAGCTTGTGCATATCTGCCTTTATATTAATACTGGAAAGAGCTGAATGTATGTCAGAAAGTGAAGAAAATTGTTCATTTTTGTGTCAAAGACACCCGATCCCAATTCAGGTTGAAACTATTGTACGCAGAGCTTGGCAGAAGCCTATTAAGACAAAGAAAATCAATAAAGGATGTTTCATCCTACTTAAAATATTTTGAGGTATGAATAATGGGATTACAAGATGTTGTTGTTTCCCAAGGTCTGGTAAAAGTTTGTGTCAGAGTGAGAAACTGAAGACAGACAAAACAGGGGTCAATTACACTTTGACATCACATCAGTATTTGAATGGCAAAGAGACATCTCCAGGGAAGACAAGTTAAGCCCCCTACATAATCATAGGACCATTAAAACAGTAAAGACATTTTAGGCTTTCTGGATGGTGCATGGGAAAAGATAAGAGGGTTCAAACTGGGTCCACATCGAGCATCAGAATGAGCCAGAAACGAGCATTTGCTCATTGTCCAGTGAGAGATGGACAAGGAAAGTGCTGAGGTGAGGAGCTGGTTTTAAAACTGAAATCTCAGAACTTCACAGGCTTTCCTTCAAAATCCCCAGCCTCAGAGTCTGCTTCACTAATAGGTATCTATTTATGCTGTCTGAAAAGCAATATTTTTAGTTTTGAAAAAAAATTGAGGCAGTTGCTTTATTTTTTGTTCAGTGTGTAGCTGCAGACCCTAATTACCACTTTGAGATTGAGAGTCATTCTGTTCACAGCATAAAGGTGCCTAAATTCTACTTAAATTCTTTCAGACACATAAACTGCGGTGAGGGGTAGGGAAGTTTGGGATGGGGGGTTACCTTTAATGCTTGAAGTTCCCTCTCTTTCCCTAAAGAAAAGCCAGTACAGCAACCCAAAGCTGTATATCCCCATCTTTGGTTGTTTTGCTATGTCTTGTGCACTCCTGAGGAAAACACTGATTGCTAAAGTATTTTCTACCAGTAGGGAGGATATGGGTTTTTAGGGAGTCTGTATTAGAGATTTATCTTTATATAGAGATTTATCTTTAATTTTCCAAGCTGACAATTCTATTTATTGCAAAGAATAAAGAAATGTGCTCTTAAACTTTGTAGTAAGCTGGGAACTGCTGCTGAAAATTGCCAGTTCAGCAGTGGTCAGTTCAGTAATTCAGAAGGAAGTTGTCTGGGTTTTCAAACAGACAGATTGCTGTTAGTTTTGTGGACAATTCTCTATACAAATCAATTCTTATTTTGCAGAAGAAGAGCTGACCAGTAGGTAGAAAATAGTAAAACCAACGCAAAACATCAATATATGTATATCTCAATATATTCCATCAATATATTCAGTATTATGCATTTAATAGGAAAGTGTTACTATTGATTTGGGTGGTTTTAGTCACTACTTCTTAAAAAAGTTTGCATTTGTGTGTATATATATATATATTTGTCAATATGTTTCAGCAAAATGCTTCTGTCTGATCTGTGTGATAGAGTCTTGGTGCCAACAGGGATCAAAGTTTATCAGATGCTTCACAGTGCACAATGAAATGTGAATTACGTAACTTTTAGCAATGTAGGTGTGAGAATTAATTGATAAGTTTTGCTGCAGCTGGTTTGTATGCTTTTGTGATGTGGATCTGTCTTGTGTCGGGAGATGGTGTGCAGACAATCTCCAGACATGATTGGATAAGCTAAATAAATATTCTTTGAGGACTTACACTGTTCTTTGTCTAAAACTAGCATGTATACTGAAGGCAAATGCTGGCCAGCTTGCAGTAACGAAGGATGTGATTGTAACAGGAGTTTAGCTTGTTTACTAGTCAAAACAAGAACAGTCCACAGCAGGAACAAAGAGCAGACCTGAGCTCACCAAGAGGAGACAATGAGGAAGGAGATAAGATAAAGTGCATCAGAGGATTCTGAAGACACAAAGGAGCTGTGATGTACTTCTGAGAGTGGGTGATGAGAGTTCTGTGTATGGTTAACCAATATTCCTTGAATATGTAACCATCATTTCTCAAAATCTGTATGAATATACATGTTTAACCAGTATAAAACTCCTGTAACCAGCCTTTGCATCATGCCTTTTTAGAAGGGCATCCAATTCAGCGCTGAATTGTAACATGAAATTATTGCCTTTGCTTTGAAGACTTTGTCCTTTTTCTTTTAAATATTTTACCAGTGAAAGAGTTGTTCTCATGTTTTCTTTCCTAAAGGGGAGGAATATGTTTGAATTTGTGTCTTGATCTATAACAATTGTCTAAGCTTGTGTGTCCCGCAGTGATATGTGTCTGGAAGGAGGTTTATCTAAAGATGGTCCAGCTGGGAAAGGAACAGGCATCCCAGGCATCCTGCAAGATAAGACAAGGAAGCCTGAAATCCACACCATCACACCAGTGGAAAAGGACTGTTTTTCCCAAAATTTGGGCTGCATGCCCCCTTACTTCTATTCTTCATCTTTGGGCCTCAAGAGGGGGGTCCTCAGGCCACCCAAGGGATTGTCAGTGCATATAAACATGAGGTGGAGAGATGTTAATGACTCCTTGGAATACCTTTTTTAGAGGTGGAGTGATGAAACATAGATCTGTACTATAAACGACGCGCAGTTTCTTGCTTGGGATGCGTGTTTTTGGAGGATTGATTCCCCCACGCATCCATAGAATCATAGAATCATAGAATAACCAGGTTGGAAGAGACCCACCGGATCATCGAGTCCAACCATTCCCATCAATCACTAAACCATGTCCCTTAGCACCTCGTCCACCCGAGAGCGCTGCTAATGAAGAATTCCCTGCTTAATAACGACTATTTAGTTGTTATTGAGTTATTATATCGGAATCCTTGCCCAGCCGCACCAACCCCCCACTTTGGTGAGGATTGATAGAAAGCAAGGGGGTTTGGAAACTCCATCCTTTGGATCAAGACGCATTGGTCTTTTTAGATTTTGTCTCCTGACTAAAGGCCAAGGGGTAGAAATCTGTCACATTTAATGGGCTCAACTCTGCCTCTATCTCTTCCCCAGAACAGTGCCCATCACCGCAGTCACTCTGATTATCTCTGTGGCTTTGGGAGGAAACCTTGGGAGGTGATTTTTCTCCTTGTTCTTTTATTTTTGTTGTGCTAAACCCAGAAGCAAAATCTTCAGTATCATTTTTTTTATTTCATGGGACGTTACATTGGCTGCTTCAGAAGGGCGAGGCAGGATTTAGTTTATTATTTAAGGATGGAGAGGAGATGCTTTGCTTCTTGTGTCGCTTTATTCTGTCTTTAGTGATTTTATTTTGCTGTGCCCTTGCTACAGTTGTTCTGGAGCCCTCAACAAACAATCCTACTCTTCACTTCAAATCACTCCTTGAGCACTGAAGAAGCTGTGACCGGGTGGGTTTTCATTATCATGTGAATTGACTGTTAATGGGCACTCTGCTCATTTCTATTGGCTTCAAACCCAGCCTAATCGGTTCATTACTAAGCTTAACCAAAGTGCTTCTCTTCCACTTTGTCTGCAACAACAATACTTGGGAAGCAAACAGATGGGTACTTGACTAGCTTTGCTCTCTAAATGTTCTATATGCTGCAGTTTAGATGCCAGTCAGCTTCTTCCCTTCCTGAGATCCTGTATTGCTACAAGTTCATAGCTGCAGAGGCTTTATATGTTCAAAAAAAACCCCAAAGACTAGGGAAAAGGTACATATACATACAGATACGGATATTACTTCTTCCAGGAGAAGATCACATGAAGACATTTATTGTAGACAAAACACTTTTGTTACTTTTTTCCTGCTTTCTAGGTCAAAATCTCATATAAAAAACTAATCCCTATGACAGATAAATTAATTTTGCCGTCTAACTGTTTGAAATAACACGGTAGTGGCCATGCTGTTACAATAAACTTGTTTTGAATATTGAACTAGATATTTTTTTATAAATTCAGTAGTATCTTCTCCAAATTTCCCTCATCCGTGAGATGTCATTATTTTTTTTTTCTCACTCATGAAAAAAAAATAAATCTGTATGAATTGCTACACACACCCCTCCGTGCAGGAAGAAATCCAAGCAACACAATATTATCTATTACTCTACATCAAATATGTGCAGGTCAAGACCAGAAATCACCACCTGCAGATGCAAGCCCAGGATTCTCACATTATTGCTCTGCTGTTTAGTACGCTTCCACTTGTTAATGAAGAGTAGCTGTTGTAAAGATTGCTTGTATTTCACTATCATCAAGATACCTTTTAGACACATAGTATTAAAAATACTTTAGTGGTAATATTGTCCTCAGAATAGGGTTCTTTACCCGGTGTGCATAAATCCAATTAACACACATTGTTGCGATATTTGTATTTATTCCATTCTGATCAGAAAACAGCCAGTAGATTATAGGTTATTTATACACATTTAAACAAAAAAACCTAAGATACAACCACTTTTCTCATTGGTTCATTACGATGGCATAGTAAAAGGTCTATATACACATGCCTGCCTTCTAGTTAAATATTCCATTAGCAGGAGGTTTCTTATTTACATAGAATCGTAGAATCATAGAATAACCAGGTTGGAAGAGATCCACCGGATCATCGAGTCCAACCATTCCTATCAAATCATCTACATCTAGGATCTACTCCTGTAGCTGTGATTTTTTTAGTATTTGAGTGCCCTGAGGATACAATTTTCTTGACTTCATTCCAGTCTTAATGTTTTAAGCTGATATAAGCTTAACTACTTTATCTATTAAAAAGCTACAAGTTATCCCTGCTGTGTACAGATCCTCATGCCCCTGCACATTGTTATAAATCCTTTTTTTTTGTTTGCCAAGTTCTAGCTATCTTGTTTCTACTTGTACTTTTTATTTTGATTTCTATGTTGTTACTGTTTCTCCCAAGCTCTGAATCCCTTCATCAGTGATATATTTTTTGTTTATCAAGCAAATTCAAAGGCTTAGGGTTTGTGTTTTGGTGTATGTAAGCAAAAGGTACAAACAAGTGAAAAAGAGATTATGTTCTCTGCCTCCTGGTTCAGAACATTTGCCATTGAAAGCTGGTTCATATCTAGTATAAGGAAGAACTTGTAGATAAATACATTATGAAATAAGAAACAGCAGGAAGATATTTTATGATAGCATAAGATGTGGCTCTTAAGCTGGTAAATCTTTCATTTCCACAGTATCAATTTAGATAAAAGAGTAAAAGTAATATAAAAATAGGGCTGTTAGCAGAACTGTGTTGGCATATCTTCTTCAAGGTGAACAATGTTGTTATGCTTTGTCTATTTAGAAAGCTTAGGCTACTTGTCCTGTGCCGTTGAATGGGTAAAGGATGTGTTTGTATGTCATTTGTACATGAGGAAATCCCATATTTAACAAAAGCAAAATGTGTTCTAGAAACTCATCAGTTTGACAACATTTGAGACAAGGAAAGGAGGCTCAAATAAAAATTGAACTATTGGAACATTTCAGAATGGAAGATTCTATTTTTTCAGTAGCGAAATTCTGAGACTCATTAAAATTTAGTGGTAAAAGATAAAGTGGTTTTGTAACCTTGTGCTTCTGTCAACTTTTGAGTGTTCACTCCATAATTTTTTTAATGGAAGACTTTTTTCTTCATTCTATTTAATGGATTTTCCATCAGAATAAAAAATCTGTTTTCAAGATAGTTATTCAATGTTGTTATAGTTACAGCGATACAATGTTCTTTATCACTATACTTTCATGGGTTTAAAATGCCTTATATTGATAGAATTAATGTAACACCTTAGCATTTGTAAAAAAAAAAACAACAAAAACCCAGCCCAAACAAAAGTGCATCTTTTTTTGAGAGCTGTTGAGAATTTACAATGAACATCTGATTTTAGTTGTTTATTCCCATGTAGGCAAAATGTCATAGAAGTCATTGTTGATGAGATTCTTCAATATAATAATCTAATGAGGAAGTGATGAGTCTACTGCTCACAATTTAATTTATTACAACATTTTGGGTTTTTGGTTTGCTGTAAGTAAGTGGGAAATACAGCAGCTGCAAGCAAATACTTTCAGTAAAACATAGATGTGCTGTCTTTGTGTAGTCCATCATCCTGGCCTGGAAAAATAGAGTTTGATCTTATGAATTTCTTTTCAGAGAAACCCTAATGATTGCTCTTCAGAGCAACTTTATCATGTTTCATCATTGAAAGCCCAAGCCAAAGCTCCTAAAACTCAATAGGAGTATTTATGAGGGCTTCCATGGGTTTTGGATCAGGAGGTGAAAAGGAGATCCCAGTCTCATTATCCAGTAAGAAGCAGTGGACTTTGTTTCAAAAGACAATGAAGATATTGATCTGCTCCATGAAACTCTATTACTCAGTCTTCTAAACACTTGGACTAAGCCCTAGGCTTGTTATACAAGGTTCTGGCTTACTGTGTGAGTCACGTTGGCTGACCAAATGCGGACCTAACAATCCTCTCAAATTTTATAGCCTACAAATTCTGGCTAACATCCTTAACCTTGTTTCATGCCTAGCCACTCAATAAATATTGTGGTGGTATGTGTTTGTTTGATGATAGGTTCTACTGGGTTGTAATGAGAAAGGTTTGTGTGTGTTAACCCCAAGGAAGCACCATTTCTGAATCAGTCTGAAGCGGGTCCAGTGCAAGCACCTTGCCCTGTTTTTCCAAGGTTTGATGCAAATACAGGTGATATTTGAACCACAGCTCTTGCTGTTTTCTCATCTGTTGTCTGAAGCAGCCACCCACTTTGTCTGTGCCTCAAGTTAACTCTGTTCTTCCATAACTAATTCCTTTTTTCTTTTTTTTTGCTTTGAGACACATTCAATACACATTTATACCCTTGCAAAAATCAGTTGCAAAGACATGGCTTTTTAAAGGCTTTAAAAATGCATTCTGGGGATTGAGTGTGACAGTTCAACCTCTCCTCCTACGATAACTTTGTAGTTACACTGCTGGATGCAGGAAAAAGATTTTTTTTTAAAAAAAATAAAAATTAGTCTGAGTCAGAGATCCTAAAGTCCATTGAAGATTACAGAGGGCTTTAGGCCAAGAAAAGCTATGAAAATCACTGTGAAGACCGGTAGAAAACATTCTCAAAACAAATATTTTAAGAAGAATCAGCATCAATTTAATCCACAATAATGAGGACATTAACATTATAAGCACCATTAAGTAGCGATGTTAAGTGTGAGATATTCTCAACACTTTTCTCAGATTGTGTTGAATAATGATGAACATAAATAATGTTTATTTTGATTTAGTAACAGTTTCCTCATTGCCTAGGGTAAAATCTATAAAGTATGGTAGGTAAAATTTACTTAACATCAAAATTCTAAGACAAAATCTTAATTTGACAATGACAGGTTTCCTTATACTTTTCCTGTTAGCATAATTCCTAAATAACTTTGAAATTCATATATCCTTGAAGTCATTGTCCTTTATTTATGTACTCATTAGTGTCCATGAAAAAGTTTTAGTGTAATAAATTAAATCCTAGAATTTCCATTTCTTTCAGTGATGTATGGTCAATTTCTAGAGCAGTCTTCTATCTTTTCCATAGAGAAAAAATGCCTGAAGCCATGATGGAAGATCTTACTTTGTAGAAAATAAATAAAAAATAATTTTAAAAAGTACTTTGGGTAGCCTGTATATTTTGGCTGCTCTCATCACTTCAATCAGATGTTCAAAATTATTATTATAAGCAGGTGTCAGTCAGGTATAGTAAAATGATTCTCCCCCTTCCTTCATTATGTATGAAAGAATTAGAAGAATAAACCCTACCAAGATTGATTTTTGCAGTATGTGATTCAATAATTCAGCAAAATTGAAACCTGACATTTGTTGATTTAAGATTAGCAGTAGTCAGCCACAGGGGGAAAGCAATGCTTTATATGCTTTCTTTCTGACTTATGTTCCTAATCCCTATAAAATGTCAGTTGGAAGGTGACAAAGAGCAGATCTCCTGTGCAAGAATGTAACGAGAGAAACCTTCGCCATATGACCTGCAAACACTTGCAGAACTATTTTTTTTTTTTTCTGTCAGTGGACCCATGATGTTATTTTCATGCTGGTAAAACTGAACACACCAAAATTTAATTTAATTTTAATTTTAATTTTAATTTTAATTTTAATTTTAATTTTAATTTTAATTTAATTTTCGTGACATTTACTGCTCAGATTCCATTTCTTTCTTCTTGTAGTCACGTGTGACACTCTGATGCTCCATTCTGAGGCAGCACATGGTGCAGGGGCACTGAAGTTTGCTATCTGGGCAACTGCTTTCAGACTGACTCTCGCAAGAGTAGCTGTCACACAGCTTATGGCTCATTGCTTAGTCATAAAACAAAGCATGCAGTGTACATGGCCAGAAGAGGAATGAAGCTAGATAAATCAAACATAGCTGGCTTATAACCTTTCACACACACCCACACCCCCTTTTTTAAAATTGTGTAAAGCAAAACTGCCTTGTTTCATTAAACTGCCTTGGGAGTACAAATCTATACAGTCATCTCCTAAATACTGTCACAAACTGATGCAGGTTACATACCTCTTATGATCTGCTGTATATTAATATATTTTGAAGGCAGAAAAGAGCACTTCACTCACCAAGTCTGTTTTTTACCTAATTTTACCTTTCTGTTTGCTTACTTGGAAAAAAAAAAATCCTTTCTAATACTTTCTTTTTTCTAAAAACATACCAATATGCTTTTGAATTTCTCCAGCTTATTTGCTTTGTCTTTTTTGCATTTAATATGTTTTGGATGCATAACATATTTTCAGTAACTTCATGTATTTGCATGTTAGTGAGTGTGAAATGGCTCGTTTGATAAATGCTCTAAAAGACATCTCTCCTTTCTGTTGTGAGACTCTTAATTTTGCCAGAAAATAGGGGGAGAACATTACAAAACCACCATTTTTCTTCAAGTTGGAGCCTAGGTTTATGCTGAGAAATCTGTTTCAAGAAAGGCAGACTGTTTCCACACAAAATCACCCAATCAAAACCACAGTTATTAATCAGAAAATATTTGGAAGGGAACACTTAATGTAGTTTATATCTTTCTGCACTAAGAACTACCTTACATGCACATATCTTTGAATGCCTTCCAGTTAGATCCCTGGGCCTTAAAGATTAGACATTTACCCTGCTCTAACAGTTACCTAATTTGCAATTGCCTGATCAACACTCAACCTTGAGGCACAATTTCAGTCTTTCATAATATTAGTTTCTGGTAGCCAACTTAAAATTTGGGGCAATTGAAGACATTGTCTTGAATTAGCAATGATATATCATTCTTTATTTGAATATTCTTTTAGGATTTTCATGATCTTATTGGGTTACCAAAAAAAAAAGAAAGAAGGAGAGGTAGAGGAACAAACTTAATGGTTCTTGTCTTTTTTTTTCTTCTCAATAAAAATATAACTTTCAAAGTTTTATTTATAGTAATTTAACACATATATTTTGTTTAACACAAATTTAATATATTATTTTATATTATTTCTAGCTCTTATAGCTAACAGGAACTAGGCAATAGCTCTAATTCTTTGTTGCAGTGGTCCTTTATGCAATTTTATGCACACTCTTCATTGTGAACTCTTCAATAATAAGAGTATATTATAATAAGTGCAATAAGAGTATATTATAATTATTATAATATATGCATGACTTTTGAGATTCTTTTTCTTATAGCTAACTTGGTTTTCACTATAGTCATGGAATAATTTCTAAGTACTATGTGCTTGTTATAAGATTTTAATGGAATATAAAAATGAGATTAATATGGAGCAAATTGACAAGCAGGACCTAGTCTTCATCAAGAAACTGATGTGTGTTTGAGGAAAATGTTCAAAATGCAGAGCTTTTATCTACTTCCCATGTGATCCGTAAAAACCCTGCCCTGTTCAAGATATTCAAAATTTAAGTGCAAAAAAATCTACAGCAGCCATTGTAAAGGGGTGGAAATGTTTTCAAGGAAACAGGCTGAAAAAAGTATCCAGGGAGATATTGCAAGAAGTCGATCTAGGCATGACCAGTGAGATTTTTTATGAGAGATTCGTATGTGGATTTCTTGCTGGTTTTGAAATAACCAGTTTCTGGTTCCACTTAGCATCATTAAATCTATCTAGAACTTACTGATTAGCCACATTTAAGCCACAAAACCTGGTAGAAGTCAAAAGCATGAGATTGACACTTGAAAGAATGGGAGTGGGAATGGGTGAGTAAGTAACCTGTAACCATGACAAATAATATTACCAAAACCACTCGTTTAGCCAATTACTTCCCACACTCTGTGTTCCACTGAATCACTGTATTTCTGATTCTTCTTCCCAGCAAGCAATGGGAGGTCTCTCCTACATCAGGAGTGTTAGTTCAGTGTCAGTTTAGCAAACTAATTACATTAAAATGCTCTCTTTGGTCTGCACCTAGTGTCAGACCTAAAAAGTTAGGTGAATTTGAGAACTAATTTTCATAAATAAGAGAAAAATATATTGGGGTTTGTTGCATAAACTCCAAAAGAAAAATCTGCTTTTGTTTCTTAAAAATTTAACTTTTCAGCCTGATTTTTAGAAGTAAAAAAGTAAAAAAACAGCAACAACAAAAAAACCCACAAAAACACCCTATGTTCTAAAAACACCTGTAAGAAATATAGAAAAATGAGAGAGCAGAAAATATTACTGCTAAAGCCAACTACATTAAGTCAGATCTGTGATGCATTTATCAGTACTAGAATCTTCCAACAATATCCCAGGAAATTACAGGTACTGTGCAATCTCCTAGGCTTTGTCTTATTTAGCTTGGATGGGTATGCTAAGGCATGAGTGACTTTACTGCTCCTGAGTATTTTTATTCTTTTTGAGGTAATCATTTCTGCCTTTTTCCATAGGTTGCAATGTGCTATATGACTGTTATCTCGCATCAAGGTGGAGCAGAAAAGGAGGGTGACCATGCAGGCCTTCTGCTAATAAGATACATTTGCTCTGGTGATAAGGAGACTGATTTATCTTTGTGCTGAATCACTGTACCATGCCTCTGCCTTTAATTTGCATGCACTTTCAGAGTCAGTCTTTGTAAAGAACAATGATGACTTAATGCTTGTTATATTTGGCATAAAAGTTGTTCCAAGAGTTAAGGACTTTTGCTAACTCTGACCCTCAAGAGATATGAGATTGGCAGAAGAGTAGCTACTGCTGTATGAAATTATATGGTTTGTGCAGCCAACAAAAATCAAAAAGTTGTCTTATGACTGGCAGAGAAGAAATACCAAGTCATGTACAGGATGAGAAAGGGTAGGCACCATCTGCTGCTCTGCGGAGCAGGATTATAAAATATGTCAGTCATGCCGTTGCTGAGAAAAGCAGAGAAAAATGTTGCATATTGCTGCATCTGTTATCACAGGTACAATTTCCAGGGCAGGAAAAAAAAGTCTGATAGAGTGCAGAGAAGCTTCTGCTGGTGGTTATGTAGCCTTACCATTCCTACAGGTTCAAAGACAAGAGGGAATGGCCTCAAGCTCCGCCAGGGGAGATTTAGGCTGGACATTAGGAAAAAAAATTTTCACAGAAAGGGTCATTGGGCACTGGCAGAGGCTGCCCAGGGAGGGGGTTGAGTCCCCTTCCCTGGAGGGGTTTAAGGCACAGGTGGACGAGGTGCTGAGGGACATGGGTTAGTGTTTGATAGGAATGGTTGGACTCGATGATCCGGTGGGTCTCTTCCAACCTGGTTATTCTATGATTCTATGATTCGATTCTATGATTCACACTCTAGGTTCCAGGAATAGTCTCCATGATCTCCATCTTGATGGAGGAGGGAGAATACAAAGAAAGACAAGGGAGATGTCATATTTACTGTAGTTCTTGTTAGTAAAGAACAGCTAAAATATTTCTAGTCTGGATTTTTTTCCTGTGTGCTGTCATATCTGTCCCATTACTAAACTAATGACTTCATGTACAAAGAATTTGAAAGCTCCCTGACTTAAAATTTTCACAGATGTTGAAAAGCAGAGGCAGAATCCAGTTTCTTACTGCAGTTTAGAGTCTTTGAGGGATGCAGTTTGGAGCACCGATGAAGAATGTTTTCTGTATATTTTGTTATCTTTTGCCCCAGACTGCTCCTGCCTGGATTTCTTTAAACAGTAATTGGTGATTGAATTTGTGAGTTTCCAGGAATAGCATTGTACTGATCCCTCTGAAGAATGACAGGATGTATTGCATGACAAAAACACACGAGAAGTTATGTCATCCTCATATTTCAGTGTGGTAGAGAAGATGGTTCATGCTTGAGGGTTTATAAGTTTTTGAATGCTATAAGGAACAAAAAAGGCAAAAATTTAACTATTTTTTTCCTGCTTGACATTTTAGTTTTAATAAATAATATATATCAATAAATAAATAAATCCACAACAGAGGATATTTAAGCCAGAGAGCATTTCCCCAAGATATCGCGGTTCGTGATGGCATTTACAGAACATCAATTATTTTTTTAGGATTTAATTACACGCAGACTCATGTCAAGAGCTCTGTTGATCAGATTCTGGCTCTCTGTTGCCATTTACGCTGATGCAATGTATATGAACTCAGAAATGTTGTGGTCCATTTTTCACTAATATAAATCTGAAATGGACCAACAATCACCTGATTCATTGACAACAGTGTAAGAAAAATGTGTTTAGAAACAATGTAAGGGATTTGGTTGCCCTTCTCCTAGTCCTGCCTTTGCTCTTTAAGTACTTGCCCTTGTTTTATTGCAAAACTAGTTATACTGCTCTGTACATTTCTTTTTCTGAATGCTCTTTTAGAAAAGTGGTTTCTATAAGAAACCACAATGTTACTTTTAGAACAACGTATAAGACCCAAAAGATATTTTGAGGTACAAATAAGAAAGAACCTCCTGTTCTCGCTCCTAAGGAGGTAAAATATGAAAAATACTTAATAAAAAACCTAACTCAAACCAAAGCCCTTAGGTATTTTCCTATATTAGATATATTATGCATATCTCTATTATATGTATTATATATTACACACACTCTTTTTTAAAAAAGAAAAGCAACTGTAAAAACTGCCAGGAGAATTTGGCAAATTCGTAGTTATTCATGCACAAATTGCTAGGAATTTTTTGATTCTGGCATCTGTGTTTTCTGAAAAAAGAAAGGACTTTGCCTTTCAGAAACCTAAAAGCACAGCTGATTAAAAAAAGCTTTCCTTCCACTAGAAAATGAACCATAATTTGCATTACATTCACTAGAAGGACATAAATATGGAAAGCTAAGTTATCACTTCTTTGGCAATCTGTATTTTGAAAAGCATAATCTTCTTCAGTGACTTGTATCTCAATATGAAGGAATATCATACTGAAAAAATCTGGAAATATTCTTTCTAACTTATTTAATTGGACTTAATCATATTTCAAAGAGTATTTTTTAAATTAGATATCTTTAAATTGTATTGCTTAGAGATATAGATATTTAGGGAAAGAATACACAAATTGCTAGTTCATATTAAAAGTTACCTTTTAAAAAATAAATTTAGAGAGAGGCTGCAGAATTAAATCTAGGGGAACAGAAATTCTGCAACAAAACCTGATAATTCATTTTAAAGTTAATCACTTTTGGAGAATTTAGTGACTTTCTCCAGTGAATTACAAATAATAAATAAAATTCACTCTATCTCTGGAAGGCAGAAAAATCTGACTCTTATTTAACTGTTGAGTAGAAACCACAAAACAAGTAATCTGTTTCCTAGATTTTATATTTTATTAAATACTTGCCAACTAGCAATACTGATATTGACAATCATGTGGATAAACATGCTTCTAGGGTTATTTAATACTGGGCATAAATATGACTCTAGTGGTCTGATCCTGAAACTAATACTTGCATTTGATTGCAAGGCATTTTTTTCTACAGCATATTAAGAACTCATTCATAGTTACTCAAACTATTCTATGATTCTATGATCTTGACATTCTTATTATGTCTGGGTATTTCTATCCTTGTGATAAAATGAGATTCTAACTGTATTTTGTACTATTTTGCTTTGAAGATTTAAGGGAAAATTTGTTACAAACAATATTTTGTATAATATAATATACTATAATATAATATACTATAATATAATATACTATAATATAATATACTATAATATAATATAATATAATATAATATAATATAATATAATATAATATAATATAATATAATATAATATAATATAATATAATATAATATAATATAATATAATATAATATAATATAATATAATATAATATACCCCCCGTATCTATTCACTGTTTTGAATGTTTTTCATAGTGATTAAAGATATTAATTTTCCCTCCATTAATTTTTCTGCAAAATTTCAATTTTAGTGATTGTTTTTCAAAGAGGAAACAAAAATTTCCCACTCCTTTACCCAACTGAGTGACAGGAAGTATGATTTTTATAGGAGAGATATAGAAGACACCAAATAGAGAACCAGAGAAAGCCTGCTGGCTGGTTACTTGGCTTCAAAAGCCTAAATGTATTAACCTGTCAAAAATCAAGCATAAAAGGCTTCTTCAAGGTAAAATACTGATACCAAGACGCAAGTACAGTATTTATTGTATCAATATTATTAAAATAGGAAGCCATTAGCTCATATGTTGCTCTATGATAATATTGCATATTGTTTACATTAATATTATATTATGATATTGATAAATACGGAATGTACTTATATTATTGCATTAAATTTCTACATGTAGAAGTGCAACGTATCAAATGTTTGATATTGTTAGGGGCTGAATGACGCATGGTTCTTTATTTTACAATCTACAATTATATTATGAATCCTTGCTGACCATCTAAATTGCTGTACTTGATGGGAAACTCCATCCTTGCTGCAGTGGGGACAAATTCACTGCTGGAGTTTTCTGGGTTCGGTACTATCCTTGCAATATGTGCTAATTCTCAAGAGCATCCTTCATAAGCACTTCAAGAATTAATTATTTTCTGTATATTATCAGTCGTTCATTGCTTTTTCCATACCACTATGGTAACACCAAAATAAAGAGAACTGACAGCACACATATAATCGATGCTCTGCTATCTATAATCAGCTAGAGCAAACTTAATACACAGTTATTGGTACAATTTGTACTATTATATTATGCCACTATAAGAATACATGTATATATAAAATGTATTATATATAGAAAAAGAGGGAGAGAGATTATAGAGTATTTGGAGAGTATTCATGTAGAGAAAGTGTGTGTGAATATGTGAATACACACACATGTGCATGCTTATTTATATTATGTAGCCACTCAAGCGAAGTTGGGGGCTTCTTGTTCTCAGTACTGAATATATTCATGGCAAAAAACAACTTTTCCCACAAATTTGTTTGCTTTCTAAAATAATTAGGTATACAAAGAGAAGTAAATGAATACTGCGGAACCTCATGAGATTCTCACAGACCCACTTCTCCAGCTTGCCCGGGTCCCTCTGGAGGGCATCTAATCCTCCTGGTGTGACAACTGCACCACTCAGCTGAACTACTTGTATAGAGTATTTAGTAAAACAAGACAATCCCTCAGAATATTTATCACTTCACTGGTCCTCAGTAAAAGCTATGGAAAAATTTGAAGTACGCAGTTAGGCTCTGTAGAGCACTATAATTGGATCTGTCACAGGTAAAATATTGTTTTCTCCCTGTTCGTCACAGCTTATGTTTCCAGGATTGACCCAAAACTCTCAGACTTGCCATTTTCAATTCTCTAGCTTTGTAAACCATTTCATTTACAGCTACAAAACAATATTAGTGATACTTTTTATTTTATTGTTTAAGAAACAGAAAAGTCATGAAGAAAATTAAAGATTGCATTCATTTCACTGGGTAGACTCCTATGCCAGAATTAGCCTAAATACATAACTGGACTTCTTAAGAAATAACTAACTACTTAGCATCAGCAAAAGTATCACAAACTAGTCTTCCATATCTAAGTCAGAAGCTTTACTAGACCATGGATGGTCATATTCAGATGCATTTATTCACAGGTAGTAGTATTTACAAGTGGCTCCAGAAGAGGAAGTGAGGAATTCATGGGACTCAGATTTATACAATATACACTAGTTGTTATCTAATGCACACAAAGCTGCCTGATGCTGATAAACTGACAGATGCTAAGGCACTGATATTACTTTCTATCAAATTCTAAATCAGAAGTGCTTGGAAGTTGTCCCATTTCTCATGATGAGGAATTTCATGTTCCCTGAGCATACTTTAGAGGTTGGAGAAGCTGCTTGCAGATTCTTTTAATGTTTATCATAAGTACGAGGTCCACCATGAATCATGAAAGTGCACCCTGAGAAGAATGAAGAGCTACCATTAACAAGTCCTGGAATTATAACTTCACATTGACAATGGAGTCCCTTCAAATATCCACTGTTTCTGAGAGGCTTTCTCCAGTCTGGACCAGAATAAGCCTTTTTTTTTTTTTTTCAGTCATGTTTCAGTTATTTGAGCTAAGCAAGAAAGTTGAGAAGATTTTTCTGTAGGAAGAGAAAAGTTAGTGGGGAATTGTGCACTTAAGCTGTGGTTCTCAGAGTGAGCAGTTTTGAAAGTTAAGACTAAGACACCACGCCAAGAGCAAGTTCATAGCAGTAGTGAAGTACTCAGATGTAAGCAGTCTGTCTTAAAATGTAATTATACCAAAAATACATTTTTTATGAGAGCTCCAAGACAGACACCTGCCTCATGAAGATGATCAAAATCAACAATATTATCCCCAAACTAGAGTTTTATTTTATCCTATTGATTTATGGGACCTCCGGTTGAAGATGTTGAAATCTTCTTGCAAATGGTGGCTACTAATAATAGACAACTAAGATCCACAGGAAAAGAACATATGTTTTTCCTCTTTCAGTAATTGCTTGTGGTATGGAAATGATTGTTTAGAACCATCTCCAATTAGCAATAAACTAAATTAAGGCTGCAAATGGAAGTAGCTTATGCCTTGAAATAAATTAATTGCTTACAGTGGGCTCAATCAGCAAGCTGATTGTGATTTTTACATTGATTCATTTTATGGATTCTTTTTATGGTTAGTAAACTGGGAATGACAAGTACAAGGATTATTGTTCATATAATTAATAACGATTTATAGTCTTCATCCATAATGACATTTGTGTTAAACCCTCCCAAGCACTATTGAATAAAGTTCAGAAGGCTGTTTTTGAGCAGAATTGTATTGATTTAAACCACAATTGCATCTCTTCGTCTGAGGTCAGTTTTGGTTCTTTAGTGTTTTATGTTTTTATTACAGATTTCTTTTCTGTTGCTTTCTGCACAGCATTGCACTGCTACTATGCTTATACAAAACCCAGCTGGAAACAGAAAGCCCTGGCTGAAGCTGTATGTGGCTAAAGCTATATAAATCAGGATATATTCTGAAACAAAAAGTCCATAAAAAAGACTTAAGGTTTCTGCCTGTCTGAGAATATAGTGTGAAGTGATCTCTCCGCTCTCTAAAGGATTATATCAAAGCCACAATTAAATTTAAATAGGATAAATAGGATAGCATCGCTTTTCAGAAACTAAGGAATTAGGATGAAAATATGTTAACTGCAGTCTGAAAACCGAAATTTTTGTTATGCACTGTTCTTCAGTGATACCAGAATTGCTGTATCTGTTTCACTTAGAGTAGTTAAGTGGACACTTAGAGTGTCCAAAACAAAAAAAAAAATAGAGGAGTTTAAAATATCTTCAGCATCTTCTGTAAATGTCAGAGTTAAATAAGGATATGCAATAGCTATGTGTAAGGACATTGTATAGAGATAGAGATAATCAAACCTCTAGTAAAAGGTGCGATCACATTTAAGAAATTAGATGGTTCATAAAAATAATTTACATTTATGCTACTTCCAAAAGAAGGCCAGAGAACTTCGTGGAACAGATGGGTTTAAATATACTAGAAATTACTAAACTTGCAGTATGCCTTGTGCACTTAATCTTCTTTGCACGTTTTTCTATTGACATTGTTTAAATCAAAACATCATTTGACTAAAGATATTTATTGCTTGCTGTTGAACATAGAAAGGAACCAGAATCATCTATATAGATAAATAATTCAAAATGCTTTTACTTTGGAAAAGTTTATTCTTTGATATGTCCTTCTCTGGCATAAACATGTGATATGTGGTTTACAGAAGAGAAGCAACCGAAATCAGCAATAAATAAAGAAAAAGGTCACATGTTCATATGCAGAGGAAAGCATCACTGATGGAAAAGCATATTAATCACAGACAGTCAGGCACACATTTGGAGAGTATTTTGATACCAATGTGGTAATAATGATAGCAAATTTTCCGTAAAATTATATAAGAAAAAAACCCCAGTCTTCTTTAAAGGGACAAAATATGCAAATGTAGCCATTAGTGCAGTGTCATTGTGTCTTTAACTGTATTATCGTTACTTCTTTGTGTTTCCTATTTTGGGAATCCCAAGTGACATCATGTCTAGCAAATCTCAGCCATGAATAATGTACTTTTCATGCAGTTCATTCCTGTGAAAAATTCAAGGTTGAAATAATAATTAGCTTTCTAAGTCCTAGATACCTTTTTCTCAGTGAAGGATTTACTGAATGAGGGAAAAGATTTATTCACCCACTGCTAAAAAACTAAGTAGAATAGTAGTAAATGACATCAACATATTTTGAATTAAAAAAAAAGCCTTGAAAAAAGCATATGACTAAGTCAAACTGTAGCTTCAGTCTGCAAATGCTTGTGTGACTGTTATGCAGGAAGAAGGTTAATTTATTGACTAATTTCAGTTATGCAGTTTTGAGTTAGGAAAAGGATTGTACGCAAATTTATTTTCTATTAATTACAAGTTGCATCTAATTTGAATGCTAAGTATTCATGTGACTTCTTATGTTTTTTCCATGATACATGTCCTACAAGCTACTAGTAAAAAGAATTATTCTGTCATATTAACCCATATAAAAATAGCACCAGTCAATACTTTAAAATCGGATCTATATCATGTTTAGAAATGAACATATGTGCACTTCCTTCACAACAGGCTTGGACAGAAAAAAAATTATACGAATAGTATATATTATAAAATTTTGCTATAAATAAGAATTAAAAAGTACATAGATTCTTTATTTCTGGATGTTTCCTTTCAAAAATTACAACTGATGTGTCTGCATGGATGTCAAACTCTCAGTGAAGGCAAGGAAAAGAACAAACAGAGCTGTAATCTCATGTTAATTTATTGATCTCTGTTCTTCAGAAAACAGGGAAATCTAAGAGGTGACAGTGTTCATATGTCAAGCCAAATTTTATTATTAGTATCAGTATCAGTGTTAGTGTTAGTATCATAATTATCATTATCATCATTATTGTTATGATTATTAGTATTATTATTAGCTGGTTTTGACTGGAATAGAGTTAATTTTCTTCATAGTAGTTAGTATGAGGATAAGTTTTGGATTTTTCCTGAAACTACTGATAATACAGGGATATTTTTGTTATTGCTCAGCAGTGTTTACATGAAGTCAAGGCCTTTTCTTCTCACCCCACCCCACCAGTGAGTAAACTAGGGGTGCACAAGAAGCTGGGAAAGGACCCAGCTGGATGAGCTGACCCCAAATGACCACAGGGCTATTCCATGTCGTATGGTGTCACGCTCAGTGTATAAATCCAGGGGAAAAAGAAGGAAGTACTGAACACTTAGAGCTACAAGCTATGTGTGACGGATCCCTGCTTTCCTGGAGGTGGCTGAATACTCACCTGTCAATGGGCAACAGTGAATTAATTCCTTATTTTGTTTTGCTTGGATGCGCAGCTTTTGCTTTACCTATTAAACTGCATTTATCTCAACCCTTGAGATTTCTCACTTTTACACTTCTTATTCTCTCCCCCATCCCACAAGGGGGTTGTGAGGGAGCAGCTGTGTGGTGCTTACTTGCTTTCTGGGGTTAAACCACAACATATTACTAGTTTATTTGTTAACTCTAGATCAAATCTGACAAATTGCTTTTTTTTTTTTGAATTCGTCTCTTACACTGAAGAGCTTAATGTCTATTGAGGCTTATTTAATGAATTTACTGATGTGATTCTAAACTACTGTGTTCTTTCCCATTGGTATTATATAAATACACTAGAATTATATAAATATAATGCAGTAATGCAAAATGTATTCTTTTAAAACATGCTGTTTTAAAATCCTATAGGGCCAGATCCTCAGGTTCAGAATAGTTACAGCTTTTTAAAGCTACTAGAACCTCTGGGATACTAAGTTTGCTTTTTTTAAACATGCACTTAAATCTCCATGAAGATGACATTTCATGCAGATTTGATTTTCACTATTTTAATTTTCTTAGGCTGGAAAGCATTGCCTTACTTTGCTGACATGCTTTGGTCTAACTTTACACTTATGCAGGGGATTTGCAGAGGCAGATAGCCAGGAACATCATAAATGAGCACTAAGAATAGGATGCACTTTCAAAACCAGTGCGTGAGTAAATGTGCTTGGCAGGCTGCTGAAACAGGGAAATGTCATCTCCGTAATTTGCAGTTAGAGCCGTGCAGCAGCACACTTGGTTAAGCACAGTGCTGTACTTTGATATGCCAACTGAAGCAAATCTCTAATAAAAAATGAAATGAAAAGAAAGAGAGAAAGGGAGAGAGGAAGAAGGTTTGCTGATCTGAATGGAGGAAACTTTAGGAAGACAATGAATATTTTTTTAATCTTATTTTTTTTCATTCAGTATATTTAAAATTTCACTCAGCATTTTAACCTGTAAGTCTTTGTCAATGGTGAATCACACATTAATTATCCAGTACAGATTTTGAAGAAGGCCTTAGCTGATACATAAAAATGTTGTAAGCTTGTTATGAACAAGCTTGGAATTTTTCACAGAAAGGGTCATTGGTCCCTGGCAGAGGCTGCCCAGGGAGGGGGTTGAGTCCCCTTCCCTGGAGGGGTTTAAGGGACGGGTGGACGAGGTGCTGAGGGACATGGGTTAGTATTTGATAGGAATGGCTGGACTCGATGATCCAGTGGGTCTCTTCCAACCTGGTGATTCTGTGATTCTGTGATTCTATGATTCTATGAACATAACCTCAGTGATTTTAGAAGGAGCCCGACTGTACCATCCATGGAACTATTTAAAGGGAAAAAGTCATAGACTTCATTGTCTAAATAAATAAATGTATTTGTGAATACAATTAATATCTAATATTATGGAACTGTACAAATCACTTATGGGTATGCTATTAGTTATCACACAGTCATTTTTTTTCCCCCAACATCCAACAAAATCACAGAATTAGACTATTTCTATATAAGGTGAATGACACCACTTGAAAGATAAAAACATTCATAAGAAGAAGAAAAGGAAAACAAAACCTGAGGAATCAACAAAGACCAAGGAATCAGCAGGGAGGAGCTGAGCACAAGCCAACATATTAAAAATATTGTTCAGTTCAATCCCCCAGGGGAGATGAAAAGGGAAAAGAGTAAATCACCTTCATTACACACTGCAGTGGGTGAACTGACCAGCAATGTGCTGGGAGAGCAGCAGAAGCTGATTCCAAATTGCTATATTCCATCAGCACCTTTCAGGACCGTGTGTATCCTGAGTTATAGAATTCCTCTTCCTCTTGTTTTCTGGGCAAATATGCTTTTTGCTGCTGTGGTGTTTTTTTTGTGTGTGGGGGAATAATTTGTTTGGGTTTTTTTTTGTTATTACTATTAGTTTTGAGTTGCTTTTTGGGGTTTTTTTTGTTTGTTTTCTTTTTTTTCTTTTTTTTTTGTCCTTTTACTACACCAGCCTTTATGGTAACTCTTAAACTTATTTTTTAAAGTTACTGTCTTTTCGCCCTGAGGTATCCATACTGCTCTGCAGAGCTTTGAACTACTGTTATAAAAACATATTAATACAGTTAAGTCGTAGCTCACACTGGGCAACAGGGAGAAAACTACAACTTCCAGAATGAGATATACTCATGATTAAAGTAATTTGACACATTTTATTTGAAGTTTTTATAAGACAACAGATAGGTCTGTTTTCATCCCATAGACATTTCTATTTAGAACCAATAATTTCAGTGGGGAAAGTCTAAAAAAGAAGAAAGAAAGACAAAAAAAAGCAATAAGCAAGTCTGAGACCTGAAAACAGTACAGATAAAATAATAGATTTTCCTTCTTTCCTGGGGTTTGCAGAGTGTTGTGCTGTATAAGGAAGATACTGGTTACAGTCTATTGGAACTTAGGCATTTGATTCAAAGGTCTATATTAAACCATTGTTCCTTCTCCTAGAAAGGAGACACTATATGTGATATAGACTGATCATCTGAAGTTTCTAAAGTGCAGATAAATTTCTAAAATTGTTCTGTATTACAGATAGGGGAAGGGGAAGGGGAAGGGGAAGGGGAAGGGGAAGGGGAAGGGGAAGGGGAAGGGGAAGGGGAAGGGGAAGGGGGGGCTTCTCAAAGAGAAAAACAAACCTATGTCTTTATTGCAACAGTGTCCTGGTATCCTACATAGGATTAAGAGCACTTACTAAAGATATAAGCACTGCAGATGTTAAGAAGTTTTTTCTTGATGGGGATGTAAAGAGCCATAACCAGGGTTTTCAATATATTCTTGTATCTTCTGCTCAATACCTAATTTGGCATGACCTGTAGAGAGGAGGAAATTAATTACTTTCAAGCAAGGGAAAGCTCCATGGTTTTTACTGTTCTGCAGAGAGGTAGCAGGGTAGAACTTACTATAAAAAAATAAAGCTACTTAAAGAGATTCAGCTTTTAAACCAACAGATCCTGTTACTTGAAAACTAAGAAGTGAGAAATACACCACAGCAGAAACCATTTCATTCTTGCCAATACACCCTTAGACCTTGGGAATAACTTGTTCTCAGTTTGGCTCCTGGTCAATTACAGAGGGTTCACTTTAGCTACTTTTTGTTTCTTTACGATTACCTTTTGTAGATAAAAATGTTTTGTTTTTCTTGCACAGTGTGGTGAGGGAAGAAGTTATTAGGTCCCCTTTCTAAAACGATTGCCTATTTAATGCTATTTAGAAGCTGTAGGCTTTGTGTTTAAATTCTATGCAGCTTATTCAGCCTTTAACAATAAACTGTGAGGGTTACCATTATTGCCCATGTACATTGGGTTGTCTTAATTGTAGCACTTGTTACTTAAAAACTTTCACTATAATTGAGAATAAAAATCTCCCTTGTTCATATGCTTTTGAGGTAGTAATGATAAGTCTTGTATGCCAAACTAAGGGAACTCTGGCAAACCTAAAGAAAGATTTGGGAACTGAGAAAAGGTTGGAGACCAATGTATTAAAAAAAATTCTTTCATAGTTTCTCTGCGCTAATTTAACTATTATTTAAAATGTCCTCTAGCATAATTTACAACATTAATTGTACAATGATTTTCTCTTATTTAAGACACAGTAATTAAAATGTGCAGCGACTACTTCTTATTCCTGCTGCAATATAATATTTTCACTTGATTGAAGCTGAACTGCAATTTGGCCTTTATGTTGTAAGGAATAAAATTCAGGACTGCTGGGAGCAAATGGATCAATTAAACAATGTTCTTTTGTAATGAAGGTTACATCATTCTGCCAATGATAAATATCTGTAGCTGAATCTGTTACTAATGATGCATGTCATCTTCTTAACCCCATGGTGCTAACCTATCAGGAGGCAACTATCAGGCTTAGCTTTCTATTGAGCCTTGTGTCTTCTGTTGCAGAAGTCAATAAAACGCGCAGATCGATCTTTTGTAAAATACTGAAGCTACTGGCGGCTGAAAACAACTATATGAATATTAGGCTGAAAATATCATTTGTGAATACTTCTTCTCTAGCCTGTTTTCCCATTTTGCATCTTGCCTTTGGACATCAGTATTATTGTATTAAATTACAACCAAGCACTCAGGGTGCAGTACTGGAGCAAACACCAGCAAACCAAGTTTGGTGTTAGCAGACGGAAGGAGCATTATAGTATAAGATGCCTAACTGAAAGAAAACCACAAAAAAAACCCCAAAAACAAGCACAGAGGGGAAAATAGAGGGAAAAAGGGTGTAAAAGAGGCTGGTCAAGTGCAAATAGGAGTTTGGTCAGTCTGCTTGCCTGTCTCTATGCTTTATCACTGCAGTGTCTCCTGTGTTTTTATCAAATCCTACTTCCAAATAGGATAATAAAAATAGTATAATAACAAGTCCTAACGCTCTGCTGGTGTGTTCATGGTTCTGTCACTAGATTCTCTTGTTATCAGAAAAAGCTGTGTAGTCTATGCCTGAATTCATACACATGTAAAAGGAATAGAAAACATGTTTTGTTTTACTTGACTAAAGTTATAAAGTATTTTGAAGTGTTTGCATGAAAAAATCGTATACATATCTTTTTATTTTAACTGAAGCTGTGCCTATAAAAAAAATACACCTCAAAAAGAAACTGGAAAATTAAAACTTGGGGACTTATTCCTTTCAAGTCTTTGATCTGTATAGTCTCCACAAACGCATTTATGTCCTCACCTACCTATTGTTTTGGCTTTCAGGATGATTTTGCTGAGTGCAAAAGGCTACACTCAGGATTTCCAATATATATTTATCAAGCTCCAGGTTTGGATGTCTTTTAGTATTTATCACTTATTTGCACCTGTGGGGCCTCCAGTGCCAGAAATACAAATCTACATAGTTTTTATAATTTATAACACAACATAAGAAATAGAGCACAGTGGAATTGATATTAAAAACAGAGGAAGGAAACAGAAAATCTAATTCTTTGATTATATACATGCTTAACTAAAGAAAAATGGGAGGAAGGGAGGAAGGGAGGGAGGGAGGGAGGAGTGGACAAGGAAGGAGCAAGTGGAAAGAAAGGCAGAGAGGGAGAGAGGGAGAGAAGGAGGAAAGGAAGAAAGCAGCAAGGGAGGCAAGAAATAAATAAGGAAGATGGGAAGGAAACTGACTTGACAGTCACACCCAACCCTAAGCATTTCTAAGGCTCAAAAGATTGTTTTCCAGTTTGCAACCCTTCTCATTTCTGTTCAGTAAGACCTACACATTTCATTGAAGAACAAATTTCTTTGAGAATTTCTGAACAGGTGTCAATACCATCAGAACTTTTTTAGTTGGCTGTATATTCTTACAAAGCATCAGTGAAACATAAGTTAAGCGTTTCAAACATTATATTTTGTGATTTGTGTACACAACCTGAAATATTAATCTTTTTAGGAGGACTTATTGCCCACAACAGAAGAAAAGGCCACAATACTTTTCCTTCCTTTTATGGTTTTAAATAGAAAATATATTCAAGAAAGTACAATGCTACGTGCATACAATACATTTATGTTAAAATTGCCCTTGAGACTTAAAATCTTTAGCATTTCCATATTATTGTCATTTCAATATGTTCAATCACAACTATGTACTAATGTATGACTGTTATTTGTTTTCCAATATTTGCTCATTCTCCTCTGAGATAAGCATCTAACTCTAACTGTTGAGAATTTACGAATTAAACAAGGCTGGACTGGGTCAAATTTTGAGTAGAACACCACTGCAGTTTTGTGTGTAAAAAACCCTGAGGTATTTTACAACGTAGCATCATGATAAAACAGTGATAGACATTTACATTATACATCTAAGAATGTTAGATGACATTTGTTTCTTTATGCAGTATGGAATATAGTAATTATATTATTTAACTATTATATTTATTATTGAAATAAATGTGTGATAATGGAATCACACCTAATAACATAATTTATTAAAATACTTTTCTTAATATATTTGTAAATATAAAAATATTTGTAAATATGATTATATTTCTTGCATGGCAGGCACATGAGTTTAAATTTCTCTCTTGGTTACTGGAATCCTTAAAGCATTATTTTTTTTTTAATAGGCTTTGCTTGAGGCTGTGCTGGCTACATACAAAGACTATCAATGGAAATGGTGACTGCGATTCAAACTGAACCGAGCTGGAGGGATACAGCATTCTTTTTAAAGCTTGTTTTAGATCTTTAAGTCAAGAAGTTTTAAAAAAATCAGTCAGTCTCAGTCATCTCTAATACATGAAACAGTATTTGAGTTTTGCTGGTGTGTTTATTTTTAGCTTTCTACCAGAGGAGCAAAGAGTCTGCAAAAGAGGAAAGCAAGAAAGAGCTTTTGAAGACTGATAGCACCCTGAAATAATTTTAAGGTTAAAGTAGAATGTAACACTTTTTGTCTTCTCTTTTTTTGTAAAGAAGTAATTTTTTTAGCACACACAAAATATTTTGCTTGCTGTATAGCTTCTTATCGAGAGAACCCATAAAGTTTAATGTAATATTAGTTCAGTCATTCTAAGGGCTATTTGAAAGTTAAGAATATTAATTTCTTCCATGATAGGGGAGAGAAAAAATTATGCAAATAGAATTTTTCTAGCACTGAATTATGCAATCAAACGTCAGAATTTTTTCTGTGTTTACATTCTGTTTGTGGAGAAACGTTCTTTCTTCCACCACCCTTCAAAACTTTGCATCTCTTCTGTTATGTCACTGCCTGCTTTACAGTGTGGAGGCAGCTACTTATTACCATTTTTGGTTTCTGGTTTTGTTACCTACAACCAAAGATGGTGAAATTGCCCAGCTACACATTTGTTCTTGTATTCTGCATTGGCATAATATGCCAATAAGCAAAATATTGGCATAATATGCCAATATAAGCAAAAGAGCTGGACTCATATCTGTGCATATTTGCATAGGTTGTCTTCAGAATTTCAGTCAGAGGTCAGAGTGCATCACATCTCTTTTTGTGCAGTATTTCAAACACACAAAAAGTTGGGGCACCTCTTATCAATATCTTGCTGGCAAATCCCCACTGATCATCCTCTGGATCAGGGAGAAAGAGCTCAGCAGAGGGTCTCCAGGTATATGTAGTTGTGATAACATTGGTCTTGTAGGCGAAGGCAATACTTCTTTTCTCTTAGCTCACCTTCTAAGAGTCATTGCTGCATAATGATTGTCTCCTTTATCCTGCTTTTTTCCTCATTGTTTTGGATGCTTATCACTTCCTTTCCCATCTAGAGGTATTTTTAATATTTGTTTTTTATATTTTTTTTTATTTGTGCTTTTTATAAATCAGAAAGGGATTTTAATTTAAAGACAGACATGAAATGGAGGCAAGCATGGAGATTAATGGAGGCACTGGTGCCTATCTCAGGACAGGTTGAAGAAAATATATGAGACAATTATAAAACAATCTTCTCCCAAAACCATTTAGATAAATTTCCATTGCATTGTACTACTTGCTGTTTTAGTTAACACTTTAATTAAGGTGAAATTAGTGTATTTTTTATTCATTTAGTCTCTGGAAAAAGTCATGCTGTTGTATATGTTACGTATCACTTTATACTTGAGAAAAAAAATTCCATCTATATGAAAAACTGTTATATTTTGAGCCTTTCTTGCTTTACTACGCTGTTAAAAATGAAAGGTGTGTGTGTGGGTTTGTTTTTTCTATTTTTACCTTGAAAAATAATTTTGTGAAGCTGAGATTTCATGTTTTGCTAGTGCAAAAAGCCCTCTGAGAATTGATCTGTTGTGCTTTGCCTCAAAGGAATTTTTTTATAGCACAAAAAGGTAACAGACTTTCATCAAGTTTTGTGTTATTTTTTAGAAACAGCTGTTCCAAAAAACATCAATAGAATCCACATTAAATACTTTACTTCCTGGATCCAGCCAACACAAGAAAGAGTCAGCCCTGCCAATATACTGAGTTCTTACCTGTGAGAATATGTATTTTCTTGAAAAAGCATCTGTGCTACTATCCTATAAGAATAGTAAAGTGATGAATAAGAATCAGAGCCTTTTTTTCAAGAATTCCACATGGGAAACTCTTTCTCCAAAGTGAAACCCAGGTATCTATCTGGACTTCTGTGAAGCCTTTGATATGGTCCCTCACATCATCCTTCCCTCTAAATTGGAAAGATATGGATTTGATGGGTGGATTGTTCCATGGATAAGAAATTGTTTGGATGGTCATATTCATAGACTAGTGGTCAACGGCGCGATGTCCAGGTGGAGATACGTGATGGGTGGTGTCCCCCGGGGGTCGGTACAGGGTCCAGCGCTGTTTAATGCTTTTCTCCATTTAAACTGTTAATACTTCAAAGCTGGCAGACAAATGAATAAACATTCGTAAAGCTATAAGCAATTATAAAAATTGCTCAACTACTATAATTGCAGTATGAATTTCTCTGCCCATTTGTATTAATGCAGGAGTTGCAGAGCAGCTTCTGGCTTCAGGTAGAGTTTCAGGTCTGTCTTGGGCTCTTTGAGACAAAGTTCTGGAGTAACTTTTTAATGATGTGAAAGAGGTTTTATCAGAAAGAATTGACTCGTGCTTCTCACTTGGGAAATGGACTGTGCAGGACTCTGCTGTTCGTGCAACTACCTTCCAGATTTTAGCTATTATAGTGCTTTTGCTTTCACTATGGTCTCAGGAACCTGTGAAAAGGGCATAACACAGAGATTTAAATTTCAATGAGATCTGTGTAATCAGAAAGGATTACAAGTCTATGGAGTCCTTTAGCTTTCTTTTCGATGCTTAGGGAATACAATCCTTCACTTTGGCTAGGAGGAAGGTGATAAGAGCTCCGAGAATTATTATTTTCCATTTCTTTCAGTGGTTGATTTGGTTGTTTTGAGTTTCCTGTTGACCTTTATTACTGTTAAGTTAGAGTTTTCTGTTTATTTATTATATTTTTTATGCTGTAGAAACTAAAGAGATGGCCTGAAAGATACACAGTTGGAAAGAAATAGTTTTATATCTCTGAAAGCAGCAGAATTTAGCAAGCTTGGTAAAATAAATTGTATAGCAAAACCAGAACCCTACTAACACACTGTAAGTAAGATCTGCTTTTCGTCATAGCCTTCTTTTTTATTTTTTTCTTTTCCTTTTCTTTTTTTCCTTTTTGTTCTTTTGTTGATGCTTTGTTTGTTTGGTAGTACATTAAATAGTAGCACAGAGAAAAGAAATCTATTCACTATTACCTATTTTCCATGTTGTGTGTATAATAAAGAACTTAGAATTTGAATGATATTTTAAATATACAGAAACTTCCTGCTTTTAATTTTCTGGAAACATGTCAGAAACATGCTCTGGGCTTTTAATAAGACTGTCTCTGTCCCACACCTGAGGTGCTGTATGTACTTGCCTGCAGGCTTTTTAATTTACAGTGAAGTAACCTGCTAATGAAACAGCTTTCAACAGCGTTTCTGTTCCCTTAACAATCCACCAGTGTATAGCTACTGTATTTGAAAAAAAAGCCCCACAAACTAATACTAAACTTGCTGCCAGACAAGAATCCAGAATAAGGATTTGAGAATTTGCTGCCTTACATAAACGTGTGTTTATTATATCCCCAAAATACACAGGTGTTTTAAATTGAAAGGCTGTGAAAATTAAAATTAAGACTCTTTTAATGTTTTTATCTGTTCTTTTTAGTGTTATTTTACTGTTTCATTTCATCTGCATACTGCTTAACAGCCGATTTTCTTCTTGCTGCCTTTACTATGTTGCCCTAAAAATTTCCTTCTTTTTCCTTCATTTCCCTGAATTCTCCTTTTTAATTTTGTTAGTGAAATCCTGACTTCAGATTTCCTTCAAAGTTACTCTGATGTGAGGGAATGTGGGGTCATTTTCCTTGCTGGAAGACTAATTATTCAAAGCTTCAGAGATCTTGTTACTCTGAATACACAAATGTTGAACCTGTAGGAGATTCTTAATTCAGTAACTGCAAATTCGATTGTTCCTGTGATTAGGTCCATGGGAAGAAGTTACCTCCAAGCAATACATTATGCATTTTTAATGATAATTACAATTGAGATCTGGAGGAATCAAGAATAAGCCAAAAAAAAAAAAGAGTAGATTTTTTTCATTCTATTGCTTTGAATGGTACTGTTATATTTTAGCTATTGTACTCGAGACATTTAAGTCAAGGCAGTGATTCCAGAATGATCAAGTGATCCTTTTGTAAGTTCCATAACTAGCCTGTTTTTTCATTCTTTCTTTTTTTTTTTTTTTAACTCTGAGGATTCTTTTTGTCTTAATTATTCTTTTTTGAGATGAATTTTAAAGTGAATAAAAACTATCCTTAAAATGTGAAGAAAACTGATCAAGTTTTTCTTTTAGAATTTACTCTTTTTAAATGGATTCCAGACAAGGTAATTATCTCTCCTGTAAGCACTACTGGTAATCAGTTTAGGGGGAGTAGTAAAAATGACAGAGGTGCAGAGGTGGATCCTGAGACTTATTGACAAGCCAGTGCTGGTTAAGAAGACTGAGAAGTAAGAACGGTGTTTAGCCCAGAATGTGTCCAATAACTCTCTCATTTGACTTTTTAACTCTCTAACATGTTTATCCACTTCATTTATTGCATTCCTTAATTTCTACTTTCTTCATTCCTTTATTTTCCTTAAAGGATAAAGAGAAGGATAAAGAGGATAAATAATACAGATTAAAAATGTTCACAGCTGAAACTAGTTGGAGTTCCTTCCTACAGATATATGAACTGCTTTGAAGAAAAATAAGTTAATTTGTAGTGCAACCTTAAAAAATGTATTGTTCAAACATCAGCTGCTTTCAGAGCAACTGCTTTTGAAATACCTTCTCTATTGCAGAGTGAATATGTTGCTGAATTCTTGACTTAGAAAAATGTTCCTATCACATTTATGTGCCTGAAGATTCACTTTTTTCTGGATGTCTGCAGTTTATTTTTTGCTTTACAAACTGTCAAAGATTTTTTTCTATCTCGCAAAATTATTGGGATCAAGCTAACTACAGAAAGCTATACAAATTTCAGTGAGTCTGAGAATAACTCAAGAGTGCAGTTTCAGGAGGCCTTATTCAGAAATAATATGGTTGTATAAAAATATCTGTGTTTAATAGTGCTTGTTTCTTGAAATCTTGAATGTTTTTGATATTATGGGGTTTTTATGGCATTTGTGCTATGGTATTGTATTTGTTTCCTTGAGATTCTTGGAGTTTTAAAGAGGATGGTATAACAAAAGAAAGAAATTGCTTTCCCTGCTCTGCTGATCCTAAACTTGTGGCCGTTTTGAAGGAACATAGAGCTTCAAGTATATTTGATTGCTGCAGCTGAGCAGCAGGATGACGAAAAGGATGTATGAGCTCTTATTTCTATTCCATGTTGGCAAGGAATCCCTCGTGTCAAGGTGATGGCTCAGAAAGAAGCTGATTCTCTTAAGTGCATGAACAGGAAATAGTGGCTTGTAAGGGGATACGCAAAACACTATTTGCTTTTTATTGACATTTCTCTTCCTGTAGCATCTTTCAGGAAAGGTCATTCCTTCTGTTCCTTATGTTTCTTCTGTTGATAATTCAAATTACATTTAGTGTTGTGAATAGAAAAGCAGTGCCATCAAGAGCCTATGGTGTTAACCTTTATTTTAATTAAATATTCATTTCTAAAGCAATAGGCAGCAAGCTGTTAAGAGTCAGGGCTAGCATGTATAAGTTAAATTGGCTGGAGTTAAAGAGACAAGAATAGAGTACTGAGTGTGGCAGCCTTTAGCTGTTCTTTCTGTTCTGGGTATTTAATTGGATATAAATACTAAATGATTCTTGGGGAACCTTTTGGCAGACAACTTAATCCTTCTCTCTCATATTAATTACCTTTAAATATTAAGTTTTATTTAAGACTAAGTTCTTTGGGATGAGGACCAAGCCTTCATGTATTCCCTTACAAAAGCAGACCGAATCCTAAATATTTTTCAGCCTGAGCACTTTCATAAAGTGAATGTTAATTAAAATTGATATTTAATCTTCACTAAGTCTTTCCAATAGTCTGTGAATTTGGGGGTTTAATGGTCAAATCATTGTATAACTAAGTATTTTAACTAGAAAAAAAAATCTTCTGCTGTTGCAGGTGATATTGAACAGTGTGTCACTATTATCTGCCAAAATCGTAATCAGTGAATGTAGAATTGGGTATAGGTGGAGAAATTGCATGAAAGTAGAGATGTGTCTGTGCGTGAAACAAAGAAAGAACACTGCTGTGGAGGTAAGGTGGAAGTTAGCAGAAAGAGTAGTTTTTGGGAGATAAACTTGAGAAGTTGTTTATAAAAATAAAAACTGACTCTGTACAAAAAAAGTTCTAAATATATACAAATAAATATGTATGGTCTGTTTCCTTTGTGATTACACTCCAAACTGACAGCCTGCGTGCTGCCTTCACCTTCCATCACAACCTGTTCCCCTGTGTCTACATGAAGGGCCACTGCCCGGTACTTCCATAACTTTCCTTCCCTATGGGAGGATGCATCTGTAAACCAAACGTATCTTAAATCTGAATTAAATATAGTCTTGCTGTATACAAATATCTGATAAAATATCTCTTGTTAAAATAATACTGATAAATATGGTTGCTAGCTATTTTTTTCTACATTCAAACTGTTTTAATATGTTCAATAAGCTGTTAGTAATCTATTGTACTTATTTAAAAGCTCAACAGTAAAACCATAAAACTATTCTGGATTAGAGTGAAAAGTCCAAACCACAGTTTCTTCACGTTATAAATGTTTAGATAAAAGCAGTGAGTGAGACAGTTGAATCAATGTGATAGACTGCAGCGCTTCAGTAGTATCAGGTTTTGGTGACCTGTTTGTAAGCTGCACAAAATGAAGATCCAGGGCTTTCCTACTGTGATGAAGGTAAAGGCATTATTTCAGGTTTGTCAAAGACTGTGGTAGTGCTTATGTAGTTTTTCATAGGTTTAATAAGCATTTATAGTGTGTGAACTGAGGAGAGTGTTGCCGTTCCATCAGCTGAGCAGGAGCAAGTGCGAATCATTACCTAGAGTGGCTTTCCAGCAGATCCATCTTGGCTGGAGAAAACGTCTACCAAACATATAGAGCAAAAGAAATGTTATTCTTCCATTAACAACTGCCAGAGCAGAGACATTTCATCTTCAGTATCAGCCTCTCACTTTAAAGTTCCAACCATAATGCTTTTTAGGACAACCATATAAAGGGATGGTTTATAACTTTTCTAACTAAGAGGTTTCTAGGGGGCATATTGCTTGCCAGTTCATGGAGTTTCAACACTCTGCATGTCTTCTTTCTACTCCTCCTCAGTTTATTGGAGGAAACATCACAAGGAACCATAAGCCCTCTTAGTTGTTGTATAGGTTCTCTGACATATATTAGACAAGTGTCTTTCACTCTGTTTTTATACCTGTGTCTTTAAATTTGACCTGTGTTTACATTTCCTGCACAGATCTGGTGATGAATGATATTTGATTCCCTGAAGAGACTTCAAGTAAAGCACCTTTTCTTTCATTTTCAACCTCTTTTCTAAAATTTTGTTCCTTTAAGAGACAAAAAAATCAAAGGTCACAGTATTTTGAATACCACCAATGAAAGCCCACATATTTCCTTTGAACAATAAAATAATTTCAGCGCGTTTTTCTCTTTGGGATGAAAAAACCTGAAAATATTTTTCAAAGGCTATCCTTTTCTTTGTTTGCTTTGCAAACTGCAAATTTGGTTTAAAAAATACTTTTCTACTGAGAAAATCAAGTAGTTTTATTAATGGTACTATTAAGATTTTTTTTATATTAGTTATTTTATAATGGTGTAATATATGGCACTTAATTTTTATTAAGGCTCACTGTCAGAGAAAAAAGTGCAAACCCAAACCCCAGCTCTTTGTTTTTTTATATATTTCTCCATTATTTTTCACCTAAACAAACAAAAATATTAGATCTGGTTGGACATGAGAAATTTGCGCACAAGAATCGCATCTCATTGTTGAAACACATCTATTCCTGTGGGTTAGGGCACAATGCAGCAAGGATCAACATTTCAATTTCTAGAAAAGCAAGGAAGATGATGATAAATACATAATGTTTGTGAATAAAACTTTTAATACCAAGAAGATTACTCAGAAATGATATCTACAAAGTGCAATGTCCTAATCACAGTTTATGGGACACTCCTCTGAGCAAAGTTTTCAGGTGATGACTTCTAATCCTGATATTAGAAGAAGCTTTTCCTTCACTGGAAACTAGCAGTGATTTTTTTAGCTTTCTTATTAGTTATTAGAATGTCTTACATAGAATCATAGAATCATAGAATAACCAGGTTGGAAGAGACCCACTGGATCATCGAGTCCAACCATTTAGTTTCTTACCAAAGACTTACCTTTTTGAAGATAAGACATCATTAGTTGAAACGAAATGTCCTAGAGATAAGAGAATTTCTAACTTAAGTATTTCTTATGATTTGTATTTGATTTATTTACCTCTTCACTTCCTCCCATCGACTCCACAACAGCAACGTATAGCTGTAATGCTGTCAGTAGAAAACCTTTGAATATAAAGACTGAATTAATAATTGATGTGTTAGAAACATTTTGAGAGAACAATTAACTCCACAGTTTGCATTTGTAATACAAGAAATTATTATATATATCTCTTGACACTACTGGAAGGAAATTCTAAAAATGTCTGTAAATACAAGCTGGTATCTCAGCATAATGGTAAAGCTGAAGCAAGCGTACTGCAGGATATGCAAATACAGCGTATAATTCCACTGGATGACAAAATTTAGGGTTCTTACATATAGATGTCTTTTTAAGTCACCTTTAGCAAAAATACAAATATATTAGTTGTGGTTATTATGTGAAATGTTGATGAACTTTGCTTGAGAGATGGTTCAGTTAGTTTCTGCAAAGATATTTTGCTCTTATATCTCTTTTTTAGATTCAGAAAAAGTAGGATGAGGGATGTCCTGGTGGTTAATGACAAGAGATAATATCTTGGGAAGGAATTTACTTTAAAGCTTATAGTGACAACAGTAAGCAATAGAACTTGAACTCTAACTCCACGTTTTCAAGCTCAGCTGAAGATAAATTAGGAGCTCAATTTATAAACATTAACCAAACTAAAGCAAAGATAAAATGTCGTGTACACATAGACATGGTTGTTCGAGCAGTTAATATTTATCATCTTTTTCCAGGGCAACTCATCCTATTTTGTAATTGTTACCAATTATTTCATAAGACAAACATTCTTTGGATACCAAATAAAAGTGTTCTTAGTTTGATTTCATTCCAAAGGATGGTATAAAATAGAAAGACTGTTGGTGAAAAGAGATTTATCTTCAAAACTGAGAGGAAAAGCAGATAAGCACATAAGATTTCTGAGAATGTCGTTTAATGAAACATCTAGAGGGCAGCATGATATAGCTTTTCATTAATATTGTATCTGTCAAGTGACACTTAAATGACAGGAGGATGTTCTCTGTGATGTCCTTCTACATACTTTCAAAGTATCATTAGAAACACATCATCCTTCAAAATCAATAGTGTGTATATATATTTGCAGCACAGTTATTTGGCCTCAGTCAGAACTATGACTTAAGAATAGCAGCACTGCAGAAAAGTGAAGGATCTTTAAATATAATTAGCTAATATTAGTTAATAATTAATAATTAATTAGTTAAAAATTAATAATTTATGTGCGCAATTGTAAACTGTGTGAAGATATCCGTGAAATGGAGGAAGAATAAATATGGGAATAGGCATTCCATTTCATGACTGAGCAACAGTTCAAGTAACAAGATTTTGGGTCTCAGATTGTAAGTTTTTGTTTTGGAGAAATCTGATAACATCTGAAAAAATGGATGGTACATCTATACTACAAGTTTAATTCAGCCTAATTTTGGCCCTATTAGCATCTCAATTAACTGTTGGCATGCTAATTCTCTGCTATCTCATTAGAAAAAAAAAATCAACAGACTTTTGTTTAGGCATGTGAATTAACAGTTAACTTACACCACCTTTTGCTGTTATTGTACGTCAGTTGGACATGCAGATTGTCTGTTCAGTGACCTGGACAAAACCATTTATTTTATGAAATAGAATTCTAAAAGACAACTGTGATAAACAATAAGAGCATGACTACCAACAGCCTTGCCAAAAGTCACTTCAGTAGCTGATATTTCCAAATTCTCAAAAATTGGAGGGGAACAAATGTTGCCTAGAAGTCATTTAAAATCTTTTCCAAATCTTTATATCTTGATCCATGGGGGAACTTTCTAATTTTCTACAGCTAATGCTGCAACTGTGGATCTAAAAATACCAGAAATGTTAATGTTCACTGTTGAACAGTTATTTCCTGGAAAAGTGTAACATTTCTTAACACATGATCTTTCTTATTTTTCTCTCTAAGGAATAAAATAGACAATGTGTGTCCCTAATGATAAAGGTCACAAAACTTCCAAGTTCCGTATCATATCTTAAAAACAGAGATGTATTTAAGATTAGATTTTCAGCTCACATAAAATAGTGGATCCAGACATTTCAGTATGCTATGTTTACTTCCTATGTTTACCTACCTGAGATGAAAAATCAATTGAGTTTAAGCAGCTAGGAAAGCAAATAATTGTGCTCTCACTTGCTGCATATTTGACAGACAGAAGTTCTGGATAGTATCAAACACATGAACAACACCTGCAAATGCTAAATAGTTAAGGGATCTAGACAAGAACACAAGACTATGAACTCACAACTTTCATAAATTTACACTGGTCAGACATAATCAGAAGTGAAGAATGCTAGATATTGCAAAAAAAGGAAGAAGAATTTTTACTCGTGACAAATGGTCAGTTTAGAAAATTGCTGGTGATATTTGCTGAAGGTAGTGACCATGTATTTACTTGAGCTCTAGAGGGTTTATGTTCTCTCTCTGGTCTGCTAGACAACATTACTACAATTGCAGAAACTGTAGAACATTTTCCTTTTTGAATTATTTAGTTTTGGAGGTTTCTAGGAATTCTTTGGAGTGTTCTTCCTCAAAGACATTATCTGAAGAAAGATAATTGAACTTCACTGAAGCATCCAGAATTTTTTCTTGTCTGAAATACGACTGAGGCATTGGATACAATATTAACTTTAAACAGCATACAGTAAAAAATTAAAAGATCAAAAGACATTTTCATAAAGCCAAAGAAAAACATTTTAGAACATTTAGTTTTATTATATTATTAAATAATTAATCATTCAATGCAATGCAATGCGATGCAATGCAATGCAATGATATATGATATGATCATAGGATCGATAGACTCATAGAATAGTTAGGGTTGGAAGGGACCTTAAAGTTCATCTTGTTCCAACCCCCCTGCCATGGGCAGGGACACCTCCCACTGGATCAGGTGCCCAAGGCCCCATCCAAGCTGGCCTTGAACCCCTCCAGGGATGGGGCAGCCACAGCTTCCCTGGGCAACCTGGGCCAGTGTCTCACCACTCTTATAGAGAAGAAATTTTTCCTTATGTCTTTGATCTATCATGTGCTTTTATTTATTAGAATTCTTCATGCATTTTGAATAAATAAGCTTATGAATCCATTAATCTTTGTCACATAAACAATGCACAAAGCAAAGGAATAATTCCATGGTATTTTTATGTATTGATGAAACATCTATTATTTCTAATGAATTTTTCAGTAAATAGAAACACTTTCCTGTTATTCTCTTTAGAATAATGTATCAAAGCAGTGCTAAAAATAGTTAGGTATTCATCATCCCATTTCAATATTTAGCTGTTATTTTCTTTTCTACCTCCTGGATGATTTTGCCACTGGATCCATGCTTGTTGAAATCAATTTGGGCCTTTTTATTGACTTCAACAGAGCAGAAGTAGGCTTGTGGTAGGCAGAGTGGCTTGAGTAGTTAAGAAAAATAGCTTTGTATATCCCTAGCAGAATAAACTCCATTTTGGAATGGAGTTTCAGGGCCCAGTGACTATATTGTTAAAAATGTGGATTTTGCCAACCAGTTCAACTATAACAAGCAGGACCATACTTGCTTTCCTAAACGTGTGCAAGGGTATTGTTTGTAATTTTTACATTGTTTTATTTTGTTTTCTTTGACTTGACAGGAGCTCAAAGGTTTGTTTAGTCTTCTGTTAGACTTCCAAAAGGCTACACTTTCCTTGTTCAAGGTACAGCTACCACTCCACCACCACTGCTGCCTCCTATGTGTATAATAATTTGCTGACCTTACTCTCTGTAAATGTCTTCTGTCTAGCCCTAATTAGTCCTGAATGTTTTGTCTAATAGACCAGAATCAGTGAGGATTGCACAGGCGGAATGCAAACTGCGCTGTGAAATTAATCACAGTGATGACATAATTGCCACAAAATCCCTATAACTGGGAATTATCATCAGGATTGTTACGTGTTGGTTTGGCAACTGAAATAAACTTGAATGCAAAATCTTGTTCTTTATTTCCACTGTCATGGCTATTTTTCTTGATTTGAGAGTAGAATGTTACCAACATGGTAAGTAGAACCTCAACAGCCAAGTCAATTCAATGTTCTGAACTTTGTGGTAAATCTAATAAGAATGTTGTTTGCTTACATGCAAATGGAGACGTTTCCACTGTAATTCTCTCCCCTCAGCTGGCTACACACTAATATCCCATCTGAATCCTAGACCTATGGCAGCTGGATCAGAATATTTCAAAACTTAAGGCCACCTCTATTCTAACAGTTACTGTGAAGCCTAAACCTGCTCAAACTCCTATGTTTACAATGTACCCTTCCACTGCTCCTTTTATTTCTTATTTTTCTTTTCCAATGGCTTTTAAAATTCTTTTTGCATATCATCACAGCTTCAGATGAAAAGAATTCTAAGTAAATAAGCTGCAGGTTCCTGGTTAATCTACCAACTTTAAAGACTTTATCTTTAAATCCATTTATTCTGGAAAAAGGCTTCTAGTCCTTGAGTTGTTGCTACTTGCAACGTTATAAGTGAAAGTCCCAATTTTCTTCCTGTAGAAAGAGAAAGTCCTAGTTTTTTTTGTTTTGGATTGCTATGTTGTGAAGCTTAATTCTTATTAGATCTTACTGGTGGATTCTTGATTCTAAGCCAGGGCTCTATTTTCCATGTTTGACATTAGGATCCAGAATTTGATAGCACTGAAGTTTGTGGTTATTGTTTTAAATCTCCTATAGCCTGGAAAGATTTTAAAACTGCAATTTAAATTAACATAATCTGTGACTAATGGCAAAACTACTTCACTAATAAAGCAATCAGAGTTTAAAAAAATTTGCATGTCAAAGGCTGCAAACTCCCCCAAGCTAAAGACTTTGGGGAAACCATATAACATAAGCAGCTGAGCACACAAAAAGACTGGAAAATTGCAGTTCCCCTAATGAATCTAATTATGAAAAAAGTACTTATGCAGCATGTTGATGCTTGGGATAAAGCTTTCCTGCTTCTAATGGACTTGTAATTATCTGTAGGACAAGCCTGGCCACTGAGGAGTGTTCACTGCAATCTTGATTACATGTATTTGATTATTTAATAAATTGTATTATATACTAACCGTCCTGTAGAATTAGAAAGCTTCCGTCTATGTTGAAATGAAAAAACAAACAAGTACTGAAAATTTTGGCAGGATGGAAGCTTTGGAGTCTTCCTTTGTGCTAGTAAATTCTTCAGCTGGACAAAGAGGAATCGCTCCAAAGAAAATGACAAAGTGATGATAAGAATTAATACTAGTTTCTAAAGGAGATAAAAAAATCAAACAAACCCAAAAACAAACCCAAAAAGCAAACCAGTTTTCAGGACTACAAGTCCCTCTTCAGCTAAGAAATAGAAGTAACAAATTTATTAATTCCTGTTTAGATAGGAAAGAAAAAGTGTTGGTTCTTACAGCAGTCACTAAGACTGCATCCATGTGTCTGGTATTAATGTTGGTTATTGAGGATACAGGTAGCTATAGGTCAGCTACATATTTTTGGGAAGGGAAGAATTTTTTGTTTTAAAAACATTAGTTTTTCAGCCTAATGCAAAATGGAGGAAATGCTGATATCAGAAATATTTTTCCAAAGAGGAAATATTTTTCCAGTCCAACTTTCCTACTAAGATCAAACACTAACACACGTAATTTTGTAAATCCAAAATTCTTCTTAACCTTAGCCAAGTATCCACTCGGGAAATGGCAGTGAGTGCATCAAAGGTCCCAGTGAAGTGATGTGTCCAACAGCTTGGGCGGGGGCAGATCAGTTTATTTAAACTAAAAGTAGATTTCAGTAGATTATCATATTTCTGCCCAGGGATGACCTAATAGTAATGGCAAAACCACATGCAATAATGTGCCAGAACAACATAAACTGAATTCAGTAATTTATCTGGACCTTGCTTACCATCAGTTGTAAACATTAATTACAGTTTGATGCCTTATTGCAGAAATTAAATCAATGTCAGCTTCTGGTTAATAGATCCATTTAAAATCAATGTGTCATCAGAGAAAGTGTTCTTAGCTACAGGGGGGAGGTTTTCTTACCTCAGTTCTTTTAGCGTATGAAAGTATCTTTGCACATAATGAAATTAATAGGTAGATACCATTCACCAAACGTACACTTGACCCATATTTTATGGGCTGAGATATTTTATGGGCTCCATTAATCAGGGTATCATTGAAGATTAATGAGTTCTCAGTATGACATATGCACACACGTGGAACAGGTCCTTATTAAGGATTTTGTAGTAGATTAGTATCTGGGAAGAGATCCATTACTGTATCTTAAGATTCAAGTACTATTTTAAACATCAGAGGAATAAGCAACGGGCTATGAATTAGAAACACATAACAAATGTCTTTTATATTCTCTTTTGTATGTTTGACTTGGTGATTTTTGGTTTTCATGAATCTAAATCTTATAGATGAAAATTCTGTTGAGGACAAGCACTGTCTTCTAATATCTAACACTAAGCAAATGAAAATAGTTCTGATAATAATAATAATATCTTTTTTTCTACAGACAAATTAAATTAACTCTTTTGTAGAAAACCAAATGAAGAGGGCAAATCTTTTTTTATGTCATTTGTAATGAAAAAAGAATCAACAGTATTTACAGAGTCTGCTCAAGCCCTTTATCTGGACACAGTTTACTGGCTGCACCAACATATTTGTAGTAAAAAAACCCAAAACATTTATTGATGATCATAATATAGAGATAAATCTCATCAGGGTGTCTGTGGCAAGCCAATATATGAGTGCTTATGGTTGCTTCTAGCAGTTTGTCATGGAATGAGGGGCATGGGGGGAATGTATTGGAGAGGAACTGTAATTTTTTTGGATACTATTCAATTAAAGTCTTCCCTTTGTTGCAAGACGTGAGAAACCATTCCTTAACTTATTCCCAATTTCTTGACTTATTGTGCAGATATTTTTGTCAACTCTGGCTGAATTTGATGTACTAAGAGAGAATATTCTATGCTAACTATGTGAAATATGCTGCAATATTCTACTGGGCTGAATGGAATCCAACTGAGAGTACTGAGGGAGCTCAGCATGAGAGGAAATGGCCTCAAGTTGCACCAGGGGAGCTTTAGACAGGATATTAGGAAAAAATTCTCCACTGAAAGAGCAGTTAAGCACTGCAAGAAGTTGCCCAGGAAAGTGGTAGAGTCACTATACTTGGAAGTGTTCAAAAAATTTGTAGTCATGGTATTTTGGGGCATGGTTTAGTTGGCATAATGGTGTTGATCTCATGGTTGGACTGATGATCTTAGGGGTCTTTTCCAACGTTAGTGATACTTTGATTCTGTTTTTTCCTTTTTCCCATTTCTACTTTTTTTGAGAGGGTGTGGAAAATGAATACTATCAAATTACAGTTACTGAAGAAATATTGAAGAATTAGAAGTCTTGAGACCTGATACTTCATAGGTTTATAACTGAAAACATTACTGGATGTATTCTGTGTCAAGTAACAATATTTCATCACCACAAGAGTATCATTTATGATGCAGAAAGACCAGGAGTTGTGAGACCCAAGCCAACTCGCTCAAAAGCGTTCATTTCTTCAGAAGAATACTATTTCAGTAACAGATATAAATAGAAAAAGGCAGATCAAATCTAGCTTTGTGCAAGGGTGGGGGAAAAGGCAGAAAACAGTTAAACTCACAAGAAATAAATATACAATCTGACAATATAACTGGGAGGAAAACTGGGAATGAGCAGATGGTGCCATTACCTAAATCAATTATGAGGCCATACTGATGTAATGAGGATTGTGTTGCCATGAATCATCTCACTAATACCTACATCCCACACTTTTATAGTGTGTGTTAATGACTTGGCAAAAAAAAATTGAAGCTTTTAATTTTTTTCTAAGTACTAAGTCAAAAATTTGATTCAATTCTGGGTGACTGAAACACATGCTTTTTTAAATTGTAGGCTTTTTAGAACATGAGCAAGCATATATAACCTATAAAGCAACCAGGACTCTTCAGTGATTCAAATCCAATAAACAGATGTGAACAATTTGAATGTATGCAACCTCATTGTGAAGAATTTGTTCCTAAGGTCTATTCTAAATCTGCCCCTCTCCAATTTATAGCCATTCCCCTTTGTCCTATCACTACCTGCCTTTATAAGAAGTCCTTCCTCAGCTTTCTTGTACACCTCCTTCAGGTACTGGAAGGTTGCTATAAGATCTCCTCGGAGCCTACTCTTCATTGAGGCTGAACAATCCAAACTCTCTCAGCCTGTCCTCGTACGGGAGGTGCTCCAGTCCTCTGATTATCTTTGTAGGCCTCCCCTGGACCCATTCAAACACCTTCATATCCTTCTTATGTTGATGATTCCAGAAGTGGACACAATACTCCAGGTGGGGTGTATTTTATCAGGGTAAGAAATATGTAGACAACACCACTTGTCCCAGATCTCTCAGGGCGTGGTTCCACCAGTCTATTTCTTCCTCAGGGAAGCAATAATTATTTGGAAGGCTATTAGTTCCATTGTTTGTCATGACTGCCTGAGTTGGAGAAGAATGAATTTGGATGTAAAGGTGTGTTATGTGGAAGATGTGAAAAAATATACATATATTTTAACAACCATATTCCCAGTATTATCATATTCAAGAGTAAAGATTTTATCCTTGCTTTGTCATCTATCTTTACTCCAGAAATGGGAATTTAATCTCAAGCACTAAGGTGGATACTTTCTTTCTGATATCTTTAGTCTGGGGGAAAACCAGCTCTGAAGGTCAAGTAGCTCTGAAGGTCACTGTCATTGTAATCCTAAAGTATAAAGTTTACAACCTCAGACACATAATACACTTAAAACATTGGGGTGAGTACAAGAAACTGAGTTTAATCTCTAAATAAATAGCTTCCATTTATAGCTGGCTTGCAAATTAACTGTTAGTGTTTAACTTCAGTTTTTAACACCTCAGTTTAAGAGTTGCAGTTTCAAAACTTTCATAAAAAATAACTGTGAATTGGAAAACTTTTCCAGAGAAGTATATCCAGTTGTGCTCAACTGTACGTGAAGCTTTGACCTGAGATGTATTTACACATCTACTTTTTACATAAGTGAAATTAATTTCAGAGAATGTGATGTAGGCAAAACAACCAGATTCTTTGCACACAATAATAACAAAAAGCCAGAAAGTTCCAAGTTTATGTTACTTTCTTCTTTTTTTTGCACATTATACAATCATAGTCAACCTACAGGTGTTCAGAGAACTTCACTTTTTCTTTGTAAAAAGAACTCTGTTCATAAAACCCAATGCTTCCGTAAGAAAAAAGTATGATGAAAGTATTAAATAAATGAATCCAGCAGAATTTTCAGCTTGATCACATTCACAGATGTGGATAAACTGAAGTAGTTTTTAGAAGGAGGAAGACATAAGAGACAGTACTTTGTTTGCTCTATATTTCTCAGAACTTCTGTCAGTGCTGAAGGTAATTTTTAAAGTATCTGAGATTTTATACACCTAACCATTACTTTTGCAAAGAGACTCTTAATTTGATTTGTAGTCTGGATAGAGCTTTTCACATCCAAAGACTCCACAGAGGCCTTTGTAAATGTACATTATAGTAGAGCTTAAAGCTTGTAGCTTGAAATTACAAAAATTAATAATAAAACAGGAATATCTTTGGAGTTTTGTATGAAAACATTGCACAGTAATTTAACCTACACCAAGTTAATGATTTGAGTATTTACCTCAGAGTGTCCTTTAATTGTAAAGAATGACTTTTATTTGTAGAGCCATAGTACTTTATCAGTCAAAAGACTCCAGCAGTTTTAGCCAGTTTTCAGAGAGCATTATACATAAAATATTCATAGTTCACGTCCCCCTTGAAAAGCAAAGCAGAAACAAAATCTGTCTCTCTGTGCAGTCACAGTAGTTAAGATGTGGAAGAGTAATTCATCCCTCTGAAAATATCATCAGGTAATGGTAGAAAAGGAAATGTCAGCTGCACCATATGCCTATAAATGTCATTTGTAAAATAGAGAATTTTTTTTCTTCCAGAAGCTGTAGTCTAAATTGTTTACCTGACTTTTTAGGAAACTGAAAATATCTGTAAAGTGATAAATTATGTTAAAAAGCATCAGATATTGTTTTCCTTTATTTTTTATTGGAAAGTACTACTCTACTGGGGTTATTTTGAGGCTGTATACATGCAGAAAAACACAGTAACAATATATCACGTATGAATGTTTCAATTAAAAGTAAACTTTAATTGCTGAAATATCAAATTTTTACAAAAGTCTCAATCCATCTCAAGGTCCCTTCGAAGTTTTCCTTCATGTAAGTCCTTATCATTGCAGCAAGCCTCAAAGCACGTTGGGGTTTTTTAAAGATAATTTAAATCCAATCCTGTTTCACATTTCAGGCGACAGAAGGATTATGTATTTATTTAAAACATATGTTTTGCCATGTTGTTGTTAAGTTCAGGCAATTTGTTCCAGACCACTTAGATTAGTTTTAAATTTTATTATCTGGCTTATATCAGAACAGGTATTAACTTTATTGCAAGAGCTTGGATAAGCGTATGGTCTGATTTGCTATGGCACATGCCTTATTAGTGTTATTCATAACATATTATCAAAGAGTTGTGATACACTCTGGTAACATAACAGAGAAAGCTTTCAAATAGAGGTTTTGATAACATTTGGATTTATTTTAAATAATGTTGAATACTCTTATTTTCAGGTAATATAACTTTCCCAGCAATGGTCTTCTCTATCCCTAAGGTCATGGAGACTTCTTTCCTAGGTCTCTGTGCACAAGAGGAACAAGATTTCAGTTATCCATGAATCTTTGGGATGGTTGGGATAGACTTTAGAGTTCGATGGAGACTGGAAAGGGTTTATGTTTAATGAGGGGACTTTCCACAATTGATGACATGACACATGCTGTTTTAAAAGAAGCAAAATGTTGAATTTTTTTTAGGGGAAAAAACATTCCAATTACAAATGATGAAAACGACAGATAACCCCATTTATTGTTCAATTGGTCTGATGCAGAATGACAATGAACGACTGCATATTAACAAAGGTTGATTTTAACCAAATGCAGCAATGCTGAGCAGATTAATAATAAATAGCAAGATCAACAATAGTTAAAGTTTAGCTAACACTTTTGGTGGATTGTAAACAGAATATTAAACCCCTGATATTTGGCCTAAAATGACTCCATTTCATTATTATTCTTTTATCTATCACTTACATGCAGTTAATTCCTCCTTATCCTAACCTTTGCTGCTGTTTGTTCATAACATGAGGATGGAGCGGAACATCAAAATCTCCTGGGAAATCAATAAAGCTGGAACCTCTTGAGTAAATTCATTGGAAAGCAAACAAAATAATCTGTAAATTTTAAAGGTTCGGTGAAGGAAGAAAACAAGCAGAAGATCGGTATATTAAAAGAACTTCTGCTTATATACTCTGGTGTCTGCTCTTGAGTAAATTTTTTGGAATTCCAATAAAGAACAGATCAAAAACAACGGGTAAGTAACTCCTCATCTGTCACAAGCTACTGAATTTTTCAGATAATAGTTAAAAAAATACACTTGCCCATCTGTTAATTCTCCAGAGGTGTTACAGTTTTCAAACTTTTCATAACTGAATCCTGAATTATGTTTATTGTCACATTAGAAGCTCACAAAATCATGCTTCTTTTCCATTCTTCAAGGTTACGTCAATAATGTATAAGCAGTAATTGGAGACTTTAGAGTTAACGTCCTTGTGGCAGCAAAGGTCTTGATGTTCCATGATTGAAAAGCATGAATCTCTCTTGAGCAAAGAATTGTTGCACCAGATTGCCATGGTTAATGAAGGGTAAACCTCAAAAGTTCGTAGTGAGAGTTCAGATAATCATCCATAGCCTGGTGTGCATTTAAATTAGTCAGGCAGAGAATTGCTTGCATGACTTGCAAAGCTTCCTTTTTGGATATTCAGTGATTGCCCCTGTCTCACTGATTACACAAGTCTTTTTGTGAGCAAGGGAAAAGCTATTTTTGGACACTTACTTTCAGAAAATACAGAATATGTGGATTGCAGAAGAAAGGAAAATTGAAGAAAAACTGAGTTAAGAAAGGATTTCTGGTGGGTGACAGATGTCTGGAAATGTGCTAGAATTGAAAGAGAAGAATAAACTTGAGGTGCCTGTTTTAGCACAGGGAAGCATTCAATTAACAGAATGAAGCTGCAGATAGGAAGATTTGACAATTCAGGCTAGGCAGAATCTGAGGAGTGTTAGAGGAATATGTGCAGGGTGAGCATGAAGTGGAAGTTAAAATTTGGGGTAAAAATGTAAGACATACTAAGTCAGTAAAGGATTTTATTAGGACAATAAGATCAATAAAAATTGAATAGACTGGAGAAACAGTAAATGAATTTATAGATGAATGGTAAACAGAACAGAAAGCCAAGATCAGTTACTTAACAGGCAGGGATGAATTGGAAAAGGATCTAATCAGTTTTGTAATGGCTATTATTATAACTATATTGTGTGTAGCAACACTATAGCCTATCCCTGTTTTGGATACTATAGAGCAAAGCACAACACATCAGACAATACAGTGCTACCTCTTTTGCTACTTAATTCCTTTTCTTTTTTATAAACATAATTTACAATTGCTGTGGGAAGCCAAAAGTAATAATGCTCTGGTTTTCAACAAAGAGAGAAGGGAAAGTTTTCATTCAATCTTTATATTTTGTCTTTTTCTTTCTATTGTCTGGGAAAATAAGTTGTTCCCAGAGCCCAAATGACACGCATCATTTGAGTTTACATAAAACAAGGTAATAGAACTAGAAATGATAAGGACACTTAGTTATAAAAAAGTTATTTTTTTTCATAAGAAAAGCCCTTGATTGGGTTAAGGCTGGTCTGTTTTGCATTACATTCAACATTGTTTGCTATCAAAACATCTCCGAATATGAGCTGGTGTTTGGAGGCAGAACAGTGGAAATAAAAATACAGGTGCACTCTGGGATCAATGGTAATTTTTCAAAGCCTTTAATTTCCCCTCTTTTATGTTTTTCCTTCAGAGTGAATCTTGCTTCCTTTCATGACACATGATAATAAAAATTACTTATTTATTTTCATCTAATGATCATGATTGCCACTAGCAGAATTATCTCTGAAAATATACTTTTCTCCTACTTTCATCTTTTTGGAGGCATTATTCTTCAATGTAGGAAGGAAATCAGTATCTCAAGTTAGATCACTCTTTCATTCTATTCAGCTTGCACTGGTATTTTGGACAAAACCTGCTAATAAATTAGCAATATCTCCTCAAAAGTAGTTTATAATAAATACAGAGTTAAAAAAATGAGCGGCAGAATAATTGCACCTTTCTTTTTAGTTTTCAAAACTGGGTTACAGCAATTCATATTATTTCTGTGGTGAGAATTCCGATCTTTACAAAACTAAGGGCTGGGGAAGTCTGCAGGAATAAATCACCTGGAAAAAAAATCTAACGTGACTTCTAATTTCAATGTGTTTAAACGCATTTGATCACATACCTGAGGAACATGTTCCTGGCATACACAATGTTTCTGCTCACACAAATGGTCAATAAATAGAATTAAAAACTCCCTGATGATCATAGTGATTTGGCTTTGCTGTGGTGTGTGTCAATATTATAGCTATGATTGAAGGTACATGTTTTAGACTTACTAGCAGTCTTCCCTGTAAACTTGTGACAACCTTAATGTAATCAAAAAAAGATTTTTTCTTTTTTTTAATCTATAGTTAATGTATTTCTTAATAAAAACTATTATGTCTCTAGAAATATGTTTTTATGTATCTGAGTTAGTAATGTCAAAAAAATTTTTCATCTGAAGTCAAGCAAAATGCAGAATATCTGCAAAACAACTCTCATTTCTATCTTGCAGACACTCTAAGGTTATAAAGTTTAATTATGTACTTGGAAAGAGAATAAATTCCTTGGACTCCAGGTTCAATAAGTTGAGAATTCATATTATAGTGTTTTCAACACGTGGCATTCAGTCAAAACCTTCATGTGTGGACAAAGACAGACACTGGTTTTTTGAATCCAGATATTTGACTATATTTCCCAAAATGCTTGTGGTCCAAAACAAACTAGATAATGCAAGAGGTGTCAGAGAGAACCTGTGTTCAACATTTGTGTGATGAGATGTAAGAAGACATGAAGGAAGAAATCAACTACCTGACCTTATGCTACAACTGGAGAACAATTCTCAAAATGTGAAAAAAAAAAGAAAAAAATAGCAGTGGTATTTTTCCTTAAGAAAAATAGAAGCTTAATATGCAAGTTGAAACTTGTGACTGGCAGAGTATTTGGTGGTACCAACCCAAAATATTCTACAACTGTATGATTCTATTCATCTGGCCTCCAAGAAACCACATCGGTTTTTAGTTTAAAATTATTTTGTATTAATTTGCAGTAATTTTATCTCAGTATTTTCATTTTTATTTATGCATATGTAACTCTCCTATATGTTATTTTAAAGAGAAAACGGAGTTTAACCTTTTGTGAAATTTAAGAAAGTGCCTGAAAGTAAACAGTGCCTTTGAATTCTCATGTATTAGGATTGGCTGAAACTTTCTGAAACTAGAAACCAGCCACACATTTTCAAACATGGCAATTTGGTCAGTATATGTTTAAAGTATTCTATGTTCATCACATTTACCAATTCATATTAGGTCTCAGCTAAGGGAAATTTGAACCAAAGCCTCAATATTAAGCACATGCATAAATGCCTTGTTAAAAAAAGGAACAAATTCTGTATGGAATGCATGTAACATCTCATAGAATTCTATTAAATATGACATTTATATCTATTTCAGATTTCAGGAAAATATTGTTCTATAGGAATACTACCATAATATTATTCTTCACTTGAAATTGAAAGCAGGAAAGTAAATTGATTTTCATTTTTCTGCAAGCGAAATTGGATGATAAGCTCTTGTCATTCTTATTATGCCTTTGAATGTTCCTTCCTAAGTACATCTACCTGAATATGTCCCTAAGTTTTCTCTGTTTCCTAAAGTTAATGCACAGTCTTTTATCTATATTCATGTATTCTCAAGACTTTTCAGTTGCTTGCAAATTGGAATGCTAACTTCACATACTAAAAAGCAAAGCAAGTCAAGGGAGATTTAAGAAATGATAAAGCTACCATTTTCAATTAGGAAATAGAAGAAGGTTATTTTTGTTTAAAGCAGTCTTTGCATAAATCTATCACATAGGTATGCTGAAGATATGGAACCACATGATACAATGAAATTGGTTTCTCTGTTTTGTCAATTAAAGTTAGTATTAGATTTACACATCACTGATTTCTTGACATCATAAACTGTATAATAGTACTATTCTGATTTTATGATGGTAGCACTTTTAGAGAAAGGAACATTTTAGACTTTAATTTTTTTAAAAAATTGACCTTGTTGAATTCTCAGCGGGAATTATATTAGGACACTTTTGAAATTAAGTGTACCCAAGCAATTATTTTGTGAGAGCTCTTAAATAGCTTTGATAATCTTATTCTAGTGTCAGCCATTTACTTGAATCAGTCTTGCCATAACCAAGTAATTGTCCTTCTAATTTAAATATATTGAGGCTTCATCTACAAAAATGTAACCTTTATTACGAACAGCATTTAAATCTAAAGTCTAATTTGTTCATCTGAATCTTGTTCTTTATGCATAATGTACATTACACTTACTGAAATAGTAATAAAACATTAAAAATGCTTGCTAAAATACTGAAATGATTTACTCTGATTTTACATTGTTTGCATCACTAAACTTCTATTGAATTCAATTTTGGAACTGCAAGAAAATGTCTCTAGAGTTTTTCATTTGTCTATAAAATACAGTGGGGCAGAGATTCTCATTTTACAGTAAAGCTGCTATCTCACAGTGTCTGGATAATAATTGGACCTTACTTGTATATTTGAATTTTAATTATTCTGTTGAGAAAAGAGACTAGCCTACCTATTACAGTTTCAGCTACTGGTCAAATCTCTCTCCTGCATTTTAAGAATTAGAATTTCAAATGGGAGCATAACTCCATACTAAAGCACTTGCAATAGTGTAAACAGACTTCACTTTTACTTTTTCTTTTTAAAGTCTATTTTATTATTCCTTTACAGAATAGAAATTTTCACAATTTCTTTACACAATAAATAGTAAAATTGCATCTTGGACTGGAGATGCTAGATAACACAGGGAATCTGTTTTTTCACTAGTCCAATTGGGTGGGCTATTTTGTACTGCGCTGAATAATTTGGACATTCTATTTTGGAAAACTACAATAAGTTTGTTTGAAAATCTTGAAGCTTGTTTCTGCTCAAAAAGTGATTGGTTTTGGCCATTTAGTTAATAAAATAATAAATACAAATATAAATTAAATTATATACTAAATATTCATATAATAAATGCAAATAGTATTTAAATACTTTTAAAAAACCTTTTTAAAAGTACATATTATAATAGTTTTTTAAATCTTCATCTTAAACAATATTCTCCAGATTTGATGCCTCTGGTTTATTCTTTAATTTTTAACTTTTCTTAATTTTTTTCCTAAATATAACTGTCACCGCTTAAAACTGTAAGAGATTACTATTTCTATCAAGATTTTGTTAGACTTGATTTGAGGTTTTTGTATAAATTATAATATGTATATTCACATATCCATATACCTTTTTATAATTCACTCCAGAGGAGAAGAGAGAATAATCTTAGATTCTTTCCTTCTTGTAGTTCACTATGTAACTATGGAGCTCATTGTGTGTGAAACTATTGCATGATCTAAAGAAGTTTCTGCCTAGGAAGGTACATCATCCGCTAGAGATCTACTGACAGAGGAAAGAAAAAATCTTTTTCTTAATTCATCAATATTCTGTAAAGAAATAAGGTGGATGTCGTATTCCAAAGTTACCTAAGTGTTGCCATAATTAAATTAACATTAAAAAAGGTTTAGAAAATTACTTATCAACACCTCTCTCAAGAACATGGGAACAATCGTAGTTAAACTGAGCATTTCTGAAAGGATTTGTTAAACACCACTCTTCAGAGTTCAGCAATGTTTTATTATGATACCCAGAAACAATGTGTTGTGTGTTACAAATGCTATCAGGCCTCGAATGAACGCTAGCTTGGTGGATCTACAATGTCCGAGCTATCCAGCTGGTGTCCACAGAAACATGACAACCTTTATTGTTGTTCAATACAGTTCAACAGGTCTGAATTATTACCCTGCTCCAGCACCACTGGACAAATGTAAGGCTGCTTGTTAGGGACCCTCCTAGTTTGATCCCTCTCACAAGATTTCCACAATTTACCATGGTGTAGACAGCATCCCTAGAGGTCTTAAAAAACCATGTAGACGTGGCACTTTGGGACATGGTTTAGTAGCCATTGTGGTGTTGGGCTGATGGTTGGACTGGATGATCTTAGAGGTCTTATCCAACCTTAACGATTCGCTGATTCCATCCCTTTTCCTATCATTTGACTCTCCTTTTTGCCACCCTAGTACCTCCCTTTCTTGGGCACAGCCTTCTCCTAGGTAAACAACTTCACCTTAATGATTTTTTCTCTCAGTCTCCATTTTGCCACACCTATACTCAAATTTGGCATTTTTGATCCCTTTACCTAGGTAACCTTGCCCTTATGTGGCGTTTATGGTGGGTTGCCAGTGATCCCTTCCAATTAGCTGTGAGGCTTGACTCCTAGTAGCCATCTGTAAGACACCAGCTTCTGCTTGACACTATCTCTACCTCTTATCCAACGCTCACACTGCTGGTTGTCATGTCCAGCAATTCCTCATGACAAGTCCAGAGGTTTTTGTGCCCCATTTTGTCAATGTAACCAGAGACCAGTGACCTGGTCTTTAGCCTGCAGCCTTAGCAGTGTCGAGGACAACTTACTCCATAAACCCACTAGAACAGTATTATTATTCCTTTTTCAGATATACCGGTGCGAGCTGTCAATAGGGTAAGTTTTTCTAATTGCATGTGTGATACAACATGCTAATCTCATCCAAACAAAGACTGAAAGAAGCCTGATTAGATAACAAAGAAGAAAAAAATAATATATCTTGTCTTTTTTAAAGTGGACTCCTCAAATGTCACATAGTATGATTTCTTATCACTAACGCTGCATTTATTGTATTTCATTTTACAGACTACAGGGAAAGAATCATCTGCTTTTTTACTTTCAGGAATGCGAATGCTGGAATATTCACACTTAGAGTTGATAACATTGTCTGACTCAAAAATTACGGTCTTCAAAATGTATCAGCATTTAGGGAACTAGGTGAACTCTTCCGAGATTTTCTGATAAGTTTCTAATTTTATGTGAAATAACGTTAAAACTATAAGCATAAACTAGAGGAAGGAAATTATTTAATACACTCTTGTACAATTTAGTACACTTGTGACAGCTTAAGCATCCCTTCATCCAAAGGATATTATAATGATAGGACTTCAAGGAAAAATATATTCTGTAAGTGCAATTTTGTTTGTTATTAAGAATTTTTGTAGAGGGAAAAGTCCATGATTTTATGCAGAACCAAATGGTTCATGCTATTACTGAGAGCGTATAAACAGCAGATTTCTAGCACACTGTTGTAGGTCTAATGTGTAAACTAAAAAATGAAAAGAATGTGGCAGCAGTCCCTTGAGTTCCTTTTGAAGAAAATGTCTTTGGCACTGTGAATCTGAAAACTCACATTATTTATGATCTTTTCATCCGGTTGATATTAATCACATATTGCACCACACATTACAAGGTCAAATTATTAGAAAGTACCTCTGTTCTGGAAGTCTTTTCTCTAAGGATACCATCTATTAAGAGACCAACCTGATAAATCAATGAGCTTGGTCAGTGAATCTGCAGTATCAAGCATTTGTCTTTTCAGTAACTTGTCAGAGAACTGGCTTGAATTGCAATGAACCTGCTGTTGCCACTTGGTTTGTGCCAAAGGACTCAACATGTACTAAAAGTCCCAGTTAGAATTTGCAGGGGAAAGACACGCATGAAATTAAAGAACAGGCCTGCACATGCTGGCAGAGAGGGATATAAATTACATTTCACTGAACTTGAAGATGCTGTAGAAACTTCGTACACTTTCACCTAAGAGACACTCGAGGGGTGTTCACCTTGTTTTTGAGAATTTAACATGAAAAGACTGGATTGAAAAAACAGCCTTCATTTCAGTACGGAATGAATTATGTCAATTGTTAAGCACCAAGAATCCTTCCCCAACCCCGTATCCCATGCTGTCTTTCAAAAAAATGTTTGTTATATGATCCTTTACTTGCAACATAAAGCTCTTCCTATTATACCTTTGACTTCAAAATCACTGAATCAGGAAATAGGAAATATATCAGGATAGAATATGAAGAGCTCTCTTTGAAGAGCAGCCACGAACAGGTTGAAAGCTTGTGGGTCAGAATAAAAGATTGAGGAACAAATGAGGACAAGTATTTCAGAAGTCGAAGCTGAGGTCAGTAAATTAGATTGGTATTTGCATTTCAGGCATCTAAGAACTTAAAATTTTGCTAGTGTTATACTCCTGTAATTTAAACATTTTGTACTCTTCAACTTCTCTAATTCTAGCAAAAATTTGCAAATTTAGCTCAAGTTCAGCCCATAGCTGCCCATTTTAATCACAACAGAACTACCTTCTCAGATACTAGTTATTTTCATAAGTTATTTCTAACTAGTTTATTTTAAACATCATAAAACATCATCTGATTCTACTCCACTGTTACTTGTGGAAGATCAGTTTATCTTACCAATTTTGCTTCTTGAATTTTATCTCCCACCAAATCCCTGACTGCAACTATAAATTTTACCAATGTTACACTCTCATATTTTCACGAATTAAGTCAAGCAAAACACATATTCTGCTGTCTAAACTTTGTTTTAAGTCAAAACAGTATGTATGTCAACTCTTGATATGCATTTTCAGTATCATAATTCTTCCCCTTCACACCATGTTCCCTTGAAAATGATGGAATTAGTTAGACTATTTCTTCTATTATTTATCCTTCTATCAAACATAATTGGAATACATTGACTTTGGATTTTTAGATGTCCTTCAACACAGTAATTTTATTTATTTATTTTAGTAGATTTTTTTTGCTCTGATAAGGATTCTTAAAAGTTTACTTGAATAGAAAAGTTCAAACACTTCATTGTACAATTCCTGAAACACATATTCTGAAATAAGCCACCTGGGAGTGTCTTTGAAGCCGATGCTTTGATGTGTCATTCATTTTGTTCTATGTTTAGTTGTAATTGCTTGGAGGTCACTGTATTTTGTCCTTATTCTACTTTCCTGTAAATTCACTTTATGCCTCTTGTGATCACTGAACTGGTAGAATAAAGTGCACAAACTAAGCCATGACTATTTTAAGGACAAGAATACAACAACAAAATGTCTAATGTTGACATTTTAATGGTTATTAGTGATTCATATTGTACAGTAATTGGATCACAAGTATATCAACCTCCTTTCTTTTTATTTTGAATCCAAAGTCTCCAGAGTTTTTTGGTAGATCTGTTGTATCTAAATGTCAGTATTCCAATAAAAAGGAATCTTCTTGACTGACATACTCATGTGGAAACCCAAAAAGACAAATCAGTTTATTGTCCACTGTAACAGACAGATACTGCATGGTTAGCTGCAGTTAGCCTGAAAATAGGAATGGATTTTCTGAAATTTCCTTCTGACGTTGAGGTTTTAAGGGGGTAAAATTTTGATTTTACTTTGTTTTTTTTCAACTTAAGCCATACAGCCTGCTCTTCCTTATTTCAGCTGTTGTTAGATCTGCAAAACCACCAATATTTAGAGTTATAATTGGTAGTACTACCATTATAAAATAAGGAGCAATGAACACAGATTTTCCCAGTAAATTCAGGATAATCTGTTCATATTTGAATTTAGGTAAAATATTGGCTTAAATAAAGGTCTTTCCATTGTATTTATGGTATCTGTCAACTGCACAAATCTTTTTCAGTTAGGTGCTTTAAAAAGTATTTGCTAGTGCTACTCTTAGCACAGTCTGTTGGATCAGTGTAGATAGATGCCTTCCAATTTTACAATATCCATGCCTCCAAACCACTTCCATGATTGTGGAAAAAATCTATTATTAGATATGAGTCAAGTCAAACTATAAACTTTGCGAAACAATGATTATTAACTGTTTCTGTTTAAAATAATACTTGGTTCTTACATTACTATTCCCGAAGGATGGCAAAAGCCTGGTTCTTTATTTCTATTGTTGCAAACTATGCAGACGCTGTATGTGATTACCCATATGTTTTCATTAAAGCTAAACATTCTTGCTGTATGTAAAGCTACGTAGCACCTGGAAATGTAATTATTCTTTCAAATCAGGATATTTTCACTGAACAGGCATTTAAAGGTCTAACTCTTTTTCTGGGGAAAGAAGGAGAATGCAGGTTTATTAAGATAATTCATAGAGCAAGGAATTGCTTTCCTTTGCTTTAGCTCTATTGGGTCATTCAGTTCTAGTAGAAATACGACAAACATTACAACAATTTGAGGATATCTTGAATTAGCTCCATTAAGATAAACAGAAGAATTTTAAACTGTCACAATCAACCCTTTTACGCAGTGTGATAACTCACTTAAGGGTGCCGATTTTTTTTTTAATAAGTGAGAATGCTATATGTCAGCCATAATTCTACTTACAGCCACTGCCATGCACACAGTCTATAGCTTCAGTGTGATTTGCAGAAGCAGAGGAAGTGGCTGCTGTCAGCTCCAGAACAGATGAGGAACAAAATCTGTCACGAACCTTGAGAACTTAATATATCACTAAAGACAGTTAATTTAGCAGCCAGGACCCGTGCAAGCAATACAATTAATACCAAGTTTGTTCAGCAATGACATTCTCCCTGCTGTGCCATGAGGAGTGCAAGTCAATATTCCGATTTCAGGAGTTCTTCCTGTGCAGCCTTCTCCAGCTCCGTTCCCCATGATGTTCCTCTCCCTTTGTTTCATGGTAGACAGATGCTATGTTTCCAAAATGATTATTTACCTTTATTAATGCGTTATCTAAAATTTTGGAACGTGTAGACTGAAATGAATTTTGAGTTTACAACATTAAATAGACCTAGGAATGATTTCAAATCCTTTAATGTTAGACCTTTGTGTTCCATTTAGAAAGTACTAGATTTTCTCCTGATATCTTCTGTCCTTTTAAGTTCAGTGAAATTAAGAAAACAGTTGGCACAGAGCTTTGGCATATTTGTATAGTGACTTTATAATAGTAAGACTACTCTTGCAGTGTTTCTCGGCTTATTTTCAAAGCTCTTCTTGCAGTGCTTTTTCTGTCAAGTTCCTTTTACAATACTGCTGCAAAGAACTTACCAAATATACAGCTGGATAAAACAGTAGGAAAACCAAATATAATACAAAAACTCAGCAGGTTACTTTCCAGGCTACGTCAAGTAACAGTTTTCTCAGCAGACAGTGAAATTGTATCATCCTGAAAGGAGTTTTATATGTGTTGATTGATACCTAATAACTTTCACATGTTTAAAATACTTAACAAATAGCAATATTTCAAGTCCTTGTACATTTCAGAGGTACTTTTAACTAAACAGTGATGTTCTAAAAATTGTCAGCAATTTTTGTAATTTAGAACAGAATTTTAAGATTATGTTCTAAACTACCAAAATTTGTTAGTTTGAAGCAATAATTGTAGCACGTTATTGAATTGTGAAATAATGCTTTCCTTTGCATAATGTACACGAGAAAATTTAACATTATTTAGCAACTCATCAACAAACAAATTTAACAAAATTTAGCAACTCATCCCTAGCTTAAATATTAAGCAAAAACATTGTAATTAAATCTCTTTAAATGCATGTTTTCTGTTGCTTCAGTGCAAGCACGTGTCTGAATAGGCTTATTTCAGAACTACAGTCACATATTGATTTAACTTTGATGGTTTTCTTCCTTCCTTGCTTCCTTCCTTCCTCTCTTCTTGCTTCGTATTTAACTTAGTTAAATAAAATAAGCCAGTTTTACCTTTTTTTCAGACTGCCATGCTGGCTGTTATACTTCTAGATTTATACAGCTGCTCTGAGAACTCTGTTCACCGACTAGAACTCCATATGCAATGCAGATATCCTCCAGACTCACAACCATGTATTTTGAACGACTGTAGTCACAGGCTGGAAAGCAAGACAAATTAGATATGTAGGGAGAAGGTTAGATGAGCTGGTACAACTGGAGTATGATAAATAACAAAAAATAGGTAAGATTTCAGACATAAAAGCCCTTTGACGGATATGAAATAAAAATAACATAAGCTACAGTCAAGTTGAGAACAATTGCTCTGCATTTAACCAAGAAGCACGTCAATAAGATCATCTGAGGAGCAAAGGGAGACTTTGAGCACCTGTGGAGTAGTGGAAGTATTATTAAGGGAAATACAATTGATATGGCATTTTTCTCCTCAGGGAAGCCTAAAGACGTAACTTATAGCCTGTGAAACATGGAGAGATTAGCTAGAGAAAGAGGGAGATAGAGTCAGAAGAGAGAAATATTGTAAAGTATTAAAGAAATCTCTGTGGAGATTTCTGTGCACCACGATGGGCAGTAAAATACGGAGAGAATATTCTGTGGGAAATGCTCTCCTGCTGGTAGCTGTCGTTCTCCTTTTAGCAGTGCCTGGGGTTGCTGAGCACGTTTGTCAGTGTCCAAAAGAGAGGATGAATAGTAACCTCCCCAAGGGCTCTGACAAAGGGGCTCTTTCAGAGCATCCAGCCTCCTTGGAGCATTTGGGACTTTGGTATAAAAAAGAAGCCCTTTATACTTTACTATCTAAGAAGTAAGGAGAGGATTTTGAAGATAACACTTTCCAATACAGGCATTAGAATTTCCTGCAAGTCCTTTTTGAATTTTGGGATGCAGTAATCTTTTCTTTGTTTTCCTTGTCATTGAATCTCAAAGGATAGAATTGTCAAGCATTTAAAATCAGCGCGAAAACTTTGTGCCAAAAGGGCATTTAATTTTAGGCAAATATGAAATATTGAAAAAGATTTTTTTACTAACTTTTGGGATTTATGACCTCGTAATCATAAGAAAATACACTCTGCCATGGACATAATCTGTCAGGAAAGAAAACATCAGGGAAAAAGAATTTTATATTAGGTCATCAGCATACTTCTAAACTATTGTAATTGTGTTATTGTAACCCTTACACACTATCACTTCATCTGCTCTTTGTTCTTTAGCACAGCTGTTTACATAAATGCTTCACTGCAGAATTGGCTGGCTCCTGTATTGCATATGGCATTTGATGGAATACTTTATTCTTGGAAATATAATGTTCTAAATCTACTTTCGTGCTTTTATAAACCTTGAATAACAATTAGTTTATTAGGTAGGCACTCCCACTTTTGTTCTGTTCCCACTTCCCCATGTACTTCAGAGGCTTAAAGGTTTCACATCTTTGAGAACTGAGTAAATCTCCTTTATTTTACCTCCATAACTTTTTTTATTTCCTTATCCCTATTTTATTATTTTTTCACTTCCCAAACCTTTCCTTTTATGATCTCCTGCTTACTAACCTATTCTCCAATTTCTTTTGTCCAATGTTGTGTATTTCTTCCATTTTTAAAAATAGATTCTTTAGAATTCAATGTCTTGTCGCAGGGAGAAAGGAATGTTCCCTAACTGTTAGTATAGTGAAATGGATGAGAAGAAAAGATGATGAAAACCCTAGTTAAAAAAAAAAAGAAGTAATTCTGGAAATGTGATGAGAAAACAGAACACATTAGTTTCTTTGTCTGAAACCATCTTACCTACCAGTGCTTGGACAAGAAAGGTTCAGAAAAATTTGAGATGAGGAGCATCATGAGATGCAAGAATTTTCTTCAGTTCAGAACACATATGATTATTATTGGGAAGGAAAATGGAAGAATTCACTTGATAAAAATGTCTAAGGAAAAATAATTTGGAAACACAGCAACAGAAAATGGTATTCACTAACCTTACTAAAGACTTAGGTAACATTCCAGTCCATGATATTACTTGCTTTTTACTTTCTAGTTCAAAGTAGCCATTGTCTTTCCAAGAGATAGGATTTTTTTTTCTTTTAAATCAGCACATCACTCAAAAAATGAATGACACTGAAAAGGTGTGACTCTAAAAAGTCAATGCACTTGAGTAAATGAATGCATATGTGAGTTTTTAAAAAAAGTTGTTCATGTAGAGATGTCATAATTGATAATTTCAAAGGCTTTGAGTGTAATTTATGTTCTTAAGATTATGTACCAGATATGTCAGTTGCGTTGAGTATTCCTTTGAATTTCTTTTTTCGATAATGTTTACAACATTGTTCAAAGATCTCAGTGTCGTGAAAGTAAGGTTGCATTTTCTTTAAGAAAATGTTACATTGGAGTTGAAGGAGTATCAGAATTATTTACTCATGGTTACACACTAAGTCAATGTTAGAGCAAGAAATGAAACCAGAGTTTCTGCTTTAACCATTTCATATTTAACCTTGGAATGTTCTTAGCTTACTTTGACTGTATCTTGTTTAGCTGGGAATTATTTTTGTAGCTTCTCTTCCTCCCCTAGCCCTTCAAATTACGTGAAAGACATGGCATGATCAAAGAGATGGCCCTGGGGGATGTTTGGTAATTTTGAGCCTGTGATGGAGAAAAGTGAATACTATTTCTCTTGCTTTCTCACAGGAGAGGAGTTTTTGGTATTTAACAGCAGGCTATTGATCATTGCTGTCTTCCTGCTGAACTATTCCTTCTAAATCCCATTTGGCTGTTGTTATATATGAAATGCTTGAAGTTTCCTATCAGCAACACATACTGCAAGCATTCTATGTAGTTCAGCGAACTGACTATAAGACATAAATATTTAATACTTACTAGCATATCTGTATCATAAATGTAATAAGTTGTTTTTTTCTTTTCTACAATGAGCTGTACTTTCAATGCATCTGTTGTTTTCTCAGTCCCTTATTGCATGCTTTTTGATTTCTTGTCCTACTTATTAGAACAATTCAAGGTATTAGAACAGTTCCATTTTGGTTTATGTATGTAAGAGGCAATCTTTCAAAGAAGGAAAACACTTTAAGATAGAACAGTAAGAAGATACTCAATAATAATTGTTTGTCTATGTGTCTTTATATCATATAGCAACGTAAATGTCTTCAGAGATGCATAGTTTAGGCTGAGCCTGCCCCGAAGTATCCACAATTAGAAAGGCAAAATTGCACTGAAAGAGAGGAATAAATGAAGATTTGACAACTGTAGCCAGCTTAGTTGGAAGGAATTTTAATATTTTCCTAGGAGATAAAGATAAGGGTCAGTCAGCATGTATTGCTAATATGGAAGTGTACAGGGAAAGGAATTTCATCTTCACAACTTCGAAATTTGATTTTGTTCCGGGAGTGAAAATAAAAAAAATAATGCTTCTGCAGAAGTCTGAGCATAAATAATTAGCACTTTTCCAGATCTCTCAGTCAATTAGGCCTGGAGAATTTCTGAGGAAAGAGAGTATTCGTGACATATATGTAATTTGGAAGAAAGTTTTCTTTCATAATGAAAAAAAATTTGCTTGCTTTTTGTCCAAGCTCTTCTTTAATAGCATGCAACAGGAGAAAAGACTTTTTGAACATTCAGAATCCATCTTTACTTACTGATTAAGACACAAAGGGGGAAGTAACCTTTAAAACAGATAAGAAACAAATGGTAATGAGAATTCCCATAGATCAAAAATGACATTTCGAGTTACCCTTCAAAATTAATTGCAAAGCTTCTTAGACTCCAGAAAACATTCATAATAAAATAAGCAACATTTCCAAGGAAGTAAGCAGCTTCAGTTTGCACTGGAAGTCTCTCTGGGTCTAGATATAAACAGAATGCACAGCTCTACCAGTGCAGATTTGTTATAGCAAAATCTGCACTCCATGCAAACCTTTTATACAACGAGCATTTTAAATCTTTCTGTGACAGCTGTCTGTCAAAGCCTTTTGCTTTTCTTTTTCCTTATCCACATGACTTATGCCATTGCAGAGCTGCTCTGGCATATTATCAGATTTTCTTTTTTTTTGTGTATGATTCATGTTTGAAAAAGAAATTTTAAGAATACATCAGATCAGAAACTGAGAACTATCTTTTCTTTTTTTGAAATGATGCTTCTGTCCTTTTTAGACTGTAATAGCATTCTTTAAATATTAATTAGTCAGTGGGATTTAAAGAAAATTGATACACAATTGATATTTATACATAACAAGAGCTTTATTTTTGAGCTCATTAAGTGTGCACAGAAGCATTTTCAAATGCCCTTTATTACTAAATTTTGCTTTATATGGGTAATGCCCCCACCAAATCAGAAGAGTTTCATTGTTCATTTTAAATTTTCTAATGTTGCTAGCACCAGTGAGAAAAAAAGTGAACAAAAAATGTATTATCTGTAACAATCCTGAAAATTCTGTACAAAATACACATTTGAATAACGTGGATGCATATCTCTTTTTCATAATGATGAAGAATACTGTTAGTTACTAGAATTTCACAGTCAGTCACTTCTGTCAGTCATTTGGCTAGGCAACATTACTGGTCTTACATTTATAACAATTTTATATGCCAAAAAAATTCCAGAGATTTGGTTGAAAAAATGTTTCTCTTTTGAAATTATACAGGTCACATACAATTGCCTTTTACTGTGTGGATGATTAATTCTGGGAGAATGTAGCCATCCGTGGAAATCCAGCAGGGTCAGTTAAAGTCCGTTTCTTATTGAATACAGAGAGGAAAAGAGAAAATATTGAATACTGGAGACTGAACCATGTCTGAGTCTTTCTGTGAGGAAAGGTGGCACATCTGAAGAGTCTGTGAATAGATAAATAGTTTTGGTGATAGTGGGTGCCTTAAGTAGAATCAATTGTTTATGGTGCATCCTGAAGTAACTTTCTTAACTACCACTTCTTACCTTGTAATCTCTCCCTCTTTGTTAGACTATATGCCATCTAATTCAAAGAAAGGGACAAAAAGACATTGATTTAGGGCGAAGGAGGCACTGCAGGCTCTGGAATGGGATTTCTGGTGGGGATCAGTTGGGCCCTGAGGCTCAGTTACGAGTGTCAGGTATCAGCGTCTCTGGAACAGCATCAACCTGCCCAGCATAAATGCTATGTGGAAATATATTCCCAGGTGTTTGTTAGGATGGTAATGAAATCATATAAGTGATGAAAAATAGGCTCATGGTGAGGTGTATTAATGTGTTATCAATAAATCATTTTAAGATGTTGACTAATTGTGTGATGAAGTAAACTACATCCTCAAAGAGCTTTCATGCTCATGGCCTAAAGTTTTTATTTAGCATTTTCTTGCCCACAGTCGTGCTTAGAGGAACTGAGTAAAAGTCTGGCAGTTTTGCTTGTTTGATGATTATGTTAAAGAAGATAAGAATTCCAGTACAAATATTCTCATATATGAAAATCTGATTTAAAGATTCCCCAAGCAATTTTGAAATTAATTGGTTTTCTGTGTGTTAAAGACTTTACTTGTAGATGAGAATTTTTAGTAATGCTACAGCAACCTAGAGAGCTAATGAGAAAAGTGAGATGAATTGAGTGTTCTCAGAAAAATTAATCCAGAACACATTGAACTCAATCTAAATCTTTCGACTGACTCCAGTGGGCTTGAGAGGAGGTCTGTGTTTTGAGGGATGGTGGTAGATAATAGAGCAATTCTTCTGCTATCTAAAGTTTCTAGGCCATTTAGAAGATCATATTTTCATTTAATAGAAAAAGAGGAAAAGGGAAGAGAGGTTTAGGGTTTTTTTCTCTTTCCATGAATTAAATTGGCCCTATGGTAAAGTTGGCAGAGAATACATGATATACATGAGGAAGAAGCAGAGGATAAAAAGAACCTTATGTTTCCTTATCTTTCTTCTTGCCACTAAATTACTGCTTTTGAGCATCGAGGTGCCAAGGTAGTTGTGAGTGAGTCAATCTCCATGGGTGGCCGGCAACTACATTCTTGGACTCAATGAATACCTCTCATAGCAGTACCTGTGGTGTTGCTTCAGCTACGAGCTTGTCTGGTATTGATTTAACTTCTCCATCTAATATTCGAAAAGGAGTGAGTGGACAACAGTGTTTAGTTGGTGAAATATTAAGAGACAAAGGAAAGCAAGAATCACAGGAGAAGGAAACTATTTTATCTATGGTTGTATGTGAAGATGGAAAGTTTGAATATGTATCTATTATTCCTGAGCAAATCCAGCCTTACAACAAAGGCTGAAAGGTCTGGAAATGACTTGTTAATTGCCATTAGCTCTCTGTAGGCAATAGGAAAAAATCTTTATACACCTACTGTAAAACAAGGCTTCGGTTATTCACATAGTCAAACTGTTGAGTGTATCTTTGCACATCAGTGGTGTGACAGAGAAATAAGATTACAGTCACGGCTCTGTTCTCCAGAATTCTTATTCTTATTCTTATTCTTATTCTTATTCTTATTCTTATTCTTATTCTTATTCTTATTCTTATTCTTATTCTTATCCTTATCCTTATCCTTATCCTCATTCTCATTCTTATTCTTATTCTTATTCTTATTCTTATTCTTACAATGTTATTTGATTGAAGTCTCTTGGCATATAAGGTAAGGCTGTGTTGTGAGAAAATAATATTTTTCTTATAAGAATTATGAGATGGAAATCTTATACGTGATTTTACATTTTCTAAATTGATGTAAGCCGTGTACATTGGCTGAAGAAACACTGTTTAGTTATTACCTGTGCGATAGTTTCGTAGTGTGCATTCTGGCAAAAGGAGGATAAAATTGTTTTCTTCCATAAAGTTTTAATTAAGGATAGTTTTCAGGGCTCCGTTGTTCCTTGGTGTTTGAGCTGAGTCTTCTGAAAGACAGGGGTTTCCTTTGTGTTTGTGACCTACCATGGAGCCGCTCAAGGGCATACACTGTATAAATAAACAAGCTCAATAGAGCTCCATGTCACTATTTTTCCTTCTATCAGAAAGTTGCCTCTAAAAGGCCAAAATACCAGGTACTGCTTGACAAAAGGATGGGAATAGGATACACTCCATAGCTTTTTTTGCCAGAGCTTGAAAAATACAAGAGCATAAGAGGTAAATAAAGCAGCTTGCTGAAGTAAAATGTCAAGGACAGAACAGAGGGGGATGTAATAGATTCTAAGTAATAATAACAGCTAGTGGACCAGCCACCAGGTAGCTGTACCTTGCTATTTGTATTGCAGTTACTAGAAGTGGTGGGTGTTGATAAGTATTTGCAATAAAACCCCCGTAACTCTGAGTTTTTGTTGCTTTTTTTTTCTTCTGTCTATTTTTATTGATTTAGAAAGGCAGAGGACTTTAATCCTGCAATACTATTGCCTAGTTATATCTAAGGAACACTGTTTTCCCAAGTTTTAAAGTGAATGAAACATTCGGGATCTTAGCCTTAATTTACATTAATTTATTCAAAATCATTCTGTGTTTATACTCCAAATATAATCTATTTTATTGTTAGCTTTTCTGAAGAATAATGCAAAGATCTAATTTTAGATCTTACTAGCTGTTTATCAGTCACAGCCTCTCTCAGGAGCCCTCTTTAGAAGGAAATGGAAATCATAGTAACTTCTGTTACTTAGAGAGCATGTTGCTGGCTTTCACCCCTCCACAAACTGAAATTTAGTAGTTCCCTAATGGAAGCAAGAATTCTGGTTCCAGATACTTACAAGTTGAATTCCTCCTAGACCTCCACCTAGAAGAAGTTTATAGACTCTGCTTCCTCTTTCCGTACTTCTGCATCTACATCCAACTTTTGGAAAACTGCATGTAGATAAGTGCAGAAAAGCTGAGTCTTCGTTCCTCCTTCATCATCTGAAAAGCCAGGATATTTCAGTAATAATGCAGCTCATATAGCTACAACTTAGTTTAACCAGATGAACTCCGACAGAGGACAAGAAAATAAAAGTAAATAAATGATTGAGAAGTTAAATTTAGAATAAGTTAAAGTTTTCCACGAGTAAGAACAACTTCTCTGGCTGATGCCCTACTTAGGAGGGGAAGTGAGTTGTTCTGGAAATTATACAGAACAGATCTGTAACTTTACAAGAAAGCTGAAGAGTAATCTTGACTACTTGGGAACTCTGGGGTAAATACATCAAATGGCAGGGACTTATTTCCCAAGCTGTAACTTTTATTTTGGTGGATAAGTAATTACCTTTTCAAAGGTGTTATTCTGATATTTAGAAACTCTGGTTCCCTAGGGACTAGCAGGTTTGCTCCATCAGACTGTATTAAGGAAGGAGATCTGAGTTCTGCACAGAAAGCAATGCTGGAGATGTTTCAGGTATGAGAAAAGCCAAAGAGGAGGAAGGCATGGTGGCCACTCATCAGTGAAGAACTCACTAGACTTAATAATAGAAATGTCTTCTTTTCTCCTAATGTAACTTCTTGCTGCTACCAGAAAATAACTTAATTTCAACACAGCTCTTGCAATAACAAAGGTGAAGTGTCCCTTTAATTTTTTTAACTATGAAATTTATTTATAAAGTATTTCAATCTTTTAATAAAATATTAACTTTGTTTTCATACTAAAGTTTATATTTTTTAGAACTCCATCTGGTAAACAATTGTTTAGTTATAAGTCTCTGGTAAATTTCTAGTGTGATGGAAGTAAACTTGAATTATTCAAACAGAATAATTTGTATGGGCTTTTGTAGATAACATTTCAGGCCCCCAACAAGCTACTCAGAATATTTTTACTGAGGATTTCCATTGACTATGGTAACAAAGAATGCTGTAAAATATTTCAAGAGGGAATTAAGAGCTGCTTAAAACTGATGCTGTCAATAATTCTAATTTGTGCGTGTGATGCTATATACATTGAACCTGAACATTTTCTCTAGCTATTTAAAAGACAACTTGAAAAAGTTAATACTACCTATGGAAAGCATGGGAGATTGGAATCCAGGACAATCTTTTTCCCTATTTTTTTTTTTAATTTTTTTTTTTTTAATCAAGGCAGTAGCCTTGACTTTGGAAGATCGTTTTTCTTTTAACTTTAGCTTTCCTAGGAGATCTCAAAAAGTGAAGGCAGAACATGTCTGTGCAATGTCTCTGAACTCAGAAGGTGCAGCAGTGATGGTTTTGCAGCACCTGCAGAGAAACAGGCTGTTATAAACTGCATATCGCATAAATTTTGAAGCCATCTAGAGTATCTGCCCAGATCCGAACATCACACTCAAGCTCTAACGTGTCATTTGTTCAGGTTACTGAAACTTTAATATAGGATTGAGTTCTAGTCTTTGTGCTGAAACTAGCTAGTCTTTTATTTCAGCGTAGAGACAAGAGTGTTTCCTTAGGTCACTGCACTGTATTAATATACTTGAGTGGGTGGTGTTTCACCTAGTCTATTTCAAGTATCCAAGCATCCTTCTCACTTTACTAACCACACACTGAAATTTCTTACACATTTAATTTTACAGCAGGATTTGTCAGCTTCAGCAGTTCTCAACTCCCACTTTACAAGTTGTCAAATGTTTACTGAGGCATTAAAATAAAAAAATAAATACATCCATGGAGTTTTATTTATTGTTAAAAGAAAGCTCAAAATCAGCTTATCCATGTCAATAGTAAATAAAAATATAATAATAAAAAAATAAATTAACATACCAAAAAGAAAAAGGAGAAAAAAAAAGAGCAATGACCTCTTTACTACTTTGCTGAAAAGACTGACAGTACCATATATAGAGTTATAATCAATAAAAAGGAAAACTATATCATTTGTGACATAATGTCCATTCAATCTGCTCTATGACTTATATAAATTATGACTTTGTGAACGCAAAGTTCCAAGTGACTATGAAGGGTCATATTAGAGCTTGTTCAATATTTTTTGTATTATGCTTTGTCATGCAAAATAGATATGACCTTACTTTGCTTCTGTATCAGGTATAACATGTGTCGGCCTTATTTTATTTAGGTTCCTAGGAACAAAAATGTTAATTCTAGTGAGCCTTTCTGACTTTAAAGTGGTAAGGACTATGTAAGATTAAGATATTCAGGAAGAAAAAGCTCCCACATTCACATGAAGTTAACAGGCTAGAAATTCAGAAAATTGCAACCTGAGCTTTTAATGCTACTGTTCTCCTATAAGTTCCACCACAACGTAGTTATGAGAGTCTCTTCTAATCAACAAATGAATTAGGAGAAAAAGGCAATTTCTGTCTTCCTTCACCTCTTCTTAAATGTTCCAGTTGGATCTTCACAGTCTCCAGCCTCCTAGACCAACACTCGGTGCTTTCAGTCCTAACAAACTGACTTCAGTGTACACTGCTTTAGATATTCTTATACTTGGAGACTATATGCTAAAGAGAATGTCCCAGACCCTAAGTTAAAAAGCATCAGAATTTGTTACTATGATAACTGATTTTATGTCCATGAAGAAAGCGTTAAAATAATATGATCAGAATAATTTACCATAGAAAATACATGGCAGATCAGCTACTGTGAGGAACAGTTCACAAAACCATCCTCTGCAAAAAAGGTCTCTTCCTGTCAATGGGAACTAAGTGTAATTTAACTTTCTCCCATATAGGTTTCCTTTTCTAAGGAACCCTTCACCTTCGCCCTGAATAATCTCAGTTTTCTCTGAGAAGAACTGAAGAAGCTATGCCAGATCTCACTGATAACAGTGGCTGGATCTCATTTTTGAAGAGCACTCCAGGCCAGTAATCAAGCTGGATTTGCTTGACTACATAGACTATGTAAACAATAAATAAGATTATAGGTCTACTGTGGCTTATTCAGCTCTAGAACCATGTTGTTTGCAAGGTTTTATCTTCTGTGAATACTGAAGTGTTTAAAACCATAAACATGATGTAAAACAAACATCACAGTTGAGAGGTTTTCCAGTGAATTTCTCCTGTGCCTGACAGTGAACTTGTGTTCTACTGCACCTGTAGTGTGACTTCAACCTTCATCAGCAATCACAGAAACTTCAAAGAACTGAAATCTCAAAATGGATTTTCTAGTGTCTAACAGGGTACAATCTCCAAATATATTTCTGGCTGTTCCAGGATCCATGACCTGTCTCTTGTATATATTTTTGTTTGAGTTCACAAAGCATTCTTTCCCTCACTGATAGCAATAATACAGTCTCTCATTTTCTTCGCTCTTCAGCTGAGCTGCCTGTTTTCAGAAATTGTGTCAGAAAACAGTATGCTTGAAATCTGTCTTCTGTATGGCAGTACGTTAAATTAATATTAAATGATATTCTTTAATAATATTACTATTTCAAATTGACATAAAATAAAACAATACATTTGACATTCACAAATTTCTTAAAATTAATTTTAAATTGTCCCATACTTAAAAATTCAGGAGAAGCAGAATTTAGAATGAAAATGAACGGAGACAAACCTGTCCATAGAAAGTATAGACACAGGAATTTGAGAAACCTAGGTTAAAAAAAGTGTTTAGGAAATGCATTTAGAAGAGTATAAAGCAGTCAAGTCTATGCCTGCATACAAATACGGGAAGTAGTGCCATAAAAACCATAAGGTTGTTAGCAAGTAAAGTAGCATGTTATTAGGATAGGAAGAAATGTATGCTGAGTCTACAGGCCCTAGGGGGAAAAACCATCTCGTCTAGTCTATAAACGTATTCTATAGCAAAAAAAATGGTGCTATCTTATCAAGTGGTTGCCAAGGAAACCCTGAATGAATGTGCAAGAACAGGACAGCTCATCACTTTCCAAGAACGCATTGGAGCACACAGAGGGACTGAGATCACTGCTTGGAGGTCACAGTCCGAGATAGTCTGCTGGTTATATTGGAGTGAACAGGTAACTATATAAACACCATTTCTGCAGGTGCTAAGTTTTGTTTGAATAAATCTAACACACACAACCTCCTGTTATTAGTAATTTAAAATTTTGAAAGGCAAAACTAAAATTCAATAAATCCCAATCAACAGATAGATATTAATTTCCTTGAAATATAAACAGAAATGTGAATTCATTCCAATTAATGCTTGCTAATTATTCTTGCACAAGATTTGTAAGAAATCTATAAATCCTCATCCCTTATTTGGTTCCAAATCTGCGCAGATTTTAATTTAATTTAATTCTGACTTTTTTAATTTGAAGTATATCAAAACCATTACTTTTTAAATATAGCTTCGATTCCTGTTCTGAGATATGAAAACTCATATTAAGTATGGTGGTATGGTAAACTAAACCAATATTCTATAAAATCATTGCGTAAGGCTTATGAATAAACATGACATATTTTTAATGAACATGTATCGAGACTTTTGAACTTGAAGTCATGTTTTTCTGTGAAGTCTGCCATAATATTGCTGGGTATGCCCAAATCATAAAGTACGATAATACACAAATTTAAATTAAAATATTAACTGAATTATGAACCCATCTTGAAACGTGAGATTGTTTCTAAGTTTTGTATTTTTTTTCATACATATGTAACTTTATTTCAGTTTTCAGTAACGAAATACAGACTTAAACTATTTGCTTAAAAAGCTGTCTGGTACTGTACATACACATTTAACAGGTTATAATTATGAAAAAAAAAAAAAGCATAATCTTTCAAAACACACTTGAACCCAAGTCTGGTTAGATATGATCAATTGTGTTAGCAGATTTGTATTTGAACACTGCAACTCACAAGATATGTGCTACTAAAGAAATAAGAGTTTTTTTCCTGAGCCCTCCACTTTGCCTTATACAATTTTCTGTTCCAATCTGGCTTGCACTGGAACAGCTCAAAGAGCACCAGCGTAAGCACAGGTCTCCCTGAAAAAGTCTATTTCACTTTAATGTTTTGGCAAGACCGAAAGACCAAATGTTGGGTTCAGATGCTTTGTGTTAAGCAGGCAGATGATAAAATAAACTGTGCTTTCGCTGTGAGAAATCCACAGAGCTTCCATTGTCAACGCGAGAAACTTGCTCCGTGACTTGCTGTGTCTGAGATGAGCAGAGGCACTTGACCTAAAGCCTGCGTCATACTCAAGGAGCCATAGCTGGGAATGATCTCCCAGAGGTCTATGGCTCTTTGCTTGCCTTTCTACTTAGCTTGAACTCCATGCCCTGCAGAAAAGAAAGGGAGAGATGTGATCATAGCCAGTTGCTGGAGAGAGATGTGGTTAGGCTTTTCATAATAACCGCAGGGCCTGAGGGAGAAGGAGAGAAACTGGTTACACTGAGTGGTGCTGTTGCATTTCACCTAAGCTGGAGTTGATGTTGTGCCTGTGAGACTACTTTGTAAAAATTCATTTAGCATTTATCACATGGTGATCTGCTTAAGTGCTAGTGTTTGGAGGGATAAACTAAGAACTGATACCGAAGTCTGTTAATATTCTTCCTTTATAATGGACTAAAAAAGTTTTCATTTAGTTCTGAAGATTTTTGTGAAAATATGTAAAAGTAGCTGCTCATGTGTGAGCTTGTGAAAACCAACTATATAATTGCCTTAATTATATGATAAATATTGCAGCCATTTAAAAAGACATGCTAGAAAAAAGCATAAATTTTTATTATTGAACTTAGAATGCCCCCCATGGTAGCAGGATTGGAACTAGATGATCTCTAAAGTCCCTTCCACCCCCAACTATTCTATGATTCTATGATTCTATGTATTTCTTTCTGTGCAAGGACCCTGCCATAACATCAATCAGCTGTAGTACTATGTTTCAAGCACTTTGGTGCAGCAGTAAAGCTGTATGAGTAAAGCACTCACCATCAGGTTTGCCAAAGCAGTGACAGAAAAATCTGGTGGAAATAAGTTTTATTTAACATACAATAATTTTTATTTATAAGAAAAGGACTGATTGTGATTCATGTTTGTTGTTGAAAAAATAATTTGGAAGCTAACACAATGATTTTCCCCAATTCTCTAAATGGGTACAAATTACTTTAATGTGTTACACCAGTATCCTGAATCTACATTTTATCAGCAATTTGTCACTCTTCTCCTGTTTCACATCTTCTTCTCTCGAATGTAATTATTTCTTATGTTGATGAGAACCTAACTCCTGTTAAACCTTTCAAGATAATATGCATGAATATGTAATTGCATGAAAGGCAGAACATTCATAAAATCATAGAATCATCGAATCGTAGAATGGTTTGATTTAGAAGGGACCTTAAAGATCATCTAATTCCAACCCCTTGCCATGGGCAGGGACAAGTCCCACTAGATCAGGCTGCCCAAAGCCCCATCCAGCCTGGCCTTGAGCACTTGCAGGGAGAGAACATCCACAACTTAAAGAACAGAACATATCAACTTCTCCAAAATATCTGTAAAAGCAAGTGAAAGAGGGCTTCTGACTAAAAGCAGAATTTGAGCTAAATCAAATCCCACATTCTCACATTGATGATAGTAGTGGGTTTAACAAACATTAGTTAATGGTAGATTCAGGAACTATTTCATTGTACTTCAATGAAATATCTATAGAAATATGGGGGTATGTGAGAAACTATAAATTGCATTATTATGAGTTTAAAATATATCTATATAACTTAACCAGAAAGATAAATAATATAAGTAGAAACCCATTGTTCCAATTTGTCCGTTCATTTACAATAATGAAAATTGTTCTAACTGGCAGATATTTTCCATATCTTTCACTTTTAAAATATTTTTACTATACATTCCCACGTATTCTATTAAAAGACACCTCAGAGGCGGTCTGCTTGTCACCTCTCCCAAAAAAACCACGCTGAAGTAGCAAGTTTTGGTTTTACTCCACTGACTTCACTGCTGGTGAAACCGAACGGTACAAATCATCAGCCTTTCCAGCCTGAGCAATTAGGCAGTACATGGAGCATTTTTAATTATATTTAATTGATATAAAAATAATTTACCATGTGATTCCAATGTTCCACAGGAGTAGGTTTTATTTGTTTAATCATCTCACCTTTCTCCCAGTATGCTGAGAAGAGGCAGCTAGTGCTTTTGCTCTAGTAGCCTAGCTTCTAACTAGCCTTTCCAAGCAGTATTTTGCTGTGGAGGGTGACAACCCACTGTTTCAGCATTTAGTTAGCACTTAAGAGAGATTTAATTCATCCTTCTGCTTAATCTGAATTAAGGGTGGTGAGCAAGCCTCCACTGAGATATCACTAAGTAAGGAGCAAACTAAGTAGCAGCCAATAAGACAACTGAACATAAAAATACACAATTAATTTGAGGAATAATGAGATAAGGAAAGGAAAAGCATGTCCGAAATGTATTTATGTTTGCATATATATGTGCAAATATGTGGTAGGCACACAGATAAAATTGGGTACCATGAAAGATTAGAGACTGAAGTGTCTAAATTTCCTGTTACCTAAGTTTTCTAATTTGCAGAAACCCTTTGTTCGCTGAGCTGTTGAAGCATGCTGGAAGTCTTCACCTTATTGGATCAGAATGCAAAATAAGTCGGTGTTTTTCAGGACTTTGCCTGTTCAGTTCCTTTTAATCTAGCAAAAATCCCCTAGTTGGTGAGTGGTAGGAAGATACGATCGTAGCACTTTGTTATGGAAGATGAGAGGAGGAAAGTGCCATTGGCCCTGATGTTTAGAGTATAAAACAGGGCTTGATGTCTAGAGGATACCTTGTTTGAAGTCACATTCTGTATGTGGACAATACAGAGGCTATTTTCTGTGTTGTTAACCCTAAAGGAACTTCATATGTCCAGCACGAATTTTGCAGCAAAAGTAGTTTTTTTGGGGTTAGCAGTGTATTTGTACATCTGTGTTCATTTCATAAAATACACAGAAGGCAGAAACAGTCACAATCCAAGAGAAGTGTAATTCTTGAAGAAAAGAATATATGGTGATAATATATGGTGATAATAATCCAGAAAACATTCCATTAATGTATTACTGTTTTTAATTATTCATATATGTAATTATAATAATTTATAATATAGGTATATTAATTTATATACGAAATATTTGCATAGTGTTCCCTTGATGCTGGTCGCTTTGAATGTTAAAAAACATGGTGAGTAGGCACATGCAATATATGCATTAAATACCACTGGACTGCACTTCTGAATCTCCTCTTCTGTTTGTGGCCTTTTGTAGTGACCTGGTAAAAGAGGAATGTGCTACCCACCCAGGGAAACCTCCCTGGTGCTGATGTGGAACATCAAGGTAGTTAAGTTCAACACGAGGCAACTGAGTGTACTGTAGCTTTTGAGAGGATTTCTTACCTGCTCTCCTCTGACCTTTCAGTTTATTTGCAAAATTTAAATTGAAATGTGATTGAGCTAGCTTTTTTGTAGCTAGAACCTCTGAAAAGTTTTCACGCTTCGAATTATTATCAATGCCTATTTTCAGTGTCCCTCATGCTCAGATGTTTCTGAGATAAGCCATTTTGTTTTCATCATCATATTATCAATTGGTTACAGAAGGAGTACTTAATTCAAAAGTATTTTGTTGAGTTTTCAGAGAGAAATAGTAGTCTACATATGGATTAAGGCATCCAGACTCTAGGACCAGCAGACTTTATGAGGTTTATGACTTCCATTTTGACAGGGATCCATTTCTTCAAGATGCTGAGCAACCCTTGAGGGTGACCATCTTAAAAGCCTGCAGCTGCTGGGGTCTCTGGACTAAGATGATTTGAACCTCAGAAAAGCCCTAGAGTTTTAAAATATCTCTACTCTCTCTACTGTGAAAAAAATGGGTAGAATTCTTAGTTTCTTTGCTGATGCTCAGGGGTGGGCAGCAGTGAAACATGGTAAAACATATATTTTTTTCACTGGCTTCTAATCCCTTCAAAGTCATACCTGCTTTCTTTTTACCTTGTCCTACTCAGCTATTATAAAAGCTTTTCAAGAAGATCATTTACCTCTAGAGTTTTGCTTGCAAATCATAAGCCACATTTCAAGCAACAAAAGCTTGAAGGTCAAGGGTTTTAAAAATGGTTATCTGTGATTTGTTTAAGTTATTTTAAAGCCTATGGTTGTAATTTTGTTGTTTCAGAGGTGAGAGGGGTCTGATGGATTTATTTGGATTTTAAGATTGTGTTTTGAACACAGCAAAACTGTTTCAAGCATTGGTTTCTTATTTTATGTGCGGATATCTCTGTTACTTGAATTAGCTTGGTAAAACCACAGTAGCTTAACTAAACCACAGTAGCTTAACTAAAATCTTAGGAAACTTGAATTCCATACAAGCTGTGTTTGCATAGCTATTGCCATCTGCTGACCCTGCCCTGCTGCCTATTGACTATGTGAACACAGAGGGCACTTTAACCAGTCTTTGAATTCATTGTTGTGCTTGTAATATAGGAAGTTGGATGAGATAGTTTTGAGGTTTGCTGTAGGGCTGCTTTTTAAAAAAACAAACAGTAGACTAGCCCCCACGGTTCTACAGCAGGATTAAATTTCTTTTCCATCTCAAAAGGATCTATGAGATAAAAGCATTCACATATAGAATGTTCAGGCACTGTAATAATGTGGCACACATATACCTTCATAAAAAGTAATATAAATGCATTATTTATAAAGCAACAGGACACTGAAAAATAAGATGTGGAAGCAAAGTGAACAGCAACAAAGTCCTCCATTGCCTCTTCTTTTTCTTTCTTAGAAAAACAATGCTGCTGAAGCTATGATGATTTGTGTTGTCTGGTGTAGCAATTGCATTTGAGAAATATTTAGCAAGAGCAAGCCACAAATGCATAGCCGTAACTATAAATACCAGCAAAGTAAACTGAGAGCTCAAGTGTTGTTTAATAGCTTGTCTCCAGACAGATTTCATAACTGAACAACTTGGTTTCCCTGTTATTGGATTTCTGCCCAAGAAATATTACACCACTAAAACTGTTATGCTGAGATTTGCCCAAGACAAAAACATCATTACGTATTGGGATAAAATTCATTCTCTATTCCTTGAAATTATTTTGATTCGTAAATGAGAGAATACCATGTTAAAATTACTATATAAAGGCAGTGCAACTTTGGTTCAGCTGAACAATAAGGTGGCTGATTTTTTATGATTGTATTTTGATAGTAGTAGACACATTTTCATTGAAATAACTTTTTTTGGATTAAAAGTCTTGATTTTTGTTTTTAAAATTTCATTTACATTTATTAACAAAAATTTTGATGCTGTAGCCTTTCTCTTTCTGTAGTTTGTATTAATACTGTATTGATGTATGGATATTTTGACTTTGTTAAAAATATTTACATTGTGACTTGTGCAAAGTGACCTCTTTCAGAATGAAAGAAAGAATAAAAATGCCAGATACTGCATGGATTCCTAAAGGTAACATCTCTGTCATTTACTCATATTCTTAATGTAGAAGCTAATATTTAGCATGACCAAATAATCCGTCTAAGATTGACTTGGGAGTTCGAGAATATGTATGTTTATGGGTATAAACGTTTCAGTAATGGCCTTCAGCAGTTTTTGTTAAAACAAACACTTTATTCAGAAGGTCGGAAAATATTTGTGCTCTTTACATAAATTGCCTTCAATGTGCAGCCTTAATAATATTAGAACTGGTGTTTACTGCAGCTGGCTATCAATTAACATTGTAATTAATTTTGTCAAGACACTTCAAAGTGGTGTGTAAATATCTGATATAAAAGCAAGACAACATTTCATTTTGCATGTAATACAAATTAAATAATATTGTTTTTAAAACCCTTCATTAATAAAAATAAAGCTAAAATATTGTCTTGTTTACAGTCTGGAATTGATTTTCCTCCTGCTGATAACTGGTAATGGAGACGGTTTGTGAAGAGCAGTAATGAAATTGGGGCTTCCAAGAATAAAGGCAAAGAGATGGTTGTTTACTGGGAATGAAGATTCTACGTTTAAAAAAAAAAATTAAAGGTAAAAAAAGGAAAAAAAGAGAAAGAAAATGTTCCTCTTGACAGGAAGAAGGTCGTAGGTGCTTCTGTAGAGGGAGAGGGTGTTTGCAGTGGAGGATTAGTATTCTATCCATTCACTTTTTGTAATGTTTTCTAAGCAAAAATAAACAAATGGATAAGTAATAAAAATGTTTTCTTTGTGGAGATTAGAGAGAAAAAACTAAGCAGCAAAAGACTGTCTCTTCTTAGACTGTGATTAGAATGACAGCTCAGAAAAAAAAATGGATTAGTGAAACAATGAATTTACAGACCATCAGAAAAACAGTGTATGAAAGGTTTTTGGTCAGAATGATAATTCCAAGTGGAAGCAGATAAAATGCTGCATAGTAAATTCTTTCCAAACTGTGAAAAATGATAGTTTAAAAAATGTTTAAAATACTTGCAGAAAGCCAGGAGACTGAATAAATTAGGGTAAGAAATCAGTAATTCAGAGGACAGACTATAAAAAAAAAGGACATGTTACGACTATCAGTGTCCAGGCAGCATAAAACTATTGGGATAGTTTTGAATGGATATGAGATTATTCTTTACAAATTGTGTTTCTTACATGAGCCACATTATTTGCAGTGGTTGACTCATTAGAAGAGCCATATATTATGACTTTATGCTTTGGGGTTTTTTTTCTGTTATAGAGTATAAAATCTACAAACTGATGCACTGGTTTTTAGGCATTCTGTGTTTAAAGCACAGGCTCCCTCTGTCTGTATATTTGAAGCTTGCATTAAAAAGTTGGTTTGATCAAATGGCATGATAGATCTGAGGTTTCATATTGAAAGACATAGTGACATGGAATGGGTATCAACATTTTTTTGACTTAATGTGCTCTTTAGTGTAAGAAAAAAAGTTATTTAACGGCTTGCTTGCATTTTCCAAATTTTTGCATGCAAAGGCATCACATCTAAGGCTTCTCTCTCTTTCATTTTTTTCCCTCAGTGACTCACAAATTTGACTGAACTACCCTTTGAAAACTTTGCCTTTAGTTTGCCTTTGCATGAAACTTATGCTCTTATGCAGTAAGACATCTTTCATAGCATAGGTTGACCCTGGCAATTATAAAAAATGAACAAGAAAGTGATTGCATTTTTTTTTTTCAAATTCTGTACTATCTTCATTGGTACACTTCATCTTTCCTTCCTGTGCAATGTGCAGTGCAAGGTGTATGGATATTGACCTCTTGCACAGAGTTGTTGTGTCATTGTATTTATAGAATCATAGAATCATAGATTCATAGAATCACCAGGTTGGAAGAGACCCACCGGATCATAGAGTCCAACCATTCCTGTGTCTTTCTTCAGAAGAATAAATGAAGCAACCCCTGCCTGCTGTAGATGTCTCAAAATATTCAATTAAAAAGATGGGAGACAGTTTCAGTGAACAAGATTTACACATGGATTTTATTTAAGATTTTTTTTTCCTTTATTATAAGTGAAGCATTTAATGTACCTTAAAAAGAATCAAACAACATCCCCCCCTCCCCTCCCTCCCCAAGAACAAGCATATGTAAATAAAAAAGAAGCTGAAAAAATTATCTGCAGTTCAGGATCTTTATAATAATTCTGAGCAAGATAGTTTAGTTTTTAAACAGACCTGAAAAGAGAGCAGGTGCTGAGTTTCTAAGGGTAATGACCAGTAATCTGTAAACAACCCTGTGTGACAGAGATAGATACTGCAGGCTCACAGGGAACCAAAAGACCTGAAGGCAAAAAAGAGATGGCTGATTAATTGGTGGCAGAAACAAAAAGTCACACTGCTGCCACATTCAGGTTTTGGATTAACAATGCCTGAAACTGCAGGAGAGAGAGATCTGTGATACAGAGGTGGTGGTAGATGTCAGACACATCTCTGAAGCATGTGACACCATTACAGTTAACCAAAATAAAATCATCAAGTGCAAGGGAGTTGTTAGAAATGGACTTTCTCCCTTGGGGAAAGGAAGACATTCAGTCTGAAATTAGCTGCTCCCAGCAGCTGATGTAGTAATAGGATAGGGCAATATTTATTAAGTATTTCCTGCTCTCACATGTGCACTCTCAGAAGATGCTTGTTCCTGACTAGATAGAGACTGCAAAAAAATAGAGTTCTTACTAAGGTAAACTTAGTCTAAAGAATAGACAAAAAACCCATCTAAATTTAACTTACCCTATGTTTATTTGCCAATCTGAGAGGGATGTTTAGCAAAGTTTTCAATGGGCTGATTAGTATTAGGGTGAAGTTTGCATCTGAATATCCACAGTTTGTAACATCCCAACAAGCCCCAGCATCCAAGAATATTAGAATGACAAACTGCATTTCCTTCTCAAATTTCTTCTCATCTTCTCATTCTTCTGAGGAGGAGTTCAGTGAGTGAAAAATAAATAACAACTGTTCATTTCATGTATTCTCTGGGCCAGGATTGTTCAAGCCAAAAATAAATGCAGGAGGGTGTGTTGTGAGTTGTCATACCATCCTCTCCTCCCTAGAGTCTCCTAAGAGCTAATACGGTTACCAAGCAGAGGTGTTTTTCTGTATGTAAAAGCAACAGGGAATATTATCTTAGATTGATGCTCTATTCATCATCTCAGTTTTAGACTAGTCTGCCACATTTATTTGTACTTATGGGTGAACTAAAAAAATAGCATGTGATCTTCATATATGAGATTAGATAAATTGATCACCTGAAACAACTGAAAATGGGTTCTTTTCTATGTCTGTAGTTGATTTCCAGTAAATCCTTTTTACTTCAAGGACTGAATAGTGCCATAGAGTGTCTGTGAACTTCTGTTGAGATTTTATCACAGATGTCAGTTACTAAATTTTATCAGCTTTGCATGACAGAAAGATAGCGAGCATTTTATTTTAATGCTCTGGGTAGAATAAAGTTTTCTGATAGGGCAGCTACCGCCTGTCTTCAACTTACTTTGACCCTAATTCCATTCCTATCTGGAGATGTAAAACAAAGAATTTCAGATTCAAGTATGGGCCAAATTAACCTCATAGGTCTTGCTAGGAGCGCTCTGTCCTTTCCCAGCTCCTCTGTGCAGCAGCAAGAGCAGACAACATTAGCATTAGGTTTGATTTGTTTTTTGATAGGAATGAATGGATGTTATTAGATTATATGAAAGGCTGCCGGTCTAAATCCACACTTTTAGCTGCTTATGTATTACGTTAACTTTGGCAGGGAAACTGTTAAAAACGTTCTTCAAAACTATTGTCAGTGCTAATCACTGGCTCATGTCACTCAGAGCAACTGTTGGAAATCCATCAGCCTTTGCATTTCATTTAGGAGTTACACATAATTTATTTTGCCATCCAACAAAACAGATGCCACAAATAAGCTGTTGTGTTTGCATGAGACACTTTTTGCTTCATGGATGGCTCCCACATTTTCATGTTTGAAGGGAAAATATTTCTTTCAAAGCTTTTAGACTGTATTTGAAGGCTATAAATTTTATACCTGTATCTTTGTTGGAAACTTGCTTCATACCGGATTATTAAGCAACGGATTCAGTACAAACAACAGATTTTATTAAACCTTTTCCACCCTATCTTCTAATATTGCCAGCATGAATGTGCTTTACACACACTGTTGGACTTTCATCACTGTTAAGCCCATATATATACTGTTAAGCTCACATATATGCAATTATATTACTCTTCATTTGCTGTTCTATACATTTTTTACTGAAAAGATTTTATACAGATTTCATGTTCTAACTGGTCTGCTAAAAATCAGAATATTTTTTTTTAATTTTACCAATACCATGAAAGCTTAAAGACGTACCAAAGCATCATGCAAGTTGTTTAACAACATAAACAAGCATTGACTTTTAGGCTATAAAACCTAATTTACCACATGAAATTTCTCTTATGTAGTTCTGTTTATATTCTAATACATTTGATTATTCCTGGTAAGTGTGAAATGCTATTCATAAAAACAACTTTTGTTCAAAGTCATGTATGCATATACAGATACCCAGTGCAAGTGAATTAAGTTCGATCACATAGATAAACAACACAACTAAGAGGCAAATTATGATTTCCAGCATTAATTGCAACCTGTCCATATTTAGAAACCATATGGTGCTATATGTAGCATTTATACTCATTATAATCAAAAAGCTCAATAAAATAAATGTATGATATTTAACAGCAGAGTATAAATGCTACACATGGCTATAGGAAACTAGTCGTTTATATAATAGCACTTTTTACTTAATTTGTCCCTAGGGTTTGTTTAAAACTATTTGTAGAATATTAAAATGATCTCCCTAGATCACAAGAGTGTGGATATAAATGAGAATTCTTTTGATTGATTAGCCAATTACCACAAAGCACAGTAGTTTATACTCTGTGTATTAACAGATATGTTATTAGGAGATGGAGAGAATTAAAGAGCTATAAATACACCAAATGGAGCACGTATGCATAGTTAAATAAAAATAGCATTCTGAAGTCATATTCTTCTGGTTTGCCATCTGTATTTTGTGTTTTGGTGAGAGAAAGAGATTCATTTGCTTATTTACTTAATGCAGTGTTTACCAAATATGCTTTCATTACATTCCTCCTGACTCTTTCATTCTTTTGTCCACTTACTTTGCATCTTTGCATCAGTGCGTATGGTGGTACTCGGACTCCTGTGATGCCATCCATGAGCTTCTTTTAACAGGATGTGAATGCATGGGTAGGATGACCCTGCTGCAACCTAGCACAGCTCTGTGGCCAGTTTCATGTTTAAAGTCTTTTCCTTGGGCCAAGTGCAGCAGTGCCTGTGATGCTATGCAAGTGCAGAAGTTGATAACTTTAATGTTTTCATTTTGATATACACCTAAATTAAGGATAGATGACTAACTCATAATATTCGCTCCAATTCTCCTTTTAACAAGCATAGACTCCTTAAAATCGTGAGGTAATTCAAAATATCACATAGCTTTTTAATTGTTTCAGTACATACTATGTGTTTAGAAAGTGGAACCCACTTGTCAAGGCAGGACACAGAGGAGTGTTACAGACGTCACACACGCCTGTTGCAGCTGGAAATTTGCTTTCTTGATATCCAGCAAGATGTTGATATTATTTATTTATTTACTTTAATTAATTTCTAGGTCACAGAAAGAATGATATATTTTGAGAAACCTTGCTTTGAGCAGTTTGAGAAAATTAACCTCAAAAACTTTTGACATCAACCCACTAAAGAACATCTACTCTTAAAATTAAAAGAATTGCCTGAAGCCCATCTTTTTTAGTTCTAAAACAACATGAAAATGCTCTTTTTAGTTACAGGAATATTTTTATGCGTCCAAACAAAGGAGGAAGAAGTACAACCTAGAACAACATCTCAGTATGCATTTATAAATGTGAAAAGCATATCAAAGTATATGATCAAGTGTACAGAACCAGATGAATTCTTATGAGGAACAAATCCTGCTACATCCGCTGCAACAAAAGGTGGATAGCAGTAAATTCATGCACTGTGCAAATATAGCTTCCTACTAAGTAGCTCTTCCACACCACCTAGTGCCTAACTCTGATTATGGATTTCTTTGTCATGTATATCTTGAAGCATGAAATGTCAGTCAGAGCTATAAAAGCACATTAGCCAAGGAGCTGAGCAAATGACTTGTGGCCTGCAATATCTCTGTAATTTAAGTATTATAATGCCTACATTGCTTGTGTTTTGCATTTGAAACATGTTAGCTAGACTGACTTCTCTGAGCAGCAGCAGCATGTTGTTTGTGCCCACAGCCTCATTTATTTTGCTTGCAGTCTGTATTGTCATGAAAACATTTCATATGGACATTCTGTTCCTTCAAAAGTATTCAAGACATCTTCACCTCACAGGCATTTAACCAAACTGGCAGAAGAATTGTTTGGAGCCACTTCCTTCTCAAACTGCTGGTGAAAAACAGTAGCAGGAGTTGACAATACGCTGCTTCACCCAGAAGATCAGTCCTAAAATTGTGGTCCTTGTAAGCATATGTATTCACAAGAAAAACTGAAAAATAATATTCCTAAGTGTTGTTTGTCTTTGTCTTTTTCTGTGCTGATGCCAGGAGAAGACCCTACAAGTCATGGATGGCATTGATCAGGAGGGTAACTGTTTCTGAGCAACCAATAATTTGATTTGTTGTGATTATTCCTTCTCTGCGAACACTGAGGGCAAAATGTTCGACTTGGTGCAGCTCATGCTTATCATATAGTGAAGTTAAACTATTTTCTGCAGAGCATTTGTACTTTGAAGTGAAAATGGTTTTGCCCCTGTGGCATCGCAAATATTGTGACACAATTTTTTACCACTTTAAAATAGAAAAGTTTTTAAAGGAAGCATATTGATTCCTAAGATAAACTATGCCTGGCCTTATTTCAACCACCTTATATCTTTTTATTTTTCTATCAGACACTGGAGATTTTGCCAGAGCTTTTGAACAATGCAAATGCCCCTGAGTTTTGCTTTTCTTTGGACCAATAGCAAGTCCTTCTGTCCTTCCCTAAAGCTGATCTTTCATAAGAGACTAAATGCAGATCAACATCCCATTGAGAAATACTCAATAAGTGTCTAATAAGTTTTTTACTAAGTTGCTGAATAGGGAATAGTAGAAACAGAATTTCCATAAATTGACCTTTTAGCTTCAGCTGAGAAGCTATCTGATGAATAATAAGTAAATAAACTTCAACAAAAGGGAAAACATCAAACAGACGCTGGGGAATAGCGAGGTTGGGTTGCTTCATGAAGTAAAATGTAAGCAAGCGCCGATGGTGACAGTGAGACAGGGAGGACCGATGTCTTCATCACCAGCGAGCAAGAAGGACAGAGCAGGACCAATGAGAGGAGACAGGTTTGGGCAGCAGCCCTGTGGTGGCCATGCAAGTCTGCAGTGATAAAGTAAGTTCATGGACATTCCCCACTTTTTTTTTAGGATATCAGTGTTATATTGCATTGCAGGATCTCTGGAAAGGTGAACTGTATTTTTTCACTAATTCCCTGTTTCTGCTTCTTAATAAGCCTCCCTTCTCCTCTCCCCAGTTCTTCTCTCTCTCTCTTTGCATTTCCATTCCTGTAGAGGCATGTTATTGCTTTCCACAGTTTATATACATATGCATGTTTGCATTTGTCACGAATCAATAGTTGTTTTATGCTAATAGAAAAACTGAATATGTGCAAACGGCCTTAGAATTGATAAATTAGTTAAAACCAGCCACATATCATTGATTCCATCTTAATTCACTTCTCAGAATTCTCTTTTAATGAACCACATTCCCCTTCCACTTGCCAGGTGGGAGTGAGACAAGACAATGCCAAATATGAAAATAGAAATGGGTAATGACTTCAGCTTTAGAGAGCCTTAGAAAATTTAGAAAGATACCTCTCTCAATGTCTCTCTCTCTCTCTCTCACACACACACTCTTAAGCAAATTGCCAGCTGAAAACCCTTATAGCAAAGACTTCTTAATTGGGGTTTGATTTGTAAGGAAATAAATTAAAATGCAAACTATTGTAAGTCTTCCAATCTTTCTTCCACAGAGAAATAAAAAAAAAAATTAAGCTGATTATTTAGGAAGGTTGATTTCCTACAGAGTCTAAGGTAGGTAGCTAATTTTAGATTAAATGAATACTCTTTTTCAAGGTCCTCATTAATGTATGAAGTGGAACTGAGTGACCCTGAGTGTGCTTCCTTCAAGAAAAGTCAGTAGAATTTGGGAATGTAATCTTTGTGTTATTCGAAAATTATTTTTAAACTCCATGACTTAATGTATAATTTTTAGCTTTGCTCATAAATTCCAATCATTTTTATGACTGATCTGTAATATTATTTTCAAAATATTTTTCCAAATCTGAAGCTTTTCTTTAAATATTATAAAGGAAATGTTCAAATCCAAGTCAGTCTTAGGAATTAATGTAATCTAATCACTGTGAGAGCACATTTGTCAAGCTGGTTTCCACATAAACACAGAGAATATTGAATTATGTAGTCATAATTGCTGAAAATTATGGGGAGAAAAGAGTCATACCATTAGAAGTAAAACCATTTATGTACAGGGAAAAAAATCAAAACAAAACCTGACCTTATATCTGCAGTTTCTAAATTTACAAGAACATGTTTGCTCCTGATTTTACCTGTAATGTTAGATTGCAAATACTTTCCTGTATTTTTTTTTTAATGACTCTTCATATATTCCTGCCAATGTAGCAAGACTTACTGTGATCCTGAAACAAAATATCATAGCACATTGGCACATTCTAGAAAGCTGGATTTTTGAGACAGTGCGGTGTGAGGACTTAAATCTTTCCAGAAGTTTCTACCGTGATCTAATATAACAGGCTTGGACAAGATGGAAAGAATGATAAGTAGTGGCTAGAGATCAAAGATAAATACAAGCAGCAACTGTGAAGGAGAATATGAGAGCAAAAGATGTGTGGTTTTGTGTCAAACTAATCATCCATTTATCTGTCTTCAATATTTGCAGTTGGAAATACGATGCTGGAAGAAACCATGACCCAGGCTTCTTCTCTGTCTTGTAGACTTCATAACGCTGCTAGCATCAACAACCAACAGAAATATTAGAGAATACATCCCTAAAAAAGGACAACGTAAAAATAATAATTCAAGGGTTCATTGAAAATGATAAAATGGTTTGAAATTTTTGCGTTTTTTTTAAACTTATATAAAGATTTTCTCTCCTGAGGTCCAGAAATTGCTTTTAACAAAGTAGAACAGAGACTCTTGTGAGATGTGCCTTGCCAAATGCCAAGTAAACAAATGAGATAAACTGCATGGCATGGCAATATTGTCAGGTATCGGTGTTAGTTTTACGGTTAGACTTGATGATCTCAAAGCTCTTTCCCAACTTCATGATTCCATGATTCTGTGACTCCTGCTGGACTGGATTTGTAATATTTTTGTAATAAACATTCCCAGCTTCACTCAACCAAGCTTAGACTCTTAGACTGATCCCATAACATTCATTCGAATGTCACAGTTTCCTCAGATATATTCTTTTTTTCAGTTTATGGTTTGTTCATGAATAACTGAAATGACATCTTTCTGTATTGTGAGCATTAACCTTAAATCAAGTAATACTTTTCAGATGTGAGGACAAGTTACATGGACTTTTAACTTCCATTACATTTTGTTCCTATAATAAATGTCAATGATATTACGAAAAATGAATCCTGAAAATTTTAATGCATATTGAAGTCAATGGGAAGACATTTTTTGAAGGAAGGAACAGTAATTTAGGATGCTTCCATCTAAGAAGACATGTAAAAAGATTTTATTGGTAGAAGAAAACAATCGAGAGGCGTTTATTCCATGAAATAGATAAAAAAATGTTGGAGTTAGAAGTCAGGGTAAATTACTGGCCAATGAGATGCATACTGTTCAAAAATGTAACTTAGTGGGAACATAACCCCAGGATTATTTAGTTCTAAAAATATGTTTGTTCACTTAGTTAAATATGCCACTTACTATGATTCTGTTATTGCTTTTCTGAGTACTTCCTACCAAGTTTTCAAATTAATGTTTTTATACATAGTTATCTGTGAAATTTTCATTTCAAATATGTTGGATAAACCTTCAGTTCCTGCTGAGCACACAGCCACTAGTGTGACATTGCCTGGAGAGAAAAAACATTGTTATTCTGCATGATTTTGTATAAGGCAGTACTTTCCTTACTTAATCCAAGGTCATTATTGTCAAACCACAGTGTGTTTTCACAAATATCAAGCATTTCCTCAAGAAGGAATAGTGGCAACATGGAAATTAAAAAGTTAAAAGCTGCTGATCAAAGGAGAGAAATCTTGTCAAAGGAAGAAATGGTACTTTCATTTAAAAGACTGAGCTGCTTACACAGAGAAACAGATAACAATGAGATACATTTTGGAACCAGGGAAAAATTATTTGTTTCTTTCATATGAAAAATGTTTTGGTTTTATTGTTGTTATTTCCTTTTTTCTTTGCCCCTCCCACTCCTCCTTTCCCCGCTCCCAACAGGAAAAAAAAATTAAATGACTTATGCTGAGACTTCTCTATGCTGCAATATAAACACTTGTGTCAGTATTGCTCTTAGGTTAAAACATTAGATTATACTGTTAGATAAAATGCTAATTTCTTAGCAAATTATTTATGGTGCATTTAAACCAAAAAATAAAATTTAACTACATAGTGTTCCCCATTTTATTCTAATGTGTTTATCTATTTCTTAACAGAGCTTGATGACAAATATTGAATTTTCACTCAGAATGATTAGTACTCTTCAGAAGAATGAAAGATGTTATGTTCAAATTATGGGAAGGAAGTGGAGGTAAAGTCATTGAAGTAGGCTGAAGCAAGCACATGAAAGGTCAATGTTAAATAAAGAGCTATACATGAAACTAAATAAGACAGTGGAAGATAAAAAAGGGGTTTCCTGCCTTTCTGAGATGTTGAACTGTAAATGTTACCATGCTGTAAATGTTTCGTGATTTCCATTATTTGCTTACATCACTGAGTACCACATTCTGATCTTCCTGTTACTGATGCTCCCAGGATAAGTTGATGATTACTTAGGTTGGACGTGCAGATTCCTGCAACAGACTGGTTGGATAAAATCCAGCCATGGAAATAAGCAAAAGATAACAGATCACTGTTCAGCCTTCCAAGAGCCTCTTCTAGTAACTGAAACACTAGTGAAACTTTGAAAATTAAACTAGTTTTGAATCTTCTTTATCCATCCAGATAAGCTCATCAGACATAGTTTAGAAGCATTTGGTGTCAGCTCGAGGCACATGCACAGTCTTGGTTAACTCATGTCTTCCATCTCTTTGACCCATCTTAAAACCCACAGATAAGGCATATGTCAAAGATTTAGCATCTTTTCATAAACACTTTTCTCAATGCAAACATTTCTAATTATGGTCATCCCAGTTATAAATAAATGCACGTAGCTGTCCCTTCAAAAGAGCTTTTTTACTTGAAAAGTGTTCTCATAAGCTTTTTTTATTCTTGCTCCAAAGTGCATATGTTCAAGGAGATTTTGCAGCATTTTGGTCTTCTGAGCTAAAAATGCTAGAAAAACATTATCATCTTGACTTTTTAGATTTTCACCTCTTCATCTAATTATGAAGTAAAAGCTATATTGGTTGCTTGGTTTTTTTTTTAATACTCCTTTGACATTAAATAGCATCCAAATAACTTCCAAGATTTTAGCCTTTTGTGGCAAATAATGAAATGCAGAAAAGAAATTTCTGCCAGGTAGCTAAATTGACCTTCTGCGAATAAGCCACTTTTTCAAAACAGTGATTTTTATCACTCAAGAATCTAATCTGAACCATTCTGAAATTACAATTTTTATGAACTGTATTGGCATCTTTTGTTTTCTGACATTAATGCCTTTACCTTTACAGACTCTACTATCTAACTTACAATAGCTCAATGTTAAGAATACATTTAAATATATTACTGTACTTGAATAATTATGTATCTGTTTTTTTAAAAACAGAATAGCATCAAATCCTATTATGAATTAGCAAGTGTATGATAATATATTCTTATTTACTTTTTTTAATAGTTATTTAAATGAGCTGATGTTCACAGTAGTTAAATTGGAAAATTCCCAGAGGTCAGCAGTATTACCAATGCCTTGCATTGTAATTTTAAAATTACTTGAGATAAATTGACAAGAAAGTTCATTAATACATTAATTTGCAATACTGTGAATTTTTAATGAAGTGATACATAGGTAGACTTCTGCATTTGTGCTATAGCAAATCATTTGCACTGCGAATAAAAAAAATGTATGTATACATATACATAGATAACTTTGAGGAGGAAAAACATGGACATGCACATCTCATACTAAAATCAAGAAGAAATTAAACCCTCTGTTGATATTTCTTCTGTAAGTAAGTACAAGTGCATGCAAGCAACTTGTAAATAAGGTTCTGTAACAGAAATATAAGCATTAATGCAAGAGTTAACATACCTGTCAGATCAAAAATTGTCTATCTGGTTCTGAAAGAGACCAAATTTCCCTGGTATTTGCAATTCCTTCAGACTCTTGTGGGTATTTTCAGTATTCCATCTGATTTCCTTATTTTGCATCCCAAATTATCTGTATCTTTTACCTTACAATAACACTTAGAGTAAAAGTAATAGTAGCTATGTGCCCTTCATCACTAGTTTCCCAGTCCCATGCTTATTTGCTCCCTAAATTGATAGGAGGGGCCTCAGAAGTATCTGAGAACTTCTTTATATCTTTCTTTTCTCTCTCGAGTTAACAGTACGCAGATTTTCCACTTTCTATGGAAAAGTTCTAATTGTCTCATTAGGCATTCTATGATGTAACACATGGTAAGACACAATGATGTACTACGGTTTATTTATAGAAGATGTCAACATCTGACTTTTAAAGCTATTCCACTTAGTATTAATTAAATAGCTGTCTGTGGATGTGAGAAAGTCAGGGGAAAATTCTTTATTGCTTTGGTCTAATAATCTTTTCACTATTATTTGGGCATTCACAAGAGGTAGAAACTGTGAACATTCATCTATAGCATCCTTCTCATTCAGATTGATAATTCCATTGTTTCCAGAATCTGATAGCTAAGGCAATAGGAAGAGAATGATCTACATATAAAATCCAAATGAAAAGGAGAAACTGAAAAAAATCTTTCATGTATTGAATTTCTGAACTCTGTGGCTGAAAGAAAGGAACCATTTTGGAAAGCCTAACTGATTAGGCAAGTTCAAAAACTGCCCAACAGGTTCCATCTCTGAAAAAAAAATAAATATACATATATACATCCAAAAGAGTGTAATCATAAGGCACTTGTTTGGGCTGCCAAAAGGAATTGCTCTGCAATGTCACAAGGGGAGACAGTGAAGCCCAATGAGCAGCAATAAGAGAGACTAGCTGATATTTGGAATGAGGAAAACCCAAGCAAGTGAGAAATCAAACAATAAAAGAGAGGGAAGCTTAATGAAAGCATAAAATGTAAAGGATAAACACTTTGGCAAGTCAATGAGCTTAAGTAAAGCATCAAGGTAAATGAAGTCAGAACTAGCAGTGAAAGGGATCTAATGGATCATTAACCAAGAAGCCAAGGAAAAATACAGGAAGATGAGGGACGGAGCGAGATATTAGAATCATAGAATCATAGAATAACCAGGTTGGAAGAGACCCACCGGATCATCGAGTCCAACCATTCCTATCAATTGAAGCTGAAGTTGGAGAGGAAAGCTGAACTGTTGATCTAAAAGAAAGAACCATAAAGGTTTAAAAATTTCTCTCCTGGAAGATATACGAAAGCAGCATATATCATTAAGTAGGCTTTTGCATGCGTTCTTTAATGAAAGATGAAAGCTTTCCATCTGAATTTAATCTGCTTACTCAGATTCTACATGTGCTCAGTATGTGCTCAGAGCATGTGTACCAACAGCCTACTGTTGCCAGGCCAGGCAAATATTGGTTTTACATAATTATTCAAGTTCCTTTTTGAGTCAAACCTGCAGTCATTATGTTTACCCAGCACATGACTCAACCTGTATGGCAAATCATTGTGTAGTTCTCGTGAATAAGTGAAAAATTTTGGATGTAAATATAATATAGTAATAAAATCCTGTTACTGCTATAAAATAACATTTGATCCTAAAATCTTAAGTTTAGAGCTTGCATACCGCTTGTGGATGCACTATGGTAGGATCCAAGCAGTGTTTTCTGTGGATATTTCTGTCATCCATGCAGACAGGACTATTACATCGCAGTTTGACTGTTGCTTGCTCATGCTAGAGAATGTCAGAAGGACAACAGCCATCTCTCACGGTGTTACAGAATTCTAATATAGAGATTGAGCTCCATCTCGTGGAAGACAGACAAGGTTACAGTGATTTATTTATTTATTTATTTTGTTCCCCTTCAGAATAGGCAGGCTCATTAATTTCCTGCTGAAATATTTCCTTGCTGAAGTTTTAAACAGATAGGGGAAAAAAAATGTTGCAACACGCCTCATATTAATAAGATGCTCTAGGACATGAAGAAGTGAAAATATTGGGAGAAAGAGCCACAGCAGACAGTGGTTTAGTGAACATTGTGTAATACAGGAGATGAGAAAAGCACAGCTATGCATATTTCTGCATATTGACATAAATGCTGGCTTTCAGCACTCAGGCTTTTAGGTTCATTAATAATTCACTTTACTGACTCTGTGAAAAAAATTCTCAGGTGTGTCTACTCTTATTTTGATTTTTCAGTTATAATGTAGAAGATAATGTTACACAATCTTTATGTAAATAAGTGAATACATTCTCAGAAGTGCATACAGACAGTCCAAGCAGATTATGAGTCGTAATCTGTTCCGTTAAACTTTTCTGTTGAAGACTATAGTATTAAAGACAGCTTAGGGAGTAAATGAAGTAATTTTGTGTTTATAGCACATACTGCTAAACATTAAAAATGTTGTCAACACTGAAAAAGTTCATTTCTGGCTTTAAATTAAGTATAACACTGCAAGGCATTCAATATGGTATGCTAAGTGGAGTTATTAAAAACTGAAGGAAATTTCCAAAGATTCACTCATAATCCCTCATGCCTATATATATATGACAGAAAAACCTAAACTGTACGTTTTTGGCAGCTGTAAACACACAATCATCTGACATTACATTTTTTAAATTCAGATATTCCAAGATAAAAGTTTTTGTTTGTGGTGGTGTTTTTGGTTCTTTTGGGGGTGGTTGTGTGTGTGTGTGCATGTGTTTTTAATCAGTCCCTTAATATTGAAGCATCAAAACTACAGACAAGCTCTGAGTGGGGGTTTGAAAAGTGGCAGGTATATAATTCTTGTACGAGTTCTAGAGCTTTTACAAATTCTCTCGGAAGCTGTCTGTGTCCCTTTCCAGCTTAATACCTTTCCAAATATGGTTAAAAAAGTATATGCTAATTGAATTTTTGAAAAAAACCCTTTCCCTGCAATTATAACTTCAATTTTTAGCAGTTCTTTTGAGAATTTATTGAAGTTTTAGTGAAAAGTATGTTCCCAAAACTTACCTGGCTTCTAGCTTTGTTCTTGTTCGTGTGATATTTCTAAAGCAAAGGTTTGACTTGAGGTTTCACTCAGGCTCAGGCTTTAGTACTTACTGTAAAAACTAAATATGAATTTAGAGCGAGTTTTCCAAGTGAATTTCCTGTGATGTAGATATGTGACTCGTGACAAAAGACATGGACGTAACTCCTCAGTGTGCAGGAGAATAAAATGAACAAGTCACATAAAATAAAATAAAATAAAATAAAATAAAGCACTAAATTAACAACCTGTAATTCCTTCTCTCCTCCCTCTCCTTCATCTGTTTGAGCTAATTAAAGGCTGGACTCAGTCTTGTGTATTGAGGGGGAGGGAAGAGAGAGAAAGGGGGGGGTGGGGGAAGAAAGTCCTCCCTGTTTCTAATGGTATGAGTACTGGTACCAAGCTATTTCTTTACATTTCTCTTGAAAGAGAAGGAAAACTGCCTCTAGCATGAAGGATCAATGTACCTGAAATGCTACACAGAGTCTTAGAGCAGAAAGTAATGAAATATGATCTGTACGAGGAAGCATTTGACACTAGCTGTCCTGCCTGGACTTAAATTTCAGGTGCTCAATACAGATACGGCACAGCTGAGAAGTCCAGCACTTCATGATGGTAGACACTCAATTATGTGAGCAGATTCTCTAGAGAGCCTTTCTGCAGGCTTAGTTTGCTTGAAATGAGCAGGTGAGTTAATCCTTTCCAACTCAAAGCTCTCTGCCAGCAAAATAACTGATAAAGACTTCAGGTCTTATCAGTCTCAAGTAGGATTCTTTCTTCTACTTTTAAATTAAGATTGTCTTAGCACTTTTTAAGCAAATGATTTCACAAGTCAACCAGAGAATAATTATCTCTAATGCCTAAAATAATCTCTATTCTTGTTAGATGCCCTCTCAAAAGACCTGGAGCTGGAAATTACCTCTGGTACAAGACAGGGCACCACAGGTTCTCTTTCTGAGAAGAATGTTATCTTCCTCAGTTTGAAGAAGGGAAAGTTCTAGTCCAAGAGAGCCCCCAGAGCTGGTCCTGGACTCTGGAATGCTGTATAAAAAGTTATATTAAAGTTACACAGGAAAGCAAGACACACACACTGAATTCTGTCTGCAAATATCCCAAATGCCAAGCACAATTTTTGTAAGGAACTTCTTTGTCTCTTCTGTGAGAGTGATTAAAGTTTCCCTTCTCTTCAGCTTGGGCTCTTCTTGTGTCTTTCTTCCCAGCTAAGTAGCCCCATGTGACCAATTCTTTTTTAATAACTTTTCATTATTTTGCAGTTGTTCTAATTCTTCTTTTAATCATTACATGAAAATGTTAACATTTTTTTAAGAACAGTGACACAAGAAATTTTAAACCTTCACAGCTCCAAATAAAAGCTATAAATGTGTTCTATATATGGTTGGATTCGATGATCTGGTGGGTCTCTTCCAACCTGGTTATTCTATGATTCTATGATTCTATGATACATACAGAAGCAGAAAGTTAAATTTTGTACTTTTGATCAAATTTTTAAATATATTCCTTTGAGATTTTGAAATTTTTATAGATTTGGGTTTTAGATTCTTGCATGGGAAAATTTTTAAAGGATGTTTCAGACTTTTATGATACTTTTATAACACACTATGAACACAAGCAACATTTTTTCATAAATCATGAAACTTTTAGCAGTAGCAACTATCTGAAAATTACATGTTATGCCAAGATTAAAAACATATCTGCACTGTGGTTTTCTGAATATTGTCTTCTGAAAGAAGCAGAAAGAAGAAATGAAAGAAGGAGAGTTCTGCTGTAGGAACAACATTTAAACTATAGTCAACATTACTTAGTGATTACTGATTCATAAACAACCTGATATATCAGAGATATTTCATCCACAAACATACCAATCATTTGAAACAGCACCACAGGCTCCAGGTAACAATGTGAAATAATTTTTTTATAAAATGAAAAATCTTTCTGGGCCTTAAAACAGGTAGGAATTGAGATACTGAAGCATCTTTCTTCATGTAAAAATACCTATTTTCATAGTTCAAAATGATCTTTTAGGAAATATTCCATATGATACTTCTTAGGAACAGATTGTGCCTTAAGGACTCTGATATGTCATATGATATGAGCCGAGTGTGGCTTTCAGAGCTATTTTGATTGCAAAGAACTTGAAGTCAGTATGCATTTTATGTAAGCAAGAATGAAGAATTGGACATTTTATGATATTCTAATGTATTAAAGCTGTAATGCAATTAATATGATCTGTAACAAAGACAGAGAGTTATTTATCAACACTCAGTAAAATCACATTCTGGATTAAGAACTTGTTCTGAAATAAGTACCAGATGGTGATAAGATGAAATTCACTGCAAAAACATCATTATTTTCTGTATAATTCACTGCATAAATGACTCATATTCAGTTCTGAAATAAGTATTCTGGCAGCTGTAACTCAGTATGTATCATATATTTGCTTTCAATTTATACTGGCGTTACTGACAGTGGAAAGTTCCAGGTAATTTTATCTGGAATAATTAAGAAGTCAAAAGCATGAAAAAGGGAATTCAGTCTCCTAGATGTTTTTCTAAAGGAAATTACAATATTCTTAATTTCAAGATGAAATTCATATGGAATGGTTGGACTCAATGATCCAGTGGGTCTCTTCCAACCTGGTTATTCTATGATTCTATGATTCCAAGACAATATTAAAGCCTCTTTTCAATGTAGATATTTAAAAAGATTTATTATTATATTCATGTTTGACTAAAATGTGAAAATTTCTTCCTTGTATAATCCAGTGTACAATGATGCCACTATAGAATCTGCTTAAGGACTGTTTTCAGAGACTCATGGAAAGATTCAGTTTGAGTGCAAAGTCTCGAGGTCATCCTGTTGAAGATCTAGTCCAAATCTGAATTATATTCATCTTGAAATTAAGGGAGAATGCTGAGAAATTAACCATGCAAACAAAAGAATTTCTAATGTAGAAGTGAGATGCAAATTATTATAATGTGCTGGGATCATCATCACAAACAGAAATGAATACACAAACTGTTATTAAAAATACAAACGTTAAATTGAATATAGCTCAGCAACACTATAGTGCATCTCTGTAACAAGAATTCAGGGAGAAAAAACATTACAGAGTGACTAATGTAAGTTAGAAGCTAAATACTGCTCGTCATTATATTATTTTTTTCATATTGGATGGTTTATGTTTTAGCCATCAGTTGTTCACTACAGTAAATTAGACACACAGATGTTTATCCCAGTAAGGTTTAATGTCAAAACTGAAATAATTCTTTTATTTATTTGCTAAAACATCGTAGCTTATTTTTTCTTATCCTAACTATTATAGAAAAACAACTTGCTTTATTTTGGTTAACAAGTTCTCAGAAATTCTTCACAGGTGGGAAATTCATCCATTTGTTTGGAAGAAACACCTGGCAGATTGACAAATAAATGCATAATTATTTCAATGATAACTTTTAATTAATTCTCAGAAATCCTTTTAATGCAAGGACAAAGTTGCAAAGGAAAATTCGTAGCAGCTACTTCTTGGATCTCACCTGGACCTGGAAAATTCTCAGACATTTTAAATGGACATTCTATTTCTTCTGCAGAAGCAATTCTTGGATATTTACTTTGTCTGATCAATAGATTTCTCCAGCCACTTGGCAGTTCATTATGGCATTGTCGGCTTTTTCAATGACATCTGCTGTTCAGATAGAACAGACAACATCATTCCTGCAATTTTGAAATTAAGTTTTCACCAAGGCTGTGGGAGATACAGGCTCCATCATTTCCTGGGTTTTAAACTAGTATGATGTCAAACAAAAAAAACCCAAGACTGTGCCTGTAACTCTTTCTTTTTAATACATTAAGAAAGTCAACTGTGATCACTTTCAAAATAGTTTCCCTCAGAGCTGACATGTAGCTGCATATGATGGTGACGATGTTCAAAGCAATTCCACAGATCATTTTCTGAAAGGCTGTTGAGGAACTTTGTTGTTTTTGCTTTCACATCTACAGACAAAAAATGGGTTCCTTTGAGCACCAACTAGATCTTTAGGAAGAGGTTTAAATTCCAGGGAGGCAGGTATGGAAAATAGGGTGGATGCTCAAGCGCAGTGTTGTTACTAGCTAAAAAATGCTTCACAGACAGAGCCTTGTGGGCTGCTACATTGTCTTGATAGTAACTCACTGTTCACTCTTGCACAACAAGGCTTTCCAACCAAGGGTAAGAAAACATCTATATTTTAAGGTGCATCCACTCAAGCTGAGTGAAGCAAATGAATTGAGCCTTCGTCTCACTGTCACAAGTTATAAAATGTTTTATAACAATTTCTATGTCTCTCTCCTCCCACTCTTGAGTCCTGAGGAACAGGGTTACTTTGAGGATTTCTTGTGTCAGACCTCGTGTTCTTTACTGATTAAGAAAATATTCCAATCACAGTCAGCTTGACTGCACTTTCTACCCCGGCTGGTTTGTTAGACACTGAGCAAGGATATGACAAGAGGCTAGCCTAAGTGCTAAACTGTAGAAATAATTTACGAACTGTAAATACTAATCTAAAAGAGGTTTCACATGACAAGTTCAATGCTATTGTGGATAAAACAAAAATAATTTGAGTGTCTAAATCCTAGTTTGTCGTACTCTCCCCCACTGTCTTGTCACTTAAACTAGGGTAAATACATTTCTATTTGATTTTAACTTCTCCTCATCTGAGTTTTCAATATATATGAAATTTCACATTCTTACAATCTTAGAAACACTTATCTTCTGTTAAATTCTGTTATGACAGAGAAACACGGTGTTCTTCTAACTAAACATTATAAGGGATTGTTTCTAATAATGTACAGTACTGAACCTCTCTCTAAACAGAGCTTAGTTACTATCTTAGGAAAAAAACCCCACACAAATCAGTGAAGCAGCAAACAGAAAACCCTTGGAGTGGGTTTAAAGTATCACAGTATTCTATTTATCTAAATTATCATCTGCTGTTTAAATAATTGCCGAAGAGAAAGACTCAGTCCTAGAGGTGTTCTCAAAATTCAGATTTTTTTTCTTTGCCGAGGAAGAAATCTTTCACAATGCTTTCACTGCTCCAGGTAATACAGTTCTCTTCTTCTGATACATGATTATGATAGAGAAAAACTTAAGAATTGGAACAGAGAGGAAAAAAAGAGCACAGCTCCATAGTTTACTTGCAAGCTCATCCGTTAAGTAAAGGAAATTCTTGGGTAGAAGTGTTTCTGGACTACAAGCATCGTGCGTATATATCCTATTTTACAGATTAAGGGAAATGCTTATTTTTCCCATCACCATCATTTCCTTCATAATGGGAGGCTCTCAGCCTTGAAATTCTCAGCCTAAAGATTCTCTTTAAGTGGCTGAACAGAGCTTTTCCTCTTCCCAATGGAATGATGATTTCTACCTTCTTCCCTAGTCCCTAGTTAGATTCAGCATTATTTTTCATAAACACACTGTGCAGTTTATTTGTCAGATCTGAAATACCATTCAAGCAGATTCTAGAAGCAGTAATTTGAGGACAATCTCCCCTTCCCTCCTCCCCAGGGTAAGAATCTGTGAGTTTAATATAAACTTCAAGAAACAAGGTGAAATACATAAAAGATTGAAAGGACTCAGACTGAGAGTATTGGAGTATTCTGCCTTCTTTAGATAATGATTAGCTGTTTGAATCTGGGAAAAGAAAGAAATCTCTCTATTTATTTTCCCACATCCAAAAATTTCAGGCAGAATTAGGTGTCTGTACTGAATGTAGTAGAATGGAAGCCAGATGTTTTTCCAACTTGTATGGATTTCATTAATAAAAGTTAATAACAGCACTATCCCTTTCTGGGAAACAGGCAATTAAGTAAAGCTTTACTACCACCGAGAAGTAATCTCAGATTTTCAATAAACTGTCCTTCTAATAAGGCTTATTGCTATATCTTAAAACTTTTAAAATAAAATGCCAATGAGCAATTAAATTGTCACTGCTCTTCATTGTACTGTCTGTTAGTGAAATTACTGAGAGTAGCTAGTGGCAATTTTTGCAAAGCCAGTAATAATAATTTCATTATTGTCAGATTTTAATCTTTGACGTTAGATGCACCTGTTCTATTTAAGTTGGTTTTGGAGTAATATCATTTACTGATGGACTAACACAGTAAAACTGAATATCATACATTGCAACCAAACATTAGAAATGGTAAACATTTCTGTTTGGGTTTTTTGTTGTTGTTGTTGGTGTTTTTTTTAAATAAATAACAGTATGGGAATATCCAAGTCGAATGGAAACTCCATTCAGGTCTGTGGATTTCCCAGCTGTGACTTAACTTGGTATCAGGATTTCTAGTACACACTTTGCCACCAATTTTTTTAGAGAACTTTGGCAAAATAGGGACAGTAAGAAAGTTAGGCCATGACATTCTTTCTTTAGGGATGCTCTTAAAGGACTATGTGGTTCCATGACCTCAGTAAATCATACTACCTAGCCAGAGGAATTTTATAAGCTTTGATCCATTTACATACCCTTTTCTGAAATATGTGATTGGTGTGCCTGGAAAGTAGGCCCATGGGATCAAATTATTCTTCACTTCAGGTTTTCAAACTATGTGCAACAAATTTTATTCCATGATTACAGCTATTTTTCCTAGTTAACACAAAATTTCCAGTCAAATGAAAGAGAAAGGGATTGGTATCAGCCTATGAGCTGCTGTTCATCTTTTCATCGTGCTTATTAAGGTGTGATATATGACTGGAAATTATGTAGGTAAAGTAGCCCCATCTCCTGCTATTCTATAATCCCTGTCACACACTTGTTTAGATGTGTCTTGAAAGCTAGTAGGTTTTCCTTCACTAATCCCCTTGGGAGTTTATTCCACATTCCTTTAGCTTAAATAGGTCTTTCTCCTCCTGGGAATTTTGCTCTCTCTCTCACTCTGAGGTATTTAGAATACAGCAATCATGTCTGTTCCCGTTATTTGTTTGAATATATGCATTTTTTTTTTAATATGCTGTAAATCACGTGGTGTTGCTGCTGGTCCCTGATTAGATTGTTGAATCTGTTAAAAAGCAGGAGTTGGGTTGCTTGTACTAGTTACAAAATGGTTGGATCAGTAGCTGGGGAATGATCCGTTAGGCAAACGCCAATTTATATAAAGTCCTTTGAGACTGAATGCTGTGCTACTCATTATATTATGTCATATCTCTTATTTAAGCTGCTCTTATCAGGAGTTGCTTCATACCTAAAGAATGTCACCTGCCATGTTACCACAGCAGCTGGAACAGCTTCTTGCAGCAAGCAGCCTCCCTCAGCAACTGTCTTCACTGACACAAAAACAGGATGGGGAGGGAGCAGCAAAGAAAGAGAAGGGATACTGTTTAGCTGGTGTTAAAAGCTATTCATTGGTGTAATCTGCTTCAGTGCATTTTAGTGGCTTTTAATCCTTTTAACTCTTTTCTGAGCAAGTGTTTTCCCACAATAAACTTGCAGTTCATTTCTCCCTGTACAAAGTGATGCTTGTTTGATCAATGCCTGATGAAATCTTACCTAAATCTTTAAAGCAAATTATTGATTGAACAATTATACTTCATTTATATTAAAGTACTATCTGTTTCCCCATTCAGTCCTCCGTTCCTTTATCTGATATTCTGTAGACCCTCATTATAACTCTATTTATAAGAACTGACACATTTAGACTGTAAATCAATTTTCCATTTTCATTGTATTGGAGAAATTGCTTTTCAATAGGATTTTGCTCCCTCAAAGGACAGGTTTAATATAGCACTTCCATTTAATTGATCCACTAGGTTTGCTATGGAAGTGCTTGCCAAGGTTACACAGGTGAAGTAACCCACAGTATTCTTATTGCTGAAAAAGCTATTTCAGTCTAAAATTAATGTTGAACTTTCTCACCTAGAAAATGAACAGCTATTAGGCTGGTTTGTGTGATGCTGAAATCGTTTCCTGGTTCAACGCCATGTTGAGCTTGTATATCCTACTTGATAATTTGTATTTCAGCTCTGTGAAATGACTGGGACTAGCCATCTCCCTACAATTTAGAGACATTTATATTGATCCTTTATAGAGTCACAGAATGGTTTGGAAAGGGATCTTAAAGATTATCTGGTTCCAGCCCTCCTGCCATGGGCAGGAACACCTTCCACTAGGTTGCTCAAAGCCTCATCCAGCCTGGCCTTGAACACCACAAGGGATGGGGCTTCCATGACTTCTCTGGGCAACCTCTTGAGTGCCTCACCACCATCACAGAAAAAAAAAAAATTCTTCCTGATATCTAATCTAAATCTACTCTCTTTCATCTTAAAACCATTACCTCTTACCTTATCGGTGCACTCCCTGATAAAGAGCCCCATCTCAGTTTTCCTGTATGCCCTTTTAAGTTCTGGATGGCTGCTATAAGGTCTCCCTGGAGTCTTCCCTGGGCTAAACAAGACTAGTCCTCTCAGCCTCTCCTCACAGAAGTGCTCCAGCTCCCTGATCATCTTTGTGGCCCTCCTCTAGGCTTAGTATAATCCACATGTTCCTTGTGCTGAGGACTCCAGAGCTGAAGGCAGCGTTCCACGTGAGGTCGTGTGAGAGCGGAGGGGTAGAATCACCTCCCTTGACCTGCTGATCACACTTCTTTTGATGCAACCCAGGATTCAGTTGGCTTTCTGAGCTGCAAATATACATTGCTGGCCCTCGTTGAGCAATTAATTGATGAATATGAATACGTAAGTTTGTTAATATGTTAAAAGTACTACCTTGAAGAATTTACAATCTCATTAAAATCTTGAAGAAGGAAGAGCTGTCTTCTCATCTAAGTATTTCAGAATGATGTCCAGAAAACTTCCTGGAAAATCCCTCATTAGCAAAAAGAGAAGAAACCTTCTCATTCTTTATTGCTTTATACTAAGACTTCCAAGTTGGAGTGATGTACCAAGGCCAGCTTCTCAAAGCCATGATGGGAAAAAAAGTCTGAAAAGAACTTTTAAATCATAATTTATGTACCTGAAATCCATTAATAAACAGTGATCTTAATCTAGATTGCACTAGATCATAAGCCTTATGATGACTTTCTACACAGCCTTTTCACAGTCATCCATCCAGTCAGGTTGGTCTTTTCAGCAGAGCACTAAAGGAAAGCTGCTTATGCTATTTTCAGTACATAACTAAGCTTACCAACTTTCTTTTCATAATTTGTTTGGAAATTAACTACTACATGAAAGAAACAAAAAAAATATATTCTTCACATTTTTTAATATTTTATTTCTTGGACAATATGTTGAATATAAATGCAAAACACATCTGTGTGTTTCCTGTCTAAAGCGTTATATGTAAGAAATGTTCTATTACAATTTTTTTTTATGCTTTTTTAATTTCATTTTAGATCATCATGTTCATTGTAACTGAAAATCCTTACTTGGGTCAGTATTATTTACTATCTTTTGAACAGCAGTGCTTTAATTAGGCCATCATGAGGGTTCTTCATTTCCAATGAGAATAAGCTCAGCTTGTTCAGTATTTCCTTATGAGTTGAATCTTAGAAGTTTGGCATCTGTTTGATTGTACTACACTGCATTAGTGATGGCATGAAAGGTATGAATAAACATTGAAATGCTTGGATCTGAGAATTTCAGCTTCAGATCATTAATTTCAAAGTCCTATAAGCTGTTTGTAGTCACTACTTAGATTTTCAAATATATTATTTCTATAGCCTCTGTAAAGCATACAGAGTCAGAATTCTCAGATGGTCCTAAGTGAATGGAGGTAGATAAATTAAATAAATACAGCCTTAAGTCACTGTGGGAATATGAATGCAGAAAAGCTCAAATATTTTTTAACACTCCAGTACTTGTGGACTTGAAACACTATTAAATATGACTGCATTTCTTACATGTTTTATAACTATAGGAAAGTAGTACTTTTAAGAGATTCCTTTAGATCTCAGCAAACTTATCATCATAACCTTGAAATTCAACTTGCCCTCTCTGGTCTTTTCTGATTTGAAGTAATGAATTCCATTTGTTAGTGTTAACTCCCTGAAAATAAACACCTCAGTTCAGTACAATAGTTAGTTCTTTTAAATTTCAAAATTAGAAAATTAATGTGATATAGGCCTTTTGGATATTAAAGACTGTGGGATTACTGTGTTATAAGAGATTTAAAAATGAAGAATACACATGAAACAGTCTTATACTTACAAAAGGACATAAAGCTACATAACTTATACATAAGAGAAAAAATAAATTCTGAACATGTTTGTTTCATCACTGTTAGTATCTAGTATTGTTCTCATGTGGTATTTTGCACTTATTCCTTTTTGAAGTAAACTTCTGAAAGCAAACAAACAAAAAAATAAATAACAAACTGTGTTTATTTTTATTGAGGATTTCCCTCTGGAAACTGTCTTTGTTCCTATATTTTCGCTATAATAGTCACTACCTAAACTGTGATAGTTAAAATTTTTTTCACTTTGAATTGTGATGAACTACTTGGTCACTGTAGATTTTGTGAGATTGTTTCACAGAACAATATACATTTTCAGGAAACATTTCCACGAAACATTTCCACTCACTTTGGCATCACAAACATAAATGGTTCATTCCTACATTTGAATAAAGTTGTTTGAATAAATGTGTTCAAAAAATTACTAGAAGTTACTCACACTCATCCAATACATTTTGAAAACTGGTGCTTTTTAAAAAAACAATGAATCTCAAACACCATAGGTAAGTCAGGGAAATACTAGCCGAATTTCGAAATATCCCTGCCAGGAGTCAAAGAATATAGAGATACTTAGACTAATTTGCACTTAAATAGAGATGTTTGTGGACTGGGACATTTCTGCTGCTATGAGTGCTGAAATAGAGAATCTCTCCTTTGCCTGGTGTCTACACCTGAGTAGCTGTACTGTACAAAACAGGCTGCCTATTGCCATGAAAAAAAGCAGCAAGACATCTTAGATGAAAATTATACCACAAATTGAAGCTTACACAGTTCTAACCATGTCTTAAGTGTTATACATGGTAATTTCAGGTTATGGTGAATTTCAAGAGTTAATTTCTGAAAGGATTATCTATGTGGAATGCAAATGTTTGCATTTCTGCAGGGAAACGTGGAAGTCTGACAGCAGGTATGAACAATGCAATGTACTAATTGCTGTAATTTAAAGATTGCAACCATGATGCATTCTGGTGGCAGTGTGAAAATTATTTATTAATTTCAGTTGTGATTTGGGAGGCTGAATTTGACTGGTACCTCTCCAACATGTCATATTCCCCAAACCAAATGCAGTGGAATATAAGTGAGGTTATTGAGGAAGATTTTTGTGTCCTAAATTCATTCCAGAAATCATCTCAAATCTGCTACCACGATGCCAATTAATAAGAAGAGGCAGGGTAGGAAGTGATAGACAACCACAGAGAGGATTCTGCTACTGCTAATCAAAAAATTAAAGGCAGTAACAGTGACTGCTTTAATGAGGATATAGCCCTCTCCCATTATCTGCTTTTGCATCTTCCCATGTTCTGCAGACAGTGATGGTTATTCCAGCTTGAGAAGGAACTATTTGATTCCCTGAGGAGGTATGTACAGCTGCTTATTCTACTTCCTTCTAGGGGTGGTGATCTCTTTTATATAGTCAGTTTGTTAGGAGCCTTCTTAAAGTTATCCTAGTAGATATCCTAGTAAATAGATTTGGCTTTCAAAGCTCTTGTGCCCATCTCCTGCCACTCTCCCTGCTTCCATGGGAATTTATAGATGTAAGTGCCTTAATATTGAATGATCTGAATTCTAAAATAATGGATATTTTACTGACAATGTGTCAGTTAAAGACATTCACGAAGGTGGAGGGTGGGGGGCAACAGCAAAGCATAAGTTAAAGACATTCAAGATGGGGGTAAAACCAAAACCTAACTAAAAGACACAAGTAGATTGCTAAATTCGTAATAGTAACTCAAGAATTTCAGAGAAAAAAAAATTGAAGCAGAGTAAAAAGCAGAGCTGGAAGATGGCAGTTTAGCAAAGTGGAAGCACAGACAGCTATATCTTCATGACCTGTTTGGTCTTCAGAGACTATTTCTGGGTGTCTACACTGGAAGTGGTGAACATACTCGTGTTTAACTTTGTGGCATGCTAGTCTAAACTACCTATTGTGTCTCTTATGTCATGATTAAATTATGGGTTCACATAAATTGTGTATAATTCTGCTCACAGTCTTTGAATGCAGCTAAGAGTGTCCAAATAAAGTGGGACTAAGAGATGATTACACCTCCCCCAGCACCCTGACAACTGTTATTGTAAATTTGTTCCCATTCACATGAAAGGAAGCAGCCCTGCTATGATGCAATTTCTATTCTTTCCATCCTGCACTGAGGTTATGGGCTATTATATTAGCAAACAGAAATTTAACAGTGAATTTTAATTTAGCCTGGAAATGGTGTTATGGGCATCAGCCAGCACTTGAAAGAAGCCAAGAAAATACACCTCAGATTAGCATTTTTCTTATAGGAGTTTTATTATTCAATCGTATTAACCTGCACTATCTCAAAGCCCTGGGTTTAATTTCTTTTGAACTTCAACCATCTTCCTAGATTTCTTTCAATTCTTTCTCTAAGGCTCATTACAGATGAAAGAAATATTTCCTTTTGCTTTCATTAGACAATATTCAGAAATTGAATTTTTTTTCAACATCATGTATTAATATAAACTTTTTGATCACCTCTGAAATTACAGCATGACATTTATTCTAATTCTTTTTTTTTTTGTTCCATTGGTGAGATTTTAGTAGAAAAAAATATTGTTATTGGTGATGTAAATGAATTACTTGGTTAAGAAAGGAAGTGAACTATTTATGTTCAGAAGATTATATCAGATTACAGGTTTCTTTTCTATATGCAAAGAAAGAATTATGTGCATAAGCCTGTTTTCTATAAAGCCAGAAATATTAATCTATGACTTTTAAATTAAACTTTACTTATGCTGTTCTTAGGAAGCCCTAACTCTTTTAATTCATGGAAAACAGGTTTTCTTTTAAACAGTTTTTGAGTAAAGTAAACCAGCCTCAATATAATGATAATAGAGTGATTTTGCACTTCTAAAGGGGATTTTCACTTCAGGCTTTCAAAGCTGCTTAGAAGCATTAAGGATGAGATTTTTTAAAAGGAAGTCATATTAGCTTACTGATGCTCTTGTTAAATTCTGGAAAATTCTCAGTAACTTCAGTCAGAGTGAAACTAGGCCAATGCTGAAAATCTTGGGGCACCCTTCCCCCACACCTTCTACACCTTTAAGTTATTTTGCATAACTGATGGGTTTAGGAAATAAATACTCCTTATTCTGACTTCACACGGGATCACAGATCCATCATGCACTCAACAAGCAGCACAGAAAGAGCTGTGGTGACCTCATTTAGAGATCTGGGCTTGGTATCATAAATATATTATGATGTGCTTGTCTGTTTGACTCATTCAACAGTTATATGGATTCATTAAGCAGCAAGAAAACTTTTAAATGTTGATTTTTGATCCCCAGATAAAAGTCAGGTAAATCTTATTGATAGGCATTAGGGACTCCTAATTTCTTCTCAGTTGGTGTGTGGGGTGGTATTTTTCCTAGAAATATTATATGAAATGTAAATCTGTGCAGAAACTTGCTGTATGGGAAGGGAAATAATTTTAGACTGTTATTCCTTAAAAGGGAAAAAACCATGTCACAAAGTTAAAAACATGATTTTTGTAAGTATTGAAAATTTCCGTTCTCAGTTTCTCCATTTGTGGCATCTTATGTCTCTGTAGACAGAGACAAGAGAAACAAGTCATTTCTCACTTTCAGCAGCATCTGCTGATTGAAATTGCCATGCTTTTTCCCAGTGGATCAGATCTGTTCAGTAAAGCCGAGAGGAGACAGAGAGCAATGCTGTGAGCAGCGTCCCTCTGTCCCCTTCCCTGGAGGGTTTAAGGGACGGGTGGACGAGTTGCTGAGGGACATGGGTTAGCGATTGATGGGAATGGTTGGACTCGATGATCCGGTGCGTCTCTTCCAACCTGGTGATTCTATGATTCTATAAAGATGAGGGGAAGTTGCAGAACTTCTTGTACTCAGGGCCCTGATGGTCTCATTTATTTAAGCAAAAAAAGTTTTCAGTGTTCTGTATTCTCCTGTCTTCCCAGTAATGTTTGTTAGTCATAATAACAAGATCCCATGCATCAAAAGTGAATCTTTTTCCAACATTTCTGATTTGAGCTCTCTGCTTATTTTCATATGTCTAGATGATTTAATAAATATAGTTGAGTAATTTTCTAAAGTACCTGCGGTACAGATCTTGATCATAATCTTTTGGAATTCTTGGCCATTATTCTTTTCTTTCAGACTATGGGACTATGGGTAATATGGACTACTCACCATGTGTGTGAAATTGAAGTCCTCCACAGTCCTCCCCAATTCCTCAGAAATATTTTCTAGTTTATTATCCAAAATTAGCTCATTGCAGATGCTACATCTGGTGAATATTGCCTTGGTGATTCACTAGAGTGCTGGCTAATCTTTTGATAAGTTGAATTACTGGGGAAAATATGACAGCATAATCAGCTGTCAGATATTTCTTCTACATCTGAATAAATCATTCGCCTGTTGATGCCAGATACATCATGAATTGTCAAGGAGAAAAATAGCAGTTTAATACAAAAGATGGAACTCTGGGACATACAATATTCTATTAAAATTAGAGGATGATTTTTTTTTCTTCACAACCAGAACCAAGAAAGAAATAATAGGCCTCTTAGAGTAACAGTGAAATACTGGAAGTCGGAGCAGACTATGGATTTTTATGCATTTCAGATTTTTCATTGAATGCCTTTCAGATTCAAATTTTGAAAATAATGTCCAATGCATCTTACCCGGTAACATCAATGTTTTGAAAATGTGACAGTCAGAGGTGGCAGAAATAATTTGATTTGAAGCGATTTACTATGTAATATGTAAATGAACTTTTATAGGAAAATGATGATTATATTTTTTCAATAGGAAATTATCAAAAAATCTGAAGCCCCTCTCCTCACATCAGGCTCGGAGCCAGGCATTAATCAATTTCTTCTTTTTGACTTCTTGCTCCTCTGTATTTAGCACTGGAATGGAGCTAAATACTATTTGAGCCCCAGAGCCCTCCATCATCCTCCCTAGAGCCCTGAAGTCTCTCTTAATGGCTTTGGGCTTTCTGTTCTCTATGTCTATGTCTTTATTGTTTACCCCTATTTCCATTCCTTTTATTTCCTAGAGTTGCACATCCTACAGTTGCAAAACTTTATGATTTTAGAAAATTTTGCATGTCAGAAGGAAAGTGTTTTAATGATATAAATAGGTTTTCAAATTCATGTCTTTAACAACTGCTTATCTTTGTATGTGAAGAATTGTTGATGTACCCTTGATCATCTGGTGCTCATAAAGGAACTGGTCATAACACAATTATGTGTTTTTCCCCTCTTATGTATGCTTAAAATAAATGTTTCAGTGCTGAACCTTCTTTTTTTCAAGTAAGTCCAAATATTTGGCATACTCACATAAATATGTATATTATTTCTAGTTTTTTTCCTCTGATTCCCTGCGCTGACGTGGATTATTACAATTTGATGCCCTATGACATGTTCCATGTTGGTTTAAAAACAGGTTATCACTAAAGTCAGAGGGACAGTGTGTCAGTACAGTGTGTTTGTCAGTGAGCTACAAGCAGATGTAGGAAATGTACAGCCACTGAAGTCCATGAATAATGGTTCTGAGCTTTCAACACAATAGTTACTTACAAAAAAAAAAAGTAATAATAAAATACTGCCTTTGCGTGTCCAGAGAAGAGCAACAAAGCTGGTGAGGGGGCTGGAGAACAGGCCTTATGAGGAACGGCTGAGAGAGCTGGGGGTGTTTAGCCTGGAGAAGAGGAGGCTGAGGGGAGACCTCATTGCTCTCTACAACTACCTGAAAGGAGGTTGTGGAGAGGAGGGAGCTGGGCTCTTCTCCCAAGTGACAGGGGACAGGACGAGAGGGAATGGCCTCAAGCTCCACCAGGGGAGATTTAGGCTGGACATCAGGAAAAAATTTTTCACAGAAAGGGTGATTGGTCCCTGGCAGAGGCTGCCCAGGGAGGGGGTTGAGTCCCCTTCCCTGGAGGGGTTTAAGGCACGGGTGGACGAGGTGCTGAGGGACGTGGGTTAGTGATTGATGGGAATGGTTGGACTCGATGATCCGGTGGGTCTCTTCCAACGTGGTGATTCTATGATTCTATGTCTAATTCAAAGCAGTGAATCATTAACTGTTTTCACCTTCACAAACTAAGTATAAATACCTCCGTATAGTGTAATTGTTTAGTAACACATATATTCAGTGACTCAGCAAACAACTTTGTGTACTTGGAAGGCATTTCATAGTCAATATTTCTCTCCAAAAGAAGAATAAAGAACGAACAAATGCTAGTAATTTTTATTTGTTTTAAAATACATTCAGGGAAGGTTTTCAGGTATGTTGCTGGTAAGAGCCTGGGTAGATGAAGGCATAAAAAAGAAAAGCAGAAACTTGTTCCTAGAGTAAATAGCAGCACTCTTGGACTGCAGCCTCAGCAGTGCCATGTGTTGCTCACTGAGACAAGAAATTAGAGTGACAAGTGAGGTTTAAGAGTTAGCAAGGTTCTTACCGGTTACCTTCTCGACATGTTTAGTTTGGTGAAATTGGGTCTGCAGCTAAAAGTAAATCTGACCACTGCTCAGTTCCTGAAAGCAGGAGGAATTCACATCCCTCTGCTTGGTCACACACCTCAGGGTCTTCTGGAGGAATCGAGAGCTCTGAAAAAAAACCCAAGACTGTTATTATGCCGCTAGATGTCCCTGTGTAACAAACTTTTGTACTGGAAGATCTGCTGAGGCAGAGCAGCAGTGAGAGGATATGCAGAAACAGCAAGAAAATTGGATAGAAGGGGACTTTTTTCTTTTTCTGTTAGGTGATAATTACAGTAAATAGAAACAACACTGAAGATTATCCACTCCGTGCCAAATATTCATTGACACAAATGTAGGGTCCGTGGCATGGCATTGACCTTCAGCATCATTTAATTATCCGTGTAATGTCTTTGTCCACAAGAGGAAAAATGATGCATTGAAATCAGCCTGTGATGCGTGGCTGCCCTACCTGTTCATCCAATAAACTGGAAATGCCCTTGGTGCTCTGGATGGAAAGACAGATTTAAAGCAACAACAGCCACAGATATTTACAAAAAATAGCAATGGTACTACTTTAATTAAAGCAAACATTCGCATGTACTGATTTGAATATGAAAAAAAGATTGGAACTGTACAATTGCATTGAAAAGCACCATGTCTATATTACACTGATTTAGAGCCAAAAAAAAATTCTGTTGAGAAATTAGGATTTTGTAGGGATTAGAAATATGTCAAATGTTTGCAAAATAATTTGGACAGTAGTATGCTGCAGGGATACTCCTGTTTGAGCAGCACTGGAGAGCTGATGTGTAGCAATTATTTTGTTGTCTCCTAGAGAAACTAAACTTGGCAAGAAAATCATTATATAAACCCAAACATATTAGATGTCTGCATGTTATGGGTATAATTTTGTTTGTTTTCTTGAAGAAAGCTTTTAGGCTTGGCTCTTTCTCTTCATAAACACTAGAATATTGTTTTGAAAAGTAGGTTTCCCATGGATTCCTGCTTCAGACATCCAGCTTCAGGAAAAGAGGAAGGTCAAATCCACAGGTAATTTAAAAACATTGCTTCTTTCATTTAAAAATTAGGGTTATTTTTGTTTGGAAAACCACATATATTAGACCAAGACTTTGGTGTAAATTCATTGTTTTGCTTTGTCTTTCCTCTCACTTTTTAATTTTTTCTCTTTTTTCTTTTCTTTTTCTTTCCCTGTAAAGGAGGATTTTATTCATCCTCTGTCAGTAGCTCTTCATTAGGTAGTAGAGGCATCACATAAAGTAATTTGATTATTTCCAAGGTATCTTCCACAAAGCACATGACACACAAACTGTCTCAACTTTAGCAAAGGTAATTTGCAAATAGTCATTTAGTGTATATGAGTAATTTCTTTGCTCATGTGTTTGAATGTAAGAATAAATATTTAGATAATTGTCTAGGTTATTTCTTCCTGTAGTTATTTTCAGTGATGTTAAGGTCAACTAGGTTTAGAGGAGCTGATAAATATAGAAACAGAAATATAGATAGATATCTCTTGTGAATTTGAAAAGGTTTCCCTTTGTGTAGATCATGAAATCATGAAGAAATAACCTGTAAAGGTTCCAGAGACCAAAGACCAGAACACTAAGTGATGGAGTAAATATACATATAAGCCAGAATGAGTATAAAATAATAATAGAAACATCACCAATAAACATTCACAAGCACTTGATCCTCTATATGGTTATTTGCATATTCTTGCAGTTCTTAGTACTGAAACAGTGGAGTACGATGATGCAAAATGTTTTTTTTTTTTTCTAAGGGTTCTGTTTTTCTGGAAATATCCCGAGGATCATTTATTTGTTTAATCTTATATAAAAGAAAAAAAAATCTTCTGATCAGCTCTGGTTAAGACTAGCTGTTAAGACTGCAAAGTTTGAATCATACGCCACTCATGTAGGAAATAACTGAAGAGTAAAAGAACTATCATTAAGTTCAAAGCAACTCAAAGTATTGTCTCTTTCACAGAAATGAATCAGTACTGCTTCTTGTTTTTTCATGTAGTACATTGTTTCTGTTCAGTCAGCTGTTGCAGCTCCTTATTTCATCTTGTTTGATCATGGAAGTAGGTAAAGATCAAACACTGTTTGCTGTTTCTCCTACTGTGGAAAATGGTGCTGTAGATAGCAAACGCTTCCTTGAAAATGGAATTTGTGAAGGATTCAGAAGCATCTGGATGCAGAATAACCCTTTCCCCTGCCTTTTATTGTTTTGAATAGAAGTTATGATATTTAGATTTACTCTGACCCTGCCATCTTTACTTTTTTATTACATATTCTAGGGTAATTTTTCATTGGGTTTTGAGTTTGGTTGTTTTGGGGGGAAGGGGAAAGATTGGGACATATTTGTGTTGGTTTTTTTTTTTTTAAGCCCATTGCAAACGCTCTTCATTTTCTCTTCAGGGTCAGGAAGACAATAGGAAGGTGTAATCAAAGCCTTTTTGAATCTGAATCATGAAAGTGTGAAACTAACCCATATACATGCAAATTATGGAGAACACACTAGGGAAACCTAACTGTATACTTGTCCTGGTCTTAAAGGTTCCCTAGACAATTGCTGTTGGCTGTTGGTGAAGAGTGAATACACAGATAGAGTGACTGTGAACAGTTCTTTCTATACAATGCAAGACATTTCACTTTTTCTCTTAAATTCAGAGCATGCTTTTTACAGAGACCTCATCTATCTGAAAAATTTGTGGTTAGAAGTAATTATGAATTTTTCATTTCACTTGGTACTGTAGACTGAACTTCTACAGCCTGTGCACAGAGAAGTTTAGTATTGGGCTCAGATTTGAAGTAGGTGTGAAGATGCACCTATTATTTCATTAGAATTGCAGTGGGAAAGCAGGTCAAAGTATTGATTGCTCCAAGGGAAAAGCTCCATAGTGAATGTGTGCAAGAGTGTGTCCACTGTGAGAGAAATTTAAAGGAAATTATTTTCCATTAATAAAATTCCTTTTTCAGTTTTAGAAGAAATTAATAGCTTTGTTCTAGTAAGGAACAAATGACACATGGATCTTCTGTGTTGCAACCTAACACATTGTTCCTAGACTGACACTGCTGTGCTCAGTTTTGTTCTAAAGAAAGTGGCACACAAGTAGCAATAGTGCTATATTTATAGCCAATCCACAATGCACTGTTTCTGTGACGCTTCATTCTAGTCACTGCACCCTGTGTGATCAGCAGGAATTGTGGAGAGATAAATAAACCTGTGACTTTGTGTTAGGATCCCCACTGACATGTGTACCACTAACTCAAACAAGTACGTGACAGCAACAGCATATTAGGCAGGAGAGGCTAAGAGTAAAAACCAGATGCTTCTTCCTTATTCTTTTTCTCAAACAGCAGAAACCATATTTCAGGAATATGTTTAGGTTTATGCATCAGATTGTCAGATAATTTTTCATTACCATTAGTCAAGGACACAGCACATGGCAATTTTTCCTATTGATTGTGCCGATTATTTATGTTTCTTCTAATGGATATGTTTGACTGATTTGAATGTTCTATTAGATAAAAGGCAAAATATACTGGAGCCATAGGGGAGAAATGTATGAGTCAAGAATCTTTAGAGAAAATTTCTCTCAGGTTTTAAAAGGATGTTTAGGTTGAGCCCCATCTTTGAGATTGTCTTAGATCTCAGAAGTAGAGAGATTTTAAGTAAAACTACCATGGAATTACACTAAATTTCAATTTGCTGCTACTGTCAGATGGTCATTTCTGCAGGGGAACACAATAACTGCTCAGTTGATTACAACAGCGCTGAGCATATCTGGAAGGGAAAGTATGTAGTTGAAACACATGAATGAATTTTATATTGGAAAGGTATAATTATCTACCACAAATCTGGTCGGTAACTCAGTTCTGATATTGCTAATTTTGTGAAAGTGTCTGGAGATGTTTAATACCAAAATGATGAAGACATTAATTTCCCATCCCATACAGAATATGTCAGTTCCATCAGTACAGAACAAGGTGATTGATGATTACTTGCTAAATAGAAATACTCCCACATGCTGAATCTCCAGTGTCACTTCCCATAGGTTCCACAATTACTCTACAACCATCAAAACTTCCCTAAGGAAGGAAAAAATACTTTAGGTGATTGACAATCAGATATTTAAGAAAGAAGTTAAAAAACATCACAAACAATGTTCTTCCCTCCTAACCTCTATTTTGGCTACCAAGGGAACAAGAAAGGCTAAAATAGCTTTTACTGGGGTCATGGATCACTATAGCAGTGACTGTAGCAGTAGGAAAGGGAGGTTTAGAAAGACTCTCCTGATATTTTAAAATTAAATTCTCTATAATTACATAGTACTATAAAGGAGAAGATTTAGTAAAGACTAGTACTATACTCGAAGTTGTTGTGGGGAGCAGGAACCCAAACACACTGAACCATGAGAAGACCTGGAAAAACTGTTCTGCAGGGTGACTCATATACTGATTTAATTTTTAAAAGCAAAAAAAAAAATGGGAATGGAAGTTTCTTTCTTTGAATAGTTCAGTTCTTTATGCTGACATTTTGGTCTCCTGGAGCTTGCTCAGCTCTTGAGGTTATGACTAGTTCCTGATGAGCTGTACCCAGCAAATGAAATCATAGCTCCCTTTCTTAATTTGCTTCTTATTTTGATACTGTCAAGATAGAATCAAACATACTGACTTTTAAGAGCTGATCCATTAGAGATGACTATGTCAACAGTATGTCATACACTTTTTAACAATTTCTGTGCATTAGACATGCACAGAGAGCTCATCTGGGAAAGAAACATCTGAAAACAGGATTTTTTTTTCTTGCCTTTTGTGACAGAGAGTGGTGGCACAGTGATGGCAATGGTATTACAAAAAGGTATTAAAAACTGGTTCAAGACAGACAATTGCTTATAAAAATACAGATGTGGGAAGCTGGGAATTTAAAAATTCCAAGGTTTGGTTCTCCAAGGAGATTTACTTTCCTGATTGGAAACTTCCATGGATGTTATCTCAAGGAAGGGAATTCAAGGTCTCTAGACTTTCCTTGTCAAAGAAGATGAAGCCCTTGGATTGCTGGCTCAAAATGTAAACCCCAAATCTATAGGATTTTCTCGTGTCAGAATTCACTGGGGGAATTAGAAATATTTCCAAATCCTTTACTCCAAATAGAGTCAGAGACCTTTCTAGTCCTCCTCCCCTACACTTACATACACAGCTGAAGAATCACAACATATTTCTGTTTTGCTTTATTGAGAACTGAGAGAGAGAAAGAGGGAGAGATATAATTGATTAGAATTTTACTGAGTTTCAGGGCAATGAGAAATGTCTCTTGCCAGTCCATTGCTATCCATCTGTGTACTAAAGACATCTAGAAGACTTGTGTTCTGTATTTTCCAAAGGGTCAATGTATTTAAGTGTCTTTAGAGGTCACTCTTTAAACATTACAGTTTCTGTTAATCTTATAAGCTTTTTGTAAGCCACCAAAGTTAAAACCACAGTTTTAACTGTCTTGGAGCCGCCATATACTTTTGTTCCCTACTTCTCTAATTTCTTACTATTTTATTTGCAGAAAGAATTTAGAAGGCCTATACTGAGATCTCTCCATATTTGATTATGGCAAAATTATGTTCTTGTTTTCCTTAAACCCTCTGTGGTTAAATAAGCAACATCCTTTTAATGAATACTTAGAGAAATTCTGCTTGTCTAAAAGATTCTTTGTCAGATTTTCTTCCTTCCTTTTCTCCAGATGATTTACAATATCTTCACAATGACAGGAAAATAATGAAATGTTACACTGGCATGTAATCAGCATGGTGTTTCTCCAGCAATATATTACATCAAATCTTCAACATAGGAGCATTACAGCAGAATCACTTTGACAATGATTTAAACTAGCATATCATCAGCGCTACTGCACATCACTTCAGAGAGAGAGTATGTTAATGCATCATCAGGTTGATGTTGCTGTAGCAAGAACTATTAGCATAATGGAGAGGTGATCTAAGTACAATAGGTAAGATTTCTGCTGCTGCTGTAATATTAACTATTAGCATAATGCAAAGGTGTTTTAAGTATGGCAAGTCCCTTTTTCCTCTTAATCATTTTTCCAATTAATTTATGTGTGGAAAGTCCATATGCATTAACTTTACACATGAAGGACAGATTGTGCTACCCCGGTGCTTATAATTAATTTAATTAGGACAATCAAGCCTGATATTTGCATTGCTTAAGTGAATGAAAATTTTGCTGTTGACTTAAAAGAAACAAGATAAATTTTGGTTGAGAAACGCTGCCTTGTTTGTTATAAGGTGCAGGTGCCTTCTGCTTGTTATAAGAGGCAGGTGCCTTCTGCTTATGGTGTTTTTCCTGTACTATTATTGTGTTCATGATTTGGTGTGACAGCAAACTGACTATCTGACTGATCTTATATGGGTCATATCTCGCTGAGGAGTCTGTCTTTTCTGCTGTGTGTAGGGGGCTTTTTGTTAATTAAAAATTTTGTTTTGTGATATTTTTACCATTAGTATTGCACACCAGAATTGCAATGCAGGTTCCACAGCCTTCTAATAATACTCAATTAATATTTAATAAAGACTTAATAAAGTGAACCAGAATAGGAAAAAAATTCTTTGTATGTATTATTCCTCTTCATAGAAAAAAAAACTTTATTATAAAATATGCTTCTAAACTCAACTCAGTAATTTTGTCTGTTACAGCTGCAAAATGATTCATACATCATTAGAGATGTAGAGAGATGGAGAATTTCTAAGTTGAAGAAAGCAGATGAACGTACATACAAAAATATTTGAATTCTTACTGAGAAAAGCCCTTACCTCATGCTCCTGAGAGGGCTGCAGAAGTGATGTTGCTTCTCAGAGAGAGAGTAGGGGAGAGGAATTGAGTTAGCAGAGTGCTATGGTTCTGCCCCAAGTCAAGCAGAGGTAGGGCCAGGGGTTGAGGAGATGGGAATAAAAGAAATAAGTCAAAGACAGGTGGAGGAAAAAACTCATCTATTGGTCTAAAGAAAGGAACATAATGTTAGAAAGAGGAAGACTGGAATTGCAGCAACAATGAGACCAAAAGCATTAATCAGCAGCAGGATCAAAGAAGTGGATTCATACCAGGTTTTGGCCAGTAACCAAAGCAACAAAAGTTTCTAAATCTACTGCAACTCAGTTTAGATCCCTAAAAAAAGCCTTGACCACCTTGATCTCCTCGCTGCTCTGTGATGGAAACCAGCTGCAGAAAGGGCAGAAAGGTTCTGGCTTTATTCCTAGCCTGAATACATTGTTATTGGTTATATGTTCCTGTCCTTGTGCTGGGAAAGTCATGACCCATGTACTTTTCTCGCAGTTGGTGTCTGAGACCAACCGGGCTCTGAGACAGCTGAAAAATGACAATATGGTGATTTTGAGTAGAAGTGGAAACAAAAAACTAGCCCTTGGCTTTTTAGGATTATTTCCAAGCCATAAATAATATTTTCCAGACATTCAAACCTGCATCAAAACCTCATTATTGTTTACCCTGTAGTTCAGTACTTCTCACAACATTTGCAGAAAACATTTTTGTTTCCTTGTAACACCCTTATGCACAAGATTAAGTATTAAATCCTTTTATATAGCACAAGGTAACTTAGTGATACTCTGAAGACTTCCAGTACTTTCATAAGGCAGGAGGGGGTGTTGAACAGAGGCGTATCTGTGTTCCTAACTAGCACATTTCCATACTATATTAAAAAAATCCTGCCACGTAACCACACTCAGTTCTACTCTTCATATTTAAGATATTGCACTGTATCAATATTTCAGTAGAATCCTATGCCTAATGTCACTGACATTTAGTGAAATTAGAAGTCTTAGGTGCATCAGTCCATACTCAGATATCAATAGTTAAAATTCACGAAAATCTAGATACAGGCTTGTGTGACTTAAGCACCTTAGGAAAGATTATCCTGGGAGTTCCCTTTATGGAAATCATAGTAGGAATTTTTAATTGGATATATTTGAAATGTCAGTAGACAGCATTGAGATTTTTTTCCATGGTTCATAAGGAATTTGTTGAACATGCGAGAACATTTTGCATACTCCTGTTCCACTGGCAAGCTGGAAGTCCCTTGTAGCTTTCATCTCTTGAGATTTTGCTGCTTTGAGATTTAGACTGTGAGAACAGATTCCACTGAAAGGAATTACAGGGCAAAGGCAGGTGGGGCAGAGGTGCCTGATAAACGTGATTTACAGCAAGCCTCTGACTCAGCACGTCAGCTTGTTATCTGATAAATATTACATGTGCAGCCCAGTATATTCACTGTCCTCTAGCTGTGCAGAAAGCGAACTTTAGAGCAACTTTTCAACAGGCTTGCAGCAGGTTTGCACTGGAAATCAGCTCCCAAGAATCCATTAGCATTCCAAGTCACTGAGCAGCAGGGCAATTCTCAGCCTCCCCTTGAAACACCTCACAAGTGATTTAATGTCAACACTAAAAAGCGTTGTTGTGGCTAAGCAGCTCCATGAATGTTGTGTCACCTACCTCACTGCTCCCAAATGATTTAAACAAGACTCCTCTGTCTGGCCTACTTGTAATTTGAGCTGCTAAATGATTATGTGCAGATTTCTGGTTTGGTTTTTTTTTTTTTTTCTGCAGACAAGCAAGCTGCAGGACTGAGCATTTTACCTCTTGCCCACCTAGTGTTGTCTCTGAGCTCTGACCAGACTTGACTCAAATGTCTGTGACTGTTACAGTGAGAAGACAGTAGCATTTACATCTGAAAAGCAGAATCACCAGTCTGAGCTCATGGGATACTGTGTGCACGCAAAGAGTAGTGATGCTACCAAAGTCAGGGGCACTCATTACTATGTTTTTCTCTTTTGCCATAACAGTACAAGAATTTAAAAAACGATGAAACAATCTTTTATTCCTTGCAGATACAAGGCCTTGAAAATATATTTCAGGCAGATGATGAGGTGTTAAGCGTCAACTTTTTATTCTTTCCATCACAGAATGCGACAAAAACTGGAATAACTGCTAAATACTGGCAGATGTTAGCAGCACCCAAGTTAAATGACAGGTCTGAGCAGCCTTCATCTAAACAAGGTCTGTATTGGTGGGTGTTCCTTCTCTTCACTCAAGATGTTCAAAGCTGGCTCTCAGTTTCTCGGAGTACAAAGGCTCAGGAAGACTTCTGTTGCAGTCTGACAGATGTCATATTCTCCCCTAACAAAAAGCGAGTGGGTGGTGTTAAGATAAAAGCATTACCTAGGTGCCTGTTATAGTAGGCATCAAACCCTGGTGATTAGAAGCTGCCCAGAGAAAGGCACTATGTCAGCTTTCTTTAAGAAATATAAAAGTTCTAATCTACTTTATTATAAAGAATCCTGACACCGCACTACCAGCAGCAGGGTCAGTGTGCAGATCTCAGTACAGACTCACCTCAACTAAAATGTAGTACAGTCCTCTGGGGTCACTCCCACAATGACTCCTGTGGAACCAGAATGCCACTCAGTCAGAGACATTTCAGAGTAAATACTCTCTGCTCAAAGACATCATCTATTTGACTCTTACTCTACAGTGTACATGTACATGAGGCCAACTTAGTGTGAAAGAAAATAATGGTGGGATCATAATATAGGTGTTTGTGATGATTCACTTGTTATGCTGTTTCAAGCTATGTATGTATTAGATAATGTGACTGTACAGTGAGTTCAGGTTTGGTTCTTGAAAGTTTTTTTTTCTCTGAGATGGTGTGTCTCCAAGTACTCAGGTTGCTTGGTGGATTCCTATATTTTAGGAGCTGACTTATCCAATCAGAATTCTTGCAGGGCAAGAGCTGAACTTGATGCTGTGTATAAATTAGGTGTGACTGTTTTAAAGTGTGATGTCCATTCATGACTTAAAGATGTCTTATGAAGGGATATTCACTGCCCTCGATATGCTGGTCCTGTGGTTAAGATTCTTATTAACAAAAAGCAGAGATTATTGTTCCAGAACCAGCCTTCACATATTAACCATATAAATTATTTCGCCTGTTAAACTCTTTTTTTTCTATGGATGAAGTTAGAGAATGTTTGATTCATTTAATATTCTTTCCAGCAAACTAATTCACTTGAGCTCCTTAAATGTTTTACTATGATAAATACTCTTCCTCTAGCAACCTCCTTAGAAAGAAAATGTGTATATTCTATATATTATATATTTATAAAATATTTAAACATATATGACCAGAGATGAAGAGGCAATGAGCAGTGTAATGTCAAATACCTAGTCCTATTCTATTTCTTTCCATTCTGCACTGTGATTAGAAATGTTAAGTAGTTTGAACAGGATCCATATCCTTTTGTCTCTTTCTATGACCTTACTCCATCTTGTCTGAAAGAAATCCATTGATCATTGCATCTGAAATCCCTCTTGTCAGCTCATAACGAGAATAGAGGAGGTTTTGACATGCAAGAACTTCAGAATGCCTTTTCATTTCAGTTTATATTTCCAGGTAATTTTTAGGTAGAACAATGAAGAAGCAGTAAGCAAACTGATTGCTTTTACTGAGGTTGCAGTAAAATGACCTCTAACCATGCTTAAGTGTTGAAATATAGTACGTCTACTGTCATTTAAAATTAAAATTTTAGACTTGATTCTTCCTGTATCTTCTAATAATCCTTTAGGGCTCTGGAGAAATGGGTAGCTTTCACACTTCGTTTATTAAGGATATTTCCCTGTACCTTTGCTGTTTAATAAAGCTCACATTGATGAGAAAGGATGCTGTGACACAAAGGAGATATTGGGGAATTTTTAAAAAACCTTCTTGTTTGCTTATCAGTAACTAGAATTTATATTTTCCAGTTCTTTAAATGAGTTTTGGGTTACCTCACTCTGTAATCAAGAGATTTTTTTAGTAAATATTGACTAGATAAAATACCAACATTACTTCCTTTCAGAAGCTGGTGACAGCTCTGGATACAATGACTGAACTGACCCAAACGCTGCTTATTTTACCAATAGGATTACAACAATTAGAAAAAAATAGCTGACTGTCACGTGTGTACTGTAAACTTATCCCCTGACCCACCACACTTGGACTGTAACCTGTGAAAATGTAACTTCTATGGAAACCATCGGCAGGTCTCCATTTGCTAACCTGGTTCCTTGTTCAGCCCTTCTCCCTCTCTTTAAAACTGCAACGTATCCTTTGGATACAGGATTTATTCTATAGCAGACCACCAGATATTTGTTAATGATCTAATTATCTACTGCCTGCTTTTTTCTTTCCAGGTTCTTTCTCCCTAATGGTCATATTAAACAAATTTCAGTGTGTCTAACTAAGAAACAAATGTCTAAATATGGATTTTTTTTTGGCTCCTTCATAGACAAAATAGAAATGATTTCCTGATACTATTTTATTATTAATTTATATCTGTTTAGTCTAAGCAAGAATTCCAACACATGACTAAAATAACAGAACACATCACACTGGCTTTAAAGTCTGTTTATTTAATCATAAAAGTGTAGACATATGAAAGAGAAGAATTTCACAGTAAATGTATCTGGAATATTTTTTCCACTTTACGCTTTCTAATTCTGACCTTCAGAAAGTTTAAGTTGTTAAGGTTTTGATATTAAGGTAATATTGGCTTCATCGTTAAAGAAGAACAATTATTTGAAGTTAATGATACTTCTGACTTTTGTAGGAGACAGGAATGGGAGTACTGAAATTTAAATAAATATCACAATTTCTTGTGAAGGTGACTACAGTTGATTTTTTTTCATGCTGAAGCTAGACACATGTTTACATCAGAATTAAAATTTGTGGCACTGGTATTTTCCACTTAACTAACCACAGTATAGTCTAATTTACATCTTTGACCAAGTAGAATAAAAACTGATTTTGGGTTCATGACTGGATAAACAAGTACATCATGTGATGGATGTGGAGATTGGACAGCAGAAATATTTCAGTTTAACAGTGTCTTAGCATAACTGGATATGAGATTTCTAACTCTTCCATGCAAGCTTGACTATCATGATAAAAATAATATGATTGTATAGAAACATAGAAGGGAAAAAGTACAGTGCAGCCCCTTTCAATGGCTGGAAACAACACAGTCTACCTGTACTTTTGAAAAATCTACAGAACAACTTTATTACATACTGCAGATTGAAAAATGTTTCCTAGAAAAAGTGTTAAATTTGTAAGAAAGCCCCAATGCTTCAATTATAATGTGGTGTAGGAAGAGAAAAGGAGAGAATAATCAGCCGTGGTCTGCATTCTACGCTTGCAAGGAATTTCTTAAGTAGTTAAATATTTACATATTATGTTTTCCACAAATTTTGCTTGGTATTGTACAAAAATCTCCTTAAAATTTATTTTATGCTGAGGATATATGAATGAGAAGGAATGACACTTGGATGCATGTGCATGGTTTCTCTCAAGTGTTATTGTGCTCCATAGTCTAGAATGATGTACAGAAGTGCAGGTCAGTCTTAGACCCGTGTTTATATTTTTAACTGTAATGTTTTAGCCCGACAAGTTTTTAGGCATCTAGTTAAGATTGCATGTTGCATTCTTGTTTTAATCAGTGTCATAGAAGGTAATTATAACAATATTCATCAGCTTATTCATAATTTTGTCCTGTATATGTCTGTATTAGAAAAAAACAGAAGTTTTTAGCATTTTTCTTTGAATGACTTTTCATATTTTTGTCATTTTATGGTCATTATTAATTTAAGTCTACATTTAGTTATTCATTAAAAGCTGATAATTTCATTTCACTTATACAAAGTTCTTTTTGACAAAAATAAATCATCATGCCTTTAATTAGGAGAAGTCTTAGTAACAGTGAATATCAGTCTTTCTATTCATTTTATGTCTTCTTTACAATGTGCTATCCAACTGTCAAAAAATCAAGGCTGAACACATTTTTTTTTTTTTTTAGCTTGGTTACAGTAATTTAAGCCACAGGGTTTGATTAACTAAAGAAATAACTTCTTCAAAACACATGGAATTGATTTTGTGAAGAGGTAGATGTTATTACAGGAGGAAGCAATAGCAATTCCAGAAAGGAAATTAAAAAAAATAAATTGTTTTGAATGCATTGCTTATTCAAATAAGAGCTACAACTGATAAAGTTTAGATTTTTTTTTCTTTTTAATCTCTGTGGAAAAAAGAACTTTTAAGATCTGATGCTTGTTCAACCACGAATTGTGTTCTAACTTGCTCTGATACTTTTCAGATAATATAATGAACCAGTAGTGTTCAGCAAGTTTTAGATTTTGAAGAAGCTGAAGAATTTATTTTATCTTATTAACTATATTTATGACAAATATGTAGTGTTTAATGATTTTCATATATTTTTTTGTAATTTAAAACTGAAAAGAACCTGATGAGTAGTGATTACATGTTTTACTTCTGTACCACATTTTTCTTCCTAAAATCTCCGTATTCAGATTTCCATAAATCAATAAAGATCATCAACAGACGCATTTGTAGAACATGAGATTGCTTTCTCTTTGCAGGCAGAAGTTATACAGCAAGACAGAAGTGATGAAGCATGGAAGTCAAACACATCCAAAAGAAAATCTGCATCCAAGTTGCATATATCCTTTTTAGTTAAAGTTGCAGTGCCTGTAGTTGCATTGCCATCTCCCATACATATAGGTCTTAATTTTATGTTTATGTAACCTTAGTTGCCTAAACGGCATGCTCCTTGCTCTGACTGTGAATGCAAACCCTTCAGTTCTTGAAAGGTATTCACTATGAAGACTAGAAATCATGTTTACCTTGCTCATCTATTACTACATGTGGTATTTTTTTCACAGTTAGTGTGTTACTAAATTTGATTTTGTTTAAATTTATTCTTGAGGGATTGCAAAGACTAAATTGCGAGCAGTTAGCTCTTCTCCCAAAAGATATTATCTAGCAATATTCTTTATAATGGGTCTATCGAGCCTATTGCCTATTTAAAAGGTGGGCTGCTGGAGAAGATCAGTTAGGAGAGTGGATTTTATTCAGCATATTGTTGACACCCAGCTGTCTGTCTCCACATTATCTGACCTAACAGCCTGATTTTGAAGGTGAAATCACGTCAATGAAAATAATTCACCATTTCTTCCAAAGGCCTTACATACCTGAAAAATGTAAAAGGTTGAATTACTGCACATGAAAGATTATAATAAGAAGACTTCTTTTGTAAATATACAATAATTGTGTTGTTTATCTTAGGAAATTGCACAAGAAGTGTGATTAAAACCAGGAAAAATAAAACAACTAACAAAACAAAAAAAAAACCCTGTAAGGGCTTAAAAAATACTGAAGCAAAAATCTTATTTGCTTTTATTTTGTACTGAAATGGTGTAAGATCCGTGACACTACGGTTCTGCAAATGTCAGCATGAGTGTGAAAGAGAAACGTGTTTATCATTTGTTGACAGTGCTGCAGCTTGAAGAGAAAGTTACTAACAATTTCTAGAAGCATTAAAGCTTGTGTTGTTACTCCTCTCTTGTTGCATTTGTGATCAGTGGTGATTTCAGATAATATACAAGAGGATCTTTAAATCCAAAGAAAGTGAACTAGCGATTTTTTTAATCTAATCTCCAGCGTGTTTGCTATATTGTGGACATCTACTATGATTAACATTTTGCTGGCTAATAAAAATGTCAGTTGCTTCGAATAGACAGTTACTAGTTGTGGAGATTAGCGGAAGACAATCTTTCACTCACACGAGTAAAACCTTTGCTGTGACCTTGTAAGTTATATATTTGCACAGATAGTAGTCTGGAGTCTGGTTGACCTGGTTATTTAATTCCCTTGTAACTTCATAAAGCAAAAAGCTCCAGCAAAAAAATACAAAATTCTTCCTCCAGTCACTGCAGAGTGTTATTGCTGTGCCACACATGGACTCATTAATTAGTGACATATTTTAAAACGTCCTTTATTCCTCTGCCATGACTGTTATCCTGTTGAATTATGGTTCTCGGGTACCAGGGGATGGTAACTGGAGGCCTCTGCCAGAAAGTGAATCTACAGAGTCTTGAAAACTAGTGAGGCTTCCCTGCACAGGTACATCATCTGGAAAAGTTAAGCTGTTAATAATTTATCATCTGTGAAGTGAGATGAAAGCATATTTATTATCCTTAATATGATTTTGTCATTTTTTCCCTAAATATTTGCACAGTGCTCTGCATCTACAAAGGCATCATTTGGAGGATGGTTTTCTGTCATTACTACTTTGTCCGTGCCCACAATCAATCATCAGAAAGTTGACTCAAGAGCTCACTGGTTCAGTCACCAAGCCTGTCCCGGCTGCTTCTGACTCTTCGATAGCATATTGAAATCATAAACCTGTCATTTGAGGCAAAGACTTGAAAAATATAGTAGTTTCTTTACCTGTCAGATATTTCAAGTCCAAGTAATCCCATTAGTTTCCTTGGGCTAAAAGAACACAGCTCATGGTAAAACTGTTTTATGTGATTGGATAGTATCTTGAGTATCTGAAATAGATACATGTCAGATACACCAGGTAAAATGGCAAAGCTCCATTACATTTATTGCACTAATTAAACTCATTGAAGTTACTGACAATTTTTAAGTGCTGATGAACCAAGTCTTTCATAGAGTTGAAGTTGTGGTACTCCAGGTGTGATCCACAAAGGACTCACCCTCAGAAAAGGACTTAGAAAGTACACTTAAAATGTATTTCTCTTATCTGTAAATCGTAAAGGTCTAAGGCAGGAGAGTATGGCAATTTATGGCTCTGTTCTGTAATGCTCTACATACTAGATGGCATTTTTAGCAGACCTGAGAACAATGTATGGACTTAGATTTAGAAACCCAAATATAACCATTGCTACTGTCTGGACCATCACCAAACACAAGTCTAAGGACCTGAGCTTAGAATCTGAGCTGTTACTCATTAATGTATCGCTCCCTTTGCTGATTCAAACTATGGTAATAAATAATTCATAAAAATAACAGTTCCCATTGTATTCTGCCTGCAAAGATTTTGGCAGAGGCTGTTTTTGAATATAGAGCAAATTGTACATCTCCCCACGTCGCAGTTCATAATAGGTGGAAAGTGAAGATATTGTTTTACCTCTGTAATACACTATTAATTGTAAAAATATTAAATATGCTCTATGCAGATTTTTTTTAACAGATATTTTCATTGTATATATGGTAGTTTTACACATGGTGGGTAGACAATCTTCTCCCAGAAGGAAGAAATAGATTATTTTAGAGTCTACCAAATGTGGAAGGTCTGAAAAACAAGTTTCACTTGTGATTTGTGCTTTCCGTGGCACAATGAACTGTCTGTTCAAAGTCTGTTATTGATAAATACTTTGCCTTGCATCCTCTTCCTGCCCCAGATAATGTAATTTCTCTTCAGGGGAATCTTTGCTCAAATTCAAACTCCGTCGCTGCCTACCTGCAACTAAGAGCTTAGAAGAATTAATCAGCAAGTTATATTAATAGAATCATAGAATCATGGAATTGCTAGGTTGGAAAAGAACTCCGAGATCATCAATTCCAACCTGTCCACTACTAAATCATATCCCTAAGCACTTCATCTGCCCACCTTTTAGATACCTCCAGGGAAGGGGACTCAACCAGGTCCCTGGGTAACCTGTTCCATTGCAGAGTAATGCTTTCAGTGAAGAAATTTTTTTTTTTCCCTTGGACTTTGATTGGATTTTGTAATCTCATAGCTTAAGGTCTGTTTTTCTTGCTGCCTAGCAGAGTTTTTTTAACCCAAAGTATTGTGAAACAAGAAATCTAAAAAAGTGTGGAGCTTGCAGCTACCATATGTGCTCTGTTTATAATTTTAAAATATATCATCTATATAAAATGTGATTTTGGTTGGATTTGCGTTTTTATTGTGTCCTTTTTAGTACTGACTCACTTTCAAAAAAAAGTTCTTAATTTGGGAAGAATTAGAATTTCTATCAACACTGAAAATATTAAAACTTCATGACTTCTGTTTTTTGAAAGATATGATTTCACTGCAGTCTTGTCATTTTTGTTACAATTCCAAATTAGATTTTCAATTAGCAATCTATTTATTTTTAAACTAAGTCTGTTGATGTCATTGTACATTCAGTGAGGTAAAGTCATAACATCCCAAATCGCTAAGAACAAAATACAGAAAACTTAGGAAGGATCCAGGGAACAAATCTTGAAAATCCAAATCACTCCAAACTAGTTATAATTTATATTTTAAAACTCTAAGCCTTTTCCACACTTTGCCATTTTTATACTTTGGATACTGAAGAGGAAAAGAAAAATTAGTAGTCCTTCAACCTGTTTGTTTCACTGTTTTTCCAGTGTTTTCTGCTTTTAGTGATGTTGACTACAATAATACTTTGCCTGAATTCCTAGTTCAAGACACCTTTCAGAACTAAGGTTTGCAGAAGTTATAGTTTTTGTCTATTAACCTTCATGTTAATTTAGTCTTTATTAAATAACAAAACTAAAAAGAAAAAAGAGGGTACAGGTTTTGAGTAATTAGCAAAGTGATACAAGGTGACTTAATCTATATTAATTCTACCTGTTCCTTATAAATGCCTGTAACACTTTCCTGACTATACTGTGTAATACACAAGAATTATAATTTCATGTATTTCTTAATGGAACATGTCTCATAATAAAAGCATCTTTTCAAAGCTATAAATATTTTTCAATATTCCCATTGTAACAAAGGATGAAAGCCAAGTAAGCATTACAGCAACAAAAAAATTTTGAAACACTAATGCAACTTTGTCTATTTGAAAATTTCAAATGTATCAGCTGTATGTTTAATTTGGAAGACAGGGTTTATGATGCTTGAACCACAGAAGGATTTGGGACTTTCAGACACATAGTTCATGCTCCTCTCCTTCCATCTTCTCCACTTTTGGCACTTAAAAAGCAACCAAAAACCACCCCTACCAAAAAAACCCCTATAATATTTTGTAACAAATCTTACTTGCACATGCACCTATAAAAAAGTGTAATCACTGAAGAAAGATTTATCTCTAAGCAAAGAGTTAAAGGGAAAGGAATCTAAGTACTTATGAAGAACTGAAATCAGCTGTCTCTTGTTCCTTTTGCCTTAATTTAATTTTGGTTTTCTTCTGAGAGACTAGATTTCCAGATGTCTGGTTTCTGCTGCTTAATTTTTCTTTATTAGAAAAGTTTTAATTAAGATTTATGGAAACTTATTATGGAGAATGAGACATTAAAACATTCAGTGAGAAGAAAGCTACTTGCTTTAAATGTGGTATAAATATCAACTTCTGTCAGTTGCAATCGTTTCTTAAATTAAGCTTAATATGTATCTTTCATTAAATGCTTGAGAGACAATATATAAATCAGAGTTTATACACAAGAGATTAAAGACTGAGGCTTCTTCTCAATTTGTGAGCTTTTAACTCCATTAGAGTTCTTGTATTTTGCTCATGACTGTATTACTGAATGAAGATTAAAACCTACTGAGACAAGGTTTTAGCTGCCATTATACTTGATTCTTTTCTTGATAAGGTCATATCGTATCAGTTAATATAGCTTCATAGTGCTGCCAATTTAAACATAGTACACGGTGATTATGATAACTTTGCTATGCTCAGCAGGCAAGGATGTGAGCATTTCATAGAACTGTTTCTGTCCTACAGTTTCCACCTCACACAGAAAGAATTTCAGTGCTATTCCTATAAAAATTCAGTCAGAAGTAAAGCAAACAAAGTTCATTTGTGCATCAAAGCATAAAAATCTGGAATTAACATCTGAGAACTTGAGATTACCCAATGTTCTACTACATCTGTGGATAGTTCTCAACATGAGACCAGTTACTAAGGTGGAAATCTATGAGAACTGATGTAAGACATAATATCTTAATGTTTATTCCCTAATCATGCATTGATTATAAAATTAAGCCTTTATAACAGAAAATCATCGTAAATTTTTGGGGTCCAGTCTGAGGGTTTTTAATAGGATTTTATAACTATATTCTGTTAAACTTGTAACTACAATACTGCTTTAAATTTAGTGCTTCTTATGCAATGACATAATTCCATCCCTAACTTCATGACCAAAACAAATACATTTTAAGGTTACTACAGGGCTATTGAATCAGGAACATGGCTTCGTCAGTCACTAAGATCTTTTGCAGATAAAGAAGCTAAATATTAACCTTGTCTTTTGAGAAAAACCCTCTTTGAGAAGTCTCCTTTCCTGAAATGAAACATACAGAGAAAGGAAGAATTATTGCAACAGTGCAGTGTTTGCTTAATTTGGGCCTGGTGATGGTTAAACTCAGTACAAAATAATACCTGATTTCATGGCATTTCCAAGAATTTCTAGTTGTAGAAGAACAGGAACCCAAAAATGTGTCTCTGATCACAGGGAGAGGGTTCCATATGGTTAGAAACTAAGGGATTCAAACACTTATTCATCTTGCATATTGATACTTCCTTCTGAACTCTACTGCCCAGTTCTAGATTTCACAGACCATTTCTCAGTAATTGACGTTGGGAATTTAGCTAGAGCTTGCCTAACATCCCTTGCTTAAATATGAGAGAGAAAGAAAATCTTCTATCTAGCACCATGATATTTATATGACAAAAGATTTAGTGAAAGATTCTTTTAAAAATGCAACACATATTTCACTATATCATACTACGATTTTGAAATGCTTTCTGAGTTATACTTATGCTCTTACATTTGTTTGGAAACCAAGAGGAGGTGTGGGCACACCGGAGTTTGGCTTTGGTAAAAAATTGGGCTTAAAAAAGGAATTATATCCAGATTTGAGAATTTAGGAATATTCCCTAAAGCTGACCTATTTATAACACATCATGGTTCATGGAGCCCCTTACTCCTTTCCCTGGTTCTTTGTCTTTAAGTGGCTGATACTGTCATCTCTGTAATTAACTTCATTTACAATACAATATAGAGGATCAGAGAAAGTGCACAGTCTTTTTGTTCCCTATGGTATGAAAAAAACAGAAGGTACTTGCAATCTAGCCCATCTGTAACTAGAAACTTGTGAAACTTTCATGTTATTCTTGTAAATGTGTTTATTGTTTAAATAGAAGTAATTATTTTTCTTCTCCTGCTGGAAGCTTCAAATTCAGCTAAATGTCTTTAGCATTCTGCTAGCAGATATAACATTTTAGAACTGTGCACATATGTTCAATTGTTTTTATAGAAGAGATGGCAGGTAGTAACAGTTGCTTAAATACGTAGATTCAGCTTCTAGAGAAAGAATGTCTATCCAGCAGTATCTTGATTAAATGAGCAAATATTCAGTGAAAGCTGTTTTTAAAACTGCAGAACTTTCATTGCACTGTATCATGCTATGATGCTGAAGTGGTTTGTTTTTGGTTTTGTTTTTTTTTTTTTCTATTGTTTGGTTGAGACTCTTGTCCCTAGAACTGTCAAGTGCAAGTTTTTGTGATCACAATGGACTTTTCCTACCTACTGAGATTTATGGAAATCACACTCCAGTGCAAGAGGACAGAATGCTTCAATAGGTTATACAAAATATTCTATACAGCTGAAAATGTTTTTCCTCACTGCAGGGCTAATTATTGGATTAAAAAGATCCTACATTTAATTACTAATAAATTAGATCCTATAGAAGGAGCTAAATACTTTACATACCTCTGGGAAAGACCTGCAAATGCTTCCCTGCTGAGCCTGGAGCAGCTCCCCAGCCCTGCTTTGACTTCAAAACTGAGGAAAAGCTGTGCTTTCATTAAGAGCTCTTCCCATACTTTAAAGGTCAGTCTTAAGCATTATCAGGCAACCACTGATTTCATTGGATGCACTGTTTTTTAGGTTTTGATATTTTAGGGTTTGATATTAATGACAGTGCTTATTTCTCCTGATGTATTGTATAAAGGGTGATGACCTTTTTATGTCGTCAGAAAGAAAATTTGCTGTCATAGACATGAACTAAATTTCTTAAGGACATACTTTGTTGCAGTTCCTATGATTCAGTAACAGCATATTTCAAAATCAAGACTTTTTCAACCCACTGTGAAAATTTGACTTAGTCAATAATTTTCCCTTCTTGGAAGTTGGTAATAGTCATTCTTTCTTGTCCAAAAGTCTTTAAATAATTATTAGATTAAGCAAAACTTTAAAAATCTCTCTAGACAGACAGACTCAGAGATGTAAAGGTTACTGTTTCCCAGTAAACATAAGTGATTTTTCAAAAAATTGCAGAAATTGCATTTCAGACTGTCTGGAGCCTTTTCTGACAAAGAAAACAATGATTTGGTTTTTTTCCATAGTCTTGATTATTTAAAATAGTACTGAAATCAGTCATATCTGTTCAAATTTCTCCAACTGAAAGATGCAATTTAACTAATTTTAAATTAAATCACTTGAGAGTTATGTTCTCTCCTCTTATTCTTACCATCTATTTAAGGTATGTCCCATCTATAATTTTACCTCCTTAGAAAAAGGAGACAAAAATTAATTCCTTCACAGCAAATTCAATTTCATATCTTTGGAAGACTTTACAGACCATAAGCTATGCTGGACTAATATGTTTTTTTATAAAAAATCTGTTACTTGCCCTCCTTGTTTTTTTCTGTTGCAAAAAGATTGTTCACACTTTGAATGCTGTATAACTATGGGTTCCTAAAACTCTGCACATTTTCTCTGTCTTGCATCATGGTTTGTCTGTTTCTTCGTTTTACTTAATTTTTCCCTCTTCAATCTTCTCTCAGGCATTCATTACAGAAAACCTAGAAGGTAGTGTTTGGAAGCTTCTGTGAAAGTATAGAGTTATAATTTAGCTGATTGTCATTTTCCTTTGACCTGATTACACTTCTGCCTTGGAAGAATTTGTTATTGTGCATGTAAAAATAAAGGAGTTTTGTGTATGGAATGGTGGATGGACTAACTACAAGGGTTGGTTCTTGTTACTGAGATATCAAAATTTCTCCTCTGATCTCTCTTGCTCTGTTATGTCCTGACTGTACCCTGCTTCCTGAGCCAAAAAAGTTGAGGCAATAAAGGATAGGTACAAATGTAGGATTACAGAAATACAGGAATCACATTTTCTACAGAAAATACTAGAACTTTATGGTGGATCCAATACTATATAAAGGGATTTCAATATTTGTTCAAAAATTTAATTCATTATTTTTACATTTGTTTCATCAGTTTATTGTTACTGGAGTATATCACATTTTCCTTGTTCTCTGAGATGAGAAGATCTATTTTTGAAAGGACACAGTTTTATTTTCCCGCATGGACATTGCTTCTGCTGGCTAGTATGTATGTGGGTGGTGAAGCCATCCACCTCTTTCTATCTTTCCACAGACTTTGGAAACATCTAAATAGCGGCTCTATTTTCTGTATGACCTCCAAGTAATAGCTCTCAAAAATGAAAATCTACAATGTTATAAATTTCAAAGGAATAATAATTACAAGAGAGTTTTGAAGGTGTCATCCCTTTAGTTTGAGATTTTTTTGAAATCCAAGCTTTTCTCTTGAAAGTATGAAGTATACATGTTGCATTCTTCAAGAATAAATGTCAGTAAAACATTTTGCAAACAAAAATCAGTTTGCCATAACTTTGAGTTTAGAAGGTGAAAACAATATACAAGTTTAAAGTACTTTTTTTATCAGAGCAACAATTCAGTTTCCAGAAAACAGTGAAAATGAAGAATGATGATAATGTATTAGATGGTATAACACAACATATAAATAAACGCATGCCTTCTAAAACAAGGTCTTAGTTTTCTAGCAAACTGACTACATAGACATAGAGCTGAAAAGAGAGAAAGAGGAGGTAACGCAGGGTGGGGAAGAGTGGAGGGAATCTGATGAAAGAAATATACAAAAAATGTGAAGTGAGGAAATGATAAGAAAGAAATATGTAGACAAGGAACTGTGATAAAAGGAGAAAAAGGAAAGAAGCAAACTTTAATGGAAATTTTAATGAAAGAAAACCAAAGCACATCCTCTTTTAATGTTTTTTGTTACCGTTGGCTTTAGTTTCAATGAGTAGGGACCAAGCACAGAATGATCTTGATCTAAATACTTAATTTGCTGCCTTTACCTGGGAAAAATAATCATGCTTGCAAAAATAGTGAATGGCCATTGGCAAAAATAAGAAATGCCTTTTTTACTTTTACTTTTTTGGACAACGAAGCCTGAGTTATGACATTAGCTTTAGTATTTTAAAAGATCCCTGAAGCAGGCTCTGAATCCATGCTGAGGCTTTATCACCCTGAGCGCCTTTGGTAGTGCTTCTGGTTTCATTAGCCTTATTGTCTCATGTAACTTTTGTGAATAGAGCTAATATTTTAAGTACATTATTATTTTTCACACAGTATTTGGGGTTGTAATCTTGCTTCAGGTTTGGAGTTTGATTTTAAAGCCCAGACCTGCAGCTGGTGATATAAAAAGCAAACTATCTTTGGTATCTATGGGGTAGAATTCCACTACTGTTAGGATACAATTCCTCCCTTTCAGAGGACATTGAAGCCATCAGATTTTAGGCTGTTGTTCAGCATCACAGCCACACATAAAAAAAAAAAAGAAACTGAGTGTATGTTACAGAATTTTTGGGCTAGATAACAATTTGAGTCAATTAATTATTAAGCTTAAAAAGAGTTTGAGTTTGCTTTTTATTTCACTGTTGTAATTTTTTTGAAGTTGATGAAAAGGTATGTTAGAAATACAAAACCAACTTCTCAAGCAGATCATCATATTATAGCAGAGCACAGCATTTGTTCAGGTAGTTGATTTTTGCTGCTTCACAACCATACCATAGCTCTAGTTTATACCTTGAGCTTACCAAGATGTTCCACTCTAATGTTCAATTTTAATTACAAAAAAGATGACTGCAGAGGTCAGGCACTACCATACACTGAAAATCCAGAGAAACAATGACAGCTAAGGAAAGACGGCAAGAATCACCAGTTCAAGTATTTGGAAAGTGTATTCCTAGAGCTCTGAACATGCCAGCACACATACCTATAATGTTATCCATTTTTAATTCTATTTTAATGAGGGGTGTAATAGAAAAATCACCAGTGCTTACAGCAACATCTTTTTTCATTGTTTTCTACTAACTAAGCTTGACTGCTGGTGAAAAATGGTGTGGAGGTGAATTGGACTAGAAAGATACATGTGTATAAATAACTACTCAAAGTAAACTTAAGTTAGAGTTGTAATGGCTGAGGGAAAATAGCCACAAGCTATAAGGATTACAGCAAACTGAAATCTTATTCTCCAGAAGTGATTATTTCAGCAAGAAAACAATGCAGTTCTTGTTTACTGGCTAGGAAACATGGATTTATAGTGATGATAGATATTAAATCCCCCTAGGGACATCACTATGAAGTCAGCCCCACATTTTAATTGCAAAGAAAGGCAAAGAGCTTACCTTGAAACCGTGCTGATATAGAAATAGTGAAATTTCTGGGGACGTGAGATGCAGTGTTTCAAAAATAATTTACTACCTTTTTCAAGTGGTAGTATGCTAAACACCCATCTTAGAAGGCTTAAATACTTTCAGAAAATAAGACAGGAGGAGAGATCATGATCGCTTTTCTAATTCAATAGTAAACACTACATCATGGATGGACACACTGACTACTAATGCTAGTTCACTTTCACCCTTGCATGTTCCAAAAATGTTATGGGATTGTGTAGTAATAGGCAAGAATTAAAATTAAATATGTCAGTCACCTATCTGTTTACCTGGTATCACACTGATGCTTTATTAGAACTGCCTTATAAAGTTCTTCACCTTTGTGTTTGATATATATGGGGGTTAGGATGAAATATTTAGGCAAATATCATAGAAACTACCCGGACTGTGCAGTGATGTGAATATGTTTGCTGATCTAACTCACCTCTAAGGGGTTCACTAAGCAAGACCTGAAAGAAATTTCACCGTGTGTTACACAACCTGTGCATCAATTCCCCAGTTTTCTGGCAGATGATTCTAGATCTCGATTATAACATTAACTTTGACACAGTTCTACTATCAACCTGTGGTACAAATTTTAAAAAGTGACCTTTAATAATTGAGTCCCTCAATCATGAATTTCTGAAGAAGGGCACAATAAATTTTGGAATACGAAAATTAACTCGAACTCTTTACTAAAAATTGTGACTGTCAGTATCTTCAAACCATTCTTTATGCTTGAATTTCTATGTCTACACTTATATGCAGGTAAGAAAAAATCTACTAATCAGAGACTCTTAAGGTTTTTTGTACAAACGGTTCTATACATTTTCATTAAATAAATGCCAATGATTGATTACATTATAAAGCTTTAATAAGGCATACCTCAAAGCTGAAGACAGAAGAAAATCAGTTCAGTAGTTTTAGATAGAAACATAGTATGTAAATGTCTGCTTGAGAATGAGAAAGGAACAAGCGTTTAATTACTGTCCTAACCCACTGAACACAAAGGATTCACAAAAGTTGTGTTTAAAATCATCCAGTTTCAGATGTCTCCATTATATATAGACAGCTGAATCTATACTAATGTCAAGTTTTTTTTCATGCAAAATGGAGAGGAAGAGACATCTTCCAAAGATGTTTTTCACCTCTTTTAGACAACTCGATTAGCATGAGTTGACTGAAGATTTATTGGTGCAACTTTCAGTAACTACAAAAAGAAGACAGGTGACTGGTTCTGACTTAGACACCGATCTTTTATCTTTTATGTTTATAAAGTTATCTGAAACAAAATGTCTTGTCATAGGTGACCTTTGCCTTTCTTTGAATATACAAGGACTTTTGCCTCCTACAAACTCCTCCTTTTAAATTTATTATTAGAAGGAACACTATCTAATAGGAAACAGATTAATTTTTTTTTCTGCAGGGCCTAATGTACAATGTATTTACTTTAAAAGCCTTGACAAATAAACAAATCTAGAAAACAAAAAAGAAGAGCCAAGGCAAAAGGAGGAAAAAACAGGAAAAGAAGGAAAAGAAAAAAAATAAAGAAAATAAAAGAAAGAAAGAAAAAAATAAAAAAATAAAGAAAGAAAGAGGTGTGAAAGAGATGGAAAGAAAGAAAAAGGGAAAGTAGAAAGAAAAAAGGAAGAGAAGAGAAGGGCAAAGGAAGAGGAGAAAAAAGAAGGAAAGAGAGAGAAGGGAGATGGGGAGGAAGGAAGGGAGAAAGGGTTGGAGGAAGGAAGGGAGCAAGGGAGGGAGGGAGGGAGGGAGGAAGGAAAAAGTGTGACAGAAGAAAAAAGAAGAGGCAAAACCTACCTAATGTATATAACTTTAGGAAAAGCCACAAGCAGTAGTTTTTGAATACATTTAATAATTCTAAATTGCAGAGTTGGCACAAAGATACTATTGTTAATAGACGTTTTAGAAGTGAGAGTGGTAATATGCTAAATTAGACAGTGACCGTTTTCTGATCATTATTAACTCTCTCTTTGTGGTAATTACTACAAGTGACCTTAATTCCACTGAGGACTTGGTTTGCTGAAATGAAACATTGAGCACAAATGACAAAACTGTCTCATATAGTTGTTAGTGTTATAATATCTATTTGTCCAAAAAAGAGAAAAAAAAAGTGTCAGATAAATGTTTATCTGATGTAAATTACCATAGCCTCTTAAGCTGATTTACACAGGCTGGTCAATAGGTACTCCAGTTCACCAAAAGCCAATATTCATTTATTTGCAAATTGGAAAATGAGCATGCTTGCTGCAGGGAAGAGAAAAGCATGTCTTTAATTCTCCTTCAGACAAACAAACAAACAAAATATTAACTAGATTCTTCCAAGTGTAAGAGTATTGAGTCATGTTGCAGTGTCATTTGCAATAGAATCCCGAGGCTGTGGCAGGTCAGCTTATCTTACTGTTGCCAGGTTCACTACTAGCAGAGTTTCGAATGCTTAACACTTTCTGAAGGATTTCAGAATGTCAGACCCTCACTGACAGCTTTACTTGGTGACTTCCTTGCTTGTGAGTATATGACAGTTTGACAGGCATCTTTAGGGTTCATTTAATCATTTTATGCAAGTCTCCTTGCTGAATAACATTAATGATCATTTTATTTTATATGCATACCAACTGCAAACTTAAGCTGCCACATTGCATTCTATCCTACCTCATCCATTTTCTAGCTCAAGGCTTTTCTGTACTTTTCCCCTCCCCACTCCTTTAGCCACAAAGGTAGGTTTAAGATAATAAGCACACACAAAAAGGTAATGGAATAAAGACTAACATTTACATAATTTGATATGAAATTAAATTATCATCAAATATTGCAAAAACTGAGCAGAAGTTTATACTCATATGAAAGTTTTATTCTGGAAAGACTCTTAAAGGAAAAATAACACTGACGGAAAATAAGAGAATTTTTATTCTGAATAAGGTTTGTATATAATTCTTGCTATTATTACCAGTACTGTGGTTGTTATTGTCATTATTACTATGGTTTCTTTTCCAACGGGTTAAAAGTATACAACTTTCTGCAGAGCTGCTTTAATTTAAACAAATAGTGATTTTTTTTCTCAATAAGACAAGTATATTCCCTTTTTTAATACTCACATGCTCTTGCAGCAACTTCTTTTGGTGTGGAGTACAAAATGTGATTTATAGTGTCATTAAGTAGCTAACATGCTCTCAAAATGTTCATTAACAGCTCTGAGGTTCAGAGTATGGAAACCCTATATCCATTCTTGCTGGATAACAAAGTGACATTGTCATCTCCTGTGACTCACTTATCTTCTCTCTGCAAATCCCTTGCCATTTTTATTGGAGCACTTCAGAGAGAAAGGAAGACTGTAGTTTAGAGACTCAGAGAGGCTCAAACAGTGTCTTGTAGATCTGTCTAAGCTACCATCTAGTCTAACTGGAGGGGAGATAAGAATACTTAATAATTTCACCTTGCCTTTCATTTATCACTCTAGAAAGGGGCCAAATTAAAACATTGACTAAAAAAAAGAAATAAAAATATTGATACTTTTATAGGTTGCAGATTATAGGTTATAGATTTCTTATGAGAAAAGTTTGTATAGAAAAGGTCATAATTGCCACTCATCTGCAGAATACCTGACACAAATAAAAGTTAATCCATGACAATCTAATAACAACTTGGTGTTCCTCTCCCTTGCTTAAGAAGAAAGTACTTACTCAGAATTGGATGTTCATTGATAACACTGTTTAAAAGAAAATTAAGTACAATGGTTTGAGAGAACAAACAATTAAAGACTTTTGACCAACCATTCAATAGTTACAAAGTGTTACACTCTTCAGCACCTTTAATGAAGTTACACCAATTTTTACCTGTTTAGAATGTGGAACTGAAATTGCATATGTGGAAGAGGGCACTTTTGTTTTGACACTTCCCAGCTGATCTGTGATTGACTTTGCAATCTTGGAAATGCCATTTTCTTATGGAATTGTGAGTGCAATATTGAAGTGAGCGTGAATTATGACTAGACTACCACCTCACACCCTGAAGATTCCTTCTCTGGCTTGTTTTCTAGACTGGTATTTTCTCATACCAGCAGTAATAATAGAAATGGCTTTCATTTCAGTGCAGAACTAGATTTGATTTATGACTTTAGGCTATAGTTCCCAACAATCATTAGTTAAATAAAATAATTGATATATATTATGTGACAATAAGACTTAAAGAAAATAGCAGGTTTTCATATTTTCAGTGGTTTTTGCTAAACACAGTTTGCCAGCTAAGGTAATAATGTAGTAGTGATTTATTGGGAATTTCTAAAGTGTTTTTACATGTAAAGATCAGTCTTGAACATATAAGAATGTATAAGAATTACCACTGACTTCTGTCTACAATTACTTTCTCTGAAAGAACTAAATTTTATATGAACAGCACAGAAAGAATGCAGCTTATTTTACTATAGTTCAGATCTTTTTTCTATTCTCAGAGAAACTTAATGTATGTTATAGCAAAATGGATTTGGCTGCTTCTTATAGGTAGGGCTGTGAGTGGGAAAGTGGTGAAGACATCATGAGAATATAGGTAAAATATAGAAGTGGCAATGCATTCCATTTTCTGTCAGGGAAGGTCACCACCAACGGAATGGCACTGTTTATTGGAAATGGATATCAGAATTTGGGATGAAGGAAAATAAGTTCATGCCACTATTCTTAAAAGAGACCTTGTACCTTCTGTTTCATTCCTTTTCCTCTTTCGTGGGGAAAATAAGTCAGTTGTTTGAAAATAATAGATTATGCAGACTATTCATTATGAACATCACACTTTCAGAGCTTCACTGACAACTCCCATCTTGTGATTATGTTGTGTGGAGGTAAAAACGTCTGCTGAATTAATGACAAATCTGTCAGTGCCTTTATCCTCTGCCCTGTTTGAAATGATTAAACTCACCAAGTGTTTGCTTAATCTATTTTCCTTTTTCATATACCATGCTCACTGCCTGAGGCAAACCCATCTAATAATTTTCAATTGAATAAAACCATAACTCATGACCCAATAAATTATTAAAAACCCCTGCGTTGCATCAGATTCATCATTCATCTTACCTCAGTGGCAGAAAGCCTACAGAATTCCTTAACAGTTCTTGCTGTGATAAATAGTTCTATTAAAATTTATGAATAGTGGTATATATTAACACATATTTTGTTACTGAATTATCTGTCATACTATTTTTTTTTCATGCACCAACATGTTGCATTAATAATTTCATTGGTCTGGAAAACTCACAGTTAGCTATCATCATATTTTTTTAATTTTTTTTTTAAACTTAAGCCTGTGATCCCTTAAGAAATATTGCAACATTTCTGTTCTGAATTGCCTTTGTTCATGTTTTCAATCAAGTTCTTAAGAACTACTTACCCTTATGTCCATTTGAAATGGCTAATCATAAAATAAAATCAGAACATTCTTGATATGTGACAGAAAGAATAGCTGCCAGAAGACTATCTGATAACACAGGAGATATCTGCTTTACTATGCAAACATATTAGCAATGAGTGACTTCCAAATGTAAATTCTGTTCTATAATTTTTTTGAAGTTAGACAAAGTTAAATGGAGGTAGCACACATTTCTCCATCCATTCCCTGTTCAATAGAAAATCAAAGTTTTTAGTAAAAAGTAAACAAAAAGGGGTTCATTTTTTCATTACTGAAATAAAGACAGAAGGCGTATTCAACATAAAGAGAAACATAGGAGTGAAAAAGATTGGTGAGGGAATTGGAGCAAAAGAGAAAATCAATTATTATCCTGATAATTTACTCATCACAGGTCCCAGCCTGAAGAAATGAACAAAGGGCAATTATCCAATAAAATGCATTTGTAGATAGGGGTGCTAAAGCCCACTAGTGAGGAGATAATTAATCCTTTTCTATTGCTTGCTCTACTTTCAATGCATCAACCTAGAAGTGTGTGGACTGAATGTGAATATTTTCTTCCCCATATTGTTTTTGTTTCACAAAATCCTGCGTTACAAGTGATATTGCTTGTATGCACAGCTTTCAGAAAAGATGCTTTCATAGTTGATTGAGAGGTAAGAGATTTGCAGATTGTAAATAATTTTCGACTCTGTGCTCTTTACTTTGCAGTAACAGTCTTGTTTCTTCCTAGGAAAAAAAGGCATATAGCCCTTTGTATTTTACTTCACAAGAAGAAGGAATTCTACTTTGGAGACAGGCTCTCTTCCACAGGGAGGGATATAGGAGACATAATTAACCTTGATAACCCTTCATGAGACCTGCACTGAAGCCAAAGTGGGTTTACACTGTGACATCGCATCATATAACCCTTTAGCAGGAGTTCCTAAGGATGAGCTCCATGCTCATCAGAAAAAATGCTGGAAAAGCTATCCGGCGTGTACAATGTTATTGACTTCCTACTTGGTTTTACAGTTATTTCTTCCTGGAATATCTTTTCACAGCATGACAAAAAGGATTTAGCCCAAAAATATTATTTAATCAGTTCTCATTACAGTCAAAGACAGATATTTTATGCAGTAAGCTAGCCTGCCTGTACACCAAGTTTTAAGTGTTCCAACAACTTCTTAAAGGCATAAAGACTCTTTTTAAAAATTAGTTTGGACTAATGCACTCTGACCATTCAAAATATTAATGTGGGACTATTCATTTTTGTTTTAAACCCAGCAAAAATGCACAAAAGCATTATTGGCTTTTAAGGCTTAACACCGTGTTGCTAGGAAAGAAAAAGTCTTATGTATTTCTACTTAATAAAGGGGAACCTTAATAAAAGTGCCTGACTCAACAAGAACCACATATAAACTCAGCTCTTTCAGATGCTTAAATTTGGATGTTCACACCAGTCCCAAAGTGGTAATCACAGATTTTCTTAAGAACTGCATCACCCAGGGTCTGAGAGCCAGAGTGTTGACTGAGGAGCAATTTTTGCTGCTTCAACAGAGGTTGTGAGGAACTGAGTCACTTCTACTCAGTTTGAACCTTCACTGTGTTTAATCTATATCTTCTTTTTAATCTGCATAGTTGTAAAGGCCTCCCACTGGTGCTCTGCCCCCTTCCAGAGGGCATGTAGCTTGTTTGCCTATGGTCAGAAAGACTCAGCAGCTGCTGCAGCAGCACCAGGAGCCCATTCGAAATGCACAGTTCATATATAACGGCACATTAAAGCAAGATGCCTTTTCTCAGCTGGTGTAGGCAGACAAATACACAAGAAATAATTGTATGTTCATGACTGGATATTCTCTGAACCTAATTACCTGATCAGAAAGCAACTTTTACCTGCGGTTGCACCTCAGCAGGAGTAGCAAATTACAGTGGTAATACAGAGGAGCTCTGCCACAAAGTCTTGGTGGATTATCACTCTGTCTTACCCTTATCATCTCATCCCTCGCTGAGATGGCTTGCATTTTCCCCTAGAAACCATCAGTTATTAAATGTTTCCCTTTCTGTTCCCAGAAGGGTCCCTCCTCCTCTGCCAGAACAGTGAATAGGAGTAATGAAGGAAATAAGTGAATTGTTTTTGTTTGTTGGCACTCAGATGGCCTCCCCTATTCACAGAGCCCCTAGCTTTGCTGTACATGCCACAGTCTGAATACCTGCCACTACCTCCAACCAGAATGGAACCACCACAAACTCCAGAAAAGGACAACCAGGCTTGTCCCTCCAGGGCTGACTCTAACCAGAGAGCTGTCACTTCAGCCTGGATCTCAGCTAAGTGTTCTGTAAATAAACTAAAAAACTGTTCTCAAGGAAAATGTCTCTGCTCAGACGACAAATGCGAACAATACAGATTAACCAGTGCCTGCAAAAGACTGATGTCTTGCAGGAGTAGGAAGGTGACAGAATGAGTCTGTTGTTAAGTACGTTTCCTTTAATCACGTTTCACCTTTTATTTATTTTTTTTTTCCACATACAGATGAGTGCTGTCTTTCTGTGTGTTGTCATTCCACTTCCCTTCAAGATGCATGGAAAAAGGATCAGCCTTACTTAAAGGTTTGTTTTGTGAAGCTTCTAGCCCAACAGCTCTGGCTTGTCTAGGATTTCACAGTGTTACTGCTATGGAAATGTCAAGTTACATAGAGAGGTTGCAGATTCTCTGTCCTAAGAGATATTCAAAACTCAGCTGGACATGGCCTTGAGCAACCTATTGTATCTGACCATGTACTGAACAGGAAGGTCAGCCTAGATGATCTCAGGAGGTACTTTCCAGGATCAGCACTTCTGTAATTCTGTGATGCTGCGTTCAGGATTGTTTTGCCTGAACAGGTGAAAATTGCCAATATCTGCTGCATTATCTGCTTCTCCAATTATCTTTTTCTTCCTGTTGCTTCTCCTAATGAAGTATAATAGTTGGCAAGAGATTCTGAAAACATGCAAACCTTATGGCATATGATATATTTATAATTATATTTAAAGAGATAACTGACACAATATAAATAATATCTATCTTATTAGCTGGTTCCTAACAACATCTATCCAGTATCTTGAAACACTGCCAGTTGGATGGCTGTATGCAGAGAGCAAGTCTGTGATTTATTTATAACAAATATTTTCCTGTAATTGAAATCTTTTATAACTGGGGAAAAGAAAAGAAGAAATGACAGTGCGTAAGAAAAAATATTCTAGTTTAATAAATTCTGCAGCCCAAAATTAGATAAACTAAGTTTTTCAGTTGCTTTATGGGAGTCCACATAGAGAAATATTTTCACTGCACTTCATTTACAAGCACAGACAGTCATGAAGTGTCTCATTTCACATGTCAGCCCTGCTGATTTTCCACTCCCACTTCATTGCTTCTGCCACATAATCTCACTTTTATGATTTTGCTTAAAGTAATAGCTCTGGTCAGGTAACAGGAGAAAATGGTGTTTTCTATCTTTGTTAATTATATTTTTGCTTTGAAACGAGACAGGAATATTTTGCTGTAATATTTCAGTCAATAACTTTATAGAGAAATATGTATAAATTGCATGCAAGGTTCTAGATACAAGTTGTAGATGCACAATATTTATTTTTGTAGTTAAATTATTTTTTAAACCAAAGGAGATGATCGTTTCAGACTACATTAGTCTCATTTATCTCCATGATGTCCTTAATGTTATAAGATGTTACAGCAACATTACTGGCTCCTGCAGGCCTTTATCAGCCTTTAGCTATTCAGGCGCATTATTAGATTGTCAACATAATTCAGACATCTCATATAAAAAAAGCCAATCCACTGGCTCCAGTTCTTTGTAAATATATTTGCCTGATGTAATATCTCTAAATTTATTGAGTGTTCTGGGTTTTTTTGGTTGTCTTTTTAGGTATACATGGAGAATCTTGTTTGAGACTGCTAAAAATATTACGAAAGGCAGCAAGTAACACTAATTCTTACTGTTGTCACATACTGTGCTCCTCTAGTTAATCACTGCAAATATCTGGATGAAGAAGAAAACCAGTATTTTTTAAAACAAATAATTAGACAAGTATTTTGAGGTGGCTCTCCCGAACTTATATAACACTGTATACAGCATTTTTCTTTTTTGAGGAAGTTACCCAGTTTTTGTAGGATTTAATCCCATATAAATCTTTTGGAATGCACTGATTAATTTGTGCCTAAAAAGAGGAGATATTTTAAAGAAAGAAAATTTAGGACAAATTTGGTTGCAAATGAATAGCCAGGGGGAGGGTGGATTCTTTTTGCTGTTTTCCCTCTGATATAAAAACATGCTTTGTGAATAAGTTATTTCAACCCACACTTTGCAAAATAGTACAAATGTTTGGCTATTCTGCTAGGTTTTTTATTTATGCACCAAAGAATAAAAAGAATCAATCACCAAAGCCCAGAGACAGAAAGAAGTTTATCAGTAGAACCCCCTACATAATTGCACAAAGCTGAACTGAGGCAAAGCAATGTAATTTTTCATTGGAATTCAGGGCATTTTCCCTGCTCAAACCTTCTCACTAAAAGAAATCAGATAATGCTAAACATAGAAAGAATAATAAGTCAGCAAATTTCAGTTCATTGTGGGAAATTGAACTCGTTTTCAAATATATTATTCTTGTGATTTGCTCTTCTCCTATACACTCATATTCACAGCTGCATATATCACACATGAGGCATATGAAATGCTATCATTACATGTTCTCAAAAAATATATTAACTTTTTGAGGTCACTGTAACAGCTTTTGGAAGCAAGTTATTAAAAGTGAGCCAGGCTCTTGGGGATGGACACTATTTGTGTGTTTTACTTAGTGTATGTGAACCTACTATATAAAAGGCAGAATTGTATACAAACTAATCACATATGTGAAGTACTTATTTGCCTTCCAAACCTCATCCAATTCCAACAACTATAATGACGAACAGATCGATCATGGAACAGAACTGAGTGGATATGCTAAATCCATCTACCTGCAGCATCTGGAACTTAAGTCAGCGGGTTAACAAATGAGCTAGTTTCAGAAGATGAATGTTCTCAGAAGCTTAAAAAGATTGAGCAGGTGCTAAGTGTAACTGGATAAGGCAAAGCAAAATTCTGTTTCGATTTTGCTATTTTTTTCTGGACATCAGTAAAATTCTCTGTGTTTTAATAATTTTCTCATGCAATCAACGTGGAATGTGGATCAAAACAAAGATCCTAAAAATTTACTAAGCAATAATGCAAACATTTTCACTGGTTTTCTATCTCTTGGGTACTCTGCTTATGCAGAGTGTTTGTTGATTTTTTTTTTTTTTTTGAGGGGGGAGTAGGAGCATGACAATAATCATTCAAAAATTCTGCAGACTTCAAAATGTCTTTACTACTCATTCAGCAGTCTCAGCCTCTGCTGAGGGCACACCTCCTGTTATATTCATTTTGTATATATCTATCAAATGCTGATCCTGTGAATTTCTGGTAACTGTATATGAGCTTGTAAAGACTCTGAGTTGCTGAAATCATTAAGAACGTTCCTTAAAACTCCCAAATCCTTTGCTTAAATGGAGACTGTATGAAGGAAGGCAGGAAGAAGGGACAGAGAAAAGGAATGAGGGATGAAGGAAACAGTTCACATTCGGAGGTGTTTTTGGATTTGTAACCTCACATCCAAATTGTTCTGCTGATTTGTAACTGGCTGTCAGCTGTTAATATGCCTACTGCTCTGTTGGTGACATTTACTACTAAAGGAGAGAGTTGAAGAAATGTTAGTAATGGTGCTGTTTTCCCTAAACTTCAGTGAATAACTTGTGGAGGATAACACACTTATGAAGTTTTATTCTTTTTCATGCTGGAATACCTGCAGGTGGGTATAGATTTCTCTGTTCATCCATTCTCACTTATAACCTGTGTCTTTTGTCAGGTTTTATCTTATATCACTTTTCTTAAAATTATTTTCTTTTCAAAGAAAATAACAAGAAAACTATTTGGTAATGCTGTCCATCTCAGGAGCTGTTACAGATAGGTTATGATGTAGTACTCATGAAGCAGAAACTGTTTTACTTGCTTGAAACACTGAAGAAATGCAGTAGTTTACTTAGTTTGTCTTTTTTTTTCCCTCATAAATTTTTTTAACAATGATCTCTATATTATCATGCTACCTATGGCAGAAGGGAGAAACCAGGTTAAAATCAATGTAAATTTATTTTTTAAAAATATTAGTAAAAAAGTTCTAGGAAGAAGAAAAGTTATGATTCCTAAACAAGGAGAACAAGCAGTGTCTGTTTCAACGAGTACCTTTTCAAGTTAACAGCAACATAATAGCTTGAACATCTCAGTAGCAGGTGTTTCAGCAAGAAGTGACATTTTCTTGGGAATACGGGAGTCAAGGGAATCATGCTACTAGGAATAAGATACAAAAAACCCTATTAGAAAGTATGAGTTTATTAATACTGCAGATGAAGAAAATAAGAATATTTACGTGTTAATTTGCATAATCCTTAGCATGGTAAAACTTAACAAAATCAAACCTGTGATATGGAGATACCTTTGAGTCTGGCTTTATCTGCTCATTAGATAGTGTTCAATAGCAATAAGATTCTGTCTTTCCTTCAAGTAGAAAAAATAACTCACTCAGCCTCTCCTTGTCCTTTTTGTGCTCCTGCCCCTGCCCACCTGAGTGGCTCTCCAGTGGATTCCAGTATGTCAATCTTTTCTTTTACCATGAATGGGGAACTGGACACAGTACTTTAAATACTGTGTCCCAAAAGTGACAGAATAGAGTCACTGGCTGCCCTCCCTAACAGCCCAGCGTGCATCTGGTCTTTGTCATACGGGTCAACAACCAGCTCATGTTCAATTTGTTGATTAAAATTGCCAAGTAATTTCCTGCAAAGCTGATTTCCTGCTAGTCAGCATCCAGCCTTTACTGTCACTAGGGTTTATTCTATTCCAGATGCAGGACACGGCTTTGTTGAACTCAAGGGACACAGTCGTTTCTTTAGCTAGCTGAGATTCTTCTAAGTAGCAGCACTGGCCAACAGCACATTGACTGGTCCCCTTCACTCTTAATCTGCAGAGAGTGCATTCTGTCCAGTTATCTATTTTGCTGATAAAGACATTGGACAGTGTTGACTCTTGTACCAGCTCCTGAAGACTGTCCCTGTAAATGGCTTCACCGTCAATTTGCTTCATGTGTTGTTCTTCCTCTCTTCACCAATTAGCTTATCATCAAAAGCTATAACGTTGTTGAGACACAAGTAGACCTTGTCAAATCATGCTGATTGTCCACAGTAACCTTGTCATTCATGTGCTGGATGGTGCCTTCTTGGAGGATTTATTTCATAGTCTTTCCAGGAACGGAGTTGACTCTGACTAGCTTGTAGTTCCCTGGATGCTCCATTTATGTCTTTCTTGAAGATAGGCATGAGATTTACCAGTCGTCATTAGCAACCTCCTCTGATTTCCACAACCTTTCAAAGTTAATTGAGAGAGTCTTTGCAAGAATATGTATCAGTTTTGTTAACATCATCAAATATATCCCATCTGGTCCCATGAACTTCTGTATGTGAAATTTCCTGAAGTGATTGTTGACTTCATCTTCCTCTAGTGTGATTAAATGCTTCACTCTCACAAATACTACCACTAGTCCTAGGGACCTGAGGCCAGAACATAACAGTAAAAAAGGGAGAAAACCCTCCACATCGAATACATCAGGCTTTTGATATATTTTATCACTAGGTATCTGACCCCACTGAGCAGTGTGAACACATTTTCCTTATCTTTTCCTTTGCTCACAATGTATTATGGCATTGTCCTCCACATTCTATGTGAGTCCGAAGTCTGAGATTTGTTCTCCTCACTCCATCCCTATATGCTCTCTGTCTTCCTCCCTGGCAGCTCATCCAACCTTCCACCTTCTGCATACTTGCTTTTTGGTTTTGAGCTTTGTCAGGAACTCCTTGTTCATCTATGCTGGCCTTCTGCTGTGACTCTAACTATGCAAATTGATACAGATTGTTTTTTTGCTTTAGGGGATCACTTAGAATACCAAGTATTTCTCCTGAGCCTCTTCGCCCTTCAGGGCCTTGACGTACAGGATCCTGTCAAGCAGATCCTTAATTAGCCAATATCTACTCTCCTCAAGTTTGGGGCTGCAATTTTAGTACTAGTCTTGCTCACTTCCCTCAGGGTTTCAAACTTCATAGTCTTGACATTTCTGCTGTCAAGACTGCACTCAACCTTCAGAGCTCTGAGCAGTTCTTCCTGGTTTGTAAGCAATCAACAAGGGACAGTTGGTTTGCTGATCTGTCGCGTCATTGACTCACTCCAGTAATCTGAGTCACATCACCATGTTTCTCCTTCCCATCAGGATTAGTGCCTGTAATCATGAGCCTCTCTCTGGCTGTAACACAGTTTGTTTACTTACTCTTCTTGATAAGTTAGCCCATAACATCTACCATGTTGTTAATTGTTTTCATCTACTTTTTGATCCTTAGTCATAAGCTCTCAGCACACTCTTCACTTCTCTGCGCATGCTTAAGACACTTCTTTGACTAGAGTGCAACTCCTTCATCCCATCTACCCTGTCATTCCTCAAAAGCCTGAATCCAGCCATGGAAACCTCCATCCATGCTATTCCATCATCTCTTTTTAATCTTGAGAAGATCATAGCTCTGCGGCTAAGCACAGGATTTTATTCTTCTTATTGTGTCCCAGGCTGCATGTATTTGCATACAGACACTCGTGTTGGTCACTTAGTTGTGAAGCTCTCCTAGCAGCACTAGGAGATCTTTCTGTGTTATTCTGAGTCCTGGGGAGCGCTTTCTTGCTTTTACCTCCACGACTTTTTGGTCTGCCATTAGCATCCTCAGATGAGTTTAAAGCCCTCCATAAAAGGTTAGTGAGTCTTTAAGAAAAAAAATAAAATAAAAAAGCCTGAAAAAATTGCCCTACTTTGCATCTTTGCAGTGCTTTTTGTCCCCAGAAGTCCATATTTTTCAGAAATTGTGCCATGTTCTTAAAAGACAAAGTCCTGATTCAGCACCAGCCATGCAGCTACGGTTTTCTTGCAGCATCCTGTTACCTAAGATTTCCTTTCTACCAGTAAGGTTCAGAACACCATCTGAATTCTCAGGGTCGTCTTCCTCATCCAAAGAACCTTGGTGACAATCATGATATACTAAAGGTCTCCCCGGTAGCACCATTTGTCTCCACATGGTTGAGTAACAAGGCATAACAGCTTGCAGACTGCACGAGCTTCTGCAGTTTCTCTGCAGCATTCCACATTGGAGCCACTGGCAAACAACCAGTGTGCCAAGACAACAAATCTATTGTGTTTCCATCCCGTGAATGACATTAGTCTCCAACCACCAGCAGCCACTGCTTACATTTGGGGCCAATTAATTACACAAAAATGTTGTTGCTGTGTATAGATGTAGTATTTTTAACTATAGTAACATTCTTGACAAAATGGGAAATTAAGAATCATGGACCATCATTTAGAACTTAGAGCTTTCAGGGCTTTTTTTGTTTTACTGAAATGCCCTTTACTATTCATTTTTAAGGGGGCAAACCACTCTAAAAGTAGTATTGAGCTGTAGGAACTCCCCCTTATTGTTTGAGTTAAGTTAATTGATTGTCATTGGACAGCTAGTGCTTCTAGCTCCTCTTAGTGAGTTGAATTGATCGCTGCATCTCCTAGTAGGTAGACACAAGATAAGTTTCCACTTCACAGAAAACACTACAATAATTTTACTTTTTTTTATTGGAAATCCCTGCAGGGAGGCTGTGGAATGAAAAGATTCAGAGGAAGAATTATCCTCTCATCCTGCCTTGAAACAGTCCTTCAGGTCAGGGAAGTACAGCAATTTCTCTCTGGCTGAAGTTATAACAGAAATCTTCCGGACAAATGCAAGAAGGAATAGGTCACCACTGCAATAAGGAATATTTTTTCCAGTTTGGACGTCTTCACTGGACATCATTGCAATATGCTGCCTTCAACAATATTAAAGTTCCTATTGAAAGAATTAAAGGAGCGCATACAATTTATTTCTTCATTGAACAGGTGCAGGATATGCCTGAACTTTAAGTCCCCACGCTGCTTTCAACTTATAATGTTTTCCAATTCAGCACCAGTAGAAGTGCTGGGCTAAGTTTTAATGCTGACTATATCTATTTCCATTCTTGTTCTTGATCATTCGTAGAAAGTTCTTGATTTCCACTGATTTGTGTACTCGACTGAAGAAATTAAAATAACATAATGGCCCTGGCCAAAGGGATACCTTCTCCCTCTCTCTCATTCTCTTTCTACCTCTTGCTCAATATCCCTTGCTCACCCTTTCTCTCACATTATAGTAGAAAGAAGCATTCATATGTCAAAAAAAAAGGCTCTGCAAAAGTGTATAATGTGAGCAAGAAATCTAATATTTAGATTTTTCTGATTTTTAGAATTTTCAAATCTTTACTATTTTCAGAATAAAACAGGAAAAAAATCCAATCACTTCAGCCTTTTGCTTCTTACTCAAGAAAATAAATTTACAAAAGCATTAAAAATATGGGAAATATATTGAGTGATGTCACTTTAAAAGACCTAAAATATGAAATGCTAAGCTAAAACAATAGTAACTTCTCATGTAACTAAAAGAACCTAACTGAGACAATTCTTTAAAGTATGTTGATTAGTCTAGATAGAGATTTTTTTTAAAAAAATCCAGATATTTAAAAATTTTTTCTTTAGTGTTTTTGAAATTTTACTTTCAGTAGGTATAGAGATAGATATGTGGAAGGTTTATTACTCAGAGATGTGGAAATTTACATATTTGGACAAGCTAGGGTTATGTAAAAGGTCCACCTAAACAATGCTTAGCTGCAAATAAAAGACCAGATAAACAACTTGTTGAAATCAAGATATCTCCCCTTTGTCCATGGAATTTTGCTACTGCATCTAAGGTAAGGATCTGAAATAGTACTTGCTTGAAAAAAAAAAACAAAAACCCTTCTATTTTACCTAAGATTTAAAATACCTTAAATGCAATCATTGTCCTTACAATAAAATGAACCAATGTGGCAAATCCTGCAAGCATCCGACTGCTTTTCACTTTTTACTAAGGCCAGAGAGTACTTGAAATCTTTTATGTAGATTTTCCTATCAAGGAGGCTTGTTCATCATTTCTCAGAGGTCCTTTGTAAAACAATCCTAATATATATCCATAAAAATGAACTTCTTGTTTATTGTTTAATGAAAATTTTTATTGCCTGTCTTTGGCATTCTGGTAGTAGTAATCATAAGTAAATTCCTGTTGTTCTGTGAAGTGTAGATCATGAATTTGTATTTATTTCTTAGAAATGATAAAATGAAAAAGGGTGGCTGATGTGATCAGGAAAATTGATGGCAAATGAAATGCTATCATCTTGTTAATGCTGCAGTTATTTATCTAAACAGCTACATATTCCATGTAACATTTCTTAAAAAAGGAAAATAGGAATTAAATAACATCTTTAGTATCTGTGCCAAACAGAAGAGAAGAGTGAGAATCAAGGAAGCAATCACCCAAATACAGAATTAAAGCATTAGCAAATCTATGTCAGAAATTCTGAGGATTATTTTTCTGTGTTAAACCTCCTCCTGTGCTAGTGATTTATTTTTTCCTACTTTGAACTAGAAAAAGACAGCAAAAAGATAAAATAAAAATACAGCTTCTGAATATCTGTAGCAAAATGCATGATGAAATCAAATGCATATGCAGAGTTTATCCTTGATGCTATATTTACAGGTTCTAGGCTATTGGTATCTGTGGGAGTTTTACTGCAGATTGAGAGATGTATATATGGCCCAATACATTAGACTGATAGGAGGAATAACCAAAATGCTATTTAACCACAGGAGGTTTTGCTTGTTATCTGAGATGGAACAGCAACAGAGAATCTAAAAGAGGTAGAGAGGCATTAAGTCTATAAAATAAATAAATTCTTAAAATATTGTGTTTAGCAATTTTTCGTCATGCTAAAAATGTATAAAAACTAGTTTCAAATAGAAAGTTGGGGCTTGGGGTGTTTTTTAACATGTATTTTTTTAAAAAAGTATGGCAGGTTATAAGGAACGAACATCTTCTGTGTGTTGTCTACTTTTTGTAGCCAGCCCAGAGGAAGTTATAATTTAGTAATTCCTGTGAATAGAATAAATTCCTCTTTGTTATTTCATAATAAGTAATCAGGTATACGTGCTAGAAATTGCATCCACATACTATAATGTAATAAACAGGGGCTGTGAAGGTTTTCCAGAGAAATTTCTGTTGGTTAATCGTTAAGAGTGAGATCCAGATCAGATGTTGCTTGATTTTAATTAAGGAAAGGATAAGGTCAGCCAGGTATCTACAATCTGCAGCCATCAGTTAGTAAGGAGCCATTTATATTTGTCCTGTCCCTGGGTTGAATTGAGAATCAAATTAATTGTTTACTTGCACAAAGCTCTCAGAAGACAGGCTCCACTTGCCTTTTTTTCATTTTGGAGCTTACTCAGCCTCTGTACTGCTACACAGACAGACTTTGTTTTCCCCAGAAAGTTCAAAGGATTCTGAAAAATTGTTTCTCAAGAAAAAAGATAATTAAGACAGATATCAGAAATCCATCAGATGTAGAACCTGGGAAGTATCCCTGTGGTGAAATGTATGCTGGCAGAAAAGATTGAACAGCATCCAAAGTAAGCTGGCTGCTGAAAAATATGGATAGTTGAAGAGACACGAAGAGGGGTTGACCAGAGTAGGTGTAGGTTACAGTAATTCATTGCCAAGAGCTGGGCCTCATAACTAAAATGTCAAGTTATTATAGGCAGCCCTGTTATGGGAAATTGTAGTAAACTTTTTTACAAGACATATGGAAATGAAAGAAATGTTAATAGATTCATCTAGCTTGGGAGAAGTCATCTTTTTAGCTTGCTATATCATTCTGTCCACCTTTCCCACAGCTCTCCTCCCCTCACAGTTTCTGCCTCCAGGCCACTGAGTCTATAAACAAGAACAAGGGCATCAGTAAAACTCAATTTAGCTCTTCTGAGCCCTGATAATTAGAGTTTACATTATTGATATAGAACTAGCTGAATTCTTTCTTGGCAGCGCATTCTGAATTTGCAAAAACAAAGTCGGTTTCATTTGTCACCTTGCTGAAATGGATGAGTAAATGTTAGTAAATGTCCTTCTGGATGAGTAAATGTTAGTCTGCCTGCATTGTTATTAATTGAAAGGCAGCAGTGACACCTAGTTAAAATATATGGTTAAAAAAAAATAATAATCATCCCTTCATTGCATTCTTCTCTGACTAAGAGGAACAGTTGTGAACTGACCACAGCCTCCCATTCCCCATCCTCTTTGCATCACTCAGCACAGGGTGGGGATGGAGGAATGCCCATGACAGTAATTGACAAGGGATCTCTCTGAAATTATCTCAACCCATGAGATTTTTAATCTTATTTTCTACTTCATTAGTAGAATTCTTACTTCATTAGTAATCTGCTAGTCAGTCTTGTCTTTGGTTACTCAATTGAAAGTAGTAAATGCCAATCTGTAGGCGTCAGAGCCAGAGAGCTATGTCCTCAAGAGGGAAGTATCTCAGAAATAAAGCTGATATTAATTATTTACATATATTTTCTAACACAAATAAGAAAGATGCCAAAAAAAAATTTTTGCAGCATCCACTGCTTTTATTAATATACAGTCCCAGCACTCTTGCCACTGCAAACACATGTAGATTCTTGCATCACTTGCATGCAATGACAGGAATGATTGTTTAAAGAGCTCTAGTTGTCTGAGGTTCAGACCTTGAGGACAAATTATATAAATATCAAAACTGTTACAGAATGAATTTGAATGTTCCTTAGCTATTATTCCTACTGATAATGCCAAAAAAAAAGTTATTTCAACGTGTTCTCACTTTCCCTTCCCGCACTGAACTTTTATTATGTGGGTGCTCATTGCAGCTCAGCTGCCAAGTTTTGTGTCTTGCTTTATAAAGCCTCTGAACATTGTCCTCATTCCACAGTAATGGAGTGTTAATTTTTCAAATACAACTTCCCTGATGCCATATTTGCAGAGTAGAGATTGCTTCAGGGACTCTTTGGATGTATATTCCTTTATTGAGTTAATGTCACCATTAGTTCTGATTGCCTCTTTAAGTTCCTTCTTGTGTTCTGCTCAGGGTATTACAGATTCTCACTGTTGTCTTCTTTTAGGCAATTTTACTTTAATGCTTTGTTTGTTTGCAGTCTCCCTGATTTGTACAGGAGCTTTTGCCTCAGTTTTCTTTCAAAATGGATTCCAGTTGTGTTATTAGGTGGAGTGCAAAGTGATTTTCCATCACTTCAGACAGTTTTATACTTGCTTAATGAGGTTAGAGTTTCTGTTTCTGGGGATGTGACTTGCCTTATTTAGTGGGATTTTAGTCATTCACACTATTCAATCACTTTGTTGGCAGAATCTTTTCAATTCTCTTCTGTGTATTTGTTGTTTCTCATATTATTATTCAGAGTTTTGATCAGTTGCAGCTGTGTGATTTCATGACTAAGGTCTGCAAAAAACTCTGCTTATCAATAACTTCTCAATAACTGATGAACTTATGTGTGTGTGATAAGCTGCAGAATTCACCAGATCCCCTACAACAAATTTTGCTTTGATGTAACTTATCTGTGCATGCATGAGTAAGTGCTGTTTAATAGGAGTTGTACATCAGGCTAGAAAGGCTGAATTTCCCTAGTTAGGAATCACTTTACACATTTTAATGCATTCATAACAAACTGAGATCCATTATATAAAACTCTGCTTTAGACTTCTCAGTTTGTTCAACCTTGAAGATCCAAGTGAACTGAGACATCCCACCACCTTCCTTCAATAAGGAAAATACAACAAATTCAATACCTGACCATTAAATTTTCCTCCTGGACATATTATTAGATGGACAGAATTACATTCAGCAGGGTACTAAAAAACCCAAAAGACTACATCAGTAGCCCCATTTCAGATATTTAAACTCTATAGATTTTGGCAAATGAAGTTTTCACAGAATCCAACATATTATGGAGGAAAATTATCTACTTTCACTGTGGATTTCCTCTGGCTTCCTGAAATACAAGGTTTGATTCAGTCCACAGAGAGGATGTTTCTGACATGACTGTCACCCTTCTTCTGCCACAAAGCTTGAACGAGCTCAGGCTGCCTGGTGACTGTGTGATTTTGGTGCTCTAAAACCTGTTTATTTTATCTGGTTTTAGTTCATCCCAGCTAATGCTTCCTAGTCTTCCAAAGGTAAAAATACAGTGAGGATAAAACATGATAGCTTTGCTTTGAGCTTAACTTCGAGTACTATACCCCTTAATATATATAATATCACCTTAGGTAAAAAAGCACAGCATTTACTGCTTTCTCTTCTTTAAGGCAAAGAAGCCATGAGACTTGATAGCTGTAAAAATAAATTATTTCAGTTCTGAAATGTTTCAGTCAGAAAAGTTTCCCATGGCCACCTTTTAAAGATTATTTCCAGAGGAAAAGGAATTTGTCTTAGTTTATATTTTTCTATGGCTCATTAAAAAGACTGAAGAGTTTTGTTTACTTTAAAGGAATATTTAGTGGAGCCCCAATATCAGAGTGTGACTTAAAATCAATAGAAATAGAATATAAAAAAAGCTTATTCTTTTTTTTTTAATTTTCATTGAACATTGCAAGACCCTGGATACAATTGAATCATGTTTTAAAGCCTTTCTCAGTGACTGTCAGGCCTGACAAAAAAAAAGATTGTTATGGAGTAAGCAAGGAACCACTGCTGGAGGACTTCAGAGCAGATCATTCAACAGATTCCCCACATTAATGTAATTATTGCATTATGAGAAGTATTGCTTGAAAGGCACTTTGGAACCTGCACCTGAAAAACAAAACAGGCTTCGCCTGCTCAGATCACAAATTTCAATATTAGATGTCCGGGTCAAGACAAGGCATCTTTACTGGTCCACTAATCACTTATTCAGAGGAGAGTAAAAAGCATGTCCAGGAGGTAGCTTATATCATTCCAAACCCAATGTTTAGGGTAGTTCAGATGAGTCACTCTAATAATGAATAAAACAGGGGATAAAATACTTGATGTTTAAACAACTTTTTGTAATTGTCAGAGTACAATTGTGAAGAGAGAACAAGGCTCAATTTATAGAAGTGTCATTCATGTTTTTAGGCACTCAGACGTGCAGGTATAAAATTCGGTGATGATTCAGTGCTCTGGAATAGAGTAGTCTAACTAAAAATAATTATTTCTGTGATCAGAAGTCACTAATTGTTGAATTGCCTTCCAGACTTTGGAAGTGTTGATTAGGTTAGACTACTTCTTGAATTTTCATCCTTTTAGTCTTGCAAAATTGAAAGACATTTCAACAACTGCCAAAAGGCACTTGCTCACTTCTAGCAGCAGAATATACATAGATGTTGATGCTCGACAAAGGTTTGTCAGACATGGTTTTGGAGACTTACGCTACCAACCACCCCAAATTATTTGAAAAAGGACCACTGAAATCTCACAGCATCATATATGATAGCATAGAAAAGTTGAAACTGTCAGAATTAAAAGCTTGGGAGCAACACAAGCACATTCTAAAGAGAAGTGTTCACCAGAGGTTAAGACAGCTCACAGAAATCAAACAGGTAGAACACCAAATTCATCTTAATTTTCATTATTATTCATACAGATGCTTCAGAAATATCTGGAATTTTTCTCAGCATGCAACAGGGTGAAAGGAGGAATCCTACTGTGAGAACTTCAAATCTGCCTAACTGATGTAAATGTTCTTTTTCCATCAACAAGAATAGAAGTAGGCTGCTCAAATGCCAATGGTCTGACCTTTAGGTGAAGTATAAAAACATCACTTTTTTTCAAGATGTGTTTGTTCCTAGATCCTTCATATTTGCATTAGGATGCAAAATGTACATTGGAGGTATGAAGACAAATAAGGGGAAGGTGTTAGATTCCTTATTCTTACTGATCACAGAATCATAGAATAGTTTGGGTTGGAAGGGACCTTAAAGATCATCTAGCTCAACCCCCCCTGCCTTGGGCAGGGACATCTCACTAGACCAGGCTGCCCAAGGCCCATCCAACCTGGCCTTGAACACCTCCAGGGATGGGGCAGCCACAGCTTCCCTGGGCAACCGGTGCCGGTGTCTCACCACTCTCATGGTGAAGAAATTCTTCCTAATGTGTAGTCTAAATCTGTCCCCCCTCATCATATCACCACAAGCCTTTATGAACAGTCCCTCTCCAGCTTTCTTATAGGCCCCTTTCGGGTACTGGAAGGTTGCTCTTTGGAGCTGCTCCAGCCCTCTGATCATCGTTGCAGCCTCCTCTGGACCTGTTCCAACAGCTCCATATCCTTCTTGCATTGAGGATTCCAGAACTGGACACAGCACTCCAGATGAGGTCTCACAAGAGAGGAATAGAAGGGCAGAATCCCCTCCCTCAACCTGTTGGCCACACTTCTTTTGATGCAGCCCAGGATACGGTTGGCCTTCTGGGCTGTGAGCGCGCATTGCCGGCTCATGTCGAGCTTCTCATCGACCAGCACCCCCAAGTCCTTCTCTGCAGGGCTGCTCTCAATCACATCATCCTCCATCCTGTATTGAAACCACAGATTGCCCTAACCCAGGTGTAGGACCTTGCCCTTGGCCTTGTTGAACCTCATGAGGTTCTTCCAGGCCCACCTCTCCAGCCTGTCCAGGTTGAGGGTCCTCCTGTAGCAGCACTGGTGATTATTCACAGCTTCTGACCTTTTCCTCCAGACCTGTATTAGGAAAAAAATGAGCTTTCCAGTACTCCAGTGCAAACTGGTTAGTGTCATTAACATTTTGTTACCCTTGGCAGCACATTGATCTGGGCAACTACTTAACTTGCTTATGTCTACAATTGATAAGTAATTACAAAATCATTTTTGTTGTAACGGAGGAGGAAGAAAAGCCTCTTTTAATGCAGAAGCAAGAGGTGGAGGAGAAAAAAAGGCCACAGTAGCTGATATATGTATGAATAAATGTATAGTTATTTAGAGCTTTTATGAAAGCAAAAAAGAGAAAATAGAAAGTACGGAATTAAATGCAGATGGTAATAGGTAAGAGTCATAAAGGATTCTGCAAGGACTGAGAAGTAGTACTTTTGGCAAGGAATTAGGCTATGCTGCAGGAAGAAAAATTACTGTTACAGTGAAAGAATTCTGAAAAGAAAATAGCTCAGAGCACATTTTTCTGAATCACAGGAAAGAATATTGATAGAGAAGTTGTCTGCATTCTTCACTTAATGCTGTTTCTCCTGTATGAGTATAAATTATTATTTTTCTAAATTTATTTATGTCATAACTAAATGACTCTCCAACAAAAATAAGGTCATGCCTTATACATCATATGTATTTACAATTTATCACTTTCTTACCAATGACTCTTCTCAGAAGGCATTCTAAATATCTTTAAATTAAAAAATTTCAAATATTCCTCCTTTGTCTTGGGATAGATTTCCATTCAAATTTCTATAAATATACATTTGATTAGACATAAAATGTATGTTTAAAAAAATAATGAAATTGCAGGGAATTCATTGCATATATTTAAATATTTCTCAATTTTTAATTAAGGTAATTATTAGAAAGGCATCTTATTCTTGGATTGAATTTATTTATGGACAAATTATTTAGTTTCTGACTATTACGCACTTTTTACATAGCCCACTCCAGGCTTTAAGTAAATATTTCACTATTTGAAAGAAAACTTGGCTGTTTCTACAAAACAAACATCCAGTGGTTGGTGAAAATGATCCAGAATTTGTGATCATCTTTCCCAAATTATGAGTTCTCTGTTCAATCATTTGTTATATGATGCCTTTCATGAATATAAAATCATCCACAGAATTTTGGGTCAAAAGAATTTATAAGATAAGGTTTGCCACGTAGGATTTGCTGTGAATTTACTGCCCAGGGTGGTGGTTGAGTCCCCTTCCCTGGAGGGTTTTAAGGGATGGGAGGACTAGGTGTTCAGGGACATGGTTTAGTGTTTGATAGGAATGGTTGGACTCGAGATCTGGTGGGTCTTTTCCAGCCTGGTGATTCTATGATTTTAAAAGTCTATTGACTGTACTTGAGATGGAATAAAATGTATTTCCAGCATGCACTAGGTTAGCAACTTCATTGCTAAGAAGCCTAAAAGATATGAAATCTAGTGGGCAAATCTCTCCTCTCAGATGGTTGAAGTGAGAGAATGTGTCTTGATTTCTTCAGGCATGACAATATTACCTCTGTCTTGAAGTGACCTCTTTGGATGTTTATTTTCTGAAGTAAAACAGAACCTGAAGGAAGAGATATGCCTGTAGTTAGCACTTCATGTTTGTGTTATTGTCTTAATAACTGCTTGTCATGTCATAATGCTCACTCCTACTATAGGCTGATTTAGGCTCTGGAAAATAAGATGTGTCTTTATCTTTTGTCAGTAAAGTCATATCACTAATGATGACAGACCACAGTGTGGATGGTATTTCAGAGGTGCACACTGGTAGAACAGCTTGATGAAATACAGAGAAAGAATTTCAGAAAACCACTATGACTTTGTGGAGGGCTGGTAAGATTTTTCTCCAATTTGACAATGACACATTTAAAAAGTGTGGCAGCACAGCTTGAAAAAAAGCTAGGTCATGCCCCTGCTCTGTATTTATGTCCACACAGTTCTTGAAGCCATTAATAGAGACAGCACTGAGAGAATTCCTGCTGAGCAGGCAGCTGTAGGCAGATCCCAGCACAGTGAACTGAGTTGGACACTTAACACGGGGCTTAAAAATTCTCAGTATGTTTTGGCCTTATCGTTGGATATAGAAAGTGCAAGAACAGCTTTTCATAGTGGAATGGGTAAATCCTTCAAGCAGTTGAGGAAGCGAGGAGGCCCAGTTTGTTGCCATGATAGCAACAAATGGGGATGAACCAGTTTTAGTACTTTCCTGACTAGTGGTATTGGACATTTTTTTCATGACTAAAACTGATGTGCTCTTTAAAGTAGGACACTTTGTACACCTCTGAGTGGTAATGCATATGTGATGGATAACCCTATTAATTGATAGAATAGCTCAGCTGAGGAGTCAGTGGAGTCAAACTTCACATTAACCTCACTCTGGCTCAGGAATATCAAACACCTATCAAACCACCCAAAGCCAGAGGTTGCCTGTTACAAGTAAAGTAGTAGAGCATGCTGAGATTGTATCATTTATTTGAGCCCTGTTGTGCCTTAACCTGTCCTTGCCACATTGTCTGTAAAACATGCTTCTTCTTCACATGAGTTCCTGTCACATTATCTAGCTTGAGTTTTCAGACAAAGACTAATAGTGAAAGTATCAATATGGATGACAAGGAGCCATCTAATGATGAATACTCCATATCGAGCACGACATAAAGTTCATCTTACTGAAATATTTCTAAAAGTATTAAAACTGATGTATCCATAGCTCATATTATAGGATGCTTTTTTAGAACAAAGCTATATTCATCTAAACTGTGGTTGAATTCATAAACTTAGTTCATTTCTTGGAGTAGCTATAGTTTGTGTGTTAGCATGCTATTAGATATTGGTGAATCTACCCACAGGAGAGGGATTAAATACTCCAGCACTGTGAAAAACTTCAGTCTTATGGTTTGTGGAATATCTCCATTAATTCTAGTTCTTGGGTGGGGGGGAAATCTTTTCCTTTGGATATACAACTAGTAATTTTGCAAGAAACAAATGGCTAACATAGAAAAGATATAACAACATATAATACAGGAGCAGGAATCTGGAAGAACCAGAGCTACTACACTCAGAGGTGCCAAATTGCTTCTCCTTCCTCAAAACGTATAAGAAATTAAATATAAATAAATAAATTAAATAGATGAAAGACTGTTTACTAAGAAAGACTGCGCTACAAATTTAAGAAGGTTATCAACATATTATCTTTCCAACACCTTAAATTATTATTGGGGAGCAGTAGAATCTGCAGTATAAATAGCACCTTATAAACACAACAGTTAAGGATAGATCCTTTCAGTAGTAAATGTTGAGGTTAATGTCCTTGGTTCTGGAAATTTTGTTGCTTACACATCTTTGTGTTCAAACAGATTTTCCTGGGTCAGCCCTTATTAGTTGAATTAATTAGGAAAATAAGGGTATATAATAACAATTTATTTTATTTTAATCATTACTTGTGAGACATGCCATTATTCAGACAGGCTGGATTTTTTAATTTATTCCACCCGCCCACTCCCAAGGTGAATGGAAAGGTAATTAAAGAATATGAAAGAAACTGGAATGCATGACCAAGAAAGGGAAGAACAGTGTATTTCTGTGAGAGTTCATGGGGTGTATTTGACAGAAGGCAAACTCTACATGTTCAGAATTTTGGAGGAATAGCTCAAGGTTTTGTTTTTTTTTTTTTTTATTGTAAAGCATGATTATGTTTATTTAGTTTTTATTCATACCTTAAGTACACAAAATATGTCATTGTAGATAAGCATATTTCAAGAATGCAAGCTTGATGATAATTAAAGTTATATCTTGGAGCCACAAATATCAGAAATTGAGTTCCCATAGATTTCTCCAAAAGTAGGATTGGAGATGCATAACAAACAAGCTTTGTTTGAAATGAATAAGCAAACCGTTGTAATTAAAGTTCAAGACGCTGTGATTGTTTTGATATATGAAAGCAGGGAGAAAAATAACAGTGAAAACAAAATATGGATGAGGAGATTTAATGAGAGGCTTCTCAGTCATCTAAGAAACTATTATGTAAAGGCAGGAGTAAGTCAGTGAAGAATCACAAAATCATTTACAGATTGTTTATAAGAAATCAAGTCTGGAACAAAAGCAAAAGTGAAAAACCAGAAACATTTGAGATATAAAAATGAATGCTAATTGTAGAGAGTCAAAGAGGTGTGTAGGCACAGACAATGTTTTTTAGTTAACAGATTATCTGGCTCTTTTTGTTTACAAATCTGTGAGCTCACAAATCTAATCTTTAATTTGCATGCAACCTGAAGAAATTTCTCTGAGTCTTAAGTTAGTTACATCAATCAATCCAGCAGTATAAATGGTGATTCATAAAACACATTGTCTTCCCACACAATTTATTTCTCGTATCCTAGACCTTGGGAATGAGGATAACTGTACTGGGTCTAGCTGGGATGGAGCTAACTTTCCTTGAAGAAGGTGATATTATGGTGTAAGAGAACAATAGGGTGGCGATGTGGCAGCCAGTCAAGTTCAATGCACCACCACAACACTCTCCCTTTGATTCACAGAGAGAATAAAACAGGTGTACGTAACAAGAAAGTAGATGTTAATCAGGAACTCTTTTAATAAATAAATAAGTAAAGGATGAAAATCAGTACTTGCAAATGCCTGAGAAAAGCTGTGACATAAATTAAGCCACAAAGCATGAAATTATATACACAACACATACAAATATATTCTAGAAAACATATAGAATTAGAGTAATTAATGAACTAGTAATTATTGTCATTGATTACTTTAATCTGAAGGGGTATCAAAATGAAAGACAGACATAATAAGTAAATCAATGAAAGAAAATTGCTCTTCCTGGTAAACATCATTAAATATAGCAAGAATTGTAAAGGTTTAGTAAAAAATGTAATACTTACACTATTAATGCTTTTGAGGTAAACATACAAGTAATATAGTAACACAGAATTTCACCTCATTTTGAGAACACCTTTCTTGCAGAAGTTTTAAAGTTATTTATTAAGATTGAAAGTGTTCTGCTATAGTAAAAAGGAAACTACTAATCACAATTAGAGGTTACTATTATCAGCACCATATATTAAAGGTGATGATGTTTCTGCTTTTGATATGATGTTCAATGAGTTTATTTACTCATCATGTGGTCATCTAAACGGTATGTATGAATGGTAAAGTATTTGATTTAGGTTAAAAAATAAAAAAAAATCAAAATCATTATATATTTTATATATTGAAAATAAATATAGGTGATGGTACTTATTAATATATATAGTAAAATGAAAATTACATGTATGAAAGAAAAGGAGTCACTTCTGATAAAAGCTCATGAGACTCAATGTTTGTGAATCAAGCAGCAAGCCAGGAGCTAACATTTTATCCTGTTGGAAAACCACAGGAGCAAAAAGAGTATAGTCATCATTCTTCATTTAAGTTAAATACGTTACCTCAGGGTAACAAGCAAGCAATACTCCTTGCCTGAGGAAAAAACCACAAACAACCAACATGTTAAATGCTATCTCACCAATCATGAAACAGTATTGAAAATATCACTGCAAGCTGAAGAAGAAGTTGTGGTTCTAGCTGTCAAATTTAAAGGGCAGGGGAAAAGTAAATTCTTGTCCTGTTCTGTAAGTGCATCAGGGAGAAGCAGAAATAAAGCCCTCAAATTAAAAGTTAATACATATATGGGATCTGATCTCCATAGAAACGTGAGAGAAGTTGAATCTGAAAAGATCTTAGAGGAAAATTAAGAGAAAAAACACATTGTCAAATAATTCAGTTATTAGTTATAATTGATTTTGCATTTGTACTTGCACAGTCTCTGATGAAAACTGCTAAAAGAAGGAAAGAAAAAAAGAGAATTCCTCTGTTGCCACTAAGACAGTATATAAATATACAAGCTTAAATTTAGTTTCTCTTTTTAACATAAAGTAATTTACGTGAAATAGCTTGGAAACCAGTTTGCTCAGAGTCTTCTCAATAAGATAGAAACATGGTGAAATGGAAGGATTACAAGTGGATAAAAGGACTGTGATTTCTCAGCTTTCCCTCCTTTGTCCACAAACGTGCAGTGTGTATGTCTAAATATATAAGAGTCTTTATGCATATATGTATGTATATGCAACTGTGTCTGAAAGATTTTCTATCATATTCAGTATTTTCTGAGTGTATAAACAGGAAGGTGTATTGATTTCTTTTTTGGCATTGACTTCGGCTTTCCATGGAAACTCTTCCCTTTCTGATTTTACATACACTTAGTTAAGATATTAAAGGGAATCATCACATCAAAACCACTGCAATGTGCCCAACTAGATACCAGAGCTATTGTGTTTGGAAGCTACAATTGATTCCTGATTCAGTATTCTGAGAATAGCAAACCATTAAACAGAAGTGAGTTAGCACCACTGCTGTTCTCAATGTTGCCAATCAAAAGTAATTTATGTAACAGAATTTTCAGTGATTTTTAATAAATAATATATTAATAAATATATTAATAAATATCTGTAGATACAATAGGGTTTAGCCATGCAGCTATTGACTTAAAAACACGTTGTTCTTATATAAAAAAGAAAAAAAGAAAGATATAAGCTATTATAACCTCTATATTATGTATTACATATTATATCCTATATCCTTTGTAATGTATTTCCATACCTGGAAAGAGGTATTGTAGATAAAGACGGGGAGTTTTCAATAAATCTTCAAGAGATAATTTATTACAAAACTTATTAGGAGAAGCAGTAAAACATTTTTAAAAATAAAACACAGGGTTTTTTTCCCCCTGCTGAAGTAAATTGTTCAAACTAAGGTGTTTCTTCAAGGTCACAGAAGTAAAAGCTTGCTTTCTTTGAGCCTTCATATATCTAAAGAGAAAATTCTAAGAAATTCCCTAAAGGAAATAATTGCTTTGATAAGCAGCCTTTATTGAATATTTTTGGAGGAGCATTTCTTCAGGGTACGTTGCACTTGAGGTACTTTTCAATGGAATTAATTAAAGACCTGTTCAAACCACTTTTCTTTATTTTATAAACAAGTCATTTGCTGTCCAACGCAAAATCAAATTGAGTGTAAAACAGAATCAATTTGTCTGACAGTGAAATCATGAAAACTTGTAATTAATTGAGAAACTTTAGTTTTATTTGTCTTGAGTAAAAGACACCACAGGCATAATGTACTAAATTGGGTAGATGGTACATTTCTGAAAATCTTGGCTCATAGTTAAGACAAATGATAATGTAAAAGGGTTCTTTTAATACCCTTAGACACTGATCAGGAACATTTATGTCCTTTTCTTGTATCCAGGGACTGGTTTTAGGACTGTTTTTGGACTGACATCTATCCCTGGTTTTAGGTACTGTTTGGAGAACCAGATCTCTGTGCCTACACAGAGTTAACTTGAACACAAGCAGTTGAAGGCCACCACTGTTGAAGACAAGACTATTCACTTCATTCTGTGAACAACTTGCCTGTGAATAATGAAGCTTTTCCAGCCTGGGCAGCTCACAACTTCATAGTCAGTGTGTTTCACTGCATATGCCTTTATACATATGTATATATATCAACATATAAATGTGTATATATATATGGAGAGACACAGAATTTTAATTTAAATTAATATAACAGCAATTTTAAATATACAGATGTCAACAAAATATTAAGCACCATTTGAACCTAATTGTTTCCACATAATTTTAATCTTTATAGAGACAAACTGAGGATTATTATAGTGAATAATCTAATGATTAATAATTTGTAAGTTTAAAGACAGTACTTTCAAAACAGAGACATTATTGATCTGTCTAAGAGGGTTGCAAGAATAAAATGTTTTGACATCCAATGTAGTTTATGTGTCCTAACACTGTATGTATAGTCAACACATGAACAGGTCCTTACAAAATCTTTCCTGAAAACTGGGTGTTAACAATAACTAAAAGACAGGTTATATGTCAGGACTTGCAGTTAAATTGTAAAGTTAAATCTAGGAAACAGTGGTAAGAAAGAGAAGAAAAAAATAGTTTTCAAGAAATTAAAAGAGCTGGATAAAAACAGTCAATACAAATTGTTAAAATCTGGGATTAAAGACTAAAACTCACTTTGCTAAAGTAAGATGTAGGATTGGAATACATCTTGGTCACTTCTGTTGCATCATGCAACAAATGCTCTGATGTGTTGCTTTAAAGTTTTTGTTAGTTAAATGGAGAAATAATTTCTCCTATTTACATTTAGGTTTTGTCCTATTTAATTTCTCCTACTGACATTTAATTTTGTAATATATTTCTAGACTCATTTGCAGGATTTTGATTGGAGTTAGAAGCAAGCTGATGAAGAAGAAATTTTTGTGTGGCCAATGTGTTGTTTTTCTTGTTACTGTATATCCTTTGCATATTTAAGCTCAAAAAGCTGAGCCAGATGTGGGAGGAAGAAGGAATTTTCTCCAGTTTAAGTTGTGAAGGCCTCCACTTTTCCCTCTGGAGCATGACATTTACCTTTCTTGTAAGAGTGTTCATATTTCCCAAAGGGTCTTCTAGCAAGAGGTTGAAGGGCTTTTCCACAATGTGTAAATAATAAGTATTATAGCTTGAATCTGAAAGAACCCCTTTGTGACAATAGCATATTTTGTCATTTTTTTTGTCTTAGGGAATTCTGCCAAAATTTAGCTAAGTCTTTGAAAAATCCCTGCTCATCAGATGTGCTGAGAATTGACCTTTTACATTTCAGCAACTGCAACCTCTGAAGAGTTATATAGTTCACTCATGGTAGAAAATAAGAATGGGATTTATTCAGTTCAGGGCTTCTGGGGCTATTTGAAACACAGAGATTATCAACAAGGAGCTAATATTGTGGAGTGAGAGAGATGCTGAAGGAATGAATCCATTTCATTATCATAGGATAAAGAGACTGGGCAGAGGATAGAAGACATTGAATAAGGAGCCCCGGGGCAAACATAGTGGGGGCACATTGGGAAGCTTTACTAGGCAAAAAGGGTAAGTGGGACAGGTAAATACAGTGATATCTTTGAGAAAAGGCACAAGGACTTGAAAGATATGACAAAATCCTAGTTGCCAGAGAACACAGGCTGGAATTCCACATGGTAAAACAGTGTTTTCAAATGATCTTGGGATGAACAGCCTGAATTTGGAAATGTTCAACATCGGGTTGGATGGATCCTGATCTAGTGAAAGATTGCCCTGCCTGTGGCAGGGGGTTTGGAACAGATGATCTTTAAAAGCTCCTTTCCAACACAAACCATTCTAGAATTCCATGATTCGATGAAGAGAGGGGTCTAGAATTGCTGAGGTGTGAAAAAAGGACAGGGTGAGAGACATTAAGAGGAAACATAGCTAGACAGCATCAGCCTGGAGAAGGCCAGCAGGGTGTGTGTGTGTGTGTGTAAATGTGAGTGAACAGAAGTTATTTTCTGTTTTTAAAAGTAAAACCCATAGTTATTGAATCTGTCTCTTTCTTACGTATAAGAAGAAACTCACTAACATGTGCCTCAGGAATATGCGTTGGATGTCATTAGTACTTATCATTCATATGGTGTGGACTTTTGTGATACTGTTTAATTCCATTAGCTTTAGAGATCTAGAAGATCTAGAGACCGTGGTGATAGTTTGGAGAACGTAAATGATAGAATTTCAGTCTTTAAAAATAAAATAAAAAAAAATTCCCTAGTTTGAGGAATTCCAGCCACTGAAGTATGCATAACTGCATTTACATCTCTTCAAGTCTATAAAACATTTTATAAAAATGAACATGTTTAAGGTTGAAACACTAAACACTTGAAAGTTAGAAAATATCTGACTTTGAATTACCTCTGCTTCATAAGCCCTGACCTCCCTTCCACCCTTTTGGCAGTATGGTTTCCAATTAATCACAGGGACAGCTTGGGCTCTTGTACTTACAAGGAAAGCTTAGGAGATATAGAAGGCAAATGTATAATCTCACTTCCATAACATGTATGCTGTATATCAAAAGCATTGAAGTTAGTGCTATATAAAGCCATAAAAAATACTATGGGTGAAACAAGGGAGAAGAATGACAGATGTAGAAAATGCTTTTCTTTTAATTAACCACACAAAACAGTCAATAACCTCTCTCTCTTCTGCAATGCTGCTACCAGCTTTGCATACCTGATTACAATATGAGAACAGTTACCATAGCTTGGAGGGCAAGGAAAGTGGCTACAGTGCTGAAGACAGGGATTGTGTTCAGTCATCAGAACTAATCGAGGGCTGTGTTCGGTAGTGAATTTCCTGTATTTCTATACTCATAGCTGTTGTTTCATCAAGACAGACAGAATATAAACCTTTCGTTACCTGATGAGAGAAAAATGATGTCTCTCATTTCAAGAAAATGTTTAATCGTGCACTACTTTTGGGTATGTGGTAATGATCTGTGAATTTAAATGCCTGCCCTGTGGAACTTAATAAGAAGACAGCTCAGAATTTAGGTACCTTCCTATATGTTTCAAAGGCAATCAGATAACATACATAGATCATATATATGTAGGCTTGACAGTCATTGACAAAAAATATTTCTCCATTCCTTACTTGTAGAGGAATTCACCTCTTTTAATTTTAAATGTATGGAATTCAGACATTTAGTGCATATTTTTCAAAAATACCTTTGTAGCCAGCAGAGAAAGACACCTCCAGGGAGAAACTGGTCTGAAAAAAATGTATAAAAGGCACCTTTATCTCTCCAGTGACTAAAAAGGAACCCAAATGTTTGGCCTTGATAATACACCTAGGTCTCAGATGGCTAAAATGAGGTGACATGAACCCAGTCTTTGGTGTCCAAAAAAAGAACAATCCCCAGGGGTGGCCCTATGAATTACATACAGACCCTGCAAGCTGAAATCAAATATACTGGACCTAGACCTGTAAATCTGGTACGTTGATGCTCTGGTGCGTCTCTGCCTCTATGTCTGTCCACATCTTCCTTCAGTTTTGTTGAATCAGAGTGAAATGTACACAAGGTATGTAACTGTCTACAAAAATTGCTTTAGCTCCTTTCAGCTTCCTTACTTGGTACCTTTTTACGTACTTTCTTTTATTCCCTACACTACCTCATTATTACATCAGTTTGCCTGCCTGCCACTGCTGAGCTGTGTGTTAAACCCTTAAAAGAACCCAACAGTTACTGCTTTGGTTGCATGAAATTAATATCTGCTGATAACAGCATTGGAGAAACTGTGAAAAAGGCTCCTTAACTAGATCCCAAAGTGAGGAGAGGGAGAAAGGGGCCATTTACAGCTAAAAATTTATAGTATAGAAATACATGTGTGGGTTTTTTTTTTGGTTATGTAGCTATGAAGGGAAAAATAGAGAAATATATAAATAAACCAGTCACCAAAGGCAGTGGCACATAGGTGGTCTGAAAGATCCAAATGTTCAAATCAGTCCATTCTGCTTGTTCTGTTTCTTTCTGTAATAACTTGAATTCATCAGTCATAATTAAATTTCAGCATTTTCTCTGTGAACAGCACCATGAAACATACAAAGAGGGACAACTTAATTCAAGTCAAATGGTATGGATTTCATATAGCTTTTAGATTTATTGCAGTTATTCGCCCAGTTTGACAGTGAATGGCTGTTAGAAAAAGAATGAAAATCTGTATTTATGGAAAACCAAACAAAAAGAACAAACGTGTATATGTGTGGATATAAATACCCAATCATATTACTTGAGTTTACCTTTCCATACATCAGTACTCTAAATTTCTTGTGACATGCAAATCTATGAATTAATTCAGGAATCCAAAAGAAACCTACTAATAGTCTGCTGAAGAAAAATTCTTCTTTTCTAGAAACATTTGGGGAGATTGTTTGCATTAGTTTTCTTTAGGTTTATATGGAATTTTTCATTAGAAGATATTCTTGGAGCTGCTTATACTTTACAGTTCTCTCAAAATAAATTAGACTTTACAACCATAATTTTCTGAAGTCCAGAAGTTTGGGAATGAGCAACAGCAGTTTATAATTTCATGTTAATATAAAAAAATCACAGAATCACAGAATCACAGAATAACCAGGTTGGAAGAGACCCACTGGATCATCGAGTCCAACCATTCCCATCAAACACAAAAAAAAAAAAATGGAAGATAACAAGTGACTGTAGTTAATATAGAAAATGGAAGATAACATGTGACTGTAGTTAATATAGAAAATTGAAGATAACAAGTGACTGCATAAATTATCAATTGCATATAGGCAATTAGTATGAGAATCTAATTTATTGTGTACTACTTAGTCTTTGGTTTAAACAAACAAATCTATACTCCTGCAATTTTTACACTTAGTAAAAACCAAGTGTATTAGGCCAGGATTAACTGGTAGAATCCTGTTTTCGTATAATTCTGAATTACAGAAGCACACGGAATCAATAAGTTGGAAAAGACCCCCAGGATCATCAAGTCCAACCATTCCCATCAAACACTAACCCATGTCCCCCAGCACCTCGTCCACCCGTCCCTTAAACCCCTCCACGGAAGGTGACTCAGCCCCCTCCCTTGGCAGCCTCTGCCAGGGACCAATGACCCTTTCCATGAAATATTTTTTCCTAATGTTCAGCCTGAACCTCCCCTGGTGGAGCTTGAGGCCATTCCCTCTCATCCTGTCCCCTGTCCCTTGGGAGAAGAGCCCAGCTCCCTCCTCTCCACAACCTCCTTTCAGGTAGTTGGAGAGAACAATGAGGTCTCCCTTATTAAAAATTTTGATCATCAGAAAGATTATTGATCAGTGCTACGCAACGCTATGAATAACAGCAATGAATCAATGCATCTAAAGAATGTTCTTCAGAACAGAAACATATTCTCATATGCTCGTCAATATGTAGCTAACAATTTAAGGAACGTGAAGTGCCACTATATCTTACTGTTATAGGAACTGAATGTCAGCAGTCTGGAAGAAATATAAGAAAATAATTAAATAATTATTAAAAGATTCATATTTAAAATTGTGGGAAATATAATAGAAATATTGTCCACTTTTTATACCAGCAGTAATTCCTTTAGATATAAAATAAACAAAGCAACAAAAAAAGAGGTTGTTTTTAAGTCTAGCATCAGTAAGCTCTATTACTAAGCAATAAAATTATCTTCAGTCAGCACAGAGTACTGCTTTGCTGTGTTTTATTAAAATTGTTATTTTACTGCTAATAAAGCATTCATAAGGTTTAAAAAAAAAAACAAACGAAAACCAACTTCCCAAGCCCCTAAACATACAACAAACAAAGTTACCCTACCAATTGACACCAAGAAGATTAGACAGTCAAAATAGTCAGGGAAGTTAAAAGAAACACAGTGGTTAATTAGAAATAAAACATAAACCCATGATAGTCTTTTATTTGATCAGAATTAAGTTCCTTGAAAATCAGTACATTGGGCAGACAAAGTAGATTTCACTTCTTTTATGTAAGACTGTCAATAATAATATAGCTTTTATTTTCTTTTCATTAAAATCTATGCAATTCTATTAAGCTTCAAAACTTTTTCCCCTGACATTTTATAATTTATAGTGTCATAAATTTCTGTGGAAACCTTTGAATTTGAACTTCAATTAGAAATTGAAGACAAAGTTTGATTTTTTTTCAAAAGGAAATTTGTTTTCTGAAAATCTTTAAGTAAGCAGCTATTCCCCATTGACTATTGAGACAAAGAAGGATATTTCCTATTTTGTAAAAAAATTCTGCATTGTGAACAAAAATAAGATATAAGAATGCAAAACACACTATAACATAAAAGTGATTAATAAAAGCTCTGTATTGAAAAAGTAGCTTACTGGAAGTGGGGATTTATTATTGCATGGTATTTAATTTTTTCTGTAGTAATATAAGCCTTCTGAAATCAGGAGAAACAAGGTCAGGTGAACAGTCTTCCAAATCTATAGTAGCTGTCTGTACTGAATTTATTTGGATGAAATTGCTTCCAAGCTTTCTAATAAGAACTGCTCCATGTACTATACTCCTTGTCTTGTGCAGTGGGGACTGATCATTTTTACATAACTCTAGAAAAACATAAGAGCATAATTTATCAGTTTTCACAGAATAGTCTCCTTGAACGGTTTCATTGCAGCCTTTGGTTTAACAGCACTTTAAATTGTAGGATTGAAAGTGCCAGGTATTAGTGTCATTAGGGATGATCATTCTGTGGGTCAAGAAAAGACAAATGAATAGATAAAAAATAATTAGGCAAAGTGAAATAGTGAAATAATGAACAGTGGAGGCTCAGCTTTCTCTGGGCAGGAGCAGCATAGAAATTGTGCATTCAGCAAGAATTTGAGGGTCATTGCTCTCTACAACTACCTGAAAGGAGGTTGTGGAGAGGAGGGAGCTGGGCTCTTCTCCCAAGGGACAGGGGACAGGACGAGAGGGAATGGCCTCAAGCTCCACCAGGGGAGGTTCAGGCTGGACATTAGGAAAAAATATTTCACAGAAAGGGTGATTGGTCCCTGGCAGAGGCTGCCCAGGGAGGGGGTTGAGTCACCTTCCCTGGAGGGTTTAAGGGACGGGTGGATGAGGCGCTGAGGGACATGGGTTAGTGATTGATGGAATGGTTGGACTTGATGATCCAGTGGGTCTCTTCCAACCTGCTGATTCTATGATTCTACAACTCTATGATTCTACAACTCTATGATTCTATGTTGTGGTAGGTTGTTCAGCTGGGGTAAATTTTGACTACTGATCCCCACACCTCTTCAGTGCACAGGGCAGGGAAACATCACCAAGCTGCAGCTGCAGATGAGCAGTTCCAGCACTGTCCTTCAGTGAGTTTCAATCCCTGAAGGGATTTTCTGCCTAAATATTTCTGCCAAGCTGTAACAAGAATTGCATATCACAATCTGGCCCTTTCTCTTTTTAAATAAACTATTGCTGTCAAGAAAGTATGCCATCCTCTCTCAGGATGGGTACGAGGTAACAATAAGACATGGCTCCTTAAGGCACATCTAAATTTTTAGGACTGTTTGTCCTGAGGGCATATTTTAACATTCCATCTTGACTTAAATGAAATAAATGAACAGAATCATATTAAAACACAAGTTGGAAGGTACCTCAGAACATCATCTGGTAAAACCTTTTATGAGAAAGAGAGTGTAGAATCGATTATCTAGCACCTTGTTGAATCACAAACTTTGAATTAACTTTCTTTGGTAATATTTTAGTAAGTTTAAGGCAGAAGAGGTAACAGTTGTGATCTATCCTGACATTAGTGCAGAATAGAGCACAAAGCACTCCTCTGTAACAATTAATTCTCTAAATTTAATAGGTTCTATTGACCTAGAGTATCATTACTATAGTTAAATCCCCATCATAACATAAGTTTTCAGTGAGGAGGTCATTATGAGTTTACAATGACCTTGTCTTTATCATACACACAGGTTAAAGCAAAATTCTCGTTTTTCAGGATTTTCACAAACTACTCCTGGAAAAGGTTAAAAAAAAATCTTTGATTTTCATTTTACAGAATGAATTTATTAACTTTGAAAAATATTTTTTGTTTGCATATATGTGTGTTCATTTAGTTCTGTATTTATTTTTTAACTTCAGAGATACATAGGGAAGACTGGCTAATAAGCTTTTTTTTTCTTTTTTCTTTATTATTTTATTCATGTTCTCCTTCGTTTTAATGAGAAGTACTCCAAATTAACCTAGAATATTCTAACCATAGTGTGTTTTTCTATGGCAAGGTTAGTGTTAAGAGAACATTCTGTCTTTCACAGTTAAGATAATATCACTTGGCATGAAAGACTAGAAATTTTTTGTCAACATAGTCTAAAGAAAAGGGCCACCACATGTCTGTGATGGATTACTCTTCCAAGGCTTGACAGCTAATTAGTCGTGGTGCCTCCAGGGCCCCATTCCAGGTTTGAGCTCTCACGTGACGATACAAATTAGGGGTACACAGGGTTGTAACGACATATTTGGTCCTTGCTGTGCACCCCAGCTCTGCACCTGCAGCAAGTGGCAGCAGGTTTGTCAGTTTGAGGAGGGTTTATGATGCGCAGAAGGTGTCCTGCAGCTAAGTCATTTGGCAGAACTGACAGCTACTGGTGACTGTGTTGCTCTAATGCATGTTTGATCCTTCCAAACACAGTCCCCCATTAAGATACAAGGCAGTTTTAATTTTTCATCCAAGTGTTTATTAAATTTGCTTGGCCAAGTGCAGTGATGACTTACCTGTGTCTTTGCTACTGCAGTTTGTTTCTTTGTAGTGTTTTGGTTTTCAGAGTTTGTTTTTTTCCTTCTTGGATTAATTTGGGCTGCAAGGGAGTCCAGCTGTTTTTGAAATTTTACTTAGGAAAGTTTCACTTTTGTCTGGATGTTTAATGGTGTGTAATATACTTGTCTTTGCTGGGCTTTTCAAGATTTGTGTACATATTTAATTTTAAGGATTGATTGCAGATTGTAATTTTTACATACGATTTTGATGGGATATAGTAGTGATATTTTATACAAGCAATGCTATTGATCCAAGTAGTATCTTGAAATACAGGTTGAAGACATCATGTTCACTGTATCTATGTGATCTAGCTCTTAAACCAAAAGAATTGTCTTCAAATTGGCTAGTTTAAACAGCTGTGGAGTTTAACTCCAAACAAAACACAAACCTAAAAATGAACAAAATCACAATCCAGGGCCACTTTATTTTCAGCAGGGGAGGTTCAGGCTGGACATTAGGAAAAACTTTTTCATGGAAAGGGTCATTGGGCACTGGAACAGGCTGCCCAGGGAGGTGGTTGAGTCACCTTCCCTGGAGGGGTTTAGAAGACGGGTGGATGAGATGCTGAGGGACATGGGTTAGTGGTTGATGGGAATGGTTGGACTCGATGATCCAGTGGGTCTTTTCCAACCTAGTGATTCTGTGATTCTGGACTGGTTAAAGCCATCCAAGGAAAGAATATTAAGCAGTACAATGATCCAGGTATTTATTTGATTTCTTAGCTATGTTTTCAATTTCATGACAGTTTTGATACTGGTACAGTTGTATTAAAAGGGCCACAACCCAACCTGACTGTACAGGGTGTTGGGATGTGTCTGGGACTTGTTTTGGTATCATTTTGGTTTATAGTAGAAACAAGCACTCATTTTGCATAAAAATGAATTTTCTGCTCTAGAGTGAAATGTGTTAGGGAAAAGTGCAGACCCAGGATAATACCAGAAGGTTTCAGTCTATAAATGCAAACTGTAGTGGTCAAGCAACAGTTGCTATTGGTGGGCAACCTTATGAACCAGGTAAAACTGATTTTGTAGATAAAAAAAGAGAAGAGAAAAATGGAGTAACTGGTAATTAATGAAAAGACAGACCACAAAACCAGCCTGTGCTAAGAAAACATAAGAATTATTTTCAGTGCCACAGGAACATATTGAGTAACAGCTGTCATCCGTGAAGTGATTTGGGAGTGCTGGGAAAGACAGGATTAGAGCTAAACTCTTCCAGATTCAGGACTGCTGTTATACAGAGAAGCATTTTGGACAGGTGTAAACTACCATGTCTACATTATTTTATCTTACCCTACTTTGATTAGTGTAAGTTTGAAATCTAAACTTAAAATACAGACAAGAGAAAGGAAGTCGAGGTGGGTTGTGAAAGTGCAACTTGGACCAGAAAATTGTAGAAAGGATTCTCTCAGATGAAACTCTGTTATGCCTTACGAGACAGCCATGACAGATTGCTAGTTTAACAATGCTTACTCACAGCTGATATTGCCAGACTTGTACACAAGGGATCATTAGATCTTTTTCTGTGGTGTTACATCTATGCTCTGTCTTACTGGCAGGTTGTTATTGAGTGGTAGAAAATTGTTAGCAGATTTACAATTGTTCAGTTTCTTCCTTAGCCTTTACCTTTCTCCTTGTTTCTTGCATTGTTCTGCCTGGTCTTGCCACGGCTCATATTTGCTTTATTACACAAGCTGGGACATTCTTCTCACATGAAGTACTATTTCCTTCCTCTCCGATCCTTTTTCTATCTCTTGGTGTCTTCTTACAGATTTAATTTCATAGGTATAAAGTGGTGGTGGACGTATTTCAGGTTTAAAATTTCAGTATTAATATTGGTTTCAAGCAGGTTCTAGTAAAGTAAAATGTTGAATTTTTTTCTCTGAAATGAAAAATTTATGAGTTGATGAAAATTTTCAAGATCAGGCTATTCATCCTGATGAAAATGGTATTAACTTGTAGTTGTCTGTTATTTGTGCACAACAAGTCCAATTAGACATGATTTAAAACCAGGAATATGTCATAGTTTCTGCTTCAGCTGATGAAAGAAGCAAATTCCTTAGAACATCCTAGATAAGGAAAGCCACGTTCCCCACTCACAGACATTTTAAAGTAAATTAATTTTAGGTGTTTTATTCACAACTAAATATATCAATCTTTTGTGAATCAGTTTGTGAACCAGCATCTCTCAGTCTTCGATCAGATTTTTACCATGACAGCTTTTCTACCAGCATTCTGTGGCTGTAAATAAAAAAAAAAACAAATAAAATTCTGTGGCCTTTAGATCTCTGCTAGCTACCTTACTGGCAAGCAGGAAAATTTAAAGTTTATGTAGCTTTATCCAACAATATCACATCCCATGCTACTCGGTTTATGTCTTGTAGAATAGTTTAGTTTCAGAAGTAATGGAAATTCATTCATTCTTCAGCTCCTGATTTAACAGGTCTCTGAACTGTCCATCTGCTGGAATTGCCTGGCCAGCAGGAACGGGCAGTAAAGTTCACAGATGTCTTAGAGTTAGACTGGGGACATAAATAAAGAACTGTCTGTGACTCTTGATTATACAGAACTAGAGGTTTACTCCAGATATTTGCTTTTCAAGCCCTTGCCAGACAGAAACCAACAGAAAGCAAAAGATAAGCTTCAGCAGTTATGAATACTGAGTGAGCTTTAAGATTCTGATTTTTCTAGGAGGATGCCTAGTACAGCATCTAGCCTCATAGCCTTTTGTGAACTTTAAGATTCAGCGCGTAGTATAAATATCACTAGAATAACCATTTTGCAAAGTAATTTCCTTTCCTTCCTTAAAAGTGAGGAGCAAAAAATTGACTAGAAGTTTTTTTGCTTTATCTCTTACCCTTGTTGTGGGGAAAAATTCCGCAGGCAAGAGGAAGTAGTTTTATACCAGCTCGGTGTCAACAGATAAAACCAGCACTCCACTAATGTGATGTCTGGGACACTGTATCATCTAGTACTATTCTTTACAGGTGGTTAAAAGTTATATATCTTTTTTTCAGTTCTGGCATTGTGTCAAAGATAAATTTCTAAGTATGTTTTTGAGGTTTCTTTCTTTAAACACATTAAAAATCAAGAGGTTTTTCATTGTCAAATAAAAAAAGAACATCTTTTAACTACTACTTTCTTTCCTTTCATTTGGTTTTATTGTAGACACAAACCATGGGCACACAATTCCCTGTTATAATATATTTATAATAAAATGATGATGACGATGGATTAAAGGAACAAAGTTGTACCTTCCTACCTCCTAACACCACTATAAATGAAACTTCTGCTTTTTTTAAACAAAATTAATAGTGTCTTAGTATTTGTATTCATGGCAGACATGCTTCCAAGCCAATATAAAACTGTTCCTAGCTGTGTGATTTAAAATGTAATAACAAGAAAACACTGGAACTCAGAGTTTGTTGTGCGTGTGTTATAGAGAAGCAAATGACATTTGGTGTAGCCCTCAGTATTGCCCTCGCAGTAATAGAATTGACTGATTGCTTATTGTCATGTTCACAACTGTGCATGGAATGCAATTATCTGTATAAAGCTTTTGGGATTTGAAGGTGCAAGCAGAATAAATAATATTTTTATAGGAACAAATCAAAGAACTCACTGCCAAAATGTTTTAGAACACAGATTTAAACGTCACTTTCTAAGAGAAATGAGACCAAATAACTGTGCCTTGCTCTCTCACATAAATAACATGAAAAGAATCAAGGAAAAGTTTCTTTAACAAAACCCCAAAACATGTTTACATTGTTCACTGATTTTGGTATAGAAAGAAGAAAAAAAATGTTGAGCAAAAAGAAAGATATAAAAAACCAAAATTAATGAAAACCCACAAACTTATCTGGTGTTTCAATTTATTCATTAAGTACATGATATAAAGGATGTCAAAGTTACTGGGTGTATTTCTGTTGGATTTGGCAAGCAATTGAAACTAAATCCCAGTAGACACTTATAAACTGCTAACACTCCACCACCAGAATACTGATAAATAATAATTAAACCTTGAAATCCCATTTTTCCTGTAAGGAATTGAATCTGAACTGTAAGTAAAATTGATAAGAGCTCTCTTCAGTCTGAGAAATTTCAAACCATCAAATATGACTTGTCATTTGGTTGCAGTTTAGTGTAAATTACATAAAAATGCTAGATATGTAACTTTGTAGTACATGGCAAGAACATTGAATCCAGCGCCTACAGGTACTGTTGCTGCTAAAAGCCAAAAAACCCCAAACCCACCCCATGCTAAATTAAATTAATTGATATTTTAAGTATATTGATAATGATAAAAGTTAGTAGACTTAGAATGCAGAAGGAAATATATCTTTTCCAATGAAAAATTTTTAATCATCAGGTTTTGCTTTTGCTGTAGCTTGTTTTCCTCAGGGATGCCCTCTACTTATATCAATCAAATACTTAAATTATCTCTGCAGTTTTGGAGGGGGGTACGTGTGCATGCTTGTTTGAAGTGCTGTTTGGGGGTGGAGGTTGTTGGGTTTTTATTTTGTTTTGTTAGTAATAACAAGAAAAATAAGAGCCCATGAGAGGTGCTGGCTCTGGGTGAGCATCTGCTGCCCTGGCATTTCCCTGTCTAAGGAAAAAGCTTGTGCACCAAGATCTGCCTCTCCAGGGCAGACTGGGCCAGTCTGGAGCAGCTCCTCTTGGCAACCGACTGAAAACACTCTATCATAATTACAATGAAAACCATCAGAAGGACGCGACATGTTCTGCAAACGTCAGTTTGCTTGGATATGAGATTTAATCAACTAAAAGCAGTTATTTCTATTTCTCTTGACCACAGAGATCTGGAAGCCTGCTAAATATCACTCTGAAAGTGCCAGCAGCTGAGAACAGCCAAATGGCTTGGACTTTTTTGCACTTATTAGCAGAATTTTAAATAACAGATACGCCCATAATTTAATTTCTTTAATATTGTCTGTTTCATGTATTTAGTTAAATAGCTACTTTCATAGATGCAGAATATGAACACCTCACCCAGAGAACCAAGGAATTTACCATACGTTTTATTTGATTTGATTTTCCCTTCGCTTCCTCTGTAACAATAATTCTACTGTTTTGAAAAGTGATTTTTTTTAAGTAAGCTTTAAGCTTGGCTTTCATATGAAGAAGATAGTTATAATTTTGCAAGCACAGTTTACAAATGTTATTCCCTAATCAACATCGTGCATAAATAAATAATCATTTCAATTGCATACATTTCTGTGCAATTATTTGATAATGAGAGGGTTTAAATTATTTTTTGCACTAGCAATGGGAGAACATCAAAATCCTGTGCTAGTTTGTGTCAATAAGAAAGGTTTTTTGCCTTCAGAAATATAGATGGTTTTACAGGGACTCAATAAAAAAAAAAAAGAAAATCTGTAAGTGGATAGTTTAATTTCTTATTTTGTATAGGAAAACACACTGGAAGACAGTACTGCATTCCTGCATGTGTTTAAGGAGGATTGCTGTTTGTTTGCTTTGAGGGCAGAGACGATGAGAGGTATCCGAACGTAGGGAAGGAAGAAAGATCACTGTGGCCCAGTACCAGGGAAATTATTTCTGCCTTGAGAGTATCAGTTCAAATAAGTTATTTAAACCATCTTTCACGTTTTGACTTATTTTTTCTTTATAAGATTTGAGTGAAAACTGAAAGATTCTTTACTGTAGAAAGTTTGCTTTAATGTCATACGTAGCTGGCAGGAGGGAAGGTACTGAGAATAAAAAGTCAATGAGCTGCTTCTTCTGTGAAATATCATTTAATATTGCTGATTCAAGAAGCTCAGAAAAGCTTCAGGTGAATACAGGTTTTGACTATATATTCTGGAAGGTTTTTTTAATCTGCTCACTCAAAGATACTGCTCTAAAATTTGCCAAATCTGAATATGTTGTGATGGGGAAAAGTGCAGCCAAACTGTGTTGAGAAACATACTTTTCAGCTTGTTATGTTGTTTTGAGGGAATTTGATACTAGACGGAGAAAATAATCCTTTTAGGATACTGTTTTGGAGAAGGAGATAAAAAAGTTATGATACGTACAGAGATGTTTTACTGTTTATGTACTGCATAAATAATGTCCAGTTTAACTACTCCAGTGTAACAACTGCTGACAAACTTCAATACTAGGAATTCTTCAATTGGATTTGGTTAAATATCTTGATGATGCCCTCATATATATTTTGCATCCAGAAATGGCACTAGAGATTTGCAACTGAGAATAGATATAAAGGAATCCATGCAGCAGCAGCAGCCAATGTAGTGCTTAGCCATCTGTTTATGTTTACTACTTGACAAATGTGATCACCATTGCGTATTTCAGGAACAATAATAATATTTTTTCTATACCTCATGAATACAGGCTAAGCAAACCTGCACAAATTTGTTTGCTTTTATATTAATCCCTCTCGATATGGGGTTTTCAGTACCAGGAGGATGTCCAATAACTGGAGCAAGTTCAGCAAAGGACAACAAATCCACCAAGATAGTTAGAGGCAGTGACATAAGGTGCAGGATAGGTTGGCAGCTGGGTTTGTTCAGTTTGGAGAAGGATAATAGGGGATTTCATTGCTTTCATCAGCACAGTAATGGGAGAATATAGAGAAGGCCAAGCTAAATTCCTCTTGGAAGTACACGATTAAAAGTGTGAAAAGCAAGGACACAATTGCCTCAAGGAAAAAATCTAGATGGATATTTTAAAAACCCAAGAGTTTATTGACTAATGATATAATATTGAAATTAGCTAAGACTTCATCAGAAGGTTGAAAGGCCTTCATAACAAAAAATATTTTGTAAAATCTGTTTTAAAAAATAAATATAACAATACATAAGAGGACAGAGGAATTTTGATCCTTGGCAGGTGTTCATGTCTGTTCAACAAATTGCACTTTTCCCTGTCTTACTGTTGAGACTACCAAGTAATCAATAATGGACTTTTCTGAGGGTTTTGTTATACCGAGGTGACACCTGTATAACTACTTTTGAACACCACGGTTTGAAAATGGAGAAACCACACACTGACATAACATTTTTTGGTTCCTGATTCTCCATGAGGTTGCAAATTCCACTTTTGTAAGTGTTGTTCATGGTAAGCCTTGCTTATAGAGCTAAATGATTTGTTTTGTATATTGCAATATTTGATTAAACTTAAACTCCTAATTCAAAAACTTATTTACTGCCGATGAATTCTGGGCCTAAAGTGCACAGATTGCTTAAACGTTATATTTTAGGCTGTTGTACAGATTATTTTGAAATTATCTTTTCCGTGGTACAATATAATTCAAATATGCAGTCTCAATTTCTTAAATTTGTTAAAATTTCTTTTGACATAGTCTTTTCATGGGGAAATCTGTAAACAGAGCAACCCCACATTCCAGACATGTCTCAAAGCCCTTCAGTACCATGATATTATTACACACTGAGAAAGCTGACAACAATATTTTTTTAGTATTCTACAATAACTTCTGTTTTACTAGAATACTGCTCACTTTCAGTTTTATATTCGATCAGCCTATAGTCCCAGGCATACATTAAACCACCCATATTTAAAGTTTTTTATAAGATATTCCATGTAATGTTTACCAGAGTTTAATAGGTATACAGTCATTTCCATGTGGACACTGTGGCTGAGAAAACTTGCTCCGTTCTATGTAGCCTTGAAAAGCAATACATAATAAATAGATACATAATATAGACATAACAAAAATATCTATATCAGCCAGTAACCACCATGCAATGAACAGAAACACACTCACTTTTTTCCAATACTCATGAAAAATATATGAGTTTTGCAAAATGTTCCTACAGATGCACAAATTGAGGATGCTAATGACTAAGGTAAATTATCTCTGGAAATTAGACCCTCTCATGAGCTTCATTAAATGAAACAATTAATGTACCAAAACCAGTGATAATTTTAAAGCTGTACCTTGTGAAAGAGTAATTTCTTTAGAATAATCATGTTAAATTATTGTGGAACAGATTTCAAAAGAGTCAAAGGACAGATATTTAGTTTCTGTTGAAAGGCGACAAGTTACTTAACTCATTTTTGTGGATTCAACAATCAACACTTCTGGAAGAACTAGGTCAAAACCAATTAACTTGTAATAGCTATGTAGAAACAAAGTTAAATCAGTGTGGATGAAAGATTACAAGTATAATCCCCTGAAAAATTACAGCAGCTAATAACCAACCTTTCTGAATTCAAACAACTATATTTCCTAAAGAGATTCAAGATCCATCCTGCATGGATCATTAACCTAGAAATAAAATAGGCAAACATGACTGTAGCAAGGCCTGTATCATAAAAGAATTTTCGTAATTTGCAGGGAGGTAAATTAAAGGAAAAGGAGCAGGAAAAGGAAAACAAAAAGGAAAAAAGAAAACTTGTCCAGTACTTTTATACAATTTACCACACAGTAGATGAAAATTTAAGTAGACATCTACATTTCATTTATAAGTAAACTTGCATACCCTCATTCCCCAATGAGGTAAATTTATTTATTCCCTTACAGTCTTTTCTCTACCACCTGTTCGATAACTCTCAAAGAGGTCTAGCTACCAGCTATGCATCAACCCCTATTAGACAATGGGTGAGAAGGTCAACAATATCAAATAAATCTGATGAAAGAGAGATATTCAGTGTAAAGGTCCCTGTCTTTGAAGTGTAGTGAAGGTATTGGTCACTCATGTGATTAAGACCTCAGAGAAAGAGGAAGGGAGAGGAGAAGGGTTTTTGGCAGTGGTCACGCAGGAGGAACCTGAGGGAAGACACACAGTCACCAACATAAGTGTCATAAAAATCTCTGTCTTTTAAAATGAACGAAATCACAGTCCAACTTCTGAGTATCTCTTTGCTCAGAAGCGGAATTAATAAAATCCCTTTCCACTGTTACAGGCACTGCTGAATTAATCTGATTGATAGTTGTTATCTATATGGAAAATAAAAAGGTTTTTCTCTTTTGCCCCAAGCTTCTGACATCCAAGGATTCATCTGCCATGAACTGTAACTATTACTGATGTCAAAGGACTGAAATTCAAATGATCATTCAATGTTGTCTGACATGAAAGAAAACATAATAGAAATCTAAACAGGTGATGTCACATTCTGTAAAACAATTTCTGCCTGGGTGGCAGCAATAATGCTCCAAAGAGTTGCTGCATTTCATGCAGAAAAAAGAGTGCACAAATAAATCAGACATATTATTATTTAAATGTTATGGGAAAAAAAAAAAAAGATAAATGAAACCAAATCAACCTAGCCAAACCTTCTTTGATTTTTGCAGTTTTCCCTCCTTTTTTCCCAGAGCAAAAATATTTTTTTTTTTTAAGTATGGACTGGATAATGGGAAAAAACATGTCTGTAGCCTTCCTGAAATATTTAAAAATGAAGAATAAATCAAGAGGTCAAGAGGACGCTTCATTTATATGGGAGGCCTCTCTAAAGTTATAGTAAGATCTTGGCTCACATTGCAATATTATTTAAAAGTATGACAGTTTTAAGGCCAAATAAATATGGAGAAGGTTATTATAGTGGTTAAGGACTTTTATGTAAACTGAGCACTGACACTCTTTGCTGTGCAATGGAGTACAATTATGATAAACTCTTGTTGCTAATGATCTGACTATATATTTATAAGCCAGGCAACAGTACAACAATTTTGAAAATGTTAATTTGCAGGTATCCACTATAACATGGCTTTGGTCATGTATTTAAATCCCTCAATAACCAGTTCCATTAAACCTGGAGGAATGAGTAGGAAACCTTGATGGAAAAAAATCCAAATATTTAAATATGCAGATTTTCTCAGGAATAGATTAATTTACATTAGATTCAACACAAAAGATGGATTCAGCTATAACTGCTTGCATGACAGGATACCTTAAAATCAGAATTTTTTTAGTCACTGTCATGACTTTTTGACAGTTATAGCTCCACATCAGCGTTTCAGCTGAATATATTTTAGTAAAGTTAATACATCTTTATCATGCTTAGAAAAAAGCTGTCACAGTATCTGGCATACCAAGACTAAATTCATTTAAGCATTTTGCTTGATCTGGAAACTAGTAAAAGATATTATGTTTTCAACCAGTATTCATACAGTTAAAGACAATTGTCATCAGAATATAAAAATAGTATTGTCCTGAGTTAGGAAAGAATCAGGAAAACACATAAATCCATATGCATGCAAATGCTGTAGAATTTTTTTGGAAGGAACATCAGCTTAAGATCAAGGAATATAGAAATCACATGCTAAGTACTAATTTCACATCCTGTATCTCCTGAGATGCCCAATCGAGTAGACCTTTTCAGAGCATTCTTGATACGAACTGGATCAATGCTGCATTGCAGAAGAAATTGAGATATTTTAGCAGAAAAGAAGAAAATGTACCTTTTATATAACTCTCTTTTGGTTGCAATATGATGATGTGGTTTCCTCAACTCCTTTGAGGAGTTTCCTCAACAAGAGTATATGGTGATCTGTCCTCTCCTTTGCTGGCTTCTGTCAGGAAAGCAAAGGTCCAAGAACCACTTCTGAAAGGCTTATCCACTTATCGAATTAGTATATATAAGAAAAGATAACATCGCAAGTATTTTACTTAGGAAAACAAGCAAACAAAAACCCCTCCACTTTCACCACATTTTAAAACAAAGGCTACAGGTGGCTATGACACATTCAAAAAAATATTCAAGGGTATGGTGCATTACAAACAAGTTTTGTGCAGCCTAGAACACTCCTGTATTGGTCCACACAGAATATATAGTGCTTTGAGCACAGCCTGCTCTGGACTTTGCTCTGGGTTCGGACCTTTAATCAGTGACATGCCCAGCAGCCTGAAGAAGTCCTGGACTGCCTTCCAGGGGGGTTTTGGGGACTTAATTCTGAGGCATCAGTATCCTCATTATCTAAGATTAGAGAGATGTTTTACCCTATATTGTATCTAGAGGATTTTATAAACCAGAAAAATATTAATATATTGTGGAAGAACATGAATATTGACTTATTAACATCATAAGAAGCCTCAACACATAAGCAAGGAAAATAATTTCAACTTACATGGTACGGTCATCTTCCTTGACTTATGCATGATTACTCACTTGCATAAAATTAATCACATTCATAAATGCCTTCAGAATTGCATCTGTCTTTATTTGTGACAATATTTGCAACTAGAAAAACGTAGTTGCAGAATACAGCTCAACATCAAAACAGGCAGATTCTTTCAAAACAAATTATTAGAGAATATGACATAGCTATGGAACGTATAACTCAAAATAGAGTCTTTTCTTTGCACTTCACACCTTCTTGACTTGAAATATCTGTTGTCTTCAGGTTTTATTAATATCTCCCTGGGCACTTACTAAGGATTCATTTCTTTCAGAGTTGATTTTGCATGTATACATCCCAATGTATTTTAATCCCAGTCTAACAGGTAAGCACACCATCTCCTACATCAAACTCTATAAATCAAATACATGTATACATTATTATGGATTTATTTTATGCAGAACAGCTATTTGATCTATAATAATAGTCACATGAGGAAGAAATGGCAGAGAAAGAAGCCTGAAAACACACTGCAGGAGCACAAATGTAATTACAATCAGCTTTTATTCATCTGACTTAGAAATACAAAATGTGTATTCACACAAATAATCATAAAAAAAAAGTCCCAGGGTTCCACTCAATTTTATCCCATTCCTTTCTGAGCAACTTATAGATATGAAGAAAAAACTAATTCAAAACCAGAAAAAGTGTGAAAAAATGTGTAAAATATAAATCATTTATTTGAAACATTCAATTGCTGGCCCAGTCAGATTTATCTAAAGAAAAACACCACCTCCTGCATATCCAATTAATGGTTACCATGGCAAATAAGAGTTCTTACTACACTGCCTTATTGCAGTATGTATGACAATTGCAAATATATCACTCAGAATATTTCCATAATGATATTAGCTGGTCTATCAAGCATCAGACAATTAATTTTGTGACGTATCAGGTGTTCAATATTTGTCCTCATAAAAATTAAATACAAACATTCACATATCACATGGTAATGGATTCTGTTGTACAGAGTACTTTCTCTCATTAAATATTTTCTTAGCAATTAGATCAGGATGGGGGACAGATTTTTTGGTAAGCTTTTTGTATGAAATGGCCATGCCATGATCTCTACAATATTTTAATTTTTTAATAACAGCGAGTTTTAACACGTGTTAGAAAAAGAACATATTTTGTAAAAAAAATGTTTCACTGATGAGCCTATACTGGCTTGTAAACATGGTTCTCGGTGAAAACCAACTTCATTCTATCTGTTTTTTAAGGATTTTCTTGTAGAATAATGGCTGGATCAGGCAGACCTTAGCACTGCCAATTTTTGTATGAAATAAGCAGGAAGAGTTTGCTCCTCCTTCCCCCTGATTATGTGTTAATAAGGGAGCCATATAGAGGAAAAGTAAGGACTAGCCTGAAGTTATTCCTCTGCTTTGAACACAGGCATCTTTAAACTGTTGTGACCCAGGGCTCAAAATTTTCCTTTCAGAAATGTTTTAACAGTTTTCTTTCAAGCAACAAGTTGTGGTCATTTCTGTATTCACTATCTGACTCCTTGTGCAGTCCAGCCTGGAGTAAAAGCTGCCTCCGAGACGCTGCTCTGTTCTCTAGACTATAATGTCTTAGTGGGACTCATTTTCTATCCATGTGAAGATAAGTTTTGCATTGAAATGAATGCTGAAATTTCTCCACTCTGAAGGCACCCAAAGAATAAGAGCAATGGAGAAACCCTCTGGTTCAGAGATGTTTGTATCAGGGAGTTCAAGGATATGCCCATAGAACAGTTTCTGCGTTTCTGGACAATCATAGCTTAAGTCTTTAGTAATTCTGGATCTTTAGGGAATTTCTTCCCTTTGAAGAGAGGAGCTTACTTATAACACTATGGAATCATGCTCCTTCTTCATTTAATCTTTCAGTGAAAAAGCCTGTGCATAAGAAACTAATGTCTTTGAAAGGACTTCAGTCTCCAACAATCTAATTAAGGGGAAAAAATAGTAAAGTGATGTTGATAAAGAACTTGCTGAAGGACCAATAATGAAGCTGAAGGACTAGTAAAGTCAGATTTGGTAAAAAAATTGTTATAAATAACTCTACCAGTAGTAATACTAATCCTCCTATTTTGCCACTTTTCCTTTTGCTAAATTTTAAGAAGCAGCTCTCATGCATGTGCACAGCAAACAGAAATAATGCAGTAACTTTTAAGAATATGCAATTATGTCTCAATTCTGGTTTGGTTTGAGTTGTTTTCTTATTTGTTGTTGATGTTTGGGAGATTTTTACGGTCTTTTTTCCCCTCTCCTTATCCACAGGATGAATTTGTTAAACAGCTTGAAGCACAGCTTTACATACGAAAATATGATCATAATCTTTTTTACATATCTAAAGCCAATCCAATGGAAAAGTCGAAGAGTAGAACAGAAATCTTGAAATGATTCTCTGTGGTATAAAACACTTATTAATAATAGCACAAGAAACTCTTTAAATAATCATAATCTATTTACAGGGAAAAAATAGTAATAAAAAACCAAAGTAATATGATTAGGTATTTAGTCAGAATTTTGACTATATATGGCATCCGTAAAAAAAAGAACAAGTCAGCAAGCAAAATTAAGGTTCATTGCACATATTCTGATTAATAGCACTGACCTTGAGTGTAACAAAATCTGAAGCTGGTTGTAAGCAACAGAAGCAGCTAAGAAATCTGGAGTCATTCTCAGCATTTTCAACACAAAATTTTGGAGTGCTTTTGTTTTAGTCTTTTGGCACATACTGTAACCAATAGCTTCATTTAGTAGCATCCAGCAGTTTGATGGATTGGATTATTTTTTAAATGAATGAAACTAATTTTGCTTGCAGTATCTTCTACCGCACCAGCTGTTATTGCTATCACTGCTATCATCATCATCATTATCAGCATAGCTATAATTACATTTAGAAAGATAAATCAAGAGAATGTAGCAGTGGAGAGACAGAATACTAGAACGTGGGGCTGTCCTTTGTTTCTAAGTCTTGTCTGTAGAGCTTTATTACAGTCTGCATTGTGGTGTTTCACTAGAGCAGATTATTTAGTATCCTTTCATTATATTTTCTAGAATTACTGGTGATTTCCTGTGTTCCTGTCATGAAAGATGCAAATAAACAATATGAAATTATTTGTTGATATTGTCTACATGAAGTCAAGAATCAGTTTTTATTATATAAGTAGCTTCATTGAATTTGCTTCTTTTATTACAGAGGAGACACCTGCAGCTCAGTGGATTCTCCTATTATTTCCATGTAATTTATCTAGGTAAATACATACTAGAAATCAAGTATTGTAGTAGAAAAAGACATTATTCCACTGAGTGGGGACTTCTGAAGTACTACCTTCAGTAATATGGTCAGATGTCCATTTGACTCTAGGTATCCATATAACATGATCAAACTACACTGGCTTTGGGTGAAATTGAAAATAGAAAAGAAGGGAAAAATGTGGTTATTATCACATTCTGCTGCTCATTCCATATTCTGTAACTCTAAAAGTATAATCAGCTGACCATTTGTAGGTGAGTAGTGTGAGAGTAGCTACATACCTGAAGCATCATTGAAATTCACATCTCTGAACTCTTGGCTTTAAATGTCTCTACAAATGTAAATGTAACAACACTTACAGTCTGACTGCCTGATTCTCATCTCCGCAGGAAACATGAGCAGGAGTGTTTGCCACTAAAAAAAGCACATGAAACGTAAAATTCAGTCTCTTGGCTAGACTTCTCAATCTACGTTTTTTATTCAGAATATTAAATGGCTGAGTCGAAATTATTGCAGTTCTGGAGGGATATTTTTAGAACTTATACAACTAGTTTGAAGAGTTCAAAAATTCAGGAAAGTTGCTATCTTTCCTTTTATACAAAGTTTTATATTACAAATGTTTCTAAAGATTATACTTCAAATAATCTTCCAGCAACTTTATTAATAAAGTAATAAAATCTAATATTCAATTAATATTTCTCAAATGCAATGGCCAAAGTAACTTCCAGTCAAAGCACCGTAACATTATGGAAGTATGTGTTTGTTTCTAGAGAAAGGAATAAATTTCCATTTTATGACATGTTTAGTGTGTAATCTTTCATGACTCTGAATTCTACTCACTCCTCGTTTTGATCTCATGGATAAGAACATTATAAGGCTCTTCTAATACTGCTATCTTCCATCCCCAGATTCAGATAATGGAGACAACAAGAAAAATTAGAGAAAGTTGCTTTGGGTCTGGAACAATTCTCGTTTATCTTTATGACCTCCAAGAATGAGGCAGAATCTGAAGACAAACTTCTTTTGTAAAAAGAGAAGGTATTATTGAGTCAAAATGTCTGTCATTACTTCCATTAGGCTTCTCTTCAAGTCATAAATTTGTGACCACATATATTACTTACCTAGCAGTAAGTTCTATTATGTACACTGAAGTTCTGTTATGTACACTTTAGATGTAAAATTTGAAAGTTATTTATTTTCCCATTTTAATGATTGTTTAATACTTACCCACATTGCCCTACAAAAAGGCTGAAGTTAAAAAGAGTTAATCACAGAATCACTAGGTTTGAAAAGACATCCAGGATCATCGAGTCCAACCATCCCTATCAACTAAGCCATGTCCATGAGCAAAATGCTATAATAAGCTACAAACATTTAATGTATTTGTTTTTAAATGTAAAGGCACTTTAAATTTAAAGGCTGTGGGAATGAAACTTTAAGTCAACCACAAACAGCTATAAATATGCAGAAAGGTTGCCAAAATTATAACATAAGAACATTAATTAAAAAACTAAATAGCTTTTAAACTGGTGAAGTCTTTTTCTACAGATTGACAAAGTCACTGTTTGAATGTTGAACAGTACAATTGCTGTCACAGACCATACCTCAGATCTTCATCTGACACTTCTGCTCTTCTCTTACTCACCCATGAACATGTAGCATTAAAAGTTATCTTAAATCTGTTTACAGGAGGATAATGAACAAAATGATAGAGCATACTTGGACCATAAGCCATCACAGTATAAAATCTAGAGAAATTTATTACTGTCTCTAGAGTAATAAATGAAAAATGCCAAAGTTTTCTCTCATTGATTAGAAGAAAATCCTCCTCCTTTTTAATTTCTTCCTTGCCCTTTTTTTATTGTCTCCTTACAGCCTTTAGGGTTTTCCCTGCTGTCAAAAATTAAAATATACCATTATTTAAAGCACTGGCAGGGGGTGAGGGGCATAAGGAGAGTGACAGGAACTCCTGAGCATACTAATGCATTTTTCTCTTTTTCATTTAGTCCTTTTCAGACCATTACCTAAAATCAAATTTAGCTACATGACTTAATGCCTCACTAATATGAGGAATGTCTTTTACATTGCTACAACCCCTTCACTGTGTGAATTGTCTGTTCTTCAGAGAACTCTCGAGGACCACTTTTTATTCTGTACTTCGTTAATGAACTTATTGTTCATGGGCAGCTGAAAATTATTTAAATATGAATTACAAATAATGCTTGTAAATCTACTGAAAAGAAAAAAAAGAAAGGCTGTCTTTAAAAATTTTAAAATAAAATCAGTAGGAAGGTGACTGGCCTGAGCAGATCATCCATCTATTAACATCTGGGTAATACTCCAAATGGGTCCACAAATTGATTTGCCAGCAATGACTTCCCGAAGTAATCTGACTGAATTCAAAGAGGGAAAAATTAAAATGAATGAAGGAAGAACTGAACTATCTGTGTTTAATCTTCAGTTTCATCAGAAATCGATTAACTAGCTGACTTTGGGTCCAAAAGAATTAATTATACTCAGTCTCCGGTATAATTAACAACACTATGGCCATCTCCCAAAATATTCATTAAACAGTCAGGAACAATATGAAATTCAAATTAAAATTGGAAAAGAGATTAAATAGAAGTAGTCATCTCTAAAAAGAATCATACTACATCTGAGATGAAATCATTTAAGCAATACAAAATATGGAAATATATTTTGTGTTACATTTAATTATCATTAATTCCAGCACTGCAAGCTGGCAGCTATTTTAGGCTCATTACAAAGACTAAAATGGGTTGGAATTTTAATAGAAATCAATCCTCATTGGAATAATAGGAATATGATTCAAACTTAAAGGAAGTCTAGTTTTAAAATCCAAGTTTAACTGAGAAGATTTACATTCTGCAGCACATGTACCATTAATGTTTTAAAAAACTAAGAAATATGGGACTAGACGGGAAAGGAAGGAGGGAGGAGATAATATGTGGCTTAAATACATGTTTTTCCAACCTAGTGTCTGTATCTTGTGGAGCTGAATAATGCTGCCATTTGTCATATTGAATTTATTTACAGATTTCTGCATGCAAAGTTTCATTTCATGCTCTGTAATTTTACCTTGCTGTATTCAGTACATTATTCTTCTGAAATTCTATACTATTTAGTCATTAAAAGCCAAATTTTTCTTGCTTTGTTTTTTTTTGCCCTTTTTTATAACTTTTTAAAAATTTAATTAAAATATCATGAACAGTCTCATTTTTTCCCTTTCTGTAGAAAATAATTGTAGCATAGAAAAAGTGACATTACATTTAAAGTAAACTATACTGGTTATTTGTGTCTTACACCAATGGTTATATAGGGAAAACACTCAAGAACAAATCAGTTAGGAAATGAAAAGCCACATATGCATGTCATTAATTATCAAAATTAAGTCTTTTATTATTTTGGGATTTCATTTTTAAATTACTTTCTTACTGAATGCACAGAAGGCACAAGTCTCGATTTCTTATGCAGATCTCCTTTTTACTTACTATTGACAACTTCAATAAGCCTGCATCAAAAATAAATTTGCATTTGGAGTAAAAACCTGGTGGGTTTTTATTAATAGTTTGGTGAAATGTCATCATCCTGCATACCAGCTCTTCTCTTCTTCAACCCACTAGGTGGCTTTACTAAGGACTTATCCACTATCAGAATTAACCTTTAGTTCTGTGGTGAGTTAACCCTGCTGGATGCCAGGTGCCCACCAAAGCCACTCTATCATCTCTCTATCACTCTCCTCAGCAAGACAGAGGAGAGGAAATACAACAAAAGGCCTCAAGCTCCACCAGGGGAGGTTCAGGCTGGACATTAGGAAAAAAGTTTTCATGGAAAGGGTCATTGGTCCCTGGCAGAGGCTGCCCAGGGAGGGGGTTGAGTCCCCTTCCCTGGAGGGGTTTAAGGGACGGGTGGACGAGGTGCTGAGGGACGTGGGTTAGTGATTGATGGGAATGTTGGACTGGATGATCCGGTGGGTCTCTTCCAACCTGGTGATTCTATGATTCTATGAACCACATTTCCGGAGTTTCAACTCAGACCTCAATCTGTACATTGAACACAAAGGTACAAACAGTTTACAACAAGAACTTGGATATGACTGGATTAACCTGAAAGTATATCTGATATACTAGCTGGGATAATGCAGTCTGGATGGGTGGAAAATGAATATATTAAAAACATTGTTGGATTCCTGGATTCTAAAGGAATATATTCAATGCGTTTTGCTCTACCTGGAGGTAACAAAGGGAGTTCTATAGGATTATATCTGTGGACCTGTCTTGTTGAAAATCCTTATCAGTTACTTGTAAGAGGAAATGAGGTACTTGCTCAATAAGTTTGCAGATGACACCAAACTTGGGGGACCAGTCAATATATTTAAGGGCAAAGCTTCTGCTCAAGGACCTAGGCAGGCTGGTGGGATGGGCCAACAAGTACCTTATGAAAATTGATAGTAACAAATATCAAATCCTGCACCTGGGATGAGGGAAGTACTGGGAACAGCAGAAGTTGAGGACAAACTGCTCAGGACCAGCTCTGTTGGAGAGGACCTGGAGGACCCTGGTATACAGCAAGGTGGCCAGAAGCCCATTGCATGACCTGTTATTGAGGAAAGCAAGTGGCACAGTAGGGTATATTGCCAGAAATACACCTCCAGAGAGCGCTTGTTAAGCCTCATCAGCAATAATATGTCCAATTTTCAGTCTCCTAATACAAAAAACACTTCGACAAACTGCAGCAGTTCAGCAGAAGGGCAAAAGACAGTCAGGACTGGAGCATTTGCCATGCAAAGAGAGCCTGAGGGATTGAGTTTGATTTATCCAAGGGAATAGATGGCTCTGGGCACAAGTAACAGCAGCTCCCTAGTGCTTGCAGGAGAGTAATCAGGAAGAGGGAGGCTGTAGTCTATACAGATTTTACAGGAGTGTCCCCAGGAGGACAGTCAGGCAATACAGCAGGTTGCCCAGAGATGCTCTGCCACTTCTGTCATTGGAGATTTGTAAGACTTAGATACATGAAGTCCTGAGCAACTTGGTCTGACTTCAGAAGTGACTCTGCTGTGAGCAAGAGGCTGGACTAGAGATCTCCCGACCTCCTTTCCAGAGTGAATTGTCCTATGATCGTACCACCCTAAATGCAGGAGAATATACTCAGCCAAGTTACAGGAAGATGCAGTGTGACTAATAAAATAAGTACAAAGACTTCTATGTTTGCATAAAACTTGAATTAATCCTCCTAAGAAAGCCAGAACAATAGATTTACCACTTGCTGTTTCTGAGAATACAAATGCTGTGTCTTAGCAGTTATCCTGGAATGTGAATAAGTTATGAGATAATACAGGGACGCAGACAAGAACTTTGTGAGATTCATCTGTTGTTCAGCACTAAGAGCAAAATAACCGCAGTATTCCCACATTGCAGGTACAACACAGAAACATTAGGTGTATGTTTGCTTGTTTTCCATCTTTAAGACATGCTTAAAAGAGCTTTTTAGAGCTGCTTGCATTGCTTTAGAAAGCTACAAAAATTGTGATCTAGTGATTGTTACAGTCATTGACAGTGTTGCAGCACGTTGAGAAGAGATATCAGGTGAAACAATGTTTTGGGATCCAGATGAAAGTTTTATGCTTCTAAGAAACTGTCAAGGCTGTAAATTACAGCACAATGAGTGGTTACCAACCTCATATTGAACTGAAGTTTCAGACATTTGCATTATAAAGATATTAGTGTAAATAGCAATTTCCTCCAGTTTGCTTTCTGTTCGCATTAGGACTTTCTCTACCTGTGAAAATATTCTGCTAACATTTACAAGAATCCTGTAATTTAAGCACTTTAGACATTCCCAGGGCAGGAAATCACAGCACCAAGTCTGCCCTCAAAAAGAAAGCATGTACTACTATGTTATTGCAGTGGGTTTTTCAAGGATTTTTCTATTCAAATCTAATAGATAATTCATTGAAACATTTGAGAAACCTTGCCACATTAGAGTCTGTCACACGAAACAACGAGCCAAACCTACTGGATCTCCAAAAGTCTCTCTAAAATGCTCTTTCACAGAAATTTAATTTGATTGATTAGGATTACTGAGCTGTGAAGATGAGATTTCCCCAAAGGCCATTCATGAGAGATTTCAACAATAATTAAACTGTAGCATGACACTCAGCTGTAAGTTTTAATGGTTACCCTTACCAACTAACTAGTGGGAGGGAAAGCAGCCCCATTCAACCTGGCCTTTTTCAGACTCAATTCTAATAATACGTCCCACTTAATTCTTTCTCTTTCAGGCTTCTTCCAACACTGGATAAAATCAGTCCTGTTTTCATAGACCTGATTCAGAAAGAAAAGAAAATCAAGACATCTCAGATTTTCACTGTGGGGCAGATAGGCCAGTATAAGCCAGTATATCCCAGAAAGTTCTTTTCCAAAATTAGCTATAATATTTCCCAAATCTTACTTAACTACAGAATGACTGCACTGAAACATCTATAACACGACAAAACAATTTTTTTCAGGGAGGTGCAGTTTTGAGGCAGCAGAGGACTTATGACTATAGTAGCATAGAGCCTGGGTGGTCTGAAGCGATCACAGCAGAAACGCTTTGTTTGCTTATTTTCTGTTCAGCCTGAACAAAAAAGCCATGTTATAAAATTTCTTTGCAGTTTTGTTTCAGTACTAATAAATCATTTCAATGGTCATGTTAGAAAGTAAATCATCAGGTGGATTGAATTTAAAGAGTAATCCACTTTGTACATTTCAAAACATATATGACAATCAAAAAGGAAACATGGAAAAAGATTTCAAATAGCCTACACAGCAGGAGATCAGAAGAGTGTTATACAGTGGTATAGACAGGCTGGTTAACCTTGCCAAAGCCTTCACCCTGCTGAAACTGGAAAGTTTAAGAAAGCTATGAATGAGCGAAACTCAGATTGGTTCAGAAAGCATGAGCGGAGCAGAGCTCTGGAACATGCTTAATCTCAGGAGTATTTGTGCTGGAAAAAAAATTCTCTACTTTGGTTTAATTAGCCCTGGATCTAGCTTAGCTGGACTTGAACTCCTACTCTTCTGTAGAGCTCTTTTTGTTCCTTTTGTGTTGCCTCATTGTATTGGAGATGGAAAATTACTTGATCTGTAGAGGTAAAGTGGTGTATTGTATTGTTGTAAGTTTAAGCACGTGCCTGAAAAAGCAGTGAATTGCTACAAGTTTAAGCAAACGCCTGACCAGCACTTGATATGCAACGAGACTGTGTTCAGAACAATGAGGAACAGTAAGTGCTTACTTGACAGCGTTTCCCATCTGAGTTATGAAATTTGCAGTTGCAAACAACCTTCAACAAAGGTAAGAGAGCCAAAGGCAGCCAAAGGACCAGCGAGGAAGGCAAAGAAAGATGAAGTAATTACCTTCAGGAGGGAAAGACCCTCGACTGGGGTTTGTGCATGTGCAATAATGAGCAGTAATTGGATAACTTAAAGGCGGAGTTGAGCCCACCTCCTGGCACGTCCTGGTACCTACGCAGCAGGATAAACCTGCATAAATAACTCTGAAACTTGTGACACAGTGTGGCAACAAACCATGACCTATGTTGTCATCGTAGGGACATCTGCTAAGGTTGTGCCTAACCCTGCTACAACAAAGGGACATGGAGGCTGCTTCGTTTTTATCCCTGACAGTTATTTCTAATGCCTATGATTTGCCATACTTACATGTAATACCTTCACATTAACAAAGATTTCTAGTATCCTTGCTGTTGTCCTCTCTGATTGTCTTGATTCCATAAAGCAATAGGTCTTGTTGTAATGAGATAGTAATTATCTCTATACTCCAGCTTTATTCTAATCTTTAAAAGGCTGTCATTTCCTCCTTGCCATGTTGTGCTGATCATAGTTAGCAATGTACAGCCTGTCCTTCTCTCCAAAAAGTCCCACTTGATCTGATCACTCTCTTCTCAAACTAACATAGACTTTTTTTTTTTTTACAAAAAAAAGCAAAAAAACCCCAAATTCCTGGCATCCATAAGACTCTGTAGCAATAAGTATCATATTTAAGTGAACAAAAAAAAAAGTTTTTTCTGAACCTGTAACCTAACTTCACTAGGTGTCTCTTGAGTATTTCATTATCAGAGAAAATAGTAAACTAGTTGTTTCCTAATAATTTTCAATAAGCTAGTCAAGAATTCTAAATAACTCCCATACCCTTCCTAAGCCATATCATCCGTATCCTAAATGGAAACTATTTTCTGTCTTTCCTACCCATGTTGTCCTTGTCTGTACTTTAATATTAAGGCAGAGAATGCAAAAAGGAAGGACAGCATCACATTCATATTCAAGGTGTGAACACACTAATTAAACACAGATGAAAGAGAAATAATTACAATAGTCGATGATTAGGCAGGCAGTATGAGAAGAACATTTACTTAGGGGACAAGCATTAAGAAATATTTACATTGTGGGAAACCCAAACATTAAGTGGTCTATCTTTAATGTGATGAGTAATCAAACACAGAAAACTTTGGAAATTTGATAATATTTCTAAAATGATAATACAATTATGTAAGTAGCCTTTCCTGGTTTTAAGACATCATTCCTAAATACATTTAGATAGCTTAGTTTCTTACCTGCTGTTTGGGTTAATTCTTTTTTCTTTCTGCTGTTTTCTTTTTTTTTCTAAACTGAAAAAAAGGAAACAAATCAGTATGAAGGGAGGAGGTGTTTTTAGACTTATTCTTATTTCTAGTTATCCTACTATTTTATTAATTTGTAATAAATCGCATTAATCTTCACCAAGTCATCTGCTATGACCATGACTGTAATTGCTAAATGATATCTCTGTCCCTATCTAAAAGCATGAGCTTTTTTGTAATACTTTCTCCCTCTGTTCTGTTGAGGAGAGGTAGTGATAGTGTGGCTTAGCGGGCACCTGGTGGTAGCCCATGGTCAATACACTGCAATTATTAGCAAAATACTATTTAAAAAAAAAACCAAATAGGTAATATTTTCATTTCAGAAGATAAACTTTCTAAGTGAGGTTTTGTATTTTAAGATCCTTATCCTATTTTTAAAAATAAAAATAATACATATAATCTTGCTGGGTCTCCAACTGTCTCTGCCACCCCATGCTAGATACCTTTAAAACTAGTTTTTAAAATTCAACTGAGCTGGGCAGATAGGTAAAGATCTCAAAGACAAGAAGATTAGATGTATTCTATGGTCAGCCTTTCAAATTATTACTTTCCTTGAAGGAGAAAGGACCATCCACTATCAGAGACAGTACCTGGAGATGATAAGTGTCTCCCAGATGTCAGGCTGTACAGTGAACGCTCTCTGTCACTGGAAGGATGTTCTTCCAGTTGCTTGGTCAAGGTGGGAAGTGATGCATGAGAGTTTTGTAAGTGGAGCACTGGGAAGAATGAAAGAAAAGACACACACAACCATATAAAAGCAGGCTTCATTAATTCAATTGCTGCAGAAATACATTACATTCCTCTAATAATATTCAAAGCTGTGGTGTCAAATATCAGTGATGTCAAAAGACAATTAAAAGAACTGTTATCCTTAATGAAGCACCTGTTTTTCCTCACTCAATGAAAATGTTTGTGTTTCCGTGTAATAAACAAGAAACACTTGTGCTAGAAAAAAAAAAGACATTTTACTCAAAGACAGATATCTTCTTCCAATAATGAATAAAAGTAAATAACAGGATACTAGATTTCTAATAATATAACTATCCCATCTCTGTTGCCTCTGTTTCTGTTCTCCCTATAATTTCTATAAACTGTGCTCATTTTACATTACTAATAGCACAACACAGAGAAAAACAACAGGTCAAAGACTCTCTTTGAGTATTTCAAATAAATGCTTAATAGTCACTGCCACTCTGATGGTAATTTCTTAATTAATTTAATAAGAAGAGTACTGTGGAAGCACGTATCATGGCGTGAAGAAAATATCACCCACCAAGAAACATATCTCCCACAGAGATGACAATCATCACAAAATTTTAATTAAAGATATTGTAACTGTTGGCATCACAGACTTGATCTTTCAAGTTATCTGTCAGCATGATCAAAAAGCCTCTCTTAGAGAAAGATATATAATGTTAATGTAAGCTCTTTCAGTAATACATATTTCAGTCTAATAAAAGGTATGATTTCTAGCCAAAATTCTCAGTTATCTTTGTGCATGACAGGTTTATTCAGCAATGAATCAGAAATTGCTTATGAAAGAAACATTTAATCAGTTTAAAATCCAAACTTAATTTGAAACAACACCTACAAAAGTCTCATATAAAAGTGATAAACACAGGTATTCAGAGTTACCCGTCCAAGGTTCAAGTTAAAGAATATATAAATAGTATAGCAGAAAAATTCATTTCCTTATGTTATGTTTAACTCCTAGAAAAATATACTGTCCTGTACAATATAGGCTCATTTGGATTTAATTCGTATACCTGCAAGAAAATGCATTGTGACTTAGGACTATGTAGAGCTGTTCATTTCCATTACAAATGCTTCAGAGAGCTCCTTTCCGGAATGTTTAACAAATTGAATGACTTGCTCAGATTTCATATTTCTTTGATAGTAAAATCCTGGGAGAAGCAGACAGTGATAGACATCCATGCTTCTCTATCTATATTGCAGGGAAAAAAAAAAAAAAAAAAAGGATGTGTCAGTGCTTGGGTTGGGTTTATAATGTTCAACTGAAGTAGATAATCCAGACTCAATTCTGTGCTGAATATTTCTTGTGAGATCTTCAGGACATACTTTCACAATTGTAATTTCTCAATATTCTATTTGTGGACATGGGCTAACGATACCTACAGACCCAAGAGTATGATGTCAGGGGAGACTATATTAAAGATGACATGGTGCTCGGATGCAGGTTAAATCACTGTCAGATTTCTTCCATTGCAGGTGTTCACATACTAGAATATTTTATGTATATACCTGTCTATGTATGTAAAATTATATATACAAAATAAATTAAATATATCTAAGCTCAATACTAAGTATTAATGCTAACTGACACAGAACGGCACACATCTCTGCCAGCAAATTGTCTTAGATTTCAGTTTCAGGCAGCTGAAGGAAAAGGTGTCTTGGGAATAGTACACGTAATATTCTCATAGCTAAACTGAACCCAAGAGTTATTTAGTAATGATACAAGGCAGGACAAGTCAAATGCTACAAGAAAGTAATTTACTACAAATACGCTACAGGTTTGTTGGTATGCTTGATCTCATTCTCATATAGAATCATAGAATCATAGAATAACCAGGTTGGAAGAGACCCACCAGATCATCAAGTCCAGCCATTCCTATCAAAATATATATTGATGTATCGGTACTGATACAGCCCTAAAGTCGTGAGTAATAACCTGAAGTCTACTCTTTGGAGTAGACTCTTTGGAGTAGACTTTATTATGCTTTTGGAAAACAATTCATCTGCATGTTCAAGGGACATTTCAAGGATTTGTTTGTATTCTATATATGTCCATCTGGTAAATGACCACATCTTCAGTGTTCCAGAAAAGAGGTCCTTATAGGTCAGATATGCCCCACAGATTGTATGATAGAAATTCTTTTAGTTTGATAATATTCTCCATGTCAAAGAAGATCCTGAAATATATTTTGATTGTGATCAACAATATATTTATCTATGGAGACAGCCATTGCTGTATTCCGTGCATAAGCCAATGGAATTTACCATACATAGGCTGAGATGTTAAATATAAATACAAAAAAAAATCAGAGTGTTCATAGCAGGAAGCTCGACTGTTTTTTTTAAATACAAGTATTATCAGGAATCACCATGAAGGAATGGTTCATATTCTGAAGTCTCAAGATTTTTTTTCTTACACTATTAGTTTAATTCACTGCCAGTTCAGGGCATCTTGGAAGTATGATTCCATCCACATGATTTTCATGCAGTTTTGATCAAAAAGAAGTATGTCAAACCATGAAATTACTGCTGACGAAAAACCCTTCTGTCATCTTATAACGTGTTATAATACAAGCTCAATATCTGGCTAATAAAAGAAGAATATTGAAGGAACAGCTGTGCTTCGATGATACAGGTCTCTTTCCCCCTTTCTGTTGGTACACTAAGAAACTACAGAATTGAAATTTTGAAATAAGCTGTTTCTTTCTCCGTATTAACTCCAGTAATCCCACACAAATGAATAAGGTAACAGTGTGCACAGACAAGTTCAAATCAAAGGTCTAATATGCTTGGAAAGGTGTCTTTCTAGAAAAAAAAATAACAAACCCTGCTCTGATATGCTAATACATAATGAATTATTCAGAAGATCTCTGTCACTCAGGACACTAACATTAGCACTTGCTGAGTAAATGATTTTGAGCAATTTCAAGTTTCTTTTATTATTTTGCTTACTAAATAGGGAGTGTGAAGGCAAAATTAATTATTGTGTTTTTCTCTGGCAAGCAAAATAAAATCTGCATCATCCCAAGTGGGCTTCCTATTGCTTTAAATTGTTTACTGAAGCAAGAATGGAACTTGCATCGCAGAAACACTAAGTAGAAAAAATGTATACCTCTTTTCTGAACATGGTTACTAATCCACAGAGTCCAGTTATGTTGAAAAAAAGTTTATGTACAGGTACCAGAAGAAGTATTATTAAAATTGCCAGTATACTCTCCTATAACAGCGCCGCTTATACCTAGTTGTATTTTGCTTGTATTGGTTTTGATAAGCTTACAGAGAAACTACTTGTCCTGGTTATATTCTCAGTTTGATACTACAATTCCTGAAGCAAATTCTACTGGGGTTGTGTATTCTGACTCATCCTTGTGGGTGTAAAACTGAAAGAAGGGGCTATTTATAAATCATATCATCATGGTGGGGAATTCCAACAACAAACTTCCAGTCTGTCTACTGAGAATGATGATTTAACAAATCCAAAATACAGCTATCACATAATCCAGTCAGCAGAGAGAAAAGAAAATTCTGAAGAGTGAGAAGCAACTAGAGCAGGTAATGATTCCAGCAGACTCCAGAACTTATGGGGATGGCACTTGCAAGCAAAACTTAAGTAGGATGCTTTCCTTCATCAAACCCAAACCTTAGTCCAGCTCAAATCTGTCTTAGGAAACTTTCCACATCTAACACTGAAGTGTAGCTAGATGATTCTTGTGAAATTACGCAAAAGACAGACTGGAATCTCTTTTTTATTCCAGCCCTTATTTGTATGTATCATCTCTCATTGGAACCCCAATTCCAGTCCTGCTCAGAAGCAGAGCAAGAACTGCTACTTAAACCAAATCTGAACATGGCCTCATGTGTGCTGACATAAGGCAAGTAATTAGGGAGATAGAATCTTTTTTGACCCTGAAATTGGTTTGTATCACTGTATTTCTCATAGTCCAGCTTTATAATCATCTACTGCTCCGGAACTACCTGGCCAGTATAATCTTCAGAGTTAATCAAAAAGTAATAATAAATCATATTTACAGTCTGCATTTCATGAAGGTAAATGTGTGATTATTAGCATGTTCCTGCGAGTTACATATTAAGGTTCTAATTCCCCCATACAGAAGGGGAAATTTGATCACCAAGTTATAACAGTAAAGAAGAACTTCATCTGGATGTCATATTAGCATAAAGCATTTTAATTTCTAACTTCACATTTAGAAAAAAAAACCAACCCTCTTCAATTTAAATATTCTTTTTATTTTTATTATTTTATCTTCCCAGAAAAATAATTTAAATTTTGCTTAAGTACAATCTGGTTGAGAATATGGCCTCATAATGAAGACTGTGAAGAAGCAATATCCAGCATGTGAAACCATCCAGGCCAGGAATGATGCTACAACCTAGAACACGTCTTAAATGCATGTACTGTCTATTGAAAAGTTTTCTTTAGGTATTAAAATATTCTTCACTGAGTAAAACTCCTAGGGAAGTATTTCAGACACTAAAGGCAGACTAAGAAATAAAAATTAATCAAGTACTCAGCCCAAGACTGACCTAGACTCATGCAGTCTAGCTGAAAAGCTGAATTTTTTCCAAGAGTTAATGTTTTATTTGAAATGAAGATTGGAAATGCTGCAGCCTAGAAACATTCCCAAGGCTGACCATCCTCAACTGACCATCAAAATAACCTCTGAGAAAAAGAAGAGAAGAGTGATTGTCTTGGGGGATTCCCTTCTGAAGGGAACAAAGGGTCTGATCTGCAGACAGGACCCACTACGTGGGGAGGTCTGCCTGGGGCTTCTGTGAAAGACATCATCATAAGGAAGCTTCTTTCACTGCTAAAAACTAGAGATTATTACCCTCTGTTAGTATTCCAAGCAGGCAACAATGATACCCAAAGGAAGAAACTGAGGGCAATTAAGAGGGACTTCAGACTATTTCAAAGACAGGTTGACGAGGTGCTAAGGGACATGGTTTAGTGGCAGACAGGAATGGCTGGACTTGATGATCCTGGGGCTCTTTTCCAACCTGGTGATTCTATGATCACATGGGATTTTTTTTCTTTTTTTTTTTTTTTTAAGCTTTCTTAAAGCTGAAAAAACAACATTTATTTTTCAAAAAACCCCCTGCAACTACTTAAGATGAATAAACAGTGAAAAAGATCAAATAATCCAAAATGTTTGGCCTTTTAGATTCTCAAGCATAGAAAAGTTAAGCCTGCTAAGCATTAAAAGCCTAAATGCTGTACTCCTATAGAAGATGGATTTATATTACCAGCTTTAAAAATAGTTTGGGGAGCCAAAAGCACGTAGTACAATCTAATGAGAAAAATGACACGGCATGGAAGCCAAGATTAAGAAAAGGTTGAGGAAGTAATTTTATTTTTTTAGAGAGAAAAGAAAGAATATTAAAGAAAAGAATATACATGGGGATGCAGAAATATTACAGCACTTATTTGGGAGATACTAAAGAGGGGAGATGTGAGAAGCCAATTGAAAACAGAAACAGGTAAATCATAAAATAGGTATCAGAAGACTTATTACCCAAAAATTCTGACAAGTTGCCAAAGTCAGTACAATAAGTTATACGCAGAAGACCAGCCTGATGGGGCTACTAGCACCCCAACTAGCAGGAATGCACTGAGGTGAGTATTGAGGAAACAGGACAGGTAGAGAGTAAAGCAGCAGTCCCACTGAAGGACACTGCTTGTAATGCCCACACTCAACAAATAACCTGGATAACAGCAGCTGGAAAGATAGGAATGTGAGTACAGAACACATGGAGTGGATAAAACAGTCTGGAGGATATTTGTCACAAACTTTTCATTTTGAAGGGGAAAATGACCAACACCCAGTTGAAGAGAATTTTCAAACAAAAAAAAAATCACCTTGAAGTATAAAAGAACCATGGTAATTTGCAACAGAAAGGGAGAGACCTTGAGAAGGGAAGGAAGAACACTGCCAACAGCCACCCCATCAGTATCACTGCCTCTGGCTGGAACAGGCAGTAGGCATTTATTAATATTTTATAATGTCTGGTCTGGTGGTTTTTCCATTGTACTACTGATAATGATCCTGGATGTATAGTTCATTGGTTGCAAGTTAATTGCATGTCATTAGCAAACCAATAAACAATTTCAAATCTGACTTGGTTTAAACTACGTGAACTGAACCATTTTCATCTGTGGCAGCAACAGATTTCATTAACATAAGGCATTCTGAGATAGTCTTGAAAAAGGTTGGCTCACTAAAACATTGGAGTGTTTCTGCTGGAGAAGAGGAAATTCTCAAGAAGAGAAATGGGCTTTGTAACAAAATGCCTTGTTGATACCTGCGTTTCATCCATGGACACAGCAAACAGCAAGGTGCTCATGAACTACCTTGAAGAACTTAATCAACTACCACCTACTGCTGAAAAGGGTGTATATGGAAAGATTTGTTGAAAAAATGTTCCCCACATATATTCTGTGGCATCCTTATATTGTTTCTAGAAAACTGCTACTACTTAAGCTACTTAGTGACAATTGTAAATATGACAGTTCTTTAAATTAATTTCTTCTTGATTGCAAGAATATCTATAATTCACAGTGTGATCTCTGCAGTTACTCAGTTCAAACTCCATCTATCTGGCTCAATATGAAATTTTTTTGCCTAGGGGTTGGTTTTGGTTTGGGGTGTTATTGGTTTTTTTATATAGTGGTAGTGGGAGGAAAAAAACTTATATTCTTTACAAACAAGGAACTTAGAGCCAGATCCTTTTCCCCCAGGAGGTACAATGCAGTATACAGCAACAAATAGCTAAAGATACCTTCTATACTATGCATGTATTACATATGGATTTGTATTTCATATTTTCTAAATCCAACTAGGTTTTAAAATTGCTTTACAGAAGTAATTTTCTTCTAGTTGCACCCAAAACATCTCCTGATAGCTTCCTCTGAGTGCCGAGGGCAAGGAAGGACATGGCTACGTTAAGTTGGTTATATTCAAAGCTACTGTTCCATGTAAGTAGAAATGTTCCACACAAGAAAAAACACAGCATCTGTGAAATAGAGGATTAGTCTACTGTTAATGCTGAACCAATCAGGTTGGCTTTTTTTCTTCATAATTTATAGTGTCAGGAATTTTACTCCTTTTTCTACATGGCAAGAAATCTAAAAATGACACTATTCTCTTTCTATTAGCTCCCCTACATCCCCCTAAAATATATACATTCTCAGGATGATATATCTTTAATCTTCTACTGAGACAAGCATGATTTTAGATAGTGCAAACTGAAAATAAGGAACCTCAGAATCACTACAGGTGGAAAATGAATCCTTGCAGTGAGTGTTAGAGAAGTAAAATGGCAGTTAATAGATAAGTAAGTTTATAATCATCTAAAGATAATTAAGACATAAGATGTAAAAATAACATGCTTTTGTCACACAATCTGACAAATTATTAGTATTTTGCCCACCTTGTGAAAACAATGAATTTTTCAGGATTATATCCAAAGATAAAACTGAATAAACACCGTTCCAAATCAGATAGATATTTTGAGCTAAAACAATCACACATACACAAAAAAAACCAAACATAAAAGAGAAATCCAAAGTTTAAGCCAAAAGTTAATAAAAAGACACATTTTAAAGTGATACTCTAATTTTTTTTCCCATTTGCCCTCTCTTTTGTCCCTTCTTAGTCTTTTAGTGTATTCAAATCTCATATCTACAAACCTTTGCTCATTTGCTGCATTGCTTTCAGCACGCTCTGTGCACAGAAAATACTCTGTTCAGTTCTGATTCTTTATGTTTGCAACGTCTGTTACAGGAAAGGTCAGCAAGAGAAGTCCCAAGAGTGGAGACAATCAATTCGGATGAGACTTTACCGAGCCGAGACAATTAAGAGGCTGAATTGGGAAGCTAGGAGCAATTTTTAGTTAACAAAGTACTATTAGTCCTTGCTCAAAGTGGGAAAAGTAAAACGACAAACAAACTTTTAGTCATCTTTTATCTAACTTTACTCAGAAAATATTTTGGTAGGACAAAGCTTCATGAAAGTAGTTGCACATGGATGGAAATAAAAATCCACCATAGCCAGCATCCTGTCTCCAGCAGTAGCTACAGAGAGATATGTAAAGAAGATATAAGGCATTCCAGAACTGAAGTCATAGAATCATAGAATCATAGAATCATAGAATCATAGAATAACCAGGTTGGAAGAGTCAATAGATGATTTTCTGGGTGAGAACTTGCCTATCTTCCAAGACTTGTAGCTCTGAAAATTAAGCCTGTCATAATTTCTATGCAACCTTCAATGGACTCTATTTAATTAATTCATTTAATTTTCTTTTGACAGCACAGAATTTGGCTGGCATGCTGTCCACGGACAAAGGATTCAAAGTGGCTAAATAATCTTGCTTTGATAGATTGTGGTTACTGATGCTGCCAATGAAGTTACTAGCATTGAATTCAAATCAAATGACTCTATGTTTTTATTTAAAGCCAAAAGGATTCAGAGGAAAATTTGTATTCAGAACATAAGTTATTATGGACAATCCCATTGACTACATTAATGCTTTGCTTTGCACAGAGTTGATCTCTTGTTTAATTTAAACCCACACAGCATTTGGGTGGATTTTATCAGATTTTATCCTCAAAATAGAGCTTAAAGTTGGGAAAATGCAAATAGTCAACTAAAGCACAAAAAATTCTGGGATTTGTCTGAATCCTTATAGAAAGCACTAATTGAATTAAATGATGGGTTTACTGAGACTTACCTAATGTTCTTGTTGTTAGAATATGTTCTCTGTGAGAGGATAACAAATGCTTCAATGACTTTTATTACCTCCAACCTTTTGTTAGGCTCTTGCTATGATGTAAAAACAATTTCTCTATTTTTCCTTCAACCCATAAGAGCTGTTAGAACTTTGTTGCCCTCATAGACTTGATGATTGAGATCATGGTAGGTGATGCCTTGAGAATATTGTTTCTCTGGTTGCACAGATTTGTTACTCTCAAGTCCTCATTACTTCAGCCTTCATAAAATAATCTCCCAGACATCTCGTCCCTTTCCTTTTCCTATTTTCTATTATTTTGACCTTCTAAAGGGCAAAGAAGAGAATATTAATTCAACCTTTTACCAAAGTCCTCCCAGTCTTTCTTTATATTTTCCAAGTCCACCTTTTTTCTCCCTTTGCAGACAGACCTAGCAGAAGCCATTTGTCTCCTTTGACATTCATATTCCTTTTAAAATAACAAAAGTTGCTTCAGTATGAGGGGAAAAAGAAAAGGAAGATGTTACTTGCATGAACGACTAGGCTCCAAGTTACAATTTCACAACTGAATAAGAAGTCACTTAACTAGGATTTTAAAGTTTCAATGCTTGTGGCATTTTTTAAAATTAACATAGCTTTCTTTTTTTCTTTTTTTTTTTCTGTAAATCTTGCAGTATTTTAATTATAAGGGATAAGGAAAAGGCACTGTTAGAGCTTATGTCATTCTATCATTTAAATGAATGATTTGACAACTGATCTCCATCATAGTAGATATTTCTCAAGAATGGAGTCTACGTCATACACTTGACTGACTCTCTATGCTTCATCGCGCTGAGACAGCTCTTCTGGCACGCCGGCTTCCTTTACTCTGCTATACCTTTACACAGCACATGCAAATAAATGATTCACCATGACCTACAGACCAACTGTAGTTGACAAAGAGAACTACAGAGCATGACAAAAGCAGACAGAAGTCTATTAACACTTCAGTGCACGCAGACTTCATTGTAGTTTAGCATCATGGACCTGCTACCTAGGTGCAGCTGCCAGCCTGGGGCAACAATTTGAAGCACTAATCAAAAAAGAGATATTTAAAATGATCATGATGGACCCTGCCGTCAGAAAATATGGCTCAGTGAATGTACCAATACTGGGAAAAAAAGTGTTTCATAAAAAGAACAGACTCCCTGATCTTAAAGAGTAAGAATGGTAGGCAAATCATCGTTTTCTCCTGTTGTAAAAGACCTCAAGAAAAGATCTCAAAAGTTGATATAAATAAAAGATTACGGACGTTCTATTTTAATTTCTAAGCACTTCCAAAAAGAGCACAATGCTTTAGCATATCATTTTAAAATTGAGGCATGTGAGCAAACTCACTGCTGATGAAATTAAGGTGAATTCTACATCCATTTGTATATTAGAAGGAAAATTTCTGACTTGGAGTATTTATGGTTTATGTAAAGGATACAGAAGTTATCAAGACTCATTATGGAGGCCAAAATTTGTACAGGGTTTCAACATTCTAAATGTATTAGGTTTACTGATTTTGATTATAGCGTAAGTATTAATGCAACACAGTGATACATTTAACATGAACCTTGATAAATGTCAGTCTCTTAGTATATAGATTTCATAGAATCACTAGGTTGGGAAGGACCCACTGTATCATTGAGTCCAACCATTCCTATCAATCAATAAACCATGTCCCTCAGCACCTCATCCACCTGCCTCTCAAACACCTCCAGGGAAGGTGACACAACCCCCTCCCTGGGCAGCCTGTTCCAATGACCGATGACCCTTCCCGTGAAAAATTTCCGATCCCAGCCAAGATGCCATTGGCCTTCTTGGCCACCTGGGCCACTGCTGGCTCATGTTCAGTCGCCGTCAACCAACATCCCCAAGTCCCTCTCCTCCAGGCAGCTTTCTAGACAGACTTCTCCTAGTCTGTAGCTGCTCAGGGTTGTTGTGCCCCAAGTACAGGACCCGGCATTTGGCCTTGTTAAGTCTCATCCCATTGGTCTCAGCCCAGCGGTCCAGCCTGTTCAGATCCCTTTGGAGCCTCCCGACCCTCCAGCAGATCCACACTCCCACCCAGCTTAGTGTCGTCTGCAAACTTGCTAAGGGTGCATCCAGGTCATTGATAAAGACATTGAACAGGGCTGGACCCAGCACTGAGCCCTGGGGAACCCCACTTGTCACTGGCCTCCAGCCGGAGTTAACTCCATTTCCCACCACTCTCTGGGCCCTCCAGCCAACCAGTTTTCCACCCAGGAGAGTGTGCGCCTGTCCAGGACAGAGGTGACAGTTTCTGAAGCAGAACGCTGTGAGAAACTGTGTCAAAGGCTTTGCTGAAGTCCAGGAAGATCCATCCACAGCCTTTCCCTCATCCAGTGCACTTTTTTTGAAACATTACCTTGTAACAACTGAAGATATTCTGCTCACCTATAGTCTTTCAAACACGTGTAGTTGTTGAGTTAACTTGTGAGTTTTCCTCACAAAATGAACACCACACTTAGATTTATACAAGTTTGGCTTGATTCGCTTTCAGGATAAATAAATGCAGTTGATAGAGAGCTTTAGAATAGATTTTATCATCATGGTTTGCTATCTCCTGAAAACATTATTTATCAGTATTTGTATTGGATAATTTTGAGGTCAATATTAAGAAGCTAGAGGCATTCTAATTACAAATCATCTTGCATAGTGTTCTTTGCAAATTAGCAGTATTTTCCCTACTGGAAGGCCTGTTATTTTTGTATTGATTTAATAAGATAGCATGCTTTATTTATACAACACATTATCTGAATGTGTGCTCATTTGTAATGGTAATTTGAGGTTAATAGAACCTTTATGTTAGTGCTGGTTCAACTCAGCCAGTTGCGATAACTGTTTTGAGACAATCATTTATTTAGGCAAGTGATACTCAACTCTCCCACTTAAAAAGCAGAAGCACCTCTTCAAACACTGGTCTAGGGGAGCCACAATGGTTTACAAATTCAGCTCTTATAATGTCCAGAGGTAGAAAGAACAAATTAGAAACTGAAAGACTGGGTTTAGGATTGTTCCTGGCAGTATAATTTAGGATGAAAAAACAAACCAGGGCTAAATTCATATGAATTAGGATTTAGAGTTAAATTCAAACTGGGAAACATCTGGGAATGAAAGGAGGTTGTATTACAGAGGACATGAGATGTGTGGCATGTGCTTATTAGGACTGGAAAGGCAAAACAAAGGATGAGTAAAAAAGAAGAAAAAGAATTTTCATTGCAAGCACATTCAGTGTAACAAGAGACTGATAAATAGATGAGATTGTTGCTCAATATTGGAAAAGAATGACAAACAAATGATTTCAAGAAACACAGTCTTTACTGCCTTTTCTGTTTCAATCCTTAGGAAGAGATTGGCTGTGAGTAAACGAGTGCTAGAAAACTTGTAGATTCAAGTAATGAGGAAACAAAAAAATATTTCCTTATGACCTTGGGGTTATTTTAGGACAGAATTGAAGCTTTATGAAGAGATGCAACAAATTACTTATCTTGGCTTGCCTAAGGTTTTCAAAGGAAATGTGCAATATTCTGATAATCAAACATGAAATACATGAAACTACAAGAGCGTGAGTGGAAAACTTGTTAGGGGAACTAATATATAAAATATTATGTAAAAATATAAGGGTTTGGATTTTTTTTTCAGGGATAAACCTCTAAGTAATTTAGATATGCTCACTTATGGTCTAAAAATGCAAGGATACTTCTGACAGGTTTTAACAGGACAGAGCCTATAACTGCTTCAACAGATAGTTGTATTTCATTCATTACAGCTAGAGACCTCTTGGAAGAAAATGCTATTTCATAGAAAAAAGATAAGTAAAAGTTTTTACATAAGTCAGAAAAATTAGTGTAGAATTTTATATGCAAAACCAGAAAATTACATTTCATTTAAACATAATTCAATAGATGGTTTTATTTCCCTTACCCATTCTTAGTGCAAAGGGTTGGACAGTTACAGTTGACACAAGTGCATGAAGGATAATTCAAATTGTGAACCTCATATCACAGGACAATTCTAATCCTGGTGCACATTGATTGCTGCTTTCAGGAAGGTCTATATTTTCAGATATGCACCTGTAAGTGAAAAGATAGTCCATTCTCATCACTCTCTCTACTGATCTCAATGTAGATAACAAAAAAAAAAGTCAATGGGAGTGAAAGGAATTGCCTCCACTTACAGCCATTTGATTTCCTGAGAATCTATTCCACTTTGGGAAATTCTGTGTTCAAAATTTAAATTAGTATCTGTAGTACAGAACACAGAGCTGGAAGATAATTTTTAAAAAAGTTTTTCATAGCCTTATATCTGGAAAGTATTTGTAAACCATTCTGTAAATATTTCAAAAATAAAATCATGTTGAAAGGAAGAATATAGAATAGCTAGCAGGTAGAATAGCACTTTTTATAAAAAGTAAATAAACAAAAACCAAATAAACAATGCTTCAGTAAAGAAAGTACTAATCCAGATCTCTTCTTCCTCTGTCTTGAACAATCACAATAGGGGGCAAGTTCTTTTTTGCTTTGTAAAAATGGAAATTAGAAAGGCACTGATGTTCAAACTCTAATTTCCACTTCAGCATTTCTTCTTTCATACAAGTATAATAAATTTAAGAAATACAAAGAGAAGGAATACAATGTATTCAAATATATGGTATGATAATTTCCTTTTATTTGGGTGTTTAACCTCTGCTGATGGTCTGGATTAATTGTGGCTGCGATACTTTCATCTTTGACTTGGATGATTCTTCACACCCTGCCAGATTCATTTTTTGGAAATGAAAAGTTCCTGTTGGAACTGCATTTCATTTTTCAGACATTCATCAGTAAATATAATTGTAGCTTCTGTTACTAAATCAGTCACCAATGAGATTCAGTTGTCTTTATTCAGCTTCTTGGAGTTCAGAAAATATTTGTTATTAGCTCTATCTTTAACACTTATATCATATCATAGAATAGTCACTGAAGGTGACTGAGTCCATGCTCTGAAAGTTTATAAACCAAGAAGCATTGCATCCTCACAAAGATATTACAAAGTAGGTCCAATACTTTAGCAGAAATCTTGAAGGCTGATGATAACTAGACAGAAACTATAGGACTTTTTGACAGGGAAGGGGTGAGAGAAATACAGTATTCACCAGTTTAAACTATGAAAATACGTTGCAGCGAGTAGAGAGAGACCTTTGGCAGAGAAGGAAGAGATGTAGCACACCTGGTTGGGCTCTACCTGCAACCCTCCCACTGGCATCACCACCTCCACCTGCGATAGGCAGAGCTCCCTCCTATGGGATGGGTGCTGGGCAGCCAGCATCCAGCTATTAGTATGTGTTTATTAATAATCATTGGTTTCATGGTTTATCTGTTGTACTACTGGTATTGATTCTGCATGCATAGTTCACAGACTCTCAATTAATAAAGTGCCATTACCAAATCAATAAATTGTTTCAGTTCTGATTTTCTTTAAACTATGTAAATGGAGTAATTTATTCCCCCCAATAATTAGTGGCTTAGGTTTGGTTTATGTTTTTTTCTGTTATGCCCAGGGATTCCCAACAGAGATTCCATTTGGCTTGACATTAAAAAAAATGTAGAAGAAAAATCATTGCTGTTTTTCAAGTGTTTAACATTATTTTAGTTGCTTTGCAATCTGAACATTAATTTTGTTTCATGAACATTAACTTGATAAATGGATGGAAAATAAAACTTTCTTCTCTTTGCTTATTTGCTGTTATTCAGATCATTAATTATACTTTATCTTATTTTCCTTTTTTCAGTTCAGCTCAATATTTTAAGACATTAGAATTTCACAAATATTTTTCAAAGTGGTTTTACCAAAAAATGAAATTCTTCAGTAACTTTACTGAAACTCAAATAACATCTCAGAACCTGGCTTAACTTTCATGTTGCAGTTTGAACTTATATATCACATGCACTTTTTTACGGCTGCATTATCAATGATTATTCTAAGATTATTTACAGAGAGAATAACTTTAATCAAGAGATTAGCCCAGTGAAGACTTACTTATATTTATTTTAGGAGCTGTAAAGCTGCAAGTCCATTCGACAGAAGCATATTTTTGTTTAACAGAGTAGTTAAGGGCAGAAACACTCTTTTGCACATTTCCTAGGAGAACAACATGTAGCCATCACAAGGTATACTGTTACGTAGCATAGTGTAATTTACTATTTCTTTCTCTATCAGTGTTTAATATACTAGGTTTGTGCTAAGAAGCCCTGATCAAGATTACTTCGTTTTGCCTGACATATTAAAAATACACTGCTAACAAGTTTACCTCCAGGAGTCTGTAATTTCATTTCTCGTTTGTCTAAGCAGTCAATCTTTTTAAGAAATTGATATTTTAAGCTATTATTCTGCAGTCATAATTCAGAAATATTTTATCCTAGCACACATACATTATTTTTACTATTAGTGGATATTCCTTGAAGTCTTTTCTTCCCAAATAAAAACTATTAAAACTAAGCAAATTTAATTACATTCAATAATAGATAAATACTATATTATTTATAATTCCATTTTCACTTCAAAAGCTTGAATTATATTATCACTAGCTTCATTCATTCACCATTCTGGACACCTCTCCCATAAATGTCCCTGTCATGGCATGCAACTGTTGATCTCAAATTATTATATTTATCTTGCACCTTTGTCTATGAAATTATAATGCTGGTACTGCTTCATCACTTTCTAGAAAATTAGAACATCAGGTTTGTCAGTCCAGGTTACTAAATTTGCAGAAAAAAAGGTTAAGAAGCATTCCTAAACTCGGATTCTTATCACTCCGTTCATCCTCAGTCTTTTTGTTCATATCTGTTTTCATGGACTGTAATCAAAGAAAAAAAAATTATCAGCTTCCTTTGTTATACTGCCTCAAGACAAGGACAAGAGTAATCAGGGAGCAAAGCCAGAGCTTCCTCTGTGATTGTGAAAGAAGTTCTCAAATATATGTACCGCAATAATAACTCACCATCCTACTTTATCCACAGCCCAGCCCCAGTTTTTCATATCTGCTTCACTATGCATTCAAATATGCATGTAGCATTAAACATTTGAAATTTCACTATCTTGCTCAGTACTATTTCCATAACAAAAACTATATGGATCCAATACCCTTGGCCCTGTAGTTTCTCTTCCTACACAATTTTCACAACAAGATCCTCATTCTGAAATTGGCAGCAAGTAGTTTCTGACACAGTTCTTCCCAAACATTCAAATTCAGGAGAAGGGGAAGTAGATGATAAATGCCTTACGTCCTCTGCAGTGAACGCAGAGTTTTGTTTCTACTCTAATCATGCTGTCCTGGGAATCAAGACTTAACTTGAAAGGCAGATGTTTCATAATCCTTTTCTTTGTGGCTGAAGTGATAAAATATCACAAAAAAATTAAATATATCTCAGTACTAACCACAGCCCTAACAAACAAGCAGAAAACAACCCAACTAAAACACAAAAGAAAGTATAATTTTAAAAAATCCCATTGAATTTTGTTTCTTATAGTCATTATAGTCAGTAGCCCAGGTGGCCAAGAAGGCCAATGGCATCTTAGCTTGGATCAGAAACGGCGTGGCCAGCAGGTCCAGGGAGGTTCTTCTCCCTCTGTACTCGGCACTGGTGAGACCACTCCTCGAATCCTGTGTTCAGCTCTGGGCCCCTCACCACAAGAAGGATGTTGAGGCTCTGGAGCGAGTCCAGAGAAGAGCAACAAAGCTGGTGAGGGGGCTGGAGAACAGACCTTATGAGGAGCGGCTGAGAGAGCTGGGGGTGTTTAGCCTGGAGAAGAGGAGGCTGAGGGGAGACCTCATTGCTCTCTACAACTACCTGAAAGGAGGTTGTGGAGAGGAGGGAGCTGGGCTCGTCTCCCAAGTGACAGGGGACAGGACGAGAGGGAATGGCCTCAGGCTCCACCAGGGGAGGTTCAGGCTGAACATTAGGAAAAAAATTTTCATAGAAAGGGTCATTGGTCCCTGGCAGAGGCTGCCCAGGGAGGGGGTTGAGTCACCTTCCCTGGAGGGGTTTAAGGGACGGGTGGATGAGCTGCTGAGGGACATGGGTTAGTGATTGATAGGAATGGTTGGACTTGATGATCCTGGGGGTCTCTTCCAACCTGGTTATTCTATGATTCTATGGGGGGCCATGTGGGGCAGCTATCCACCCTGCAGACTGTGGAGGACCCAACACAGGAGCAGGAGGACACATTCTAAAGGAAGCTGCAGCCTATGGAGTGCACACACAGCAACAGGTTCCTGGTAGGAGCTGTAGCCTGCTGTGGAGCACTCCCTTTCTGGAACGCTAACCTGTGGAAAGGACCCTTGCTGGAGCAGCGTCTGAAGAATGTATCCTGTGGAAAGCACCTTATGATGATCAGGGGAAGAACTGAGGAGGAACTGCAGAACTGCTGGACTGACCAGGACGTCTGTTCCCCGTCCTCTGCACTGATCGTTTGCGGGAGGAGAAACAGGAGTCAGAAATAAAGGACTAAAGGTAAGCTTGAGGACAAGGGTGTTGTGGGGAAAATGTTTTAGTTTTGTCTTTATATCTCAAAATCTGTTTTTAATTGACAATAAATAAAATTATTAAATTCTCCAGACTGTGTCTGTTTCCCCTGTGATGGTGATTGGTAAGTGATCTCCTTGTCCCTGTCTACCCCCATTAAGTTTTCTGTCTTATTTTCTCCCTCTGCCCTGTTAAGAAGGGAACGTGGGTGAGTGTCTGGGTGGGCATTTTGCAGCCAGTCAATTATAACTCACACATATTCTTACGTACTTAGTTTGGACAAGGAAACAAAATCCACCCCTATGCTTATTTTTGCACAGTTTTGGAAGCTACCCTCTAATACTGATGTTCAAAGAATACGAAATCATGCTTTCTGTGGGTATATTGTGCTTAAATATTTTAATTAGAAAAACACTGGATTTCATCTGTTAGCTAATTATTAAAATGGCATATATTTCATATAATGTCTGTATATTATATATATTTAATGAGATACAGAGGATTATAGGTGTGAAGCTTATCCACATGTGAATTTTACAAGCTGGAAGAAAGATTAGGAACATAAGAAGCTTGAGGAGAGGGCATAAGTCTACTTTAAGAGATAGAAATGAGCATTGTGAAAGTGCCTCCATGAACGAAATGATTCAGAAGCACAACAAGCTGAAGGCTTTTCTATTGCACAGCAGGTGTCTGAGAAAAACAAAGAATTTCCACCTCAACAGAAAGCATGAAGCAAAAGCCTGTATGATTTTATTTACTTTGCAATACTTAGCATAACATTCTGGGTGGTGTATGTGACAAATAACATAATGATTTCAAGTTAATGTTGCAAAACATTGTGAATAGCTTCCAGGGCACTGAGGTGGAAGGTGAAATCCTGTTAATGACAGACAGAGGTATTAACTGAAGATGAATAAAAGAAAGGGTTCATTCAAACCCTAAATTATAAGCCAAAATCAATAGTAAAATGCATGTGCTTATTGTGCATTGATTATAAGATGTTATTAATATAAGCAGTTACTGTTCAACACAAATTCACTTGACTTTAGAAACTTAAAATAAATACAGCAAATAAGGGTATTGAAAAGAAAATTTTCAATTATAAGTGTGGCTCTTACATGGCTGTTTCAAAAGAGTTTATTAGAACAGCTGTTCATTGGATTAGGAAGTCTGAGGCAAAAGCTGAGCAAATTGTATCTAGATATACATGAAAATTGAAGCTGAAAAATACTGTGAGAAAAGTAACTGCGTATTTTGCCCAGGTGGCCAAGAAGGCCAATGGCATCTTGGCTTGTATCAGAAACGGCGTGACCAGCAGGTCCAGGGAGGTTCTTCTCCCTCTGTACTCGGCACTGGTGAGACCGCTCCTCGAATCCTGTGTTCAGTTCTGGGCCCCTCACCACAAGAAGGATATTGAGGCTCTGGAGAGAGTACAGAGAAGAGCAACAAAGCTGGTGAAAGGGCTGGAGAACAGGCCTTATGAGGAGCGGCTGAGAGAGCTGGGGTTGTTTAGCCTGGAGAAGAGGAGGCTGAGGGGTGACCTCATTGCTCTCTACAACTACCTGAAAGGAGGTTGTAGAGAGGAGGGTGCTGGCCTCTTCTCCCAAGTGACAGGGGACAGGACAAGAGGGAATGGCCTCAAGCTCCGACAGGGGAGGTTTAGGCTAGACGTTAGGAAAAAATTCTTTACAGAAAGGGTCATTGGGCACTGGCAGAGGCTGCCCAGGGAGGTGGTTGAGTCACCTTCCCTGGAGGTGTTTAAGGCACGGGTGGACGAGGTGCTGAGGGATATGGTTTAGTGTTTGGTAGGAACGGTTGGACTCGGTGATCCGGTGGGTCTCTTCCAACCTGGTTATTCTGTGATTCTGTGTGATTCTGTATTGAATGATATAGTTTATGTCTCTGGATAACACTGTGGATGAATATAGTACCAGTGAACTGGGGATTTTTCCTCTGTGTACATTGTCATAAAGGCTTTTATTCAATTTATAAATTTACTTTATAGAAATGGTGATAGAAGAAGTTTTTTCTAGAATTTTCCGTCTTACAGTTAACCGATCCTTTTAAGTCTGTTTTAAATTTAAGACCAGTATTTGTGATACTGGAGCCGGTCAGCACCATAGCGCTTTCCTAGAATTGTAAATACCCTTATAGATGAGTGGCTCAATGGAATATTTTTGGGGTTTAATTCCTGTAATTACATAGATTGCTGAAGAAAACATGGGCTAAATTTAAGTGTCTAGGAGGGAAACAAAGACTGTGATTCATATAATCTATTTTTTTTATGGACAAGGGATAAATAGCTAAAGTAGTTATCCTAGCATGCCTTAGCAGTAAATGAAAAGGAACACAAGCATCTAACAGGTAGCTTTAAATGTCTTGTTCACACTTAACTGTTTACCTAACCATTTGATGCCTAATTTAGATGTGATAAACCTGATCCAAAATGAATCCAAGTGATTCATTCTGAATTTACGAATTCAGTAGATACTAGTCACTAGGAAGAAGTAATGCAACTAGACTCAGCACACAAAAGTTATTTCATCAAAAGGCAATAACAGCGTTAACAGTAGAATAATGATGGCAGAACCTGCAAATTAAACACTAAGAACCTGCACACGTAAACTTTAACCTTTCCTGCTACCTAAGCCAAAGTTCATATTTATGTACTCTATTGCTATGTATATTCTGTGGTTGGAGAGACTTTCCTTTGATATTGTACAGTGCAGTATGAGCTTTCATCTGTTCTGTATAATTACAGAGTTATTCCTAATGATCTATTTACATAAAACATATCTCTAGCCTAATTTCAATAGTGAAGTCAAGAAAAACTCTCAGAGAACCCGTGTAAAACCTTAGAAGTTATTTTTGCTGATGATAGTTATGAATGTTTTATAACAAAAATTTTGGAGTTTTTTGATTGTCTGGCTTTCCAAACTTGAAATGAGTATGTATATGAATTTTGATTTCATGCTGTGCTCTTAGCCTAATTGCGTTTCTACTTTGACTTGACTGCTATTTCTGCAGCACTTCATTAAAAAAGTGTATTTATATACATACATATTATATGTGCATATATTTTCATACTAAAAGTTTGTGAAAAACAAAATTTAGATTAAAAAGATACTTTTGTCATATACAATTCACAATTAAAAAAAATTCCAACCCAAACCCCCATAGAAAACAACAAAAATTTGTTGCCTGCACCAAAGAAAACATCAGCATTCAGTCATGTGTGTTTAAAAATAAATACATAGCTGATTTCACACAGAATTCATGTTTTTGCTAGTTGTTTTAGAATGATTAGATTGTTTCACATTCATAGAAAGCTGATGAAAAAAACATGAAATATGGAGCTTGATAAGAAATCAAGAAGCATCAAATCTGTTAGTGATCTATTTTAGAAAGATAGATAGATAGACTGACAGACAGATGATTCCTTCAATAGTTAAGTAGTTCTGAAGACCTCTTTTTATTCCTTCAGAAAAGCTATTAATACAATTGTATCAAGATTTTTAAGTTACAATCCTGTTTTGGAAGAAAAAAAAGCAAAGCCTAAAACTTATTTTCTGCACCTCAATCTCATAATTACTAAAAAGCACATTAGAAATCACCACGTGAGACAAAAGACTGAGGAATATTGTTAGACCTAGAAAAAGCAAAAGAATAGGTTGCCAGAAACACAAGACTACAAAAGAGTATTAAAAAAAATAATAAAAAAAATAAAACATTTTTCATGAATGTTACTGTTTCTTCTGCTGTCCTGTGATGTTATCGTGCTTCAAAGCAAAAAAAATTTCTTACTGGTTTACAGGAAAATTCCAGTAGTAACTTAATTATATTGAGCAAATTTGAATAAATTCTTTCAAAGATTTCTCATGTAAAAATAATATAATCCATATATCTTCCCCTCCTCCTTAGTGACTGAGTTAAACTAGCTCTGTGCATTCACGCTAAAGGTATTGGAATTTTTGAGTTTATTTTTTCCTTTATAGTCTGGTAAGAATCATGAGCTCAAAATTGGGCATTTCGATACGCATGTAAAGCCCATCTGTTTTGAAATTCATTACTGCAGTACTTTATGGAAATAATTGTTTGATTATTGTTCAAAAAATGCAGCAGCTTTAACTTCATGTACGAAAATCCTGTGGAGTGCCATTTATAACTCCTTGCATTTATAAATTCCTTAGACCTTCAATAAGCCAGACTCCATGTAACAGGTTTCCTTCGACTGGAAAATAACCATTGTTTTAAAGTATTTCTCATTCCAGAGGAACAATGTTAGACTGCTGTGAAGCAAGTAGTTCTGTTTCTTCTCTACCCTCTTACTTCCCTACTGAGAAGAACATCAAAGAAGCAGTCCATCCAAAAAAAAAATCAATAGAAGTTTAAGTACTGAGGACAGAGCTTTTTATGATTTTATTGAGGGTAAGGCAGAAGAATTTAAATCATGAAGGTGTAGCAGACATTATCTTATCTACAATAAGACTTTAAAAATTCATTGAAGCGAAAAGAGCCAACTTGTCTAAAATGCAATGAAAATGGTCTGTTGTATCTTCAGTACATACCTTGATTTACAATAGTATGATTATTTTTTCTGCCAGTGACACAAAACATAGGCTATTCATGAATATACACATATATGTGCATATATATATACCCCCCCATATATCTAATATAAGGTGATTTTGATATAGAAGAGCTTGAGTTCGAATAAATATAATATTAGATTGAAAATACCTTCCTTATTACAAACTTAACTAATTACTAATTATTAAATACATTATTTTGTCCACAGCAAAACTCTCAGTGGCTTTGAGGTGAAAGCTCTGTATGTATTTACACAAATATTTATAAGACTTACATTGGTAACTACATAGATTTTGTTATTTTAAATGGGCATAATTAGGATGATTGAGGTGGATTTACAAGGTAAGAAAAATACAATTGCATCGTACTTCAGAGAACCAGCCTAAAGATATTATACTTTTTATCTTTTTAGCAACTATGGAAAAAAAAAGCTCTCTTGCGCACATGCATATTCAGTGATTCAAAATGTAAAGTAGTAGGTATAATTATATGACTATACTGTGCCTTTGGTCATATCATTCAGCAAAGACTCATAGTAAACAAATATTTTAATCATTATCAAAACTTTTGAAGGATCTACAAAGCTAAATCATGAGCAGAACCGTTTTGTATTACTTAAGATTGTGAGTTCTTGTTACCTATCCTTAGCCTTCAGAAAGTAAAGGACAGGCTGAGAGAGTTGGGCTTGTTCAGCCTGGAGAAGAGAAGGCTCCAAGGAGACCTTAGAGCAGCTTCCAGTACTTGAAAGGAGTCTACAAGAAAGCTGGAGAGGGACTGTTCATGAAGGTTTGTGGTGATAGGATGAGGGGGAACAGATATAATCTTGAGAAGGGCAGGTTTAGACTAGACATAAAGAAGAATTTCTTCCCCCTGAGGGTGGTGAGACACTAGAATAGGTTGCCAAGGGAAGTTGTGGATCCCCCATCCCTGGACGTGTTCAGGGCCAGGTTGGATGGGCCCTGGGTAACCTGATCTAGTGGGATGCCCCTGCCCATGGCAGGGGGGTTGGAACCAGATGATGTTTAAGGTCCTTTCCAAACCAAACTATTCTATGATTCTACGATTCTAAAGTATGCTAACAGAAAATTTTACACCAGCGCTGCCCCATCATGTTTTTCACATTGGATTTGTAATGTTATATCATCATCTTCTTTCAGTTACAACATCAGAAGCCCAAATAACTACATTAGACTATTTAGATTGTTAAATATCAATGCATGAATCTCACCTCAAAATACATTTTTTTCCCACAAAGCATTTATATATAAGTAAATCATGTTAGCAAATTCCTGTGGCGGATTAGCCAAAAGGAGTCTTGTGTTACTGGAATCATTTCAATCCAGCTGCACCTCTATTTTTGGACCCTCAAAGAACACTGGCCTTACATATCTTGATCCATCAATAGCAAGGAAGTCAGAAACTTAGATAATGGAAATCTTTACTTTTTAACCACAGTCTCTATTTCTATGTTTAGCCACGTAAGTCTTTGATCCTACAAATTCTTGAGATGCACGTAATTTTGCTCTCATCTGATTTAAACCTCTGGGATTCTTCTTAAAAGGAAACGTATGAATGCTTTGATTGTGTTGAATAAAGTGCCTGCTGTTTTAGGAGCTAATTTTGAAAATTAGACTTTAATATACAGTTGCATAACAGATATAAATATATCAATAAATTAATTTCACATCTACTGATATTCATAAATAGATTAAGCTAAATTACACAGTTGGTGTTTGAGCTGCTAAAGCTTGTGGAAAACATCCAATCCAGAAATCATTGCTATAACGTTATACAGTCCATAATCAAAAATTCATTTCATGGTATTTCAGTTTTTATGGTATTTTTTGAGACATGATCTGTAGGTTGCTGTTACTTCTACTATAAATGTTTTAATATTATAGTGGTACCTGATTGTGTGGATCTAGTAAAAGATCTGCCAGTTTTTCCATTATGAACTGCTATTTTAAAGGCTTTATAATTCCATTAGTAAATCACCTTCAGAGGACCATGTTGTGGACAACTTGCACACACATGGAGAAACATATACACACGTAACACATTTATGATTTTCAAAAGTTAAAAAAAAAAAGTGAGACAAAAGAACAATGACATGGATTCAGAAGGAAACGTATATTGTTGAGGTAACATAAAATGCCTGGAAACTTGTAGTTAAACTCATGCTAGAAAGAAATGCCATTTTTTACCTGGAACAGCCAATAGATGCTTTTTATTTCTGTTCTCTCAGATCAGGTTTGGGTTTTTTTCCCTCGACTCTTTCCATATTCTCAAATGCTAAGTTGCTGTTTCAGTTACTTTTTGGTTTGTGCTTATTGATGGGCTCTCAGGGTGCCTCTAGTTTCTAGAAACCCCAGCTATACTTCAAGGGTACTAGCTGAAATTTTCAAGGATGCTTTTGGTTCCCAGGCCTATTTCCCATGCAAAGAGTTCTCAGGCTGGCAGGTATTTTCTCTGTCAGTGCTTTTTTAACCGACACTTTCTTCTGTTTAGTAATTTTCCTACTAACTAGGTCACTTTTTTGGTTCCTAAAATCACTTAAGCCATCCAAATCGCTAGTACCTTGGAATGATTAATCTTCAGAAGGTAAGAAAATCCTAGTCTGTATCTGGTACACTGTCAGACCACCTACATGTCTGAAGGAAGATTTAAAAAGAATAAGTAAGGACATAGCTGTTTGTAGGTGAGAAACAATCAGTAAATATTGCCTCTACTATGTGGAGAGAAATTTTCTGATTCTTCTTGATGATTTTAAAGATACTTTTGAACTAATGCTTTCTCAGAAAAATCTGGTTTTTCTTTATTATCATGACTAAAACCCACAGCAATTAAAATATAAAAGAGAAGTTTTTTCCTCAGAAATTTCTGTAAATGTTATTAGATAAAGTAATTTTGCTTCACTTTGAGAGGAAAAAACCAACTCTTGGATAGAGACTTCGTAATGCATACACATCAGTTAGCACAGTAACCCAGGCTAATCTGCAAAAGAGTAATTGTAAATAATTCTTTCTTGTCAGTTACACTATAAAGAAAAGATTAAAATAGTGTGACAATCTGCAGAACTTCTGAATCTGAAGGAGGTAACTGCACTTGCAAAAACCATGGTTTGCATTTGTGAAGCCAGTTCAATACAAAGATCTGAAGGACACGTGAAAACATTCATTAATTCAGCCTCACAGTCCTTTCATGAAACAGATCTTGGAAGTAAATTCTAGGTATCACTGTCAGAGCTTCTACACTAATAAGAGTTTTGTCATGGCAGAATCAAGCTATGTACTCCCCTGAAGCTGCAGAGAAAAATAAAGAGTAAATGAACAGACACTGAATTTGCTACTGGGAACATTCAGGACAGTAGCAAGTTACTAAATATCGCACAACCAAAAACCCAGAGAGATCACACGATGAGTTGCTGCCAGAATAAAAACCAGAGGAGTGGGAAGCCCAAGAGATGACTAGGCTGGAAATTATCTTAAAGTGGAGTTTGTGGTAAATTTGATGTTTTTGCTAGTGTTAAGGAATGTATGAAACTATCTGTGTCAAATAAGAGCATTACTGAGATTTTGGGATGATTTTAATAAATTTTTTTGTACTTCAATATCCAGTCTCAACTATGAGCTCAGTGTTTTCGAAGAGACTCAGGAAGGTCATTTGGAAATTGAGAACTTACAGTTGTGTTTGTGTATTTCTACTTTTCTGCCTACCAATCTATACTAATTTATTTCCATGATTTTTGGAAAAATAAGGCTACAATTTGTTATTGATTTCACCTTCTTAATCACTGCCCTATGTTTTGTTGCAGCAGAATTATATCAGTATTTGATGCAATTGTCTGTAATGCACAAACATAAAATATAAAGTTGAAAAAATCACTCTGAACTATAAAATAAAACATACAGCAGACACTGATTCATGAAAATGTTTTGCTTCTTGAATCCAATAACTGTGCTTATTTAACTAAATATATTTAAAATCATATTTATGCCCATCTAGCAAAGATATTAAGAAAGCACTTCTGACAAAGGAAATATTTTAAGCATGAATCACAGCAAATATCCTAATAAAAAAAGGCAGTACATGGCATTTTATGACAAGAAAATGTTCTTTTGGACATATTAACAGACTTTGAATCAAGATTATTTGAAGCAAAAGAGAAAAAAAGCATTGTTTTTGGGTACACAGGGATTTCCTTCATAATCATAGAGTTGTAAAAGAGGTTTTTCAAGATAGAGCTTTTATCTTTTTCTGAAGTTGAAGAAGCTGACAAGTTATACATGAGGAACGTGCAAATTCCTATTAAGAATTGCTTTAACACTCTTCCCTGCATCTACAAGCTTTGTTTGTGACTTTGGTTCTGCAAATTGGGATTCTCCTGAGGAATTTCTTCTGTTATGCTATGACTATCTTTTTTCACTTAAATCAGGAAAGATTGATGGGCAAGGCTGCAGATTTCATTTGATGCAGGTGTGTATTTGCACTGCATATGTGCATAAAAACATCCACCTGTTCATTAACAGAAGATTTAAATATGTTTTGGTACTTGTTTCCAGTTTAACAAGTTAATTGATAATACAATACTTGTGCTGTGCCAGGATGGTCTGAAGGAAATACTGAACATATAGAATCATAGAATCATAGAATAACCAGGTTGGAAGAGACCCACCGGATCATCGAGTCCAACTGTTCCTATCAAAAATATAAAAAATATATCACTCTTGCTCTCGCCAACAGTGTCAAGAGTGTATTAATGATCCAGTGGCAGCCTTCACATCCAGACAACTACTAAAAAAAGATGGAAATGCAATTATGTCTTAGAGATGTGCTTGCAAAACAAGATTTCTGAAAAAACAGTTATTTTCTCACACAGCTGGGATCAGTGCCCTGCTTGAACTAGTCTTCTGAGGCTACACAGGAGTTACTTTTCTTTGTACTGGGTCCTTTGTCTGTGATATTTTTATTTTTTTTTCCAAATAGCTATAAATACAGTTGAAATGTAATTTTAAATATAAAATGTATATTTTACTTATGGTTAAGCCCATTTTTTTCCTACTATGACTGATAGCCATTGACTAAGGGTATAATTCATGCATATTTCACTGTTTCTTTTCATGGTTTCAAGAACTGAAGGAAAAACATACAGTTAATTTGGGTTGTTAGCATAACCTGAAAATAAGTATGCACAATTCTAAAATTTTTACTGCATCTGTTCACAAAGTACAGCTGCCATGCTTCATTGGTGACAGACCTGTATCGGTCTGCTTAAGCCTAAATGATTCACTCTGACGAGGTTCATTCACATTTGCTTTTTCAAGTTTTTCTCTGAACTGGAGGACTGCAGAGAATCTGTATTTTTTCAGCTGTGGTTTGAGGAGTGACCTCAAGTTGTACTTTGAGGTTTTCCTATCAGAAGTTTGGTACAAACTGACTGCTGGAGGCTGAGTCAGAAGGATGACAGGTTCAAAGGTACTGACTCAAAAAATATAAGAGCTAAAACATATCTGCAATTTCTCTTAATACAGATCAGAAGAGTGAAAAAAGAAAAAATACAGATTCATATACCCTCACATACATAAAGTAATTTTAGTAGTAGTTTTTCTTTGCAGTAAAAATTTCCTCAAAGCTATAAGACAATTATGTTCTAATGTCTCTATTTCTAATTACAACTTTTCCTCGCACTTTGGATGCTGTCAGTTACACATGTCTCACTGTGCTCCTCCAACAGCTCCCTTAGTGCTGTCGAGTGGATCTGGCCACGTAGACTTGTGAGTATCCAGAGGGCAGGGTAGGTTGTTAACTGCTTTCCTCTGGATTATGGGAGGTTTATTCTGCTCTCTGTCCCTGGCTTCCAGATCATCCAGCCAGCCAGGTTGTTACCCAGTGATGAGTGGCACATCTAAGCCACCGGAAGACAGTTTTTAAGGTGCTTTATTGTTAAGGTGAATAATTGAAACAAAGGATACAAAATGGCCAAAGAAACATTAGTAACATTTGCCAAGCATTTTGTAAGGAAATTTTGAAAACACAGTTATGAAATGGGTAAAATTAGTACGATAAACAAAACCAGAAACATCCCAACTCATCAGTCATTCTGTTTTTACAACAAATAAATTGTTTATTTTATCTTCCATTAAAGTTAACCTCAATATTACTTTATACTGGATTTAAGAAACATTCCCAAGGCAGATACACAATTATCTGCTAATGATATATAAAATTCGAAAAGCGATTGTATTAAACTATGCTATTACATTCTTGAAAGTATTGTTCCTGTCACCCTATAAGTAAATACCACATAAAATGCATCCTACTGTCTGAAAAAAATAAAAAGATATGCATTTCTTACACACACAGAAGCCAGCAGATAGCCAGCATAATGAAAAGCACGATTCACTACCTGCAAAGAGGGGAGAAGCACAGATTACCTGAAATGCACAGGGATGTAAAATTTCTGCCCATGTAACCTGGAATTTGAGGAATGTTTTCTGATTACTGAAGCACAAAATGTTATCTTCAGCTCTTCTTTATTCCTACTTTTGGTTAGCTCATGTATAAGAATAAAAAGCTGAACGTTCACAGAACTAACTTCAAGTATGTTTTCTTGACAGGAGAACAGTGTATTACTGCTTATCCCCTTTAATTCTTAGTCATCTTAAAGTCCAATAAACTATAAAGTTTATCTCATGTGTATGGAAGTGAATATCATGAACAAGAATACCTTTATATGAGAACAAATGACTTATAGTAGCAATTTAAAAATTGGTCAAGTTAAAAAAGTCAACAGGAAACTTTATCTAGATTTTTGGAAAAAAAAGTAAAGTGAGCTCATTTTCATAAAATCAATATGGAATGAATGAGCTGATGGCTGTGTTATGACTAGCTGCAGCTAAGCAAGTCATTAAAAGAAATTTATGGTGGATGCTGCCATTATCTTTGTACGGCTTTTAACTTTGAAGGTAATATAGATTTTGCAGATTTCAGATATTAATTGTTTGCAAACCATTCGAGAAGTATTGCTCATGGTACCAGCATTTAAGGTATTGATTATGTCAGATAGCGAGATGTATGACCAATAAGCAAAGTTATAAGGTATTACTGTTATCTAATCATATTGTATGTTGTGCATCTCACTATTGGAATACATTGACCAACACAGATTTGAAAGATGTTTTCAGTTGTAACTTCCTGGTAAACATTTAACTACAATGTAAATGATTTAGTAGTGAATTTATTCAAAATTTCTAAACTGATTTCTTCAGTTTATGACTATTTCTGTTATTAGAACTCCTTAATCCCCTTGCTTTCCCTCTCACTATGGCTAAAATTCACCCCTCCAAACCAAAAAACAAAACAAAAAACACACCACCAACACCACTCAAAAAACCCCTAAAACATACTCCACCCTTCTCCCTCCCCCCCAACCAAAAACAAATAAAAATGAAAGAAAAAAGTCTACAGCTTCCATCTGCTAGTGATTAGTACTTTCAGTATGTTCAAAGTGATGTTTGGCACCTCTATCATACTCAGTGGCATCTATTTAATAATTCTGAAGTACAAAACACTTTCATCTTGCTAATTACAAGGACAAAATCTGGAAAAGTGGAAAATTTATCAACCTACACATTAAAGGAGCTAAATTAAAATAAAATCAGCATAAAGCACTTCTGTTTTTAAAAGTAAGCTAAATTGAAAATATTTTAAAAGTATGTATAAGGAGTAAACAAAACATGCTGTTTCTTTATGTTCCTTTTGAGTGAAGACCGATCTAGGAGACCACAGTAGAGTCAAAGCACTGCTTCAATAATGAAGATCAATGTAAGCAGGAGTGATGGGCAAGCAAGAACTCCCTTTAAACTTGTATGACAGTCAGGTATAGGGGACAGAACGAGAGAATAGGAAATATTGGATATGTTTTTAATGAGTAATCCAAGAACTATGAGCTCAGATTAACTGCTCAAACCTGCCCACATAATTCCAGGAATTCAGGAATTCTGAACAACACACTGGGACCTCTATGCTATGATAATTTGCAATATTCTTTTTTATTGATGAGCCAGAATTTCCTCTGTATGATAATCTTTTTCCACCGATCTGACAATAAAAACAGGTAGGAGAATGTACACTCTATGTCCAGTTTAGAATCCATTATACAGATTTGGTATATATATAACAACTTCCTTTCCGTGTACAATAAAATGATCAAGATGAAGGTATCTGTCTTAACTATAACATTATTTGGTAATAAATTAATCAATTAATTTTTGTATGAGAAATAATATTTCCAAATATTTTATATGTATCTAATTCCTTAGGATGAAATTAAGTAACTTCTAAGCACAAATTAATTTTGCTTGTGTCACGTTCACCGTTCAACTTGTACATGTATGAGGTATCATAACCAAGTGTTGGATCATCAGCACCATGTATATTATTATATAACAACAAACCCTTATACCACTTTAAAACACTTTGATCAAAAAAAAACCCAAAACAAAACAGGTCATTTGTGCAACATAAACTATTCCATGTAAATTTTTATGGATTTAAATTCCATGATTTTAGTGTAGCTTGAAATGGACTTTGTTGTTGTCTTTCTTCTCAGAGTGCAGTGAATATTGCAAAGATATAAACAAGCATATATATATACTTATTATAAGAGGATTCTTCTTTCAGAAATTTGCTTATATCCTAAAAGATGACCCACTCAAGAAATCAGATGTCAGAGTCCCACTTAAGTCTCACTTAATAAGCATGTGTTTACATACTTTCAATTCTTCAGTGAATGGCAAGACAAGAAATAGAGGAGAGAATAAATGAAAAAAAATATGTCTTTAAATAACTGTTTTGAAGTTGTCTAAAATAAGAAGCAGATATATGTAATCAAGTCTTTATAAGGAGCTTTCTGTGTGATGTTTCTGAATAATAATGAGCTTATTTCTTCCCATCACAGAATTCTGTGATGAAGAAGATTATAAGAAACAGAAGATTAAAGAAATGCATACACACATATAGGTCATTGCTGATCCTGAAAAATTGTGACCTACCAGCAAGCTATAGTGTATCATATTAATAAAAACACAGTTAAAGAGAATTATGCCTTTCAGATAGCTTCAGAAAACAACAGACTTAATCTGTGGCACATGGAGGAGGCAAATATCAGAAATTAAATATTAGCTCTTCATTTGGTTGCCAACAGCTACTCCTTTTGTATCTCCAGTGATTACTAACTTTAACTTCCCAGCACTGTTCAGTGCAAACAGATGTATCTTTGCAGAATCTAATAATGTCGAAAGTATGGATTGAAACTGTCACCTTGGAATGAATGTGAAAACTTAAAGTATATAATTAATTTTTCCTTGATTTTATGACTACCTTTTAGGCTCACATTATTTTCCTTTATTTGTTGTTTTTCTTGTTTTAAGTTTGGCTTTAAATTTTATAAGCATCCTAAGAACTGTCAACATGACATGAGGCTTTCAGACACAATCTCATCTATAAACTTATTAATCTTCTTTGTCATGACATCATTGTCAACATTTTTCTGTGGTAGCTGATCCAAGGAGCTATACAGACATGTTACCAGTTGACTGCTTTTTGAGGCAGAAGGATGATTTTGCTTGTTTATTTGCTTGTTATTTATAATTACTCTATAAATTCGCCTGAGGTGTGTTTCCCTCTGAGGTATATAGGGTCCAGCATGGAAGATAGATTCCTAACCTGTGACCAAGACCTTCATAGAATTTATTTGTTTTGATTTATAAACATTATATTTATCCATTCTCTCACTTGCTCTAAACATTTCCAATTCTTTACCTAGTTCTGAATTATCAATTTACACCTGATTCTGCATGTCTTCTGAACTATTAGGAAGATGTTGCACACCCAGGGTAAGGTGCTCCTCGTAATACATCTCATGCTCTATCTTGTAATCATAGAAGTAACTATTTTGTAAATTATCAAAGAAAACATACATAACTTTGAATTTATCATAAATAGAATTAAGTGACATATAAATGACAAACAAATATAGGGGGAATGTTTAGTGGCTTTGAAGGAAATTATGAAGAGCCAAGCTATTTCTCTTTTGTAAAAGAAGAAAAAAACAAAACCACAATTCAAATACACACCAATAATTTTCTGACATTCCCTTTGGCGTTGTAACACTAAAGTGACAGTTGTGACAGTAAAGTGCATGGAAATTATCTCAAAAGATGGATGCATTTTTTTTAAATAGCTAAGATCAAGAGCTTAAATTAATTTAATTTCTAAGGTGCTTCCATCAGAGCGAAAGACACATACAGAGGGACAATTTTTTGTCTTAAGACAAAGGGTGGAAGGGAGGTAAGGTTAAAAATTCTGGTTCTTCACTGTTGACTGCAGTGGAAAAATACATTCTTGTGACTTAATGCTCAACTTTTAGACCACTGAGTTTAGAAGTGAATTGCATAGAAATGGTCTTCCAAATCCCTAAACTAGTACATCTCAGCTCTTCTAAGTGTTGTATAAACTTATCATATGAATGACTATCTGGGTTTACAGCATCCAGTGACTGGTTTTTTTTTAAAAACACAGTTCTATCATCTCTACTGATATTTGATTCACAGACAAGTGATTTTTCAGTGCTGCACTGAAAAATGTTGTTTGGAGAAAAAATCCTATAGAAGCTGCAGGCAAAGTTAACTCTTTAAAGTTATCTCACCCTTCTTAATTCTACCCAGCTTCTACTAGTCTATAATAATCTATTAATTGTCTGATAACATATTGTAAAACAAAGAAATAAAAACAGAACATGGGACAAAATGACAGGGACAATGGGGTTTAGGGAATGCAACCCTTGTGTGTTGAAATCCTTGAAAATAGGCATGTTTCTATACCAAAAAAATTTTATAGGGATAATTAGAATAAAAGACCACCTATAAAGGTTCAGGATACTGGGTTTGCTTTGAAAGATAACAAGATTAGAGGTTTTACCCAATTTAATTACTCTACAGGCTCAGTTCCCATTGATGTGAAACATAGACTCAACTGTTTTTTACAATTCTTGTTTCTTCAGTAGGGCTGTTTTTCAGTTTTCTAGACTTGAGAATCTATACACTTTGATTTTTTTTTCTTCCCTTGTTACTATACTCACAAAGTCAGATTGATTTTGAGATGAGACCACACTGACAGAAAGATAAGCCTTTACAGTCCCTTTGCAGGGTTAAGTTCTTGATCTCTGTGTGTGATACCACTGACCTATTTTTGATTCTGAAATATCTGAGTTAAAAACTTAGGGATTTTTTCTGAGTATGAACCAGTTTTCTACTGAGTTTGCTACTTTCTAACAGGTTTCCACATTCTTCATAGACCAAGACACTTAGAGAACAGCAAGATAAAAATTATGCTTTATTGCAGTATTCTTAGTTAAATTGCCACCCATGAACTAAAATCTGGGAAAATCACAAATAAGGAAAAAAATTTGCATTCAAATTTTTAATAAAAAATATTAAATTTTGAGAAATGTCTTGGATTAAATCCTACTTTATCCATCAAGTTCACTGAACTTTGAGATATATCTGTCTTACAGATGTATACTATTATTATTCACATATAATACTCCTAATTATATAGTAAGATTTTTTCCTAATATGAGCTCTCACTTGCATGAAGGTGCTTGTATCATTATTATGCTGAAAGAAAAATAAGGCAGTACATAGTCCCTTAAATTTTTTTTCCATTCGAGAAAAAAGGCATTAGCAGTACCTTCATCCATTCTTCCTGGATGAGTGGTTTTGTTTTCCATGAGGAATCCATATGGATGTGAGGATCAGCCCTTGGCACAGGAAGAACTCCCAGAGTTTTGACTGTAAGAGCTCAGGGCCTTTGAAAGAAGTGAGCCCAACATAGAAAAAGGATAATATTTTTATCTGTTAAATAGTAGATCTTGAAAATTTCTAAATTTTGATAAAATGGACAATATCTATGTATTTGGAAAATATGGAAAAAGAGTAGAAAAAAAAAGAAGGGACAATACTAAGGACTTCATTTCTATATTGGTTTTTTTTTCAGACATGCTTTTTGTTTAAAAAAAAAAGATAACCAACCCTAAATGTAATAAATGGTCTTATGCTTCAAGTTGAATTCAAAGTGCCAGATGGCAATAACAACTTTGAAATCACTCTATAGATTTACTTCTTTTAAAGACAAACAAAGTGAATTTCTGATCCTTGTATTATATTTGGTCATAATCAGAGGAGCCCTGCTCTAGCATATTTGGAAGTCTACTTAAAACCTGGTTTATAAATTATATTCTAAAGCTGTTCTCTTATTCTATGTGAAAACCTACTTAAAAAAAAAAAGCAAACAAAAAGTCTGTAGGATTGTCTTATCTTGTAGAGGAAAATAAATAAGTTCTCTGTATAGTTTTATGTAAATTTACGAAGTTTAACATTTTTTGCAAATTGAATTGAGACTACTGTTAACATATGTGTGAATTTCTCTTTCAATTATATTCTTTTACATCATCAGTTAAATACTATCTCTTAAGTTTTACAATAACAAGTGATACACAATTTGTTACACTTACAAATTTAAGGATAAAGGTAGATATCTCCAGATTTTACGTATAAATCAATTTCTGCCAATTAATCTTATCCTATTTCATTGTAAAGCAACAGTCTTAAGTGCTGAAAGTAAAGATCTTGCACATGGAAATCTAGGAGATAGGTTAGTGTTCAGTTTTCTCAGTGTTGTATGTCACTTCTGTGATCTAAAATGTGAAAAATGTGAAAAACGTATATTCTCTTGTGTATAGTTATTATTAACTAACTACTCAAACAGGCCTTTTAGCTAAATACCCAGTTGTACCCAATTTTTAATTAATTTATGCAGGTTTTATTATCTGGGTCACAATAGTGTCATTGAATACTCAAACTTCATTTGCAATCAATCTAGATTAAGTGGTTCATTGCAATAATTGACCTTTTATTTCTATACAGACCAAATGAATCTCTAAGGAAATCCACACTCTTATAATCATAATCATACAAGCAACCAACCAATATTTTTTTTTTCATTCTGGTATCCCATTTTTGTGGTCTGGAAATGCAGTGGTGATATTGGGTAAAAATAGTGGACAAAATTGCTTTTTATCTATGTATCAGTTGAGAGAATATTGGAGTTCCAGATTAGATCATATACCACTTAGTCCTGTACTTTTTCCTAAGTACAAATTAATAATACAAGTATCAGTTGCTATAGTTCCCATACAAGGTACCTGATTATTTTCTACAGTAATTATTTCTATTATTAACCTCTAAAAAGGTTGCATTTTTTTTCTGTTCTTTAAACAACATTTTTCATATCTCACAATTATTTTCCTCAATGTAATTGTATATATACTTGTCTTCATTTCCTAATTTATTTCAGTGAGGAAACTATTCTAACTTTTCAGCTATTGTCCTTTGATGTAAATTACAAATCCAGTCACTGGAAAATTCATGGATTTGGCGCATCTATTTGAAGTTATAATTTAGCCTAAACTGACTCAATTTGAAGAATACAGACAAATATACTATAATATAAAGCACAAACATAAATCCATTATTTTCAGTAATGCTCCAGGCATAATTACTTCATAAGAAGACCTTTCTTTTGGGAAGAAAAAGAAACAGAAAACAGTGAAATCTGCTGTACTTAACTGTAACTTGAAGTGGCAATGAGCTTCCACGTCATAAAAAGCAAAACTAAAAGTAAGAAAATTAGTACACAAAGAGACAGAGCATAAGTCTGAAAACTTCATGAGAGAAGTAGTAAGTTCAGGTTCACACTCCAAAATTGGCAGATTCTTGACTCTGTCTTACTATTGCAGACTAGCACCCTTAATAGTGGGACAGTCCCATCACTCTCCAATTTATTTTGAAGTGCTATAACCCTCCCTCCCTCTTTTAGATGAAGCCCAGCAAAAGTACCTATTTGATTTAGCAGTGATTAATGCCTGGAAACTTCAGAACTTTTGGAAAAATAATGTAATAAACTGTATACAAAGTCGTGAAATTTTAATGATTCACCAGAGGGTAAATGAGCAAAGTAGCAGAGTGGGATAATTGGAGATTAACGTGTAAAGGCAGCAAATGTCAAACTGAAAATTGAAAATATTCCTATATATGCTGTATAAATGAGCCATAACACTCGCCATCAAAGACTGTAGGTTAGACTGAAGCTTGGTGGGACACAAAGGGAAACACCTTCATTTACTTCAGCTAGAACAGAGCATCGATCAGGAATATGTTTGATAATATGCCAGAAGAAACAGAAGTTATGATTATATGTCAATGTCACTGCTTAAGAATTGCTTTACCACAAAGTTTTGGACTGCGGCAGGTGACAGCTGCCAGATTTCATTCATACTTTCACCCTTTTAACAGGAGAAGGCCAATTAACAGATAAGATTTGCAATCACTCTGTGAAAGCAATGAGATTTAATTCTGTCACTCTCTCCTCCCTCTTCCTCCACTAAGAATTTTTTTGGGGAAGTTAGCAATTGCTGGGAGACAATTTTGAACCCCTGACATATTAGTTGGTACCCAAATTAAGGAATAAGGCATGTTTCTTCTTTTTCTTCTATATGATCTTTTTTAATTGAAACAAATCTATGATAAGCACCAGTCTTCATAAGAATTGTTATATTCTGTTACTCAGGTATTTTTGTTATAACATCTTAATGCGTAACTCTATAGAGAAATAATTATTTATATATACTTTGTAACATACTGAGAGATAAATTTTATCTTTCATAAATTTGCTACTTCTTTTCCAAGACTCAATGATATTTCATGTAGCTGATTCTGATTAGCTCGATTTTGTGTAATTGCTATAAATTTGATTTAAGAAGCAAATAGACATTTCAAGTGAAAACAAATTCCTTGCGAATCTCCACACATGCAATAAGACTAAACTGTGCAAGCCACCTGGGAAAACATATCAAAACATTTTCTACTTCCTGCAAAGACTTAAAATTTCAGGGCTTCGGTTTTACAGCTGCTGTGTGCTAAAATTAGGCAGCACCTTTCAACAGTAAATGCACTTACCATCTCCAAGTGCTCCGCATTTGATAACAATATGTAATGCAGTCTTCTTGGATATATCTTTATCTGCATTGCACAAGAAGACTGCTTATTACCTATGTCTCAAAGCGAGCCTGGAAGCCATTCAATGCTTGAAAGTGCTGCTAATCTTTAGCCACACAGCAGACTGTAAAACCGAAGCCCTGTACATTTTAAGAATTTGCAGGCTTCAGAAATCGATTTGATATGTTTTCCAAGTGGCCTTGCTCCATCTCTTGCTCCCATACCATCCCAGAACTGCTGACTATTTATTAGAGTCATGATAAAAATGCATGTGAATTAAAATATCCACACCTGCAATTTGTGTCACTTGCAGTGCCAGCCCTGGATCTCCCAGAAGAGCAACAAAGCTGCTGAGGGGGCTGGAGAACAGGCCTTATGAGGAATGGCTGAGGGAGCTGGGGGTGTTTAGCCTGGAGAAGAGGAGGCTGAGGGGAGACCTCATTGCTCTCTACAACTCCCTGAAAGGAGGTTGTGGAGAGGAGGGAGCTGGGCTCTTCTCCCAAGGGACAGGGGACAGGACGAGAGGGAATGGCCTCAAGCTGCACCAGGGGAGGTATAGGCTGGACATTAGGAAAAAATTCTTCACAGAAAGAGTCATTGGGCACTGGCAGAGGCTGCCCAGGGAGGGGGTTGAGTCCCTTTCCCTGGAGGGGTTTAAGGCACGGGTGGACGAGGTGCTGAGGGACATGGGTTAGTGATTGATGGGAATGGTTGGACTCGATGATCCAGTGAGTCTCTTCCAACCTGGTTATTCTATGATTCTATGATTCTATGAAAGAGCAAAGAGAGCTCTGGGCAAGGAACCATTTGCCCCCCAGTGCACACAGGTAATATCCCCATCTGAAGGTACAAATTGATTGGCACCAGCCTGCTTGGAATAAAAAAAAGGTGCTCACTGGTGACTTTACTGGCATTCCACAGTGTTTAAGTTAGACAGGACTACACTCTGACTGACTTAACATTGCATTCTGGTCACTAGATTAGGGCAGAAACCCTGTCTTTGTCTCTCCATTAGCTTCTCACTAAGATAGAAAGAAGAATTACAGATTGTCAGCAGGTTTGTCTGTCTGTCTATCTGTTTTTACCCCTGAAGAGCTGAGTGATGCATATAACCTCAGACAGGTAAAAAAAAAATATCTCGCCTTGCAGCATCATCTGGCCTTGTAGCTGGGATCACAAGTGAGTTCTTAGTGAATTAATTAATATGTTTCATAAATAAAATAATATCTATTTCATACCGTGATCAAAATCTATTCAATATTTCATACAGTTCCTCTTTAATTTAATGTAGCCCAGCTTTGCCAGTCTAATTCAAATTAACAGTATTCAAAGACTGACCTTATTTTTATTATTTTTTTAATTTAGTTATAGCTAAACTTTAATCTGGAAAAGAATCATAGCTTATATGAATTCTATAGCTTATAGGTTCCTATTACGCATTTTATTTTCTTGCTTTTCTTAAAGGACTAGATAGTCAGACTATGATCCTTCTGTTTATCTTTGGGTTTTTTTGTTTCCTTCCCTGCAAAATATTGTACTCTAAAACCAGAAAGATTGCAGATTTAGGAACTTAATTTCTGTGTCTCTGAAAACTTCAAAAGTGATCAGTGGCATTTGTGATGCAACACAGAAATCCAACACTGAAAGCTGAAGAGCTTAACATCCCCACTGACAGCAGAAGTAAAACATATGGCTACAGCTGCAAGTTTCTGTGCTATAATACTGGCCTGTACAGGTGACCATAAAAGTCTTCTGAAAGCTTTCTTAACTTCCCTGTCTTTCATAAGTATAAAAAAGAAATGTATCACCAGAATTAGTATGGGATATTTATTGTTTTGTTAGTAGGAAATAAAAAATATTTTTAATAAAGTACATCTATGCTGTTTTAAGCAGGAATATACAGAAAATAATCAAGAGTAAAGAAACATCACACTCTGAACATGACTGTATAGTTATATGCAATTATACAACACCATTCTTATAAAAGTAAAGAACATAGAGTATGTAATATCAATTAATTTATATAAGTGCAAATGGCTTATTTCATAAATCTAAAACCCCACAGTTTAAAAATTGCGAAAAATTAATCTAGTTGGTACGGATTTGTTAAAACTGTGTGTTAAACAGGAGGAAAAAATGGACTTTCTTGATAAAAAGATTTTGCCAAGGATAGGCTCACAAAATAAAGAAAAACCAAGCCATTAGAATGAGTGAGGATAACCTGGAGGTGAATGGCCACTAACATTCATATTGATGTTAGTTGAAAGGCTTTTCATTTTTTTCTGAAATTTCACTTACTGACTAACTTACTGATTTCAAAAGTCAAATATGAGTGTTAATAGCTTTATGCAGTCAAAAGGAGAGAGGAATATAATCTCTAAAGGTATTTTTGGCAATTTTACCCAATTTTAACTGAGAATCACTGCAATACACCTAAGAATTAAGCTACCTAGATGTACTTGAAGTAAATACACTTTTTACTTAAAGAAATCCTTTTTATGTGTGCAACACAAATAATGGGAACCATGAGAGTACCTATGTTATATCCAGAAAGGAAGATGTTGTTCTTTTCCAATCAGCTATCAGCTATTTTATGCCCCAAAGCCTTGTTGTTTTATTCCCATTATCTTAATTCTTCTGTAGGAAAAAAATACTTGTCCATGTATATTTATGTTAACCATTTTGGCTGAAATTTTCCAAAGAGCCTCAGGGAGTTGAGTTCAGTCAGAGATTGTTGTCTAATGCCTTTAAATCCTTTTGGGAACTTTATTTTTAGATATCTAATCCTTTTGCTGAGTATAACTCTTGACCTACTAGTATCCTATGGCAAGAATTTTTCACAGGTTTCTTTCTTTGTCCTCTTTCTCAAAATAGTATAACATTTATATATATATATAATATGCACATATATTAAATACTAGTAGAGAAACAGATGAAAAATGAAATATTTCCACAAGAAACAAATGAAAAAATAAGAAGTTTGGTACCAAATATTTTCTATTTATATTTGTATCTAGCAGGCAGTGTTTCCCCTACCAAGTCAAGAAAAAAAATGAAGACTGTAAAGGCAAAACATTGTATGTTTTGTTCCTTCTTATTGAGTTTAGGGATTCAAAGTTGCCATGGCGACCTCTTCACTTTTGCAGAAGATGTGATAGATTTGAATGCGGTAGAAAGTAGATGACAACAGCCAAAGCAATTGTCAAGTATTCAGGTGACGGAGGCTCATTTGGAAATAGTTACTGTATAGAGTGCAGGTACATGCTTCATTTCTTCTGCAAGAATAGCTGACAGGAGCAACTCATCCTTCAACTGATAAATCGGAATAGGGCACTGCTTCCCAACCTTAGAGCTGAAATGACAGCGTGCCTTTTTAATGAAAGCATTAAAGAACATACATTATTTAAGGAGTTTCACATACATGCGTACACCCATATACAAGCAAAAAGAATACGTCTTACTTTAAAAACTGGGAGCTTACTGGCATTTTCCAAATCAGCAGGGCAAATCAGCTTCTGTTGTGACCTTGTTTATTCCTATTAGCTGGATATTAGACAAGAATTCCCTGCCACCTTGACAAGGGCTTTGTTTCTGTTATGCTGTTATTGAATCCTATACAAGTGATGGATGAGAATGGTGCATGTCTGAATAAGCAGGGGGAATCATCCTAATGAATTATCTTCTGCATTGCAATATGCTATGGATGAAACAACATACTCCATATTAACCGATGTGACTGCTTCATTTCAAAAGCTTTTCGCAGTCGCCATCAGTCAGAAAGGCTGGTGTTTATACCTCTCACAGGAGGCATATTTATCTGACAAACTGTGTTGGGTGCATGAAACTTAATGTTAACAAAGCAGAGCCATGAGCATGTGCATATCAGTAAAATACAGCTCTGGGATCGCCTTAAGATTCCAACTTTTCTTTACATTCAGATTTATTTTTTTCTGTTGTATTTTTCCTTAGGTCAAATCAGTTCACTGCAGCGTCTTATTAACCATTACAGTCTCTTAGATTTAGTCAGATAGTCTAATTAGACTCATTCTTATTCTCCCAAAGATTTCCTGGTCACCTTAGTGCCATTTTAACACCAATGCTTATTTTGACATAGAACTATAAACAAACTTCATGTTTATTTTGTTTGGTAGTTTGTTTCATGGGCTTTTTCTTTAAAATCATGTGTGTTTACAAGCAATTTATACTGCAAATGCTTTTTATGTTCTGAGATCTAAGTCTATACTTCCCTGTGTGTTTGCTGTCTTTCAATATTTTGTGCCTGTTTGAATATTTACATTTTTGTTGACAATTAACTCTGTTGTCAACAAAATGAACTATTTCTTTTGATGTAAATTAGTTACTAATCTAAGTTAAACCCAAAATAATCACTCATGGCTTGCCAGCACTTTATGTGGTTTACAAAAAGGCAATAATTTGAAAAATGTGAAAAATCTTTTTCAGAAATGAACACAAGTGGTTTTTAAGTAGAGAGAAGCAGCAAAGATTTGAGGAATGATTTGTGTACTTAAGGAGAAGTTGGAAATAATAAGAAAAAGTTCCAATGTGTCCTAATTTATATATTCATATAGCCATTCAATGATAATTTAGGTCTTATTGGAGCCTTGTAATACACTGTGGAGCTGGGCTGTCTCAAGGCAATGCCAGGCACCCCAGCCAAAAGAAGTTGTTGTCAGTTAAATCCATAGCTGACATAAGTTGGCACAACTCCATCAACATTGATGGGATCCCGTTCTTCACATTGACTGAACTTGCACTGCACTTGTGAAGAGTTAGTAATTTTCTGGATAAGAAGGAACGCAATATTCAATTCTCTTGTATGGCCATCATGTCCATACAGGGGAGAGGTAGATGGACAATACAAAGTAGTAATGCAGTAAAGAAATCCGTACAGATAATGTTTTAAAATCATGCTAAGGACTGTAAGTTTCAGTGTTTTTTTTTTTTAGAAGATTCTAAAAGTATTCTGGACTAGGAACTTTGTTCTTTCTGTGATGAACAAGATTCTCAAATATTTTCTTCTCAATTCTGTAAAATTCTTGTTCATGAGGAACATACCATAAGGGCATTGTGGACATGAATGTTGCCCAGGCGCATTCTTAATGTAGCTAGTGATAATTATAGTAAGAAATATGTCACTTTTCATCTCCTGTCAATGGGGAAAAGAATTCTTGGCAACAGGGTGTGAGTTTTCTTTGCCCTCATTTGTTCATTATGAAATATTTTATTTTTTATTATTTTTATTTAGTGCTATAAGGGAAATAAATGCATTCCATTATCTTATTTTATTTTTTTTACTGGAAAAAAAAGGTGTGCTGCCACTGAGTTAGTACTTAGCTTTTTTGCTTTGAACTTGAATTGATCCCTGTCTTCTTCATACCCACATGAGTTTCAGTGCTGTGAAAAAATATATGGGCAACTGTATATATGGGCAACTGTATATATGCAAAAGCATCTCACCATTTTACTGGATACAACCTACCTTGAAATTTCTCTTGTTTCAAAAATTACCTATTAAAAATCACATGTTAAAACTTTTATAGCTACTATCTGCTGTTAATTTTACCTGGTAGCCTGATGAGTTGGAAATGCTTCCACAGAACAGGCAAGACTGAGAATGGTTCATCCAGCCATGGCACAACATGTAAAAAGGATGACCCAGTAGAAAGAATTCTAGTGATGATTCCCTGCAAATCCTGACGTTATTAGTCAGGCTAAATTTTAAAGCTTATATTGATCCAGCTGAAGAAATATTTTTGTGATATCATGAGTAAGTGTAACATTGTAATGGAGCTATAAATAGCTTTAGCTGAACTTTTCTTTTAAGGGAGAGAGAAGAAACCAATAATTCTGTCAGTACTAGATAAACTGTTCCAGAAGGTGAAGATACAGTTCTGATATAGCTAAAAAACGCAATTATGAGGAGAATCAGTAAAGATTTTTTACCTACCATTGCAGTACAAGAATTTGCTGTTGGCTGCCAAGTACAGAAATCACTGAAGATTTAGAATCTGTCCTATCCTGCAAGATACTGTGTAGTCCTGAGACACCCATGTTTTCAATTCACCTGAGAAGTAATTTTGCTCTGATATTGCTGAGATCCAAAACATTCAGTAACTATTCTCTAATTAAAATGTAAATTTTGTTTTCCTGAGTTTTTATTCTGTATATTGAATATATTAGACTTAAAATGGGATTTTCAAAGGTGAAATTTGAGTTCCTAGTTGGAAGATCGCATTTGCTTGTAATTTAACTTTAACTAGAAATGAATTTTCTCTTTTGCTTAAAGGCAGAGTTGTCCATTTTAAGCTTATTTATTTCAGCTTGGTGAGTGCAGGTTCCATTATGAACTAAAAGAATAATCCAAGGACAATACCTGAGTACAGAAGGACATGAGACACATCAGAATATCCAGATATTTCAGTACAGAATGGTTTTAATTTAAAAAAAAAAAAGAGTAGTAAGAGAATTGATTAAATATGACAAGAAAAACAACAACAGCAAAACCCAAACCAAAAGAACAACACAACTCAAGAATGTCTTTTAAGTTTTCTCTTTTTCTATCAACCATCATGAAAATTCACTCAGTTCATATTTGAAGTTCATATTCTCTATTTTATTTATTCCTATTTATTTTTTTTCTTTTTCATGAAATGAAGTAAAACAAATTACTTTTACAATTAGATTTTACAATCATACATGAGTTGTTATTTTTTATTTTACAGTAATCATGAGATCAACGTAAATACATGATGACAGCATAGTCTATAATATTTTTATGATACTATAACAAAACAAAAAAGTATAGGTCAGATAACATTTTCCCAATCTTCTTTATTTCATTCTTTGAGAATATCAGCTGTGTCTAAAGAACTCTCATGCACAGCAACCCTTTGGTGCTCAACATTTAAAATTTCACGGGTTTATGAAAAGTCTGTGTTACAATAATGGTCATGAACATCTTCCTACTAAACCAACATGTAGAGTTAAAAAAACAAGACAGTATTAATAGGTATTTCACTGACAACTGAGTTAACCTCGTGCTATTCAACAAGTCTAGGTGAAAAACTAAACACAGATAGAATGGAACTGTTTTCCCTGTGTCACAACATATTTCTGCAAGTAGAAGCAGAAAAGAGTCTGCTAGGAGAGGTTCCTCTCTCTTCATAGCAGGTAATCCGCTAGCTCATAGGAAGCCAGATCATGTCTGATCAGTTCTCATCATAAGGAACCTCGTAGTGAAATTAAGATTAATTTTAGTTGACTAAAGGTGTGAAGTGGGACATTTCATGAGCACATACATTTGTTCTTAATATGCCTGCGTACTGCAATTGTGGAATCAATATTTACTGGAGCTGACAGTCTAGTGCAGGTGTTGACAATTTGACTTAAACTGTTTATGTAATGAAAACTGAAATCATTGAGCTGTAGCTGTGTTTTGAATACGCAAAATAAAATCAGCACAAGCCCATCTTCTGTCTCGTTATACTGTTCACAGAAGGAAGAAGGCAGAGAGTTCAGGAATGTCACATTCTGCAACTATGGACCGTTTTAAGGAAATGGGTGGGGATGCAGGTAGAGAAGTGCAGAAGGGCACAGCCTCTAAGCTAAAAGGTTAATTGAAAAGTAAACATTTTCCTCTAGAAGTCTGTTCTTCTCCATATCTGATCTCCTTTGACTCCACAATCTTCTATTTTCCTGTTACCTTTGCAGCAGCACAGAATAAACACAGCAATCGAGAGAAGACATTGCAATGGAGATTTCCACTTATTTTTCTGATTCCACTTTCTTGCCGTCAGGCCCAGGCTTATGTTGCAAAACAGACACACATTCCGCTCAGCCACGTCCACTTCTTGAGTTCTGATTTTATGATGGGGCTTCCAGCAAAGGGAGAGACCTTCTCAGAAGTCAGCATCTCCCCAGATTTGTCTCCCATTGTTCTTTGCCTTGAATGCCAGTGGAACAAGAGCAAAGGTTCCAATAACAATAAAAAGAAACAAGCACTGATTACCAGAATTTGTCTAAAAAGATAAAGTGTTCTTACAGTGTTAAGAGTAGTTTCTCTTGGTGAAAATTCAGGAGAAAATGCATTTTAAATTCACATGAATTAATTATTTTCAGCATGATCAGCAAGCTAATTCCAGAACCAAATCATTAGGGATCTATGATGTTAATTCGTACATGTTAATAGATATATTTAATTAATTACTTGGTGAGTGTTTTATTGCACATATAAGCTTGAAAACAAAGTGTTCTACAGGACCAAGCTGTTCTGAATTAACACTATAAAAAGTGATGCAAATGTAAGTCTGTCTGCTTTTGGCTAGCAATACTTTTCCTCTACTTCTTCTTGTATTTTGTTCTACTATTTTTATATACAAATAAATCAAATTTCAGTTGAGAAGTTCTTCATCAAGCATGAGTTATTCTGAATTTCTTTTCAGCCATATAAGGCAATATAAAGCCAATACACTGTAGTGCATGAAGAAGATATAAGTTTTCAGCAAAACTACTGTGCAGCAGAAAACAGAAAAATTGTCTTAGCACTTTTTGGTTTCCTACTACTTTTTTTTTATTTTTCAGCTGCTTTTAAAAAATGCCCAATAAAGTAGATACCATCTGGAAAAAGGGCAGACAAAGTAATTCCGCATTCTTTCATTTTGTCACCTTATTTTTTTATTCCAGAAGCAGTATTCTCAGTAGAGTCAAGAAGATTTTATACAATATTTCCCCAAATCAATCCTTAAAAGTATGCTGAATTTTTATAGATAGCTAGATGAATAGCCCCTCCCTCCAGTTTCCATAAGATGGCTGTGCACAGTTTCAAAGTAAATATTACAGCTGAAGTAGAATTGATACACTGCTACTGTTAATACGGTACGGATACCTGCTGCCATCAAAATTGTCTACTGCATGACCACTGGAAGCTTGGCACATCAGTGAGATTAAATTATGATTCTATCAATAATACTGAGAGATATTTGGGAAGATGCTGCATTTTTACATCACAATATGCTATGGAAGTATGACCCTTGTAGAGCTTTGGAAAGTCTGGTTAGCACAGTGTCTAACTTTCAGAATGTTATTTGGGGGAAAAAAAAGAAAACAAAACAAAACCTAAAAAGCAGAAATGATCCACACACAATGGACTACTATATATATTCTGTAGACAGAGATTTCTTAATGTGATTATAAAATTTCTGTCAATATTCGTGATAGTTCAGGCTCATAATGAGAAAAATATATACAACTTCAATTATTTTATACAACTCCATCAGAGTAGGATTTCAGTTCAATCAAGTTAGGCCCAGACCTTACAATTATGGCAGCTACTTGTACAATTTTAATTTTTTGTCATTTCTTCTCATTCTTTTTTTCCCTTTCTCTCCTGTGATAATATGCGATGTGTCACACTGAGATTCATGTGCTTTACTTACCTAACAGCCCCTCCTTGTTCATGTAAAGTTAATTTTTTGTTAATCTTCATGCTTTTTTTTTGGTTCTGTGTTTGCATGTTGCTGTGATTTAGTCCGGGTAGGCAGCTCATCACCACACAACTGCTCCCTCGCTCTCCCCAGGTGGGATAGAGGAGAGAATCAGAAGGGTAAAAGTGAGAAAAACTGAGACAGAGATATGTCATGGGTAGAGTAAAAGACGTATATGAAAGCAAAGCCAAATAAGGAGTAATAAAAATGAGGTCTTTCTTCACTATTTCCCATCAGGAGGTAATTTTTCAGCCTTCTCCACTTGATGGAGACTTGAGAAGACAAATGCCATCACTCCCCCCTTCATCTTTCTTCCCCGCAGCTTTTATTGATGAGCACAATGTCATGTGGTAAGAAATGTCCCTCTAGTCCATAGAGGTGAACTGTCTCATCTGGATCCCCTCCCAGCCTCTTGTTCAGCAATAACTAGAACACCCCTAATTTATCAACTCTATTTTCAATACGTATTCAAAACATAGCACTGTGAGAGCTACAGTGAAAAAGAATTAACTCTATCCCAGCCAAAACCTGTAGGCAAGTGCAGTCATATTTAATATGAAGTGTAAAAGAATATAATACATTCTTATTTTACTGTCAGTATGACAGAAGACACCAAAGTAAATGTAATAGTTGTGTATGGGCAAACAGATTAGATTACATTAGGTGAAGCGTGTATACATTTCATACATGTTGACTCACCTTAGTATCTAATACAATCTGAAAGAACCTTATAATTTCCTGAATTAATCATATTACATTGCATTTTTTTTCACCCACAGACTACAAGTCTCACTTACATCCAATGTTAACCCTTTTCCAAGCCTCAAGATAAAGGATCTTTTAGAGTTGTTGCTTTTTTTTTTCTTTTCTAATTTTGGCACTAGATGGCAGTAAAAGCGCAATGCTACATATTTCTAACCAAAGTCAATAAACTCAAGGAGAACTCTGAGGCAGGAGAAAGGCTATCACTGTAAAACAGCTTGTCTTCAAAGGTTACCCAGAAGCAGGATATGCAATATCATGCAGAATCACTATGTAATGTAAAAAAAAAAAAAAATCCAATAGCTAAACAAAAATAACATTAAAGAGGACAGTATAATGGGAAGCTTTAACTAGCAGAATGGAGAAGGAGAAAAGCAATCTTAACCAGGTTATTTTATTCATTACCAAATGGAATTGTATTAAATAACTGAAATTAGTGATGTGATGAGTTGCATTCCGCTACTTTTACACTGGCTGGGTCCATACACCTGGTAAGAATGAACCGTTATAAAGAGGATCAATTTTCCACTTTCCTGTTCCCTTCCAGAGGAATGCAAGAAGCTCTCTTCTTGGAGTTCAGCCTGACAGTACCCACTTACAGGTTCCATTTTCTTGATGTGGTGGTGTAATAGTTTAATCTTTGTAATATTCAGATGCTTTGTAAGCATCTAAAGCTGTAAAGGAGGTTGTAGAGAGGTAGGAGTCTTGTTGCCCAAATGACAGGTGACAGGACAAGATGAAATGGCATCAAACTGTCCCAGACGAGGTTCAGATTGGACATTAGGAAAAAATTCTCCACTGAAAGGGTTATCAAGCACTGGCACAAGCTGCCCAGGTAGGTGATTGAATCACTGTCCCTGGAGGTATTTAAAAGATGGGTAGATGAAGCGCTTAGGCATATGATTTAGTAGTGGATTGATACAGTTGGAGTTGGTGATCTCAAAGGTCTTTTCCAGCCTAGGTATTCTATGTTTCTAAGATTCCTTTATGATACCAACAATAGTGCCACAAGAAAGTACTTTTATTTATATACATATATTTATACATATATACATATATTTACATGTACATAATATATACATATAAATATATACATATATTTATATACAATCCTCCACGTAGATGGTCTCCTTAAGGAAATAGCTTAAGCAGCCAAAGAGAACATTGGCTTTCTTTTTTGCCCATCATCAGATTGGTGTATGGCCTTTGGATCCAAGCAGATACACTCTCACCCTAGTTACTAAAACAACAGTGTTGGTGAAAATACCTTCTTCCATCATCTTCTAGGCAAAGGATTGGAACAATTCATTTCTGAAAGCAGAGAGCTTAAGTGAATCATCCATCACCACTAGATCACTTCTATGTATTCTGTGTAGTGAAAGCTAAGCAGATGTATGCATGACAGAACTTTTTGGACAAGAATGGTCTTATAAAAGAAATTTATTCTGGCTCTAAAAATTTTTCCCTCTATTTTATTTTAGAGTTTGTGGTTTAGAGAGGGTACATTATCCCACACACAGCACTATAAAATCAAATTCTTCTTGACAAGCAAGGGGTTCTCAGTTATGATCTTTTGTTGCAACACAGAAGTCTTCCAGATAGTCTAATTCAAGAGATGTATTAATAATTGTGCACCTCAAACTGAACGATCACAAAATGGGTAACTATCCCTATGGTTTGGAGCATACAGTCCAGCAAGGTGAATTAGGAAACTTACTTTATTGATTGTTATGATGCCTTAGTAGTATCTCATGTCGGACATGTGCTAATAGATTCATCAGGCAGGAAAAGAAAAAATGAGTCTCTGTACTTGATTAACCTTAGTTTTATTTATTTATGCAGGATTCTAGTTTGCCAAAGTAATCAAAGTTCTTTTAATTATCCTCCAAAGTCTCTTGCAAGATTTCACCTCTAAGCTGAGTCATTTCTACCAAGAAAGTGTTTCCATGAGCTGTCACCTTTACTGTGTGCTACACATTTGTCTAGGCAAACTTGTCATTTTTGGAAAAAGCATTTAATGAAAATTCGTGGGATTAAGTTGCATCCACATATCCTAAATATTAGTGTTAATTTATACAGCGAGTGCATGAGAATTTTGTGGCATATAAGATCTCATTGCAGGCAAAAATGAAATTAGTATTTACTTATTGTATTTCCTCCTCTGTGTATAAAATCAATTCATTATTGCCACTTGTTGGTAGTATACAGTGTTATGCAAATAAACTCAACATTTAAAAATTTTTGAATTTTGATTTCCCCTTGCACATCAACAATAATTATTAATACAAAAAAAGTGAAAGAGAAAAAGAAAATATTGCAGCTTATAATTTGTGAAACTGGGAGTTTTGCCCTTAAAGTAGAGTTTGTGTGCAGGATTATCTGCACTTTTCTTGTTTGCTCCTTCAGGACTGAGTGAAATAATAAGCATAAATGTTGTTTCCCCTGAGAGATCACCACTTGTAACTTTTTATTATGAAATTTAAGCTTCAAACATCTCTTAAATTACCCTTCTCTCCCTCCTCCTCTGTCTTCTGACAAATGATGATAATTCTTCTAAACTGGGATAGCTTCCCTCCAGAGCTCCACGTTATGGGTGCGCTGCAGTCTTTGGCAGGATTTTCTGAGGCATAAGCACAAAGAAATCTATAATTAGCCAGGGGTAATGGTGACCTTGTACAGCAGAAACTGGAGGATTTTCATGGCACACTCCCTATGCTGAGATACAGTTGCTGTCACAGGAGATCACTCTCCAGTAAATGTAGTTTACAAAAGCAAAGTAAACACCGACAACCCTAAAGACTGGGATCTTTGTGTGCTCAATAAACTATGGGCTTTACTGACTGGATTAACATAAGCCCTCAGATGCAGAAAAAAAAATGGAATCATTGAATCTCCCTGAAAATCTCGCATTACAGGGATTGTGCATTTGAGCTCAGGATGGTCTCGAAAAGTCATACTAGCATAAGAGCATCTCGAGACAGAGAACTTTTTACTTGTTTTGGTTTCCTCCTCTAGGAAAACTTTTGTAAACATAGAGTTTCACAATAGAAAGATATTCTTGATCTCCAGAGAACTGTGATTATCACCTGCAGCTTTTGATTTTATTCTTTGCTGACCCATTTTCATGTAAAAATCTGCAAAGCCTACGTTCTACTATCTCCTACCTGTAAATAACTATGAATATGACCATGCATTATTTAGGTTAAAGAAAAGGATTTTACAGATTTTATTGAATTCTAGGTGGTTTTCTTTGGTTGCTTTTGTGGGTTTGGCTTTTTTTTGTTTTTTTTTTTTTGTGGTTTGTTTTTTTTATTAGAGGTTCTTATGGGTTTGGTTTATATTTTTTTCCCCAGGCTATACTGTACCACAAACCTGCTTGATATTTCTTTGGAAGTTGGGTTTTCTTACTTCAGAAGCAGCACTCACATAAAGCAGAGCAGAATGAACAGCTCAAATAGTTCAAATATTTATTTGAACTTGTATATTCTTCTACAAAACTGTTAACTACTATATTTGAAACAAATAAAATATGATTTAGCTCATACAATTTGAGCACTGTGAAAATGAAAACATTTTGAAAAAGGTGTCTTCCACAACACAGATTTCCACATATATTGTAGATCTGCCTTGACAGATATATGATCTGCTGTTATATGTTAAATGTTTATTCTAAGGTTTTCTAGGGTGAGGTATTTTTCAGGCTACAGCAGACAAAATGAGTATCAAATACTTCTGCGTATCTTATATCTAGAGCACTCTGACAGCAATCCATCAAGAACAGAGTAAAAAATAAGGAGGAAATACAGACAGTGTACTCAGATATTTCAAACTTTACCCTACTGTTAGTGTGAGTATAAGCCCTATTTTCTTTTTCAATTTTGAAATGTTGAGGTGTAGCCAGCTATACCAATTTTGAAATGCCTCCAGTCTGACTGAACAGCCAAGGCTCAAATGATCTTTAAGAACATGTAAATATATAGAAATTGCTACAATGAATCAAGCCTCTATCTATTTATTTCATCCTCAATAGTCAGGATTGACTATGTCACAAAAAGACACTAAAATCTCCACAGAATAATCTGCCTACAGGGAAAATTTCTTCTGAATTCTTATTACATTGTGCCTAGCTTATATCTGAATGCACAAAGATTTATAAGCCCTCACTTTTTAATCCAAAGTAATGGATTGACTCTTGCTTATCTCTTGGTCTTGTTTATGCCTTGAAGCAATAAGTTCAATGGGTTTATTATTCGCTAGGTAAAACTTTTTTCCCTTTTACTATTTTTGGTTTTGTTAAATACAAAATGCAAATGTGGCTATGAATCCCCATTTCTTCTGAGACTTCCTCAGATTTATATTAATTTGGTCGCAAGCTAGCTAAACGGTAACAACATTTTGTGGTCCAAAACTATAAACTTCAGAAATTTCATAACTCTTTAATTAATATTGAAATACTGGTTTCCTATAGTTTTCCTTCGTTAAATGTAAAGCGTTTCAGGACTGACAGGTGGAAGTCGCTGTAAAAACAAGTGTGATACCATCTTTTCTCTGCAGTGTTCCAAACGCAAAGCTAAAACTGAATCACAGAATCACCAGGTTGGAAAAGACCCACCGGATCATCGAGTCCAACCATTCCCATCAATCACTAACCCATGTCCCTCAGCACCTCATCCACCTGTGCCTTAAACCCCTCCAGGGAAGGTGACTCAGCCCCCTCCCTGGGCAGCCTCGGACAGGGACCAATGTCCCTTTCTGTGAAAAATTTTTTTCTAATGTCTAGCCTGAACCTCCCCTGGCGGAGCTTGAGGCCATTCCCTCTCGTCCTGTCCCCTGTCACTTGGGAGAAGAGCCCAGCTCCCTCCTCTCCACAACCTCCTCTCAGGGAGTTGTAGAGAGCAATGAGGTCTCCCCTCAGCCTCCTCTTCTCCAGGCTAAACACCCCCAGCTCTCTCAGCCGTTCCTTTTGTTCTCCAGTCCCTTCCCCAGCTTCGTTGCTCTTCTCTGGACTCGCTCCAGAGCCTCAACATCCTTCTTGTGGTGAGGGGCCCAGAACTGAACACAGGATTCGAGGAGCGGTCTCACCAGTGCCGAGTCCAGAGGGAGAAGAACCTCCCTGGCCCTGCTGGTCACGCCGTTTCTGATCCAAGCCAAGATGCCATTGGCCTTCTTGGCCACCTGGGCCACTGCTGGCTCATGTTCAGTTGCTGTCAACCAACACCCCCAGGTCCCTCTCCTCCAGGCAGCTTTCTAGACAGACTTCTCCTAGTCTGTAGCAGGAGAACTGGGAACACTCCTTGCCATATTTGTTCACAGTTTGAGAGACTAAAGGGGACACCTGAGTCTCTATAGTTAACATCGTGACCAAGCTTAACTGTAGGCTTTGTAGTTAGCCAGTCTTTAAGGCTAACTTAAAGACTAGAAATCTGAGCTTGAATGCATTGTGCTTCCTAAACCAGCTAAAAAAAAGCTGGGCAAATTTTTCTTAATTTAATACCTACTGACAGTTTGAAATAGTGTATGTCTATGACATACATTAGTCATAGAATCATAAAAACATAGAATAGTTTGGGATAGAAGGGACCTTAAATATCATCTAGTTCCAGTCTTGCAGCCATTGGAAGGGACAGTTCCCACTAGATCATCTAGTCTAGATATGCAATTTCTCCCTAGCAATTCTAAATACTTCAGCTAATTTAACTTTCGGTATCAGAAATCTTGAAAACTTAAACACTAACTGAAGAACGATTGGTTGTACTTCAATAGGCAGACACTGTACTACTTATCCTTGCATGAACACTATGTATGTTTGCATTACTTTCTCTCTGAAGTTGCAGATAAATTCAAAAACCTTTTTTTAAATGAATGATAGGACCATGTCTTCTTGCAACTGATATAATAAAAAAAACAATCATCATACTCCTTCCATGCCTATAAAGAATTAAAACAGTAGATAACTTCCCAGTTAAGTTCAGTGCTAAGTTCAACTTCTCATCTCCTTTCCCAGACAAAATCATCACTTTCTTTGACTATGGCAAGTACATCACTTCTGAACTCTCTGAGTTCTCCGCTCTCTGATATATCAAAGAAGAAGTATGTCAGTTAAACACTGATGCAGAACACTTTGCACACTGTGTGTCTAGGAAAAAAGCCACTATTGTTTCAGTAGCTAGTAAAGCAAAATAAAAACAATTTAATTTTGTGTAAATGCTGAAAATTTAGTACCTGCTTATGTCACAGTCAAATGTAAATCAATATGTTGTTTCCAAATATACCTCTCTACTGTTGTTAATTGTTGTCTTCTCCCTAAAATCTCTCCGAGTTGTTAAAGCAGAAAGATGTCTTAGTGACTGCAGTAAGATAAACAAAGAACATAACTGATACACAAACAAGTGCAAGATAAAAAATTACATTCTAGTTTCTAGACCTCCATTGCGCAGTATTTGATGAGATGTTGGATAAAGCAACAATTTAAATAAGGCTTTAATATTTTAACTGTGAACAGTAGCCCCAATGGAACAAGAAAAAAAGAAAAGGAACATATTTCAATAATCCAAATATATGTTTTATAACCTACCAAAACATACTTTTAGTTTTAATTTTATTTTTTTTTACTTTACATCTTCAGTAGTTTCAGTTTGTATACAGTCACATACATTTGCATACATTTAACAAAGAAAAAGTGCCCAAGGTAAGAGTTTGTTCAGTACAGACTTTTTCTGCCTTTTACCAGAAGCCATGGCAGGTGATACTAAACCTTGCAATGCTACCTTCCCTTTCTCTGAGGGGTATTGAGCAGATTAATTAGTTCGTGTCTGTACAGCACTTTGAAAGCACTCAGTGCTATATAATTAGTCCTATATATTACTAGGATAGCCTTGAATATCTTCAGTGACTCTGCTTCACCAATTTCCCTTGGCAAATTATGTCACTCTCTAATTGACCTTGGTCTTTGAAGTATTTTCTTAATGTCTAATTTGATTTTAATATTTTCAGATTTTTTTCACAACACAATGATTGGTTGAAAAATTTTACCTATTTGAAAGATACTTTTCAAATCAGAAACATCCACAGAACAACCAATTAACCTTAGCCAGTAGGAAATTAAATAGCAATTGAAAAATGTTCCTATTGTAACAAGTATAAAAATCATCTTAAATATAGATTTAAAGAAGTAGACACAGGAGATACTCTGAGTAAAAAAAAAACTATAAAAAATCTGGGAGTCTTATGAAATTCAAGTTCTACTACACTTTAATGAAAATGCTTGCAAGTTATAGGTTAGCTTCACTTCTATACCTTGATGTTCTTCCTCAGAATTTTTTTTGCCTTCCTCAATGTACTTATTAATCCTCTTATTATGTAAGTACTTAATCACCCTCATATCATTTTTTTGGTAATATGTGGCATTTTTTTTGGTGGAAATGTCTTTATGATCCTTACATATACTGCATATTCATATTCAAATAGGAACGTAAATATTTATACAGTCATTTTCATACAGTAAATTTTCAGTTACTTGATATCGGATTAAAGAAACATGGCAATTTATTGGCTGAAATTTGACTGGAAGTGAAATGGGCAATCTCAAAAAGACCTAAGAGTTGAAAAAGGAGCCCCCAACTGACTTTCAACATAGACAGGAGGGAAAGGTATGGTTTTCACCTTTTTTTCCCCATCGTGTACTTAGTGGAAAGGTGACCTGTTGGTCACGCCGTTTCGGATCCAAGCCAAGATGCCATTGGACTTCTTGGCCACCTGGGCCCTTAGTGAAGTCATGTTGGCTGTCACCAATCACCTCCTTATTTCTCTTGCTCCGCAGCAGATTTTCAAGGAGATTCTGCTCCATAATCTTGCCAGGCACAGAGGCTGACCAGCCTGTAGTTCCCTGGGTCTTCCTTTTTCACTTTTTTAAAAATGGCAGTTACATTTCCCCTTTTCCAGTCAGTGGGAACTTCACTGGACTGGCATGACTTCTCAAGTATGATGGATAGTGGCTTATCAACTTCTTCCACCAGTTCCCTCAGGACGAGCAGATGTATATCATCAGGTCCCACAGACTTGTGCACCTTCAGGATCCTTAGATGTTATCATACCTGATCCTCTCCTATAATGGGGGGTTCTTTGATCTACCAGTCCCTGCCTTTGCCTTCTGTGACTTTAATGATGTGGCTAGAGTCCTTGCTGGCGAAGACTGAGAGAAAGAAGTCATTGAATATCTCAACTTTCTGCATATCCTGGGTAATCAGGTCTCCTGTTTCCTTCTGGAGAGGGCCAACATTCTCCCTAGTCTTCCTTTTATCACTGATCTACCTACAGAAGGTATATAGAATCCTCAGCAGAAATTTTGTTTGCTTTGTTGCTTTAATCCGTGATAACAAAGGGTTTCCTTGTGGACAAGATTTGTGAGCTCCTCCTCCCACGTTGAGTCATGCTCCCTCCCTTGCAAATATATGTTCGTTATGACCACAAATAGTTTTTGTTCCCAAATTACTTTATTAGAAATTCCACTTTAGCGGAATACATTGTTCCTTAGAAACAGATAACACAAAAGTCATGACATAAAACCAAACACCAAGGCTGTCTTGGGTAACAGCTTACCTTGAAAATCTGTCCTCTGATAATATCCTATAAACAAATGGGGAAGGAAAAAATAAATCATAGTTATGCATGTATTTAATGATTGTAGTGAACCATTACCAGAAAGATTTCAGAGCGCTATGGAAGTGAGAGTTCTTGCCGGATTTCCCCAGCAGCACAGGAATTCTCCTTGGAGTACAGTATCCACTGCTTCCCTCAGATTAATTTTATGATTTTTCAATGGATATCAGGCAGTGGCACTAAGCTGCACCTAACTGTGTTTGTAAAGTGGCAGAGTACAGCCTGTAGTTCATAAGTTGTAAGAGACCTTGGCAGGGATGTTGTTTTCAAGCAACATAATGTTTGGAGATAGAGTCCCCCGTGATCGATGAACACAGTCCAATCTGCCTCCTCCCCTACTTCCAGGGCAGTTTGGCTGTGCCTGTGGGAATGACGTACGACTTCAGGGCTACAAAAAGTTATCCACTCTCAGCAGCTGTGATAGGGATAAGGTGCCATTTTCCACACTTGCCTGAATGCCTCATTTCAGTGTCAATTGTGCCAGAATTGATGGCTTGGTGAGTGCAAAGACCAAGCTGTTTCATAGTGCTGTGTCAGTCAGTTCCTAAACTTTAACACCATTCTGAGGTGGGGGTGTGTCCTTGATGAGTGTCCCTACTAAAATAAAAGCCAAAATGAAAAATACAGAGCCTAACACACCTCATCATTATTTCATAGAGTCATAGAATCATAGAGTCATAGAATCACCAGGTTGGAAGAGACCCACTGGATCATTGAGTCCAACCATTCCCATCAATCACTAACCCATGTCCCTCAGCACCTCGTCCACCCGTCCCTTAAACCCCTCCAGGGAAGGGGACTCAACCCCCTCCCTGGGCAGCCTCTGCCAGGGACCAATGACCCTTTCTGTGAAGAATTTTTTCCTGATGTCCAGCCTGATCCTCCCCTGGAGGAGCTTGAGGCCATTCCCTCTCGTCCTGTCCCCTGTCACTTGGGAGAAGAGCCCAGCTCCCTCCTCTCCACAACCTCCTTTCAGGCAGTTGTAGAGAGCAATGAGGTCTCCCCTCAGCCTCCTCTGCTCCAGGCTAAACACCCCCAGCTCTCTCAGCCGCTCCTCATAAGGCCTGTTCTCCAGCCCCCTCACCAGCTTTGTTGCTCTTCTCTGGACTTCAAAATTCTCTGGAAATAAAAAAAAAATCCAGGCATTGTCTTAAAAATCTCTTTGAATTGAGCACTTATCACTAGAACAACAAGATATTTAAGGGTGATGTAATTCCTGAAACATTAGATTTCAGGAAAGATTTGTTTCACTAGTCCTTAGACATTTAACATTTCATACAGCAAATGGTAATTAGCGCAAAGATAGTCTTCAGTCCCACGAGGGGATGTTGGCTTTCACATAACCAATAGCTATGCCAAGCAAAGGTTACAGTTATTTATTGCACTGCTTTCTGTCTTCTGTAAGGTTTTATTCACAGGATCACTTTTCCTGGTATGTATTTTGCATCTTGAAATCGAGTATTTGAAAATAATTGGTCAGTTGTCTGCTTAAGACTAAAAAGTTTGTCTTACCTTAAAGTATATGTTCCACATTTTAGCATACTGAGTTTGTTTAGAGCACTAAATGTGTTACTTACCCTTCAATATTGCTTAGTCAAAGAATTGCTGGGCAGCTAAAATTAGAGGAAAGGGCTAATTACTTATCGGTTCAACTTTTAGCAGGTTTTGAGGCATGGTGAGATAGTGATCATCTATTTTTAGGTGAGCTATACTCAGGGCAAAAATAATCTCAATCCCTTCCAATCCACATTTAACTTTTGAAATACAAAACATCTCTACTTGGTGCAGGATTTTGAACAGACAGCACTGTTTGAGTGTAGTTGTCAAGCTGCTTCTTTGAGCATAATGTACAGCTTTCCATGGAGTATGGAAGTGGAAAGAGAGAAGATGAAAGGCTGTTTATTAGAAAAAGTCCTCTAACATGGGCAAGCAGGTGCTTTTATCTTTTGTTGTTTGCCTCTGTGAGACCATTCTACTGTATCACATCTGTTGGGGTTTTTCACTTATTTTCCATACACATATGTGATATTTTCTATCATACAAACATCAAATCCATAGTTTTGATAATTCCTTTGTAGAGTTACCTTCCTGGGGTAGTTATGAAAATAAGAGCAAGAAGTTTATATTTGCTGCTTTAGAAATTTCACCTCCATGTGCTGTGTGCTGAGTCATGGAAAAAAAAATAAAGCAACAACAGAAAAACAACAAACAAACTAAATGACATCCAAAACCTGAGCTGGCTAAGGACTGGAGATTAGTTAGGTAATGTATTTCTGAGTGTGATTGTCTTTCACCATCAACTATGTTGTTAAATTTTGCATATTTGTGCCAGGAGAGAATAAGACAAACAACAAATAGTTTAGACCCAGGGCCTTAATTTTGCATGGCAGTATTTGAAGAGTATGTTTAAAATAGTGTTCCTTTTAAATTCTTCATAAAATCATGACCATTGCTATTGTATCGCAGGTATTTCCAGAAAATAATTGCCCCTAATGACAGAGACAGTATTTATTATACAGTTTGCTGTGTTTTAGTTGATTGCTAGTCTGGAAAGGATAAATATCATGGGAACTTCTGGCAATTTAAAGTCAGCATCTTTAATGCAGCTATAAATTGCATAAAATTAAGCAAATCTAGCACAGAAATATGTGAAAAGACATAAATAGAATATTTTAATTGCCTGTCAGTCACAGTGTGCTTGGAAATATTTCAATTATTTATACTTCCTTTTCACTCATGTTTTGACAAATCATAGAAAATTTGTTAAATTTCAAATTGTTATTGCTTCTTTTAAAATATATTTCTAAATTGTGAGTCTGTGTTAGGGGAAGGGTCCATCTGCAAATACATTCCTTTTTTTGTGTTGATAAATAATAAGATAGAAAATAAACCTTCTGTTTCTAGCTTTTACACATAGACTATCATGAATGTTAAGTAAATTTATTATAGAGATTTAAACTAAGGACTGAAGTCTATTTAGGAAAAGATCATAACTAAGATTAAGTATTACAGAAATCTTGTGTGAGATTCCTTGTACAGAGTATGTGAGACAAAAACATATGATGAATTTGAGGAAGAAAACTAGAGTTGTTAACATTTTAGATGAAGTTAGATTATAATGAACCGGGGCCTGGATTGGAAGGTGAATTTCAGGAGAGTGCTCAGATCCTCTTCACTGATTTCTCACGTCTCTTAGGGCCAGTGTGTTGTAATACAATTAGCATTTTGTACTCTAAATTTCACAGCAAATTTAACTATTCACAAGATGAAAAGATTCCAGAGTTCAATTCAGCTCTGATACACAGAACACAGAAATTCTGCTGGTGTTACATGTTGCGAAGCCACAGGCATAGTAAATTTGTTATTTCTATTGCTGACAATTTCAGAAAAGAAATGAGAAATTAAAGGTTTGAATGCTGCTTCTTATGAAGCCTGTAAGATGTTCAAGAGAAAAAGAGGCAAAGAAAAAAAGAAGAAAAAATCATGCATTGCTGAGCACTGTCAATTCCTTCAGGAAGTTAATACACTTATCCAAAACCCAAATTTGTTCTGCACACAGATTTGAGCCAGTTCTTGGTGCAGAATGGAGTGATTTACTCTACTGATACTGTAATTGGTTAAAATAACACCATACAATAGTCATTAGATGTCATTAGACATCATTATCAATCAGCTAGTGCAGTAAAAAGCAAGGATAAGTATTATTCATTCTTGGAAAGAAAACTAAGAGTAAATTAAGCTGTTTTAAATAGAATCGAGTTCTAGTAAAAAGTATTAAAACATAACTAGAAGTATTCACGTTTCTTTTTTAATGTTCTATACCTGAATTCCATACTTCTGAGAGAACTTCAGTTATCTAACATCCACAAGGAAAATAATCTCTTTATTTTAGTTAATATCCATAATTTATACTCAAAAATATACAGAAACTTTACAGGCTTTAAACAGATAGATAATATCTACTCATTAATTCCCCCTCCTCCAGGTTTATATTGTGGAAATATCCATATAGACATTATAGATTCCTTTATTTGTATGAAGTCGTGCTAAAAGATAACATACAATTCTGGAGTACTGCTCTGAATCTAAAGGATTTAGTCTTTCACACCATCTTTCTAGCAAATTTTCTACACTAGCTGTCAAACCACTGGAGTACACTACAGAATATTCACACAATCAGTCTAAGATTATACTTTTAAAAAATAAAAAATTACAATAAATATACCCAGGCTAAGCTACGAACAGGTTAGTCAATTTTGACTTAATCCAATGATATGTGGACAGCAGAATAAATATTCATTTTCAATTAGCCACTAATTATAAATATTACCTGCACGTCACAGATACTCGGCTCTCTAATCTGTAAACTAATTAAGTAGCAGCATCTACATACAAATTAGAACGCACACTGCAGGAAATAAGGATATAAAGTGCTAGCTAATTTCTCTAGCACTATGTTTCAATACAGAATTCTAAACCAGGATTTGCTTGACATTTATTTTCAGCTCAGCACACACTGTACATATATGTACACATGTTGATAAATCAAAATATCCACAAGACTAAAGTAATAATATTCAAACACTTTTTAAAGAAAAAAACTGATATGGCTCATAGCCTGTGATTAACAACTTGGCATCCACATAAGTCAGATATCAGAAAACTCAGAGCTCAAATATAACCAGACTACAGGAAGGAGTGATTTACCAAGGGAATAATGCAGCACTCTCACAAATGCTGGCAATTTAATTGCATCCTTAAGGACAGCAAAATATCCTCAGTTTATTGAATTTTGGTTGCTTTGAAGTAGGAACTCCAAAATAGAGACTCAGGGATAAGTTTAGCTGGTTCCATGCATGCCTTTACTTAAATATAGACAAATAAATGAAACTTAGACTAACTAAACCAGAAGGATTAATTAATCCTCAGGAAATTTCCACTACTTAATGCAAGATCAGCCAACAGCATGCAACATTCAGTCAGTAGTAAATAAATCCAACACCATTGCTACTGAGTGACACATCTCCCTCTATTCTAACAATTTCTCTAGTGAAAGTTCCCAAGTGATCGGAGGGAATAATCAGTCATGCCTCTGACTCAATCAAACTTTAATGATGGACACATCTATTATAAAACCTCATGCAAGTGCAGCACTCCTCATGGAGCATAGGCCATCCTTCAGAAGAAATTAATTTTCTTCAGAGTCTATAATGGGAATCTGTGGTTGTGCTACTCCTTGGGCCACTCGCTGATCCAGAATAAGTCAGGCACATTGGGGAAGAAGAATTCCCATAGTAAAGTTGCAGTGATTCAGAGCATTAAGACACTTCCTTAACGTACCTGAAACTGCTGTGTTTGGGAAAAGACCCCTGAGAATGTGCCTGGCAATCAATTATCTCCTGACACCTGGTATACCTGATACCTGGATTGTAGCAATGATTCCAAAACTGTTTTGTCTGGAAGGTGCTGGAATTGTGCAATTGGTAGAAAGTATCATAGAATACTGATTAACCTCAATCATCTATGACTGTATGATATGCAATCCTAAATGAGACCTTTAGAGCTTTCCAAGAGTGCAGTGGTCTGCACCCAGCACCTCCCGCTGAACTGAGATGCCTTTCAGGGTTGTCTACTGAGACGGGGACCAGGGAGAGGCCATCAAATAAAAAAAAATGTACTTTAATATTTTCTTTTAATATATTTCTTTTCTTTTTAATATATGTCGGGTGTATGCATGGCTACTGGCCCTTGGGTAAATCCTAAATGGGAATCTCCCCAAAGTCATAAGCCTTCTGCTTTTCTGTGTTCCAACACGTGTTTTGGAAGTTAGGAGTGTATATTTCAGTTAGAGGAAGAAGTTAACCAGATGGCAGTGAGAGGAGATGTCAGCCACAGCTTCTTAGCATACATCATGAATGCTAGGGGGAAACCTGAGGTGCTGTGGTCTTCTGGGAACAGATTCCTCAAGGAGCAGTCACTAGAGTATTTCTTCAGTGCATTGACAGCTTACAAAACTTTTATGTTGATCACAAAAACTCTGTCAAGTAACTTTAATGTTCAGTAGACACAAAGCTCTACTTTCCACAGGGCTATGATGCTCTCAATAAACTTGTTTATTGCTACATCAGGCCTCCTTTCAGCTCCTTTTCACAAATTTCCCTTTTAGGATATATCTGTTCCACACACCGAGACAGATGATAACCTTTCATCTTATCTCACTGTCCTGGTTTCTTGATCTGTAAAATTCGTCTTCTAATGGATAATTGGAAGATATCACACTTGAGATTTTAATGAATTTACATTGGTCAAAAACAGCTTTAGAGACTGATTCCGCATGAGGATTAGCATTTTCTATTATTTAAAAAACCCCATAAATAATTAGGATATTTTAGAAGATTTTGTTCATCTAATTAAAAATAAATATTATTTTTTATGTTAAACCAGTCTTGTTATAAAATAGTTTTTCTGCTGTTTTCTGAGCATGGATATCGATAATGGGTGTTTAAACATTTTGCTTAGTTTGGTGTCATCCACAGCCTTTGAATGGACTGAGAAATATATATTCATGCATTTTTAAAAAATTCTCTAAAATTAGTCATTCCTGAACTTGGTTACCCTTTAGAGGTCAAATAATACCTATTTTTGGCCAACTTTAATCAAAGCATTTCATACTTTATGCATACTCTATGAGGGGCAAGACTAAAAAGTATTGAAACTGAAGAGTGACAAAATCAGCATCAATAAAGCTACTCTCCCATTGAAACCGCTGTATGACCTCAGTAAATCTGTGTAAACATATGTTGATAACCACTAAAATCAGAAAAAGAGTGATGAAAGCCTATTATGAGTTGTTATATACCTGGGAGTGAATGATTTTTTTTCTATATAGTCGATTTTTTTTTATACCTGCTACAAGGATCTATGCATATTTATTAAAAATGTTTAAAATGGAATACTGCAATTTCTATCCTCTCAGTGTGAAATATACATATTAAATACATCTATTAATATTTATGTATTAAAAGGTTCGTAACTGTATATGCAGATAGTGGTTCATAGATTTCTATATATACAGCTAAATGACGAGTTCTTAATTTCAAATTTATTTTCAGTTCAGCTTTCAGTTTACCACACTGTGGTTTTTTTAGTACTTCATGTTTTTTCTTTCTCAGACCTCCACTTTATGTTCCAAATTAACTATCATGAAGCAATTTATTAGGAATATTTTAGATTTAAGATAATGTTGTAAAATAATAGCTGAATTTATTTCTGTTTATTTTCTTACTTTAACTGCCACTCTTTAAGGAAACCTCTTGACATCAGGATGCAGAACAATGTTGTATAAAGTAAACAAGCAATTTTCAGGTCTTTATTTTCTTATAAACATCTGTGTAGGCTTGTTTTTATTTATGTAAGACTAATTGTTTAGGAAAGGCAAATCCAAAGAAATTGGTCTTTTTAAAGCCTATTATATGAATGAAAAGACCCTGAAACTCTAAACATAAAATCAATTCTTTATTTAGGATACTATGTCTGGTATTATTGAATACTAATAATTACCCTGAAATTATTCAGTAATAATGCCAGTAATACAATAGATGATAACTTATATAATTCTGATGTTTTTAACTAGCAATAGATATTCAATCTTTTAGCAATTACTGAGGTTAAAAAATGGATCAGTTCTTTCAAAAGGAAACTTACTTCTTGATAAATTGCCTAGGTAATTACATTATCTAGAAAGTAATTTGAAGGTCATCAGTTAGTGTGCTAACTGAAAATAGACATTCCTCTGTAGGTATTTTATAACAACACCTTTTAGAATATGTAATAATTTCTGATAATTTTCTTTATGTTTTCTGAATTTTTACCAATTTGAGAAGTAGCACAAAGAATCATAATACCATTGTTTCAGCAGTGTGAAACAGGATATTGCCTGGAATATTCTGTGATTGCCACCTGTCTCTAGCTCAAAAAATGCAGAACACACCCTAGAAATGAAGCCAAGACTTCTGGATTTCAGAAATTATTTTTTCACACAAACTCCTTGAGTGATTACCTTGAGAAAGTCATGTAATCTCTTTGTTCCAGACTCTCAAATGTGCTTAGGTATATAGTTTCCATTATTTCAATCAGACTAGTGAGTATCTACAAGCCCCAGTTCTGTATGTGAAAAATAGAGATTCTGCTTCTATATGTCACAAAGGTCTTCTGTGTATTTAGTCAAAATGTATTCATTAATGTACTTAGTTACTCTGGTGGTGATGGTTCTGCCTAAGACAAAGCGATTTAATTCTGTAATCGCCACATAAAACCACTGAGACTAAGAGCTAGAAATTAGTCAAAAGGTAGAAATATACATAGATAAGAAAAAAAAACCTGAAGGATTTAAAGAGAAAAATAAATTGCTTTTCTTTCAAATTTGGAAAACAGTTTTTCACGTCAGAAAGTGCAAGACAACTGCTAGCTAGTGGAGAAAAGGATGGTGGTTTCCAAGGGAATTGTTCCAGCACTGCTCTCTCCAGAGGCTCTTGCATCTTCCTGTGAAGTATCTGGATCTAATGCTCACTGTTATTATTAGTCCCAACAGAAGCTGCTTAATATAAATGCCCTCTTTTTTTTTCAAGTAAAAATTGAAGGAAAATTCACATCCTATTTTTTAAAAAGGAATGTATTTTAGATGAGGTTTTTCAAGGAATACGTAAGACTTAAGTCCTGAGACCTTATTGTAATTCAACAGAAATCAGATTTTTACTCCTTTAAAGTGCCTTGGAGAAGTTCAGGTCTAGAAACTCTATTTTGAAGCTTTTTCTGATGCAGAATGCATGGGAAAACTTCCATGGTTAGGGGTCTTAAGGGTTGTATCTCTATGAGCTGATAACTTTAAGCAAAATATATTGATCTGTGAACTGTGCCATGCATGAAAACACCAGCAGTGCAATGAAGAAGTAGATATTATTGTAGGCACAGTGGGCTCCATTGCACTTCATAGTGGAGGTTAACACTGAATACTCATTTGCAAATTCAGAAAAGATAAGCTTGCCTGCGTGCACACTGTTCATCCTTCTCATAGATCAATAGTCGATTTTGAACATCGCTTGGAAAGTATTCAGAAGGCAATTTGATGATTGCAAAAAGGTAGAAGATTACTGCAGGCAACTTAGTGTAACTGCTCTTCAGCTGAAGAATTTGGAGAATTTCAAGCAGTGTCAGATACTCAGCAAATTTAACTGCAGCAGCTAAATTGCAGTGGAAAAAAAAGACCATATTTACTGTACCACTTCGAGTGAAATACTGCATATTTAGTGTGGATTTCACAGTTTTAAAGGTGTAAGAATATGGAGTTGGAAGAGCAAGAATAAGGTAGAAAAGAAATCAGTTTAATTATTTTCCTTAAAACATTTGCTAAAAGCAAGAGAATGAATGCATAGACCAATATTTGGACAGTAATTCCTCAGTCAGATCAGAGTGCTAATTATGGGAAATAACAGGGCTTTAAAAAAAATAAACAAGAACCCTCCTTCCTAAACCATTACTATGTTCCATTCATTTCAACAGAAAACTATATCATTTAAATGAACTAATACCCTGGATAGAGGAGTGTTAACAATGCCTTCTAACCTGTCAAGGATGGGTGACCTAACTAAGAACGAAAAATCTTCATGCAAAAATTTAATAAGAGGACAATTTCTGAATGATAGTGGAAAAGCAATTGGTGCTGTCTATTCAAATTGTATCTGGAATGCTGCTTTTTTACTTTTTATTTCAAATGTTCTAATAAAGTCCTACAAGTTTCTTTCTTGGAACTAAGATTGATCAGTGTTCATAGTATAGTTATAAAATTATATCAAGTTCTGTAAATCTAGTGCTTTATACTTAACTTTAGAAATGGATGGAGAATGTTACTTTACAAATTTCAGTTAAGCATATAAACAAAAAAAGGCAAAAGGGACAGAGGGAGATTGTATAGACTTAAATCTCACTCTGGATTTTGGACACAGTTCAGTCATGAAAATATTCATCTAGATCTCTGCTACCCAGATGCCATGGCTTTGAAATATCTCTCTTTGATTTATCTACTATAGTAGCTTAGAACATGTTTTGGTTTTACTTTAGATAGCAGGAACCAGCTCAAACTCTAGTCTGCTAAATCTTGATCCTGCTAGTAAAATTATAGTTGTACTCATTTTGATTATGCAGCAGGTTAATAGAATCTATACGTATTCTTAGATTTCACAAAAAAGAAAACCACAAATAACCTGCTTGATTTTCTTCCCAGGCTGAAACTTTGAGCAAATTTGAAGTCAAGGTGAAGCTCTTTCATGCATATATTTCCTTTATTATGACTATCATTGCCATAGATCCTTAAATCTTGGTTCTACTAATTGGGTAGAATTTTACCTGAAGTCTATTTTTCTGCCCTATAATTGCATATGCCTTTTCCATCAAGATTACAGGATTGGAAAAAAGAAGAAAGAAAAACACTAAAACACCTCACAACTTTGATCACAGGGAAAAAGCAGTACCTTAGCACTTATTTTATAATTATAAGGTTTTAGATTTACTCTATTCATTGAAGTTTTTCAAATTAAGGTAGTGAAGTAGGAACCATACCTAAACTGATGGAAAAAATTAAATAATATAAATTAAATAATATCTGGGTTAGTTATGTGTGTCTTAAAGCCTCAATCAACTAGACCGTTGCAAAACAGTAGACACAGCTTCTTCATCATCCTCCCCTCCCAGCAGCCAAGGATCTTAAAGCACTTCCAATGCCCACAAGAAGAATAAAAAGCAACATTTATTCCAAATTCTCAAAAGCTTTTGCTACAAAAGACACCTGCTTTCAAAAGATTAGTGTCCCTCACATGAAGCTCCTGTTACAGTTTCTTGACCTTGTTAACTTTAGTTGTTGCAGACTGCTCCAGCTTACTGACTCAGCCCATCTGGCCCTCGAACAGTTTAATATCCTCTTGTTCACTCTCTTCTCTCTGTTCTCTTTATCTCTCTTCCCCAAGTCCTATGAGACTCTGATCAAGATGAAACTACTGATGAACTAGAAAATGGGATGTATTCTGATTCTGAGCTTAAACTCTCACATGTCCATGAGAAAGTAAAGTAATAGTTCAAGAATTGTGGAACTAACTAAGCAATGAATATTTATTTACTGAAAATTAAGTCCTGAATAACATTATTTGGTTTATGTGGTCATGTGTGCATATGTGATAAATTACTAGAAAGAGAAGAGAGACAAAACAGATTGATATACAGCAATAGACACAAAACGCACAACAGAAATTTGAAAATGCAGTAAAAAAACCCAAAAACCTCTTTATTCCATAAGCATGTCACTCTTGCTATGCATTTCTATTGCAGTGATGTAACTTTCGGTTATTTCTTATAAGGATAAATTTGTTACTTTCATTTAAAAAACTTTTTGCTTGGGCTGGATTCTCTGATTAATAAAGAAAAAAAAAAAGCTGGTTTTCTAAAACCATAGTAAGAACAAGAGGGCAAAAGCAGGAAAACAGGAATGAGAACTATAACCTGAATTATATTTCAGCTATGTCTCTAATCCTTTATCAAAACTTAAATGGTACTACTTTTTCCTCTGGCATCCCTTACTAGGAGTAAATATGCTCAAGGTTAATTTAAGGGGTATGTTCTGCTTTTTCTTTGTGCTTTCCATGAACAAGGACATACTCTTTTACGTTTGCATTTACCCATATATTAGAAAACTATATTCTAGATTCTGGCCTCCCTAGGAGCTGTAGTGCTACCTTAGAAGTTGTTGCTTAAGGTGCTTGCTTTGTCTGGATTCGAGGACTCTTTCTTTAATTACTTTTCCTTGGTGTACTGCCAATACAAGATGAGCAATAATGGAGTCTGTCTTTCACTTTGCTCCATGCAACTACTGTCTCACAATTAACAAGCTGAACTAACCTTGAAAATAGACGAAAGCCACGTCCTTTGAGGGAACAGCCCAGAATACATGCTCTGTGGAAAATAAAAAAAGCTAAGTAAATAAAGCCTTATTTGAGCTGCAGCTGGGATTATCCAAAACAAAGATTTAGTCAACTTCAAATGTAATTTAAATGACAGCTCCAGTAGTGCCATCCAAAACCTCCTTGTTCAACATGTTCTCCCTTGCTCTGAAGATGGCTTGAAGCATCACTGATGGTAAAAAGTTTATCCTTGTGTAGTGTGTCCTTTCTGCGTGTGTTCAAACCTTCCCCAGTCTTAGAGGTGTAGGACCTACATCCAACCTAAGCTTAGCAAGATCTTCTCTACAGGGTCCCCTAAGGATCTCAGTCTAATAAACTCTCTGATCACACCAAATATGCAGCAGTTACAAAAGACTCTTAGCAAAGGTACAGATGAGGTTACTCTTTATTATAAGTCTGTTAAAGGAAGTGACGGTGCCTAGAAGACACATACAAACTGATGTGTAGTGCTCTTACTTTTAGGCAACTGCTTGAATATTAATATGGTATTCAGCCCATCAGAATTTTAACCCTTACCTCTCTGGGAAGGATTTGAATATGTATCTCCTATCTATGAGAGACAGAGAACTGTGGTAGTGGAGGTCTTCTAATCTTTCCAACAAAAACCTTCCTGAATGAAAAAAAAAATATATGTCAAAGAGAGAGCTTAAGGATAATCCTGTACCTCTGTGATTAGATCACTCTTTATATGACAGAGACTTAGTAATTCATGTTTCTTTCAATGCTGACATTGTTATTTTAAATGTACAGCCTGGTCTCAAAGTTATTTTTATGATTTAGGATCTATTGAAATACATGCAGCAGAAAATGCAGTGTTGATATAAAACAAGAAGGAGGGAGCATTTGCTACTCTTCAAATTCATGAGCAAGGCCTATAGAAGTCTTTTTGTTAATGCTTCCTACTGTTACACACAATGCACTGAGGAACAGTAGGTATTAGCTTAGTGAAGCTGCTGTGAATTATTGCCAATGTCTAAATGGAAATAGGTATAGATCTTGCCTCATAATGGAATTACACCAAGTTCTTTTTTGCTTTATTCCTTTGTGTGACCTCTTTCAACTCAGTGGAGCTACACAAATATAAATATAGGGAAAAGCTTGTGTAGAGTAACTCTTCCTTAAAGAAGTGCAGCTATTCTAGCCGAATGCCAAAGCATTTGCAAGGAATAAGAGTCACAGAATTAAAGGTTACATAGTTCTTTAAGGGACAGGAAAAAAGAGGGAAGTTGTTTTATCATTATTGACCTTTTTTTCTCCCCCCAATACTGAATCTATTTTTAAAGCTTATGGATTCCATCAGAATACCACCATTTCCTGCTGTACTCTGAGAGATTAAAAATGTATGAAACTAACTGGTAGAAAGCTCTTAATTAACATATGACTGATACAAATAAAGATCAGAATTCTTTCTGTGTCAATTATGAAGTTTTCATCAACAGTGACAGCAAATGCTTTATACACAGGACTGAAAGAGCACAGAACAGATGTGTGGACAGCTAATGCATTGTCTTAGCATGACTTGTAAGACTGAGTGGGAGGGGCTGACTGATAAGATAATGCAGAAAATGCAAATATCATGCTGAAGGAAAAATGCCACTAAAATGTCAAGAAGACTAGCTTGGACATGTCAGTGTCAATATCTGCTCCTGCTAACAATGACTGGACACTTCACATGTACTAAGTCTTTTACAAAAGAAGTTGTAGAGGCTTCCAATTACATATCTTTAAAAATTAAACATTTTAATTTTTTTTTATTTTATTTTTCTACTCCTTGTGATTTACACAGGTTTAGTGTTTTAACTGACTAAGACATGCATTGACTTTGAGAAATAAGGTATCTTTTGAATACCTGAATGCCCTCAATTCCTCTTGACAGCATACACTCTTTTGCATGAAATTACTATGTTCTAGTACTGTGAGGGAGGCATAAAATCCCAGGGACAGTGGAGAAAGGTAAGAAGATTCTGTGAAAGAGATTTTTTTTTTAGATAAATATTAAATGCAGAAATGAAATGGTTGAGAAGGCCAAGAAGAGGAGAAAAGAAAATGTATGCATTGCAGTACATTGCAGCAGGTATTGATCAGAAATTTCAACATCTGGAAATCTAAAACCTGAATTAATTTAACTTGATGCTTGACAAAGATCTCCAAATTGCATAGTGGGCTTTCATCAGATGCGACTGTGACACTCAGTAGAGAACAGCAGCAGGGATGTTTGGAATTTTTTTTGTGGGTTTGTTTATTTTCTTTTATCATTTTCTTATTGTTATTTAAATTGGTTCTTTGAATTGAGTATTGCTTTGAATAATGAAATCACTGTAAGCAACTGTTTTTTTGTGTTCAGAAACAGACCTGTTTCCTCAGCAGAAGCGTTGGATCCAGCAGAGATAATAACAGTGGCCCAGAACCTGTATAGCTTGCATTGCACAGGATTGTTTCTCTTAGGTTTAGATATTTGAATTTATACTTTGACATTGACTCTCACTTTCTAGCACTCCCTATATGTTTTGCTCTTGTTCTGGAAAAAAATTATAATCAGTAGACAGATGTTACAGGGGTCATGCATTTCATTTCATGGTGCTGTTTCCACCTTCAGGGTAATAAATATTGGGATCCTGAAGAAGTTGCTCTTTCAGTCTCTGAGCAGACAGTGTATTCACAGCTGTAGGAGGGCTCAGCAACCTCCATTGTCTTGAGTTGTAACCCAGATATGTTTTTACAAAGGATGGGCTGTTGAGATAAAATTTAACAGCAATGATGTTAGAGCTGTAATTTATGCAAGGCAATACTTAAGTTAAAGTTGAAGTACACTCAAGGTAAAAGGGAAGAATTAAGAAATACAGTTTTATATTCAGCCAGGCATTGTTTATAAGTGTATGTATATATATATAAAAAATATATGTACCAATTCTGCAAATATTTATTGACAGAAATGCATCTTTATCATACAGTAAATGAAATTGTGTTTCTATCACTGATGTCACTACAATGAAGTTGTGTGAATGTAATAGAAAAATATGGACAGTACATATTTGTTGGACAGCACACCCCTGTTACTGTTCTCTACTGGATGCTGTAGTCACATCTGGTGAAAGTCTGTTTTCCACAATACAATTTGGAGATCTTTGTCAAGTATTGGGTTAAATTAATTCAGTGTTTAGATTCACAAAGCTCTGTCTGAGCACACATTTACATGTGCAATGTTTAAGTGCCACACAAAAATTAAATATCCTTTCTGAAACAACAAACTAAATCACCTGCACTGAACTCAAACAATGAAATTATGAAGAAAAATCTTATAGAAACCCAAATTTCTCAAAAGAACAGCAATATGGATTGGTACACAACTAAATAAGTTATATTAAATCATGTCATTTTCACAGTTAAAAATACAAAGGAAAAAGGCAGAAAATAAAAAATAAGGTTTTTTCGATTGTGACTTTCATGAAGTAAGCACACTTAGAAAATCCTTGCATTTTTCTGTCATAATAATTAGCAAGCTTAGCAACAGTTCATCACATTTTTCTTTGCTTAGTGTTATCTGTTCATAGTCATCTCTCAGGAAGATGTCTTTGTGATGTGACATCATCTTCACTTCAGAGACATGTACTCTCAAACGTAAGTATGTCACTGCAATTGCTAAGGTGCCATACAGATTACACTTCAGAAAGAAATAACATTGAGACTAAAGTGATACTTTGCCTTTTGCAATATGTTTGACAAGATTGGAATTGCATTATTTCGCTCTGTGTGAGTATGTTTCCTCAATTAGCTTTGTGATCTTAAAGTATCATTTTGCAATTCTTGAGCAAGATGTTTTTTTCCAAATTTTGGTTATTTTAATATGAAATAATTTGCTTTTATCTACATAAATTTCTCTCCTCTACCCCTTCTCCTCCAGTAGGGGCATATTTGCATTTTTGAAATTGCAACTTTATAAGAACTGGGAATCTAACATTAGCAGGGTGGTCCATTAATTTCCATGTCTGTGATGCAGACTTGTTTCAGCCCACTTCCTCCATCATTTGTATCTATAGCATTAATTACAGTGCCAGTGATGTAGTAGAAAGTGGTAAGTACACTTGAAGCTTGTGCAGAATTCATGCTACGAAGACAATAAGATCCTCCAAGGGGATAATTGCCTCACTACAGGGAGTGCATATTGTTTGGCATCTGGTCGTTTTGTTGTCCTTTGCTTTCTCGCAACCGGTTGACATCGTACATATTAACAGCAGAACTGATTGGTTACAGAGCAAACAGTTTCAGTCATTCATTTTTCTTCCTAAATATATTAGTAGCAAAATAGTTGAATGACTTGCAGAGCACTAATGGAATAAAAAATGTTTGCACTTAAGGACTCAATGTACATTATAGTCTAAGTTTTAGAACGTGTTTAGAATATTTCTTTATACAATTTCTATTATTTCAGTGAATGTTTATTTCAGAAGTAACTATATAAAGTAGTTTGTGCACCAGAAATCCCACTTTTAAATATACGTGGGACCTTAAGGCTTCTGAGTACAAGACAGCAGCAAAGTAAGTTTGCAGAATACAAAATAGTACTGAGCATCTTCATCTCATGTTTTTTATTTGATCTTAACTTTTTATGGCTTCATTATCTATAAACATGCAAGTAAATCTACGTACTCCTCTGAAGCTCAAGCTATGTGTTCATATTTGATATAAAGCAGCATTTTCCACTGAACTGCTCCAATATTAATAATGCACAGGTTCAGTAACTTGTCCAGGTTTGCAGTGTAATAAGCTCAATATCATTCATCTGTGTTGGTTGACACAAGTTCATACATATTTTCTTTTTTGTTGTCGTTGCAGATATCAGCTAACTTCTCCTGTTGAATTTTATGCAGCAGTAGGATAAAGGGTGCATACTTTCAACAAGAGAAGTATTGGCTTGATATCTTTGCTGAAGGAATAAATGGAACAATTTCTGCATGAAAATGATTAGTTTGTTTTACTCTTCATACTTTAAAATAAGAATGCCACCATTTGGTGATTATTCCAACACTACCATAATACTCTTGAATATTTTACATCATTCTTAGATAGTGATATCTAGCTTTAAATATACTTTCACAGTACTAAATTCCTTTATGTTTGATAGGTGCTAGGATCTAAAACTGCTTTTGCGAGACTTCTTTTGTTAAATATATTTTAACTGAAAATATTTTTATTTAATGGCAATAAGCTGTATCTACTTAAGTGGTTTTAGACACAACATCATAAAGCAGAAGAATTGTATCACTGACAGTGTAGGAGATGAAAAGTGTGTTAAAACTATATTCTGCAGTCTCAACATATTGAGTCTGAAAACAATATATATTCATAGGCACCTGGACAGATATATATTTTTCTCTTACCAAAAGTAATTTACTGTACTGGTCAAAATCAATGAGTTTTAAAGAATAAAATTAGTCTAATAATATAGTTCTTATTCCTGGACCAGTGTAATGACAAGAATAGAAAACTAAACATTTCAGCAATATAAATATATATATTTTTACTTAAATTTCTAATCTCAGTCTTCTAAACTTCATGGTGAAACAGATCAAAAATAATTAAAAATCTGACCTATATTTTGTATACAATATGACAACTGAATGTTAAAAAAAATTATAAAAGGGATTGCATTCAGAAAATGTAAATAAACTAATCAAGTTCATTGCAATAATATTTAAGATAATGACCCAACACATCACTGAAAAATCTCATTTAGAATGTAGTCAGCGTAACAGCTCAACTCCCCCTTCTACATGTCTTGACACTCACAGCAGAGGCATCAATATTCAGGGGAGGAAAATAAACCCTACATTTGTTTTCACCTGAAAATGAACTTGTACATCTTTTGTTTGTTTTGGTTTGGGGTTTCTGTTTGTTTGTTTGTTTAATCTACTTGGAAAATCTGTGTAGTTGATGACTTACTCATGTGTTTCGTAAAACTTCTCACAAAGCAAATCGTTTTGGTGAAATAAAGTGGATACAAAAGGCTAGGAGATTTTCTCACTTCAGGTTTTATTGATAGACATGAAAACAATACTGACTTTTCTCATTCACTACTTGACTTTAAAATCATTAAAGAATATCATTTCATTGTAATCCCAGTTTATAATTCATCTTTTACATTGTGTGAAGGGGATGCTCTTCCAAATACTGCTAGAAATCCTCTCTATGAACTATGTAATAAAGGAATGCACAAGAATGAACTATTCTTTTTTTTTTACTGTTGATACGCAGCAATTAAAAAAGAAATGGAACAGTAAAATCTATAATATCTTTTCCTTGAGACAGATTATTAGTAGTGGCTTTCTCTTTGAATCATATATCCACGTTCTCTGTTGTCACCTACTGTACTGAAGTTCAAGTACTTTGTAAATTCGCTTTACAGTCTGTTAATACCTTGAGGCTAGAAAGTGATTGGCTTAGTGCCTGGACAGTGATGCCAAACCTGAAATATCTTCTAGGCCTGTTAACTGCCACACACTTGTTTCCATTGCTGGAGGAATGCTTAAATGTAGCCAAAAGGCAGTTTTCTTTGCTTTTTCATAGGAACATCACATCTCAGTTTTGCAATCCCATGCTATAAACAGGAACTAAAACATAGCTGTGTATCTAGGGTCTGACTATTGTTTCTTCTGGTGAATGACTGAAAAGGAAACAAAAATATTTTGGCTAATTGCCATTCCTTTAGTCACTAGAAATGAATGAGCTTTGAGATAATGAGACAAACTGCATCACGCTCACTAATTAATTTACCCTATATATTGTAAATATAAAGCACTTGACGATGTAAAATATTGCTTATTGATGTGCAGAAGTTTTCTTAAAAACAAAGATTGTCCCTGCATGTGTATAATCACTGAAGGTCAAAAGCACACACAACAATTTTGTTGGAACTGCTTACTGGATGCTAAATGAAAATGAAGCTGTTCTTGCTCTTCAGTCAGCCAAATGTCACTTAAAGCACTCCAGAAATAGTTCAAAATGTTAGCACAAATTTAATTCCCTCTTCCTTACCTAAAATTAGCTTCTGCTGCTTAAATCCCCTCCTTTTCACCTCTTTCTTTTGTTTATGCTCATTCTTTTTGTTTTTTTATTTTTGTTTTTTTTTGTTGTTTTTTTTTTCCCACTGTTTCTTTTGAATTGTGAAGATACGAACTTTGAGAAGAGGGCTGATCTTTCTTTCAAAACACTGTGTGATAGTGTGTAATACAGTTCAAGGTCGAATTTAAAAGTACTTAAATGATTCTTGCATGCAATTTTCTGTAAAATTAAAAACCTTTTAAAAAATGAAGAAATCACACCGGAGAATTATATTTATTTGGAAATGGTACTCAGAATTGATATTAAGATCCTTACAGTTAAGTGAATTGCTTTTAATATAGCAAAACCTGCATTGATATAGCTAACCTTAGGGAGAGGGGCTTTGAAGAAATTTAGGATTCTTGTTTCCCCTCATATTTTGTTATTTCCTCACAGGTGGGAAAACACCAAATGAAAAAACATATTTCTATCCCTAATTTTCTCAGTTTATGTTCGTATAGTTGTATTTTCCCACAATTCCATCTTATGTCTTTCTCTTGAAACCCTTGGATAATAATTCTTCTCTTGCCCTGTGTCTACTTCAATGCCTTTCTGAATTCCCTATCAGCAAATAGATTTCCTCTGATTCAGACATTCTATTTCTCTCTCAGATACACATGGTAGTCCCTACACCTACTTCTTACTCCCCGTGCTCTCATTTGTCCCACAAATGAATGAAATGAAGAAGAAACATAAAATGTTCGACAGAAAAAAAAAAACAAGACTGAAAACCCTCTATCTTGGGAACCAAGAGTGGGTGGGGAGAGACAAAGGGATGGTTAGAGAACATGTTGTAACCTATCACAATGATACAAGGCACAGCTTGGTTGCTTCACTCAGCATGAGTTGACACATGCTCAGATATAAACATTTTCTTACCCTCAGTCAGAAAATGCCAGTGTTCAAGAGTGAACAGCAAGTCAACATTAAGACAAGGAGCAATCCCACAATGCTTTGTCTGTGAAGAAGTTTTTAGGTAGTAACTACCTCTTCCAAAGATCAAGTTGGTGCTTGAAGGAACCCATTTCTTATTTTCTTAAAACAGAGATGAAGTGGAAAAATTCCTGTAAATAAGAAGAAATAATTCTTCAAATATAAGTGGAAGAAAATCAAAATGATCAACGAATCAAATTTGGTATAATGTAATTATAGTCAATATAAGCTTCTAAAATTATTAAAATATGACAAAGCAATGTCACCAGCAGTAAATTATATCTTTATCAGTTACATGAACTTATCTTTGAAACCCATTAGAAATATTAATTTTATTTCTTGTATACCATTTTTCTGTTATCAATTCACCTCGTGTGAGACTCAGAATAGTTCTGTAGTGAGTGCATTAACAGTATTGCCACATGTAGGTTTTTTTTTTCTTCCAGTTTTAAATTAATATTACCTAATCAACCCTGTGGGGAAAAATGTTTCTTTTGAAAGTTGTGGCTTTGGGAGCACAGCCATTGTCAGTCTTGTTGCATTGTAAAGTACTGAAAGAAAATGATATTGCTGTTTCAGAAATAGTTATTTAGAGTTTATTTCCAGAGAGGTGTTTTATTATGGCAGGGTGACAGCTTAAAACAAAGGTAGGGGTGCAGGATCTAGACATTCCCTCAATTCACTATCCTGAAAATAAATGGATTACCACAGCACGAAAGAAGAAATTGTATTCAAGAACAGTCAACAAATCTCTGTGTGACTAGTTACTGTGAGAGGCTTGAAATGATGAAAGTTGAAAGTGACTTTTGTGCTGCTCAAAGACTCATTCAGGTGTGTAGGGGGTGAAGCTTCACATTTCCTGTTAATAAACTGGTTTATTTTTAATTAAGCAATAAGGTATGGCAATACATAAACTGTGCAGCATTAATTCATAGTTAGTGCGCTGCTGCTAGCCATGAGGCTGAAGGATAAGTCACCATCAATGCAATTAAGCATGAATTCCCACCACTGAGTGTTCATTTTTAAGTGTCTTCTGGCAACTGTAAAAATGTTATTATTTTGAATATATTTATATTGTTAATTAAAGGGTGCACAAATATAATTTTGTTTTAAACCAAGCCCAATTTATTCTGTTTTTTTAAAGTCCATGCATTTGTTTAGCAAGTGAGGAATTCTTACGTGTTCTGTACTAGTTCTGGTCACTTGCAGCGCAGTTATTCCTTTACTTTTATCATTTTTAACATAGTTAGTACACAATAAAATAATTTCTGGCATATTCTTCATTTTGGAGAGGGTATATTAGCACTGGGACATGTCCTAATAATATAAGCTGGCAACAACTTCTGTGTATATTAACATCACAAGTCAGTTTCTGTGATGAGATAAAATGTATGGAATAACCTGCATGTGGAGCACATTAAAGATTAGATTTCTTTATGCTGCTGAAAACCAATTAACAACACAATGCATTGTGATACAATGCAACCACCCCATCTTGTAAGAGTAATTATTCATCTCTTCCAAATATTATTTCAGGATTTTCTTTTCCATATGGTATGCGAAAGAAAGTCATTGACAGTGTTGAGTTTCTGTGTCTGCCAGAAGTGCTTTTTGTTAAGCAGTAAGTAATTCAAGAAGCAGATAAGTTTTTACGTGATTAGCTAATTGAATGCCTATGAGGAACAGGTAAATTTTATTATTCATGTGTAGTTCATGCCTGTGAATGTATTACTGCTATTATTTTTTGTATTAAAGTGCTATTTTTGAAAGACATAAGAAAGACAAGCATTATTTTTATTACTAGCACCAAAGCGTAGAAAACAATAGAAGTGCAGCAGTGTCTCCTGGCAGCACCAAGGTTACATCTGGCCTGAAAACTGCTCATCATGTTGATCACTCCCAGGGGTTAAGTAATCCATTTTATCTTCACAGAGGACAGTAGCAACTCAAATTAGGAACTTCATTCAGGTAGGAGCACTTATGCTCTCTCTCATGATCACCTGAGGTGGAAGTGTTACCCATCACTAGAGCTTTCATTCATCGTGTATGATCTGTTTAATATAAATTTGATTTAAATAAACGTTGGATTTTTACCAAGCCTTAAATAAACTGGACTTTTAAATTATTAACATCCTTTCAGAGAAGAGGAAAGACATTGGTGATTTTTTTCTGTTTTCTTCTGAACTTTCAAAAGAACCAACAAAATTCCTCTGTAGCTCAGTAACTGTCTACAGCTAAACTTACCTCACATTTCCTTGACAACTTCACAATCTAGTCTTCATTAATTTCTCCCCATCTTAAATGAAACTTAAAAAAAAAAAGGAAATCACTTTCTATTTTTGTTTAAATAACTTTAATGTTTAGTAGCAACAAGGAATTATATATCAACATATATCAATATATATCTCTATTTTATTGAGAAACAGTTGAACTTTACTGGTAAACAAGGCAAATATGCCTTCTAATATTTTATGAATATGCATACAGAACAGTGAGAGGCATCAGTACTGCTCATCTGTATGATTCACACACAGTCAACGTGCTAATGTTGATAATTGCTTCTAGTCATAAGCAGAATACACCACATTTACCTTTCCAGGTCAGTCTTAAAATTACTGTTTGTGCCACTGATTTTAGTATTTCTGAAAGTAGAATAGGATAAGTAGATAGACTCATACTCTACCTATACAAGAAGCAAGAAGATTGACTAATAGTGGAGTTCGGACATGGAGTAACTGGACAGAGCAACTGGAAAACTATTTTACCCAGTGATGTGAAAGGTTTAAACTGAAAGATTGTATGTTGTAACATTGACAGGCACTAAGGCTCATGCCTGCCTGAACTGCTCAGATTTACAAGAAACGCATTTTATTGCTGATTAGATTGATAAGAAAATTTGTACCATTTTAACAACTTCACACAAAATGTTTTATTTAAAAAGTAAAAAAAAATTAGAGCTAAAATCTAAATATGATTTGTAAAGAAGGCATATAAACAGGCACATAGGTAATACCCAGCTAAATATGTTGAACATAGCATCCTTCTCATCCTGGTTAGCAGAGATGTTTTAGACTCTAGAAACTTAGTAGTTAAAGGAAAAATCTGAAGAAATAAGTTGCAATGTATGTGTTTGAATAAACAGGTTAATAATCTCTAGTTCAGCCAACCATTCTGGTTCATATCTCATTTTAAAATGCTTATTGAATTTATTTGTCAAACTTATAAGCGTAAAGCCAGAAAAATTTTCATGAAGATATTGTTGTGCCATCATCACACAAATCTAAGATATTTCCATTAGCTATATTTCTTTACTTCTAAATTTGTGATTTTTTTTAAGCTTGGCTGGTGCTCTGTCTTTTTTTTTTATAGCCATATAACAAGATTTAGCTTGGTTTCTTTGTTTGAGAAACATAACAGTGTGGAGAAAAACAGGCATCGATAACCAGCCTTGTAATGACTGTGGCCCAATACTTGAAAATCAGACCTTCTCTTCATTATCTAGAGTCACTTTATGCTTGACATAGGACGAAATGTTTGTAAAAGACTATTAAATTGATTGTACCTTGTGACTGGAAGAAGAGAACAATAGAGAAGGAGGAGACAGAAATGGAAATAAAATAAACTCTTCAGATTTCTGAAGCACTCACATGAATTTTAATAAAGGTACAGAAAGTCTAGTGTGGTAGAGATGCTTCACAGACTCTTCACAGACAAATTGGCCAATGCATGCAGCATAGTGCACTTCTGGAAAGCTGCAGAATAAAAACATTATGTCCCAACATCTTTAAAATAAAAATATGCAAAATTATTCACTTGCCATACATATTGAATGTTAATGGCATTTAATACTGAAGTTTATTAACCTTTTACATTAGTGGCCAGAAATGAAACACACTGGGAACTAATGCATGGCAGAAGGGAAAAATATTTCTGACGGCTACTGGGCTCCGTTTGACAGTTAATAAAAACAATCAAGTCCATATTATGTTAGATTAACCAAGATCTGGATTCTACTTGACAAGTCATTATTATTAAAGGCAAATGGAGGGTATTTTCAAATACACCCTGGAGTGATGCATTTTAAAATATGTATGGCAAACTCTTGAATGTCAAGGACATTTTCTGCAGTGTATAATGGAAAACTGCATGTAATATGCAGTTTGGGAGCGATTTTATGTACCTCTGAAGACCTCAAAGCATCACAATGAAATTTTTATTGAAAGCTATCATACTTGGTGCTGGGACCAAGTGTACTGCAGGTATTTATGAACAGCAATCAGTTTGGTAGCTCGGTACTTCTGCTAAAGAAGAAAAAGAGCAGAATGTGACCAAATAGCCCATCTCCACTTTTCTGCTTTTTGTTCATTTCATTGCCTGTGTTATTCTAACATGTTAGCCTAGGACTTTGACTTTGACCTTAATATTCTTCGTTTGAACTACTCAAAAAACTTTCTAATTTTTATCTCGCTGTTTTATAAAGACGTTATTTTTCAAAAGTCTGGTGGATCCATTTTCTGGCCTATCTATCTCCAGGAATTATTTTATTGAAGTGAGTTATTTTCAGTTCACCATTCCTTTGCACTAGTGTTTACAGTCAGGTAAGGGTTTAGGCAGATTTTTCTTAGTGAATCTAAAGTTAAAGAGCAAAGATTACGTTGCAGTAGTCTAGGAACTGTAATGTTATACAGAAATACTGATTCAGCTTTGTAGTTAATGTCTTCAACAGAGAATCTCCTTCATATTCATTAGAACAGTTCTGTTTTAGCAAAGGAAGAGTATTTCCTCAAAATACAGTTGTCATTACTGAAAGCAAGTTGCAACACATGATCTCCTATGATGTGCCCATCTCTTATTGTATAAAGCCCATCTCCTTTCTGTATAAAAGCAATGCAGTTCCTCAGTAAGTAGCAAAATATTAATGAAAAGACATCCAAAAATTTTATTGTACAACACAGAAATATTTGATGCCAGTATTTCTATTTTTCAGTTTCCTTTTTAATTCAAAGTATTTTAACCTGTATCAGTCTCCAGATCACTGTGATCTACTGATGTTGGTCAGGAAAGAGTATTAATTTTCAAATGCACCTTTGTACTTTGGGCACCAAATATCAACAGTGTACAATTGAACTAGGACATAATTAAATATAAAAAGTAAAGAGCAGAAAAAAGACCAGAGGTAAAAATGATCATGAATTAACATGCATCTGGTGCTTCTAGGATATATGCCTGCTAGAAGGAGGTAAGGTGGCAGGGCGGAGCACAGAACAGCTCTTCTTCTGCTTGAAAAATGTAAGATAGTAATGATGATTATTTAATATGTCCACAGCTAATTCCTGCTTTTTTGCCACCTTTTATCATGTCTAGAGAAGGGCCATGAAAAGGACATTAATATTCTTTTCTGTGTATGGCAATATCATCATATCTAAATTTAGATAATTTCCTGTAATTTGCCACAACTTCTTCAAAGCTGTAACAGAAAATTCATTGTTCTCTGTTATCTTTATTAAAAGATCACCTTATCTCTGTAACAGGAGGGACATGAAAAAAAAAAATCCAATTTTTATAGTCATTATAGTGATAACAAAGTAATTACCTTACTGCAATTATTCTATTCAGTTTAAGATTTACACAAATCCTGTGTATGAAACAACTAGTAATAATAGGAAAAAATATCACTCCAAATGGAAGCTCTTCTTGATTCAATTTATTAATTGAAATGTGATTTGGTACATAAAAGACAATGACACATTCATTAATGGATAGGATATGATGTAGTTTCATTGAAATAAATATGCTTTTGCCAATTCAACACCATCTGAAAATGCAAAGTGGTGCCATATTTCATGCAGAATTCTCATAAAACTGGTGGAAACGTCGGACAACCAAGAGTCTAGATTCTTCTTTTGAGCAAGACTCGTAGGTCTAAATTTCAAGTTGTATTAATGATGTCAGTGGAGCTGATTTGCTTGGACAGCTCTTAAATATAGTCATTATCAGCCAGTCCTAATAACTTTTACTGAGGCCTTTGTCATTGCCCCAGTCTAGGAATGGGTGAAGGGTGTACAAGTAATGCTGGATGCTCAGTCTTGCCTTTCTAACTTGTCTTCCAATTTTTACCAAGCAGCATTGCCTGAAACTGTGTGTAAGACTCTAATTTATTAATATTCCTAGGTAAAATATTCCATTCAATTAAGAGAGCAAAAATAGTTAACAAAATGTTTGAAGAAGATAAATAATTACCTCCAGGAAAATCTTTATCAATCCAGCAAAATAATTTTGAATGTTAAGACTGTAGGAACAGAGAGACAGAGATAAACCATTTAGTCTATCATCTTATCTTCCACAATGGCTCATAATAAGAATCTTAGAGAAAAAATAGTACAAAGCAAAGAGAAACTCTAGAGAGAACCTCTTCTATCTTTCCTAAGCCTATCACTTAGGAACTTCATTAGTAGTAGGTTTTGTTGGGATGATTACATTTAATATCAAGGGATATGTTCCCCATGAAGTTATTTAATCCTTTTTGTTTGTTTGTTTTAAAATTTTAAAACCACTGCTAAAATAATCTCCTTTTTTTTTTAGTTTCTCTGTTACTAGAAATAGAAAGGAATCATTATTTTTACATGTGTGTTTCTTTTCAGTTGCTGGTGTTAATTTTGTGTTTGCAATTATATTGACAACTATCATGAGACAGTTATCAATAACATTTTTCTTTTTGAAGAGTTTCTTTAAATTATGTTAAAAATTGTATTACCTTATTTTTTATTTTTTTTTTTTACCATTAGAAAATATTTAGAAGGGTCATATTTTAATGAGAACAAGGGAATGGAGGAGAATTTTACCAGTTAGCCTGGACCACATTGACAGTTATGCAAGGACAAAATCCTATGATTTGTCCTGCCTGCTGGGCCCTGTACTAGCAGCATCACTGACCAGTTTGCCTGGAATGCACCGCATTATTACAAGGGCAAATTAATTTATCCAGCCTGATTAGCCCATATGGACAGCACAACTAGAAACCCTCGCTAAAACCTTATAACTAATTTGCAAATTTTCCAGAGAGGTATATATGTGCACACAAACCAATTTTGTTATAAAAATTTTTGACAGGATAAGGGTTCAGTGGTGGCTGGTAATAGGACACAGACAGAAATAGTACATCAAAAAGCAGTATGCAGTTAAATCTCAGTCACAGGCAGACACTAACAAGTAGTGAAATATTTTATGCATAAATACTGACTGCTTGTATACCCTGAGCTTTCTTTCTGGTCTTTGTTTTTTATATGTGGACAGTTATCTATTCATAAGAATCTTTCTTGACAATTGATGCTCTTATAATTTCCTGAAGACTTTTCAGCAAGAGGCTTTTGAAAGTTTTTGAAAAAAAACCATGTTTTTATGATTTTTTCTAAGTTGTTAGATTTGGAATAATTCCAGACCTTTTCATCAGCATACTAAGTGGATATTAGAGAGATATTTGTGTAAGATTTGTGACAAGACATGAAGGTGCCCTCTACATGATCAAGATATTTATATTTAACTAACAAATTTCTGTTGAGTGGTATTTTCAAAGGACTTGCAACTTTTTTCTTTTCAAAAGTATGATAATTTCAAGGTGCATAATTACAAAGTGTTAGTAAAAGAGATGATTGAAATCTGCTGCTTTCAGTCAGAGAGTCTGTTCTGTCAGATACTCTACCTGATCATCTGAGAGTGATTGCTTTTTCTCATGATAATGCTCAAAGGCAGGTCCCCAATTAATCACTTATGCATAAAAAATGAGAAAAAAATCATTAAGTACACCAAGGGCTGAAAAATTTCTGTTCTCAGCCCTGCACAATGCTAAACCAAGACCCCAATTTTTGTATGTCTCTTCAAACTTTGAGTCCCTGACATCCTTCTTTTTACAAACATGTTAGATTTTAAAGTTTATAAAGTCACACTGTTGTCATCATTATGAGTGGTTCAGTATCAAGAGTTCTACATCTAAAAGAAGATTATAAAAGCTGGACATGAGATTAAAGGTAAATTTTCAAGTTTAATTAACAACATAAATCAAATATAGCAGTGTCTCATGACTGTCATCATCGATTACAAGTACAGTGGAACAGCTAGTATCCTACTCAGGTAACACAAAAGAATAATCTTTGCTTATATATCAGGATTCTGGAAAGTATAATAACCTACCTACATATAATATGAAATGTCCTGTAATTTAAGGAATTCTGTTGTAAACATTGTAGAGAATAATTTTTCTTATCAACTATGCAACTTACCTCTGATATATATGTTTGGATATAAATTTCCTAGACATTTACTATATAAGCAGAATAAATTAGTAAATACTCTGGAGAATTTTTCTCCTTTAAAACTGTATAAGTATTTGTAATTTTCCTGTAAATTATGTGATTATCAAATTTCTTTGTTCAAGTGGTCCTTAATTGTAGTTCAGAATAACATTTCAGATAACAAAATATCCCTAGTTATATTAGAGGTTGTCCCCACTATCTCTTAACCAGTCACAGATTCACATATTTATAATCCTTTATTTTAATATAACATAGCATTTTCTATACATAATTTATCTCAATCAGCTTTATTGCTTTTCAAATGTATTTCACGTGTACTGCTTTATTTCCAATCTATTTTTAAACATTTTTTATACATCTTTTTTAACATTTAATATATCATCCAAAAATAGAAAATTCCTTTCTAATTATATATTTGCATATGTGTAAGTCAATATTGTCATTTCACATAATTTCTGCCTGTCTGTCTATCTATCTATGTATTTATTTATTTTAGAAATTGAAACTTCATTTCAGCAGGGAACATTTTCTTTTGCATGCTCTTTTCTTGCAAGTTACCAAAGAAACCTCGTTCTTCATTTGTTGTCACTAAAATGTAGTATTTTCTTACAGTAATTCCAACAATTAATTCTGTCTTTCATATCTCAGTATGCAAAAATATCAAAAGGTAATGTCCATGGAGAATTAGGTGCCAACACAGCATCCTGGGTTTGTCTGGGATAGAGTCAATTTTTCTTCTAAATAGCTGCACTTCTCAGTAGTTGCTGCATTTTTAAGTTCACTGCAAGAATAGTGTTGACAAGACCCGTTATTTACACTTGCTATCTAGGTAATGTTTAAGCTTGGCTAGGATAGAATTAATTTCCTTAGCAGCTACTACTGTTTCTCTAGATTTTTGTGTGAAATGAATGCTGAGCAAGCTGGTGCTTGTAGTTGTTTCCATGAGATGCGAGGAGTCTTCTCAGTTTCCCATGGGTTAATAGTAAGTAGGTGCATAAAGCTGGTGGGGTGGAGGCAGGGCAGCTGACCCTAACTAGCTAAAAGAAGTATTCCATACCATAAACGAGGAATATTATCTTGTTGTTGATGATGTTATCATTATCATAATCTGATTATAATTACTTCTTCTGTTTCTTCTTCTTATTATTATTGTTCTCTTTTATTGAAATTGTTTTTATTTCAGCCTAGAAGTTTCCTTCCCAATTCCCATTCCCAGGTGGGGAAGGATAATTGTGTTATAGAGCAATTGACTACTATTTAGCTGCTGAATAAGGCCTAAGCAGTGACACATAAGCACATATTTTACTTCATTACCCTGTGTCCACACCATCTACAAAGCATCAAAACCAGCCATGATCTCAGGCTTTTAACTGAGAAAGAGGAATGTCAGTGTTCTCTAAATACAAAATCCAGAAAATACTTATTTTTCTCAGTAAAACCATATATCTACTCATCTTCAGTGTTAACATATGACAGCATATATTATTTTTTAATCTAAGTTTCAGTAATATTTAGATCTATCATGATAAAAGACCTTGCATATTACTACAGATTAGACTCTGATATTAGATAAAAAGAGTGATATCAGACTAACAAATGTAACACTGACTGCTCTAAAGTCTCCCTTCTCTGTCCTTTGGACTATCCTTGATTTCTAATTTTAGATTTGACTCACTACACTTCTGTGCACTTCTGTTAAACACCTTATTTCTACAAGTTATTCATTCAGTACTGACCTTTGTAATAAAACTCTTAAGAAGAGAAATGCAGCACATATTGAAATTACGGAGCTATTATTTGTAACACTTCAGTTATCTTATTCAGAGATTGTTAAGAGCATAATAGCCCTTAAACAGTCCAGCGTGATGAACAACACACCAAAACCACAAAAAATACAGAATTAAAAAAATGAAAGAAATAAGTTTTTTAATATAATATAATATGATATGATATAATATAATATAATAATATTTTCCTTCCATTAAATTTAAATGCAGATTTAAAAGTCTTGAACTTTATAGTCATTATAAACAGGATAAGAATCAATGTAAATATGAAGGAGTAGAAATATAAAGGTATGTCAACATAAAGATAACCATGAGAAGTTTTAAGGTTGGGTTCTCATAGACCTTTTTTTCATTCCACGGTTAAAAGAATGACAATTGCATGGTAGAAATAAACTGATTAATTTAGCACAGTCAGTATTCTCAGGATTTTGAATAACAGCCTACTCTAAGCTTCATTAATATTCTTTTAATGAAGGGGAAAGAGTTACAATTCCTTCTGCATTGTAAAGGACTTCATTAAAATACTCTACATGTTATGTAATTTTCTTTTTTTTCTTAAATCTTTACAAGAAGTAATTCTGATAAACTCATTAATATGTCAATATTACATCCTTTGAGATTGAGTCTTCTTAATTAGTAACCTGTCAGGGAGAGTAGCATGAGACCAGAACAGAATGTAAAAATATGAAAATATTTCTGGATCAGTATGAGACCAGGCACCAGATTAAATACATGGAGATCCTTACTTTTGAACTCAGTAAACATTTAATTGATGCCCTCTACATGGCCTGAGCATTCCTCATATGCAATCTTTCAAGTGTGATTTCACACTCAGAATAAATACAAATCATACCAATAGCTCTCTATGCTGCACGCCAAAAAATGCTGGAGAAGAATGGTCATATAGTGTAAAAGCAGACTTATTTTAAGATTCAAGCTATATATTAATGTTTATAGAACAAATCTATTTTATAGACATAGCAAGTTTTTTTGTTTGTTTTTTTTTTTTTTGCTACTGCTGTAAAAACAGTGGGACAGTGTCAAAGAAGAACTAAGGTCTTTCAAATATGTGATTGTTCTTTGGTTGAAACTGGCTGAAATCTGAACAGTTATGATCTAGACAGGTAGTTTAGTTTCATCTGGAAACTGATTTCTAATTTCCTCTACATGTAAGAAAGTACTATTTTTTTAAGGTTTACATTTTACTTCTATTTATCGTATAGTAGGAAAAAACCAAAACACAACGGTGAGAAATGGTCTCACTGTCTTCAACGTTGTCTATATAAAACAGAGAAAATCTTTGAAATCGCTACATATAAAGATGAGGAGGTAAAACCGATAACTTCATTCTCAGCATGGGATGAGGAGTTAAGAGCATGATGAATTCAAAGTTATTTCATATTTGCAGTTAACATACAGAATTAGTCTTTTTGATAGTTAGAAGGCAATTAGCCAGGTATGAGGCAGTCACAGTGGGTTTTGTTTTCTTTTTAGATTTTGGGTTTTTTTTCTAGCTTAATAATTTTCAGACAAATCCTACCTACAACTGACATTTAAGGCTCAGAGCAGAATCAGCAGTCTAATTTGTTGTATAGTTTTGGTAGTACAAGAGAAAAAGCCAAGGAGTTCCAAGAAAATATTCAAAGCTTCCAGAGTCCTCTCCATGTCTACAGTAAGTTTTGCACTGGCATGAGGATAGCTGGTAGAAGGTCTCTACTCACCTGTCAATGCAAGTCATTCTCCTGGTTTTGACTTGACGCAATATGTCAAGAATGAAGGTGTGTGACAGAGAAGCCTTTCTCTATTTTATATGCTTGTTTATACTATTCCACCGTAAACAATATTACCGTTTCTGCCAGAAATTTTCACTGAGGTTTTCTTGCTGTGTAACTACTTCCACTGTTTAGTCACTGAGGACTTGGTTGCTTTGGCCAATGCAGTGGACACTCATTGGAAGAAGATGTGCTGTGCGGTGGATAAACCAGAGGGATTACTCAGAGAGAAGGGGTCTGGCACATTTTGGGTTCATTCTGTTCCTACTGAGCAGAAAAGGCACAAGCACTTCTTCTGATAGCAGATGTTATAAGCTACATGCAAAGTAAGGTGTAATATCATCCTATCACCTGTGTTAAGGCATTTCTAGAAATACAAAATAAAAGAATGCTAATTTAAAACATCAAACACTCAGAGAAATTAGTTAAACAGATATATAAGGGTATAAAACCCCAAAGTTTCTGTGAAAGTAAAGGAAACCATGCCTTTTCAGAAAACAAATCTAGGCATGGTGCTGAAAGGAAGAATATTCAATATTCTAAGAAGATAAATGTTTGTCACTGCTAAAAATATAATAAGGTATAATAGGAGAGCTTATTCTTTATTTATATTCATTTTTCACAGTATTTGCATGAAAGAGGAAGAAAGCAGGAAAAGACTGATAAAATTGTGGTAGTAACCACAATGTTTCAACCAGTTCTGAGAAAAAGACACTTTTACTGTTGAGATTTGTTGCAGCACATTCCCTTGTCCAGCAGAACATACAAGACTGTAAAAATGGAAACAGAAAACACAGTAATTGAATCTGCTATCAGCTTTTGACTTGATGAAAAAAATTATAACTTTGTTTGCTTTTTGATGACAAACCCAAAAATTTTAATGCCAGCTTTATGGTTTCTGAAATCTACAACCTGTGATAGCAGTTTCCAAGTCGTGTCACAGACTAAAAGCAAAAATAGAATTCAGCTGAACTGTGCAACATTTGGATCTAATCCAGCAAATAACTGTATATCAGTGATGCATAAGCACAGTATGGAAGTCAATTCCAACATTTTCTGGCAAGAGCTCGTTAATGGTGCACTTTCCTGTAACTTCCTTCTTCAGAAGGAATATTAAAAAATTGCTTCATTTAATCCTGTAAACATCTTAATATCAGTGTTTCAGCATGTCTGGTACTGTTCCACAAGCCTATGATGCTCCACAGGAATATTGCTGCACCAACATCAGAGGCAGCTGGACCATTGGCTCTGAATGTGCCATGACATGAAGTTTTATCTGCTTCAGTCATGATTGTTTTCTCCGGGTTTCCCAGGGATGCAGCCTGTCATGAGTGTGAGAACACACCTGTACTTGGAGGACTGAATTAGATTTTAAGGACAGGCACAAATCTGTAGTTGTGTATCCTGAGGTCTGTACTGTGGTCAGACCTCTAGCACTGTCAGAAAATGATAAAGCCTGTGGAGGAGATAAATTTGGCTGAAACCACCTGTTGGGAGAAGTGGCGTGAGGTCATCGTCATTTCTGATTTCCTATGTCTGAATAGTGGAAATTCATAAATGCCAGTATCTTGGCCCATAATGTTCATATATGCCATAGGTTTTAACAAAGTGTGTGCTGCCACTGTTCATTAAAGGCTTTCCAAATGTGTCTTCCTTTATTTTTAATAATTTCAATTCGTGAATGGTCTTCATGATTATTTTCAGTCTAAGTGGTCCAAATGATGAGTAGGTGGCCAGGAACAGATAGATAAGAATCCTCTAAGCTATTCTTATTTCAGTGAGAAAAAGTATCCTTTATTCATTGTCTGTGTGTGATCTGATCACAACCTGAAAAGTGAGTTAGGTGGCAGAGCATTTAATGTCCAAAATTGAGTATAGAACTATAATTACTGGCACTTGGACAAATTCAGGGATGTAGCAAAGTCATTGCACTAGATTAATGTTTGCAAGTAACTGAACATAGTCATTACTGAGTTGCCCGTGATGGGAGTACTGGGACAGTTAAAGGGCTACCAATATACTTTTATGTTATAACCTTTTTTATTGATTAACTTTGTTTTGTTTGTCCTCTCCTCTCCTCCTCTCCTCTCCTCTCCTCTCCTCTCCTCTCCTCTCCTCTCCTCTCCTCTCCTCTCCTCTCCTCTCCTCTCCTCTCCTCTCCTCTCCTCTCCTCTCCTCTCCTCTCCTCTCCTCTCCTCTCCTCTCCTCTCCTCTCCTCTCCTCTCCTCTCCTCTCCTCTCCTCTCCTCTCCTCTCCTCTCCTCTCCTCTCCTCTCCTCTCCTCTCCTCTCCTCTCCTCTCCTCTCCTCTCCTCTCCTCTCCTCTCCTCTCCTCTCCTCTCCTCTCCTCTCCTCTCCTCTCCTCTCCTCTCCTCTCCTCTCCTCTCCTCTCCTCTCCTCTCCTCTCCTCTCCTCTCCTCTCCTCTCCTCTCCTCTCCTCTCCTCTCCTCTCCTCTCCTCTCCTCTCCTCTCCTCTCCTCTCCTCTCCTCTCCTCTCCTCTCCTCTCCTCTCCTCTCCTCTCCTCTCCTCTCCTCTCCTCTCCTCTCCTCTCCTCTCCTCTCCTCTCCTCTCCTCTCCTCTCCTCTCCTCTCCTCTCCTCTCCTCTCCTCTCCTCTCCTCTCCTCTCCTCTCCTCTCCTCTCCTCTCCTCTCCTCTCCTCTCCTCTCCTCTCCTCTCCTCTCCTCTCCTCTCCTCTCCTCTCCTCTCCTCTCCTCTCCTCTCCTCTCCTCTCCTCTCCTCTCCTCTCCTCTCCTCTCCTCTCCTCTCCTCTCCTCTCCTCTCCTCTCCTCTCCTCTCCTCTCCTCTCCTCTCCTCTCCTCTCCTCTCCTCTCCTCTCCTCTCCTCTCCTCTCCTCTCCTCTCCTCTCCTCTCCTCTCCTCTCCTCTCCTCTCCTCTCCTCTCCTCTCCTCTCCTCTCCTCTCCTCTCCTCTCCTCTCCTCTCCTCTCCTCTCCTCTCCTCTCCTCTCCTCTCCTCTCCTCTCCTCTCCTCTCCTCTCCTCTCCTCTCCTCTCCTCTCCTCTCCTCTCCTCTCCTCTCCTCTCCTCTCCTCTCCTCTCCTCTCCTCTCCTCTCCTCTCCTCTCCTCTCCTCTCCTCTCCTCTCCTCTCCTCTCCTCTCCTCTCCTCTCCTCTCCTCTTTTTTTTTCCTTTATTTGGCTGGTGAGGAGGGAAATTGTTATATTAAAACTAATGTGGCATTTTGGTGTACATTATGTCCCACTGAGTGTGAGACTGAGAATGTAGTTTTATTTTGGTAGTGGAAAAGGTGACCTTCCCCTGATTGCACAGAATTTACAATGTGGTATTAAAAAATCCCCTGATGTACCACAAAAAATATCAAACTGTATTTTGCAAGGTAGGCTAAAAGTCAGAGTCTCATCAGTGCATATTATAATTACAAATTTAATAGAAAAATAACAATAATTATTAATGCTTAAATGTGTTACTTATAAAGTCTAAATATTAATAATATAGTGCAACATTTTTAATACATTTGCATAGGTATGTGTGTGCAAGTACAGGTACATACGTATATGTAATTAACACAATTTCAACTTGCTTCGTTTTCTTCAAGAGGAAGAATTTTTCTTAACAGAAGTCAACAGAGATGAAATAGATTTTGAAAATTCTGTTGTCATGTTTCTTTCAACAACCCTATACTCTCTTTACAACAACCAGGGTCTCCAAAACCTACAATTGTATCTATTACTTTCCTTTAAACTTTCCACATTTTCTTCTGTTGATGTTTTTTTTCAATGAGAAAAAAATTCAGTGCTTTTTTTTGAAATCCATATGGTTACATTACTCAGCTTTTTACTCCATGCTTGTTTAATTCTTCAAAGTTCTGACTTTCCCCAGTGTGTGACAAAGGAGAAAGAAACTCTTTTGAAAGCTTTATCTTAGAAGGATTGAAATCCTTTATTTTGTGCCTGAGATTAGCACGCTCCATAAAAACCTTATCACTCTTTCTACTATTGTCCCTTTTGGGCTTCTGCATGTGGACACTGAAATTTTGTAATGTACAAAGAATCGTTTATCAGATTTAAGCACAGTGTAGCTTCTAAATGTTGTTATAAAAGAAAAAGGGTCACTACCGCAAACTCTAAGGCTTTATTTGATTTTTCAATAGCTCTATATGTAATTTTATTGTTGAAAATTTCTTGCCCATACTTTCTGATTATTGTAAAGAATAAATGCCTGCCCTCTTGAGGTTGTATTTTCATTACCTATTGTGCCAATTTTCCTTTTTTCTAGCACGGTCATCTGAGAAAAATCAAGGAACAGAGTGCCATATTTCCTAACTCCTTTTTTGCCATAGATCTGAATCCCTTTTTCCTCACAGTTAAGGAGAACTGCAGATTATCTATTGGCACTTAAAACCTCCAAAAAGCTCCCAATACATTTATCCTCATTAGCAGCTGCCCCTATATTCTCATTATTAGAGACAGCTCGCTAGGGATTCCTTCCCTCCAACTGGCAAGTTCAGTGAGGAAAAAAGTCAGTTTTATCATTTTTGTTCTGAACTCTACTCATTTTATTTATGAATAGTTCCCACAGAAGTCATTTACAAATGGTATTGCCTATAGGATATGTATCCTGCTGCTGTATTTTAGGACTCACGGATGACTTAAAGAGACCTTATTTTTACTGCCTTTCCCAGCAATTTTCATATCAAACATTCTCAAAATACAGGCAGAAACCTATTTAAACTCTTTTTCTCCTGCCAGCTCTGCTTCAGCTCTGAGATTGAGCTGCAGTTCCTCTTTATTTATTAGTATTCACTAGTAATAAAATGTTAACAGTCTTACACCAGAATCTATTTGCTAAATTTAATGTTCATGTTTACAAATTTCAAAGTGGTACTAAGGTCTCTATGGTTTGCACAGTGTATCTATATATTTCTATATATATTTGTATCTATATATTTCAAGGATAGATTTTGTTCTACTTCTTAAACTTGATTCTATGTGGTAATTTAACAAACAGAAGAAAAGCAAAGTAAGGAAAGGGGAGGAAAAAGTCCCATAATTCTCTGTACAAATGCCTAATTCCAGATAAAGAAAATAGATGCATTGGCTTGGATGTTTAAGGGACCACAGCTGATAAGAGTCTGACAGTAGGTAAGCAGGAACACAACCACAGACTCCTAGCCAGTACGTAATTAGCAACAGAACATTAAGATTTCTACCTCTCTCTGAAATGAATGTTCAGTTAATCAATCAGTTCAAATGTTATTGAGATGAGAGAGTGAGAGGGGGCAGGCAGCTCCTGTTGATTTTGTTACTAGAGGGGTCTTATTTTCATCCAAAATCAGGTTCTTGAAACGGTAAAAACATTTGTTGATTCAGTGAAGATAATTAAGAATAAGAAATTCTTCCCCAAAAAGCAAATGGACTTGGACTGGGAAAAAGAGTGGCACCCCACTGCAGCAAGACAGCAAAGGGAAAGAAACCTTTCGATGCCTACTTGAGAAATGTGACTTATTCTCAGTCTGCCACAAACACATTGTGTCACCTGGATAGCTCTTTGAGCCCAGTGCTCTTTAGAAAAAAAGGAAAATTCCTATCATTCTTTTTCAAAAATCTGTGGTAATGACATTCTTTCAAAAGACAGTGGTACTTCTTGAAAATAGAAGGAATGGTTAAAGACTTTCTTCTCCTAACCAAGGAGACATACTATGGTATCAGAAGCTTGGTTTCCATAAGGATATAAGGCTAAGCTTCCGTCATGTTTCACTAAATCAGAGGTTTCAGGTTTATTTGGGGGAAAATGAAAAACAAACAAAAAAAAATGCAAATCAAATGAGTAAACAAACATCCCCCAAATCTCTGTGCTTTCCATACCCTTCACTTCTGCCTATAATAACTGTTTCTATAATCAGCCATGTGAACAGGTGGCTAGATCTCTTTTTAATTCCTGAAAAATGCAGAAAACAAAGAAAAAAAATCCTTAAACTTTATAAACCATCCTTTCCCCTTTTTCCCCTCTGTTCTTAGGACACTGATTTGGTTTCTAGAGAAGGATATTTTTCTTTTATCATCAATTAATCCCTCATCTCCTATGTTCAGCTGCTATATTTATCTGCACTTGTTGCAGCAGATACCTCCTGATAGCAGAGTCTCATTGAGCTGGCTCTGAAAGCTCCCGGGGAGATATAATAGAAAACATCAGGCTGACTAAAGGAGATCACTTCTTAAGTTGTCAGCTGGGGAAGGGAATACTTCATGTCTTCAGAGGGCTCTACGAGGGCCATTGAATGCTCTATAAGAACCACAACACTCTTCTGCTCAAAAAAAATATAGTAACAAAATCAAGGTCAAATTCAACATTGAATTTAAACTCATACAAGTATATGTCTTCACACAAGCTCCCACATATGCACTAGACATCTAAGCTCCTATCATAGTTGTTGCAGATCTATTTTCCAACGTTTTGAGCTGGCTTTGGCAATGGAAATAAGCAATCCCTTGGTGAGACTATATTGTAAATACCCTTCAGAGCCATTACACAGAGAATATGACTTCTTATAAGCCCTAATAACATGTTGATGATTTTGCTAGAACTGTAATGGTTTATACTTTGAGTTCTGAATTTCATTTGCTCAGTTCCTATTGTGTCAGCCAAGAGAAGCTGCCATATCTCTGTTAAATAATGTGATTCGTGAATTTACATGCAAGCTAAAATTCAGCAAGATTGCTTATACATCCCTGTAGAATCAAATTTAGTCTAACAGAAGTTCATAGTTTGCTGAAAAGGTAATCAACTACAAGCAAACTTTCTGATTAAATGTTAGTTTAGGTATCCTAAAAGGTCTAATTTGGATATAGGAGGGAAGTATATTATACTAAATTCTAAAGTATAGAGTTTATCAAATGGGAGGAGAATAACATTGAGTGAATAGGTTGGATACACAAACTCTGTGAAAACTCAAGTTAGACTTCTTGGGTAATTTTTACTTCAGTCTTCTCTCAATAGCTGCATTTCCTGAATTAGCAAAGAAGTAAAAATCCATAATCTAGTTCCTAACTAGAACTAAAAAATATTAGGAAAGTTAAGGTCTCTAAACCCTAAGTTCACTGGTAAAGTATTCTTCTCAGTTCAATGCAAATAACCATTAAATTTTTGAGATATTATTCAATCTCAGTCATTTTCAGTCTGAAGTTAAGAGACTCATCTAGCCTCTATCAATGAAGCCTTTACCCTATGCAAGAGGATATTCCAGTATAAAAGCTAAAACCCGCAGCACAGTGTTTTTCTAGGAGAATGCAGAGAGCGAGATCACCTCAAACAGTAAAAGAAAGAAGGTACCTTAATGGAGTTATTATAAAATAGTCTATAATATAGTTAGATAAAGAATACCAAACATTTAGCAAGAGTTATGAAATGAAACAAGCCTATACATATGCCTAATAATTATACAATATATATTATTTGCACATATTTTTACAATGTTTTGCCTGTCTCAATGGGTGAGTTTAATTGTATTTTATTATCAACAATTAAACAAAACAATCACTTCTTGATAAAAGATATTTCCTATTGAATTCTAATTGCGAGGTTAAAATACTACTGCACTGTTTTATGAGACAGTAATTTTATTCCAGAATGGATAAATTATAAGACTAGGGGAAAAACAGGCACACATGATGAAGAGCTAAAAAATATTTCCTCACAAAACAACGCAGAGGAATTGATGCCTCTACTACCATGAGAGATTATATCTTTTAATAAAGTACATCCCTCAAAATGCTGGGTACATTTTTTCTGGTTCCGTTATAAGATGATCTACACATGTCCCTACATAGCTTTGGTGCAAATATTGGACAGTTACAAGGACATAGTTCTCCTCCATGGACACACAACCCACTGCCAAACAAACAAAAACACAGAAGGGAGAGGGGACAATAATGAAGAAGAATGGAATCTTGCAAGGGCAAGGGCTAGAAGGAGGATCTGGATTTTAGATGCATTGTCAAAGACTAACACAGCATTTTTAGTAACAGAATTTTATGCATGTAAGTACCCCTTGATTTTGATTAACTGTAAGTTAAGCAGATAGAAACTTTTACATTAAGGATTAAAATTCGTAAGTCTAGAGGAATTCAATATTTCCATTAGGGTACTGTATGTGTAATTATATATAGCTAGATAATATGCATTCAAATATATGTACACACATATACTTGTGTGCAGGTGCCATTGAGTCCTTGCTAAGGTAATGTTGCTTCAGAGGAAAAAATATATTATTAAAAAATTTAAATTATTATAGCTTGAAAAATGCTTCATATGTTAATGCACAGAAAAAAACAGAACAATTTACTCTCACTGAAAATTCTTAAAACATCTTACTTAACAAGACACTGTCAAGCTGAAGTACATACAATTTAAAATACACATATATAAATAAATTTCAGGTGTTGTATATGTTAGTTAACCTCTCCTTCACCTTTTGTGATTTTTAGAGCTATGATTTCCAAATAAAATAATACTCCTTTCTGTATGAAAGAAACAGAGGAGCAGGCAAATCTGTCTAGCAGCCATTACCAAAGAAACTGAAACTACCTGTAGATAAAGTGTTATGAAGTACATAAACACCCTGAAAGAAATTATATTATCCTCCAGTATCCTTTCTTTATAGAAATACGGTCTGCTTCTTGTAAGTTATAACTAGAGCAAACACAACATTTTCAAAAAGTAATTTTTTAGATGATACTATACCTTAAGACACCGATCTATTTGATTATATTATCTAATCCAGAAAAACAAGCTGCCACTTCTTCAGAATTGCAGATGAAAAATATCAATACTAGAAAATAAGAATGGACTCAGGAATAACAATAATATAAATCAAAACCAAAACATGATCTATTTTCCTAAGCAGGAAACCAACAGGATGCCAGAAAAACTTCTTTGATGAACATAAAACATAAATATTTCTCCAATTTTTTAAGAGAAATCAACTACAATTGAAGAAGAAATCAACTGTTCTTATTTAATAAAGAAAATTGTCAGGGACTATCTAAATATATATGTATTTTAAAGTTTATTTTTTAATATTTGAAAATATTTTAGAATTTTTTTTCAAATTATTAGTGCAGATGATAAAGTACAGCTAGTGAACAAGACATAAAAAGCAAAAAGCAAAGCTTTGTTTCAAGCTTTTCATTCCCAGAACCAGACTCTATTTATCTACGCAACCACAATTACTTCTACAGAAAAGTAGAATTATCAGTTCTTTTAGTGGAAGTGATCTCAGCCTCATTTGCTGTCATGAAACAGAATGATCAGCAAATAAGGTCATCCAGAACTGAAAACAAGTTTGCTTTCTTCCTGACTTCATTGCTGTCTCATAGACATTTGTCATTTAACGAACAAAGACCCAAAGTTTAAGAAGCTGAGGGGAAGGAAGGGACTTTGGAATATGTGGCACAGAAAGTTGAAAAGCGTCTATGGATAACCTTGCACGCTACTGAAGCAGATAAAAAAGTGTGGAAATCAGTCTGGAAATATGGGAAAATATTAATAGTAAAATACAGTAAATTTACTGTGAGACAGCTACACTTCTTAATGGCTTCTAACACATGAAAATTTGAGGGAGGATGGAAGAAATAGCACTCATAAACCACAAGAAAATAAAATTAGAGTGGTAAAATACCATTTTTACAAGATAACATACACTCTGAGAGTTTGAGAATTAAAGTCAAAACCCTTATTCTCTTACAAACATCATAGATATCTACCCTTACATACACATACAGCCTAACCTGCTACAATATGTGACAGAATCAGAAAAAAAAAGTGAAGAAAATTTATCTTCATGTAGGAATATTGCCTAGCTTCAACGTATGGCTCATCTCTAGTAAAGTGAGACCTCTGCTGCTAGCCAGGACTGCTGATAAATAACAAAATGTGGTTTGGTGAACACTTCTGCCAGTTCCTTCATTGCTCTGGGATGGATTTTGTCCAGACCCATAGACTTGCGCATGTCTAGATGGAGTAGAGGGTCTCTAACCATTTCCTCTTGGATTCTGGAGCCACATTCTGCTCCCCATCCAGCTTTCGGGTATGGGTACCCAGAGAACAACTGGTCTTACTGCTAAAGACTGAGGTGAAGAAGTTATTAAGTGCCTCAGCCTTTATCACTAAGTTTTCCCCTGCATCCACAAAAGGTGGGAGATTCTCCTTAGCCCTCTTTTTATTGCTGATACCTTTATGGAAACATTTTTTATCATCCTTTACTTCAGTAGCCAAATTAAGTTCTACACACAAATATCTCTGATGTATCAAGAAGTCTAATAGCATTATCTGTAAACAATAACAACCGTTGAGGGTGAAGCTGTCTTGCTTTATATGTTTACGTCTTCTGTTGCTCTGAGTGGCGAGTAACAGCCAGAGTTATTAAAATTACAAATGCATTAACTTTAAGCAAGTGAAAAGAGAAAGGGAATGGGAAAAACATACAACAAAACAAAATGTCTTCTATAGATTAGAAAACCAGAGCATAGCACAATATGCTATGGTTACTTTCTCTGAACTTTCTGCATATTTTATTTTCCATGCAAAGGATTTAGAACCCCAGAAACATGATCCTTTCACCTTCATTAGGAGACTGCAAAAGTTTAGTGTACATTAGGGAACATTTAAATTTTTCTCACCTTATAGCAAGAAGAGTCCTTTGGGGATTTTCATCACAAATGCTTTGTGTCAATTCTCAGCAGAACGTGTCTGAGGTCAAATTTATGTTGAAAAATAAGGAAGCCTAAACATAAGAAGAAATAGAATTCTAAACCATCATTGAAAAAATATTGCTTGGAGTTGTCAATGGTTTGTCACTGATTTCCTCCATTTGATTTTACAGGGAGCAAAGTTACCTAAAAGAAAATAACGTTCCATGAGAAAAAAAGCCCCTAAGCTGAAAATTAAACCAAACCAAACAAAACAAAGCCATAAAAGCAACCCAACTGTGATGAAAACTTTAGATAGGAATGCATATTGTCTTTAATATCTTTAACTCTCACAGAAACTTGTCAAATGAGTAAGATGAAGAACTCTCTAATACACATAGTCTAGTGGAGCAGGAAGGGTTAGAGTTTTTTTTAAGTTTTATTATTAGTTTCAATGATTAATATGAGCAGACTAAGCAAATTCATAGAAAAAACTTTGAATTTCAGGATGACTGACAGGTGTCTGAATCAATATGAAGTTTAAATCTTAATATCTGCTTTTTCTAGCAGCTTTACCATGGTTCATATGCAGACAAGAAATCTGCTGCCCTTTGAATATGACATTAAATATCACAGGAAGCAAGTTGGCATTTCATCAGTTCTCTTCATCTCTCTCCTAGAAGATTGGTGATGGACTGAAATCCCCATGACGACAGAATTAGGGAAAGATGATGCTCTGAAGATCTCAATCCAAAGAGCTCTGCAACTTATTTAGTCAGAGTTTGAAACATTCTCTGTGCACAGTTTTCTGGAGACGCTGTGAAAAGCAGATGTCTTTTGAGAACTTCAGGAACAAACAGTGATCCACACGCTGAAGAGAACTTCAAAAAAAGTATCAAGACAGAAAAATGAAGTAGAAGTTCATTTAAAGCTTGTAAAGAGCAAGTAAAGAACATTTAAAAAAAAAAAAGCCACATAACTGCTAACAGAAGCATGGCATTTTATAGAATCAATGCATGAAGATTTTCTCAGTCCCGTTAGAAATCTAACACTTCCCTTATGCAGTAAAATGTCCTACTCTATATATAGATTGTAGGACAACTAGAAGTTATATTCTCCGTTATTAAAGCTGATATATTCGTTTTGGAAGGCAAATCTTGGAACAGTCTTTAACTAAGATCCTTCCATCTATCTATGTCAGAGTGATATGTCCACCCTGACATATCCTGGGACATTGTCTGAGAAGAACAATACTATTTCCCTTTTACAAATGACAAACAGGATAGAGATTCATGTGATTTATATCCATGTATGTGTGTTTGTATGTATATCTGTCTTGTGTTCAGTATAGCTAGAAATCTGAGTGCTGTGATGTTAGTTGTTTACCATGGATGCTTCATATCTGAAAAATCTGGAATAATGGATTTTCAGAGATATCTGAGAAATAAATCATATTCACTTTCCTGGCCATTAATTCTATTACCATCACCACAAAATAAAATATTTTTTTTATCTTGAAAAGGCAATATTTTTCATCTTTTCTAACATGCAAAAACCCCAGACTTTTAAGCCTTCAGAATGAAATTACTATTTTTTTTTTCTGAAGCAAAATCTTCATTTCAGTCTGACCATGGTACTATATAGAGTAACTCTGCATAGTAAATGGATGCTCAGAAAGTCAAAGATTAGGCATTAAATCAGACTAAAACAGAAGTGCACCATGTTAGGTTTTTTTTTTCCTATAGTGTCAGCTATAGTATATTTAAAGTTTAAAATGGCTTTTTATAGTTGGAATCAGCTAGGAAGGAGGAAAAATGTGAAGAATCTTTTAAAAGTACTTATTGTGTAAGAAGCACTGTAGTAATACTAGCTTTGAATTTTTAAGCATATCAGTAAACTTATATATAAAGCTAAAATAGCATATGCCATTAGTAGCTATAAGAAAACACCAGAGATGCCCTTAAAATGGTCTTTTCGTATATGAGTTTCATATGGACAGATGCAGATGTTGCTGAGGTCTAATTATTTTAAATTATTAAATCATTCATTATTTATTCACTACTTATTCATAAACAATTGCAGGTAATTTATAATTATTTGAGTGACTGAAAATGAATGATTGAGAAATACGTTAGGACCCAGCAAGATTTCTGTAGATTTCTATTAATTTTAAGGGCAATCAGACCAATCACTTAGTGACAGAACTGGAAAAGACCAAGCCAGAATCAAAAGAACATGAGAAACATAAGGCTGAGCTTCCAAGAAGCTTCATGCTAGAACAGGGTAGCAGCAGCAACCTGAGATCCCTGAAGGAGAGATCAAATAAAGGAGAAAAATGTTCTGAGAGTCGTTAAACACTGGGAAAAGACAGAAAGTTTATAGCCAAACTTGGCTTTCTAGCTTACCACCACATTTAAACTGGCTGCAGGAACAAGTCTCACATACATTATACTGTATAAAAAGCAAGACTGTGCTGGTGCTTCATATAGACTCCAGTAGAGTATTATAAACAGGATTTAAAAAAAAAAACAAAGAAAAAACCAGGAAGTGAGAAGTTTATAAATAGCAAAAGAAAATGAGTGTTCAGAGTTTACTGTACCTTTAGATACAGCATACTCCTTGTGCAACAGCTCTCATTTAGTATTTCAGTTGTCAAGCAGCATTTTATAATTCCTCTTTTGCTGTGTTTTCACTTGTTTGTTAGTTCCCTAAATCTAGAATGAAAGTAAATCAACCTGGAAGAATGTTTGCTCTATATGCATAGCAACACAACCATGACAAAGAGATTGATGTCTCTATTAAAGAAATAAGTGAGGGAAATCATATCTTAGTTTTGCCAAGGCTGTGCTTGCTGTTCCCTTTCTAAATACTTCACAGTACAATTTTGGGTTTGAACTAAAAAAAAAAAAAACCAAAAAAAAAACCCAGAAGAAAAATTTAACCCCTTCATCTGGTAGTGGAAATTTAAATCTGCAAGCAGCCAAATGATTGTTTAGCTCTGAAGATCATAAAGAAAACAGTATAATATTCATGTCAACACTCAGGCTACTAAAAGGCTATAGCTTCAACGATCTAAACCTTTCCATGTAATTACATGGCAGCCTCTTTTAGACACTGCAGAGAATAAAAGCGTCTTTTGGGGTTTGTCTGTTTTGTTTGTTTTTATTTGTATGGTAAAGAAGACCAACAAGCCATCTTATTATATGGGTTATCACAAAGAGAGATGCAGCATGTGTCATAATGAACAATTGGGAAGATTCTAGGTATTAAAATGTTTTTAAAACTACTGATAAATGCATTAGGAAAACATTAACAGTGCAGTTTAGGTGGTAGTTACAGAAGGGTCTTCTCTTTTTTCCAGTGCTTCAGTTTTGCAGCAGCCACTCAAATGAAATAATTGATGGTACTGTGTCTCAATAAATATACAGAGATAAAATACAAAAAGAGAAACAGCTGTCACAGCAGCCACAGACAGTGTGTTTCAACAGTGTGGTGAGAGATGAGCTAGACCTCTCCATGCATCAGGAAGTTTCCTCATGCCCAACACTTCTGAAGATTAAATGATACGAATACGGTAGTTTGTACTGGAGGACTTATCGTCTTGAGATGCAAAAATATTTAGATAGCTTTTGAAGGAAAAAAAAATGGTTCTGCCAAAGTGCAGTGTTGATGGAAAGGCTGTCAGCAATGTACCCACAATATCAGAGCCTCCTGGGTCTGAGATCTCAAGCCTGAATTCAAACTTGACCAGTTAGTGCAGCAACATCTTGACTGAGAAATGCCTGGATACTTATTTGCTGGAAATAGTATTTTGATAGGAATGGTTGGACTCGATGATCCGGTGGGTCTCTTCCAACCTGGTTATTCTATGATTCTATGAAAGATTAGGACAATAATGGTCTTTCCTTAAACACTTCCTGACAATTAATGAAGTAGACTCCTAATTTAGGCACTCATAAACAATGTTAAAACTTACCGTGTTACTCATAGTTTCAAATACAAATTAATTAAAGCTTATATACAGTATAGTTGCTGTCTGCCTAATATTTGTTTAAAACCATTTCCCACTGCAGCTGGTAATGTTGTTTCTAGTCACCAAAGATGAGTTCAGAAGACTGGGGATGTAGAACAATTGGCATTGTTAAAGGTAACAGGGAGAGCTTTCATCAAAAACACTACATAACCCACAGATGCTGGTGTAGCTCCCAGTGCTGCTAGTGATAAAGGATGTAAAAATGAGTGAAAGCTGAGACAGCCACATACAGAAAAGGGAATCTAAGAGGAGTTCCTTGACAGCAAGTGACAACTGATTTTACGAAGAGAGCAGGTACGGCTTTTTTTTTCTCTTCCTACAGTTTTGTTCACAACAATAGCAAAACCCTAATCTCATCATGTCTAGGATCAGGTTATATAGGTTTAGATGGTGATCAAGAGCATGTAAAGGTGCACTTTTAAAGGTGTCCTGCATTTCTGAGAAAGTGGTGTGCACTTTCAGAAGGTAGGCTTGTTAATCAGAAGGGATCTATAGTTGACTATGACTAGGTATAGCATGTTCCTAGTTTTCCTCCTTTCAATTTATCAGTTGCTATCTGTTCTCTTTATCAAATTATCTGTGTTGTCCTAAAGAACACCTCTGTTTGTTGAAAGAGTGTGTGGGTTTTCCAAACTAGCCTATCTCGTATATTGAATTGTGTAAAGAACATTTCAACTGCACATACACTTCACAGATGAATTCTTCAGTTATTGCCTTTCAATTATTAATCTTGGGTCCCTCTAATTCTTCAATACCTGATTTTGAAATCACCCTCAAACTCTGGCTGAGAAGCCCAGTAGCTTGTGGAAAATCTGGAAAATATAGAATAATCTGATGTTTGGCTCTGAGCTGTGTCAGATCATATTCATGGGGAAATGTAAATGTAGTCTGCACTATAGTAAGGCAAATATATCTTTAGAATAAGCACAACTACCTCAGAAGCACCAGAGTGGGAAAGCAGGAACCAAAAAGTGAGCTCTCACCTAGCCCCAGCAAAAGCAAAAGAGTTTTTAAAGACCTTTATCAATATAGATATATAGAACTTTTTCAACCCTGCTCTTAAATTCTAAACCAAACAGTGCTGAGATGGTATTAAAGTGTGACTTACTGACATTGATCCAGGGGTCATGGAGCACATTTTAAACTTCCTTCAGTACAGATTATAGTACATTCACTTCATTCACTTTATCTGAAGTGGCATCTTTCAGTAGCCATGAGAATATACAGATTCCAAAGCTTTCAAAAATTTCTTATTTTAACATGCTTGCTATTGATGTTTAAATGTTTTCTTTTAAGAAAATTTTTGTTTATGCGATTGCTAATAACCATTTGGGAATTTTTTAATTTTTTTTTATTTTAAAAAACCCACTTATTGGAAACAATATGAGCAGATGGGAAAATATAAGTATTAATTCAGATTCTTTGTCTTAAATAGAAAGGAAAAAAAAGGACTTTTACTAAAATGTTATGCTTTATAGTTTTCAACTTTTAGTTGTTTATTCAGGTTTGAATTATTCGATCTTTCCACATTTAAACAAAATAATGTGTGACCATTGACCTTATATACAGTAACAACAAATATTAACTTATATAATTTGCTACATTGAACTTTGTTAACTCTTAGTAGTCAATATAAACATATCACAAAATCGTATAAGTGCCTTTCTTTGTGAAAAGAAAGTTTGCATGCTACCTTTCCAGATTGTGTATCTTATTCAGACCTTACTGTTTCATTCTTAATTCATATAGATTCTCTGGAAGTAATGTGGCATATCCAACAAAAAGTGCACAGAAGACCAAAATTATTTTGATTTAATAGAACTAAGTACCTTTTCCAAGTTAAGTAGCAAATGAAATTTCTTGAAAGATCTCCTTATTAGCTTGAAATACTTATTGCTTAGCCAATAAACTGAATTTTTGATGTGTCACCTGAAGTAATGCTTAGGGAATATTGGTTTTGTTTGATTTTTCTAACCAGTGTAAATATGCATGTACATGCAACATGTGTGCACCCGCTGTTTAATTTTAACAGTATTCAACTCATATTCAGGCAGTACAGTACTGTTTACATTCTGATGTTACAGGGAAAAGGAAGGCGCTGCTGCCTCTCCCAGCTTGTTCTATCCTTTCGAGCTTTAATTTTTGAGTCAACAATTTTGTCTAAGCATCTGTCTCATTAAACTTCAAGGAGAACAAATATAAATTACTTGGATTTGTTTTTTTCATAAAATTAATGAAGTTTCTGTCAGAAAACACAAAAGCAAAACCACTAAGTTATGCTAAACAGTGAGACACCAAGTCTTTGAATACCCAGCACAGATACCGATGAGGTGATAATGAATAAAGCAATTTGCATGGGGAACAATTCCTTTAGCAAAGGAAGCAATCTTTTATTTTCCAAGACAAATTTTCCTTCTGTGAAATCTAATAAAAGTACTTTCTTTGAGGCTCAACAGGAAAAAAAAAATTCTGCAGCATTAGTATGTTTACTAGAATTTCTTTTTCTGAAAAGTGTGTAAATGCTTTAGTTTAAATACTATCTTTATCTCCTCACATCTTGTTCCAGTACAATGGTAATAACGAACCTGTATTAAAATATTTTTTCTGCAAAGAAATCAATCAAATCCTAACGCAGGAACGTCTGCAGATTTGCCACTTGAGTTTATCCAGTTTTACCAGACTGATGATTGAAACCTTTCTCAGATTCTGGGTTTCAAAGGAGCTCTTGGTTTAGGCATTCCCTGCTACACTGGCTTGAGAAATTGTCTCATCATGATTTAATTTTTCATATGTCACTTAGTTGCCAAAACCAGGGAATGGAATACTCTTGAGGACACTAATACATATGTATTTCAGTAATGAAAAATATACTCCTTATACTCCTATTATCTTCTCCTTTCCAGTATCAAATAAAAAACTAATAACCAAAATCAATGACAGATGAAGTCCAAACGTTCATGAAGTTATTACTAATGTTGTAGAAAATTCAGCTACAAAACCTAACTAATTTGTTATGTGTTTAAGGATTTGTTTGAAAATTTCACTACTCCTCTTAAAAACAACACCAAGGAAATATAGAATATCTGACTGACAGTGCAGAAGTATGTTACAGAAGGAGGAAAAACTGGAGGTAAAAGGTTGGAGTGTGTAGGATTGTCTATCCAGAGAATTTTAAGTATGTGAAACAGAGATTTATGGTAAAAGGCGCATTAGTCTGCAGTAAAAAAGTTTTGATGACACAGCTTGGCTGTTGCAGGTGATTTCTTATCTAATTCCTAAGATTGCTTTTGTAAACCTATTGGCATCTTAAAATTAATTGCTCTTATTTCAGGTAAAATTGAGAGAGAAGAGGGACTAGAAATAGCAAAAATATGTCAGAAGAAAACAGACACAATAAACCATTCAGAAGCTGCATTTTAAGTGAATTTTATGTAATAGATTTTATTGTGGTTTGACTGTTTCAGAATGTTTTTTATAGTAAAGACAACAAATATTATTTCGTGTACGTGCTTAAAAATTTACATACATAACAATAAAATATGCTTCATGAACTTTGGCTGCTGACCACTAGTAGAAGTTAATAAACTGGACTAAGAACTGCAACTGGAAGATATGGGCAGATCAGAGATATAAATGCAGTGCTTCAGTTAGTATACAGCTTCTAAAACTATGGAATAATTCCACAGTATAGAAAATATTTTTCATAATGTTTTTGTGGACAGCTTTTATAGCAAAATTAAGCATCAGTCTATTAACCCTTTGATATTTAAAATTTTATAACTGTATGATAAAATGGAGATTTGACATCACTGCTCTGATGCAATGAATGCCCAAGCTAACATAGTTCTACATTTATGGTTAACTAAGAATGATATTGAGAAGACAAGTAGATTAGTGGGAAAGTTTACCAGGCAACATTTCGCCACTACTTATCAAGACTTCATTTTAACCAAGACATTAGAGCAGGGCATGTAATTATTATTTGTCTATTTTTCATTAGATGCCTTGAACATGGAATAAAGTACCTCAAAAAGCAAGTTAAGTGATACTCACACAGGCTTCATAAGCTACCAAGCCATACAGTTTAAAGTTAATGTTGATGCATCTGCATGACCCATATCACAGAATATGATACTAATAAATGTGAGCTACTGTAGTTATTTCTAATACAATACTGATGCTAATTCGTAGCTTGCTTGAATCAGGATTTTTATGAAGGTAAAAAAAAATAGAGAAAAGAGAGCAAGTATGATAAGCACTTGAAAAAGAAGAAAAGAAATATTTTCTTCATTGAAAACTTTGCCCAAATTCTGAATAATGGTATAGTTTATTATAGAAATCAAAACAAAATGGCTGTGCTGTGGTTTTAATTCACTATTATTTTACTTACTGGCTATGCATTTTTTCTTTCTTCTTTGCTTAGAATACAAAATCTGAAATGCTAGTATATGACATGTGTAAGGTTGTGTATACTTCTGTTTCATAAGTGAAAGAAACAAAACAGTTTCCATAACTAATATCCCTAAGTTTCTCATAGCATAATTTCAGCTACATAAAAGGGAGATTTTGTTTACTAAGTTTGCTTTGACATTTCAATTCAGTTATTGACATGGCAGGAGACAAGCCGATTAGGTCACTTGCATCATCTAAATGGAATTCTGTATAATGTCATCATTCAATGGGCCATTGAGAAAAGCAAAATGATTGTATCTCATCAAACCAGGCTTTATAATCAAGTAAATAATGAGTGGAATGTATCTCAAGTGAATCTATGTTTGTAGCTGAACATATTCACGATGGAGCATTTTGAGATCACTTTTAAATATTCTGTGAAACAGTCAATAAAACCCCTATATTTTCTAGTAATAAATTTATTTAATTTATAGGCATTATAGTCGGTTTAATCTGAAGGAGACAGTGCACTGGGTACTTCTAACATATGTTTGAAAATTTTTTGGAAAACCACAAAAACCAGAAAAAGAAACACAACAAAAAAAAACCACAAAACTCCCATCCCCCCCAGATTTTGCAAAAATTCTAAGCAATTTTCTCCTCATCTAACCAAATGAATTTCATAAGTCCTACAGCAGTGAATATTCCACGTACTAAATATCTCACCAGGTCAATAACACACTCAGCAGAAGTCAACTATTACTTCTATAACAGATTATGTATTTTCTGATACAGAAGTTTTCAAGACATGTTGCTATTTCAACAGAAACAGTAGTGCTCACTATCCAAACCAGCTTTGAAAAAACTTGCATAGCTATTGAAATATTTAACTTTGGCTGCCTGAAGCACTTGACATTTAATTAAATGGCTCAAGTTAGTCTAAACTGTGAAATACACTTTCATTTAAAAGGTATACCAGCAGTGGAGATGTGTTGAATCCATTGCGTATTAAATTAGCCTTTGTCAGCAGAACATTGCAGGGATTTAAAAATATGTTAACAAATTATCTTCATTCACAACACCAACTTGACCTGAATCTCCTGAGTCATAAAATTCAGCATGATCAAAAGAAGAAAATGACAGGCTAGGTTTGACTCCTTTGGAATTGTAACGTCCTCACTATCAGCACAACTGTCAAGAGCTTTAAGGAACTGGATAATATATTTTATTGAATGGAATATGAAGTAATCCTGAGTATAATACTGTATTTAACCTCTATACTATAAAGAATGTATAATTATGCGTTTCTGCATATCTTGCCTTAGGCCAGTGTCAAAGAAGAGAGGGAGCTCGGTCCTGTAAATTACTGAATTCTCTGGCTGTGATCCAGCAAAGTACTCCCCTATGAGTTTAAATTTAAGTACATGCATCACACCACTAACTTCAACAAGATTATGCTTAGATATAAACTAACCTTAAATGCTTTACTGGATCACAGCCACACTGCTCAGCACTGAGTGAATACAAATCCAACCTGAGAGGGGCTTTCTCCTCTCTATGTTTCCAGAGAGATCTCAAGAAATACATACAAAGCTCCTTTCGGGAAAGAGAGTTCATGTGATAGCCAGACTGAATAGGTTCTGAAGGGTGGAATGATTTGAAAACTTTGGGATGCTTGTGCTCAGACAGAGAAACAAACAAAGAGACAAAGCCCTTTGACTTTCCCGTGTTCATTTAATCATTTAAAGTAATGGTTATGTCTGGTCAGGGGTGTAGATAAAGCAGAAGAAACCAAGTGAAAGAGTAGAGACACAGGCAGTGTTCCCTATTTTCCTGTGCCAAATTTCTCTCTTGCTTTTAAATGTGGCCTCTGCTACTTCTGTAACTGAAAAGAACAAGTCTCTAAGTCTATGTGTGTGTGAATATCCCCACAGAATACATGTCAAGTGAAACCAGGCAATAAAATAATAAAACATCAATGACATTCTTAAGGTTCCAATGATGTTCCAGACAAAAACAGCAGGAAAGTGAACTTAGGCAACAAAGAATATTTCAAAATCAAAAAGCAAGACTATACCTTTCAGCATTATATATTAAAATTAAGTGACAGGGGACAGGTCAAGAGGGAATGGCCGCAAGCTCTGCCAGGGGAAGGTCAGGCTGGACATAAGGAAAAAATTTTTCTCAGAAAGGGTGATTGGTCCCTGGCAGAGGCTGCCCAGGGAGGGGGTTGATTCACCTTCCCTGGAGGGGTTTAAGGGACGGGTGGACGAGGTGCTGAGGGACATGGGTTAGTGTTTGATGGGAATGGTTGGACTCGATGATCCGGTGGGTCTCTTCCAACCTGGTTATTCTATGATTCTATGATTCTATGATTTGGTTTGCAAGTTTTGAACTTTCTGTGGCTTGCAGCAGTGTAAAGTGGACCTGGGGCTTGCTGAAAGATCTGTTGGCTTTCAAAAAGTGAAGGAAGCAAGGAAAGAAAGAACAAATCGCATATACATTTCCACTACTCACTGACTCTTGATGGACAGAAGGGAAGGTTTTGCACAATTTTTTTCTTGTAATTTACTTTCAGGCCAGGTTGCCAACTTGTTAGGTTAATATCAAACCCGCAAGCTTCTCTTTGAACAGTAACTGTCACAACAACCACACAAAGTTGGTTATAACCTGGTTATTCTATGATTCTATGATTCTATGATTCTAAATGGACTGTGCAATACAAAGTTATCAGAGTGACGACCTGACTTGAACAACCATGTAGCAGTTGCTACATCCTGGACATCTAGACTTCCAAAATCTAAAAGGAAGGCACATTAAGCTTCACATAAAAACAAAAAGAGAAATTATCCCCTAAAATGGAATACAAAAACCTAGGACTGCCTCAGTAAAATTGGCCATTTCTCAAAAACTTGAATCTTATACAAAAATAATACACAATACACACAATAGGGCTCCATATTTCAAGGGAAATAATTAAAGACAGCAACACACTTTCTAGCTAACAGCTCTCATTGAAGCAATGGGCAGCTCTGGCAGAAGTCTGGCACAGTGCACCCTGCAGTACGATCAAATCAAACTGATAAAGAATTCTATCAGAGGTTAGTGAACATGAGACACTTTTGAAATACAAAGTGCCCAAGCAGCTCAGCATGTGTACACTTTTTTGAGCCCCCTTAGGTTTATATTATTCCCACAATTCATCTTTTCATCTTTTCATCGTGTCCATCAATTTCTTCCTTGTTGAGAAACAATCGTGTCCTAGGAATCTCTTGAACTCATTTATAATTTCTTTATTCTCATTTCCTTGAACTTTGTTCTATGACTTTATTACCATTTGTATGAGCCATGCTACAATTTTCTATTTACACCTCTATCCTTAACGCTATCAAATGTTCTTTAGATCTGAAATCTGTCACTAACATGTATCGGTTCCTTTTATGCACTGGAAAGCACAATTTTGATTCACCTCTTGAAATTCAAAGAATGGTCTGCAGTCATGTAGGTACATTTTATGTTTTCATCAGATATTCATAAACAATATTTGAAAGCAGAAACATGTTTTGTCAACTGTATTCCCATAGATTCACCTTTCTAACTGGATAACCTAGTGAGTTAAAACCATAAACAGTGAACTGCCTGATATCCTGTCCCCATTTTATACAGATTTTTTATATTTCAACATATGAAGCAAATAGAAAAGAGGCTATTAGTTGTATGCAAGACAAAAATTCCTTACTAGTCTTTTGAAATGCATTTGCAGAATCAATCATGCTCTAAATATGCTAGCAATTTTTAAAAAAAATAATGTTTTGGGACTGAAGATTCCACTGGACTCTAATGTATGGAAAAAACTGATCTGTAGTTCATTGATCCCTGTCTAACTCAGACCAAGAGATATGCTTTTCACAGTCCAGTACCTCTTCCATAATATATGTTGAATGACCTCAGTAATTGTAATTGCTCATTTCCTGGAAGGCAAGTTTCTATCAGGAAATCCATCATCAGAATTAACAATGTTTGAAAAATTCATCAAAATGACTGAGAATTAAATGGATTCAGAAAGATAATATTCTTCTGGAGTTAGACTTAGATCTGCATTAAGGTATTTTTGTAATTTTGTGTTTACTGATCTTTGGCTATTCCAAAGCCCTGCTGAGGCCCACAGCAGCTGGTATGGTTCAGGACAACCTCAAGATTGGTCCTTTATGCACACTCTTGGTTTGCTTTCACAATGATGTTAACTAAGGTTTTCAACTCCTAAGCAAAATCCTTTGTGAAGTTACTACACAGAGCGATTGCTATAGAAGCACACAACAACCAAGCTCATGATTTAGAACCTGGAACACCATGTGGGCCAGCTAGCTCAGACTGGAAGTGCTCATTAAATCTAGTGAGAAGTCTCTAGCTGTGAATATGCACAAAGTTAAGATCAAACTGGAAGTTAAAGCCAGAGTTCACACTTCAGTTGAAAAATATTTTTTTTTTCTGTTTATCTTTTAAAGTCACAAGGGAAACCAACAAATCAAATCTAACACAGAGAAGGGAAGCAAGTTTAGGCAGAGAAAAGTAGATTTCTTCTATTTTATTGGTATTTGAATAAGTTTGCTACAAGATTCTGTCTGTGTCAGTCTTGTTGGGTTAAGTGTCTCTTACTGCAGTGTAGTGTCTCTAAACCCAGCAGCACAACTAAAATAAAAGTTCTTAAGTAAACTAGCATATGCCATTCATTCTGGGAGACAGTGCAGATATCGATCTTTAAATTTTATTGTTTGGGATTAGTGACTAAACATAAGCACAATTCAGGCTTCCTTCTGTTGGTGCATGAGTGTTAAAAACTAGGAAATGGGAACTGGCATAGTAAATAAGAAGTTACCTGTTCAGTTATTTAACCCAAACCAGCCCATATTAAAAGTGAGGGAAAATACAGTCATTGGCTAGGACATACAACAAATGAATCTGTTATCTGAATACAGCTCACTGAGACCACAGATACAACCTAACTGCTCTGCTGCTGCAAGGGGTTGAGGTATCTACCTCTTTTTCCTCCCTTAATCTTCTCTCTGCCCTCTCCAGTTTCTGCTTCTCACCTCACACTTGTCCCCATCTCTGTGCAGCAATCCCATTTCTTCTGTGCCCACTCTGACACGTCTGCTCAGAGTCTGTGAAAGCAAGGGGTCGATAAATCCATTTGACATGCCATAACTATACAAAATTACTTGTTTCTCGTGTTATTTTTTTTTCTGCCACATTTACTTTATTGAATTGATTTACTGCACAGACAATGCTTGATATGACTCAAGGTTGGGAAGGGTTGTACAGGGAGAAACTTGGAATCAGCAGAGGTAGGGGAGGAGGATATTTCTATCTCGCTTTTGGAGGTAGCAAGCTATTAAGTCATCCCAATTTCTTGTGAAACTGCACTACTAAGTTAACAGATTTCTCAGAGAATGATTCAACTCTCAGTAAAGAATTTAAGAGCCTGCCAACTTCTAACTCAGATGCCCGAAGTTAAATTGGGTTAATACATGAATCCCCATTCTATCCCTGAGCAGAAACAGGGATCTTGAAGTTTCTCACATGGTCCATGCTTTGTAGTCTGTGAAGAAGCTGAAGGGATTATTTTTGACCTTGCAGAGCAGACAACTGCAGAGTTAGGAGTCTTTTACAGAGAATGCTATGCCAGCAACCAGCTTTTGCTGAGATATGAACTCTTTTGCTGCAAACAAAATGTAATGCAGCCAGCTGGCTATATGTACTCTGTGATAGCATAGGGTTTTAATGGAGCTTTGCTGACACAAAACTGGAATAATATAGTACAAATCAGTCCTGTACTCAAAATAAGGGTTAATTTATAGTAACACACTTTTCATATTATTCTCTACCTTCTTGTAATGTAATAGGAAAATTATTAGCTTTTCAGATGACTTCTTTGCATTGAGAAATCAAGTTCAACATGTTCCCTTTGTTGATACATAGAACTTTTCCTGCTAGGTTAAAAATAATTCCAAATCCATGAATTTACATGGATTTGTTTTCTTCCCTGGTAGGTGTATTGGGTGTATCAGATTGCTTTAGGCTACAATGAATATAATTTCCTGGCATGTGTCTTTATTTTATTTTCCAATAGTCCCCCTGCCTTTCATTAACATGTGCATGTGCTAAGCTCAAGACTCCATGACTCCTTCTTTGACTTCAAGTCACCCTCCTCAAAATTCCTAACTTCTTTTCTTCTCTACTTCAGTTGTGAAGTATCTCAAAACCACTTCTTTCTCCTTTTCCCTGTAGCTAAAAGAGATCGTATGCAGACCCTTCAGTTTTATTGGTGCAACTGCTGTGTAGAGCTGCTCGAGTTGCCTCTCAGCAAGGTCCTCTGAATTTTATTTTTGTGCACATTTGGGTTTTTTCTGTTAGAGGTTTTCCTGCTGTGCATTATGTGTCAGAGCACAGACTTTACACTCTCCTCCCTTCCTTGCACTTGCTGTCTAAGGCCCAGTGCCACTGCCATCATAAATATTATATCATGCAATTTTATGCACAAAGAAATACAAATAATCCTGGTGTATATTTTGCTACTGTATAATCTGAGGTTATGCTTGAATTGCCTGCAGTTTGGAAATAAATTGACATTCAGACCACCTTTTAAGAAGTAAATAGCTGTATTTCTTTGTAAGTAAAATCTCAGATATTTATTGTTTGAGACAATACAGGATTTGATCTTCAGCTGGATCCAAAACCTACTGATCAATGAAAATTCTTCCACTGGAAGCAGCTAGCTTGTTATCAGATCCCTTGTGCAGTATTTATCCTCCACTAATGATAAATGTCTCGTTCTGTGACTCTTTCAGCAATAAAAGAATATCTTTATTAACAGTTCCCACAGGATGCACGTTTGCTAATTCAGAGTTAAAAAGTAAAACTTTAGCAGAAGATGTAAATTTATTTATAAAATCAAGAATAAAATTACAGACCTTTATAATTAATTTATCACTGTTTACAGTTTCCAGTTGATAGCAAAAAGATAGCAATAAATATTTAGCAAATGAAAGTGAATCGGCATTTAGAGTATTTTAATAAATGTTTAAAAGAAAATCAGCATAGATTACTCGGCTCTGGCTAACACTTTTTTATCTTCCATCTGTATTTCTTTGATGGATGTTGTTCATGGTCTTTAGTTTACAGTAACAAGCAGGTTTTTAATTTTTCTATCTTCCTTCTCTCTAGTGCCAGGCTGTGATGGATGATGTGACAAAAAGATTCATCAGTAAATTCTAAACCCTGAATACAAAATAAGTTATACAAGAAGCAGATTTGCATTTTCCTTTGACAGTGTTGCAACCGCATCAACTGCTCTTTCATTTTTCCCTCTTACTTGTTTAATCTTGATAATAATACTAACTCAGCATAGGAATATCTTGTGTTTTTTAAAGCACTTGAGTGTACAGTATTGAAGCAGCAGCAGCTGCATGATAGACAACAACCTCAGAATTAAAAACTGAATTTCAAACTAACTATGCTCCACTTTCTAAATAGCATTTTTCAAATACTGTGATACCAGTTTGCCAGATACCATGTTGTTCTTAAAGACTAATAATTTCTAACATATGAATCATGAACATCCAATCATTTTTCTTTGAATCTGCTAAAGGACAATGTTCACATTAACAACTACTTTTGTCAAGTTCAGGGATGTCAGGGTTCCTAAAAGGTCTGCTGCAGTTAGATAATTAATTGGAATATTTCTGGGGGCCTCTGTCTTTCATGTAAACAAAAGCCAAGATCCTTCATTGCTAAAATAAACAGCAGAAGCAGTGATAGGGAAACCAAGTACAGTCTTGATTTTTTCTTCCATTGTAAAAATATTTTCTCCTGCATACAATATCTAATTTAGAAAGGAACTTTGGAGTTTGCTACTCCTGCATGAGAACTCTGTTAGGTATAAAAAAAACTACCAACCAACCACAGGCGCATGCACACACACACACAAAAGAGTGTGACGCTTTCCTGAAGGAAGAAATAACTATTCAGGTACTTAAAAATGTATACATATGGAAGTCAGACAGAATAAAAATAAATTTATACAGCGAACAAAAATAACTAGCTAAAAATCTATAGTGAGAAGAAATCTGGAAGAATTTTAAATCTTCCTTCTTAAATATACCATATTTTCAGTGATGATATCTCAGCATTACAGTTACTCAGTCTTGCTGAAAATCTGCAAAATGCAGCAACTGCAATTTCTGTGGGGCTAGAACCTGAGCAGTGAAAATTTGTAAGACAGAATGGCAAACATATTTCTGGGTAAATAAGACTAAATGGGCAAAATCTACAATCTCACAGAGAAAGCTTTGCAAAAGAAAGGAAAATTATTGATTTTATGATTGACAGATTTGGGAAATTAAGGTAGAGAGGAGGTAGAAAGCTACTCTGGCTTCATTATAGGACTAAAGTGCTATATGTGTAATAGTCATACCTGTCACAAATTCTTGAAATCATTAAATATAAATCTAAAAGAATTCCTTCTTCAGCCAGAGATGCTGGAAATGCCAGGAGAAGGCAAATCTTATTTCCAAGAACTAGTAGGTCTGGGCACAAAGGATTATCAGAGTCACTAGGGGAAGCTCATATCTTATGTACCTCTGGCAGTGACAGAGAATATCCCTCTACATCACCAATAAACTCATGACTTACGTGATTCAGAGTCTATTATAGCTCTCACAGCAGTCCTGAAAAGTTCAAGCAAAGGTACTTAATTAGATATTCACATCTGAGAATTTAACCCAATTTGAGAAAAAAAAAATCACATCCAATGCATCCAAATCAAATTAATTTTCTGTGTGCAAATATAACATAGACATCTTTTACTTTTTCATCACATGTCACATGGGTGTAAATAGTAAGACCTATATATATCTCTCCTTTTTCACTTGGAATCTAGTCTTTTCCCAACAAATTACACCACAGGCGCGATTCTGCAGCTGTAAGGAGTGTATCTCAGTCCATAGAGCAAATTAGTACAGTATTTGCCTTCCATTTTATATGTTCATCAATGATCCCTCCTGATAGCGTTCAATATGATTGAGGAAAATGGGAAATGATATCTGATTTAGATGTTCCAGTTTCAGTAGAAAATAACGATCACTCCAAGCAGTATTTGAAAAAGCACAATATTTTTTTTTCACAGTAATTCTGAAAGCTTAGCATCAACTATCACTACAAGTAGCAGTGTTTTCTGAAAATGCTGTGGAATGTATTACAAATGTGTTTGAATTACTGTACTGATGCTGTGTAAAAGGCAATGTTAATATGCAAAAAACCCATGCTGGATAACTCAAAACAGAAGAAAACTTGCAACACACAATAGTCACCAATTCACTGATCCATTTTTGCCCCATGAAATTAAGACCTTTTCATTGAAGAGAATCTAAATAAAACTAGAAATGGAGGTGAGGTAAAAACAACCAGCATGCTAAGAGGAAAATTTATAAAAGAAAAGCTAATGTTCTATGGAATTCAACCTTTTCCTTCCTTTAACTGAAATATAAGGAAAAAGGGATAGGACAGTACATAAAAATCTCCAACTATGCCTTACGGATTACTTATAGAAATCTAGGGAGATAAAACATACCCACTTATTAAGATAAATCTTAAATCTATGTTAGAAATACTTTTAAGATATCTAATTATCCTTTCAGTCTTTCTTTGTCAATGAACCACGCAGGAAGCAATTTAACTGTGCCATGCTGGGATACAGTTGATTTCTAACTGTTCTGTGCTTCTACAGGTTTAGCCAAATTAACTTTATTGGAAAGAAAATAATACCTATGAAATATTATCATAAAAATGATACCCTTATCTACTAAAAATGGAACTATTTTGTAAGGCAAATTTGTCCCTTAAAGAGGAAGCTGTCATACTTCAGGATTTTCCAAGTTCATTGAAATAGGGAGATTTAAAATGTAAACAAACTAAAATCATCTAAAACAAGCAAGCAAACCTCAACAACACAAAATTTTGAAGAAAAGCTTCATTAAGTTACCCTTGGATATGATAGGCAATCTTGAAAAAGATTGCCTCACCCTCTTTATAAATATTTTGAATCTTTATTTTATCATTTGCTGTGTAAAACTTACATAGAGCACTATTACTACAATCCTGACACGCAGAATTCAAACACATAAAAGGACTGTGATGGAACAGGATTCTCCTTTTCCTTTAGAGGAATATAGTCAGTGGTTGTTGGAATTCCAAAGATACCCATAAGAAATTTCCCTTGGAGCTGTGGCTCCATCCAGGAACTGTGCAGCTCCTGGAGAGTTAAGAGAAGTGAAAGAAGGGTTATATGATACATGAAAGAGGATGTTTACATCAAGTATCAGATTTTATGCCTAAGTGCCTGTGTCCTAGGCTATTTCTTTAGCAGCTGGGAAATCCTACTTTTCATGTTATTTTTCCTGGCGTGAGAAAAGTAAGTCTCTTTCATTAACATCCTCCCTGTTAGGTCTGAGAAATGCAACCTGTGTGACTTGCATCTGTGTTTGTGTGAGAGGTGGGAGCTAAAATTTTAGGGGAGTTTTTCATGGCACCAAAGACTTTCGCTAAATTAACGAGAAATTTAAAGGCTACACCTCGTTTAAGAGCAATATGCCCTTAAATGCAGAAAATCGATTAGTCCATTTCAAAGATGCTATAATATTTTTATTCCATTTGGCAAATTCATGGTATGTTGGTTATGTTGAGTTTCAGAATTCCAACTTTTTGTACTGAGGTTTTGGCTAAGCACTTGAAGGCACTGGAAATCTGTCAGTTGGCAGCAAGAGAGAGGTTCATATAAATATCAGATTTAGTCAAGAATGTTTGTGTTCTGAATGTCAATGAAGGGCACATGAGGGAAAGGACGGAGTGGAACAGGGAGCTCATGTGAATGACTTCAAGCCTCTGGGTGAGGTCAGGGCAAACCCTGTGCCTATGAAATAATCTTCTATTGTTAGCCTGCACAAAATGTTTGGCTGTAAGCCCACAGTGAAACTAGGCTTTTTTTTGTCTCAGATTTCTGTTATGAGGACAGTGTATGACTGCGACTCTGCACATGCAGAACAAAGAAGTACAGATTTTTTTTTTCCTTCTCAGTGAAAGTCAGCTTAACAATCATTATTGTATTTTTCTACAACAAATCAGTAGGAAAAAACTCGTGTTCAGGCAGGTGTGTTTCTTGCATACTAAAGAAGGGAAACCTTGGCTGTCTCTATCCTGAGGGTGAGAGAAGAGTTGCTCCTACCCTTAGAATGTTACCTGCCCCTGAACATCTGAGCTGAGATGTTCTGCCTTGGTTTTCTACAAACCATTCCCTTCACCCCCACAATAACCCTAGCTAGCTAACCTGGTGAATAAGGAAAAGATTTCTGTATGTGAAAGCACATAGCTTTGGTTTTCCCTGAAAGAACCAAAGCACTGTAAGTGTATAATTAAGAGGGGTGAGGGAGGCAGAGGAAAATGCTTTCAGAAATATATTTAGTAATAAACAATGGGAATAATTATGTATCTGAAATATCTTATGATCCCACACCTAGAAAACCTCTGTGGTACCCTGTCCTCATAAGGGTGAGTAAGAGATAATTGTAAAAGTTCATTCAAAATAAATTTATTTTCATAAACTAAATGCATTTCTTTCAATCCCTACATTTTAGCATTAGCATCTGAATGTGATTCATCTGCTGAACAGTATTTCTGCTTTACTGTTTCGAATAACTGCTCAGGTAATCTTAATTTTGGATATTGAGGTTCATTTTGGTTGAGGTCCAGGTTACACTTTCTGCTCACTGTCTTTGATCTGAATGTGAAAGGCTGTAAAAGAAAGTACTTTTCACAGATCATTTGATTCAGCTTTGGAAAAAAGAGTGTTGGGCTATTGATCATGTCAGGAACTCTTCTTCTGCTCTAACCAGACCAGTTTAACATTAATTACAGAACATTTAAAAGGCATCTGTTTAAAGGGGAATAGCTAGGAGGAAGGCTTGATGAAAGAACATAATAAAGTGCTATCTTGGTTAACACGCAGTTTGAATTGAACAGTAAAGTGTGTTATCAGCCTGGAATATGATTCACATTCTGTCAGCATTTTCAGGAAGTGGTAGCCTTCTTTGTAGCAAAAGCAAAATGAATGTCATCTTGAATGTGAAATAAGTGCACAAAACAAGTATCCTGAAGCTTCATTTCTCTAAGGAAGTTGTCACTATCAAAAGTCATGAAACGATTTATCGTAAGGGAGAACCTAGATAGTTTTAATCCTCTTCTCACGGCTCACTGACATTAATTATTTGCAAGAATTATTATGTTCTTGTATAATGAAACAATAAAAGCAATGAATATTGACTCTGAAATAAAAACTTCCATCAGGTAGATACCTCAGGGGAAAAATATCTCTGTGAAATGCAAATCTCTCAAAGTCCAGTACATGCTTGTGCTGATGCTGATCCTAAATTGAGATTACATGAGTACCTTCAAGGAGGTAAGGTATATGTTAATAAATAAAAATAGCATATCCATTACCTGAAACTGTTTTTTTCTTAGATTAAGCAGATCATTAGAGCACACAGCATTTACTTTTAGGTGTCATTTGAAATTAAGACTTTTGGTTATTACAAACTAGTTGTGCTATGGCTTGTACTAAATAAAATGTAAACTCCTCAACTTGCTAATTGATTTATCTAGCTGAAGTCATAGTGTCCCTTTTAAACCCATTAATCTATCAATGCTTGCATAATTCTGAATAAAAAGCATTCATAGACTTTTGTTGATAATTCCCATGGCCCATCCTACTAATCCCGTGTTAGGAAGGGCCAAATGTAGCCATATATGGACTTGTTAACATCTCCTGACAATGTGACCTTTTGCATCAGATGAATGGAAAAACAGATCATATCTGGGTAAATTCAATTTTTTTCTCAAATAAGTGATGCAATCTCTGCAATCTCTGTGAACTCGGTCTCGTATCAGCTGTGGCAGTTTTATGTATTAGCACCTAAAATAGTGCTGTATAGTGGGTGGATTTACAGTAAAATTCCACCAGAACAAACTTGTATTCAACTTTATTGAGGTTGTACCCAGCTCTACAAAAAAATAAACCAAAAAAAAAAGAGAGAACTAAAACCCTAGTTACAGTGATTCGAGTTGCAGGTTATATAAGCAATAACCCCTCCATAATGATCTCTTCTTCCTGAAAGGGTGTATGAAGTTTTCTAGATAAACAGTAAGGAAATATGGGGTTTCTTAGTAACAATCTAGACCACAGAGAAGCATTTGCAAGTCTTCTAACAGCTTTTTTAAGGCACTGTTGATCTACTGGACAACTGATGTCCTTTAGTATCTAGAGCTGTGTTGAGAAAACAGCATCACGTCTTCTTGCAGATGATATAATAAGAAAACACTGTCAGACAACAGCTAACACAGCAGGGTGAAACCTTTGCACATGTCCCTATGAACTAAGTTAGTAACACATGTTATTTTCATGAGATTACAATTCTGGAAAATTAAAAATTGCAATTTAGGCTATGAAAGAAAGAAAAAAAAATTGTTGCTATTATTGGTAGAGTTAGGATTCTGATGTTTGGTGATGGACTAATTTTACAGTGTCACAGGAACTCAACTTTTAGGTCCTTTAATCCAACTCAGTCTAGACTGTGTGCAGTCTTTACGCATCAAAGCATGAACAAATGGCTCATCTCTGTATAAGGAGTATATGTGGTATTAATATATATTCAAGGGCTTATATTTTATATTATAAATCTATCCAGAAGCCCTCCATAAGAATATAGTAGTCAGTTAAACAACCTGCAGTCTGAAGAAACAGTTCCATAGATATTAAGTCCCCATATCTCAGGACTACGAGTGAAAGGCATCATCTGCTGAAAATCAGTGCAATAGCAAGGTGTCAGAGACATGTTAGAATAGTCTCCCAGGCTGAAGGTGAGATTTATGCCTGAAGGGGATATTTTTCCAAATGTTGAGTTAACAGAGGGCAGCATAATATCTGCGATATTAAGAAGATGATTATTATAATTAATGGAGCAGGGACCTTGATATTGATCACACAATTCTGTTTAACCTCGTCAAGACTCATTTTTTGTATTTGAATGAAAGATCACAGCCAGGTATATTTTGTAAAGAAAGCTTATACAATCAAAATGAAAACTGAATTCTTAGAGAGGAAAGATTTTAAAAACAAAAGCTGTAAAAGTCCCCTGAAAGTGAGATTCACTCCAATTTGGCACAATAAATTGTTTCACTGTTGAGCAGAGTCCCACTAACAAGTATAGATTACATGTGTGAGACCTAGTTTTGCCTGCAGCTAATGTATCTAAAAGATGTATTAACTGTGCAGCTCTCCCATTTGCAGGCAGTAGAAAAATTAGGCTTTATTTAAGTATAGTGGGAAATGGAGAAGAATGTGAATAGTAAAGCTTAAGAATGGCCAAATATACAAAAATGTTTAATAGCAGTAACTGCCTTAGTATTATAAATAGTCTAAGAAGGTTGCACCCTTATCTATAAGTAAAATATGCTGGAATGCAGAAAAAAAGACAATTACATTAGCCACGGATATTAAAATGCCCGATGTGTGAAGGGGAGGCGTGCTGTGTATTCTGTACCATGCCTCCTTGGAACTGTTAGTGTTTCATGCTGTAACAGGCTGAAAATGACGTGCAAACTCATCAGTGTAATTATTTCTTCTCTTCCTTTTATGGTGGCTGTACTGAAGGATGGACATCTTTAACTTAATCATCGATTACATTTGCTGCTGCGTGAACCTGTCAAACAAGTGTAGCAAATCTATTGCTGTGCTAAGTGCTCGGGAGCCTTAGTTCCTGTTGTCAAATTTGTAGCTCTGCTGTACGAAAAACAGCAAACCCACTTTCCCCTGCTGGTGGTTTGAATTGCCTCACTTTGTAATGGTGCCAGATGTCACGGTATAAAAGGAAGCCCGACCCGGCAAAAAAGATTGCCACTTTGACCTTTTATTGAATTCTAGAGCTCTTGCCTTTTTTTTTTTGTCTTCGGAACAAACCCAGCACTCACAAACATGCTGAATGGAGTGGAAAGAGCAGCTTGAGTCTTGTGAAAGAAGTTACAAGCAGAGCTGAGGTGGCTGCTTGCCATATTCACTGTCAGAGTGACATCTGCCACCGTTTGCTGAGCTGCTTTCTGGGGCAGGGGGAGGGAAATGAATCTTCACCCCAGCAGGGCTGGCCCTCTCCCCCTATCCTTAAACCTTTCTCACTGCTTCTTTTATCTAAAAAGACTTTTATTTTCCCTTTTAGGAGAGGTGAAAGTTGTGTCTTAAGGGACTTTGACTTCTTCAGCAAAACTCTGACATCATTTAATTTCTTATACAATGAACATTTAGTTCATTATATTTATTAACTCCATTTGTCTTGCTGAAATGGTTTTACATCTGTAAAAAAGCTCAGCAGAGTAAATCAGAGCGAATACAGCCAGATGCCTGCTTGTATATATAACAGGCCAATTTCATGATAAAAGCAGTCAGCTTCCACGATTCAGTGTCTTAGTCTTTAGATCATATATTTTGTTAAATATTCTATAAAAAGTGAATACAGAATAAGACATAGTCATCTCTCTCCCAGGCAGAGAAAGGGTAATCAAAGGTAAAATAAAAGAAAATATTCAAAACCATTGTCCACTTGGTGATGGTGTAAGTACCCTTGGAAACCCAACGAAAGCCTAGATTTTGATTTGTCCTCCTGACTGGATCACTATTCAGCATCTTCCTGGACAGAGAAATGCTGCTTGACAGAGGGTAAAATCTACCAGCCCTGCATGAGTCTGCTGGTATTGGATAAGCAAGTACAGAGAAAGAAGGAATAACCACTAGATAAAAGAGCAAGTGACAGCCAAAGATATAATGTTCAAATCACCCATAAGAACATTTTAGAGCCAGACTACAGCCCTTGTTCACGCTAATTCTTATTTGCTCAATTAGAGAAATGCAACAAGCATGTGCATTGTTTTATGATTATATTCAGCAGGCAGAATCACACAGACAGGTATTTTGTTCGATGTAAAGCATTCAAGTAGGAAGATTTTCTTTATGCTGAAATAAAATATAATTTTTGTGTATCATGTTCAAGAGAGTGAAAAGCAAGACAGACATTATAGACTAAATTTAAAGTGGGCTGAGAATATTAAATATTTTAGAATCTTAGCATTAGAACCTCTCTTGGACATTAAAATATGCTTCAGTAGTGACTGTTGAGCTCTTCTGATCTGCCCTATGAGATTTCATGTAGGTCAGCATGGGAGGTTAAAACTCTCTACTACAGAAGAAACATTGGTTTTATTTTACATCTTTATCTTTTTGTATGTCTTTATTTCTATCATTATATATAATATATCTTCATATATTTAATCTTTATGTCTATATCATTGCATCTTTTTAACGTATTTTGTCATCACTGAATACTCCACTAAACTAGATCAGTAATTTTGGGATCGCTTTTAAGTTATACAGAAGGAACACTTAAATATTCACCTCCTGAGCTGTTTTTCAGTTGCTGTTCCAGTTTTAAAATAGAATGCAGATATAAATTGCTGCAATTACAAGGTTTCTGGTTTGGATCAAATCTAGAACTGATAGATTAGACAACAAAGGATCTTTTGACAAAGCTTCACTCATCTCCCTGACAATACTGGAGTTCAAAAAAACCCCAGCCTACCGAAACCCAGAACAAAGCATCATATATCTGATATGATCTTTTGTTAATTAGCAATGCAAGTTTTCTTTACTTTGCAGAGCATTACTGTGAGTTGCTAAGCTATTTACTTGTTTAACTTCTGTGTTTTAAATACTGAATTCAATCATTCTTTCATCAGAATCATTCTTATTTTTACAATTCAGAAAGCATGATAGGCTGTACATAAATGTGAAATAGTTTTTGGCATGAGAACGAAGTTTCGTGAAACTGCACATACACACATACCAAAAAAAGAAAGTAAACTCAGCAAATATGATTGATATCATGAATGTGAAGTGTAAATTCACTCAAATACCTATGAGAGTAACTTTTGTGTATGTAGAGCACTTTAGGATATACTGTAAGAGACTGTAGGTTATTTATCTATGAGAAGAAAAAAAAGAAAAAGTATTTGGGAGTTGTATAAGGTCTTTTATTTAAAATGGATAAACCTGCATATTAAAAATAAACATCACAATCATGGCCATAGTAGTTCAATGGCATTCAGATATAGTATTCTTTATGCATCTCTCTCTACTTGCTTGAAATGTTACCCTCATGATATTTTAATTTCTTTTAAACCATTTTGCATTTCCTCTACATTCAGGAGTCTGACTCCTGACTCAATAACATTTTGTCTCACTACCAACTTATATCTAAGTCATTACACTGTTTATCCCTGGGATTGTGTGAATGACCAAACAGTATTGATACTAGACAGAGGTGTAAATCTCCCATAATAAACAGAGAACTGCATCTTTGCTTCATATATAAAACGATTAAACGTTATTCAAAGCAAATAACACAATTAAACACATTATGATAAACTAAGATAGAAAGGTTCAGGCCTGTGAATATATGCAGTTGTAAGAAAGCAAACACATCTAAGTGACCAGATTTCTCAGTGTTTTCTCTGGAGAAAAAGGTGCAGGAGGAAAAAACCCAAAATTTGTATATCCATAGCACATAGAAACAGTATGAACGTGTAAAATCCCCCATATATCCATGTTTCTGTAGTCTTATAATAAGTGGTTTGATTTCTGATAGTTCTGTCTCCAGATGATGTATCCGATAATGTCAATACAGACTAATAGTTTGCTATGTTTCTCTCTAAATCTGGAAGCTTGCCTCATGTCACTGAGGAAGACTGTACCCCCTGCCTTCCCCAAAACACCTTTTTTGTTCCCTGACAAGGACACCATCACTGTAAAATAACAGCAAGTCCCACTGTAGCTGAACCACAGGGCTTATGAAATTACTAAAATTATGTAAATATTTCTGCTTAAGAGAAATTTAGTGAAAAGATGAGTTTGCCAAATCTGAAATGCTTTGAAAAAAGATAGTGATGCTTATTGTCATTGGAAACTTACTGAAGGATGGAGCCTACGTTTCCTCTCCAAAGAGGCTTCCTCTATCACTTCTTAAATTTCAGACTAAGGACGCTTCAGATCATAATTCACAGTCTGAAGGTAGGGTGTGGAGTGCCTGTTGTATTTCTGTTGATGTAATTTCTGTCTTCTTCTGTCACTTTTTGAAATATCAGTGAATAATCATTTCCAACAGTGTGCAAAATGGAACTGGAAAAAGAATTAATGGAGAAAAGAAGTCAGAAATGTTTAAAGACACAGAGAAGCTAATCTGTAGATGATAAACAAGAGCATTCCAGCAACCTTGGATACAGTGTAATAGTAAATGTCATATAAAATGATAATCAAAAAGTACCATGTGTGTGATAAACATCAAGAAAGAAAACAGGAAGAAAAAAAACCACTTTGGAATTCTAGCTAGAGCAGAAAACAGAGAAAATAAACAATGAAACAAAAAGGTTCTTTGAAATCTAAGGCACTGCTTGCCTTAGAAGAAATTAAAAATACTGCAACAAAAAATAATATTTATACAAACAGATGAAAGAACATAAATATTCTTAATATTTTACAATAATAAAATCTGCAGTTCTTTAAGGAGGTAATTGGTAATAAAAGATGAGATGATAGCTATCACATGTAGCTTCTGTACCATGTAAAGCAGAAGAACTATATAAATATAGAATATATTTAAACATAAGTATATTAAAATATAGAATTATATAAATAATTGTAACACCTCATCAGATTTTTCCTCTACAAGCATGAAGTAAAACTACTGAAGCCTGAAGTGATTTATGTCACAACGGTATTAGCAATAGCACCAATAGTTATAACATAGGAAGTTAAACCTGTTGTCATCATCATTATGCAGCTAAACACACAGCAATGTGTCCTGTTGTTTTGTGTCCCTCCTCCCTGTCCCTGCTGAAGAAAAACTGTCACATCAGTGCTACTGAACTGCAGCAGAGACCTTGCAGCCTGGAAGGAAGATAGATTCTCACTGGAGAAGGAGGAGGGACCAGAAAACATCCCCTCATGTTGAGGAGTTAAGAGGATGCTGACAGATGCTGCTGTTAGTTCAGAAGTAGGGAGCCACGTGTGAACACATGGGGCTGGAAGGATGAACAGTGTTTTAGCTAAAGCCCTGGTTTGCCTCTGTATTGCCAATTTAAGAGACGTTCAATTATCCTCATCTGAGTGTTCACCCGTGCAACCTCAACAACTAAAATAGCTGTGTATAAGCATGTTTTTTTTTCTGATGGATATTGTGGTTAAGAGGACATGACAGTGAGCTGCGAGAGTCATTATCTATTAATTTTGCTGGTTTATTTTAGTAACCAATTTATAGCTTTTCCAGAATGTCTTTTACATTTTCCGCTCATTGAGTACCATTAATACTCCTTCTTTTGCATTAAAAGATGTATTGCACTATTTAAAGTCTTAATTTAGTCCATATGTCAAAACTGTATCTAAATGAGCCAAATACAGCACTTCTGTGCTGTATTATTTACATTCTGTAAGTCTTTTTCCTTCTGTCCTTTTTATATCTTTGCAGATTCAATTTCTTTATTGGTAGGAAAGGAAAAAAAATAAAATGTAATAAGCAGCAATATTAAAATAGAAATTTTGGACTACCAAGTCAAGTTCAAGCTGCAGAAGAAATTTAAAGCACCTGAAAAAAATGGTCCAAAACTTTGCAAAAAGGTGCAAGTAAGGGAAGTTGTCCCATGCAAACTGGGAAAATGCCAGTGCCTTTATTCTAATTCACATGGATATGTTTGGTTTGGGGTTTTTTGCTATGTTTTTCCCAAACAGTACCCTATAGTTTTGAAATTTGTAATCCCAGGCCTTTTGTTCATCTGTCTTCCTAATCTGTGCATTGAAGTTGCTGCTGCAGTCATCGACAAAGAAGGTGATACCTTCTCAAGGAAATGTCTTTGAAATGAAAACCACTGAGGGCAGGGGGAAGCAGAGGAAAAGAGAGAGGATCAAGGCAGACCATTACCAGTATTTCTATGCATCTACCTTCTGACAGTCTCTAATTCTAGGAAAATAAGTAAAATAAAGACTAGAACAAAACAACACCGGGCTTCCAACTCCTGAATCTACCCTGGAATTACTGAAGCTAGGACACATTCTATCTTTGAAGGGTATTATTTCATAGAAACTCTTGTGGAGGTTTTGTTTCTTTAATTTTTTTATCTGTCAAACAATTTCTTCCTGGTTCGTATTTTAGCTACCTGTGATGTGAGCTAGATTCTTTACTGATTTTCATATCCTTCCTTTAACATCACCACTGAATGGACTATTGAGTCCAAAATGGTATATTTTCAACAGAAACATCATTCTTTTTCTTGGTTGGCTATCAGCAGGCAGTGACAACTCTCCCTGGAAGCACTATCTTTGTGCTGTGTAAATCTGTGTATAACTTAGATGCTGATATTGAATGTTCACAGTAATGATGTTTGTCATCTGCTCCATTGCAGATTTGAGAAGCTCTTTCCCATTTAGCACTAGATAATAAGGTGTCACTCTCACAGTTATTTATGCTTCTTTATTTATTCAGTGAGTTTTGTGTACTTTATTTCTATTTTCTCTTTTTTACTAGGAAAAAATGCCTTCCTTAGATTATTAATGGTACATACAGTATTTTTAAGATTTCAATTAACATTATTCAAGAATATTTTTTACCCTTAAAGCAGTGAGCATTTTCAACATTGGTTTCCTTTGGCTCCCACACTATTTTGTGCTAATATATTACTTATTATAAGACACAATATTGCCAGTAGTTAAAATAATGATCTTTAACATCTGTTCTTTGCAAATACCAACTGTTCCTTAATTTGGTGCCATATTTAAAAATAATTACCTACTTTCAGCCTTCCAATTTGACATTAAGTTATATTTTGTATCATTATATTTCACTTGGTAGCTGATTTGGGTTTGTTTTTTTTTGTTGTACAGTTTATTCTTTGTTTACAACAAATTACTACATCTCTCATCCTGGACAAAAAATTTGATGGATTGAACAGTACTCCTTAATATCTACTTCCACCAACAACTTACTTACAAGCCTGGCAAAAACAAAACAATCCCATTACCACATTATCCTCAGTAGGAATTTGGATATACTAGAATCTGGACATATCTTCCCTGTATATCTGATGGTTTTGTTCTTTCCTAGCAACTACTCTTTCACATAGAGTTGAATATTCCTTTTTTTATTATTTCTATAATTTATTTTCAGCTATGTTTTCTAAAACATAAAAAATATGGTTTAGCTGAAGACTGTCTAGACCTTGGGCTCTTCCAGTGTGTTTATTCCAACATTTCTACAATGATTTCTGTAATGATACTGAATCTATTCCAATTTTCTGCTGAACGTAACTTACGTAACCTTGAACATCACCAACATAAACATTTTCAGGGTGAGATATGTTCATGCACAGATATCTTTTAAGGATAGTTGTAAGTGGTTATCTTAGTTTAATTACAATTTAGATAAAGAGGGATGGAAATTACATTAAGTTGTAGTCACAACCTGGACAGTTATGAATAACATTACTTGTAAACCTGTAAAAGTGACCCATATTGTAAAAATATAGTCAAATGCAGTCAAAATGCATTTCATATGTATAAAAGGCTTAGGTAACTTTTATTTTTTTTCTTATAGATAAGGAAAGTAATTTGAATCAATGAAGAACTGAATACATAGATACAATTTTTTTTCCTTTTAAAAATATCCACAGAGATCTTAACTTTTAGTTTTCATTTGTACTTCTAGCTATAATTCCTGAACGGCAAGACACAGAAGCTGAGATCACACAACTTTTTTCCTGTTTCTGATCTGCTGGAGTCACAGAGTAGAAAATTCAAAGTTTTACAAACATACGCTCTTGGAAAATCTCCAGCTTTTCAGACTCACAGATACTGGACAACTCAAAGGTGACAAGTCTGTTGCATTGGAAGTGTTCTGCTCTGAATAGACAAGCTTTGGCAAGCTTTATTTTTACTGCTGATAAAAAAATCTGTCTTCTAATATTTTCCTGATTGTGCTTAAAATGAGTAGATCATAGATAGATGATGAGTTATTTGTTTAATTTATGAATATTAGAATTAACCTTTAAACAGATCAGCAGAAACTCTCATTTTTCATTGAAATATTTAGACTGCAGGCTTTGGGGTTTGTTTGATAAGTTACCTTTTTCTCTGTATGTACAGCAAATAGCACACTGAAAATGATTTTTGTTAGGGTCTTCTAGACATTACTGCATGTAATAAAAAAAATTAAACTAGTAGGGTATTACTTCAGAATAAATTTATTTCTTGAGCTGTTCTCTTATTTTTTATAGAATTACATTTCAGGTAGTTTGAAGGATTTATGAAATAAAATCAAATTGTAAACTTGTAATAGGAAAGAGTGAGTTGGTTTGTGACAATGAATTCACCTTGGAAGTAAAAAGGACAGAAAGCCAAATACAACTAAAAATGAAATATCATTGACTTTTAGATAATTAGTACTATACCTTGTAACAGGGAATGTTAATTTTATTGCTTACAAATTATAATTTGAATATATTTTCTATATTGCTTATTTCAAGAATAATTGTCAAATTTTAGGTTGAAAAATTGCTAAGCTATAATATGTAAATTCTGAGTTATGTAGTGTTATAAAAAGAAGATGAGAAATCTGAAATACCTTGTTTGATGAACCTTGGAAAATTATTCTGAATATTTTGTTTCTGCTTTTGTTGAACATGGCCTTTTTGAAATAGTCCTGCTGGCATATAATACTTCATATATCCACTGTAGTAGGTTAGTCAGAAAAAATAATTGAGAAAAATTAATCTTTGGCATATGTATCAGAGATTGTTTGATTTTAAGGCCTCAACTCTTATCCAGTGCCTTCCTCCTCTCTGCAGCATTTGACTCCAGTGTCACATATAGAATATACACCAAAAAGCTCCTGATTATGAATATCAAGCAGCTACAAAACTGTATAAAACTATACACATAAATACATATGCATGTTTATACATACCTAGAAAATATTACACATCTAAAGTTAACATAAAATAAAATCAGATAATTATCAGCCTGATCATTGTTTTTATGGTTAAACAAACTAAAATTCTCTTTAGACATGAGTCCAGAAATAGCTTGCTAAGTCCCAGAGCATGTACTGTTTTATCATGTAAAGTCTGTAGCTTGTTACAAGCAATAACATAATTCTACTGAGCTAGAAGGCTGTGCTAACTTTCTTGAAAGAAATGGTCCTAACAAATTGCCTGAAGTCGATTTATAGGATCACAGACTTACTGATTAATTTTTCTAAAGTCAGCCAAGAGGTCATTGACAACAGAAATCTGATTAACTGATTGTCTTATTAGACTCCAGAATAATACATATTTTTTTCAACTAATACAGAGCCATATGAGATTATTGCAAAAATTATTCTCTCCAGGTCAGGCCTGGAGCCAAAATTTGTAAGACAAAAGTTCCAATGGTATACGCCATTTGATTTTGTTTTCTGTAACGTGTCTAAACTAATGAGCTGTAAATCTTGAAATTACTTTCTTCATAACAAATACAGTCCAGACTGATAGCAGCAACAATTTGATGCAATATTTGGATTTAAAAATTTACTTCACTGGGAAACTAGGATTCTATAGAGATGGCAAAATAGATACTGATGCTAGAAGCAACGACGTGGCAAGTCGGTATAATGCAGCTCTGAACTATACAGCTATGGGTACTAGTTTAGGTGTCATATTCCCCTTCCGACCAGTTTGAGTGATCTTCCATATTTTAACAAGGCAACACCCATCACCAGAGAATCCCTGCAGCATACGGGGGCCCTGCACACTAGGATATGTTTAGCTGTCTAGGACATGCAGCCCTTATCATGGAGATTAATGGGAATGTTACTTTTAAATTCTCTAAGGAGCGTTCATATTGGAGACTGGCATATAATAAGTGTTACCAGTGAAAATACTGGGTAATTTGAGGCAATAATACTGCATTTCTTTTGCACTTCAGGAAGCAATGCCAAGGTCAAAACCAGATAGCAGAGCTTCAGTGTTTTGTACCGCACCCCAGAATGCAACTGCCTCCATTGCATCCTTGCTAGGTTTATCTTCCTGAATCCCAAAACCCTTCCTAAAAATTAGAATCATCCAGAGGTAATGAGTTCTTTCTCCTATCAGCTTCTTTTCCTGTGTGAAACAACCTTGTTGTTTGCCTAGGAGGTAGGATGTAGGATGGCTCCTGAAGACAGTGGCTTGACCACTGCATGAGCTGTTCCCTCTCTGGCTGTGAGGGAGCTGGCTAGAGCCCAGGGCAGAGCTGACCTTGCTCCAGGGCTACCTACATCTTCATCTGTCTGGGACCTTGCTGTGCCTCTCATGGTCACCATCCCCTTCTCCTGACTGCCAGAAAAACTGGTCCCCCGTTTGGCTCTTTTCCAGCCTATCCAGTCACAGTTTCTCCATCTGGTTTATTTGTGGAAAAGATGAACTGCATGTTCTTAATTTAGAATAGCCAGTCTCTCCTCATTCTCTCTCCCCTGCCTACTTACTGCATCTACAACATGATTTAATTTGGCTAGACTTCTGCATAACTGTGGAGAGAAAATCTGGCAGCTTTTTTTCTCTCTATCTCTCTCTTAATTTCTCTCTCTTTTTTTTAATCCTTTACTTCTTTTCTCCAGTAGCTGGCAGAAAGTTTCTTAAATACTGTGAAACTGCCACTCACAAGATCACTTCTTCATCTCCACACAGCTTTCCTGTTTACTCTCTGCTGTTTTGTTAAAACAATTCACATCCCCCAAAACCAAAACAACTCAAAACCTTGTATTTTTGCTGTATTTTCACTGCCTCCTTGATATGCCAATATAAACTACACATATATATCCTTTATTCTTTCTCTGGTGATTATATCCCTTTAATAACACACATTCATATAAAATAATACCACATGAACATCTTAAATCCTTAGAATTAAATGGTAAAACTCATAAACAGATGATGATATTAAAAGCAAGAGCATATGTAAATACATCTAGTGTCATACAAAATTCATCAATGCAACTAGGCTAATTTTTCTCCTCACATTTTATCACAAGATCTTGTTTGTTGTTTGACTGTGCTTCTGACTCTAATAGTTCAATGCATATCCTTAACTCCTTAATAAGAACTATGGAAACATTAAAAAAAAACCACAAAAACAAAAAGCCCCATATGAAATTTGATGTTATTCATGAGCAGTTCAGGATTCTTACGTTTAGCCCACACAAACTGATCCACTGGTTGTTTTAGTGCTTCCATTTATTTTAGTGCAACTTCAAATATTTTTAGACAAAAAATGTTGTTAATACTTGCAGTTGTCCACTGATACCAGATAAGAGAATCTCATTGTAGATATTACAGTGGGAAATACAGAAAAATAAGTCACACTGTAATCTTTATTTCAACTGTTTTACAGAATTTAGAATGAAGTGTTCAGCCAAGCCCTCTTTCTGGGAGAGTAAAAAGCTTTCAAATCAGATTTTTTTTTTTTTTACTTTTGAAGTAGAATTATTTAATTTAACTAAACCAGCAATCCTTTTGGACTATGATGGGTATTAATGTGGTGCAAGCAGTCACATACCCTCTAAGTATAAAAAAAAAGAAACAACTTGGGAATAAGGTCATTATTATGATATTTGAGGTTAAAAAATTGTTTTACTGCCTTTCTCTATCCTGTACCTAGAAATCAAAAAAGATGTAGAGATGAAGGGTAGTCCATGGAGCACAGAGTGAGGGCACTTTGCCCTTTGTCATCTTCTTAGCACCTATTAAGAAAAAAAATGGCCTTCTTTTCTCCTTCTCTTGGTAGCAAGTATGAAATTTGGATCATTTCCTTACCTAGAAGCTCACCTCAAAAGCTTTTAACTTTTCTTAATTGTTTTTTGAGGTATCACTCAGACTATACTGGTAGGGCAAGGAATGAAAAGTTAACATTATGAAATTCTTCAGATATAAATCCTTAGTTTCATTTTATTTTGTTCTATTTAATTTCATTAATTTTTGAAATGTTAGTGTTGTGGGGATTAACTAAAAGAAAAAAACCAACACAAAAGTATTGACACTTTTGAAATTGGAATATTCCATTTAGTTTTGTTGAACTAATCGAGCAGGGTTATTTTTCTGCCACTGAAGTTTATGCATAAATGTCTCTTCCAAATTAGCCTAACCTGACCATGTTGTCTCTATACCGGTTCTCATTCTAATCTCTGCACAAGTTTTTATACTGAGAGTTTATAATGAAGAAGAACATTGGGCTGATCAGTCATAGCTATAGATTTGATCTTCATGAACTTGCCTTTAATATTTCTAATATTTCTTCTTCCTTTACGGTAATGATTTTTTTTCTTCCTATAAATGGGTACAATAATATTTACTTTTCTGTGTACCACAGAGGGTAGCCTTCCAATATTAGTAGCAGACTCACCATAAATATGAAAAGTCTATGCAGGTTACATAGTTAACCAAACGGAAATAAATATTTGTCTTGCTATCCTTCAACATATTTTATAGTAACTCATGACTGAATTCTGACTTGTGCAATATACGACCAGTATCTAACATGAGAAGTCGCCCGTTCTGCAAGAAACAGGTGTGAGAATATGAACTAGTTATTTACAGAAATAAGTTGCATTCAGACTCTTCTTAGGATGTGATCACCACCATGAGACCTTGGGCTAAAGACAGAGATGAGACAACATCACTAATTTTGTTCAATCTATATCTAATAAGTGTGCAGCAGTAACAGGATGAGGGAGCTCTGCTCCTTCAGGAGGTCATACTGAAGTTTTCCTACCCTGAATTTGCTCATATTGAATGTACCTTGTGATGGAACAGAAACAGGGAAGATAATAAGATCTCTGCATATTATTTTCCAAACACAATGCATTCTCTCATAACAATATTCACTGGGAAAAAAAAAGGGAAGTGGAAAGGAAAGTAGAGAAGAAAAGGATCATCTTTGGAAAGGTCAGATTACAGTGTGATATTCAATTTCTTTTAATTAAGAAGTTTATGCACCATTTCCACAGACTTTTCACACATACTACTAAGTACACTCTTTAAGTAATTGTACTTTGTTGCAATTCATTGAAGTTATTTCCCCCTGGGAAAAAAAACCAAAGCAAGCAAAACAAAAAACCATCACCAAAAAATTAAAGCAACACAAAATAATGTGGGGGGAAAAAGTCTCTTTTTGTGGGGAAAAATGTCTCTTTTTGATTTTCCAGTATTGTTCAAGAAAACATTTTGCGCTTGCCCGATAATCTCTCTGTATTTTTAATTATCCTTATACTGGAAAGTGATTAAGAGAAGAATGAAGTGAGTTCACTGAGTGAACTGAAGGGAGTGAAATCTAAGATCAGTCCAATTAAGCAAGTGTCAAAGATGAGGATACAGTCTTATTAATCTTCTTTAATGAGAAATGGCCCCTTTTAATTTCATTTTTTAAAAAAACAGTGTCCTTTATTCTATTTAAAAGTAAACAGTGCTCCTAGGGTTTCCCATCTTTATTTTTCCTTTAGTTTCTCAAATAATTTAATAGATTTTCCTTAAAAAAAGAGTTAATTAACTCTACTGCATTCTTAGGACTGCCTTTCTATAAGTCATTATAGCACATACGTAAGTATCCACAAAAGAGAACTGAACAGAAATTTAACTTTAAAATAAATTAATAGATAGCACATTAAATTGATTGATCATTAACAAAGTTTTAAATTGCATAGACATTTTAATTACAATTTTATTATCATGTTCTTGCCCCTAAGCAAACACTTAATTTAAGCTATAGCCTATGGATGGATAAAATTCCTACTTTAAATGACAACAGACACAGTGGAAAAGGATACGACTCCAAACCGGTTAACTGGAATTCCAAAGTTTCTCTCTCAGTCCCCACTCTCTATATGAGAACTCATTTATTTATTCAGGTAAAACAAAGAAATATTTACCTCTTTCAAACCTCCAGTAAAGTTTTGCTCAGGTGATGAGCAGAGTTCCTCATGTGTTCCCTCAGAACAGAGTGCAGACTACTTAAATAATTTCTTTTTCTCCTTGTAGCTGCATACTACCTGTACCTTGTCAAAAGTCCCTCTTACTCTGGACAGTTCTCATCAGACTTTACAGAAAGGTTTCCAAGAAACTTTCATTTGTATTTTTTTCCTGCTGCTCATTTCTGTTCCCTTATGAATCACATCTTATACTACATGCTATGACAAGATTCAGCGTTCTCAGTAAATGAGCATGTCTTGCTTGGCAACTGTCAATGATTTTACCCTTTTCCTACACCGATGCCTAGTTAATTCTAACTTGATAAATTAAACATCTCCTCTTCTGTATTGCTAGAAAGCCCGTGTGAACAAGCAACATTAAAAAAAGCTGCTGTTCTAAGTGGTAAATGTAGCATGTCTCTGAATTCAAATTACTCTTCTTCAGTTTCCACAGATTTTAGGAAAGCATCCTTCTCCTACTACCAGAAGCAATATGTAATCATTCTTCCTATAACAAATAGCAGCTCTCCCCAAATATTCCTGTTTCTTTAAAAAACCCAAACAACAGACAAGAATGACAAAAAGTGCAAAAGACATTAAAATGTGATCTTAGTTTATATTAGTTCCATTATTCAAATCTAATATCAAGGTGTAGGCAAAGAAATGAAATTATACCTAGCACAGTCAAAAATTTGTACTGTAAGAAATCATTGTCAAATGTTTTTGATATCTTTTTTTTAAATAATTATATAGCCATTACTAAGAAAACAGTATTATCAAAAAACCTTAAGTAGTATAGTATTATAATTTTCACTCTATTCTGAGAAAAAAAACCAAATGAACTAATCTATCTACTTCTCAGAGTTGATCCTGTAGACAAACTCATAAGTTGTGAGTTAATTTCCATTCAGATGCAGAAAGCATATTACTTTTACTGAATTATTTAGGAGGAGAACCCTCATGAAATTATCAGGAGATCATCTTCAAAAGACTGAGAAGTAATTCTGAATAATAAACAAAGATTCTGAGAAATAAATAAACATATTCTGATAAATAAACAAAGATCCAGCTGCTCAGATTGTGTATACAATACTTTTCTATAGAGTATAACATTTTCTGACTTTGTCAAGATGGATATGATGGAAGGACAGTTTTCCTGTGTTACTTCAAGCCCATCCATTTCAAGTTTTAACGTCTGTCATATTAGGTGCTTTTGCATTTATTTGGAAGCAGCTGGTTTGCCCCTGACATTTAAACATAAACACACTAAACAGTTATTCCTTTTTAGCCAGTGTAAGAGCTCGCAGATGCATCAACAAAGAACTACTCCCTTTGCAGAACTTTTTCTGCTCTGCTATTGTCCTCTGACAGGGCCACATTATCTAAAAGTGTTTTCTTATAATATTACACATAGTGAAGAATAACCTTTCCTCATTCACCATCATTTGTGTTCTGACCATGAGATTCTTGGATATCTAAGATCTGCAGGCATGGTCAGAATCTACTTTCCTTATCTGCTAGAAAAAAAAAAAGTTAAAAATACACAATAAAAGTACAGACAAGAGCTTTCAGTTTCCATAAAAGAAGTTGCTAAATTTTCTTAGACTGCATGAGGAAGAAAAAAAAGGGAGAGGTGACTTTTCTTCAGATGTCAAAATTTTCCCTATAAAGAAGACAATTTCAGGAGGAAAAAACTTGTCAACTGAAGGAACTTTATTCCTTAAGCTATTAATTACATAGTGGGAAATCTAAAATAGTCTTATAAGTTTTGGAGTGGACTTCTTTTAAAGATCTTATTATTAACAGGATACATTAAATCTGACTGTACATTGTGTTTGTTGTTTTACCATTTAGGACATCTCAGAAATCTTCTTGGCCTGGAGCTAATACTGATGTAGCACTCAGCTCTAAATTAACTCACTATATACATGCCTTCCACAATCATTAGAGAGGTATTACTTAATCCACAGCTCTTTTTTATTTCCAAAATATCCTTATTTAATTCTGAGAACCCAAGGAATACAGAATGAACATTTGAATTATTGTTCAAAATTTCCTAAATTGATGTAAAATAGAATTTAATCTCTATGAAAAGCATTATAAGCTGATGTATAATTATTCCACAAGATTTTAAGGTGTTTGTTTGTTGTTGTTTTTAATGAGGAAGATATTTTTATTGTATTTTCTGTTGAGTATAACACAAAACAAACTTTTTTGGACAGTTGTATAAAAAGATAAAGCATTCAGTTCATAAATTTCTCAAAATACATAAACACATAAACCAATGCTTTGTGCATGTGGGTTTTTTTAATGTGAAGATATTATGATTCTTGGAACTAGATAGGAATGGTTGGACTCGATGATCCAGTGGGTCTCTTCCAACCTGGTTATTCTATGATTCTATGATTCTAGATTATTGTGGGGGAAAAAAAGGCTGGAGGCAAAAAAACAGACTGCAGAAACCCACTTCTTTGACTAACTTTTGTGACTACTCCAAATTGATCACTTCTTTCCCTGATCATTCTGTAAACAGAAGGCAAATCCCTTTCACTTGCAAAATACTCTCACTCAACATGGATTACCTCCCCGCTACCTTGGTGACTTGCCAGGGAGTACTTTACTTTTCCACCCTGAAATAGAAAATCAGCTTGTATTTTGCTTGCTGGAGCCTTCTGCATTTTAATTCTGAACTCTGAATGAACATCAGAGCCCTTATGATGTTTGCACAAAAGCGCCTGTGTTCACAGTTGTACTTGGAGCCCCCGAAATAGCCGCAGTGAGCAGGGCCATATTCTGAGTTTTCAAAACTAAAAGCTGAAGTGACTTATACTGCAGGAAGCTGTGACTCCTAAATCTTTCTGAGGATCTGTGAAGTAAAAGACAACTGCTTATTTCTCTGCATCAGACATTTAATTCAACTTTTACTATACTCGTTTCTTTAAACCTACAAGGCCTTGAGGTTACACAGGTAAGATCTCCATCTTTTTTTTCTTTATTATTTCTGAAAAGGGATTTTAAATCATTTAGCTGAGTATCCCTAGTGCAAAAAAAAATAAAAAAGACCCACAAAAAAAAATATTAAAAAATAAAATATTTCCGGAGGAAAACTACACCTGTTTTATGTTCAACTTGTACATTAAAATTTCCATGCTGATTATCGATCGGTTTTTGCAAGACCCCCAGCTCTGACAGATCACTTCTGTTTCCTTCTCCTGCACTCGAGCAAGTGATTCTCATTTAAATGTGCTTACAAGTTCTGAGAGTGACATCAAAAGAGTGAGAAGTGTCTTATATTACAGGAACACTTAGAAATACTCCTTGGCTTATTGCTCTACTTTCTACTGGAGCAATAGCATTGTTAATGTTATTATTTTTATTATTTAGTCTTAGTTTTACATCCACATTTCTATTCCCATTTCTCTTTATAATCCCATATCTATCAAGTGCAAAATCTTTCAGACCACAAAAATATTGGATGCCTCTACTTCTGCTGGAACTTAAGTGTAAAATGATAATTCCTTAATAAGTAAAATGTTCAAGGAACAATACAGTATATATACTATCAAAATATTAGTGTCACTTGTTTATTTCATAAGCCTTCTATCACGAGTTATAGCTGCAATTTATTTTTCATGTTCAAAGTCTCTGATTAGACAGTAGTCAAGAAACAGCTTGTAGAATATAGACCAGAAATAATTAATAGTTGTTGATTGGTTACTAAAATGCTGAAAGTCTGTCAGCTCATTCATTTCTACAAATTATTTTGGCATGAAACTGGAATGAATTACATGGCTTCTGGATTATATAATCATTTTTTCATAGATTTTAATTTAGAATCAGTTGTGGTTGCAAAGGCAGTCCAGATAAACTACTTTTAATTTACACCAGGATAAATTTGCACTAAGATGCAAAAAAATGATCTGTGGACTCAATTTTAGGAGTTATAATGATACGTTTCAGTGTTTAGCATTTTTCTGTTAGAAGTGTTGAACCAAGCACTTACTTGAAATGAATGTTGAGTTATGTCTAGTGTTTAGACCACCTGCAATCTGACTGACTAAAAAATGCATTGGTCTAAGAGCTAGCAGAAAATGGAAATCCATTCTTGAAATTCATTTTTAGGTAAAGGAAGGAGGAAGAAAGAAGGACTTACCTGCAGAATACTCTAAGTAGCTTGAAACTGAAAAACAGAATTACAAATCTGCTATGGAAACTTATGCATTTTTAGAACCAAAGTGTAACTACTTTAACATTGTGTTAGGTGATAGAAATTATAATGCATATTTTGCAATCAGGACTACTAAAATGTAGAATATTTTACAAATTAACTCAGTAAGTAAGTAAGTCCATGAGCCATGACAATGGGTCACACTCATAATACCCTTCCCAGGTGCCACGACTTCTGGCAGTGCCTGCAGAAAACTTGAGGGGAAGAATGAAGGAAGAAGAGGATGTGTAGCAATACAGTGCAAACTATAAAACCCTCATCTTTGTTAAAGAATACTAGTTAAAATTACTGACTTGTTCATCTTCAAACAGCTGATCTCTCGCTCTGTCTTTCTCTGTGTGAGGCAGACAGACATCAGAGAAGATTAAGGACATTATTGTTGCTCTTTTTGTGTATCACTGTGATATATATTGGCTGGGCCAAAATTTACGCTTAAAAGAAATTCCCAGTGGTAGATGAGCTAGAATTATTTATGTTACTTTATATCCCATGAGGCACCCCTGGAAAATAAAATAATGTTTCCAGACAAATTAAGATGATAGCCAGAATCAAAGTACGAAAATGTGGTAAGTGCTGCGTTTTTCCCCTAACATCGAATTTAACATATAAATTGAATTGGTTTCAAATGCCAAATCATTAGATAGCTGCCTTTTCATAAAAGACTGACCCATGAAATGTATAAATAGCATTTGGAAATGTCACATAGAGATAAACTGTGCTGATTGCTCAGCTTTTCATATCACACTTTCAGGAGTGTGCAAATGCTATAAAATTAGACCTATTTTCCAGTGTCTTACATGTAATTTGACTCCGTTCTTTATCTGAGCTATTTTTTTAAGCAATCATCTTATGAAAAGATTTTTTTTTTCCCCACTTAAAATTTATGGGAAGAAAAAGCCTAGACTCAAAAACAGTCACAGTTCAAGACCAGCTTGACAGTATGGAGACTAAATGGTCTCAGTTACTTTAATATTTTAATCACAGCTACACAAAATGCTTACAAATTACACAACTCCCCTGACCTATGCACGAGCAGATGGTGCCGTCCAGGAGCAAGATGAGACAGGTCAGCACAGCAGTCCCCACCATATGGTCTGTGGAGATCCCTGAGGTGTCTCTGGTTCCCTCTTTGAGTCTCGTCACACGTACCCAAATAGTTTCTCCCCCCACAGACCCCTGAGTTCCTTCAGACACGTAGCTCTAGGCCTCTTGCTGAGCAATTCCAACCCCACCAATTACTAGTTCCATGGGCAACTAACTGCCTGGTCTTAGCAACCCAGCATTAACAAAACAAAACAGAAAGTTCTTATTACACCAAACCTAAGTATTAAGTTACACAAAAAAAAACTTTTTCTCATTAGATAATATTATTTCCTGCAAATGAAAATATTTTCTCAGGAGAAAAGAAAGTTTAAAGCAAGAACTTATCCCAAATACAGTGTCTAAAAGCATACGTTTGTTGCATGTATGACGCATTCAAAGAAACCCTGAAATAAAAATTTACAATCACATTTTCCAGATATATTATTCAAACTGGAAATGTAAATAACTCAAAGATATGAATAATGGGTAAGTTCTCATAAATCATGTTTTTCTGTCCATTGGTTTATTTCTTGCATGATTTGCCTTTTTTTTACTCTTTTTCTTTTCTTTTTTTTTTTTTCTGATAGTCTCTTCAGAATAATCATTGATTTTCAAGTGGAGAAATACTGCTTAAGTCTCATCTGCTATAGCCTGATTCAGTTCATTTTGTTTCTAATGAAAACAAGGCAGCACAGCAAAAAGTGTGATATCATAAAAATGATAGATGTATTCCTGAGTATTACTAATCATAAATGTCAGAAAAAGTAAAAAAATAACTATTCCAGTAGGATATCTGAAGATAAACTCTGCTGGAACAATTTCAGTGGCCTTTTACAGACAGCAACACTACATTTCTATGGATTTTTAATTGCTCTGCATGGGCTTCCTTATTTTTGTGTTGCATTTTTTCACATCCAAAAGAAACATTTAATTTCTTTCTACACTATGACTAGTATTTATGATTTAACACTGACAGTATGATACAGTGGTAGTACAATATTATGATAGTAGTCCTATTGTTCATAAATCATAGTAATCATATAAAGGAAAAGAATTCTGGCAATCAGCTGTTCTAAGTAAGGATTCAAAATGTTTGAGAAAAAGTTTCCTGAAGATTTTTTTTAAAATATATTTACTGGAAAATAGGAAGAAATGTCAACTCCTTTAGACAACATTATTTAGATACCTGTTTCCAAAAGTTATGAGTCAGAGTAATTCGTACCAAGAAGATAAGCAGTGTTTTATAAAAATGTCAAACATTATTTTAAGCTAATAATGTATGAAACATCTTTCTTCTGGTCTTATTTCCTTAACTAGAACCATCTATCTCTACCTAAAATGGAAAATACATCCAATAGAGGAACTGTGAGCTGTATTCCTAAATGTAAAATGGCACTAACATATTGAACAAGATGTACTTTGACCTTCACTAATACTAATAAACACTCAAACGTGAAAGAACTTGCTCAAAAATGGAATATTTCTGTGGAGATGAAAATAAGATTAAGAATGCAGCTCAAATGACCTGTTTTATGTGTCTTTTAAGTAATATATTTGCTTAGGTTTTCAAGATCCTTTCTAGGCCAAACCTTGCTTGATTTCCTATGTTATTTACCTTTTCTACAATGCAGTAAAGTACAATTGACTTTCTCTTTCCATTGACTATCTAGGGAGTCTGCATAAGCACATTACGTTAGGTCTTTAACTTTCAGGTGCTTAAATTAATAAATGCAGTCTTTAGAAAACATGGGAGACTCAAGCTTTGAATTATTAAAACCAAAAATTCTATCTATGCCATAAAGAATAATCATTAACATGCGTGGAAGAAAATAGATAAACTCATAGGTTATTAACAGGCTTATAATACCTATGAACCCATGATAAACACTGTGATATTTCAACTTATAGTCCCAGTTTTTCGATTAAAAGATACTCTGTTTCGTAGTATGTTCTGTTCTTCTGGTAATAAAATTAAATAAAATTAAATAAATAAAATAAATAAAATTGAATAAAATTTTCTACTTCATTTAGCAATTGTACATAGCAGGCAATAATTCCTGGTATAGAATTAATTCACATAAATAACGCTAATAAAGCTAATTTAAAAAAAATAGAAAAACTATAATAAAGCTATAACAAAATAACAAACCCCAAAAAAATAATAAAATAAAAAAATAAAGCTATAACAAAAAAAAAGGAAAATTTTGGGCATATTACGTTTGGCCAGGGCTCCAGTATTTCTTATCAAAATGACAGTGGTTACCTGTGGAGAAGCACTGGATGGTTTTTACACAGCAGAAACTGTGAATAAGTTTGATTTAACTGAGGCAGAGAGGCTGCAAATTGATTTCTTGATTCATTTAGGACACAGTCAGAGGTAGCATATAGAAAACCCTAGAGAGGAGAGGGCAGCATTATTGTTTCCTTCCTTAATAGGTGTAAAAGGTTGGAACTTTGTCAAGTGTTGACAGGATCATCTGTGTAAAAGACAATGAAAGGTATTTGCCCATCAGACATATCGATTGCTTGATGCACAGGAGAACCATAGGTGACAGGGGAAGGAGATAAACGGGGGATGCTGAGCCAGCCCAGCCCTGCTGCCAACCCCACCACCACAATTAGCTGTACAGGCTGCAACTGAACCGCTGACAAATCACAGGCTTATTAGTCACAGCCTGTTTGATCTTGCCCTATAGTGCTTCATGAATTTAACAGCTAAAAATCAGTTCAAAATTAGCTCACAATCAGTTAAAAGTCAGTTCAAAAAAATATCAAATTAAAGTTAAATATTCTCACAACCCTCTCTCAAGAGTGAAAATTCATTTAAGGAAAAGAAACAACCCTTTCCAAGTTTTGAAAAAAACAAAATGTATGGTTTTTACATGCAAACCCCACCATTTTTACTTTTAAATACCAACAACTTTATAAACAGTTGTCAGAAGACGCCTTGGAAATATTTTGTTTTAAAAGAAAAGTTTTATTGAAGTATCTTGCACTAAAGTCACAATGACTTAAAGATTATTAGAGGGCATACTTCAACAGTATTTCCTGTAGATCTTCAAGGCTTCTCCATTAGACACCAAGCTATAGATAAGCTTGGTAAGTTTGCATAAAGGTCAGTGTATTTATCCATATTTACCATTTAATTAAAAAATAAAATACATATAGATAAGAAAGCATACAATTTGCTAGCATGTTCATTACATCACATACAAGTTCCTTAAATTGTAAACGTAAGTTGGGGTTGATTTCTGATCGTTTACAAGGCTACAACTTGGCTGTACAGTAATAGACCACTAATGATACTAGTGGTGTGTTAAAACCCCAGCCTTTTTAGCACTGGAAATTATTTTACAGTTTGAAATTCTGAAATACTGCTAAAAATGCAGTAACTCTGTCTATATATTCAGTTTATGTTTTGTTTTCATATATTTCAATTTACTCCATTAAATTAAACCTAGGCAAAGACTATTTTCTGGTTTTATCCTGAAATTTTATTTTTCTTTCATTTTTTTCATACCTATGCCTCCTACAAGGAAAAAAACCTCTTTATTTTGGGGATATTGACTAAGCATTCTAAAGAGGAACAAGCTTTTTGGATTAAGATGTAGGGTAGCTGGAAGTAGTTCTTAGATATTGAATCAACATGATAAACAAACTGAATGCTATACAAGAAAAATCCATGTGGCCTGAAGAAGTTGAGGTGCTAAGGGGCATGGTTTAGTGATTGATGGGAATGGTTGGACTCGATGATCCGGTGGGTCTCTTCCAACCTGGTTATTCTATGATTCTATGATTCTATGATTCTAAGTTAAGCTTAACTTTGTAAAGATACAGTGCCTTCTTTACTACGAAGCTGAAGCCATAAACATTCCGTAAGCATCTCAGTCACTTTCCTACCTTACCAGGAATTTTATCCTAACAAACCTTCTCCTATATTGTACAAGTAATAAATAACATATCTGGTTTTGCTTTTAATTTTTTCAATTCATAGCATACAATCTCTCTGTTCAAACAACAAGCAAGAAGTGTTGACCAGGGGTGGCAAAGTGGCTAGTGTTATTAGAGAAATAAAAGACAGCCTAAAGTCACAGAGCTAGGGGAAAAACTTATGTTAAGCTATAAAATATGAACAATGAACTATCCTTCAGGAGGAATGTAGAATAGCAAGGTAGTCCTCTGAGAAGGCAAAAAGGGCTCTTCTTACAATTCATTTACCATTTAGCACAAAAAGAACTGAATTTTTAATACAGAACAATGTTCTACTGAGAGCCAGTGGAGGAAGTGATCTTCAAATTGAAGTGCTTTCATTGCAGATGAATAATGTGGCTGTATATTGAATCAGTTATTTCTACAAATGTGGTATTGTAAATCCAAATAGATTGAATTGCGAGAATAATGATAATAGGTCATATTTTGCTTTAAGATTACCTTTTCACAAAGCCTACATGGTTTTTATTTGATTCTAGCCACAAATTTTTTCAATATCCAGTGTGATTTTAATACTTTAAAAAAAAAATAAATCAAGTGGCATGATTCATCCCGGGATAAGTATGCCTCCTTTTCCTGTTTATATGAATCAACTGGAATTCTATGAAGTAGCTTTTTATTTTTAGCTTCTGATTCTCTCAAACAGAGAAAGATATTCCATTGAGACATTTCAGAGAATTTGATCAGTGTGGAATTTTTCAACTTTGAAACAGCTCAGAACTGAACAATTTCCACAGGGTAAAATATTTTCTTTTTAAGCAAATAGCAATTTTAAACAGTAGCGCTGTTCTATTTATTTATTATTTAACTACAATATTTAAATATTTTTGTACACAGTCTGTAAAACTCATCTGATATCAATTGGAGAAAATGACAAAACATCCCAAAAGGCGATTTCAGAAAATATAAAATCCCTTATCCACTCCCTGTTCTAGCTGGCATGTTACCTCTTTTCTTTTGGAGTTTGTGTGTGAATGTGTCATATATCTGATTCTTTTAATTTTACCTCATCCTTCTTGACACTATTTCAGCAATGAGTAGAGTTAACACATTAGATTTCTTAGTTACTCTACAGGGTAGAGCTTATTTTCCTGTTCTACTGAGAAAGTTTGAAACTCTTCTATTAATTTGTTAGGAAAATTTTATTTTCTCTCTATTGGAGAATTTTTGTTTTGTTTTCATGTTGCTATGTTAATGGTCTCAGCGTAGATAGCAGCCTGACCCTGTCCCAGAAAGGAGGACTTCTGTGCAGTGCTTAAGACACCACATTACTATCCTGTCTCTGTTTCCTCTCCTTTGTTACCACACAACTGAGAGTGTGAAGTAGTGTAATAACATAATCAGCATTAGCAACGTACATTTTGAGTCATATTTCAGTGAAGGGCAAGGAGGTCACAAAATAATTTGAAGAAAAATGAGAGGGAAAATGTAAGGGATGTGCTTTCCTGTTGACAGTTGTTGGTAATAACAACTTGGTAAGCAAGAACTCAGGACTGAAATATTTGTAGTGCTTTGTTGATGTTTTTACAGCAAAACTGTGCGACAAGGGAACAACTCCAGTTTATCTCTACACAAATTTTCAACCAGTTGTCTAAATACTTAGTTTTTTTAAACAAAACACTAGTGAAATCCTGATGCATCACTGAATGAATTTTGTAAATGAAAACAACTCTGTATTTTCCAAATACCCTATGCGGGAAAATACCCTTCCATTCATTGCATTAACAGAGGACGTCCTTTGTGAAAACAGTTACATATATTTCTGGGATTTAGGCACTGATCTGTAAAGTGCCCGTTTAATTCTGTTTGTCCAGAGGATAGACATTTTATTTAAAATTAACACTTACTGTTGAAGGTTAAATAGCCCATAGTGTGCAAAATAAAAATTTCATATACTCAATAGGGTTTGAGGGAGGAAAAAAGTAACTAAAAAAACCTTCATAAAAAAACTAGATTTATATAAGAAGTCCTGATTAATATGACATCTTCTAATAAAAAAAATAATTCTGTAAGAGACCTTCAAAAACTCAAAATGCAGTGAATGTTAGTGGAGGCTGGAAAAGGGAGATGAGTGGAAACCTGTCATTAAGGAATCTCCCTGTGTTATCTCACAGCTCATGAGAGCTCCTTGGACAAAGTAAAACTTGCCTATAATCACAAAAAAAACACCCCAACCCTTTTATTATTGTATGGGACAACAAAAGAAACTTACTGTAGTGGCATATCTAACTGTTCCCTGTTTTCTTTCACTTTGGTTAACTGTCTTCTTTTTATTTCTCTGAATAGCTCTCAACATCCCATTGCCTCTTATGCCATTTATCTAGTGTTTACAAGCCTTGGACAAGAATCTGTAAAGGACTCAAACCACCCAGAATGATGGGAGACAACTGGCATGACACAAAGTTTAAACCTAATGATATAGTCTGATAGTATGATAAGCAGTGGAATTCCAACCAAGAAGAAATATACGTGTCAGACTGCTCTTTGAATGAAGTGTACAGGGGAAACATTCAGGTTCAATATCCTGCTGAAAGCTGGCACTAGAATTAAAATGTAAGAAAATAATGAAAAAAAGGAACATAAAATACAATAAAGCTATAGTGGCAATTCCTATCTGGGCTGTCCTTTGCACACTTGAAGAATTAAAATGACTAAGTGATGCATTCAGGAATCTCATGAAGAAGAGATTCATTAATCTAGGGAATTAAATTATATAGAATTTGTCCTTTACATGTTGAAGTTAGAGGTAGATTCAATGATTAAAATGTCCCTATGTGTTTACTAGTGCAAAGTTCGCAAAGTTTATATTTATAATAGTTACCAATGTTATTTAGGAAAGTTGCAGTGCAGCAGGCCTGGTTTAAAATTTAATCTGCCCAATTGCTTAATGTTGCATAAAGCAAAAGGTGTGAGGGAGAAGGATAAAATTAAGGAGACAGAAGAAGAAGACTGTAATTGTTCTCAGAGCCACTGGGTGTTTTCCAATAAATTCAAAATAATTTCAGTAATTTAAACTAATTCAGTGTGTGATCAAGAAGCAGAGAAGCAGGGAAATGAACTAAGAAAATATGTAATTATTTTCTGTTGCTTTATTTGGGTGTCACGTCTTGACCCCACTCAGCATATTGACTATGCTGCACTCTTATTTATAATTCAGGAGAATACAGTACCCACAAATAAATCATGCTGCCCATGACAAAATTCTGAGATTCATAACACATTTTTCATGAGATTTCTCCTTCAGTCTTGCTCTTCCACACCATTCTTGTTCCCTGAAATATGTCACTGCAAATTACATCTGTGTGCTGGGAACAATATCAATAACAATAGACTCCAGACCCAGAGTGTTCTGTGCTCTGTTACTGATAAATTTACATGGCTTTTACGGAGTTTTACAGGTCAGTTTGGGGAATTCTATTGAAATTAACACTTAGTAAATTAATACATAACCTATAGCCTCTCTTAACATGGGAATCACTACAGTTACCATAGCCCAGTTTCTTGTTCCTTTTCATTCCCCTTGACTTCTTGATTGGCTTACTATCCAACAACTATTTTTGAGACAGCACGGGGAAATCAAAGCCCATATTTCACTAAATAAGGAGCTGGCACCTATTTATGAAATATATATATAGTCCATTAATAGTGGACTTTATGGACCTAAATAATTTAAGACTATTACTGTGCGCAGGATATTAGTTCTAACTTATATAAACTAGTGAATTAAATCTTTGTCCATTCAGTTACTATGGCAACTTTATGGACTTCCCAGTTTCAGCTGGCTTGCAATAAATTAAATTAATGACAGACGCCTGAAAAAAGGGGAATTGTGTGGAAAAAATAGCTTTAAAGGAGTGAGATAGAAAATTATTTCAGTAATTTCATTTATAAGGACTTATTTTAGGGGCAAATTTAAGGAATCTGATTCAGTGAATCACTGCGTCTTTGAGAGCTCATGCATATTCATAAGTTTATGTGCATTGAAGTTATGCATTTGGCTGTGTAGGAACCACAGAACGCTCTCAAGCCTACAAAGGAAAGGAAATGCCTGTAAAGCAGGGATGCTGATGGTGAAGTCCAAGGCCAAGAATTGACTTGAAAATATCCACTCATTTCAATGGACTTAGAACTGTAATTTCTTCAGATGACACTAAACTGGGAGGACGTGTTGATCTGCTGAGGCGTAGAGAGACTCTGCAGAGGGATCTGATCAAGCTGGATTGATGGGCTGAGCCCAATGGGATGAGGTTTAGCAAGACCAGGTGTCCCTGTACTTGGGACACAAAACCCCCGTGTAGCACTACAGGCTTGGGGAAGAGTGGCTGGAAAGCTGCCTGGCAGAGAAGAACCTGGAGATGTTCATTGACAGCCAACTGCACATGAGACAACAGTGTGCTCAGGTGGTCAAGAAAGCTAATAGCATCTTTGCTTGTAGGAGAAATGGTGTGGCCAGTAGGACCAGAGAAGTGATTCTCTCCAGGTATTCAGCACCGGTGAGGCTGCACCTGAATCCTGTATTGAGTTTTGGACCCCTCATTATAAGAAAGTCCTGGAGCATGTCTAGAGAGAAGCAACGTATTTACAACAGCGTGCACAGTCCAGGACACAATTCATCTTGTTAAATATTCCCCATGGGCAGAAAGACCCCTTGCCCAGCATACTTGATGCGCCTTTCTAGTGAAGATCAGAGTCCACAGCTGGCTTCGTTCTTTCCTAATCATTGCAGGAAAATCAAGTCTTGCATTTTAAATGCTGAGCTTGTCTAGTCTCTCAGTCCTTGTCATTTTAACACTCATCATGATTCCTACCCTATTAAAGTCATCCTAGCCAGGCTTTACTCATAGTGTGAACCCCTCCTATTTCTGCCTCTTGTCCCCTGTTGCTTCTTAGTTCAAGAAACTTCTTTGAGTGAAAAAAAAGTAGATAATAAAGTATAAAAATATTAAGCTTGATTGTGCATTTTAACACTTTAGTAATTATATAAAATACTGAGGATACCTGCTTAGCTGGGGATAAAAAGGCTAAAGCTGCAAAGCTTGTAAGTGTTCTTAGAATAAGCAAAACTACCCTCTGAATGACTCACAGGCACTCTGGCTCCACAATATAATGCAGCACAATTTCTATTTTACAATATGTTTCTATGAAGTAAAACATCAGAAGAAATCTGTACAGAGAGGTCTGAATGAGAGATAACATTGAACAGAGAAGCAATAGATGCTCACACAGGTAACAAAGGATAATGATGCACAAGGATTAAACAGAGGTAAAAAACTTGGATAAAGATGCAATAAACTGTTATTACAGATGAGTTACTGTGGTGAGAACAGAATTTATGACTGAGTAGGCAATTCATCAACCTTACATGCAAACTGGAAAACAGTATTTAAATTAAGAATAGGAAAAAAGGTGGTGAGGGACTCTCAGTGCTTCAAGTTCTCAGTGAGAAAGGAGAATTCCATGTAGGCTAGGAACAGGAAGAATCACGTTGTAGTAAGGTAAAAACTGGTTGGAAAAAACCAAACAAAACAAAGAAAGGAACAAACAAAAAAAACCAGAAAATATGGAAAGATAACAAAATATTTCACCAGCTTCAAAGAGAATTAGATGTCTGGCTTTATTCCACCAAGAGTATTAGTACAGAAGAAAAGAATTTTTATCAATTAACAACAACAATTACTTGAAATAACATCAGCTGAATTTTGGGGGCTGATTTGAAGTCTTAAGCAATACTGAATTTTCAATCCAATTCTCCACTGCTCTCACTGTTTGGGGTTTTTTTAGTTCTCTGTTTTAAAATAATGTAAGACACTTGAAGAATGGCCAAAATTTATAGGATGTGAGACAAAAGTATGTTAAAAAGGCAACATTTTAATAGAAATATTTGTGGATGTTCAAGGCAGCATATAATAGCTAGAAATTTTCCCACTGTGATAGTGCATAGAGTGCCTGTATTTATGTATACAAGAGACAATGATCATGAATATAAATTGTATCTTTATATTATATTATGTAGTAGACCAAATTGTCTAGTTTATAATGACATCTTAATAATGTTAAAACTGTTCCTTCCTTTATTTACCTTAGTGTGCTTTATTATGAACAGAGCACAAAGTGAGTTGATGAAAATACATATTTTTTTAATGTGAAATTATGGTTTCTTTATCTACTTGTAAAAGACTATTTTTACAATTATTTATTTACTTTACATCTGATCCCTGACTAATTTCTTCAAATATAAGCTTTTGAATCTGATTTTGGTTCAGTTTCCTGTTGACATAGACTGGATGATTTAATTTAAGGGTATTTCTGATTTACCTAATATTCTGTGGAAAATTGACTCTAAAACCAAACCCAGTAGTTTAACAATAAGCCAAATTATAGCAAAAAGCACCTGCTCAACTGAAATGAATAAGCTTCTTTTCATCCTTGAAATTCCTCCATATTTGGAGGAATTAAATCTCCTAAAAAACCATGGGAAAGGTAAGTTCATTCTGCTATTAGATTTAATGTATGCAAAGAATAATTATATATGAAAGCAAAAAATGGAACCTGAATCCTAATGAGAGTTTTGGAGCATTTCATGAAGTGCCTTCCTGAAAATCATTTGGCAAACAGATTCAAGTATGATTCACAGAATGTGGTCCTTTACATCATTATCCTGACGAGTGGTTCTTCAGTAGAGTGGTGTCTTGCAGAGCCAAAAATATTCCAGCAGGTTTTTCCCAGTGAATCAAACATCTTGTAATTGGACTTGCTACTTCTATGTAATAACAAACAGATGCCAGAAGGGAAGAATTTCTGGTTTTACTGCACACATGTCTTTTTAATCAGCAAAATATTTATGCTAAAAGACATGGGTTTAGTCATACTTTAGCGCAAACTATTTTAAAAATAAATAACCATAATAAAAGTTATGGGAAGCTACAATTAAAACTAAACAATTACTTATTTTTAGTGTAGAAAGTGCAGTGTACCACAACTACTGCCATAACTCAATATTTTGGCATCTCAGCATGTGTTTACTAGATTTATTTTTTCGTTGGAAATTTGACGTATTATTTCACAATGTTAAGTTTTTTATTTAGATAGGAAGCATTTTGACTGAGGTAGGATGTATCTATATGGCAGAATAGTCTGTGAAAAAAAAAAAAAACTAAATATAATAATCATTTTACCAATGTGTAGATATTCCTACATAATTTGTTTTGCTTCTTTTGCTTCCTTACACTTAGGTGAAGTAGGAGTATCTGTGCCTCTTGTCTATTAAACTATTCACCCAATAACTTATGTTCTTCAGTTAATAACAAGTGGAAAACCTATGCTTCCAAAAGAAGACATGATGCTACACCAACCTGGGAGAAAACCTAGAAATTCAAATACCTCTCTGGAATTTGCTGGAGACTTGTGTGTATGTCACTGTAACACTCAGTGATACCTGCTGGTCCCTTTGGGGGATTTCAGTAAATTCAGAAACAATTTTTTTTTCTTTATTACTTTCTGATGTTCCAGATGTAATTATATTAGTTTCAGCTGAAAAAACCACAAGCACACATAGGGAAAATTTTCAGCAATATCAGATTGCCTTTGGCTCCACCCCTATGCAGTATTTACTTTATCAGCTGCCCCAAAGGTCACTGGTGCAGAACAAGAGCAATCTGGCAAAGTCTTATCCATGAGAAGGTTATCATTCCCCAAATACTCTATTGTTCATGGGAACAGTGTGCTTGACTCTTTTTTTAAAAAATCAGAGACTTTTTAAATGGATTGTATCATTTTTACCAGGCTGTTTCTTAATTAGCTCAAAGCGATTGCAATGAGAAGACTTGGGTCTCCTTCTGCCTTGGGTATGACTGAAGTGTCTGAGGCTGCACATCCTGCTCTGTGTAGTATGATTGATAACAGAGTGTAAAAGAATGATTTCATGTTTCCAAAATCATGAGAATCTTTTTTTTTGTCACCCCAGTGGCAGCAGTTACTTAAAGGATATCAAACATAGGACTGCTGAATCAGATAAAGAAATATTGAGCTGATTCCAGCTACATATATCTCCAGCATACTGCAGATCAGCAACCAATTTCTCAGTTCTAAAAATACTGAGGGGTCAGGGCTGAAAAAGGCAAGCAAGAGACTGGTTATGTCATATTGTATGCTGACAATCATTAGGAAATAGATCTTGTGCAGCCAGTTTTATATGACAAAGTTCAAACAGAACAGAATAACACCAATAGTCAGTAGCTTTAATGCAGAAAAATGCTCTCTTCTGTGTTGGTTTATTCATATCTTTTGATGATGAATGTAGCTCCACAAAGGGTATGGAATGACCATACTGTTGTGTAAGGTTGTGAAGCAGAGAGTATGTCACCCTATCCTCTATACTCTTTCCTTTGGCTTGTGGGATATATGGGAAACAACTCTTCCACTTATTTCTTCAGTTACTGCAGGAAATCTCATCCTTCAGCTTTGACCCATATTCCCCTAATTTAAAACAAATTCCTACTTTTCCCTACAGTTCCTCTAGCTTTTTAATAGGAGACGTAAGATTTGAAGAGATATATATCAGAGTTGGATACTGTAAAAGATTTTTTGAATCTCTAGTATGGCTACTAGATTTATGGCTACTACTTGTCATGATTTGAAGACTGTTTTTTGTTTCCTGAAATGGCATCTGGGTTTTTTCAACAGTGCCACAGATATTCTCGTAAACTACTGGGTTCAGGTAACATGTGCTAATATACTACCCAGAAAGACAATCAGCAAACAATTATGAAACAATGACAGAATGACAGAATGACAGAATTTCTAGTCAGTCAGTTCTACACTGATTAAAATCCACAGGTTTAAAGGCGTTAATCAGCCAACAAATTAATTTCTCTAAAGCTATTTTGTGTATGTGTAGCCAAGAGATAATTACTCTGGCAACTCTACACAATAGTTTGAAGGCCTTTCCTGATGTTACAATTGTCTATTTACAAAATGAAGAAAAAGTGTAACAAGTAGAATTAAGTGAAATTTCTATCATATTCATAACCTCTAAGCAATTGCTATCCATGGAAGCGAAGGGCTTGTTGAGTAGTTGAGACACATGCACCTTATTGTGTTAATATGCACTACCAGGCAATATATTTCAGTCAAATGTCACACCAAGACACGTGTTAAAACCTAAACTGCTCAAGATTAAGCAGTAGGTTTTAAAATAGTTGTGCAACATATTAACAAGATTATTGTTGACATCACTCTAAGTGATTGAATGAAGACATTATTACATTTCAGATGTTAGTTCTGATAGCCACAGTATAATTACATTTAGCATACTTGGTAGTTGTAAGAGTCTAAATTTACTTAAAAAAAAAGCAGTGTGTGAAAGATCAGAAAACCAAAAAATATTTGGACTCAATACAAATATTAGCTAAAATTCACATAATATATAATTCTAAACTAACCATAAATAAAAGACATCAGGAAGATAAACATAATCTGAGGAGCCTTATACAAAAGGTGAACTGAGCTACAGCAGGAATAGTATAAAAGTTACCCATTCACAATATATCACTCAACGAGTCATTCCCACAATGTGTATTTGTGGCATAGGAAAATTCTGATACTCAGTAAAAAATGAAGTTCAAATAGCAAAATAAAGTCAAATTTTCACTATTCAATATTCTATATAAATTAAAAAATATAATCTCAAAATATATACATTAATTAAAACAGGTGAAATCTATATGGTTAATCTTTTGGGAATTCTAGAAACAGTATAACCTAGGTGTCTACCATATTCTATGAAATCCAAACTGGTCAATGAAAATGAGTCTTTTCTGGAAGAAAAAAGAGAAGCAGCACTATAATACACTAGAAAAAAATATTTCTAAAACAACACCACGTTAGGTCTGGTTTTGAGATAAGAAATATGTTTCAGCTGCATATTAATGAATTAGATTGACTTAGATTAATTTTTCCATGTTGTTGTTTGCTTGGTGTTATTGAAACAGGCAAGGATGACACCAAATTCCACAAAATGTATGTCTTTCAGTCTAGCATTTTTGATTCTGCTAAGTACTTCCAAGGACAGAGTTTGTTTTTCTCAGAAGTCACTGCTTTAAAATCCTGCTGTAAAGTTGAATAAAGTATATATACAGGATGGTTCTAATGGTCTCCTGTAAAAGGGGTATCTACCATGACCCTTGTTACCAGTGTTTTGTTACTTCTTAATTAAAAGTCTTTATTTAAATCATGAGGGGTTTTTAATGAAATCACGTTCTTATTGTGTTTATTCAGAAGAGAACTTATTCTCCCCTTCACTGTAATCTGTTGTTTGGGATTTTTTTAATTCTTTAGAAGCTGTTGATTTGTTCACCCTTAGTTTTTTATTTTTCCACCAACAAATAGATAAATTCACTGTATCCCAGAGGCTGTATTTTTCAAACTTGTTATTCTTCCTGTTGCTATTCTTGCAATGCTAGACAATAACAGGTATTGTTTTGTAGTGTAATGCTGTGGCTATTTTTTACAATAAATTACTATAGTTAAAAAAAAAGGGACTTCAAACCCAAGTTGGAATACCAGCAGACCTAAAAATAATATCCTGTTTCAAATGATGATAATATGTCACTTGGTCATGGTTATAGAACAAACCTAACAAAGGACTTGGCCACTTTGTGCTAAGAAGGTGAATCTGTTCCTAGTCTACAGGTAACTTGTGATTTTCATTGCATAAAAAAGGAAGATTCTGCTTTAAAAGCTGCAGCCTGCTTATTACAACTGCAATAGATATTCTCATTACTCTGTTTTAAGTATCAGTCTTTATTATTGCAATCCAGTGCAAGTGAGAAAGAGTAGAGATGCACTTCCTGAAGAACAGGACAGGAGCAGAACAATGATCCCCATTTCTCTTGTTCCCTTGGGAAATTATTAGTGAAAGCTCATTTGCTCATCTCTGAAAATATATTTGTCTTTTTTTTATTCTATTAAAAATTAGTGCATATTATTATAGCACCTAAAAGCTCTGCGTTTTTACAATCCTCCCTTCTGCCACATATTATAACACAAAGTACAAGGTCACTTCATTTACAAAGACCTTACAAATTGAGTGTAAAATAAAAGACAATGGATGGGAAAAGACAGAGGATTACAAGGGAATTACAAGACAGTGCTAGTCACTGTGATAGGCAGCAGATTCAGCACAGAATCACCATAAACGCTGTGAATACTTTGTTTTTACTTTAAGTAATTAACACTAAATTTTAGATTTTTTTTTTTTTAAGGAAAGGAGAGAAATAGGGGAAGGAGTAAGAAATTACTTTCTGGATATTTTACAAGAGCTTCTTCTCAGAGTGAGTCTATGGAACAGAAAGAAGGTGATTGTTTCACAAGGGAACAAGTGAATTTATAAAGAAAGGCAAGATGTGCTGGCCAGAGGCTAGAAGCAGTGGTCTCATTGCCAAATAAGAAGGAAGATGTTGGAGTTAAATATGCTTTCAAAGATACTGAAAGTAAAGACGAGTATGTCTGATGTAGCAAAGAGAAAACCAGAAATACATATACTCTCAGTTCAATTAGATAACTTTATGGGTTTGTACAATAACTGGCCTGCTGTTTGTATTTTCAAGTTAAAGTCCTTTTATACATATAGCACTGTGCAACATGCCAAAATCTAAAAATGTTTATTCCCCTGCAATTTGTATGAGATGTGACACTTGAATCCATGTATCATAGGTTATTAGCATAATCTAGTAAAGAGGGCATTGAAATGGGGCAAAATATTAATTATGCTCTCTAAGCTGTTTATTGTTGGTGGCTACGGTAGGAACTGTCAGAAGAAGTGGCCAAAACACCAGATAATAGGTAGCCAGAAGCATTTGCTGTGGCCCAGACTGAACACCTGTCTCCTCATTTAAACAGTGACTGAAATAATTTTCCTTGTGATTCCTCTGAAAGGTCTCTTTGACATTAAGCTTTCATATTTTGACTAGTCTTTCCTTTACTGTGTTCTGTGGAAAAAAAAAAAAAAAAGAAAGTTAATTTTCAAGACTGGTTTCTGTGCAAATTACTGCTTAGTGTTAAATACACCAGTTCTACAGAGAGAGTCTCCAAGGCCTTTACGCCTTCTAAACTTCACTCAAGCTTTATCTGACAGCCACGTTGAGCTTTGTTGGCCTTGTGTTCCATGTCACAAATATTGTTCTTGCAGCTCTAGGAAAATAAGTCATTTGCGACAGAAAACTGAAACGAGAGAATACCTAAGCCACATTCCTTCCATTCAAGTCTGGTCTTGCACTGTTTTAGCTTTACAGTTAAAAACCAAACAATGTTAAGGAATTGGAACCTACTTTTAACATCTAGAGTTCTATGTCTTACTATAAGAACTGCTTTATCTTTTTCTTAGCAAATATATATATGTAGATTACATTTTAGCAGAAAAATATTGAATGATGAGTACAATTGCTAGGATGAAATAAACGGTTGTCTATATGACCTGTGTGTCTGTTTAAGCAATTACGGCATTTCCCTTTGTATAAGGAACGGGGTTTATATTATTATTACTTAAATCACAAACTTAAAATACATAACTTCACAGTTTATCCTGAACAGATAAAGTACTCATGGATTTTTCTGGCCTTAACTAAATACAGGTAAATACTTTTTTCCAGTGCGTGGCACAAACTGGCTGACACATGATAAATTCATAAACCAAACTGCTCCTACATAAAATAGAATCGCTAGGTTGGAAAAGACCTCTTGGGTCAAGTCTGACCATTCCTATCTGCCACTAACCATGTCCCTGAGCACCTTGCCTACTCGTCCTTTAGATACCTCCAGGGATGGTGACTCAATCACCTCCCTGGGCAGCTTGTTCCAGCGCCCAGTGACCCTTTCTGTGATTTTTTTTTTTCTGATATCCAGTCTGAACCACCCCTGGTGCAGCTTGAGGCCATTCCCTCTTGTCCTGTCCCCTGCCACTTGGGAGAAGAGCCCAGCTCCCTCCTCTCTACAACCTCCTTTCAGGTAGCTGTAGAGAGCTATAAGGTCTCCACTAAGCCTCCTCTTCTCAAGGATAAAATGTTATTCCTCAACTTTAAGACTTTAAAGAAGTGTGATAAGGATTTTCAAAATGTTACTTTTTGTCTTATAGATGGCCATTATTAACTGAGCATCGTGTTTCATTTGTTGTACCAAAAGGAACTGAAAATTCAGTAATAGCATATAGTTTGTGTAAAACCTTTGTTTTATGAAAGAATACTTTTTCTTCCAATGACACTAGCTGCAGAAACATGTTCAAGATGCATTTGAATTTGCCCTTTGTTTAATTGAAGGCAAGAAAGTCAGAGGAGATAAAATCAGTTTGGACAATTTCTGTTGACCAGGAATATGAAAGTTGTACATTTTTGCTGCTTCTTCATGGTACTCTACCACTTTTGACATTTTTATGTGCATTTTACTGAGCTGGGAAAAAGGGTGAGGGAAAGGAAAAGTTAGAAAAAATATCTACACTACTCTGTTTCATCTGTCAGTCATCAGGGCCACCAAGGCTACATGTTGAGCCTTCAGGCTGTTCTGCAACTGCAGCTCAAACCGAGCTCTGTCTGAGCAGAAACATACAATTATCCCAATCAAATTATTCCTAGGCTACACAAAACAATTACCCGGCTTAATATGGGAGATGAATTAATTGAAGGATGATTTTCTTTTTTTTGTATAGAATGTCCCTGTGCAGGATATTCCTAAAGGAAAATTGAACCCTTGACTTTCATGCCAAAGTCTCTAAAAGTATTTATATTTTAATCATGACAGACTTTTTTTCAGCTCTTGCCTCTTAGGCAGAGAAGGAGGTTTTAAAACTGCAAATCAGCTCTTATATTAGCATAGAATCGATACGTAAAAGTAGAAAGACAAAAGCAGTGTTTTGACAAAGTTTTGGGTTTTTATTCTTTTTTTATTCTCTTCCACAGATGAAAATTGATTGAAAGAAAAAGTTCAACATGAATTGCTCCACATTTCTCTCGCTTGTGCTGATGTTGTTTCAGCTTTGTCCTTGCTCTCTGAGAGTCCAGAACCACAGTGCTCAAAATACACATCGGACTTTCACAGCGGATCGAAGAGTGAAACGTGGCTGGGTATGGGAACCACTTTTTGTAACCGAGGAACAAATTCCAGTGGCGCCTCTGTATGTTGGACAGGTATGATGTAATGATTAAATGATGGTACAAATTTGGATTTAATATGTTTGTTACCAGCTTACCACCTTAAGTTGGAAGACCCAGCTTCTCTGTGACTTAGAGACATCAGAAAAGTAGAGGAGCTCAGGGAACTATAATTAGGTGGTATATCTCTGCTTTCCTGTGACTTCACTTTAGCTTCAGAAAACTCAAAGAGTTGAGGCCACAACTGTACCAAGGACTTGCCTTCACCTAGGTTTGCTGTGAAAAAACTCTATATTCGCTCTGTTACTAAAACTAGTTCCCTGTGCAGTAGGTGCAGGTATCAAGCAGAAAGTTTCCTTTCTGTCTTCTGAATGAAAGTTAGGGACTCATTTATTGACATTGGGCAATTTGCTTGTGCTGTTTTTGACAATTCGTCAAAGTAACCATACTGAGTACAGTGTAGTTTACAAACAGAATTTAGCATGATTTTCTCTTGCAGTAAGTAGCAGCTGATTTACCCCTCATTAATTTTTAAAGAAGCAGATTAATAATAAACCCTTTTACCACTGAGAAACTACAGGGATCTGCATGCTTCATTAGATTAATGTAGGTTTAGCAGGAAGAGCAATTATTTTTAACACTCTTTTAAAAATGTGATTCAAGATAATTGTCTTAAAGAGAATTTATTTGCCCCTTTCTTCTCTCTCTGCTTATTATTGTTTTTATTATTATTTATTTTTATTTAAGTCGAAGTAATTTTAATCTTGAGATCTAGTTTTCTTTTGTTTTCTTTAAGGCACTTTCTAAATGAATAAACTAAAATAAGTTTAATTACTAATTAACAAGCACTAAAATTTAATTGGGCCCAAAGGGTGAAGTGCTTAAAATTCATTAGTTACTTTTTCACAGCCCTTTCAAAGTTAACTATTATGGAAGTGTGATATCTCACTTCTGAATGAACAAGCATATCATACTAATTTTTTAATTATTTTTACTTTTCCCATTGCTAGAAAAGTATTTATTGTAAAAGAAACTTCATACATGTCATGTATTTTCATATAGTTTTAGAAAAAAATGTATAATCTTGCTTTTGTATTTCTCACAGGTAAACTATGAGGAATTTTTATTGAATATTATGATTAATTTATTGCAGTCTAAACATTATCTAATCAGACATAATTACTTTTTATTGAGTAGAGTATATTCCACTTTCAGTTAATAAAGTAACAGCCCACGATCAACACATGAATTTTTAGTATATAAGATCCTCAAGGAAAGTTCTTCAAAAAAATATAGACCGTCTTTGTTTTTAAGTCACTATTCCGTATAATCTTCTTTTCTCAGTCACATCGAGATCTCAATCTTCAAATGTCATTTAACATAGACTCATGAATCCTTTTCCTTTAAAATGTTTACAAAAAAGTAGTGTGTCCATCATCAATGCAATGACAGATAAATGAAAGTCAGAGTTCTCACCTACAGCAAAAAAACTGTTTATTCCTTTGTGTCTATCTTAATAGAACAGATAAGCTAAGAACCTTCAGTATGCATTGTCAGCAAATGTCATCTACAAGAGAATTCTCATTTAAGATGGTCCAATTCCTTTGGGAATTAATGATTCTGAACGAGGTGGTACAACACAGATTGTATCTAAAGAGCCCACCCAAGGCATGCTTCCAGTCTCTAAGAGTTTGATGCACTCTGTGACCACATCTGAGTCCCATCTTAGGTTCAAGTTCTAAATACTTATCACTTTTCCCATGCCCTGGCGTTCATGAGAAGGAAATCAAAATTAGTGGATCAACAAGAGTCTGTGATGCCTCTTACCCAGATGTCAAATTCAGATATTTGTTTGACCAGACCATACATAAATGGGTGAACCTGCCCCATGTTTTGCACACAATGACTTATATTGAAAACATTTGACTTTCTGATGATTGTTTTTCAAATGGCTCTGAACTCCATAGCCTTGAAAATTCTCTCTTTTGTACTCTCAAGAAAATTAACCCTGTATAATTTAGGGTTTAAGTACTCTTGACAGAATTCAGAACACGAACTCCAAACTGTTCCTCATATGCCAGAGGAGTATCCCAGTCACGTTCCGGATAAACTATCCATTTGATGAATACAAATAATTATGTATCACGAAAATATTCAAAAGGCACAGACACTGTTTCAAAGAAAAGCTAAACAGATTTTTGCAGTTTCACAAGATATCACAAAATATGTTGAGTAGATCCAATAGAGAAAAGTGTCCTGTGCACTGCGTAGTTATTTCTTTCCTGTTCTGTGACCTCATATCCTACACTGAGCTGTACAGTCAACAAGCATGAAGCAAAGCAGGTAGATGTATTATTTGCATTAAAACCTGCTGCTTTGTAGAAGAAGCAGGGTGAATATATATATTTGTTTAAACACAGGATTTTTCAGTTATTCTCCTGGCTCTTAGAGATTTTGACATTTTTTGTTCTATTCCAAAGTAAATAAAGTGCAAATTAGAGGATTAATGACACAATAGAAATTTCTGTTCCCATGAAATTCAACTTTAGATACTTGACATGTTAAGAAATAAAGTTACTGGTATTAAAACGTACAGTTACACGTTGTTAACAGAACTATTCTACTGGCATGAACAAATGCAGCAGGACTGCAATGGTCTCCAGGGCTCATCCTCATCAGAGAAATCAAATCATCATCATAAAGTTCATCTTAGAAAGAACAGAAGATACAGATCATCTTGAACGGAAATGGAAAATGTCTATCCATTTATTTCAGAATAAATAATACAGACTTCTACTACAGAATGGCTTTTCATCTTTTTAATATTTCAACAGAAGTAGAACACCACTGTCTCTCTCATATTTACACTTAGTATTGCTGAGTACAAAAACTATATAAAACCTACAGAGCAAACTTATAATTCACACTAATAAAAAAACTGATAATGATTAATGGCCTTTGCATCATTTTCAGCAGAAGTTTATGGGAGTTAATAAAGCAATGATTTAAAGCAGGTACTTACATATATTCTCTTGACTTTAAAGTGGCTGAAGCATTTCTTTTTCATGTTTCTCATATATTAATATGTCTGTTATATAAGTACTTTAAAACTGAGACATGATTGGCTGAAAATGTGACAGTACGCTCTTAAATATTAGTGTTCAAGAAGGATCACTAGTAATGTGGTTCACCATAGAATGAAAAGAAGTCTAAAATGAATATTCCAAGATTCTATTCCTCCCAAAATATGTCTTGTTTTTCTGGTTTGTACTTGCAGCTGAAATCAGATTTAGACAAGCATGGTGACAACCTAAAATACATTTTGACTGGGGAGGGAGCTGGAAGCATTTTTGTCATTGATGAAAATGACGGCAAAATTTACGTGACACAAAAGCTGGATCGAGAAAAGAAACCCTTCTACACTCTAAGAGCACAAGCAGTTAACAGGAACACTGATCTTCCTGTTGAACCTGAATCAGAATTTATTATCAAGGTTCGAGATGTCAATGATCATGAACCACAGTTCTTGGATGGACCTTATGTGGCCACTGTTCCAGAGATGTCACCTGAAGGTATAGCATGCTGTGAATCAAACTATTTTTTTCCCTGACTTTTTTTCTAGATAACTATGTTGATATAAAATCTTAATAGCATATTGTATGGACAGCCTTTCAGTGTGAAGGAAGAAAACTGTTTTAAAAGCTTGAAAATTTGCAAACGCTTAAACTGAAACTGTGAATACCTGTACTTAACATTCTTGCCTTTAAATATTTAGGTACCTACACATATCCAGGTGCATTTATAGAATCCAGATACATGCTTTTAGTGATTATAGAGCGTTGCCTTTCCTGTCAGTGACTCAGCCTTGAAATTAGTACTTGTTTAAAAATATAACATTACCATTTGCAATGGGTGGAGGACTATAGCCAGTTGACACTGCAGAGGAGATTTGGGGCTGACAGATTTCACTACTTTTTCAATCAGTGTAGCACCGTAGTCTCTAGAAAACATATTTGGTGTATGATTTTTGTTACAACCTGTCAACTCTTCAAGGTTCTACCAGTCTGAAAGAAAAGCATAAAGTACAAAACTTTGAAGTCCTCTGAGCTCAGTTGACTCTTTCAAGGTCATGAATATAAGGTTGGTTGAACTGAATCTTGCTTAACAGCATTCTTTAGCCTACTCTGATTCTGTTTAACAATTAACAATTTTTGGACTCGATGATCCAGTGGATCTCTTCCAACCTGGTTATTCTATGATTCTAAACAGTACGTCTTTATTATAGCCTGTGTAGTATACATTATATTGTACTGTAACTGGAAAAGAGTCACATTCACACCACAGGCACTTACAATTTCAACTCAGAGACAGGGATACTTTCCTTCCTATAATGGGCTCAGAACAGCAATGGTATGAAACTGATGTTGGGCTGACACGATGGGTGTCCCCACTCCATTCATGATGCCTCCCTATCCATATAGCCCAGCCTCTTTCCCATCAGTCAGCTTCTCTTTGTTTGGATTAGATGATGTGCAGTGAAGGACCATTTTCCAATTTCCTAAGCACATAAACTGTATTCTATCTATCAAGAAGATCAATTTTATTCTTGCACCTCTTCTTTCCGCTTATAATAGATTCTCCATTGCACTTATAATAGATTCTGTCACGTATCTGGAAACTTAACAGAACAAATATGAAGCAAAGTTAACATCCAATAAACATAGGTGCGTGGATACTTATATGTGTACACACACATATGCATACATAAAGTATACATAGGCATTTAAATCCTGAAAAAAGTATGAATGCAGCTGACAAACCCAAACATGTTACAAATATTATCTCCAAATAACTATCTTCAAAATGAAAGGAAAACTGCATTTTTAAATCTTACAGAAAGAACCCCAGCAAGGTTTTTAATTCCTAAACCTATCCATTTTGGTTGTTTCTGCTGCAAGTATTATTGAAGAGAAATTTAAATATTTTGCTACTTAAAACTGTATCAATTAACGAGGTCATTAACTTGATAGCATCAGAGATCGTAAAAGATAATAAAAACTATGTTTCATTAAACATTTACCCATTTGACTTTTAGGGCAGTCTCTGTGAATCTTTCACAGGGAGCTGTAAACTTTATCATCTTCTGCCAGCCTGGAGAGCGGTTGCAAGAAAAAGATATTTGTACCTGGAGTTTAATAAAAAGTGTGGTTTGTACTGTAATTTTTGCCAGGAAGCAGATCACCATCACTGTCAGAAACAGCTACAAAAGACATCCATTTAATCAACTTATTTCCTAGTCACCCTGGCTATATCACCTTCCACCAGGGAAACAACTTTGGGGTGTATGATTTCTTCTTCACTGTCACTTTCTTCCATACAGACCAACTTATTTGTGTCAAGTCTTCTGCATCTAAACTCTTGGTCAAACAGCTTTTTCTAACATGAATTGTTGCTCGTTCAGAGGGTGATTCTAGACCTTTAATCTTGCTCCTTCACTCAAATATGTAGATGAGAAGACAGGTGCCTTGTTAAGGACCTTTGCATAACTTTTCATGTGCTTAGGGTAATAATAGGTACAGTTAATTTCCTAGAATTATCTGGGAAATTTTTGTCTGGGATTATACAGATTTAGGACTTTGAGAATGCTCTTTTTCCTTTTTTTTTATTCTCCCTCTCCCTCCAGTAAAGCATTGTTTTTGAAGAACTTGGTGTCTTATAATAGCTTTGAAGTAACTGAGAGTTTATAAGGCTTGATTAATACTCACATAGACTTATAACAGAGAACAGACTTTATTTTATAAAGAACAGACTTTTGGATTCTCTTTATTTTATCCCCCTGTCTTAAAGATAAGCTTCTGTCTTAATTATGGCTCCATGGAAAACAAAATAAAAATATTAGGTGAGATGGTACTTATGGTCAAAATCAACAGTAGTATTTTTTTTCCCATGTACCTCTTTCTCACCTGAAATCATCAGAAAGCAGTTGACAGATGAGAAGTTTCAATCTATATTGACCTGAATTTTCTATAAATTGACACCCTAAAAATGAAAAGCTCAACAATCTTTATTCAGGCTCCCACATCATCCTCTATATATTTAAATTCCTAAAATACCATATCACTTCAGCATAAGATTAATAAAACTGCAAACATCTTAATTTATTTTGTGATCTTCCTGTAAGATAATAACAAAATATTGCAGTAAAATTAAGAGATAAATTAAATTAAAATAATAAAAAAATAATAATTAGAAGCAACACCAGAACCCTATGTGCCTCCTCTGTTAGACACAAGATAGTTGAAGTAGTAAACTCAGTTTGCCATTATCCAATGAATCTAAGTCTTGTCTTATGGATCTTGAAATATTTTCTGTATTGCTGCTTCGCTGTTTGACCTCTCTAACATAATACCATAGATATTTCAAAGATCATTCTTTCACCTACTTCTTCCACACAGACACTACTACACTCCTGGCATGCTAATGTGTATATAAGGCATAACAGAATATAAGTGGAATGTTATATAATAGTATATATCTTAATAGCAGTCAGCTCAAGCACATGAAACTGCCGAGCCACACACTATGAAGACTCTTCTGCACTTACTTACCTTGCTTCTCAAAGGGTAGAGACTGTACTTCTGAGGTGAAACCAGTTTCAGGGTGCATTAATCCTTACAAGGAAATTTCTAACCTCACAGTAGATAGAAAGATTAACTGACTAAATTTTTTAGCATTGATATCATACGGGTTTGCTCTACCAGTGCTTTTCTGCCAGTAAAACAGAACATCCTGTTGCATAATAAGGGATGGAGATCAGAAATAGTTTACACAATACAATTCAGTAGATAAACTTGGCCTTTGCTCTGTTTCAGAGCTGTCTAGCAGCAGTTCAGATCACTGATGCTGGACCCCAGATCTCCTAGTAGTTTTCACACAGAAAACAGGCTGAGAAGGTGTGATCAATACTTGGGAAAGCATTTCACTGTTACTCAACAGTTAGTCTGGAACTAAGAAAGTAAAGAGAGAATAATTCACAGACAGCTACTTGCCTCAGAGACCCACAGAAAAATGATACAAACAGTCTCGTCCAATGTTAGGTACAGATATCAATATATGCACACGAATGTGCCAGGAAAACAGAATACATTTTACCTCTTCCTTAGTTCTCTTTTATCTTCAGTACTAAATTTTATTAGGATATTATATGCAAGTGTCAGAGTAAATGAAAATCATGTCAGTAAATGGACTCCATTCTGAGAATGCTGGACTGTTTTCTTTCCCTCAAGCAGTACAGTTTTATATTAAGTGTCTTCCATACAGCTGTTAAGTTTGTACAAATGCAGTTTACCTGATGGGACGGTTGAGTGTCAGATGCAATAATATATCAGGACTTAATGTTTTTATAGATTTCAAGCTCTAGTTAGAAAATCAATAACTATTTGCCATATGAAGGTCCTATAATTTACCTAATAGCCAATACATAAATAGCATGACCATGTTTTGCCGGAGGAAGGCAAAAATACAAGGCTGCAGAAATAACGAAAAAACTTATACAGCAATCAGAAAAATATAGTTTTCCCTAAATAAAGCTAACAAACAGGAAAAAAAAATTGTGCAAGCATTGTAATTTCTGTCACTCAAATACCAGTGTCTAAGTAAACATGAGTCTATTCAGCAAATAGTTTTATTGTTTGTTTGTTTGTTTCCTGAAGGTTAAATGCATAACAAAATGCAGGCTTCAGGGCAGTAAAAAATTAAAAAATTAAAAAAAAAATATTCTAAATCCAGGACAGTATTTTTCTTCTGCTTACTACATAGTTCATATTTAATGTAGAGGTTCATATAATGATCATGAAACTTTCATCCAAAAAAACATAACAAATCATAGCCTTCTCTTTACAGGCAAGTAGAAAATTATGCTGGGGCTTAGAGAAAAAAAACAGATGCTGGTTTAGATTCAATATTTCTTTCTAATGGTTAGAAACTGTGCAGAAAAAAAAACTACCTTTAAATGACTGAGATGAAAACAGCTGTAATAATAATGCTGAAGTCCTATATAAGTTGGATTTTATTCCTGATTTATTAAATATGGTGCTGTAAACAAGTCCATTTCCATCGCTGTGGGCACTTAGCTTTATTTACTAGAAAGCAGCATCTATAACAGACTCTGCCTATGGGATCATTCATAGTTCTAGATCCCTTCTTAGCTAGCACTACATTTTTTTTTAAGTAACTGCATTCTAGTCATGATAAATTGTCTTAGATTATTAATTTTCTGTATTAGAACAGTTTCCACAGTCTACAGCTGATAAGAAGTTAACAGTTGTGTAGCTGAAGTTTTCCTTTGTCTTTCAGTTTTATTAAAGAATACTGTTATTTCTGAAACATATATGCGCCCTGATTAAATGAATGACCCCGAATATGTCATTTTATTTCTCATTTTGTTTTATCTTATGTCTATACATCTATGTGCAGACCTAATGCACACCTGAATGTCAGAAGTTTGGTATTGTAGGTATGTTTCGAAGGACATACAACTCAAAAAGTTGGTGGCAACTAATAATATTTCAGCATACCTCCACTGTGAGAAAAGACAAACAGGCACTATGGAATCACTGGAAGTGCTGCTCAATAAATTGACAGAAAATGCAAACCCCATTTTTTTTAATAATCAAAATACTTAATCCAGCATATCCTTATGTTAGAAAATATTCTTCATTTCTATTTAAAATAACCAAAACAAATACAAACCAAAAGTTCTGAACTTTTAGAAAAATCAGAAATTAATATATTTGTTTTCTTAGAAAGAAATAACAACTTTGACTTTGTCATTAAAATTAAAAAAAAGTGTTTCTGGTCTAACTCCTTGCACTCCATCGTTTCTTCTTCTTGTCTCCTCCAGCATAATATACATCTATATTGGTAAGCAGGTGCAACCATGTGAACGTATGCCAGAAAGTTTTAGAAAGTAGCTTGATTTCCTGCTGTTCCTCATGAGAAGTCATATTTGTGTTCATACACAGAACCTAGGTGAGGAAAAAAAAGACAAAAATAGTGATTATTTTACAAAATGATGATATTGTGAATATTTTCTTTTAAAGGACAGTCATCACTGACGGTGCCATGAGATTGATGTCAATCTTGCATCTAGAATATAACCAACTTCCATCCTGAGAATAAATCAAGCTCTGCAGATTGATTCTGCTGGGCTTTTGCACTGGGGATTCTCTCGTTATTCTTGCACTGGGACAGGTTCTTTAAAGACTTAAGGATAAAAAATATTATCAGATATTATGCTGTTACACTTTTTGCTGCAATATATTGGCAATGTTTTTCTATTCCCGTGGGAAACTTCCATAAGATGCTTCAAAGAATATGCAAGAGAAGGACAAACTATTTACTGTGCTCCGTTCATATATCAGAAATTAGGGAAAAGAGCATAAAATGTGCAGTATTTTAAGAAACATAAATATAGTACTGAAAAGTCATATGCCATTTATTTTAATTTTAATTTTAAATTTGAATGCAACAAGAATAGTTGTTCACAAAATATTTTCCCTTTTTTAAAGATAAACTTTAGAAGGTACCATTTGCTTCTGTTAATTTTCAGGACTGTTTGCTGACATAACTGTTAAGATAACTGATTTTTAAAGAGTTTATGTTTTGTAATTATGGGACAATTTATAGAAGAAGAAAATAAACATCTATTTTATTTTTATCTTGAGGTACTTCAGTTACACAGGTAACAGCTACAGATGGTGATGATCCTTCTTATGGGAACAGTGCCCGTCTGCTTTACAGTCTACTTCAGGGACAGCCCTATTTCTCTGTGGAGCCAAAGTCAGGTACTATAAATGAACTTAAAAATTGAAAACATTCATAAACTAATATAAAATGAATGCAAGCAAAAATGTCTTTTTTAATTTTAAAGCAAAGATCAACTGATAATATCCTGTAATTGTACATTTTTTCATACTTCCTAGATGTTTAAAAAAAAAAACCAACATTTTTTTCTTTCCTATAGGAAGGTGAAATTCTTTCTATCTAGAAAATTAACTATTTAGCAAATTTCCAGCATCAGAACAGTTATGCTGTGTGCAGTTTAGATTGCAAATTCACAACTGTGTCCAATGATGCATTTTAAACCTATATTAAATGGTCAGATGTTGGGGGAAAATGGTACCATTATATGTTATTACATTTTCATTTTTTAGGGGTCATCAGAATGGCTTCCCAAATGGATAGAGAAACAAAAGATCAGTATTTGGTCATCATCCAAGCCAAAGATATGGTTGGGCAAACAGGGGCATTTTCAGCAACTGCCACTGTTACCATCAACCTCTCAGATGTCAATGATAATCCACCTAAATTTCAACAGCGTGAGTATTGGCCACTTATGGTAGTTGAAGTCTTGAGGAAATGCAGGTCTACTATAGCTCTCAGTTTCTCTGGTAGGTCTTTTCAGATCAGGTCTGTGCTTTGTTTTCAAGATAAAGATTTAAATAAAAAATAAAATTTTAAAAATATCCCAAATAAAAGCTCAGAAATTAAGAGGAAAGGAAAACCTAACAAAAGATTTCAAGCCTGCTGGTTTTATGATTAGATTTTGGAGAAAAATGACTTACTAAACTGCTTTCTGTACAGTTTGCTCTGCCTAGACCTGTAAATCTGGGCAACAGTATATTTAGTATAATTTTCACTCACCTTCTTTCGTTATTTCCTATATTCATTTTTTTTGCTGATGTGTACTGTAAGCTTTTTGGCAAATGATGTGACCTTCTCTTTCCAGGGACCTTCTAGCAGGTATGGGAGCTGCTGTCTGAGCTGTTGGGAAGAACTAATAAGATGCAGTTGGGAATTGCTGCTCTCCACATTTTATTTTAACGTGCCCCACCCCCAAGGTCTACTCGTCACTGGATTAGATCCACTGCTCTAATAAAATAAAAGCTGGGGGCTTTCCACAACTTTCTGAGACCCTCAGGCCATTATAACTAGAGTAGCTATTAACCAACGCAGATCACTAAATTGTGCCGGTATTTGTTTCTTTAGGACTCTACTATATGAACATCTCTGAAGATGCTCCTGTGGGCACCACCATAGGCAAACTCTTTGCAGAAGACAGAGACATAGGGAAGAATGCAGCCATGAATTACTTCATTGAAGGAGACAGCTCAGATGTTTTCAACATCATTACTAACAATGAGACTCAAGAAGGAATTATCTTGTTAAAAGAGGTGAGATTTCAGAAGCTTTCTAAAAAACCAACAATAGATGCTGGAAAAAAAACCCTCCTCAATCAAGTTGGATGTTTAAAAAAGTCCTATTGCTTTGGATTCTATTTTTTTCTTTCTTCAGGCTTTATGATTTGATTGGAATATTAGGGGAATAGAAAAAAATACAGTTTTCTTTCTGTTTACATTATTTCATTCCTGTTATTGCTGAATACAATAGGGTCAGTCAAAGTAACTTAATGCTGTTCTTAGCTGTGCAACACACTGTATCCCACTGTGAGAAAATGTTCCATTTCTTCTGTGTATCATCTGTAAATCTTTATCAATAAATTGTACACAGTATTTCCTTACTTCCAACCCTTCCTGTTAAACTTAACTGAAGCCAGGATCTACTACAATATTTGATAGGCAGTAGAGTTCTTGTTATGATGTAGTTTTGAAAAGATACTAAATACAGCAGAAAAGATAATCAGTTTATGAATTAAGATCTTTGAGAGGCTTTGATACAGTCTGTTTTATTATTATTATATGTGATTATATATAATCACATAGGAATATTACTGAGTTATCTGAGTCATCATCTGAAATGATGATGGCGTTTGGTAATCTAGTGAAATCTGAAACTGAATGCTATAAATTTGTTTGGTATGTTGGAATTTTTTGTGGGTTTTTTTTGCTTGTTTATTTATTTTTTTCTATTTGGATTTATTGCAATTCAGGAAGGTATTTATTTAGTATTTCTTTAGTATTTATTTAGTATTTATTTTTTTCATTGTTTTTGTCTTCCAGAATTTATTTCCTTTAAAGACTAAATTTTGATATACTCATCTTAACCCTTTCCGAGTAACTGACACATATTATCTGTGTAACAGTAAACAATAGTGTTCACTAATGTTTTATGTAAATTGGAAATACAAGTACTAATAGAGGAAGTTATTTTTTGTCAGGCTAACACTCAGTGGGGAAACTTCTTTTACAGTTCTGCTAAACTGTAACGTTAAAGCTAGTCTATTTATATAAGAAGATAACAGCATAGAACAGTTTAATTTTAAAGTGTTTCTAATATAAAAAAGAAATCTGAAAAATAAGTACTTTTAAAACATTCCCAAACGAAGCATAGTATTGTTTTGTCTTTTATCTCACACTACTTATTTAACTACCTTTAACCCAAATGTGAAAAAAAAATATTCCACATCTCACTCTCTTTCTAAACAGACAGTGGATTATGAGAGCAAAAGGAGATACAGTATTGAAGCAAAAGTTGTAAACAGGTATATTGATGACAATTTTCTGAAAGAAGGACCATTCGAAGACAAAACCATTGTCAAAATCAATGTGGAAGATGTTGATGAACCTCCAGTTTTCACCTTGGAGAACTACGTGATGGAGATTGCTGAAGGGGCTGTGAGTGGCTCACTGGTGGGCATTGTAACTGCTAGAGATCCGGACAACGATGATTCCCCTGTCAGGTACCTAACTTCAAATATGAACAGATCTCAGATACATATATAGTTAGGATTTCTGAAGGCTATTTCTGTTCATTACTTTGGTTCATAATTACGGTTAATCGTGCTTTCATTGTGATAGCGTAGGATATTCAAGGCATCAAGGTTTAACCCTGGTGAGTAGAGAAGGACCACAGAGCCCTTCGCTTACTCCCTTACCTATTGGGACACAGGAGAGAATCAGAAAGGTAGAAGCATGAGATAAAGACAACTTAATAATTAAAAAATGAAGAAGAAACAAAGAAAACACCAAAGACAAAAAAAAAACAAAAAACCCACAATCAAACCCCAAGAAAAACAAGTGATGCAAAAGAATCCCAAACAATTTTTTACCACTATCTGACTGATACCCAGCCAGTCTCTGATCAACAGCAACCCCTCTCAATTTTATTGCTGAGCGTTAAGTAGTATGATATGGGATATCTCTTTGGCAAATCAGCTGTCCCCGCTGTATCCCCTTCCAATTTCTTGTGCACTCCAGCCTACTCACAAGCGGGGTGGTGTGAGAAGCAAAAAAGGCCTTGATGCTGTATGAGCATTGCTTAGCAGTAACTAAAACATCCCTGTATTATCAACACTGTTTTTAGCACCAATCCAAAACACAGCCTCATCCAAGCTACCATGAATATTAATTCTATCCCAGACAATAATAAACAACAAGTTAGAGAGTCATCCAACTGCTGGTACCTAAGATGAGCTGGAATCCTATGTGCCAACAGGAGCTAGAAAGAATTTGTCAAGCACAATTGAAGGTTCAATAAAAGCGGAAATATTTGCATGTAGGAATTCTAAGATGGAGCAGCGATAACCTTTTAACTCTTCAAACAGGTTTTATTTCCATGAAATAGACTCTATTAGGAACTGTGACATATGATCTTTTTTTCATATGACATGAAAATATTAGTAAATATCCTTTCTATTTGAACCAATATCTTTGGTGTCTTTTTCAGTCCAGTGTCTGGCCTGTGACCAGTGGTTATACTTTAACAGAATGGTATGTATGTATTTACCTGTGCATGTGCATGTCCACATATGGACATAGCATCTGGAGCCTTTTCAGTAAAGGCTCAACAACACTGGGCTCATTTGCAATCGTCTCCTGCATTGTAATTTTGTATTCTGCCTAGGTGTCCTCTCATTACAGATAGTTGTCTGTCTTCCTTTCTAATGCCCGTTCCCTTGACATCAGAGCATGTCAGCAATGATAAAATAGATTTGCCATTATACCTCCACTGAGCTGTTAGTGTTACTCATTTCAGAAGTGGCACTTTTGCTGTTTCTTTTCAACAAAGACGTTCACCTGCTCTGTGCCTGACTTAGAAGTAAGAATGAATAATGCATTTCACATTCAGTTCACATTAATATAGATCTGAGACATATTTAGTTTTATAAAAAGAAGAGCTTTGATCTTGGCAGCAGTGAATTTTAAATGTTTATGAGTGTACGTTTTTCATGATTTCCGAATAGTTGCAGCACACATTTATATGTATATATGCACAGCTCTGTTTTCTCACATGAAAATAGCTTTCGATGTCTGCCTCTGATGGACCATTTTGGCATTAGGGAATCTCTCTACTTCTTTTGATGCAGGTACTCTATTGTCCATGGCACACATTTAAAGAGATTGTTCAGCATCAATGAACACAATGGAACAATCATTACAACTAAACCTCTGGACCGAGAGATAGCTTCTTGGCACAACATAACTGTTAAAGCCACAGAAATAAGTGAGTGAGAAATTTAAGGAATGCTATGTTTTATATACTATGAACTGTAATTATCCTCTGAATGTGCCTTATTTTAAGTGGAGAATACATGCTTTTTTCTCATTATATTGCGGTTGCTTGCTACATTAAGGAGCATTATTAAAGTGATTAGCTAAATAGAAGCAGAATGTATTTGAGCTCCAAGGTCTTGTGCTCCTTCATAAAAGATGACCTTATGAAAAAAAAAAAAAGAAAGGAAATTGTAATAGGATCAAGACTATAACACTTTCAAGTTACACTGAAGCATATGAATTACTCCTGCAGTGCGAGATCTTATGTTAAATTAGACCCTGGTTAATTTCACACCAGATTTTTGACTAGTGTGAAATTAGCCAGGGTCTAATTTAACACCAGTCAGAAATCTGTGGCTCAAATTAATTCTGAATGTAAGGCCCAAATCAGCTAAACTTCTCTTCAGTGACAATTAAATCTGGGAAGCATCCTTTATATAGATTTCAACTGTCAGTTTTGTTTGAAAGTCAAATTCAAATCACCTCGGTTTGTGCTTTTGGTGATCTGGTTGCCCTAACTCTGGGAAAACACTCTAGAAAATTAACAGGAAATGATTTATAAGGCAGTTTAACACAATTATTGATATTTGTTTAAGAACTAATCACATATATCATCAAGAAAGAGAAAAAAACCATATGAAACTAGAATCCAATCAATAAATCAGATAGGTTTTGCCAAACCCTTTTAGCATGTATTTTTAATCCTGAATCTCAGTTAAACAGTATTTATTGCCTAAGACCGTGTTAAAACACGCAGTCATAAACTGCACTCTTCCCAAAAGGAATCACTCCCTGCATGTATATAGAAAATTAATGTTAGAAGTTTAAGAAGATAGTCAGTAGACATTTTTATTGCAGTCTTTATTTTGTGTTTGGGGATTGATAATGTAGTCTTTTTCAGCTTCTCTGTGAGGTTTAAACATGAATGTATTTTACGTTTCTTGTTGTTGGGCAGCTGGCAGGTGTTGGTAAAATTGATCTCTGGCATATTTTTTCATGTCTTGAATAGTGCTATGGAAACACAGCAGGATTACTTTGATCTGAACTTTTCTGTTTAGTTAAACAATAAAATAAGAAAGAATCGAATGTTACAAATGAATAAATGTTTCCTGCAGAAAAAGCAAGTGATTCTTTTAAAATAATGAAAATTATTGTTGAGAAGCCAAGTCGTCATTGTCCATGTATTCGTATTCTTTATTTCTTTAATGATGATAAGGTCAGTGTCTATAACACCATATTCAGAAGCATTGAAGTTAGGTCACCTTGGTCTGGGCATACCTGAAACAATGTAAAATAGGAACGAGTCACATTTTCTTCCTTGAAATATAGTTGTAAGATACACTGTGTGTATGAAACATTTGGTGGATGGCATTGTGGCTCGCTGAAGACGAATCAAAATGCCATTAGTGTTCATCCTCACAAGATACTCATTGCAGCTTAAACAGATATTGAAAATGCATTACAACACTACCCTCCTTTGGGGTCTATTGATGTTGTAGTATTCACAGAGGGGACAAGACTTTTGCCTCTGTTGCAATGACAGGAGTCAGAGATTAGTAAGAGAAGCTTGTCTCTGTTAATGCAGACTTGTGATATGGGTCATCTTATCCTCATGCCATTAAGATAGCATGTTTTAAAGGTACCCAGAAGTAGATTTAATTCATTGAGCCTTAAATGTGAGCAGTTCGAACATGCAGTCTTTTGAGTCTTATTCCACATTATTCCTAAGAAAGTTCTAGGTCAAGAGAAATAGTTTCCTTTGAACAGTTTTTACTTGGTTGTAATCAGTCAGCTTCCACCTAGCACAAGGCTGATGCATAAATGACAGCATGTTAACCATTCATGAATTATAGAATCATAGAACAACCAGGTTGGAAGAGACCCATGGGATCATTGAGTCCAACCATTCCCATCAGTCACTAACCCATGTCCCTCACCACCTCGTCGACCCGTCTCTTAAACCCCTCCAGGGAAGGTGACTCAACCCCCTCCCTGGGCAGCCTCTGTCAGTGCCCAATGACCCTTGCCATGAAATATTTTTTCCTAATGTCCAGCCTGAACCTCCCCTGGCGGACCTTGAGGCCAGAGGAAGAAATCTTCAAATCATCAGCTTTACTTAACACTGATCTACTGAGTTAGATGATGATTGCCAGTTAATTAATTTAGAAGATGACTATCTGCTTCATCTTTCTCTCTATTCAACTACAAACAACCAACAAAAATTTTCAATGATAGCATCTGGCTTTAGCATACTTTGATCCTCATTTTTCTGCACATCCATTGGAAAAAAGCACTATCTGTCATAAGAAAACTTACCCCCAACAGACAATGGTCATTTACTCAATGAGTCTTGCAGAGGTCCTTTTGTAGTGGGTTCCAGATGTACTACACAACTAAAGAACTTAACAGCTCTTTAAAGTTTTCAGTCACGGATCATATAATTAATTCAATATTTGTCACTCCACTTTGATTATATATACTTTTGTTCTTTTGTTGACAGACTTCTAAATGTGTAGATTAGTCCTCTATTTAAAAATAAATGTCCATTTCCTTTAGGAAGTAAAGAAATTTGCTTTAGCGTAATTGTTATTATTATTATTGTTATTGTTGTTATTACTGCAATTTTCCTTTTACTGGATGATCACAATGTCAAGATTTCTTTAATCCCTTGCGAGTATTGAGTTCTGCTTTGTCTTTAGAGATGGTCACCACTTTTCTTTTCACACAGCTCCAAATTAAGCAAGTTAACGATTTCTTCCCTAATTATTTAAGCATAAACTTCCTTCTTTGCGTTGCTCCAGCCTATTGCACTTGATATATTGCTCCCTCAGACTTTGTTTTTCAAGTTCTGTCCTCTCTCATGGAGATTATGACAAAGAGTTTTTCTGCTCTTTAAAAGATCTTTAGACTAATGTAGGATACAAGTACAGTAGTAACAATCAAGCTCTGAGAGCTATTTTCCCATGTAAGGTATAAATGCAAAAATAAGTGTTGCCTACCATCTTCCTAAATTGCAAGCAAAGGAGTCACTCTGCTTCACCTTAAATCTTTGATAAATATTTATCAGACACTGATTTTGAGAGTGTTCCTACGTCCCAAATTTGTGATTTCAGAAAAAAAAAACCCTTTAGTACTGTTATCTTCCAACAGAAATGTGAGAAATGCCCTTCCTTTTCAGTTAACTAGATGCTGAGGGAAAACAAAGAAAAAAACAACCAAAACACAGCAGCCCAGATACAGTAAAGGAATAGAAACAAGGTTATTTAAATAAAAGCCCCAAAACTAGTGTTATGTAATGAAAGAAAACAGATGTGAACAATAGCTGTAGGATGAAAAGTGCTGTATAAATGTGCAAGCAAGGGGTAGGATTTAAAGCCAATATAGTATTCATGAATCTTATAAACAAGCAAGTTATGAATAGACCAAGGTAGCTAGATCCTTCCCAGGCCACTTTGTATATGGTTGAAGACACCAAAGGTTTCTCTTTCAATGCCAATCCAACCAAATCTCTGCATATCCAATTCTGACTTAAGTCTAATTTTAGGTTAAGTAAGGCCTACACTCTCAGTATTATTTCTAAAAAATCTGTGTGCTACTTTCTATATTTATTTTAAAAATAAACTGAGCACTGTTTCACTGCCTATTACATTATTAAGGATGTTGGAATTCAACAAGAGAAATATCATTCCTAAAAGAAGTATTTTTGAGATGACTGACAGATCATAAGCTTCAGTAAATTAGCACGGCTCTCATGATTACGCAGGAGGAATAGCAATGAGAAATGGTAGAGCATCTAGCCTTTTTTCTCTGTGGTAGTAGCTTCTCCTGACATTTCCTTTGGCAAAAGACTCAAAGCTATCAGTATACATTCCATAAGATGCCAAAAATACAAAAGTTGGCTCCAAGCAACTAGAGAATTACACATTAAATAAGTAATAGAATAACCAAACAAACCCATAAAATTTGCAGTGAGGCAGAATGGACTATGTTTCAATTTTCTCTTAAAAATACATTTGACTAGTTAAAGAAAATGCCTTAGGGACTTTCCTTTTGCCAAAGGAAATGTTCCTATTTTCCCCTTTTTCTCCCTCTGCTTCCCAATTGACAATTCCCAATCTGATAACCTCACAGAAATAAATTTTCTCACAGTCTCATTTGCCCTCATCAGTTAGTGTGTCTGAGAAGGTTTGGTTCTCGTCACCACCACTACTACCCCCCTTATCATTTGTCCTTTAGATTTGTGTCCCTGTATGCATTTGTTTATGGATTCCTCCTTTTCTTAATAACTCTTGTTGAATTGAATAAGACCTTGACCAAATACCCTTAGAGGAGCAGACTCTCCACCATGTGCACTTATACATGAGTAGTACAGTAAGTTGTTCTGAGTGAACAAAACCTCATCTAATTTCTTCAGGTCATATTTTATTTTTTACATCTAAATCAGTTTTCACTTTGGTAAATGGGAGTGAACAAATCCAAGTATTTATGTGAAATATCCTTATATATTTAAAGATGTACTATTATAACTATGTGCTGGATTGGTAAAAAAGCAAAAGCAAAGCCAAACCCCTATCACCTTTTTTAAACAGAACTTCAGAAAAGAAAAGAAATTCCTTTTTTTTTTAAATATGTACAGGATATATTTGAATTCATTAAAAAGTATTAACATAAAATCATAGAAACATAGAATAACCAGGTTGGAAGAGACCCACCAGATCATCGAGTCCAACCATTCCCATCAATCACTAACCCATGTCCCTCAGCACCTCGTCCACCCGGCCCTTAAACCCCTCCAGGGAAGGGGACTCAACCCCCTCCCTGGGCAGCCTCTGCCAGTGCCCAGTGACCCTTTCTTTGAAGAATTTTTTCCTAATGTCCAGCCTAAACCTCCCCTGGCGGAGCTTGAGGCCATTCCCTCTTGTCCTGTCCCCTGTCACTTGGGAGAAGAGCCCAGCTCCCTCCTCTCCACAACCTCCTTTCAGGTAGTTGTAGAGAGCAATGAGGTCTCCCCTCAGCCTCCTCTTCTCCAGGCTAAACACCCCCAGCTCTCTCAGCCGCTCCTCATAAGGCCTGTTCTCCAGCCCCCTCACCAGCTTTGTTGCTCTTCTCTGGACTCGCTCCAGAGCCTCAACATCCTTCTTGTGGTGAGGGTAGATGTCAGTAGGTCTCAGTGCCTATTTTCTTCTCTGTGGAATGTAAGTGAAATTTTTCTAATGTCCATAGTAGATTACAATTTTTGATTTCTGACTTTTTTTTTTTTAAACCATTAGGAAATCCTGAAAAAAAATCAGAAGCAAAAGTGTATATCCAAGTTCTCAATGTTAACGATCACGCACCAGAATTTGCTAAATATTATGAAACATTTGTCTGTGAAAATGCAGTTCCTGGCCAGGTAAGTCTGAAGAAGTTAGCCATCAATTTTCTAATTACAATGAAGATTTGGTTCAAGATGTTGTTATTTTTCAATACTGCCCATTTTGGTGTTGTGAGTACATACTGTCTGCTGTCTATTTCCAAGGTTAGTTCTGTTGATATAGATATAGGTTGAAATATAGATTTCAGAAGACTGATATGTATTTTCCCCCTTTAAAAGAAATCATTACTTCTCCTTGTTTGCCTGCTAGAACAGGTAATAGGGAAGTACAGACAGAAACTTTTGAAAAACCCCCACAGATTTGATTTGTGTTTATCTCACAGAATTTAAAACTAGGCCTGATATTTACAGCGACAGCATAATGTAGTCTGGAAGAACCAGACTTAGACATATTCCAAGTAGATTCATGGTGTTTTTCAGTTAGAAATCACTTATTGTGAACTAAATTAAAACCCTGTCATGTTCAGCAAAAGATCTTGAAGTTATATCCCTTGCAACACCTGCCATAGCTGGAAACTTATAGAATTGTCATATTAAGTAACTGTCCCTGGAAAGATTTTTCATTTCCCACTCATTCCCCACGTGAATGGAGTCACATCAGTCAGTACCCTCCAAGAACACTGCTGACTCTCCATTTTCCTCCACCCACTTTCCTCTACAGCTTTATTTATTTTTTTTAAGTGATCCAGTTCTACAGCCTAAGCTCCTAACTATGTAATAAATGTGCTGCTAGATTCCACACAGGATTCTAAAAGAAAACTGCAAAAAGCAAAAAAAAAAAAGGATATCCAAAGCTTTAAAAAATTAAAAAAGTAGGAACTAAGCAACAAAAAAAGCTTTAGACAGAAAAATCTATATGTGTTTTCACCACTTTAAAGAATTCTTTGGTCACAAGAAAGAGGCCTTTGGGATTTCTGTGATGGTTCCATTCAAACATTTTGCTATGTTTTGATTTCTGAATCACAGAGCCTTCCTTTTTACACCAGCTTGGAGTACTTTGACCTTGATTAGTTCACAGTTGAATAAAGCTTTCTTTGAGCAAAAGTGATTTCTTTGTATTTCCTTACATACATTTATGTATTCCTGTATCAGCAGCTGGTTTGTTTGTTATGTGTTTGGTTGTCTTCCACTCTGTAAAGGTTACCTCTGGCTCAGAGGAGCTTGGAGCAAGCCGTTTATTTTGGTCTTTGGGCAACTCATTGACAGATCAAAGTGCAGGCATTAAGTCAAATTCCACTTCACATTCCTCGGTTTTGAGACACCGTGACTTAAATATGGAAGCTTATACAATGGATATTTTTAATCTGTGTCTTGGACTTGTGTAGAATACAAAAAAACTCGAGTGATTTATTTCCCAAGGTTTATATTATTCCATAGTTTCTTACTGATAAACAATGTCTGTGTACTAGCCCATTAATGGCTGTGCTTCACTAACAAAATAACGATATACACGCAAAGTATTTTCAAAATTGCTGGAGAAAATATTAAAGTGTAAAGAATATTACTAGTAACAATAATAATAATAAACTTTTTCAGCATAAAATTCAGAATTGTTCATGGTTAAGATTGTAATATCTGAATGAGGAATAAGCAGGTTATTTTCCCCACTTTACAGGCAGACAAGTAGTTGCTTTAGGTTGATTTGGATTTTTTTAACCTTTATTTCATTGCTATAGGTTTTTTAGAGCCACAGGCATCTTTAATGTAGCCTTTGGAAATCATGACTGTAGTGTTAAATAATCTCATCAACAAATTATCTTAGGAAGAACAACGGCAAATTACACTAAAGTGCATAATTATCACAGTCAATGTTTATGATATCTTATTCAGTGTTCATGATTTGAAACAAAATTGAAAGCTAATATATCACCTTCAACGTTCTTCTTTGATTTTTTTTTTACTTCATACTGAGAAAGAAAAGGTATTTTATTCTCCTCAGCAAGAAGCCAAAAGGTTCAAAAAATGATTTTATAGAAGACTTGGCTGTCCACTGAATAACAAAATTTATTTTTCAGAAGAATCAGATTAAGTAGTTGAAGGTCTTAATCAGGACGTTATGTAACTTTTTATCTTAGCCATATTTCTTCAATCATTTAATAGAATCATAGAATGGTCACGATTGGAAGGAGATCTGGAGATCACCTAGTCCAAGCCTTTTGCTAAAGTAGATTTACCTAGAGTAGGTTGCACAGGAATATGTCCTGGCAGGTCTTGAATAACTCCAGAGAAGGAGGTTTCACAATCTCTCTGGGCAGCCTGTTCTAGTGCCCCATCACCCTCACGGTAAAGAAGTTTTTCCTCTTGTTAAGATGGAACTTCTGGTATTCCAGTTTGTACACACTGCCCCTTGTCTTGTCACTGGGCACCACTGAGAAGAAAGTGGCCTCATCCTCTTGACATCTGCCCCTTAGATATTTGTAAGCATCGATAAGATCCGCTCTCAGCCTTCTCTTTTCCAGGTTAAACAAACCAAGCTCACTCAGCAGTTCCTCATAGGATGTTCCAGTCCCCTGCTCATTTTTGTGGCCTGCTGATGGACTCTCTCCTGTAGTTCCTTGTCTTTCTTGAAATGGAGACCCCAGAACTGGACACAGTACTCAAGATGTGGCCTCACTAGGGCAGAGTAGAGGGGGCAGATAACCCCTGCTTGACCCGTTTGCTACAATCCTCTTGATGCACCCCAGGACACCATTGGCCTTCTTGGCCACAAGGGCACATTGCTGGCTCATCATCAACTTATTGTCTCCCAGATGCTCCAGGTCTCCCAGCTCCTTCTTTACAGAGCTGATTTCCAGCAGGTCAACCCCTAACCTGCACAGGTGTAGGGGTTTATTCCTCCTGAGGTGCAGAACCCTATGCTTGCCTTCGTTGAACTTCATTAGGTTCCTCTCCACTCAACTTTCCAGCCTATCCGTGTCTCACTGAACGGCAGCAGAGCCTTCCAGCTTATCAACCATTCCTGCCAGTTTTATATCAACAGCAAACTTGCTGAAGATACAATCTCAATTCCAAACAGCCAAGCAATATACTTACGTGTTATGAGTTGAGATCAAACCTGATATAGAAATAGCTTATATAGAAATTCTACCACATTTTAGATTCTAAAGTAGCTATCTCTATCTATCTAGCTAGCTGAAAAAAATATGCTGAGAGTTATCCTCAGAGACATTCTGCACCTCTCAAAGTCATTTGCTTCCCTCATCTCAGCTGACTTGTACCTACTTTCATGGGATATGCCAAAATAAATTTGCATCTCGCAGCTTAGAGTGTCTGGGTGAAAGGAAGGAGGGAAAAACACTGCAGAAGGAAGGATAATGTCAAAAAAATTATTTTCTTATTTTGATTACTTTATTCTGGTGTCTGCCTGGTTTACAATAAAAATAACATAGAATCATGTGGCAAATAAGTTATGTTTACATTGCCTTAGAGCATACTAGGCTAAGATATAGAGTGTGAAACACATCATGAATAAAATAATTTTTGTCATAATGATCAAAACTCAGAGCTAACAGATTAATGCTAACAGTAGCATTAATCTGGGAAAGAATGCTTGTTTTGAAGTTTTAGATTTTCTGAAAAAAATATTAAAAACTATTTGGCTGCTTTTATTCAATGAGTGTTGACCTTCGTGTCCCTGTATGGTGGTTTTGTGAAAGTTTCAGACATGTTTAGCCTTGTGTCTGGAAAACACTCAGACAAAAGGACTACATTTCATCCTGTGGGATTGTAATTTGAAATTGGACAATAAAGATGGAAGTAAAGAAGATAGATAGGTTTTTTAACATCATTTGAAATCTATTCATCATTATTAGACATTTTGAATGGATTTTTCACTATCCATTTCATGTTGCGGTTCCGTACTACCCTATAATCCAAGTCAGCTGTATACTAAATATAGCTAAAGTTTTCTCTCACACATTGAATAACCACTTTCACTGCACCACCTGTATTAAGTGCATTTCCAAAATAACTGAAACACAAAAGTTGTTGTGAAGAATAGAATTCTATCTTCCTACAGCTATAGCTAGTATGAAATTGAATAGAACAATATTAATTAGACTTCCAAACCCAGGATTCTTCTTTAATTGGATCTTTTTATTTTACAACTGTGTTTAGATACAGTAAATGATGACCACAATGCAGTATTGTTTATAATTATCCTTTCTGTGTGTGTAGAGTAACCACAAAATTTTGAATTCTAGAAGCAATATTTTATAAAAATAATCAGGACAAAAAATGGATCAAACCTGTCTCAATGGTAATACTGGAGATATCTCAGTTTAATTCCCAAGGCATTAATAAATTAACTCAGACTGAAACAGAAACTTGAAAATGTGAAGTAAGTTATATCAAATGTCTTAGATTATGTGTGAGTAAGCTGACTATCCAGAACGTATCTATTTTTATGTGAAGTAATTTCAACCTTTTTTTGTGGATATTGATCTTTCTTCACATCACGCAGGAAACATTTCAGCTGAAGATAGGCCACACTGGATACATCTACATTCAGAATTAATCCAGTTTTTTCTACTGCATATTTATTCTGGCAACTCTATGTTCCTGTAATTTGGGGATCATGCATGAAGTGACTTTGATGTTGCTGGTTGTTTAGTAATTTTGATTAAATCCAAAGAAGTGACTATGTTTACAGGGAACTTTGAGTCAGAGATAAGAAAAAAAAAAAAACAAAAACAAAAAACCAACCCAAACTGATTTACTCACTACTTAGTTTGTAAGAAAATAATCATCTGTTTCAGGGAAACTAAAAATTAGCCATTGGATATTGCTTCTCCACTGAATTAAATGTTGACAGAAGAAAAGATAAGTAATGTTTAAAGCAATTTTAGTGGTATACAATTAATGACAAAAATAAGGAGTTTGCTAAAACAGATCCTTTCCAGCAAATCATGACTTTAAATGATTTTTGATATTAGAGAAATTACAGTGATGGGTAAATAAGCCAATGCTTATTATTTCACCCTTCTGTGTTCTCTTCATCATTTACAAAAGGCATCTGAGAATTTTTTTTAAAGTTAAAAAGGAAAAAAGTAGTGAGGGCATTCTTTATACTATAAAAATGTGGCGAAGCTGTGAAAACACCAAATATTCTGTAAGACCTTTACTCTAAGCTACATCTGCAGATGCACTGAGTGCAAGTTTGACATTTTGAAGCAGTGGGCACAGTGGCCCATGGAAAATTCCTTTTTCTGTTTTATATGGACTGTGATTCAATAACACTACCTCATAGCAGAATGGGAGAGTTAAGAAGAGTATATACAAACAAACAGAAAAAAAAGGAAACTAGGTGCATGGTATGAGCAAAAGAAATCATTCTTTTGCTAAGATGTACACTATTTTTTTATAGATGAGCAGAAACATCTAACAGTAGACGCAGAGAAATCAGATCAATGTTGTGCTGATTTGTGTTTCAAAAAAAAGAAACAGAAATAGTCAAAAGGAGAATCTTGGTCTTGAGGTAGAAGGTCCACCTTGAAAATCCTGGTGACTATAGTAATGACTATTTAAATTTTTACCTCCACTAAATCCTGATGGTCATCAAACATTATTAAGATACAAGAAAAAAACAAACAAACAAACAACTGTTCTGTAATCCCAAACCAGGTGGATGATCAGATCTTTTACGTGCTATAAAACGATGCAGAGCTCCTATTGAAGGACATCAGAGAAAAACAAAACAAAAGCAAGTAAAGCAAAGAAAGGTGGCAAAACTGTTGTTATTTCCTTCCATCTTCCTCACAGGAACAGTAAGTCTTTAGCTGGATATGGGATCATGCAGAAAAGAGCTCAAATTATAGACTCAGAGTACTGTAGTATAGCAATTAGTGGTGCTGATGCTTTTTCAGATGGATAATCTATTCCATAATATCAACCTGGTAGAGACAAAGCCCTTGGAAGCAGAAAGGACTGTAACAGAGAATCTTTCTTCTTCCTCCTGGACATCTCCATAATTCTAATTCAGTGAGGCTGCTTGGGGTGGAAGGAAATAAATGTTCAGAATTTCCATCAAGACTACCAGGCAGTCAGCTGCTCCATACCCCATAGCTTGTTATTTGCAAGACAAACATTAAGCTAGACATTCAGTTCAGAATGGTTTACAGAAATTCCCTTCTACACAATATAGAATCATAGAATCACCAGGTTGGAAGAGACCCACTGGATCATCGAGTCCAACCATTCCCATCAATCACTAACCCATGTCCCTCAGCACCTCGTCCACCCATCCCTAAACCCCTCCAGGGATGGGGACTCAACCCCCTCCCTGATATAATAAATCACTGACAGGTTAGAGCTGATGCCAATATCTTAGAATCCACCACTGGTGGTTTTTATTTCTTGAAATTGCTCACTAGTTAGGTGGATGGGTAAGTTGACTATTCCAGGCCACATCTTTTTCTATCCTTTGATCAAAGCCTTCGATGTTTCCAGAAGTGATCTCAGTCTGCTTGGAAAGAGAAGGTAAATGAGGCCCACTCATTATGAACTGATTATTTTTCCAGAGAAACTGAGTGAATTTAACTCAGTTTTAAAGAAATGCACATTTTAAGTGGACTGCGGGATTATTAAACTTCTAGATTAATGAGGCCTGAAATAAGAAATTTTACAGCAATTAAATTTAAACTGTTCTAAACTTGCAAAAACAACACATCGTTCACTCTATTTTCTTTGTTTACACACTAAAATATAGGTGTTTTTTAAAACTTGTCTCACAAGCAGTAAGAGCTGTTTTTTCAGTCTGTAGTGCCAGTTTCCCCAGCAAAAGGCTAGAAGCTCCTAGGTTATGAACCAAAGCCTAGGAAACCAGAAAAAAAAGTGTTTCCTTCTCTCTGGTTGATTTTTCCTTTAAAGTCAGGAAAATCAGAGCTGCCAATTGCTTTCTGAATATTTTATAGAATCATCTGGGTTTTGCTGAATCTTAGTGGAAGTGATACAGTAATATATACGCAATAATGGTTTATCTTATGTTCTCAGTATTTTCCTGCTTCTAGGATGAAGCCTTAAAGGTATGTGAATACACCTAGAATACCCACATGAATCTTAGGTTTGTGTAGAAGAGCACAGTACAAACCAAAACAAGGGAAGGTGGGTTTTTTTCCCAGCTAGATACATTCTACTCAGAATTATAAAGATAGGATCACATACAGGTAAAATTTATATGGACAAATACATTCTGTATGTGAACTAGTATAAGTCAGTGAGGAAATATTAAAACAGTATCTAATTCACAACAGTAATAATTTTATGATTTTTCAAACATAATAGACTGCTACAAATATACTTTCTAAAGATATTACTAATATCTGGTTAAGTAACCATTAACCAGAATAAACACTGGAAGTATAAAAATCAAATTAACATATAACATTAAACTTTTTTTTTTTGTAGTTAGGTAAGCAATTCTCTGCTAAGTAACTAAACTAAAAAATAATTTTTAAAAAGTTAGATGTAGCTATGCTATCTTTGTAGATTACTCTACCACTGTACGTGTGTCTAGCTTGAGAGTCCCTGAATTGTATGCACAAATGCACATCCATAGAAAGCTTTTTCTCAGCTGCAGCCATGCAGATTTTACTAGAAAATCATCAGCAAAGGGCAGTAGAATCTTTTTACATTTTTTCAGTTATATGGCATAGTATTATCATAAAAATGTGTCATTGTTCATATTTTAGACTGGATATATAGTTTTGTTCTCTACTGTTGTTCATATTGAGCATATTCTGAGAACTATACTCCCTTATATAAATGAATTCTATGATTTATTATTAGTTAATATTAGGGATCAGTTACTGCTCTTCACTGATTCCTTGACCTTCATGCCTATACCTGTATTTGGATCACCTTATCTATTTCGTTTGCTTTGAGGAAATTTCCTTAAGAAGCTTCATCCTTTCTGCACTGTCACCAGGTATATCACTGAACAATCACTCCTCTCATTAGTGCCAACAAAAAAAATAAATCTCAAGGATTTTCATTTTTCCATAGAGAGAAAACACGGATTGAAATAAATATAAATAGGGCAGAGTGCTAAGAAAGCTTCTGGGGTTGAGCCACATTTTGCGCTCTGCTGTGATGATTTCATCAAAGAGTTTGCTTGAAAAGAAAAAGAATGTATGCCAGACTCTTAGACCTTTGACCGAAAAATGGTTTCATTAAGAAAGAGTTTTCAAAGGTACGAATGGAATTCTGTAGTTACTTCCATTGACTTACTGCTTTGCTTTTAAAGCACTCAGATACAGCATCCAGATACTGTCTGGTTTTGGGAAAGCTGAGGCTTCCAGTCTTTTGGGTACAAATATCTACAAGCTACGAGATGACTGATAAAAGAGAGACCAAGTTCAAATTGGATACTTTTCTAAAAGTCAGTGAGCTTCCCTCAGTTTACTTTCCTCCTGATCGACGAGGATACTCAATAATACATGCTGATGACTAGGTCATTAAATATTACTGATAAAAGCAACAAATATTACTTGGAATTACAACTGTTATTTTTTTTTTCTGACTGCCTGGTTTGACACATCTGTAAATGAAGGTTATTCTGATTTCTTGAGAAAAAGTAGTCAAGAAGTTCCATAACCAATCTATTACAATATGCAGAATCAAAAATTCAGCACATGAATTTGTCACCATATCTTACTTACCAGAGTAACAATATTCAGTGAATTGAGGTCAGTATTTCTGTGGGTCTGAAGGAAATGGATTTTGCATAGAGGGATTTGTTCACATGTAGAATGCTGTACTTTTCACCTTTATCAAGGACAAAACACTATATACATGGTTACTTTTTTCTTTTATGGAAACTTCATTTACCCCTTGTCTTTTAGACACGAAAATCTTTTCCAAGATTTTAATGTCTGCCTCTTCAAACAGATGAAAAATCAAAGTAGAATATTTGCAGAATATGAGTCTCAATTATACTGTTTGAGTGTGGGAGGTGCCTATTTGTCATTGCACAGCATGCATTCAAGACATATTCACAATTACATCTCATATCAACAGTTTAATATACTTGATATGTTTTTATTGTTTTAAAAGTAAATACTTTTATTGTTAAACAATTCTGTTTATCTGTTTCCAGCTAATTCAAAGCATCAGTGCAGTGGATCAAGATGACTCAGCAGAAGAGCAGCATTTTTATTTCTCATTGGCTCAGGAGGCCACAAACAACTCACATTTTACTGTCAAAGATAATCAAGGTGATGTCATTGCTGTAGCTCTTTAATACTATCCTAATAATAGATTTATGCTTCTGGTGATCCTCAAAGCATGCAATTTTATAAAAATTTCCACTTAAATAGAAATTGCTGTTATAAGATATGAACGTGTCATGAGTTGCATTTCAAACAGCCATTCAGTAATACTAAGCAGTTTATTTTACATTTTCAGCCAAGTAACAGACAGCAAAAAAAAAAAGTTTTATGTCAAAGAAAAAAAATCTGAAATGAACAATACACTGTTATTAATTAAAATTTATTTTCTTAATGTTGGATATGGTGGGAAACAACAACTTTCCGATAAAATTATCTATTTGTCTGGGAAACAAGACTGCCAGAAAGAGTAGACTGCTGTTAAATATCTGCTACTTCAGCACTTCAGCATAAGCAAAATTATAAACACTGATAAATAAAATATAATTTTATTTCCTAGTATATTTTAAACTGCATACACTAATTAACACATCACTAAATGTCTTCTCAGTGTGTTTTATTGTCATTCAGATTTAATATTGATTGAAACTCATACAAAGAGTGATATAGAGGGATATCAAACAGAATCTATTTGAGGTGAACACATAATATCTGATGGAAATGCAGGGAGATGGCCACTTACAGTCAGTCTGCTGACTCTAAGAAGAGGAGCTTCTTTAGATTCAGCTAAAGTGCACATTGCTCTTATTGACTTTGCTAATTATTTGAATGTTCTGGCTAGGTGAATAAATCAATGGAAATAAGTTTTGGAAAGTTCAGACTGTTAAATGCAAACTACTTATCTCAATATCTCCAAAGTTAGTTAATGCATTAATATGTTTCATTTCCCAGCTTCATTAACCTCTCACTCAGTGCCAGGAAGAGATAACTTGTTACGTTAAGGTCAAACTGTGTGCAAGCCCCAAGACTTTCTTTCCTCAGCTCATTCTACAAAGTCGAGGCAGAGCTACGTGCAGGGCAATGCATCCAGTCCCTTTTGGTGGCTATTGATGGGGAAAAAAACAGCTTTATATAACATGGTAGGGTCTGCCCTCAGCCTCTCCCTGTCTCCTCCATTTCACAGAAATGGCAAGGCACATTGGGACAGAGTGCACACACACAGTAATTCACCTGCCAAAATATAAAATTGTGACGTAGATATTTATAGATTTTTCTTCTTTCCATTATACACAGATTTAGGCAAAGCTAATTTGTTTTGCAGCATTCTAAGGTTCATATTTGAATTAGGTGAAATGCAGCAGGAGCTGAATTTAAGCTGCTTACTGAGTTTTGTACAGATCTAATTTCTAAATACCATTATTCAAGTACAAAGCAAGGGGAGAGCCTCCAGCAATTTTTTCCCTTATTTAGACAGTAAGAGCTCAGTTAGCTCCAGTTTTTGAGTCAGGGAAAGAAATAAAAGACTGTTTTAGTGGACTTTTTCTTTGCTTTCTCTTCTTTTCCTTGCCACCTGTTTTTGCTCTGTGCTGCCAGTCACACTTTTGAAGCTTTTTGATTAGTAAACTATCTGTATTTTATCTCTGAACTGCTGGATTAGTACTAGCTGGTTACATAGAACCATTTTAAGAATCAATTAGTTAGCCTGGGCAGGTGTCAAGTACTGAACACAGTGGGATTTTTTTAGCTCTTAACATTAAAAAGAGAGCTCCTAAGTCAAATTTTATTATAGCCCCTGGAAGACATATGTCAAAAATTAATGCAATTATTCACAATTGACTGAAAATTTCCACCTCATGTCAGGGCCTGATTTTACCTTTCTTAACCTTGTCAATATGTAGCTTTGCACCGTACCATTATTTTTAAATAGCTCAGATTCCACTGGAGCCTTACAGTTGTTTTTAAAAAATTATAAATGCATTTCATGCGTAATAATTTATCTTCTAGATAACACAGCTGGAATTTTCACAGTAAAAAGTGGATTCAGGAGGCAAGAACAGTTTTATTTCTACTTGCCAATCTTAATTCTGGATAATGGAATGCCACCACTAACAAGCACAAATACTCTTACTGTCACTGTCTGTGACTGCGATATCGAAGTTAACACCTTCTACTGTCGATATGGAGCTTTCCTGTACAACATTGGCCTCAGCACAGAAGCTTTAGTTGCTATTTTGGCTTGCATACTAATAATCCTAGGTAAGTACGAGTAACAGAAATGACTGTTTTTTCTTTTTACAGTAAGAGTGATTAAGTGACAAAGATGTTCCCTCTACTGGAAGACTGAAAGTACAGTGCTATTGAGGAAAAAATGCAATAAGGCAAATTTATCATCATTTTTATTAACTGTAATTCTTCCCCAACTTCCACCCTCATTTTTCAGGAAAATCTGAATTCTAACACAATGTCCTAAAAGTTGATATTAGTTGAGGCATGATCCTGCTAGTCTGTATTGGTCTAAAGTCCATATTGATCCCAGGGAAAACTGAGGACAGCATTAAACAAGGAAATTGGCTAGTATAAGAATATATTAGAAGGGTTAGCACTCTACTTATTCTGCCTTATGTATGCCAAATGGAGAGGTAAGACCAATACAAAAGAAGAAAAGAAAAAGAGAAGCTTATACTCTCAGAAAGCAAATCCAGAACCAAAAAAGTAATTTCTCTATCAACTAATAGGATTGTATCTCCAGACAGCCTTTTCCCCAAACATTAGGCATCTCATTTTTTTCCTCTCACAGGGCACCAAATTGACCTCTATTACATTCAGAAGCTTGTGCATGTGAAATGTGGATTTATGATTGTTTTCAATGCACAGGAGTTGTGCTTGTACCCCTGAAAGGGGTGATGAATAGCTGGCACACGGTACTCAAAACCAACCACTCAGATCTGGCAACCAAGAAAAACTTCCAAATTTGTGTTGCTTGTGTAATAATATGGCATACCACATTATGCCATATTCCCATGTATTTCATAAAATGTGATATCTAAAAATACCACAAAGCTATTGATGAATTATGCTAGTAAAAACATTTTTTCCACTAATGACATTGCAAATAACTCTGAAACAAGAAAATGAAGATAAAAATCAGAATTTCACTAAGCAGAGTGATATCAAATTGCCATTCTAAATTGTGGAAACCTGGCATAATTTGTTTTTCAACAGCATTAAAAAAAAATAAAGATAAATATAATCAGAATCAAACAAAGAAAACAATAGCATAATATCTAGCCACTCAAATATAATGCCTGAAATGAAAGACATTATAATAACAGAAATTAGATTGCCTTAAGAAACAAAAAAATCACTGAAAATTATTCTCTCTGTGTATTTGTTAGTGAGAATCAACATACTAATAGTATTTTTAAACTCTTACAACACTGAAAGAAATACAAAACAATTTTAAGCAATTTTTTTTCTATATGAAGTCTATCTAAGTGAAGAACTTTCTTCTTTTCTACTCTCCCATATATTATGCTCATCTCAAAACTGTAAAATTCATAAAATTACATCTCTATAAATTTGTTAAGATAGTTTCACTTTGCAATACCATTGATACTAAGAATCATTATTTTTTTCCCTCTCCTCTCCTCTCCTCTCCTCTCCTCTCCTCTCCTCTCCTCTCCTCTCCTCTCCTCTCCTCTCCTCTCCTCTCCTCTCCTCTCCTCTCCTCTCCTCTCCTCTCCTCTCCTCTCCTCTCCTCTCCTCTCCTCTCCTCTCCTCTCCTCTCCTCTCCTCTCCTCTCCTCTCCTCTCCTCTCCTCTCCTCTCCTCTCCTCTCCTCTCCTCTCCTCTCCTCTCCTCTCCTCTCCTCTCCTCTCCTCTCCTCTCCTCTCCTCTCCTCTCCTCTCCTCTCCTCTCCTCTCCTCTCCTCTCCTCTCCTCTCCTCTCCTCTCCTCTCCTCTCCTCTCCTCTCCTCTCCTCTCCTCTCCTCTCCTCTCCTCTCCTCTCCTCTCCCCTCCTCTCCATCAGTGTTCTTTTTGGTAACTGTAGCCATAAAGCATCAGAGGAAGAAGTCTCTCTCTTCAGAGAAAATAGAAGAATTCAGAGAAAACATTGTCAGGTACGATGATGAAGGAGGTGGCGAAGAGGACACAGAAGCCTTTGACATTTCAGCCCTGAGGACCCGCACTGTCCTGCGAGCACACAAACCTCGGAAGAAGATCACCTCAGAAATCCACAGCCTCTACAGGCAGTCTCTGCAGGTTGGCCCCGACAGCACAATCTTCAGGCAATTCATTTCAGAAAAGCTCGAAGAAGCAGATACAGATCCCAGTGCTCCTCCATATGACTCTCTTCAGACCTACGCGTTCGAGGGCACTGGCTCTTTGGCAGGATCTCTCAGCTCTTTAGGTTCAAACGTTTCGGATGCAGATCAGAGCTATGACCACCTTCCAGACTGGGGACCTCACTTTAAAGAGCTTGCAGGCATGTACACTTCCCGTACGAGTGTGGGGGATTAATTGCTCTTTTGTTTATCTTTCTTCTAAGTAGCAGCAACAAAGAATGACTGTGGGTTTTTTAAAATGAGATCATCCCTCACAAACATAACAAAAAAAAAAGCCCTAGGTTTCTTTCTGAAAAGTCTTGGATATAGAGATCTTTTGAAAAATCACACCAGAGGTGAGATGAGGGGATGGAGACTCCTGTTTGAGAATCTTGTGGCTATTTAGGTGTCCAAATGCAAACTATGCTGCTTTGGAGACCTAGGTCCCCATCTGGATACTGAAAATCTAGGTCCTAGAAGGAATAGCAGCCATAAATGCATGTTGTAAATATTCTGTCATCCATAAGCTTTAAACTGTTCCAAAACTCAGACTTTTACTGTTGCAATTGAATATATTCATTAACCAAAGTTAAACATACAAATTTGTACACTTTGTTATACAAATATATCGATGTGAAGTTGTAGACACTAGATATCCCAATACAATTGTTAGAAGAATTCAGAGATTCATCTATTTATTGTTCTTAGGATGATAAAGCTAAAACAAATGTATTTTCCTACTGGTGTAAAAATAAAGACCCATTACAACATCAGCAAGAACTTGCTACCACTTTAGTTTTTAATGGGGCTATTGGAAAATGTATAAACCAATACTTAATTCAGCAAATAAGACAGGAAAAAAAGAAACCAGTTCAAGTTAGAATCAATATCCAACATAAATACTGCAGTCAACCATATTACATATTACTATATTTAGAAAAAAATACTATAAGAATGCAGGCATTTTTCCTTGTATTAAGAGTTTAAAGGATGACTGATTTGCCAGCACAGATTTATTTTTTTATTATGGAATATAAAATTATCTACAGTAGTCAGTTTTATTATAACAATATTAAGAATCTTTAAAATGCTAAGATGATAGTTATAAAACTTCATGTGTAAAATTAGATAATAAGATAATAAAATGCTTTAGTGTTAATCCACTTCTGAAAATGATTCTGAATCACTTTGCGAGACTCAACTCAGATTTCAAAATTAATTTCTCACTGTATTTTTTTCTAAACATTGCATAATGAATATAAAGCTGCCTCAGAATATTTTTTTTAACTCTTACTTGCACTACCCAGCAGCATTTCTCGCTCTGAGAGTTATTATATATGTTTAAAATGGCCTGTCTGGAAAAAGCAATCTGCCTGTTTTTCATTCAGCTGTCTTCTGTCAAATACTTAATTTAAAGAAATTGCATCATGTAATCGACTGACAAATTTCCATGGCCAAAAGCTATTAAAAAACCCTTAATATGTGGTATAATTTTCTCTATCCAGATGCCAGCTTTTACGTATGGAATTCCAGAGAGCCAGACAAAGCTTATGCAAAGAAAAAAAAAAGAAAAGCACAAACAAAACCCCACAACAAGCAATAAAAAGAAAGCAACATGCAGGCTCTGCAATGTTTGCTACATTTGCTCTTCTTTGAGGAAAACCAAGGCATGCAGGCTTAGTTGAAAGGGGCCAGTGCAGAGTTTAAATTCCTGTCAGGTAAAAATAAAAGATGTGGAGGGGTTTGAAAATCAGGAGAGATTTCCAAGGTGAGGTCCGGTAAGCTTTGAAATATTATTCATGATATTTGTATCTGGAAAAATATAGGGAGAGCAGAGAGGGATGTGCCATCTGACCAGGTGCAGATGAAGTAACATCTGTTTCATACGGAAAAACTGGTTTTCACCAGTCTCATGCTAGGGAGCCATCATGAATGAGGAGCTACAAAATAGCTTTAAAAGATGCAGAGATTAAAACACTGCATTAGAATCATAGAATAACCAGGTTGGAAGAGACCCACCGGATCATCGAGTCCAACCATTCCTAACAAAATGACTCTCACGTTTGTTTTCATTGACTATCAAACACACAAGGCAAAAAAACTTTTTTTTTTTGAGATAATATTTTACATAATAGGAATTAGCTCCCTGGAGAGCAACAGAGAGAGAATAACTATACATGCATTTGTTGTTGGGGATGGTGCAAAGTACGTTTTTAGGATTAGGTCTAGAGATTTATGTGAGTTATACCCTAAACAAATCCTTATTCCACAGATGGTCCCAGTGGCATTAATAGAATACCTCATGCTTGTGTTTAGCACAAAAGGATTACAGTGTCTGATCCTTTCTCATAACAGAGTTTTTGTCCACGCATGTTGGAAAATTGCCTTGAACGCTCCACTGTATTTGCACCTACAATTTCCTCTTTTTACTGTAAAGAACTTTAACAATAAATAATTTTGTAAGCAGTGCATACCACCATCACGTAGGTTTTGTAATCAATTTATGCCATTGTCAGTAACCACTGTATGAAGAAGAACCATGGTATACAATGGATGTTAAATTATCTTTAGCTGAAAAGGCATAAGACCATGTTTGCACAGTAGAGAAAGGGAATGCTTTGCTCTAAAGAAGTTATTCTTAGCTGTTACTGGACCACATCTTATTAGATTCCTGCTCTTCAATCTAAGTCAAACCTGTCAATTTATTTCCCCATGTGAGAAAAGAATCACTGAACCACTGAACTGGCCTAGTACCTTCACACTTCTTTTAATGCACTGTACTTAATATAGCTGAATAATGCCTGCAAAAAGGTTTTGTAGGAGTGTCTGCTGAAGAAAACAAACATTCTGAGCAAGCCAAAATTAAATACATAGGCAATATCACAATAATTAATAGTATGAAATTAATGAAGGATAAGTTATAAGCTAGAATTCTTTATGACTATATCTATTAAATTGTGGAATGTGTTTCCCAAGAGAATCTTCCATTGCTTCTGTTTAAAAAAATGTTTAGTAGCTAGAATTAGCTGTATTATTGGCTAAGGTGAAAAGTGCAAGTATAACACCAAATAGTAAATATATATTCAGCTGTGCATGGTCTGCCTTAGGGAATGTAAGGGAGACTTATTGACTTACGAAGTATGATCATAAACAGTGTTTTCCTGTATGAATGTTTTGAAGAGATGTTCCCGTCTATTTCTTTTTCTGTAACATGGCAATGAGACAGGTTAAGAACTGGTAAAATACCTGAGAGAAGCTTAGCTGCTTCGTTCAGTCCCTCCTGATAGGTATTCAGTGTTGTGTAATGGGTTTTATCATTGAAAAGCCAAGGAAATAAAGAGTATGTGTGCATTAATAAATGCTTAATATTCAGATATTTGAAGTTAAAAACAAAAGAACAAAATAATTTGATAGCACTTTGCAGATGAAGACTTATTGTTGTGACTGAAATAGAGTATTTTGCTTATCAGCTCACCAAAAATAAAATGTTTTAATTTGAGTTTAGTTTTGTATATCATGATGTAGGTTTTTTATTATCATAACACTGAGAAGCAATCCTGCTTACCACTGAGGAATTTTAGTCTTTAATTCACATAATTTTCCTACTACATTTTCTCACAGATACTGTCATTACACTCCTAGCTTTGCTTTCAAAATTTGCATTGGAAATGTGGTTGTTTTAACACTCATTCTTAGCTGTATGGAGTAACCCTGTCAGATGAGAGTAAAATATTTTTGAAAAGAAGATGTGCATTTTATGCTTCAAAGTCAGATCTAATATATGCTTTCTGAGGAGTAGAAGTTGAAGGAGATTGTATCATTTTACATTCTGAAAAAGAATACATCTTACCCTTGATCCAGAATATGAACAAATAGAATAGAAGTTATATGAAGAAAGTCAGTAGTTATTAGTAAATTCTGTAGGATTTCTCGAGCAGAAAATTGGTAAGCCTGTATTTTATAAAGAAAAATAGAGTGGATTATCATTTATTTAAAAAGTTGACACATTTTGCAGAATTAATTTGGATGCTTTCATATTTAGCCAGAAAAAAATAATTCTTCTTGTACAGGTCTATATCTTCCTTATGTTTCATGCACAGAGCCCAAGGAACAGTAAGATTTGAATCCAGCACACAGAATGGTAAAATACACATCCAGAGTGATGACTTAGACCAGCATGAAACACTTTACCCACAAGAAATAGATAGTAATCTCCATCAATGATAAAGAAAGCGAGATCCAGTGCATCCTCAGCAAGTTTGCAGATGATACCAAGCTGAGTGGTGCAGTTGTCACACCAGAATGACGTGATGTCATCCAGAGGGACATGGATAAGCTGGATAAGTGTGGCTGTGTGAATGGAAATAAATTTGGAATTTATTTCAAATTTCCTTCCTTTAAATTGGAAGGGGGAATATTTAGACTAGATATTAGGAAGAATTTCTTCACCATGAGAGTTGTGAAGCACTGGAGCACATTGTGGAAGTTGTAGATGTCCCCCCCTGGAAGTGTTCAGGGATAGGTTTTATGGAGTCTTGGGTCATTTAGGTAATGCTTTAATAATATTAAAATCTATATTTTAAAGAAGATTCTGCATGTGAAGGTTTGAGCAGTATTGATTTGTAGAAAAACAATAACATCTAGAAACGTATGTCTAACTGAAAGGATACAACAGGAATTGTTGGATTAAAGCTTAAAAGAATCCAAACCTATCCACAGATATATTATGTATCTTTTTGACATTGTTATGAGTTAATTAATCTCTACCATCACAAATGCCTCTGAAAAAAGATTTTAAAAGGCGCATCTTGAAGAACTGATTTAGTAGCTTAGGAACAGAAAGAAGAATTTTTTTATATACTGACTCTGTATCTTGGACTTACAAATGTCAAAAATATCCTCCATGATTAATTGTGGGGCTACCTGAGATATTAGAAAGATTTGGATGGCCTTGAAGACTGGAGAACAGAAAATGGATAAAATGTAATAGCAAACCAAAATAAATGTTCATTCTGGAAATAGCTCTTTAAAAAAAGGTGCTATTATACTGGGCACTTATCCAGTAGAGTAATTAAACAGGACAAGGATATTCTAGCTGCAAAAATAATATGACCTGCCAATAAGACTTAGCCCTAATTGCACTAATGTTGTTCCTGAAAGTCATACATTCCTTTAAACACTAATGCAAAGGTAGTTCCAGCAGTAATTATTATCAAAGCATTTTCTTGTTATAAACAATAATAAGAAATAATAGTAACACTTTCTTATTTATTCTATACTTAGAAACTCTTTAGAAAGGCCAGACAACGTGGCCAACATGTAAAATAGGTGATAAAAGGAGTTATCATCTCTTGATCATCTCTTTTTATAATTTCAGTAGTCTAACTCAATATGCACACATTTCATTATATATTTAGTGAACCTAATTTCATTGGTTACAAATGCCAATTTCCTTAAATTCAAAATTAAAATGTGTTTACAAATATTTTATGAGAATTCTTAAAGATTACAGTGAATTAAGTAATACTTTATCCAAGTTTCTGTCATCAAAGCAGCTTATTCTCACAAATATCTTAACCTGGTTTTGCTGTCACTGAACATAAAAACATTCTAGTTCACTTCTAAAAGCATTTGCATCCACTGCAGTTCATCTCACACCATCTTAGACACCTGAAAATTGATGTAAGTTAATTCAGCTTCTTTCCCATCCTGTGTTTCCACTTCCTCTGACATCCTGGAAGTTTAAAGAAGGCTAAACACTATCGAAGACCACAAAATTAGAGAGGCATCCTTCCTTATGAGGCAAACCTACACACGGTAGACCTTCCACAGCAAAGAACTTCTGCTAGTTTATCTCTTTCATGTCACTAAGGACCCTAACTCACTGATGGATGAATCACCCCCAAAGCTCCATCTGCTTCTCTCAGCCTGATGAAGGATTCTGCTTTGCCTTCTTGCTTTCAATACATTTGGGTTTATTTTTTAAAAAAATACTAATAAATTGTATTTGGCAATAGTTTCTATCAGTCTTGAGTGATTATTTTTGTTGTACAGTATTCTACTAACATCTACAGGTTTCTGAGTCAGCCCCTTGTGGATATAACTATTTTGCAATCATGAATTTCAGGACACGTGGAGAAAGATGCCAAGGGAGGTCAAAAGATTCATGTAGCTGGTCAGCTCCTGTGCTGGAAACAAATTGTAGATCCTGAAATATTCAGTCTACTGCCCAGCTCCCTGGCCTACAGTTAATTTTTTCCATCTCTGCTTGTGTTTTCTTGGTGAATAATAAAGTCATTTAAAATAAAAATGTTACATTTGCTTGAGTTAGTCTGTTCTGGTTATGTAGGTCACTTTCAAGTAATTTTTACATGTGACCATTGTCAAACCAGGCGAAAGTAATGCAGCTGCTAGTTTCTTGTTTATGGTGCTTTTTCCCAATATAAACTGGACTGAAAGTGCATGAGTAGCTTTAAAAAAAACCAAAACAAGGTAAGGCTACAGCTCAGGGGAATGCTTTATATTGTTTTCTCCTTGATATGCAACATTTCTAGATCCATCTTAGCTCTGTTGTGCCTTAAAAGAAAGTTTAGTTAATGTAGCAACTGTGTAAATAACAGTCTATGACTAAGATTCACAGTTAATTGTGGAGAAGCAAAAGGAAATGAAATAAAAGAAAGTTGAAATGTTTAAGGGAATCACTATTGACTACTAACCAATTAGACCAATTATCTGTAGCCAAGTTGCAGAGTAGGTTGCTTGAATATACAGTAATTTCATAGTCATAATATAGTGTTATAAAGAAACTCTTATATTCGAAGGTAAGAATTTACCGTTGGTCTGATTAAAGTTATTATTTAACTTGTTAAAATTCATAGTTCACTTGTTAAAAATCATAGTTCAATTTGTATACAGTTAAAGTACTATGTAATCAACTTTTTGCCTTTCTACTTTTTTTTTTCCTTGGTTTATGCTCATGCTCTGAAAGAAGAGAGCAATCCTAAGCTTTCTGTGGGTCAGAGTGACCAGAGAAAGAGTAACCAACCTTAAACCTATTACAAATTGCAAGTATTTGCCAGAAATGTATTTTCATCCTTGCTATTTCTTCAGGGTACATTGCAATACAAAATTCCTGACTGTCCACCACATGTTTTGGTTCCTTGATCTTTGCCCCCAGCTGAAAAGTTCCTCAACCTTCTGCTGTATAAAGGCTCCTATGTACTAGATGGTTCAGATTAACTAAAAAATATCCACCCACCCAACAATACACGATCAGTCTGCAATAATTATTGAACAGGATTGTAATGTTTATTTCCCATTGTTATTGGAAACTGGTAGAGACAAGAAGGACCTGATGATTAGACAGCAAATCTAAAACTATTTTAGCTATCCAGGTTTCTCCTCCTTATTAATGTACTAGCTTGTAGGATTCAGAGAGTAGTGTGCTTTTGGCTCTAAGCATTTTCTTGATGTTCCTGTTGAGACGAAAAGGAAAAGAGCAGGAGGGAACCAAAAACCTGAGAAGCAGGTAGAAATGCCACTGTGGAACGCAGTTTGAAATGCAATCAGAAATGGATTTCATTAAAAGTTCTACAGCTTAAGCTGTCATAAAAGAAGAATTTGGAACTTTATTTTCCCTTTGCTGGGTGCAAAATATCCTTATAGACATCTAACAACATTCCTGCTACTGCAGAGGCCTAGGACAACAGAGATGCTTTCCATTATCTTTTTCATTTGGTGTGGAAGGTTATAAATATTTCACTGTAGCTGTAAAAACAAAGAAAGAAACAAGTAAAAACAAAGAAAGAAACAAAAATATCTTTTACAGATCTTGAAAAGCCAATAAGATAAGATTTAAAGTTGAATCTGAGATACAAATGACAATTTTGTTCTGTGATTGTTTTAAAGTGAAACTACATCTCGATCCATCCTCTGAGCTGTCAAAAATACATACATGGCAACAGTGTAAATACAGGAAAACATTTTTTGATAGAACAACTATTTTCTTCAATGCTACCTACACCCCAAGTTTTTAAGTTAATCTTTGAGTACATTCCAGGCAACAGTCCAGCTCAATGTGATGTTTTTGCTATCAAAAACTGCCTTCTTCAGGTCTCAGATGCCTTTTTTTACTGCATGCTTCCTCATAAAAAAAGGTAATTATTCAATTTACAACACATATTCTAAATCCCTACTACCTGAAACTGATATGCTGAAGCCCCTGTGTCTGCTTTACCCTCTCCTATGCAAAACAAGTAGAAAATAAAAAAGTGTCTACTGATTTTCTTCAAAGGCATTTTTCTTTGTACTGAAATAGGATTCTCCACTCAGAGCAATCAGTCATGCATACATTGAGAAACCATATTAGAAAATCCCTTAAATTAATGTCATTATGGGAACATTTATGGTGTGTTGTTTTTTTTTTAAGTTTGGAGCTATTTACTGGTGGTAAAGTTTCACGCAGGTTTGCTTAGACTAATGGATGGGAAAAGAATCACTAAGCAGTTGCACTGCTGGATATTCTGAGTGTCTGTAGAAACACATGGGCTCATTAAGACTCTACTCATATGCTTTAACTCTGAGCACTTTTACAGACTGTTTTATGTTGAAAAAATTCTAAAAACGTTTGCATAACACTTTTATATTAGTATTATTCTGCACTGCTGGACTAACCTAAAAACTTTATTAAAAACCTTACCAATTGCCTATTAGGCTTCCGCACCTCATCGTAAAACATCAGGTTAAAGCTGTAGGACTAAGTTCTTGGTTTTTGAACCGCTGCTCTAATACATCTTCATTGTTTCAGGATGCTCTTCGCAGCATCAGAAGCTTTCATCAACTGAACTTATTGAAACAACCTTAATGAACTACAGCTAGGTATGCTGGCTGCTGCCTTAATTTATTTATTTATTCTGCTGATTGCAGAAAATAGTTTTTCATCTGTTTAAGTACTGAATTCTTATTGCTTTACAAGAGGCCTGAAGAGCCAGTGCTTACTGAGAATTACTGCACAAGCAGCTTCCACTAAGTAGATGATTATACACATCCTTTCATGCTCCTATATTAACTCAAATGCTGATTATTGTGGTTCTTTTTCATTTTCTTTTTTCTTTTTTTTTTCAACTCAAGATGGTTCATACGGGTTCAAGCCTTAGCATGTAAAGCATCGACGTGCTACTATAGAGTCTACTTTATATACCATAATGCTTATTGGTGGGAAAATCCTGATACCCAGGATTAGCTGCACACTGTGATTAACTTTTCAGTGGCAGCAGGATGGGATTTTTAACTTTAGGTTTTAATATTTATGTCAGTTATCAGCTGAATGCTATGGTTAGAAATACACTATTCTCTTATAAAATAACTTTATTCTATATCTTCCTTTTTCAGCTTCTCATAAACCAATTCTGCTAACAATTCTTATTCTTTCTTAGAGGATTCATTTCAAAATAGGCTTTAAAATGTTAATATCTCAGTTATTTTCTTTTCCAAGTGTTTTTTCTGTTGAATCACACATGACTGTTAATGCATCATCCACTGTTAAACAAATCAGGCTTGTTTGCAGCTTATCTGTATGAGTCTATCTCTCTGGTGAAGGGGCTGGAGCACAAATCGTATGAGGAGCAGCTGAGGGAACTGGGATGGTTTAGCCTAGAGAAAAAGTCTAGCTGAGGAGAGACCTTATCACTGTCTACAACTACCTGGAAGGACGCTGTAGCAAGGCGGATATTGGTCTCTTTTCCTAAGTCATAGGGAATAGGATATGAGGAAATAGCCTCGAGTTGTCCCAGCGGAGGTTCAGATTAGACATTAGGAAAAATTTATTCACTGGAAACGTTGTTGGGCACTGGAAAGGATGTTCAATGAGGTGGTTGAGTCACCAGCCCTGGAGGTATTTAAGAAATGGGTAGATGAAGTGGTCAGGGATATAGTTTAGTAGTAGACAGGTATGGCTGGACTTAACCTCAAAGGTCTTTTCCATCCAAACGATTCTATGATTCTGAGATTCTAATATTAACCAAGACCTGACTTATTCTGCAAGATTATTATACTCTTAGAGGTAAAATTCAAAAGAGCTGCTTCTAGGGGGAACAAGGATTAGTACTTTGTGAGTTAACTGCTTCCAACAACACTGCAAACTTCTGAAATGGACCTTTAAACTCTAAAAAAAGAATAAAGAAAGGATTCTTAAGAAAAAAGGGAGGGGAGAACAAAAGGGGATGTGGTTTGAGCTTTCTCTTAAAGGACACAGAGCTTAGGAGTGGCAAGAAGTACCCATCTCATCCTACTCATTGCTATGAAGTTGAAGCTTACGTGAATCACCTTGCTCTGAGGAGGGATTATCATAAGGAATGCAGATACACATTCCTACCCCACAAAACAGCAGTTTGTTATCAGCCTCATCCTATGAAGCAATAGACTTCATAAACTAAGCATACTTGTTTGTGAGGAGGGAAGGGAGGAGAAACCTGCAGGAGGAGAAACCATGGCAGGGTTAATTTTCTACATCTATGTTCTATATGAAAAAGCCTTGGCTGTGTTTTCTACAGAAACATATTTTGGACTATTCCCCAAACACAAAGCATCTCGTGGGAGCCGCTGATGAGAAAACTGCCATTAGCAGAGAGTTGCTGGAGGGAGCTCCCTGATCCACAGCAGAGCAGCAGATCTTGGCAGATCTTGGTGCACGGGGATTTTTCCTGAGGCCGGGAAGTACCTGGCAGTGGAGAGACTCACCAGGACCTGGTAGTTCCCGCAACAGCCAATATTAAATTATTAAATTATTAAATTATTAAATTATTGTACGATTTGTTTGCATAATGTAAAAACTAGTACATTTAGAGTGCACTTTTCTGTACTAGCTAGACTGTAGAAGTATGGTATCTCAAGCTTAACAGAATTCTGGGAAATTATCTGGGATTTCAAAGGAATAAAATGATTGTCTCTAGCTTGGTATTCATTTAAATATCTTTGCAGTCATTTTTAAAGGCATTGATTTTTCAGACTAGGTTTCAAATTCATATTGGCAGTAAATTGTTAGCACCAAATTCTAAGGATGAGAACCAAGCGGTGGCATCACTAATCTACAGAGAAGCTGGGCAATTTCCAGTAGTTTATTTATTAATTTCAGATAATTAATTTGATGGAAGGCTTGTCAGCGATCACTTTTCGTATCAAATGCTGGCTTCTATTAAAATTATTTTTTTAAAGTGCTCCATTTTTTGCCTATCAATCATCACAAATAATGAGGACAGAGAGAGGGTTTTTTGTCTGGAAGTAAGTGGGTGGAGGGTGGGGGGTTTTGTTGGTTTTTTTCCTCTCTTGGCTTCCAGTAAATAACTCCTGACACTTGTAAGCTGCAGTAGCTATTACTCTAATGATAACTTCATTGGCATCTCTGAAATTAGCATGCAATTACTAATAATATAACTATTTTAGGAATAAAATGTCATGTATTATTGCCTCTCCTCTCCATTTTTTCTCAGTTCAAGTGGTTTTTAGGTACATGTGTTATTTTTTAAGTCACGGTATTTTTTTATGCATCTCCTTAAAAAGTAAAACAGTTATTAAAAAACTATTTTTGTGGTTGGCAGAACTATCAGTTTACTGCATAGTGCTTGGAATTTTTTAGAAGTTAGAGAATATATAGCTTGAATTTCATATGCCTGGTGGCACATATGTATCTGATGTTTAGAGGAAGCAAAATGAAAAAACTTCTGACTGATGAAATCTAGTACACAAATCAAAGAAAAAATTTAATGTGGAACTCAAAAATATCTTTTTTTTTTTTCAGTGTTTTCTGTCTTTTTTATTCCATGAATGTCTGAAATGGCTTCTAAATGAGAGAGATTATGCCACCTGAAATATGCTCTCTGTAGCTATACAAGAACTAATTATTCAACATGTGAAAAGCCCACTTGTCTACTATCATTAGTACATTTTCAGTAGTAGACTCTTCTTTGACTCTAGGATTCTTTCCTGCTGCTTTTGCTTCTTTTATTCATTGTAAAGAAATCAGTTTAAAGAGTGAACACAGCTCTCGAATAATACAGTAATAACCACTATTGCAAACACTCTAGTAGACCTAAAGAGATTATTTTATTTACTTCACTTTCAGCTGTTTATCTTCTCTGACTTACTACTTACTGGTTTTCTCCACTAAGATAGACTTTTAAAACTTGAGGTTATGTTGTGATGAATCTAAACCTAAATTTACTCTTCAGTATATTCAACATTGTCCTGTTAAAATTCTTGTGCTTTTTTCCTTTAATATTATTTCCATGGTTTTATAGTACAGTTTAATTGAAAGAAAAAAAAATCTTCCTTTTTTCTCCAACTTTGCAAAAAAAAAAACAAAACAAATAATAAAATCAGGAAAACTGTTTATCTTCTTATTTGCAGAATCAGCCAGTTGACACTCACCACACCAAACTTGAACCCATACTATTTTTTTTCTTTTAGAGAAAAAAGCATGTGTTGCAGTTACAGAGCTGTGAGACCTAATATGCTTTTGGTATTACCTTCAACATTCTGTTCTCAATCTGTATGCAATTAAGTTTGTTCTCAGCAGCAGCAGCAGTTGTATGATACATGTGCAGAGATAAATTTCCATTTTATACATGCACTTTAAAATGCATTATCATAGCTCCTATAAGACCAGCCGTGGCTGAGTTCCTAGTGTACTTACTAGTAAAGAAATTGTAATCCAAATGACAATATCTGCTTCAACAACTTCACATGCTAACAGCATTAAAAAAAGAAAAAACACCAACAAACTCTGGCCTTCAGGGAAACAAGGAGACAAAATGCTGGATCTATCTTCTGAGCCTTTTTTGTCACATGTTCTGCTAGGAGTGGTCTTGTCCTTTGATCCAGACCTCGATTATATTCTGAGAACAAATGAAATCTAGCAAAACTGGAGCAAGAAGAAAGCTAAAGATTTGCAAGTACAGTCTCGCTTCCTGGGGTTTACGTAGTAGTGCATCATTAGAGACCAGGAGGAGTATGTGCATCTTTCCCTATGAAAATAAGTTATGTTTGGAAAAAAAAAATTTACTTTCAGCAATACTGGTACATATGAGAATTCAGGCTTTCCAAACTGATAGAGAAATAAGTAGCATACAGTTATTACAGATTTCTTAATCCAAATTCCAGTCTCCAAGGGGAAAAAATAGTTTGAGACAGGCAAATTTATCTAGTCTCCTTGACAGAGGTTATTCTGTGAATCAGATTATGCATTACCACTACCAGGATTTGGTTTGATCATTTAGAGACTCTGTCTCTTTGTAGAGATGCCACTTTGCTGCCTTCTCATTCTTCAAGCTCTCCTCAGAACTTTGTCAACACAGATTTTAGGAGAAAAGGTGATTTGTCTTCAGTTGTTTGTGAAGAGAAAAATCCTCTTCACACATCTCCAAAATGATACAAAATATGGGAAATAGGCCTCTCATCATGTGGGTTTCAAGCCTGAATAGAGTTAGACAAAAAGAGAGGACAAAACTTCCACTGAGATTTACAATTTCTTTGTCTGTATCAGACTATCTATATCTCAGAGGTGTAAACTTAACTGATAAAATGCTCCACATATATATGATCTGTAGCATCTTGAGGCATTAACACCAGAATTTTATGGGATTCTTCTGCTTGAAACTGGTCGTGTAACAAGGCTACAAGGCATAATAGGTGCATAATGACTTAACCATGGTGATGAGGTATGACTCATTTAGCAGGACTGAAAAAAAATTGTTTGGTTTCATACAAAATTACTCTTCTGTGTTCTCTGCTCTGTGGCTGGAGTTTTTCCCTAAGTCTGTCACTTAAGCCTTATTTCTCCAGTCAGAGTTGGTAAATGTAAACTTGACCTCAAGCATAATCTTGAAGGTAACATCGATCTGACTTTCATAAACAAACTAATAATCCATATGGGTGTATTTCAAAAATCTGAAGAAGAATGAGACCATGGCAGAGGGGAAGGGGTGGTAAATACATCTGAATAAACCATAGCCAGGCAATGTTTTCTTGTTTTCAGTTACATTCAATTTTCATTGACTTTTTTTCCAGGTAGAGCTAGGTGTACGACATTTAACTTTTTAAAATAAGAGCTGCTATCTTGTGTCTGTTATAGCACTTTGTCTTACTTTATTCCAACAGTGTACCCTGCTACCAGTTTCACTGGAAACAAAATGAAGAAGACAAAAAGGACTCCAAAACCCAACAAAATAAGCAAACAAACACTGAATTGATTTCAAATTTCAGTGTATGCTTATGTTCTTTTCCCAGGGGTGAATGAATAAAAACTGAGATAAAAGATGGAAGTGATTTATGGGTAGAAATACATAAACGTAAACTAAAACTGTTTTTGAGAAGGCTAGAGGTGTAGTATTATCAATAGAATCATAATTCTTTTTTGGACTCAGGAGACCAAATCCTAAACCCTTTGAATTTGGAATTTAACTAGTTATGGGGGGGGGAACGAAATTAAAAGATTAGAAGGAACACTAATCTAATGTTGTTCAATATTTTGCTACATCTCAAAGAAGCCCCTGTGGCTGAAACATTACTTTTAATGTTATGTTCCCTTTCTAGATTGTATTTTATTAATGCTTTCTTTTGTGCCACAGTGTGAAGCGACATAGAGATTTTATCTTTTATTTAAAATTAATGAGGAGTACATTACTTGACTAGAAAAGGACATCAGAGGAAAATGCTTTCCCTTAGAAAGGGAAATAAAGATTTGTAGGCATATTTGATTTTTAGTTCTGGATCTGCCTGGCTTGCTAGGTGGCCTTTGACAAATTACTTGCAGTGTTTGTGCTGAAGTTCCTACATTTTTATGCTACACTGATATTTGCAGACTAACCTCTTAGATGCATTACACATCTTCATCAAAAGTCTGTATTGTGATAGCAAAAATTCAAGATAATAGCATGTAATTTTTAACTGTTCAAAGGCTCTTGGCTACATATCTCCATCCAGTTCAGATGTGCTAAACGTTGTGTAGCTGAAACACATTATCATCTAAAAAATTTAGACAACACTTGGTAATTTGAAGTTAATGCCTCTCAACTTGAAACAAACTTGGTTTTCCCCATAACGATTAAGTCTTGGAATATTTCTACCACTTCATATGACACTCCTTTCATTACTGGATAAAAATGTAGGGATTTTACCACACACTAACAGCTAGAAAATGCCTCATGGCATCATAGCTCGGACAAAAGGAAAACTTATTCTATGAGATATCCCCAAGGCTGGCTGAATTGTCTGTTGTGTGAAAATTTATAAGTTAACCAGACTCTCTCCTATGGCACAAGATATCTGAGAACCCTCTGCACTCTGCTGCAGGCACCTGAGACCCTGGGACAGTACGTGTGAAATGTAGAAGTGAGCTTAGAACTCTGTCCCTCTCATCTTCACTCCCATCATCTTTTCCCAAAGACAATTTCCTTGCCAATGTCTCAACAAATGCTCTCTGAATTTCTCAGGTCCAGCACATTAATGAAAAGTATGTTGATTGAACAAAAACTCTATTTAAATCTATCAAATGGAAAAAAAACCTGATAGATCATCACAAGTTCTCTAAACTATGCTTTATTTGCATGGAAATGGAATTAACAGGATAGAAATGTAGGAATGTTGCATTCATAACCCCTCAGTTGATGTGGAATGATGACATGTAGATGAAATCAGATTTGATGAATTCAAGCCAAACATACTTTACAAGGCAGATAAAGCTGAGAAGCAGAGATTCAACAGTACCTCATGATTTAATAGAACTCACGTTCCTTTGATTGATTTCATCATGAGTTTCCACTTCAACAAAGTTAATTATAAGTTCCTAGTTGTCATGAAGTGAGAGCCATAGCTCCTAATTACCATAAAAAATAGTAAAACGATATTTGTTAACAAGGTCCATTTCTATCTGGAATGTTTGCCTGTAATGTATTGGGGGTGGAAAAAATAACCCAGGATAGGTCAACATTTAACGGAGATTTGTTCAAAGCATTTTGTATAATTTCATACCTATTCATCAGTTCTTTGGAAAATAATAACAGGAATAACAAGACTTTTTTTCTATTATCTGTGTAGCAATATTTTTTATTCAATTATATGTGGTATATACACATGTTTAATGAATCACCCCAAAATTATAAAATACTATGATGTAACTTCTCATCTTCATTCAGAACGGTTTTTTTCTTATCAAGAGGTTTAGTGTCATATGTCTGAAAATTGCTGTTTCCCAGTCTATTGGCAAAAAAATTATGGTTTCTTTCTTCCAACAGAAAATGCAGGAAATCAGTTTTCAAAAGACTATAATCATGCTGTCCTGTCACTGTTCTTAATAATCTGTTGTTATTTATTATGCTTTCTTTTCTGAGTTTATACTTAAAAAATAATTGCAATTTAATGCTCACAGAAAATTGATCTTCCAGTTTTCTTTTCAAGTTTATTTGTTTTATTTTTGTCTTCACTAAATGCTAAGCCATTTTGAGTCATCTGACTCTTCTAGGTATTTTACCCATGTATTTCTACCCAGCATGAAAATCAGCAGGGTTTACAAAATAAACTGGATTCCAAGAGAGGCTTGGTATTTTTTTCTTTTAATGATGTTTTGCATAGTTTCTGATTATGTAATTGCTATAGATATTTTTCCCCATAGGATTTGCTTTCAATTTCCAAAACGAATGATTTCCTAGGATCTGTTTGAGAGTCTACCTGAGAAAAGTCTGTGCCTTTGACAGATGTTTAATTCAACCATTTACTTATTCAAAAGAATATCTTACAAAGAGAAATCCTCAATAGCAACCCTTTTGATTTGAAAGAAAGTAAGTATATTCCATAATTCAGGAAACCCAAGGACACATCCTTCATTGTGCTACTTGTAGGGTCTAGCTGACAGCTGTGAACAGGAACAGTCTTTCTTGAATGACAAAAAAGACTCCTGGTAGTAAAGATTTCACCAGAACATAAACTCAGCAGTGAATTTCAGGGTGGAACAAGAATTTTGAAGACATTAGAGAGCTATTATTCAAATGTGGAAAACCAGTAAAATGTCCAAAGAATTAGGGCTTCTAAATGAAGATCACATTTTATGCTTTCAAAGTCTTAAGTCTTTTTTTTTTTTTTATTGAAGACTTAATCTTCAGAATCCTTCTAAAATAATTTGCTCTTTTACACTCCTCATAAACCTGAGGACTTCACCCATGAACAATATTAACCACGCAAGTACATTTATATGCATTTTAAGTATTTTTGCAATATAATTCCAAATGAAATACTAGTTATTAATAGAACTGTGGAATGGCAAGTATCTTTCTAAATTTATAGTAATATAGGGTATTAAGGTCTTCCCTTATAAATATTTGGTTTCAAATTACTACTGAAAAAAAGGAGGACTTTTATATCTCTATTTGAAGGGATGATAAACATTTGGAACATAACAGAAGAGAAATTAGAGCAATGTTAACATCGTTGCTTTATATTAATATTTAAATTATATTTTGGTATTTTTTTCCTTAAGAGAATCATATGAGGGAAAGGGCTCAATTATCCACTACAAAAAGTGTAGAAAAGTTAGCAAAGAGAAAATAATGTGGTGGAAGTTTATGGAAAAAATGCACTGAAAGTTACATCCCTTCTTTGGAGATTTTTAAGCTTTTTAAATCTTTAGCAGAAAGTTTTGGCCATATAATCCCACAGAATTTTCAATAGAAGATCAGAGCTTCTTTCCACCATTGAGAAATATCTAAGTTAAGAACAACTCTCTTCGGTGAAAAAAAACAGTATAGTGAGGTCAGAAAATCTAACAAACAAAAAAAACCTCCAAATCAACTAAGAGAGCTTGGACCATATTCTGTTAGTGAATCTTTACCTGCCACAAAAACATTCAGGTTTTTAGTGTGTAGGTTCCACTATCTACAGCACATTTTTAGTCTTGCTCTGAACATAGAGACGGTTATCCTTGTACCAGTAGCTTGAATAAAATTTGAAATATTAGACTCACTCTTTAACTTTCCAATGAATGAGTTCCATGACACTGTATTTAGCTTGATGAGCAGCAGTGGACCAAAAGCAGTCAAGACTGGCCAGGAGCAGTGTGATGTAATTTATGGGATTTTTTTTTTTAAGTTTTTTCCTGTGGCTAATTTAATCTTCATTGATCCACTTTGTTCAATAAAAAAAAACCAGAAAACAAACATCTCAGGTACCTCCTATGAGAGAATACAGATGAAGACTACCAATTACATATTCATTAGCATAGACATTTTGTTTTCATCAAATATACACCAAATGACCAATCTACATTAAGTGGTTTACAGCAATTACTCCTGAAATCAGAAAAAGCTGTTACTAAATAAGTGAACATCATTAGCCTTATTTGCATGAAGTATATCTTACGGAAATGAACCATAATCTTACAGAAATTCAGAAAGGAGCATATTTACTTGGAGTTGCATTAGAACAATTTCAGCGTTATGCAGCAACAAATCATGTCCTTTTATGTAAATCACTAAAACATGGGAACACCACAGGTGCTATTTCATATGTGCTATATCTGCACAAGTCACCAGAATGCATCATATTTACTAAATGAGGAAGCATAAGCAGATGCATCTGAATTGTTATTTTATGAATGAGATGTTTGAGTAAAACATTTCTTCTTCTATATTTATTGTGTAAATACATGGCAGAGCATTATGTGTACAAAGGAAGAGCTTTATTCTTATTGAACAGATCTAAAATGACCCTACTGCTGTCTGCAGTCTTAATAACAGTTCAGGGTATTCCCTGTGCTTCAGATGCTCATTATTTACCCTTCACTTAGCAGAGAAGAAAATATGCTAAAAAGGAATACTCGTGGGTTTTTAATAATTTATTTTAATAATGTGAATTTGTAAGTAATTCACTAGGTGTTTTAATGAAGATAGAATCACAGAATGACAGAATGATTGGTGTGGAAAGGGATCTCTGGAGATCTAGTCCAAAGCCCCTGCTAAAGCAAGGGTGATGAGGCACTGGAATAAGTTGTCCAGAGAAGTCATGGATGCACCATACCTGGTGGAGTTCAGTCCGATTGGATGAGGCTTTGAGCAACCTGATCTAGAGGAAGGTGTCATTGCCCTTGGCAGAGGGATTTGAACTAGGTGATCATTAATGTCCCTTCCAGCCCAAACCATTCTGTGATTCTATGATTCTATGATTTGAGCATCCAGTTTGCCTCTGTGATCTCTAACTTGATCCTATCCTGTACAGGAAGCTAATAAGAAAATTTGGGTTTCTCTGTTATTTTTCTTAAATAATAATGAGCAGTACCCCAGATTGGGTACTTAATTTTTAGGTTAGGAAAGGAAAAGTCCAGCTTCTGATCTGAGGATCACGTAAGCAGAATTTGCTACTTAAAGATAAGCGTGTGCAAAGACTGTATGCAGATTTAATACCTACAGATTTAATAACCCGTGTAACCTAACTGGGTTTGCCTTTCTGCAAGGAAAGCACTGGGGCAAGTGAGACTGAAAGGCATTACACACAATTCTGTTTGACAGCTACTAGTGTTCCTCCTTTGTGTGGGTACAAAAGCGTGTGTGTTATATTATTTGCAAAAAGCAGAGCAATTACTTTATCATCAGCTCAGAATAAATCCTCTTTCCCGTGTTTCCAATTTGGCTGTTTAAAATAAATAGTTTATACACAAGAACAACTTCTTCCAGATACTTTGCTGCAGAAAACCTTTCACACAATTCTCTCTTGTATTCATTCTATTTAGTGCTGTGTCACTGAGCAATGAAATAAGTTCATACTTATCCAGAATGTTTTCTAATATCATGCCTTAGCACTTCTGGGCTTTCGGGTGATGGCTGGACAATCTTTTTCTATCAACATGCAATCACCTTGGTACAATGAAAATGCCACAGAGGTATCTGGATGGTAGGTTGATTGGTTTGCTGTTAAAAAAATCTAAAATATCATATTAATCTCATAATATCCAGCATGATTGGAATGGCTTTTCTACTTCCATGCTAGTTTGAAGGATTTTGCACTGAAGCACGTAAAACATTGAGAATATGATGATTTTTTTGTCCTGTCCAGAATGAAGATACTCATAACACAAAGAGCTTGAATAAGTGTAATCTGCTCCTTTTGCTTCTTGCCGTTTCCAGTGTCAGGAACATGGAAACTGTCCCATCCTGCAGCCACCTGATCTGGGGAACTTCTGTCACGTCTTGGCCTCCCTCCCAATACATGATGAGGCACAGCAGAAAGAATCAGAGCAATTCCCTAACGATGTTCTCATAATGCTTTGAACTTGATGGGATGTATCACTTGTTCTGTTTCTTTAAACTTTCTGTTCAGTCAGTTCAAAGTAGTGGGGGATAGCAAGGGCAGAATGCCTTTTCTAGGACTCTGCTGGCTCTTTTCTACTTACACAGTTTCTATCACACTTGTCTCAATGGCATCTAAGCACTTTCCAGTGTTAAAAATGACAATTACACTGAAAGCTTTCCTAAACCAATTGAAGCCTGCCACAGGCTGGCACAGCTCACTCTCAGCTGCTAGATGTGGGCTATGAGATTGCCAATAATTTCCAAGACTGACCGACCAGCAGTGTTTCAGCCCAGGGACTACCCAAATGTATCCCCCCTTGGCTAGTATCTCAGCCTGTCGGTTACAGGAGTTCATCTCTACATGCCAATTTTAATTGTTGTCAGAAAGAAAGTGTGTGTAGATGCAGATGCATAATGCTGTTGCAGTTTACAAGTCAGCAGGTAACACTAGGATAAATTAGATGGAATGCCAGATACCTGTGAAAAATTCATAAGTTTCTATAACATTATTTGAATAGTAAAATTGATGCGGTAAGATTTCATTATTCTCTTCATTATACTTGTCTTTCAAAAATCACAGAATCAAAATAGGAAGCTATTTGTAGCCTAATAGCCATCGTATCAAATTGTTGTTCCACAAGTGTTAAACAAATTTGACTCTGGCGAATGCAAACATTTTATTGAAGAAAACAAAGAGAAATTTTCCTCTATCATCCCTATACCTCAGTAACAGTATCCCAGTGCTATTTAGAAAGCACATTCTGAAAAATATTCTGCTAATCAAAATGTTTATTTATAGAGTTAAAATTTTTTCTTGGCTTGTAAATTTATGTCTGACAGCATTCAAAATTCTCTCTCCAAAAAGTTAATGAACCAGAAAATGACAAGTTAAACTTCTTCACTCCACAGTATATGGAAACATGAAGGAAGCAGGATTTTAGTGCCAATAGGTTATGTCTTAGCTGGTATAAATTTGCACGGCTTCATGAAATCCAGACTTACTTTCAGGATCTGAGGATCTTCAACAATAAAATAAAATTAGATATCTCATTCCAGCCTATCTAAACTATAAACTTACATAAAAAAAATATCCACTCAGAGTGATAACATATGCAAGAACTCATATATTGTTAAGTATAGTAACAAAGCATGCTAGATAAACCAATACAGATATTTTTTTAGGCCCCTTAAAACTCAAAAAATACCTTTGAGCCTTGATTTATTAAAGGATTCTCCCACTCATCATTCAAAGCTTATTGAAAGTGCTTTTATGAGTGCATTGTGTGAGGCCTGTGAATTTACAGGTGTCCAGATTTCTTTCATACCTATTTTTAACCTGATTTATCATCCTTTTTAACTTTGTTAAGGGATTTCCTCTATTTACAGATATTTCCTCACTGCAGCTTACTCTTTGGGTAAAGCGACTGGCCTTTGTTTCTTCTGTTTCAAGGCAATTGACCTTCCTCAGAAACTACATCAGAAACTAGGAATGTTTACTCAGAACTACGGATATAGGAGACTGCAAGATATCTGAAAGACATCTGCTGCTATGATGAAGAAAATAACAACTACAGTTTAGGATTTTAGAAAGCATCTAAAACCTAAACTAAACCCAAGAAACAGAAAGTGTATTGTGATTGTATTTTGATGTATTTTGATGTAGCTGCAGTATAATCTTTGTAATAAATTATAAGTTAAATTAATTTCTTATATGTGCCATGAAAGCCAGCCCAAATAAAGTCAAGGGAGGTTTTATTACCAGAGTACATGAAAGTAGAGTTGCATGTTCTGTCTTTTGTCATCAAATATTTACACATTCTTTGATGGGAGAAAGAAACAAGTGTACATATCCAGAGAAAAATCTTACTTTTCATTATTTATCCAGGAAATTTTATGACCTGTGTTATGCCTGAAATGGGGATTTTCAACCTTCATAGCGTTTTACATACGCCTACACTGCTGGTAATACTATGGTTTTCAAAAATGTCCTAGATATGTCACCCTCAAACATAATTCCATGAACTGCCATGTGTTATTCTGAATTAATGAGCAGGTGATGTCCATCTATGGCAGGAAAAAATAATATTCGTGTATTTTTAGGGATGATACACATGCATATAGTATTTTCTGAGAAATAAGTACTGTATCAGTAAAATTGTCTATGTTCTTCCTCCAGATGTAAGCATTATTAATGTATTTTAGGACTGCAAGGACAAAACCTTGTTATATAATATTTTCAAAGGATATTTTAATATACTGCTAATCCACTTTAACACTTCTACAATGAACGTTTACTGAGAATAAATTTAAAAGGTATATAATATTTTTCTTCTACTCGTCCATGCTGTTCAGTATCTGAAATTTAATGCTTCCTTGTTTTTGTGGCAATAGGGCATTTTTAGCTATTTTTATATTTTGATTATAGACAGTTATAACAAATAAGTATTTCCTAAGACTTTAAAGATTTGCATCAAGAGAAGACATTTTTGTTTAAATTTTAGTGCAATTAATTTTCTTCTATTTTGTAAAATAGAAATTGACTGAGATATTTAAAGAAATACTCATTGTAAAAGAGTAATAAAAGCCTGGATAATTAACTCTCTGAAGGTAAATATATACCACTATTTTTGAAACATTTTCTGAGGGGTATCAGTATAGTGCTTTTCTGCAATCTACAATAGTTATGTGTAAGATTATTAAAACTTTGCTGCTGCTTCATGTATCTTTTGCTGCAGAGCACATATTTATAGTGAGACGGTTCTGTAACCTCCTCTAGTTCAGATCAACAGGTACAGATTGAAATTTACAGATTTTCAGCAAAAAAAAAAAATCTGGAGCATTAAGCATCATTCTCCCCCTCACTCCCTATCCCTGCCCCTCCACCCCCGGCCCCTCGTTTTCCCCAGTCCCAGTTCTGGATTGCTTCAGAGGCTGCAGCTGTTCACAGAAAATTATGTGCAATAAAAATAGTCTTCTCGATATCTTGTAGTGTTTTCCTGAATAACACACCCTAACTCTTCATGTTCTTTACTGGACGCCATCTCACACTGAGGGGCTGCTCCTGGGTCTTTAAGTCTCTCTGCCATCCTCAAGAAACACCGAAAAAGTACAGCAATGTGAAAAAGAAGTCTTTTCTAACTGTTTATCACTATTTTAACCCTTTTCAGGATAGGGAATCATAGAATCATAGAAACCTGCTTATGAAAACAGAGTTACTTGTACTTGCATTGCTAGATGAATAATATTTTTCTGAAAATATTTATTTTGGCATATATTATATGAAACATATACCTTGTGTTGGTTTTTGTTGTTAGGAAGTGATGGGCAGAAGTTTTGACACTTGTCAAAACAGAAAGCTCTGAGAAAATGGGAAAAGTGAGACTGTGCGTCATCTGGACCTGGGTTGATTTGTTCAGAAAGGAAGAACAAAGCAACACAAAGAAAATAAAATATGGGGTTTTAATCAAAATCTATTGCAGAAATTCATATTTCTTGGCTCTTTGTGTTCCTTTCAAAAACACTTTCAGTTGTAGCTTTAAGAAAATTAGCCTAATAGTTAAGGAAGTTTTTGAGAAAAATTTTAAAAATCAGTAAGAGAAAAGTATTCATCTTTCAACACTCAAAAATAGTCCGAATAGTTAAAAAAAAAAGAAGATGTAGCTCCCCGCCTCCATCCTCTTCTCCTTTCACAGGGCTGTGGTATTGACAAGTGCTATAAAGCCAGCTGTGTAGTCTTCTGAGTGTTCTGTTGAATGGACAACAGGACTGAAGAGCTGCCATGCAGTGAGAGCACCTGTGGTTCTTCCACCTTTGCCAGTGCTGCAGGGCTTTTTCCCTCATCATCCAAGGCTCTAGATTGCACGGATGGTATCTCCTCTTCATCATAGTCTGGGAATAAGACACTTGGAGTGACACACATACTTCTACTGAATTCCTGAAGAAAGTTGGCTGCAAAAAGTAAAAAAAATATTTAAAAAATTATATATATCTATAACTATATATATACACAATATATATATGGCTGACAGTATTACTGAAAACAGATGTGACAGGAGATATGATAAACCAGAATATCTTTATTCTTCACTAAAGTTTGATATCTATGAGGGAACAGTTTGGGAAATATATTTTGAGAAGAAAAGTAAATCTTGTTGTTAAGATGCTTTTAGGTTATATTGGTGAAGATCCTGTTGTAGATGAAGATGGAAGAAGAAATAATAAATCAATGATATCCAGGGGCAAAAACGCCAGAATTCAAAGTATTTTTGTCATATTAAATTCATGCTGTTGAAAGAATAGACGCTGAAGTGACCTGCCTCCTCTCATTCATAGATCTATCATTTTAGGGTTTTTATGAGTTATTTAAGTTTAATTAAATCATTTTATTGTTAGATATTTAAATACATTTCAAATACTTATCATGAGGTTTTCAACTTCGAGAGCTTTACTTTGGCATTATAAATCAAGCATGTAGGTGTCTATACTGAAGAGACTTCCCCAAAACATACTTTATCACAATAAATTATAGATATTGAAGTCTGACAAGTTTTCATTAATTTTAAGAAATACCTACTACCTTGTTAGGAACTTTTATGAGACTGTAGTTCAGTAGGTATAAATCAGGACAGTTCTACTGGAACAACGCTGATTTATGTCATATGGAGTTGTGCCCTATAGGCTTATCTTTCTAGTTTCATTCTTGTAAAATGTTGAGTACCTTCCACTGAAATCAGAGCTAGTTAGGAGAAAAAAGGTCTTACCAGCTACCTCAGTAGGCTGTGGAAATGAACTTCTGAGCCCACAGGTTATAACCCACGCTTATGAAAATATTATATTGCGTTATCTTACATGGATGTCACACCGTAGTTTAGAAGGTAAGGACAGAGAGTCTATAAATCTGGATCCTATTTCTGGCTGATACATTGATTTACTGCTTTTCTAGCACACAGAAGCAGAAGACAAATCTTATTAACCTGATGAAAGTCCTGTTTATCTCACCCGGGTAGTTTCAGATTCCCTTTTATTTCTACAAAAAAATAATGAAGTGTTTTACTTTCTATTACCCAAAGTTGTCCCTCAGTGTGGCACAAAACTTCATGCTGGAGCTTGGAGCGTTGCTTTAGGTCTTATTTAGAGACAAATCTTCTATATACTTTGTCAAGTCCTTTTGTTACTTCTTGCATTTGTTTTTCCATATACAAGGTTGGATTCATGTTCACTGAGTATGAATAATTTCTTCTATATACTTGTATGTTCTCTCTCAAAAGAAGAGACTAATCTCAGCTGAGAGCTTTTTATGCTTTATAAAACAAAAAAACTACAGAATAACTATTTTAAGTGAAACTAATTGCAGAGGTACAGCAATAACATCTCCAAAACACTTTGCTGTTGTTGTCTAGTGTATTATAAAATACATGTGCATTTACTCATTCTGATTTGCTTTCTGCAACTGCTGTTCCTAACTAACATGATTGCTAGCTGAGCAAAAAATAAAATAAAAAAGAATAAATAGATTAATGGATACTCGCTGTGAAGACTTATTTTAAAAAAGTACAGAAGCTGTTTCCAAGGTTACAATTTGTCCAAATCAAACAACAAACTTGAAGAATTAGACTCAATCTGTTCATAATGTTTACTAATTACTTTGTAGCACTATGAGTGAACATAACTACTTTCACCCTTTTTTCATCATATACTTGACCTGCGTGCCCACCAGGTCAATGGGCACATCATTACACAATAAATTGTCTGATTTTCATTTAACGTGCTTATGCTTTATCTTTATATATGCAGCAGGTGGAACTGACTGACAGTGTCTTGAACAAATAAATAGGTTTTAATTATGACTATAGGGGTTACATCTGCAGTACTCTGGGGGCAATACATGTAAACAAATAGGGAATTCTATATTTGCCAAGAAAAACTGGTAATATGCCACAGATATATCTTACTACACACCAAATCCTTGTGTTGTTAAAGGCTAAAACAAAACATCTGTAGTAATCAAAGAATATGAATCACAATTTTAAAATATTTTACATGCAAGAAAATTCAGTTGAGAAGTATATAAGCTTTAAATTTTTCACATATTTTTACTTCAGGAAGTTGTCAAAAATGCTTATTGTTATTTTTATCTAATTTAAACACTTCTCTGATATTTTAATTGGGTTTTATGTTCTTTAACAGAAAAAAAACCCACTTTTTTTGAATTTTGAAGAAGCTTGTTAAGAAATCATACAGACTAATTTCATTGAAATTGCAGCCACCTCGCCTTATTTTAAAGTTCAAAGCACTTCAAATAATTTTAATGAAGGACATTGATAGTCATATTGAAAATGTCAGCATGAATATTTGTAATTTTTATTTAAAAAATACAATTTAAAAGGAATTTCACATTGTCAGCAAGATCTTTCATTTGAAACACTGAAAAATATTTGTCATATTTATTGAGCTCCTTCATCTGAGATCGACTTATTGTGGTAACTATTAAAAAAATATATAATGAAAGCTCACAATTTATTTTGATGAAACAAAAGTCAGTCAGAGAAAAACAGGCAAATTGTATTCCTCAAAACCTTTGCATAGCTGGGGATAGTCAGAAAAAGACTACATTGTACATCATAGCCTGGCAAAAAAAATATTGAATTAGACTAGATTTGATTGAATTCTACAATACCTTGATTTTTTCTCCAGTATGTGAAAACCTTTTTTTATTTTATGCAGTTCTCACTATTTAACTCTATCTTATCTACAAATAGGTCATTTCAACTGAGAATGCTCTTTGCTTTCATAATTTTGTTTTGCATACCGTAAAATAACTTGTCGTATTTTCTATGGAAACAGATTTCTAAGCTGCCTTAGAAAACACGGTTCTGATAGCTTGCAATTGATGAGAGTTATTTTCAAAAAATTAAATAAAATGTTAGTGTAAGATAAACCTTTTTAAAAAAACCCCATGAAATTTGAAAAATTATATTTTCTCTCTCACACACACAGAAGACGAGTTGTAATAATGAGAGAATAAATTAATCTCATTTTGTACATTCTGGGGTTCTCCTGAATTACAGTGCCATGAAAATGAAAGCAGAGTAGAGATGGATCCTATTATAGGAAAAAAATTCAAATATATATCCAAACTGAACAAATCTTCTTTTCTGGTTTTCTTTTTTGCATGTCTCTAACTCACCTCATAATCCTTTAAGCAACAGATGACATCAGCTCTTCACATCAAAATTCGTTCTCTTAATTTCAGAAGTTGGAAACATAGGGATAACAGTTTAAAGCAGGTAAAGTTAGTGTCTAATTTAATTCCAAATCCTGTTCAATTTATGGGCATGAATTTTGTAGACAAAAGATATTAAATATCGGTGATCAGTAATAGATAGAGATGAATGAAAAATAATACTAGCCACAGAATTTCATCGTTATATTGAAAGAAGCTGGGGTCCTCTCACGTCTTAAGCAGAGTAATTGATTTGATAAAAGCTTGGCAGATCTCCTCCTTACAACCTTTTCCCATCGAAAGGGAGAAATACGCTCAGAAAGTGCTGCTAGACTCTGGATTTTTTTTCAAAATCTCAGAATTTATTTTTTTTCATTTATTATTCTACCAAGAATTTCTAGAACAACAAAATAAAGGAGTATAGCTGTTCATTTTCTACAACAATGTTAAAATTAAATTACAAAGACTTTTATTTGGGAATTTTTTGAAGCAGGAAATATCTGCTCAGTTCCTCACTCAAATGTGCTTAAGATTTAAAATTATTGACTTTGCCTTTAGGCCTGTGGGTTGAAGGGTACCAAAACGGATTTTATTTAGAGCAGGGTCATCTTTTGCTCTGGGCTTATGTCACAACCCCACTGTATAAAAGAAAATGAGCTCTTTATCCTGGCACAGAGCCAGAGAGATCCAAAATCACTCAAGAGGAGGGTGTAAACAATACTTTTTCTAAACGAGATACATGTCCTTAAAACACTGGATTCAAATGAACAAACCCGTACGTGACAGAGCATCAACAACAAAACCCGCAGCGGTGGAAAGTTCCTGGAGCAGCCCGTCACTCAGCAACAACTGGCAGCATCGTAAGAATCTGCTTGACCAAACCAGGAAAACAGCAGGGAGAGACCTAATGCTTCCTGGAATCAAACCTGAAATCAAAACTGCCAGCTACAGCCAACTGCAGCTGCATGTGTCGCAAAGGGAATAGGGAGAGAAAGAGCAAAAAGGGGAAAAGTGAGGAAAGAGAGGAAAGGAGGAAAGAGAGGAAAGGAGGAAAGAGAGGAAAGGAGAAAAGAAAGAAATAGTTACAAAAGAAATGGGAAAGATGAGAGATAGTCAGCACCTTAGGAACTCTGAATGTAGCAACATGCATTTCTTTGAGCAGCAGGTCCAGAAGACAGTTGGCATCCACGCACAACACAGACACAAGACACCAGACAACACACACAAGACAAGGCGCAGGACAAGATCAGATGAGACCATATTTCAGGCTTTCCTGGGGATTTTTAAGCTCTCTGTCTCCACTCCTCACCAGATCAGGCAGGGAAAGGACAGGTAACAGGTTCATGCATGCCCCTTTTCCCTAGACATGCTCTCCACCTCTTCTGGTCTTGCCCTTGGATGCTGGAGGGCATCACCTGCTTTGAGCCATCAAATCTTGTTTTGCTGGGTCCATACAGCTTAGCATCCGCACACACAAAAGTGTGAATGTATATAGAAGACTGTACGGTGTGTGTGCACTGGTTACAGCTTTCCTACTGACATGATATAAAGTTCTCTCTACACTCATAGATCAACTTTAAGCACAGAAATTTCAACACATCCTTTCCTTTTCAGCTGAGACATACTTCAAACCAGATTCCTTCTCTCAAATGGGTGTTGGAAGGGCAGTGCTGGTGTCCTGATCTAGGTGATTACATGGATGCAAAGACAGAAATACTGCTCAACATTCACAGGTGTCTGGAATGCTACTTATGAATGGATCAAGTCACATTACAGACCCTGGTCAGAGAATCAATTTACATATTTGAGTTGTAAAACAGCTAAATAGGTTTTCCTGAGATTTTGCCCTATAGTACATTCCAGACTTGCCAATTTACTTGCTGTTTATGATCTCAAAGAGAGGCTGGGCTCATGCAGAGAAAGCAATTCTGATAAATACAGACTTCTCAAACTACCTTATAAGCCATCAAAGCAATTTGAAAATCAATTTGATGTTTGACAGGGAGCCAGTGTATTCCCTTCAGGATACAACTGACATGCTGAGGCCACTTAGTGAGAGGAAAATTCCGTCTGTAACATTTTGCCAAAGTTGGAGTAGCTGCAATATTTTCTCAGAAACATCAGAGAATTAAATATGATAAGAGTCTAACCTATAAACTGAAGTTTACATTGGTAGATTTACTATGTACACACAACTGACACAGCTGGATTTTAAATAGATGATACCATTGCATTCCCTTTTCTTATCCTTACTGATGTGATGGGACTATCAAGGGATGGAGTGATGTGCTCGTGAGTTCCCAGATATTCTTTATTAAAAAGCATTTGCAAACTAGAGAATTGTTTTCCTATTCTGTTGCAATCAATCACCGTAGAGATACTTTTCAAATTATTTCTCCAGAGATAGTTCTAAAAACTACTTTTTGAGAACCAGGCTATTTTAATCTGGATTTTGGTTCATGTGTTTTTTTTCTTAATCTGAAATGGTCAGTTTGTATCAGATTACTGGATTTATCAAATGTTTCCTATTGAAAACGTTGGTTTGTGTTTCTGGACTATTTTGCGTAGATATTTTGAATTACATCAATGGATTTATTTTTTTTCCTAAGTCTCTGGCAACTCAATAACTCTACAGTTATATTAAAATCAGTGGTATTACTCTGAGTTGCATTAAATGAGATACAGACCCATTGTCTGACCTTTTATTTGAAAAGTTGCAGCAAGGATCACAGGAAAAGGGTGGCAATAGTCTCTTGGGTAACAAATATATTCGTTTGGAAACAGATTTTACTACAGGCCAAAAACATGAAATTTGTAGTATTTCCAATACTATACAAGATAATGGTTCTAAATGGTTTAAAACTAGGACAATATATATTACTTCCCCAAAAACTTATTAATCAAGGATTGCACAAGTCACTGTTAGATAAAACTGACAAACCCAACCAAATTACAAGCTTATAATTAGGAATTTAAAAAATAACAAAAAAAAAATTGGAAAAAGCAAGAAAAGCTGTAAGAATGTCCTCACTGAAAGTGAACTTAACTGTGGATGACATTGGCAATCTTGACAATATTAATTTATCATAGTCATCCATAGATCATAGGTAAGAATTTTAGTGACACACTGACGCATGGAACAATTAAGGAATTTTTCAGAGGTTATGCGTGAAGAGTCTTGCAGGGCTAGGAATAAACTTCTTCATATCTTTACTTCTCTCTAATGCTATTTACTTTTTCACTAACTCATTCTCCTGCCGTAAGATGAACTGTTTTCTTGTGAAAGAACATAAAACCAGCTGGCAATGAATGAGAGTAAAAGATAGTCTGTCAGATACTACTCAGAATTTCCTTTCAGCTAGATGTGTATCATAATGCCTTTTGAACTACAGATGATTTATTGATATATATTTTCTCTTATTCATTTCACATAGTACGCCATGTCATTTGGGTAATTTATTTCTTGAGAGATGTAGCTGTCATTACACTTGGGCCTACCTAGCTGTATTTTTATTTATCTTTAATGCTGCAACACTTAGTTATGCTTACAGAACTCCTAGGAAAAGATGGTGTCCTTTGTCATAAGGCATAAATCTTCCTTGCAAAGCCTTCTTGAAACTCTGAATCACTCTTAGAGAAGGGAACTACATTAGTAGTTCAGTTGTACACCAGTTGACATAAATAAAATTATAACTCCAAGGCAAATTACTAGTACAATTGCAATAGTGCCTGCAATGTTGCTGTACAATCAAGACCTAGAAAAAGGATTTGTAAGAGAAAACTGGTAAAGTGTGAGGGAGTCACTTCACCTATGGTGACATTCTTCATTCTGTCCAAAAAGAAAAAAGGATGAAAAAATCCAAAGATTCGCTATAAAAATACCATACCAAGCAAAGTGATTGCCCAGCTAGACACCCACAAGTCTATGGGGCCGGACGGGATTCACCCTAGGGTATTGAAGGAGCTGGCGGATGTGCTGGCCAAACCCCTTTCCATCATCTTCCAGCAGCCCTGGAAGACTGGGGAAGTCCCACTGGACTGGAGGCTGATGTTGTGCCCATCTACAAGAAGGGTCACAGGGAGGATCCAGGGAACTCCAGGCCTGTCAGTCTGACCTCAGTGCCAGGGAAAGTCATGGAACAGGTGATCTTGAGTGCGATCATGAAGCACATGCAAGAGAACCGGGTGATCAGGCCCAGTCAACATGGGTTCACAAAAGGCAGGTCTTGCCAGACTAACCTGATCGCCTTCTATGACAAAGTGACTCGGCTGCGGGATGAGGGAAAGGCTGTGGATGGATCTTCCTGGACTTCAGCAAAGCCTTTGACACAGTTTCTCACAGCATTCTGCTTGGGAAATTGTCAGCCTCTGGCCTGGACAGGCGCACACTCTCCTGGGTGGAAAACTGGTTGGCTGGAGGGCCCAGAGAGTGGTGGGAGATGGAGTGAAATCCAGCTGGAGGCCAGTGACAAGTGGGGTTCCCCAGGGCTCAGTGCTGGGTCCAGCCCTGTTCAATGTCTTCATCAATGACCTGGATGAAGGCATCGAGTGCACCCTTAGCAAGTTTGCGGACGACACTAAGCTGGGTGGAAGTGTGGATCTGCTGGAGGGTCGGGAGGCTCCAAAGGGATCTGAACAGGCTGGACCGCTGGGCTGAGTCCAAAGGGATGAGGTTTAACAAGGCCAAATGCTGGGTCCTGCACTTGGGGCACAACAACCCTGAGCAGCTACAGACTAGGAGAAGTCTGGCTGGAAACTACCTGGAGGAGAAGGACCTGGGGGTGTTGGTTGACAGCAACTGACCACGAGCCAGCAGTGGCCCAGGTGGCCAAGAAGGCCAATGGCATCTTGGCTTGGATCAGAAACGGCGTGACCAGCAGGGCCAGGGAGGTTCTTCTCCCTCTGTACTCGGCACTGGTGAGACCGCTCCTCGAATCCTGTGTTCAGTTCTGGGCCCCTCACCACAAGAAGGATGTTGAGGCTCTGGAGCGAGTCCAGAGAAGAGCAACGAGGCTGGTGAAGGGGCTGGAGAACAGGCCTTATGAGGAGCAGCTGAGAGAGCTGGGGGTGTTTAGCCTGGAGAAGAGGAGGCTGAGGGGAGACCTCATTGCTCTCTCCAACTACCTGAAAGGAGGTTGTGGAGAGGAGGGAGCTGGGCTCTTCTCCCAAGTGACAGGGGACAGGACAAGAGGGAATGGCCTCAAGCTCTACCAGGGGAGGTTTAGACTGAATATTAGGAAAAAAATATTCATGGAAAGGGTCATTGGGCACTGGAACAGGCTGCCCAGGGAGGGGGTTGAGTCACATTCCCTGGAGGGTTTAAGGGATGGGTGGATGAGCTGCTGAGGGACATGGGTTAGTGATTGATGGGAATGGTTGGACTCGATGATCCAGTGGGTCTTTTCCAACCTGGTGATTCTATGATTCTACAATTCTATGATTGGGATAACAATAACATGTCCTATTAATTACAGAGAATAATTTACTTTTGACCTGTGATAATTGATTTTTATTTCTCCCCTTTCCCAGTCTGCACGCACCTGCTTCCTCTATCCTCTTCAAAGTCAGGTCAATCATTGAATCAGGTCAAGTTTAGGACTGCAAATCAAGTTATTGCTCTACTAAGTCCTACTGAACTACCCTCTTCCATCTTTTGGTCTTTGTGCTAATGTGTTTCCAATGATCATGTTAATTTAGGTGAGAAGTATCTATTCTGCTAGTGCTAATCAATGCAATTACTTTTGCATAACTTTACAAAAAGGCAGCCCAGTAATTTGTGTCAAATGAACAGATGTTCATATTAAAAAATAAATTAGAAATATTACGATATCTTATAATTTCACTTAAGGTAGGAATAAACAAGACAGCAAAGTATTGGCAAATCTTTTAAGTGGAGAGTCATCTAAAAAGGAAGAAATTTGTATTCACAGATGAAATATGGAACTAAAATGTATGATGCAGTTTGTGCGGCTCAGAAATTATTTTTTATAATCACTGTTCTAAAGCAAATCAATAATCACATTCTTATCCATATGACTCTGTAAGAAAAGACACATATTGAGTATATGTATTCCATAAAGGAATACATGATGTGAAGCGTCCTCAACATAAAAAAATGTCACATCCAAACCTGAGAGACCTGCCTGTACAGAACTAAAATAAAAGCAGGCTCCACAAAGACAAATCTACGCAGTGGGCTTTTTCATTTGGGGTTTAATGTGACAAAGAACAAGACTTGCTAGCAGATCCTTACACAGGTAACAGTACATGCTGTGCATAAAGAAGGGAGAGGTCACTAGGTCAAATTCCAATAAGAGCTACGAGCTTAATCCTATCATGGGAGAGCAGAAGAGAGTATCAGTTGCACTAAATACTCTCTCCAATAAGGTAATCAGTAGTTCTCCAGGTAACAAACCTGCAAACCCCTCAGAATCTACAGAAATGACACCCACTAATAGCAATATTTTTAATGCTGAGCTGCTGAAATGCTTTAGTCTCAAATTCATGGTACTTGCGTTATCATTTTCATTATTTGCTTTTGAGCTGTTGGTTTTCAGTATTAAATTAAAGATGAAATGTATGTAGTTAATAAGGAGATATTATTCAACAAGAATCAGTAGTCTCACTTGGCATATTACTATCTGTTACTTACAAGAAGATCCTATATGACTGCCAATTATCTGGACAATTATCAATGTAATAGACTCAAACTAAGGGTCAAAACCTGACATGTTGAAGTGAAGAATCACAATGGGAATGAATTTCAAGTTTAAATACACGTGGGTATATTGCATTTGATGATGAAATCTTCATGTCAGGTATCACTTTTTTCTGTCACCAAACAAATGTTACAATCTACTGAGAGAATAAGTTGTTGGATAAGTATATTAGTAGAGGGTTCAGGATAAGAACTGAATGTCTTCCTTTTGCTAATACATCTTCCATTTAAAAAAACCAAAAAGACAAAGTGTGGAAATGCATAAAAAAAAACATTCATCCAGCTTAATCTAAGGTTGATTCAGTTATTTGGTTTAATTAATTCATACTGACATAATTATTTTTAATATAGTGACAGTGAACGTTTCCTGTGAAACAGCTGCTGCTTGAGTCCTTGCTAGCTAGCAAAATCAGCAGAAAGTGTGTGTGCCAGAACTGCACTGAGAATTTGTGTATGCCATGACACGTCCATCTGCTGTATACAACACATGCCAGTCTCTTCAATATGCACTGAGAAGACAAGGATGGAGTGTAGGGAAGCAGAAGAATTAAATGTAGAACATAAATAAGTCATATCTTACATGATTACCACATTCATTTCCTTTTATTGTTACACATCCTTTCACATTATTTCTTCAGGTCGATGTCCGTATGTCATTTTCTAAGCAGAAGATATAAACAATTAATTTTGGACTAAGGTGAGTTATTCATATTATGCATAGTAGTACCAAGTTTTCTAATTTCCTGAAATCAGTGGGATTAGAGCTGTCAACTTTTTCTATGTAATCCTTGTTTGATCACAATTTCTGGTATACATTTCAACAAGGAATCTGGTCTTTGGCATTCTAATAGTACATGGAAAATTGGCCAACCTAAATAAACAATTAAAAATGAGACAGCTTCTATAAAATTCATTAATCTCTTTACATCTGCATGGTTTTACTGGGGATAAACATTGCTATTTATAGCACCCAAAACTTTGTGTACAGCAATGAAGCAATGGTGCACCTATCTAGGAAAGAACAGTCTTGTCAACCAACCAAGTAGCCAACAACAACCTATTTGTGTCCAGACAAAGCCTGTACAAGCAACATTTAAGTAATTCTTTACTGCTATATCATGTAACTGAGCTTTACATGATTATTAAGATGTGACATTTTTGCTTTATACATCTGGGAAGTTCTTCTTAGACATAATCAGATGGGAAATTACATCTTTTAGAAGGTGTATGGGAAACTCATGATAAATTCCACAAATGAGATTCTCTCACTTTAGAACTCTTGCAGGAAATTAATCCAGAGCTCAGCCATACCACTTAGGCATAACCTTGTGTTGTGAAAATTCATTGTGTTAGAAGCACCACAGGAAGGTATTTGGAAGGTAATCGTCTCACTCTTATGTGACATATGAGTTCCCATCTTCACTGGAGGTGAGTAATGATACCAAGAGAAGGTGAAGAGCTCTTGCTTTCCTTTTATTTCTTTTTTTTTTTCTTTTCCTAGATATTAAAGAAAGTGGTGCCAGTATTTTGAGTATATTTCAATATGCTTCTCTGAGGGGCTTCATTTATTTGTCATTATCCTACAGTAGGAAACTACCTTGATGAAGTTTGGTAGCACGGTTGGTTTCAGGGATTTCCATCACTTCTTTATGGAAATTTTTGTGCAAGAAATGAAAGGCAAATCAGTTTGGTCAGTAATTTTCATGCCAGTGTCTGTATTTTACGATGACAACAGCTCATTTCAAGCAGAGCTGCATCTTTTTGAAAAGGTATATTGTAAATAAAATTGAGGCTCATATTCAGTATTCATTAAGTTCTCATATGAGAACAGTTCTGACTGATTGGCTTCAGTGGGAAATTTCAGACTAGAGGGACTAAGTTAAAACAAAGTGATAGTTTTCTGGGCTAGTTTTTCATTTCATGTTCTCTTGAGCAAGATAAGCATCATTTTATGTAAGTGTGGATAACTTACTTTAGAACGTTAGTTTCATTTAATAAGAATATAGAATCATAAAGTCACAGAATCATAGAAGAGTAGAATAGTTTGGGTTGGAAGGGACCTTTAAGGGTCATCTAGTCCAAACCACCTCAAATGGTGCATGACTTCCCCTTTCTGAATCCTGCTGACTTTCTTGTCCTTTATGTGCGTGGAAATGGTTTCCAGGATTAGATGTTCCATCATCTTCCTAATAACTGAGATGAATCTGACCATCCTGTAGTTCTCTGAGTCTTCCTTCTTGCCTTTCTAATATGTTTCATAGAAATTAAACTAATCGAGCTGTACTTTTCATTCCATAAAGGAAGTATGAGCCTGCAGAGAAAATATAAGTTGTAAGCTGCATATGACATGTTCTGAATTAGAATATATCTTTTTGGAGGTTACCTGGGATAGGGGGAGAGAAGAGAGGTGGAAGCACCCAGTCCCATTTCTCCCCACATTCAGCCTCATTCCCACACTAATCTTTTATTCCCACATTCAGCCTTATTTCCCACACTCAGCTGCTCCTCAAGTTTTACTTTACTATTTCACTGTATCCTTTTTATCTTCATTTTCTTCAGCCATCAGGACATGTAGCTTTGTCCTCATGGCATTGTTCCTCAGAATTTCTTCTGTTCTTCCTTCCAGCCCAGACACTCTCTTCTGACATAAAACACTCATGCTGAATTTACACAATCTTTTTATTTCACTGGAAATAGAAAGCCTGAATATATAATATAGGAGGCTTTAGTTAAACATTAAACACCTTAGTTAAATTCTCTCTTGCTATTTACAGTATCTGTCACATACCTTTTTTTACAACTCACTCTTCAACCACTTACAGATAAGTATGTTTAATGGCATAAAGAACAATGTCTATGAGAATCCCAAGCTAAAAGTCTCGTTCTGTTGAGGAAGATGTCTTGATTTCCAAAATATGATTCTTCTTGATGTTTTCTAACTTGCAAACCAAATGAAGTGAACAGATATAATGCTCATATTCGAGTATAATTACTGTTTTCTTTTTGTTATTACTTTTTTAATACTGTATGTCACTAGTTCTTGGTATGTCTACTTAAAAAATGGAATCCTGTTATGCTAACTATATACTTGTAAGGAAAATTATTCAGCTATTAATGCCAGATAGTAAGAGTAAAGAAATATTTTTACAGTTATATGTGTATTTTTGAGTCCATATTACTCTCGCACGCTCATTCAATCTTTTAATATTTTCTTTTTTTATTTAGATTTTCTATTTGGTCTTTTGCATGTCTCAGATTTACTGAGTTATGTTTTATTGCTGAAAAAGACCAGCATCCAAAAATAAGACCCATGGTGATTTGAACACTAAGTACATGATTTCTAAGAACCTTTGCATGCATTTATCTTCAACAGTTTGGCATACATTATGGGACCACTTGACCGTTGCCTTTTTTGTGTAACTTACAAGCTAAAATGTACTTGTTTCCTAGCTCTTTTTCCCAACTGGCAAACTCTAACGAGGGTAGAAGATGGCACAAAATGAATCCACTCTCACAAAGCATTAACAAGGAACAAGGACTAGAACAAAGGTAATCATTTCTTAAAACAACCTTTCTCTTGTGATCACAGGTGCTTTTAGGAGACGTTAAAGAAAGAGTTTCCCAAAGCTCAGCGATTGCATTGATGTGAAAGTTCATCTAGGCATAAAAGAAAAACTTTGCAATGAAACACGGTAATTCTGAAACTGTGAGCACTTTCTGACAGGATAATCTTCACCATCTGAAAAACTATTTCAGCAGACAGAGACTCCAAGTATGAGCAACAGAAATCATCAGAAGCTACAAGAAATTGGGCCCTACCAAGGCAATGCGGCAGTCTGACCTTCTGGTCAACTTGATAAGGAAGACTTTAAAGGACTCAGAAGACAAGGTCCTTCTTGGACTTCAGTGAAGTCTTTGACATGGTTTAGTGGCAGATAGGAATGGTTAGACTCTATGATCCAAGAACTCTTCTCCAACTTGGTGATTCAATGATTATATGATTCTACAATTGTATTTAGCTGAGGAATAAACCAGGCCAAGCAGAACAATGACAAGTAATCCTTAGCTACCTCCCAAGATAAGAACCAGAAGACAAATCAAATCAAGTGTATTTTTACCGATGTAAGTAACCTAGGGAATATGCAGGGGAACAGGAGTTCTGTGTCCTGTCAGACAGTTATGGTATCATAGGATTAGGTGAAACATGGTAGGACAACACACACGACTAGAGGATCACAATGCATTGCTACGGGCTGTTTCATAAAGACAGGTAAGAGAGGAGGATTCATCACAGTCTGTCTTAAGGAGAAGCTTGATGCATAGAGGTCAACTGTGATGGTAGTGGAAGCCTTATTGAATATCTCTGGGTCAAGAGCAGGAATTGTCCAAGGGGTGATCTTATACTAGGCATCTGCTACTAACCTTCAAACGAAGACGCTAAGGTCAAATAAACAATACATGGGTTACTTAAACAAGCTTAGAGTCAACAGAATCTGGTTCTTATGCATGATTCAACTACCCTGACATTTGTTGAAAGAAATATATAGGAGTTCAAACGTCATCCATCAAGTTTCTGGAATACATAGATGACTGATTCCTCACACAAATGTTAGATGTGTCAACCAAGAATGAGGCACTGCTGGACTTGCTACTAACAGACCAAGAAAACGTGATTTGTAATATAAGAGTGATAAACTTGGTTGCAGTGTTCACAATAGCGTGGAGTTTGGGATCCTGCTGAGCATGCAGAAGGTTAGTACTAAGTTAAAGGGCTTAGATGAAAACCATAAATAACCACTGTAAGCTGTAGCAGACCAAAAGAGTGTGACAATTTGACTCACTGGTTTGACAATTTGACTCACAGAAACAGCCTTTTTTTATTGCAGAATTTAGCTCTGTCACTGGAGAAGAGTTTAGTATCTTGCATGCTGCATTCCTATAAACTTTTTGAAACAAGTCACAGAAGAAATAATTTTACAAAATTTATTTAATCTTGAATAAATAGTATGTATAGTATTACATATAAACTGTAAAGCTCCAATATATAAAATAATACATATAACACATAAAGTACCACTTCAAAATCTTTTTGAAAATTCAATGCTATTATAATCAAACATGTTAAAAAATGTTTTAACATATTTGTGTTCTACAAGATCTTAGTGCACATAGTCAACTTGGGTCCTAAAAAATCAAAACATCTGCATTTGTGGTTATGTATCTTTTGTATTGTCCTTTTCTGGATAAAGTCCATAGTAGATCTCAACAATGATATAGTAGTTCCTTTGTCTCACTTGTAAAAAAACAAGTTCCACATGCTCTCTGGAGAAGTCAGCAAAGCCAGTTCTTACTCAAGGCTGCAACTCTGTATATGACCATCACTCACAAAGTTACAGGGATGAAGAAGATAGAGCAACAAACAGCTGTAAAGGTGCCAGGAAAGTTTTGATGCAATGTGATTCAGACACGGTGCATTATCAGACATGTTGTACTAAAAGCAGATTGTGTAATAGCAGCTCTAGTATTTAGTTTATTTCTACTGTGTACTGTCTACTACAGTGTACTGTCTGATTATAGACGTTAATTTTGAAAAGTTAGAAGAATAAACGGAACAACCTGAAAGACCTTGTTCACTGAGTTTTTTCCTAATTCCTTGTTAAAATGAGTGCTTTGCGACAAACGTGCTGTAACTTTAAATATTTTCTACTTTGTCATATCTTAAGTTATAAATTTATACCTAGCTGAACTAAAAAAAAACCACAATAAACCAAACCAAACCCATGAATTGCTTAGAAAGGAAATAACACATCAATAATTTAGTTTGTATATTACAAATAAAAAAGGAAAATGTAATTTTTAAAGGACTATGTAGTTTCATAGTAAAACTAAGGCAATGCTGCATGAATGAACTATGAGGGTCTGATTTATTGCAATAAGAAGAAAGGCATTTGTGACAATTTAATCCCAAAGGAATCAATCTGCAGTCCAGAGAGTTTGGCAAGGAATAAAAGGCTCTGCATTGATTTACTAAACTATCTTCAGGTCTCTATTTTTTTTTTAAACACAATGAATTAAAACTATAAATGAGAAATTTAGCTGCAACGTGGAAATCAATGGGATGTTCAGGAGGAGTGTGCAGAATTTGTTTCCTTGACCTTGATGTTACCTTTGGTAATCCATTTGAATAGGTTCCTGTGTAATGGCAGGAGACAATTGGAAAGTGCTAAAAGAAATGCCACAATTTATTGTATATATGAATTAAATATTTCTTAATGTTGTAGGTCTTCTATCAGAATGGGTTTCCATTTAATTGAAGAACTGCAACTCAAATTTTCACTAAGTGAAATTACTACAGAAGACTGTGACAAGACAAGCCTAATTTATTTTCTTTTCTCTTCACCCAACCCCTTGCATTTTTTCCCTGCTTAAATTAAATGCATTTGCTGGTCCCTTTTAGGTTCAGTAAAGACAGACTAACAACTGCTAGCAGAATTCATAGAATCTTAGAATGATTTGAGTTGGAAGGGACCTTAAAGATCATCTAATTCCAACCCCATTTCACAAACAATAAATTAGCTTTAGATTAAGCTTGCTTGCATTACTTTTTTTAGGCTATTATAAGAACTACATCAAGATCAGAGAGCTAAAATTAAATAAAATCCATATTTCAGGCTTAGTGAACAAAAAGGCACCTGAAACACACTTTGCAAATGACTTCTGGGGAATGCTGCTTGAAAATCAGATGCTTTCTTTAAAGGCTAGAATATTATATTATGGTAAAATGTCCCAGGATTGGGGTTTCTGGAATATTATCTGTGAAAAATGTTGCATAACCTAATGGATCAATCTACAAAAAGTCTATCCCTGCTTTTTGTCATTGGAGCAGAGTATAATTAGGTTCAATGGACAACTAGTCCAGCTGATAGCTCTGAGCATGGCCACATGTGAGGTCAGATGAGGTTGCTTAGAGCCTTACACAGTCAGGTTTTGGAAACCTTAAAGAACAGCAAGGACACAGCCTTTCTGGGCATGGCTTCACTGCCTGACTGTCTTCATGAAAAACACATTTCTTCTTTCAATTTATGTATATTGCCTCTTATTACAATAGCATGAATGGTGGCGAAGAGCCTGAATTTGTCTTTCCAATAATCTTGTTAAACCTCATGCCATTGGTCTCAGCCCATTGATCCAGCTTGTTTAGATCCCTTTGGAGCTGATTTTACACTGTAAATTCTCTATAAGCACTTATCACAACGTCATTATTGCGAAGTCAATTGATCATGATTAATTTTATCAAAAAAATTGACAAATAAATTAAAAATTAGTAAAAAAGGACTTTATAATTAGTAAGCTTTAAATATCATCACAATGAGTTTTAAGAAGGAAAACTATAGAAGATTTCTGGAATTAAAACACTAACCCTTCAACAAACTTTTCAGCTTTCATAATGGAGATGCATTCCTACAAGATGTCAATAAATTACAGTTATTAAGAGTTAAGTGTGTGCACCTGAGGGGTCCTTAAGTGCATTTAATTCCATGGCAACTCTGAACATACATATAAAACCGAAATCCTCCTTTCTTTGCTTCCCATGAAACACTTTTGCTGCATTTATAAAATGGAAACTAAGACAGATTAATGGGTTTGGCATGGGAGTAGTTTACATATAGAACTAACATTCTTCCTCCTCCCATCCCATCTAACAATTTCAGTTCTGATGATATAATTCTCTTTTAGCTTTCCCTAGCTGTATTTTCACTGGGTTTTTTGGGCCATATTAATTATACTTTATGTCTTTCCTAGACCTGGCATAACTTTAATCTTTTTCAAGAAGTAAATAAAAAGCAATAAAGAAAATAGTATGTCTACTCATGAAAATGGTAATACCGTTTTACCTAAAATTCTCTAAAAAAAGTCAGGAGTGTTCTGGGAACTTTGTTCAGTGGAAATGTCATTGGAGACATAGAATTGTGAACAAAATTATTTCTTCATAAGCTAAGTCATGCAGATCATTACAAATCATGCATTTCTTCTCTTTGCCTTGAGTCTGTATTTAAATGTATTATTTTCTGGTAAGCCTCACTGGCAGAGGAAGGGCTAATAAGAAGAACTGACATTCTTAATGGAATCTGAACTATCTGCAGTCACCTATCAAAGTAGGCAGAACAACTCTTTTTTGATGGTTTCATTCAATTTCTTAATTAGGTTTCTTTTGTTGTTTTTGTTTGGTTGGTTTTGGTTTTTGTGATATGGGGGTTGGAACTACTGCTGTTTCACTTACTTTATAAATCAAGATCTGATGGAGAGACCCTGGATTTCTGCAAGACAATATTGCTTCACATGAGACGTCACTCCTTGTTTTACTTACTGATGCTTGAGAAAAGAATGCACGTTCTTGAAAACCAGTTCAAATCACTGCAGATCTTGTGATAAACAAGTTGCTGTTCAAAGGCTGAAAGTTTCCTTTAAAATCACTTCTCTTTCTCTGTCTCAGCCAAGACCCAAACTGAATCATATTGCTTCGATTGTTGTGGTTAATATTCCTCTAAATAAAAAGAAGTCTTTTTTTCAGTGTTTGTGTCACATAATATTTAAGGTGGAAAAGTTAACATAAATATAAAGCAACTATTTTCTGCAAGCAGGAAATAATCAGCTGTTTCCTTGGACCCTTCTTGTCTGGAGACTCCTTCATACTTGTAAGACAAAAAAACCAAAAATACAACCCCTAAAATTAAAACCTAAACAAGTAATCTCCTCCTTTTATTTTTAAGCCATTTCATAATTGCTTGCTGGCAGCTTCTGCCAAAAGTGAGTGAATACTCTATCTTTACTTTATTTTTCTGTAGTTATCTGTGCAATTATCTGAAGACTTAACCATCTGGAGGCACTTATAAATTTATGCATGTATGCATTCCTATGTAAAAATTCACTTGAAACATAAAGTTCTGCTCCTGCCTTTGGCACTGGCCACTCTCTCATCTCTAAACTCCACTGAGAACTGTGAAATAGGAATTCCTCAAGATATCTCACTGGAAGGAATCAACCCAGCAAGTGTCAAAAGGTGACACATGCCCTATGTGTTGTGGTCACACTCCAGAGACTGTCAAGTCTCCTCTGAAAGATCAGTAAGAAATGTGTTTAAACAGATTTAAACCTTGAGTTTAAAACTTACATCTGTGTGATTTTTTTCCACTTACAAAGGAAAAAATTGTGTGAGGAAAATTAACACAATAAAACAGCATTTGTTAAAATTTTATTTTGTATGTTATTCTGTTCATGATTTCTAATGCTTTATAAGAGTATGTACTAAATGTTCACTATGCCAAGGATATGTATCGTATTATTTCTGCTAAGAGGGTGGAAACTATGAACAGCTGCTTCTTAGATGGTTGTGTGCAGTAACCCCAGGTAGAACTCTAGCTTTCTGAAACACCATAAAAATATAGAATTATGACCTTTGCTGGAGAAAATGAACAATGAAATGCAGGAAAAGGCTGTTTACTTTGATTCAAAACCATTTAGCTCCATTACACAGAAGCCCTAGATGTGTTTTAACCAGAAAGTGTTTCATAATTGAGTAAAAATTTTGTCAGGTGCAATTATCATTCTCGAACAGGAACAAACAAGGCAATAAATATCCCAAGGTACAACAGAAATAGACTCAATCAAGAAGGGAATCTTCTGGATGTTGAAAACAAATAGTCAATATATACCTTCAGAAATTCCAAGAAACTTAAGAAATCATGAATAAATAAGGACTCATTTATTACTTAGTCAAATTGTTCAATTCTACTGACTTTAAGTGGTATCAAAATGGGTACTTTTCTGATTTGGATTTGGGAAAAAATAATCCCTCTACACTCTGAACTATGTCTGAAAACTTCCCTTTCTGCAGAAGAGTTTGAAGTATGGGCTGTCTATGATGAATTCAGCTCAATTATGCTATAACTGAGCAAAGTCTGCAATGCGAACAAGACCTGTGTGGGGTATTCAGCATTTCAAGGACTGAATCATCAAATTTACTGAAGATAATGAAATGTGTCATAATCATTCCCACTGCAAATGCTCATGTGGAGAGGATTTTTCATTGATGACAAACATATGGACTGACAAAGGGAGCAGGTGTGAAATTGACTTAGTTAAAGCAGAGCTTCAAATCTAGGCTCAATTCCTTTAGATACGTGCACTAGTCTCAGTTCTGCCTTAAAATGATGCAGTACTTAGGGTCACTAATAGTCATAATCATACTTATTGCTTGCAGAGGACTTCATGTTTTCAAAGCCTTGTATATATTTACATTTCCATCTTATTTGCATGTGTAGAAGACAAACTTTGAAACTGCACACACTTTTCAGAGTGACAGGGTTTCATTTATTCATCATTTTTGGATGAGGAGGAAGGGGGAGGAAAGGGCAAAAAGCAAACTTTGGTTTGAGATGGGAGCTGCCATTCACAGTCCCTCCTACTGTGTATCAGCTCAACTTCAGCAAGAGCAGGAGTACCTGGAGTTAATACTCTTCTTTTTAGAGGTGAATTAGGGAGAGACATTGATTCCTAACTCATCCTCCTCTTAATCCTACCACACATCTCCATGGAGGGGAGGAAGATGTGGAGATAAAGAGCGGTGGCACAATTCTAGTTATAGAGTTGAACAGGGAACACAGGAATTCTTGGATGTCAAATACACAAAACAGAATCCTGAACAGGCTAAAATCAAGATAGAGAAGCTGAATCAAGGACAATGTGCAAAATTAGTTTTGCGATTGCACGGAGAAACTATACTACGGGTGGTCTACTCCTTGCAATAAGACACAGATATCATACTGAGCAAAAGGGGTAGAAATAAGGGGAGCAAGGTTTCTTGTTCTTACTGAGCTAGAGAAACAGGCAATAGGAAGAGAAAGGCCTGTTAAGAGAAACCATCCAACCATAGCCGATGTTAATCCACTCTACCAGCTAATGCTTTACCTTGTGTTCTGTAAAAAAAAACCTAGTATAGACAGTAGGCACGGGGGAGTAGGGAAAGGGGGAGGGGAGCACTTTCTGATGCTTCCAGCTCTTTGATGTTCAAGTTAAAATGCCTCTTTTAGCTGATGGACAAAAGGAAGCATAAGAGAAAATGTTCTTGTCCAGAAAAAAAAGTAAGGGATATGTGTGTGGGTATAAGTTACATAAGGTAATACAAAAAGAGTTAAAAAATGGAATGAGAATAGCATAACAAATGGAAATGAGTAAGAGAAAGGGAAGTAGAAATTTAAAAAATAAGTTCAAGAGAGAATTATAAAATCTGTAATAGGAAAGAGAGGGAAAGGTCAGAGAAAATAAAATGAAAATAATCACTCAGGTTTCTCTAATCTGCAGTCATTCAAAACAGGGAGAAAGAAAGTAAGATAATAGATCGTGGCATATGAGCATCTTTGTCCTCCATGGTCTGCAGGGGAATCTTTGCTCTTTTGCCTGGACCCCATTGTCCCACTCCTTCCTCACTGACCTTGGTGTCTATAGAGTTGCTTCTCTCACATATTCTCACTATTTTTCTGGCTCCTGATCTGCAGAAGGGTTTTTTCCCCCCTTGTTAAATATGTTACCGTAGAGGTGCTACCACTGTCACTGACCAGCTCAGCTTTGGCCTGCAGTTTACCCAGCTTGGACCACGCTGGAATTGGCTCTATTGGACACTACTAAAACATCGGCACACAAACTCAATACAGTTTAGAGACCTCTAATACCCTATAACCTCTAATACTTTATATGACAGCTAAATGAATGCAACAGAAATGTACTAATTACTTTTTCTTGTTTCCAGAAAAGCTGCATAGGGTTCTATCTGATTGGCAACTGGTGACATCTTGCCAAAACTAAAAGCAAAAAAAAAAGCTAAGGAAAAACTGTTCTGGCCTCACACTGTAAAGTTTCCTTAGATGGCAGGAGAAAAGCTACTTCAGCATCTCATTCTACATCCATCTTTAAATAAAGACACACCCCAATTATTGGAAAAGTATCATGATGGTCAATGTAGTTAAGATGAATCTACGGTGTATCTTATGTCCATGCAAGAGACTAGCAGTCAAAAATCACAGAGTTGCAAAGAGAAACCAAGTGCTTTTTCAGTCAATTGCTGTCCTTCCCATTCTCTAAGAAAGTTGCTCAGTGTGTTACTCATAAGAAGCTGATCACAGATTTCATTTCTAATAATTGACTTAAAATCACAAGAATCCTGAATATTGTCACTTATTTTAGCATAGTAGGTAATTTTTTGCATTCTGTTTTTCCAGAAGCCTTAAATATATGTTTATAAGATAAACAGGAGAGGAGAGAGGATGGGGAGGAAAATAAGTGATCAAAGAACAATTTAAACCAGGGAATAACAAGGTCATATGAAAATGCAAGTGCCACTATGTATTCCTGTGTATTCATATGATGCTCAAAACAGTGCTTCTCATCATAATGTTTCAAAATAAAAACATAACAAAAAAAAGCAAAGAACAACAAAATAAAGAAGCAAGGACCTTGAAGTATTGAGTTAAACTAACCGCAGAAAGATCAAATCAATTGAAGGCCTTGAGGTAACTTGCATCTCTAATATACTGTATATGCAAGAAAACACTATGTGTCTGGAGTGTCTTTCCCCTTTGGAATGATTCTGCTATTGTGATTTATTTGTTTTTCCTAATATTTCTCTAGGCAATGATATCAGTGGTATATTTTTTCTCAGATAAGTGAATTCATTTCAGATTTTACTCCCAGAGGACTTTGAGGATTCCCACAAATATATCAGAAGGAGCTCTGGACAAAAAATATACCCTGCATTATAAAAAAATAGAAAAAAAAATACTGGGCAGATTTCATTTATGTAAATTAGAAAAGTCTAGTTGAAATCAATTACATCAGTAAAGTTCTGCTTGGTTTCTGCTTTGCTTTTCTTCTGGAAAGTTTTTGTTCAGCTTTGAATTAAGCCAAGGACTTTTTGCTAACATTTTTTTTTCAGCATTCTATAATGTCTTATGGAGCTTCTACAAAAAAAGACAAAGTAAAAACATTGGAAGAACTAATAGAAATAGGAAATACAATGTCTCTACACAAACCTAACACCTTTATATTTTTTTAAGTCTATATTTCAATCTATACTCCGAGCAGATAAAAAAATAAATGAGATGAAATTGAATGAGGCCATCTCAGAAAAAAAAGGCACCTCAGATTTTTATACTAACAGAAATTGACAATAGGCATTGTACCGGTGTTATTCTTTACTGTCTTGAAGAGAACTCAGACATCCTGCTATATGTCAGGCAATACAGAGAAATTATCCAAGCAGATAGGCATTAGGCTAAGAAAGCTAAAGCCCTGATAGAATTAAGTCATGAACATCAAGGGCAACAAGAAAAGCTTCGATAAGGACGTTGGTAATGAAAGGAAGACCAGGGAGAACACGGACCCTCACTGGAAGGAAATGAGAGACCTAATTACGCAGGATATGGAGAAGGCTGAGGTAGTTGCTCAATGACTTTTTTGCCTCAGCCTTCCCTGGCAAGGGCTCAAGCCACAACCAAGTCATAGAAAGCCAAGGCAGGGCCTGGGATATCAAAGAGCCCCCCACTATATGATAAGATCAGATGCGAGTCCATCTAAGGAAGCTGGAGGTTTACAATTCCATGGAAACTGATGTCACGCATCCATAGGCCCTGGGGAAACTGGCAGAGGAAGCTGCAAAGCCACTTTGCATCGTATTTGAGAAGTCATGGTAGTCCAGTAGAGTTCCCACTGACTGGAAAAGGGGAAAAATAACTCATATTTTTTAAAAAGGAGAAAAGGAAGACCTGGGGAACTACAGGCCAGTTATTCACACCTCTGTGCCCTGCATGATTATGGAGCAAATCCTGCTGGAAACTCTGCTGAGGAACATAGAAAATTAAGAAGTGATTGGTGACAACCAGCCTGGCTTCACTGAGGGCAAATCATTCCTGACAGATCTGTTAGCTGCCTATGATGGATCTACAGCACTGGTGGGTAAGTGAAGAGTAACTGACATCATCTACCTGGATTGCGTAAAATATTCAACACTGTCCCTGATGACATTCTTGTCTATAAATTGGAAAGATATGGATTTGATGGATGGACCATTTTGTTGATAAGGAATTGACTGGTTGGTTACACTCACCGAATCACAGAATGACCTGAGTTGGAGGTCATACAACTTCTCCTGCAGACGCTCCACCAACACTGTTTCCCTCCTCTGAACACTCCAGTATCTTTTTTATACTGTAGCACCCAAAAGAGCACAGAGTACTCAAGGTGGGATTGCACCAGTGTGGAGTAGAGTTGGACAATCTTATTCTGCAGTCTAGATATTGCTCTTGATCATACAACTCAGAAATAAAGCTTAATAAAATCCCCTTTGCTTTCAGTATAAATTGATATAAGTCAAAGGAGAATGAGAGCTAGAACACCGAAAAGGAGGGCGTGTCAAGTGAAGGATGGAGGACTAAGAAACAGAGAAACACATAGGAAAACATCTTATGTGTATGTTGTTCTGTCCTACTTACAAACATACCCTTCGGAAGGACAGTCAGATTTTTACATGTGACATTGTTATCTTGAGAAGAATATTAGCTTAAGTCCTGGCATTGCTAAAGTATTTGCTCAGCACTTAAATGATACAGTGAAGTTGTGTCTGTAGTGCAGACTATCCTGTGTGGAATTGAATATTACCCTTGTATGCTTGTCTGATGCCATACATGTGTCACAAGGTCCACAGAGGAGCAGAAGTGCAATAGACTCTCCTCTGCACCTCAAAGTAGTTTTAGAGGTGTATAAGATGGCATCAGAGTGTTGAGCTTTCTTGGCATCCTCCCTGCTGCCGAGACTTACATCAAAGCCTCCCTTGTCACTATGGGTGAGAAGGGTGAAATCAGAGACACAGGTACCTGCTCTGATTCTCAACTTACATTTGTCTCCTTGCAGCACACTGTGGCTCTAAAAATCTATCCACAAAGCTAACAGTTTTGTCAAGATGTACAAAGAAGCATTCCCCTCTTTTTCTTATCTCAGGGAGAGAAGTCTGTCTCAGGGTCAGGGGCTTTGTGTTCTGAACACGTTCTCGGGTTTAGCAGCACTAAAGATTTCCCTGCCACAGGGAGAATAATCCAAAATCAGCCAGCTGCAGCTGGATTACATTGCAGGTTATTGATACAAGGTGCTGCAAAAGAGACCAGGAAATTTATGTTTCAAAAAACCGTAGATTTATCTTTATTGTTTAGGGGAAGAATCACACCACACAATGGAAAAGCTTAATTAGACAGAAATCTCTTTTTTAAATTCAATTTATTTTAAAACATCATTTTAATGATTTCATACTGTGTTGTTAATATTTTCTGTATATAAACATGATTTAATTATGATCTAGTTAACATGTGATAAGTGATGTTCTGTACAATACCTCCAGACTTCATACTTTCATGTAAAGGATGTATGGTACTTAAGAGGGCTTTTTCTAATATTAACATTTCTCATGGTAACTGAGCAGAACGTCTGACAGGGTCAGGCTTTTACTAGATATGAGGTCTGGAACAAGATTCTTCAAGTCTGGAGCCTTTTCGTAGTTTGTTGTGGGCTCCTTAATTTGTCTTTGTTATCAGGAACTTTGATCTACTTCTTAATGTTCTTTGGATATTTCACAAAGAAATTGCTGGAAAACGGAAAAATATCATGCCTAATCATTCAAGAATGGACACACTCATTTTGTCTTGCTTGAAACAAATCCATTGGAAATTAATTTGAAAGCCATATGTCTTAACTGCTGGATTTGGAAAGGCTTGTAAAATAATAGTATTAAAAAGTAATGAGGGTGGGAGGGAGACGAGTAGATTAAAAAAACAGAACATCTGGAGCAGAAAATAAGAAAGCATAGAAATATTGAAAAATTACAGGAAAAAGGCACTAGGCAAAGAGCAAGTTGTGTCAAAACTTTCATGATCAATAGGGAAGTTAGATTCTAGTTATGCATTAGAGATCCAAGTTATAAATATCCATACACTGCTTTACACATCCACGTCCTTCACTGTCGCCTCTCTTGTTCATGGCTGAGTCTTTGTTGAATCCTCTGGAAATTTAACAGTACCTTTAGGATTTCAAAAATATGTTCTTATTTCTGAAATGCTGGGCATAGTGAAACCCTTTGAAAAAAAAAAAAACAAAACAAATCAGACAGTAAACATTAGACAGTCTCTTTTACTATCCTAAAAGACAGATTTTTCTCAGCTACTTCAGACTGCAAGATCATTTCAAGGCGTGATACATCTTTATCTGTCACAAATTGGTATAGGCTTTACAGAAGAAGAAATATGATGATTTGCGCTGATGAAAATCTGCCCCTATGAAGTTCATAGTTTCTACTTGCCTCTGAATAACATTTGAAAAAAGAAAAATCTGTTATTTTGGATGGCAACTAACATTGCTGTCCACCTTAAATTGCCTCTGTACATTTGTCTCCTCCTGTCTAACTCTTCTTTTTACTTATACAGATGAGTCTTGTCATCTGGCTCCCTTCAAGGAAACAAAGAGTTTGAAGATTGACAAGTAAACATATGATGTGGTGGTTGACCTTGGCGGGCTGCCAGACAGCCATCCAGCTGCTCCCTCAATCCTCTTCAATGGGACAGGGTGAAATAATTCAAGATAAATACAGAGAGATCATTTACCAATTTCTATTACAGAAAAAAATAGTAATGCACTTAGGGAAAATGAATTTAAAGTTTTGCTAATTCAGATGGCGAGAAACAAAGACAAAACCCAAAGCACCACCATATCCTTCCATCCAGGCTTGACCTCCGTCCTTCATCCCTGACTCCTCTACCTTCCACCCAAGTGGTGCAAGGTGATGGGGAGCGGGGGTTGTGCTCAGTTCATAACAAGTTTTCACTGCTGCTCCTTCCTCTTCACACTTTCACCCTGCTCCAGCATGGGTCCTTATGATGGGTTGCATTCTTCAGGATAATCATACCCTAGCATGGACTGTCCACAGTTTGCAGCACAGCACACATGCTGATGCCACGATGCCTACTCAGCCTACTCCTCTAGCAGCCCCTTTCTCTCCTTCATGTGGAGACAGGTTTATGAATCAATTTAATTTTAACCAGATTGTCATTTTCTAGCTGATAACAAGAAGCTGAAGATCAGTTAGAAGCCTTATGTTTTAAACACCACATCTCTTGGCAGGCTAACAAGGATACCATAAAACTGAAGATATTCCAAGATTCATGAAATAGTTTTGTGGAAATTACAGTCAGAGAAGCATCAGTAAATTAGTCTCATTAGTTTTGAGAAAATTCCCTGACCTATTTCAGAACCTGTTAAGATCCCAGAATTTGAAGAACTTGTTTTCATGGATTCTGTTCATCTCTATTCAAACTTCTTTGGAAGAGTTACCATCAATTTTTCTTCCTAGTGTGAGTGAGCACGAGAACTATATCTTGTGTTAATTAAAATCAAAGGAGGACTTGGCAGACAGGAAAATTCTGGGATCAATTCTTATGTTTCTCTATCTTGCAAGCATATACCTGTTCTAGAGACTGCTTTATTCTCCCTAAGACACTCCCACTGCTAAACGAAAGTGTCTTCTCTCTTTTGTCTTCTTTGTATTTTTTCTTAAGAAGAATATGCTTCACATGCACAATGCATTTAATTGTTATGTCTTCAGACTTTCTCAATGCTTAACTGCCTAAATTATACTAAATAACAGCACACACCTTTTCTGTGTCATGGTTTGCTCCCACCCAGCCAAACTCAGCAGCTAAAACCATGCAGCTGAGCCTCCAAAATCCCTTTACCTCTAGCCCCGCAGGGAAAGAGGAGAGGGAAATGAGAGGAAAAAGACTTACAGGTTGATAACTAGAATTACAGTTTTAATGAAATTATAATAATGACAACCGAAATGATAAATGTAAACAAATGTATGAGATCACGCTCCCAGCCCACCCCTCAGTGACTATAAATCACCACAAATGCTGCATAGCAGACATGAGGGGATGGATCCACGGGCAGGAGGGAGCTCAACTCAGGAAATCAATTCAGGAATACACAGATTCAGGATCAGAGGCAACCAGACAAACAATGTCCTCACTGAATGTCAGCCACTGCAGAAGAGAGCGAGATCCTCTTAATCTCTCAGTCTTATACTAAATATGATGTATGTGGGATGGAATATTCTTTTGGTCAGTTTAGGGTCACTTACCCTATTCATAGAATCATAGAATCACCAGGTTGGAAGAGACCCACCGGATCATCGAGTCCAACCATTCCCATCAATCACTAACCCATGTCCCTCAGCACCTCATCCACCCGTCCCTTAAGCCCCTCCAGGGAAGGGGAATCAACCCCCTCCCTGGGCAGCCTCTGCCAGTGCCCAATGACCCTCTCTGTGAAAATTTTTTCCTAATGTCCAGCCTGAACCTCCCCTGGTGGAGCTTGAGGCCATTCCCTCTCGTCCTGTCCCCTGTCCCTTGGGAGAAGAGCCCAGCACCCTCCTCCCCACAACCTCCTTTCAGGTAGTTGTAGAGAGCAATGAGGTCTCCCCTCAGCCTCCTTTTCTAGAAGCAGCAGTCCAAATTCAACTTTTTCTCATATCTTAAATATTTTCTCAAACTTAAATATTGTCATAGTAAGTAAAAAATAAAGAAATCACACTAGTTATGAGGTGTTGTGTGCTGAAGCCTAATCTCTAGCCTGCTTTATTTGGCAGCACGTTTTTGACATCTAAAATTGAAAATATTAAGGCCTCATGAATCTAATTAGGCAGTCAGTGTCCAAAAAAAAATGAGAGAAGAAAGAGATTATACAAAGACAATATGGTAGTGATGCGACTGTGCAATGTCTATTTTGGGCAAAGAACAGTGAAAAAGAATTCTCTCACAGAAATTAAATGAAATTGCATACCACAGGATCAATGTTTTACCTTAAAAATTTTCCATGATCAAAGAAGCATAAGCCTTCTTTGAAGTTTTTGTATCAAAGGTCAGTTTTCCATATTTTCCTCCTATCAATCATTGACTTATATAATTGTGAAATAAGAATAAAAATAAATTAGAAGTGCACTTTTCAATGTTAGCAATAAGTGAACAAGATGTGATCTGCCCACACAAAGAAACCTGAAAAATCCCCATTACTACAGAAACATACACAGCACATTGAGAAAATCTGTGTTTCAGAAGCACATTGTCCTTCTGGGAATCAGCTTTACTAGCCTTGCTCGTTTCTCTTACTGAATATGAATAGGGAAATCTATGGGGTGTCTATCATTATTGCCTCAGTAGCTTGTAGAATTTCACATTACATAGACATCTATGTGAAGAGAAAGACTTATGGCTACTTTTATAGCATGCATCAGATGTTTTATGTCTTCAACAAGGGTAGGTATTATCTTCCAATGGGCATAATACACTATTCACATCATCTCATAATGCATTATGTAATATCATCTTATTATGTCAGCTGGTGGTTTGTCCATCTGATGTTGGAGACGACAGCAGCTGGTGAGCAGTGCAGGACTAATGAGCTTCTAAAATGTTTTGGAACTTTGAAAAGATAGTTTAAAAAAAGTAAGGAGAACTTTTTTACATATATGAACTGGAAAGAATGGTCCATCATCACACTTTAGGGCTGACAAACAGCTTCTTGAAGCTTATCTGTTTGTGGTTTTTTAACATTGTTTATTGTATTTTGCTTCTTAAAATATTTTTTTTAGGATTTGTTGTTTGTTTTTCTTTCTTCCTGTGGCCTGCACCAATTTAAATTTCCATCTACCAGTTAAAATTACCTAATATTATTTGCTACACAAGAGAATAAATGCTAGGACATGAAGAACACAGTCAAAACTAGCTGCCATTTCTGTTGAAGTCAATGATACGATTCTATTTGAGGGGGATCAATATGATTTCATCCATGTAACAGAAACAATACGCATTCTCTTATAGCATTCAAATTTTAGTGGACGGTAGCACAGCAGTGTGCGCTAAACAATTGTGATATCAGTAATTTATAGTAAAGATAGACTATTCGTATAGGTTCATTACTATTGCAGAAACTGTAGTTTAAGAGAATAATACATTAAATAACTTACAAGGTACTAACTACTTCTATTACAGTGTATGCTATTTTGGGCAGACCCACTTGATACTGCTGACAATGGACTATGATTGAGAATGGCTCAGATGACCTCTTGAGGTCCATCTCTTCTTATTTCTATAGTGATACAGAAAAAGTAGGTTTAATTATTTGTTATTTTCACAAAAATCATGACAAAATACACTTTATTGACCCAGAAAGTGTCAGTTAAGTCTCTGCACCAGCTATGAGTTAGTATGATTTCTGTCAATTCTTGCTACAGTGCCTCCATGGATTTCTGCGTTTAGCAACCTGCAATTAAATATAATCCTTCCTAGTAGACATACCTGTCTACTTCTTTCCAATTTTTACCTATATAATAGGCAATGCGTAACCATGATGTTAAATAAATAGAAAAAAATACAAAAGCCAGACTGACTTACTACATTTACATTCTCTAAGTTCTAGAAGATTCATGTAGGCTGCAGTATAGATATATTTTCTATACATTTTCTACGGAAGTAATTTTAACATCTTTTTCAAAGCTGTATTTGTGTCTGTCTATACTTGACAAAATGCATATTAGCACTTTTTAAAAAGTACTTAGAATTTAAATGTTGATATTTAACATTATAGGAAACTGTTGTCTACTCACTTTAAAATAATCTGATTGTAATTAAAAATTATGTTTCTAATAACCACATTTTAATGTTCTATAGATTCAAAGTTGAAGTGCTTTTATTTGATCACACATTCAAAGCTTTCTGCTTCATGTTTCCATACACTTTTCTACTGAAACATAAGTAAAAATTTTCTTTACATTTCTAAAATCTATGTTGATATTTAATAGGAATCTGGCTTTTTTTTATAATCTCAGCTGCTTCATAGAACATTGTCTGTTTGTCTTTTGTGTATACATCGAGAATATATTAATCTTAGGCAGGAAACCTGCAAATTCTTATTGTTCAAAAAAGTCTATAAAGTAGGCAGCTTTTAACTGGTTTAAATTATTGCCTTCTTGAGACCTATACAGTTTCTCTAAGCATTATACACTCCCATGACTATACCTTTCTTCTCTAATGATGGACTATGTTTGTATCAGGTGGAACTCTATTTTGAGTCACAAGAGTTTGTTCAAATCTTGCACACATAAGCCATAAGCAGAACCAGGAAATGCATTATATACAAATACACTCTGAAGCTGAAGATCAAGTCCTTCACAAACATTTTGTCTTTGGTGCTTATTATATTTTGAAATGTCTGTGTTTAATGTCATTATACATAAAATTTTTACATAAAAATATTATAGAAAAGTATTTTTTTAAAGAGCATAAAAAACATCTAAGTAATTCATTAACTGAATTGCCCTCACTCCTGTGAAAAAAGATCACATGGAAAATATAAAGAAAAAAATGCCAGAAAAACCTTATGATATGTAATGATATATTAAAATTAAATAAAAAAACCCCAACTCTAGTACAGGATTTTTATTTGTTTATTTTAGAGGTTATATAATTCTTCTTTTGAAAAACTGAATGAACAATAAAATTCAGAGAACAAGAAAATTATTTTTTCTATCATTCTCGTTTACAGTAGTATTCATCCAATTACTTTGAAGTTATTAATATCAGTATAAAAATATGTATTAAAAGAGATATTACTGAGTAATTTCCTAGAGCTGCCCAAGTTTCATAATTGTGGAGCTATATAAGGTCCATAATTTCAGAAACTGCCTTGATCTAATGACTTCTGCAACTTCTTGCCAAAGGATAGTGCAAGAACAACTGAAGCATGCAAGAGGATATTAGTGGCTGTTGCTAATGTATGCTGGACTGTTTTGTTAGGAGTTGAGGTGCAGGTAACTGTAGACTTGCTCGGATAGAAAAAACAGCGTGCCGTAAGGTAAGCAGAGAATATATATTACAGAAGCCACTTTGCACTAGTCGTCTGTGGAGGTTATTCTACAACGGACAAAGAATGTGTTTGCAAACTAACTCTAAAGTGATTAATTTCCACACTGGAACTGAGTATCCATAAACAATAATACATTGGTTTAGTCATACAGGCAAATTCTCTGAGGATTTGTGAAATTAAGAGTGTAAATTATATAAGTGGTTCTTATAAATTGGGGTCATGTGCACTATAAACAATGAGGATGGAGCTTAAATTTGTTCCTTCAATTAATCATTTTAGTTTTCTTCAGCTTTCCTCAGCTTTCCTTGCTGCCTACCTATTCCATACCATTGTGTATCTCTGTTCCTCCAGACCCCTCTACATATTCAATCTACCCTCATATATGCATCTCTAATGTATCTCTTTGTGTCCTTGTGTATGTGACTGTGTATTCTTACTGAGTTCTGGATTTTTGCTGCAATCACATATGCTGAATTATGGTCTATTTAAGCTGATGTATCCAGTGTGGTCTCAGCCAGGGAACTCTAGGGATGCTTTTTTCTGGGAGAGGTCACCTTGTATCTCAGCCTGATGACAGCTCTTGCTCCAACAGCTTCAGTGCAACTGATTTTTTATTTTAAAAGTCCAAGGACATTTTGATAAGCCAATCATTCCTTTCCCCCACTACCCCTTAGGCACTTCCATTTCTTTTATTTTTTATATTATTTTATTTTAGTAAAATGAGACAGTTACAACTCAAATCTTATTCCAGGTACCAAACAGATTCCTGCAGTATGACATCTTTTTGCAATGTTAGCCAGCAGCAATGACATCTTCCTGCCCAACAGGAGGTGTTCTAACAATACGTGGCTGTAGCACCAGTCAGGGCATAACTGGTAGCCAATGTAACATCAGCCTAGCCACTTTAAATTAAATTTGGGTGATGTACTAGTAGGACTCTGAAGAGGGAGCCCAGCCATGGTGTCCACCCGGTGCGAGGCTGCGTCCTCTGCACCTGCCAGAAGGGTCACGTCAGTTCAGACTGAGCTCCCAGGAAAGTAAATAGAAGTAAAATATTAGTGACATGAACAGATCATAAACATTGAAAAGAACCTTATTTTAATGTCTGTTCACTTTCCCAGCTACCTGAAAATAATAGATAAATAATACTAAAATTTGTCATCCAAAAAAGGCATTTAGGGTACATAAGGGAAAATACATCTCAGAAACAACTACTCGCAGTTCAGCAGATTGCATCTGAGAGTGTTGTCTTTCATTTTTAGAGAAAGGAGAGAGAAAGAGATTTTTCTTTGGGTTTTTTTTTTTTCTGGAATTAAAACTAAAAGGAAGTAAATAAGAGAAACAAAATAACCCACCAAGAAACACCATTTAGAGGGAATCCACTTTATAAGTATTCATAAGGACTATTTCCTTTGGTAATTTCTTTTATTAACTTTTACCATGGGCAGCCATATGACAGTGTTTCATCTTTATATCTCAGCTACCTAATTCCTCACTAATTATGTCTACTAGATCTAATTTTATTGTAAGTACTATTGGATAGTTGCAACCTTACACTTTATTTTCAGCACAACTGCCTCCTGTTTTGGAGTTATATATTTTTGTAACACAGAAGCACTGTATAAGGTAACCAGGCTTAGGAAATTGTATTAGGGGATTCAATGACATTGCAGTATATATTGCAAATGTGCTTAACCTTGTGGCTCTAGTATAACTCCACTACATGCTGCACAAAGAATTCAAGGCACTGTATTTATTCTGTTAACATCCTTTGGTTTTCTAACTCAACATACCATATATATCATATGTAGCATAACAGCTATGGCTGGAAGTGAAGAATGCTGATCAGGTTATTGCTACCCTATGAGTCATGCAGAGCATCAAATGAGTATTTTTCTAATCTTTTAAAATGTGTAAATTACTTCCAAGTTCTTGTTACAGGTTTTTTTTTCCATGAGTATCCAAACAAATTTACATGTAGTTGATATTGAAGACATGGATATCAAGGAAATTGGTTTCCATGGGAACCTTATCCGCATGACAGCTTTCAAATGCTTTTCTGCTTTACAGGTGACATTTCAGTAATTCTAGTGGTATTAATATTGCAAGTGGACATGAAATATACGACATAAAATGATTTGTTTGTGAGCGTTTGTGGGCAGAACCTAAGCAAACAGCATATTGAGTGAACAGCTTTTTTAACTCTGGCTGTGACGGTTTGCCTATTTATTGTAAACTATTCCAAAATATCTCATCTTGGGACAAATCTGAATAACATTTTTTCTGCATCTAAGTTTTAAGCACACATACGTTTTTAGAAGAAAGAAAATTAGTTTCAGCATAATGCATAATATATTCAGTAAACATTAAGGGATTGCTTCATTATGGAGAATTCTAATCTGAAACCAATTTTCCTCCTGCAGGAGGAGGCTGCATTAAGAGTTCTACAAACTAATTGAGATAGCAACGTAGCAACAAAGCTGGAAACCTGTACAAAAATATGGTAACTGGTGAACCCTACTGCCTTGATTAGCACATTAATTATTAAGCAGTTGTTAGTGGACTCTGTCAATGAGCTGCATAAAAGGTCAAAAGGGCTTAGCTATCACTTCTTTCTTCATCAAATCATTGAATATTTCTTTCACAGCTTTTCTGATTTGAGTAAGTCTGAGGAGGACAGGTTATATCAGTAAGGTAAAGCCCTTGTTTCCTTTTTTTCCTCCCTTTCTTCTTCATTTTACTTGGGTTAGACAAGAGATGATTTTTGAATGAAAGTGTGCTGTAATTTCTCAAAATTAAACAGTTTAACAAAAAGCAGGGACTAACACCTGAACGATGTACTGCTTTTAAGTTAAAATCCTACCAACAGTTGTTTACCTAGCCTGATTACAGATTTCTACATGTGCCTCTGTTGAAATATGCTAAGTATAATAGAGAGTAATTCATCCTGATTTAATACATACGATATTTTTTCTTGGGGTAGGTGCTTAATGAACCTCTTATTTGTCTTTCATTTTAAAGGAAAGTTATAATTTTCAGATTCAAAAGTTGAAGTTACTTTTTTCATTGAGGAGAAGGAGTTGTCTCCCGTTTCCTCCTCTTTAAGATTTGGAAGGTGTGACTTCTTCTGGCTTAAGGACAATGATTTCTCCAAAAGATAAAAGTGGTGTAACAATTTAGTTAAAGAGAAGAGACAAGTGCTGGAAAATTAAATTAGTCATCATCTTTTATTTCTTATAGGTAATGGACCAAATAGTTCCACAATAAAGTACACAGGGAACTAAACAAAAGAAGTACAAAAGACAGTTGTAATAAATAGAAGCAAAAGTTGAGGAAGGTCAATTCTGTCAGTGAAAAGAAAACAACTTGCCAACAAATGTAAAGATTTATTGGGATTTATAATTACTTTTAACACAAGATTCGTATTATCAGAAAACATCAATGATCTAATCATTTCAGGGAAAAAAAAAGCTCTTTTTTTAGGCTGTATACATCTGTCTGTAAATCTTTACAATAAGGAAATCCATTAAACATCGTGTGCTAATTGAATCTTTTTAATATGTCTTCATGGATGAAAGTGAGCAAATATATGCCTTGTTGTTTGGGTGTCTTCAGACAGCTCTTCAAAGCAGAGCTGTGGTATTTGTAAAATTTTAACAGATCCTCTAACTTTTTCCAGTCCTACAATATAATGAAATCTTTATTGCAAGTTAGTTATTCAAGATATTCACCTCCCAAGGCACAAATAATTCTGAATCCTTCTCTTCAAAGGCATACTTTGAATATTGTTATTTCTGGTCTGTAAACATAGAAGAATACACTACAGGCAGAATTTTTTTTTTTTTTTGATAGATTGCACTCTTGTTGTGTCCTTCAACAGAAATACGGAAGCAGCAACATATCTGCTCAGATATGAGAGACATCTTCCACTTAGGAATTCCTGTGACATGCTCTGGAAACTGAAGTTTGGTTTATGTAGAGGGCTGTTTAGGTGAAGGAACTGTGTTTGCCACTTTCCCACTTCGCAATATCATGTGTGAATGCAGAATCCTGTGAAAATTCCTGCACATGAGGCAGTAAAAATAAGTATTTAAGAGTAGTAAATAGTTGCAAGTACTTTTCCCATACAATAGCTACTTACAGGTTGCATGAATGTCATGGAAGAGGGAACTGAACACATCATTTGAAGAGAGGACATTGAAATTAAATAACTCTTCCACACCTTTTAGCAACAAACTCTTGATAAATTACACAAGGCAATTGCTAACTGGAGGATTATCTCATAGGAAATATTTGCACAGGGACTAAAGTATCTCTTTGCTGCAGACTCTCACAATACACAGAAGAAATAAGCCGAACAAATACAGTGTTTGTTCTTGTCCACAACAAATGGGATCCCTGATCTCATTGAACTGTTTTAGTTTAATCACTGCATATATTGCATGTGCATCCTATATAGGAAACAGCGTTCTTATGAGGGCATCACAAAATAATAGAATGGTTTGGATGGTAGGGATCTTAAAGATCATCTAGTTCCAATCCTTCTGACATAAGTAGGAATACCTTCCACTCAGTCAGGTTGCTCAAAGCCCCATCCAACCTGTTTATGAGCATCTTGCAATGGGAAGCACTTTTGTGACCACAATGTTAAAGATTGCAGTTATGACAGTCATCAGGGTCACAATTTATTAGTGTTACAAACTATGAATTCCTCATTGAAAAAAAATGCATAATTTTGAATTATTCTAAATTTCTCGATTGAAAATCATGTCTAAAACCATTGGGGCCTTACACTTTTTATTGTCAAGTTTTGAATTGTTTAAAATTAAATTAAAGCTAAAGTGTGATTGGCCCAGGGTCTTGTGTAACTTGGTATTATCAAATTTGTCAAATATGTCATTCCAAGTTTCCCAAATAAATCTGTAATTTGAATTTGTTCCAGAAATAGTTAGTATTCTTACAGTTAGAGCTGTGGATATGGATTATATACATGGCATATAAACACAGACATTATCTTGTACTTGTATTTATTCCTTTCTGCGCAGATTTGTAAAAGAAAAAAACCAAAACCAAACAACAAACTCATTCTCAAAGCAAGTGTTTCCCCCAGTGTATCCTTTCTTGCTCTATCCTGCCTGCCTTCCTACCACTGCCTAGTAAAGCGAGTCTGTCAAGGTCTCCTTGGTATCTATCAGTGGTAGTTTGATTGCACAGCAGCACTTCTTCCTTTCCAGTGCCAAATCAGGTCAACTGCAGAACAGCGTTAGAGTGATCGTATGATTGACAAGCCTCCCTCTGAGACACCAGCAGACATGAAAGTGCATTGGTATAGAAAGCTTCAACTAATTTGACAGAGAAACAGCACAAGCTCTGTCATCAAAAAAAGTTGAGTCGTCACACAAATTTAGAGTATAACCATAGAAATACGTGTGATCTCAGAATCAATCTTTGGAAATCAGCCTGAAATAAATCATTTGTAAGACACGCTGATTGGGGAAGGATTTTGCTTCAAGCTCACTACTACAGCATTTATCTCTAGGGGTTAATTTATGATAGTCTTAAGGAAACTAAGCTGACAAGGTTGGAGCCAACTGGAGTTACAGAAAAGTTGAAGCCATTTCAGCACTTAGAGTTTATTTACCTTGAGAGGTGAAAAAGGGCCAGGCTGCAGCAAACTGATCCCTAGGGCTTTCCATAACCAACATTTACACTTATACTCTGAGTCATCTACTGGCTCAGTAATTCTAATATCAAAGATACGGCAAGCCTAACTGCAGCTTGAGTTGTAGCAAAGACAACCACGTGCTAGCTTTAATTCTGTGGATTGTAGACTAGTCAGAGCAAATGAACTATATGTTCATGTATTTTTTTTTTATTTTTCTGAAGGATTTCCAAATCCAGTCCTTCTTTTCCTTTGCCATTGGCCTGAAGCTATTTAAACTAATTTCAGCCTGTGTTGCAATAGGTCCATACAACCCTGCAACACAGGCAGACCTGTGGCTATCCTGACACACCGTTTTCAGAACTCATTACGTCTGATTTCACACGCTGCAGTGATGGTGGCTGAATGTCAAGGTGGAAATAAGCAATATTTTATACAATATTCTGATATACACTGATTAAAAAAGCAGATTTATTTTGAAGTCATCTGTATCTTGTATCTTATATAGTAATGTCTCTCTCTGTGAAAGCTACACATTATTTCCATGAAGGGCATTAGTATTAAAACTTGGAATATAACTAATAAAGTATCTCAAGTTGTACAACTTTGCCCCCATTATTATGTGAAATGACAATGTGTTTGAGTGCTGTCAGTGTCAGACTTCACCCTTTTAGGCACATGGAAAACAAGACATTATGAAAACAAGTGCCTCTTAATTCCACTGCCTTTCAAACAGGTATCATGCATTTCAAAGCCTAACTAGTTAACAGAATATAGCAAATCTAGATAATTACAATAACAGATTCACATTTTTAAAATAACTTGAGAGTTTTTACAAAATTCATGATTATTTGAAGTTAGATATCTTGGAGTACTAATTTGATTTTCTTATGTCTTAATCTTTTGTCTAGTTCATATACTTCCAACATATATCCATTGAAGTATCCATCTGTTTGACGTTCTTTTTTTACTGAGCTTTAGTCTTCCAGGAGTTTTAATTCTTTATTTCAGCTTCCTGGGTGTGACAAGATTACTAGCTGGAATAAAATATTGAGATAATAGATAACTTGCCCATTTTTAAACTACTAGTGTAAGGGTTTGTTTTGGAAATGCTATGTACAGGGTAGTGGACTAACAATGTACCTAGTTTAAGTGCTTCAGACTCTATTTTTTGACGGTTGTCAGTCTCGCAAAGAAATGTAGGCCATTATTATATGATTCAATTCAAACTGATACAGCTCCATGCTCCTACACATCTTCATGTGCCAAACTGTTTGGGTTGAAGGGAACTTTAAAGATAATCTAGTGCAACCCCTCTGCCTTAGGCAAGGATATCTTCATCAATATAGACATTCTGGGGAAAAATATAGAAATGTCATTTCGATGGAGTAACTGTGTGTCCAAAAAACTTACAAAACTCGATAGATTTGGGAAAATAAAAGAATTTTTTAAAGTAATCTAGAAATGTTACTTAATGGCTACCTCTCTTTAGTCATTTTCCAGATAAGGCCTGCTGCTATGCTGGGATTTGGTGCAAGCACTCATAAAATGTCCCCACAATATAGAAAAAATACCAAGTGAAACGGGAAGGTCATTAATCTTTTAAATTCAAGATACAGTTATGTTTTTATTATTTACCTGAATTTCATCTCAAGATCTGGTTGGAGTCCTTTTTCTTTGTGCCCTTTGCCTCCAGGCATCTTTCAAAGTGGGCCAAGAAAATTTTTGTCTATGGTGCATTTGTTAACATGTAAAAAATGACTTGGTTAAGTAAACCTCATGCTTGCTTGCTTTCAGTCTATTGAATTAAAATTAAAAAAACTTTTTAATAAACTTTAGACATTTTTATTTAGTTCTTTGCAGTGCAGACTTTTTGTTCTTTGCCATTGGGAGTCAAGTCTACAGAAGGGAGAATGAATGAAAATTATTTTGGCACCTTTGCAGAAAGAATTTTAAGATGCTTTTTGTCAGATGCAATTATACTATTGAGTAAGGAATCCAAAACCAATTGTCTCATTAGCAAGATTTTCCATAAAATCTACCATCCATTGTGACAAGATATATTAAATGTTATAAATTCTCTTACAGTCCATGATAGCTTTTGTAAATATAGATATATTTTTCCCACATATGCCAAAAATCCCTCACATTTTAATTTAGATCATCGCAAATTAAATTAACAATTATCAGCTTAATTCTCAGAGGTATTTTTTTTCATACCCTTAGTGACAATGTGATTTCTGTAAGATGGAATGAACATTTTGACATGAATACTAAATACAGCTATTCATGTATTTCATGACTACATAGAAGTACACTAAGTGCAAGACAATTTCTATTATTTTTATCATACCCCAATTACTTTTACGTACTCACCCTTGACACTATGATTTAGCTCATGCTCAGCCTCTGTATTTCTGTTATCTGATCCCCTAGCCTGTTCAAGGTTTAGATGTACCTTCATGATGTCCTGAGAATGATTAGTGTGAGACAATTTATCTTATAGAGATAATGTATCTTTGATATAAATTAGTTGTAAGAGACAATAAGGAGGGTCTAGAGGAGGCTACAGAATAGAGATAGTGCAGGACTCTGGATTTTTAAGACCCCAACATAAAGAATCATGGAAAATTCTGAACACAGTCAGTGAACAAGGAAACCAAGAAGAACATTGTTGGGTTTTTTGGGGGCTTTTTTTAAGCTATGAAAATTTGGCATCCTAAACATATCATTTAACATTTGCTGAGACTGTCTCTAACAAGTTATTATTATCATCCAGACTTAGTCATGGTAAATCTGTATGTGACTCAAAGCAAGCACTACATTGCAGTACTAAGTTTTATAGTATGACTGTTTGGAAATCTGCATTTGGAAGCATTTACCAATAGTAGATACAAGGTTTCAAACTGCATGAAAAATACTAATATGCCTAGAATATACCTCAAACATCTTCACATAGATTGCACTACGTGCAGCAGTCAGTGATAATCTGCACGTTGTAGGGAGCGGTAACATAAATCTCACCCCTCACATCATACATTTTGTTAGCTGGATGAATGAACCTTCCACAGAGAAGCTGCGTGGCCCAAGACTGTCCCAAAATGAATGCACAGTAAAAATTATTAAGGGAATATCTTGCCCTTTGAGAGTCCTGCACATGCCCCACGTGCTCTGACAGCTATGGATAAAAACAATTTGTCATCCAATCCTCTTTCATACAGTGATGAATCTCTAAAGGCTCTAGCATGTTACATGTGGCTGGCGAGTGGTTTAAATCTATTGTTGATTCTTGGTAGTGCTTTGGGAGCAAATGAATGCCAGAAGTTGCAGATGACATTCCCATAAAAGCCTCATGGGAGACTGCCTGCTGGAGTTGCCTGCTGCCTTCTGTCCCTTGGTCAGTTTATGCTGGGCAAAAGCTTCTGTGACCTCAGATATCTTGTCACAGTAAATCACTCACATATCAATTGACTAATGACTGCGTGGACAACTGATGCAATTGTTCCCCAAGTGTCTTGCCAATCCTGAACTGGCTTTCAGAGGCTGAGGGCAGCAGTGACATTGTGAGAGAGATGTAGGAAGTTCTATAGGAATATCAACTTGTATAGGAAGTTGATAGGAATGGTTGAACTCGATGATCTAGTGGGTCTCTTCCAACCTGGTCATTCTATGATTCTATGATTCTATGATTCTATAAACAGTCCAAACAGCCAAAAGCATAGGCAGAATATAGGGTTTCAAATATAGATGTCAGGAGCAGTGGCAAGGAGCAGAATGTTACTGCATCATGCAATGGATTTTACTTGAATGCTGAGGTCATGACAATTTTTTTAATGAAAGCCACTAGTGCAGTTGAACATGATATCTTTATAATCTTGAAGGGTCTGAATGAAGATTCACAGAAGCATGTGGGATATGTATCGAACCACAGGCTGTTCTAAGACTTATGAATTGTAAATGTAACCGTTGCACCTTAGTGGAGGAATAGGTTACATCAATGCAGATTTTAAATGCGCAAATTAAATTATGAACATAAAATTTGACATTGCCTTTTAAAAAATTCACAAAGAGTGATATGGTGGACAATCTTTTTTCTTCCTTATGACAGAATCGCAGTTCATCAGTTGCTTTGTGTTCATAAATTTATCTAAAGAAAACATGCCAGAAACTGGTACATTTATTGAATCTTGATGAAAAAAAAAAGAGTTGAAATGGTCATTCTCTTTCAGAAGGTGCACTTTATTTCAAGTGTAATTTAAAAGGCTTCCCTGCTCAAAACTCCTCAGATATATGTTACTTTGCTTTCAATTTCCTCTTCAAATCTATAAGACACATGGCAAGCCTATATGTCAATATATGGTCCAGATACATAATAAATTTTTCCTCTGCAATATGAACAATATGTATTTTTCTCCCACAGTCAGCCTACAAATTACAAATTACATCCCTTCTGGTAAATTCTTTCAACCATTGAATTCCATCTACCTTCTTGTTCTTATTTGGGCTTTGTTGATCGTAAGTGCTATAAGGGCATGTCTGCCGAATGTGAATAAGTCTATTATTCTGATTCTGAATCAAGCATCTCATACTTTTCCCATGTATTTCCACTTCTCTTGTGATGTGTAAAAGATAACTGGTTTGGGCAACCTTGTCAACCGCTGTCTGTCTGCTGACAATGCTGAGGACTCCATCTTCATTGCAGTGTTTTAAACAGCATGTCTACTCCTTGTTTATTCTACCTATGCAATACTTCAATATTTCTTTGTTGCTTCAAGCATTTGCTTTTCAATTTGTCCCTGCACTGAAGACTTAGAATAGTGCACTGAAGACTTAGAATAGTGCACTGACTGAGCAAATTCAGATCTTTTCCCTTTTTTTTTTTGCATAGTCAGTGTGCAGTTAAATTACTGTTAGTGTAGTGAATCTAGTGATTCTGTAATATTTCACTCTTTTTCTGATTTTATACAATATGTAGAATCAGAATATGTCTAGACCAGGAAAGGTCCCAGAAGAACATTACTGAAAGCCCACATCCCTTGAAAAGCCTGTTCTCAGAAAAGAATTCTCCAGAGGAAAGAACTCTCCCTGCCAGGAAAGAAGAGGCTTTGTTCAGTGCCAGGAGAATGGGCTGTCCTTGATAAACTTCCTCTTATACCTCCCACACATAAATAATACCCTGCTTTGATTTGGAATTTATTTCTTTTGACAGACAACTTGTGGGATTTGTGTGTGAAAATCTTGTAATATGTTCAGCACTGAAGTGTCATTTTGATTTAATTCCTTCCTCCTGTACCCAAGGGCTAACTTCATGCTTTCAGTGTAGACAATGTCTTTTTCTCCCCACATCCTGTCCTTCTGTAGCTTGTAAGAGCTCCATGGGTTTATAGTTATTACATCATGTTTGCTGTTTCCGGAATCAAGATGTGTTTTCATTTCCTGGCAGGCAATTTTATGGGAATTATTATAATTCAGTATGTAATGGATTTTTTTCTTCCTCTACAGCCACACACTAAGACAAAATGGTCTCTCTCTTAGCAAAGCTATTTCCCCATATCCTTCTGAAATTCTAAAATGATCATGAATGTACCTCTTCTGACATTTAAACATTTTCTTTTTCTAAACCAAATCCCAATGCTTTTTACATGACCAAAGCTATGAAGTTCATCCTTGCAATTCATCTTAGAGCTGTTGTAAACCTTAGATGCATTTTTTCCTGTCTTGACTGCTCACAAAACTAAAAATAACTGAAATTTCTATTTTATTTGTGTCATATCCAACATTTCATGAGAAGCCTCTCAGTAGTTCTGAGACCAGATAATGAGACATTGAACAGCATTAGGTAAATATCTCAAATACACTTTCACTATCTTAATTCATGCCTTTCCCCTATAAAGTGGTCGATCCTTTGAGTGCTCATACAGCAGAATTTACCACCCATTGGGTCTATATATTAGCATTCACATTCCTCTGGAAGGTCACAGACTAACACTGTTCAATTCCTTTTCTGCAGTGTTACACAGTCTGAATTATATCTTACATTAGTCTGGATAGCAGATGAAGACATTTCTCCAGTTTAGAGAACTGGTTGTGAAATGTAAGGCTATGAGATTCTAAAATACAAATAATGCCACTATCCTGTCTGTTTCTTTAGTGTTTTTTAAAAGAAATTTTCATTTCCTCCTCTTTCATAAGACAAAACAGTTTGGATTGCTGGATATTAATCATGTGCTTAGCTTTATGTAAATACTGATTTGAGCAACGTATCTTTCCTGAAGCAGCACATTCTGTATGTTTAATAGTGATACTAAGCAATCATTATAATACAATGACACTGCACAAACACAGTCAAATCCAATCACAGATACTTTCCCTAGGTTATATATCCTTCAGACTACTAAATTCTTAAAGCCATTAAGTTCTATGTCATTCCTATTTCTTTGTGTAGAGATAAAACCAAAACATTTTGATGAACAACTCAAACAATGCCAGAAACATCATCAAAGTTCATCTCCACCAGTTACGCTGTTTTTTCCAGGGGCATTTGCCAGTTTCAAACAGTAGTTTTGATTCCAGCGCATCCCTGATTCAGAGATTACAAAAATACTTGCGTCACACAGAATAAACTTACACTTACTATTTGCTCCACACTCCTTACTAAACATTATGAGTATACATTCAGAAGCAAAGGAGTAGAAAAACATGCTACATCAGTCCCCTAAGAGGATCAGGTCAGGGCAAGGATACCTAAGCAACTCTGGGTACTGTTTTATCTAGGTAGCTAGGTCCTTTATAGGTACTGCAGTCAGAAGGAGGCAAGGAAAAATAGAAAGAAGAAAAGGAAAGCTCTTGTATTTGAAGTAGATATTTCTAGGGCAGGAATGAACTTAGAAAGGGCAATGAGTAGCATTTAGCACCACCTTGAATTCCTGAAAGCCTCAGTACTATTATCTGTGCTTAAAAGTTATTATTTAGAAAGGGGAAAATAAGATTTTTGGAAGATATGTTGAGAGCTCTGATGTAGTGGAGACTTGGCACTTGCTCTGAAAGAAGTAAGATTTTAGCCAGGATAATCACAGAAATAGAAGATTAAAAATCTACCAGTGTTCAAAGATCATCTTGTATCAATGCAGGAAATGTGGTTAATAAACTAGTGCTTGATTTCATTTAGGGTGCGACCATCCCACATACTGATTCAAATTGTTACTGCTGGGTTCCAGCCACTAGAGGATTATTAATGCGTAAAATGAAACATCACAGCACCAAAGTCTGAGAACTCCATAAATCAGTGTCACATCAGAGAACACAGGACTGAAGTGAATTCCAAATTTGTGCTTCTTAATAAGTTCTAGGCTGCAATACAGAAGCATAAATAGATTTCATTATAAGTCTTCATCAAAATGAAGATCCTACATTCTAACAAGGAAATGTAGATGTGTTCATATGAAATTAAGTTTTTCAGGACTTGTGCATATGTAGCTAGATCTACACAGTTATATCTTATCTATATCAAATATCTTTATAGATATATTTATGCACATATATATGTATATACACATATATCAATAGAAACAAAGATAAGTGATTCAGAAATACATCCCGTCAATATATATTTTACATTGTGGGAAATATTTGTGTTGACTAAATATTGTGCCTCATTGAAGAACATCTTATGGAATGGGCATGTTGCCACATAAAACTTTGACTATAATGCATTTCAATATCAAGACAAGGCATAAATTAATGTATTTTACAGTTTTGCTTTTAAAGAATCTCCTAAAAACCCTCATATATTCAGCTGGCTTTTAAGTTATAAGTATATATTAAACAAGATGTGTTTCATTGCAGAAAATGTTGTTGGTAATTCATGGTCTTTAACAGAACATACGTATTCATTCTGACAAGTCAAAACTGTTCTCATTATTGTTCATCACCTGTGGAAGAATATGAACTAAACAAAATTACAGATGATAAAATATTATTGTGAGAAACTCTGGAGATGCTTTTTATGTTTCATGAATGTGTCAATGTTTCCCCAATCTCCTGATAAGTTGTGTCAAAATGAAATTAACCCACTAAATAATACTGTGAATAAAGCTGAAAAAGAAGGTATGACACATCTGATCCATTTCAGGGTCAAAACCTTAAGTAATATAAAATAGAATAGTTTTAGTGACCAAAAAACCTACTTCTGTAAGTTTTTCATGAATATAAATATTTCATTAGTCATAACCAGCTCCATAATCCTGATTATAACGGAAGGTATAAACACATGTTTTCAAGATTTAGCTAAGTCTCACATATATTTCTACAAGTGTTGGATTATTGTTGTGAGTTAAGTTTTGACAACACATTCCCCTGGAGAAAACCTCTCATTTTCACTTATAGCTAGTCTTTTAAACCTTCAAATATTTCTTAAGGGGATGCTGGCAAAACACCTTTCATCTCTCAAGCAGTTTGTCTATTTATCCCAGACTCAGACCAACACGACGTGCCAGATGTCACAGAATCACAGAATGGCTGAGGCTGGAAGGCACTTTTGGAGATCACCTTGTATAAACACCTCATTCAAACACTGACTCCTAGACTGGTTCCCCTGTACCATGCCCAGACAGCTTTTTAATATCTTCAGGGATGAATACTCCGTATCATCTCTGGGAAAAAGTGTTTCCGATGATTATGGGGAATCTCCTGTTTTTCTGTCTATGGACTCTGGTTTGATCACTGGGCACCACTGAAAGGAGCCTGTCTCTCTCTTCTTTGTGCTCTCCTTTCTGGTATTTATATATATTGATAAGATATCTCTCTGAGCCTTCTCCATTGCAGGCTTAACATCCCTAACTTTTTCAGCCTGTCCTCATATCAGACATGGTCCAGTCCCTTCATCTTCCTCACCCTTTGCTGGACTGTCTCCTGTATATTCATTTTTCTTTTTTACCCCAGGGTATCATTAGGCCTTCTTTGACACAAGGACAGATTTCTGACTCACACAAAGCTACTTCTGGATTTGTCTAGGAGCTTGTTAAAATATATATATATATATACACAGAATAGTCCAACCTGGAATATCATTACAAAATCCACATATTTAGCAATACAGATATTTAAGAAAGAGTGTCCACGAGGATGTTTTAGTTATAGATATTGGTTGTTAAATGACTGTTGATTCAGACTGAATTTTAAAATATATTTCATTGATACTGCTTCCTATTTCTTTGAAGTCTGAAGTTACACAACACTTATAAAAGGAGACTGAATATTTATTATTTGATGATATCAGGAGAATGTGTACAGAAATATAACTTGTAGAGATCTATTTATCTAAGAAGTTTGTATAAAATCTGATTCAGTTTTTAAAATTATGTAAAATTTAATATAATATAAACTAGAATTAATAATTTAATACAACATAAAATTAGCCAGATGTGATGGACTCCTTCTCTTACACTCTACACTTTTTTTTTCTACTTAACTCAGCTTTTGAAAAAACAGTTGTAACTAATCTGGGAGGCTGTATGTGGGTGAACTGGTAATTGCTTCTAGGATCCACATTTAGAGCAGCCAGAACAAACCAAGAGCTTGATTTCATCCCTGCCATACAAAGGCTGGGACAAAGTGCGCCTCAGAAAGCTTGCAATCAAAATAAAATGACCAAATAAACAGGAAACTTCCTTCCTGTAAGGGTCAGAATTATGGTTCAAAGTTCAATCCAATTATCTGTTAGTGCTCACAGCTGTTTCCCAAGCAGACTGTACATAAAAGTAATTTGTGCTGCATTCCTTCCTACTATTTATGGATTTATTTTTGAACAAGCACAAGACTGTTTTCAAGTTATCTTTTTTATTATTATTTTAATCTTCTCGTGAGCAAGGTTATTTTTATGCATGTAACATGCAGTTACAGATGAGATGTCATTTACAATCAGAGTTTGGTTGGACGCGTCGTATGTGGAATTGGATTGAGAGGGTAGCATGACAAAGCACAGTACAATGAGTATGAACTTGACATTTAGAATGGTACCTCAAGATTTAAGTTGAGAAAAACAACAAAAAAAGAGATGGAGCAAAAAAAATACACCATAAGATATACTGTGATAAAGAAGTGCAACATAGTTTAAACTCAGAAAAATATGAGATTGTTATAATACACAAAAGAAATAAGAATTTACTGATATACACCAATATGAATGCACAGTTGTTGATGATTTCACATATTTTTGCGTCCCTAACTGATTATTATAGATTTTCAGATTTTAAGTCAGATATTAATGTATGTATGCATTTTTCCATCAACATCAAATTCTCAAAGCATTTAGCTTCAAATCTATGTGTCCAAATGGGCTAAAAGGCATTGTGAACACGATATAAAATTAATAAGATAAATTAAATACTTTATTGCCATACAAAGGGTTGCATAGCTATGCAATAGAAATCATATTGTACCATAGTAAATGTGACTTCAGAAAACTAGAGCAAACTTACACTGAGTTTATAATCATAGAATCATAGAATCACCAGGTTGGAAGAGACCCACCGGATCATTGAGTCCAACCATTCCTTCTTATTATTTTCAGGTCAAATATATACAAAGTTGTTTAATCTTTATTGGAATTAATAAGTATTTTGAAAGTAGGTCTTTTGAAAAGGAAGAGAAATCTGAATCAGAAAGGCTCCGTTTCACACAAAGATGTTGGGACCTACAAATAGGAGTTGTTATGTAATTATCTCCTTCATCTTAGTTAGACCATAGAAAATTCTCCTGTTTTGTACTCTGTAAAATGTAAAACATCATTCTTAAACTTAGCCCTATGGTAATTCTTCCCTTTAAAAAAAAATCTAGTCCCTTTTTCATCTTTTTGTGTCAATGAGAGCTGAGTGAGTATAATCAACACAAAAAAATATTTTTCAACTTCATGTTAAACCTATTTATTGCAGTAACCTGCTGAATACTTGAAAGAGAATTATGATAGTAAAAATAATCTTGATGTGATTTTGAACACTTCCCCTTTACAATCTGTAGACATAATCTGTTTAAACCTCTTGTATCTACAGAACTAGGGCAGCGTCTACACTAGAGGTCATGTAATTGGAGATCCCTGGAGATCGTTTTAATGAATGTCTTACAGCAATGATTTGCAGAATTAAGCAGTAAGCATGGCCTCACTTTTAATCTTCTTGGTTTCCAACACAGAACCATAATAGAAGTTTTCTTACAGTCATTAGCAGAACTATGATTTTGAAAACATTCTGATGTAAAACTGTCTTTATGATAACCATGTTTTGATGAACAACACCAGAATTTTTCTAAAGTCTCACTACTTACATTAAGAAGACAATTTTGACAATAGCACTAAACCTAAAATGAATTAAAGACCTGCTGATGGAGTTCTAGTTTTAATTAAAAAAAGAAAAAACAGGAAATAAATCAAACCAAAAGACCCCACACACTTATTCTATAATGCAATTTTTTGATTTCTAATTTGAAAAGAAAAAAGCCTTCAGATTCAGTGCCTTTCACTTAATATTTATATTTCTCTACTTCATTTTTCATACAGTTCATTTAAAATACTGTTAGCAATTGATGATAAAGCTTAAATACAGAGGATAAGAATAATTGACAGTGTTTAAAGTAAACAGATGGATTCCTTTCCTCTGAAGAATCTACTGCCGCTGTGAATACTGATACATCTTTTGACACTGAAAGTTATGAGTGAGGTGTAATTTCAGATCAAGACAACAGACTACAATGTCAAAAGCTATTCCCTCAAGATAAATCCAATGTCACCATGGAGAACTTAAGGATCTTGATTTAGACATTCAGTAATAGAGTAAGCAGACTACTATTTCTCTGTCATTTGTGTGCTCATATTCTTTCTAAAACAATATCTGAGAGAGGTGATAGTTATGATTTAACTTGAGAAAAAAGGTAACAGAATAAAATAGAAAAGTCAAGCTTGAGCTCCTGAAATGCCCTTGGATCTTAAGCCATTCAAGTGAGATTTTCTGAGTAGACACACACATTAAAAGCAAACATTCCATAAAGTAGACACAGTGGACATGGTCATGGGCCCAGTCTCAGACACAGGGAACAGACTGTCAGGCTGGGCATTTCTGCTGTACCCTGCTATGGAGAGACAGGGAGCTTTAGGCTTGACATTAGGAAAAAAATTTTCACAGAAAGGGTCATTTGTCCCTGGCAGAGGCTGCCCAGGGAGGGGGTTGAGTCACCTTCCCTGTAGGTGTGTAAAAGACATGTGGACGAGGTGCTGAGGAACATGGTTTAGTGATTGATAAGAATGGTTGGACTTGATGATCCAGTGGGTCCTTTTCAACCTAGAGATTCTGTGATAGAATGGTTAGAGTCGGAAGGGACCTTCAAGATCATCTAGTTCCAACACCCCTGCCATGGGCAGGGATACCTCCCACTAGATCAAGCTGCTCAAGGACCCATCCAATCTAGCCCTGAACAATTCCAGGGACAGGGCATCCAAAACTTCACTGGGCAACCTGTTCTTGTGCCTCATCACTCTCATCGTGAAGAAATTCCTTCTTATATCTAGTCCAAATCATCTGCCCCTCTCCAACTTATAGCCACTGCCCCTAGTCCTATCACTACATGCCCTTGTAAAAAGTCCCTCTCCAGCTTTCCTCTAGGACCCCTACAAGTATTGGAAGGTCAGTATAAGGTCTCCTCGGAGCCTTCTCTTCTCCAGGTGGAGGGCCCATACCAGCACCTCATCCTTCCAACCACTGTGTGTCCTCCCATAATTTGTCATAGTTAAGCCTGATGAATCCCGCTCCCCTTTCACATCTGGTTTAAAAATCTATCGCTGAGCCCTGCAGGCTCCTGAGTAAAGACCATCCTCACCCTTTCAGAAAGACAGCTGCCATCTGATACTTGTAAACCTCCCACCTCAACTCCCACCCATGTCCAACCCCAAACAAAAAACAGATGTATGTGATACTAATGGTGTAGACAATGTTAGGTATCTACAGCAAACTAAACATCTTCCAGCAGTAACGGATATAGAAATTGATATCTTATGGATAGAAAGGAAAGATTAGATGGTATTTTGATGTTTCTAATAGGAAGGAGGGAATGAAGGAGGGAAGGAAGGAAGGAAGGAAGGAAGGAAGGAAGGAAGGAAGGAAGGAAGGAAGGAAGGAAGGAAGGAAGGAAGGAAGGAAGGAAGGAGGGAGGGAAGGAGGGAGGGAGGGAGGGAAGGAATCTCTCTCTCTTCTGGCCTTCATCCATAAAGAAGATAAAAAGTAATTTTTCTGTCACTGAGTTCCTCTGCAGCTCATCTACCTGAGACTTATTGAACAGAAATATAGTAGAGATGACTTGAGTTTTCCAAAGGCTAGAAAATAGCAGTATTCTCCCTAATTTCTTATGTAATTGATTACCTTCTCTTTCTACTTGAGTAAAGAGAGTCAAGAGAAATCTGTTAGTGATCATATTTTCGAATGGAACTTAGATTTCACTTTTGGAAATAAAGTGTTTGCTTTAGTTTGTGCAAATGAGCTGTTCTTGTAATGGTTCATTAGATGTCAAGTTTGGCTTCTATTTATTCTCATTTTGGTTAGCAAACAATTTATTTTATCCATATGCTTCTTCACTATGACACCACAGCAGTATGTTGTATGCTGCACACAGAAAAAAAGCTGACAATAACAATAAAATTACTCAGTTCACTATCAGAGACTTCTTCTACTGTGCAATGAACTGCTCTGATTTAAAGATAATTTATGATAATGACCTTCAACTCTCCCTGGAATTAGGTTCACTAGGGGTTTATAGACTCCAATGGAATTTTTGAAATTTCCATAATTATTTTTATTTTGGATCCAAAAATTAGCTGTTATTGTGACAGAAATATTTATGTTACAGCTCACATCTTCAATCTTGTTGTTACTGTACCATATTATGCTATAATACATATCCCCCAAATTCATACTTTTTTTCCTCTCCACTGGCACATCATGAAATTTGCAAGATTAAAAAATAAGCCTATGTTGATTCAGAAAAATATATTTTAGCCTTCTATTAAACTGAAGGTTATATTAGTGGATTTAATTTCTCTCTCTGCCCTCCCAGTTATTGGTCTTTTAATGTATTACTTGTATGATATCACTATTAATATGTAGGTAAGGTACATGAACACAATTTTTGTATATATTATATATGCATATAATATATGTATTTCTTTGTGGGTTTGCTTCTTATGCAGATGTCATTCCTGCAGAGTGAATACACACGCATATGAACATGCACTCTTGATTTATTTGATTAGTTTTTCTAGCCTCTCAGCTATTAATATTCCAAGTATCTATTAGATTTCTCAGACAGGGGATGTTAGTAAGCAAACACATTTATTTATGATTAGACTTCGTAAAAATAGATTTCCTTATAAACAATTGTAAAAGGTGAAATATTTTTCTGTGAAGGAGGAAAGCAGGATTCTGTTCAAAGCTGTTGGAATGGAAACTCTTTCCAATAAAAATAGAAGCCAGACTGAATAATTCAACTGGTCTTCATCTTTTTGCTTAACACTTAATGTATTCCTGCTGTATTTGTATGATAAAGACCATTGAGCATTAGTACCCAAATTATACCAGTTTTGATGTTGGATCCTAAGAGTGTCATCCAGCAAAGAATAAACAAAGAGTATCTGTGAGCAGCTGACCAATAAATTGGACTTCATCACATATTCAATACCATCCAGTGAAGCACTGGGATATTGCTGGCTTCAATTTATGAAAAAGGATTTCTGCAGACAGCGTGCCAATCATCCAAAAGGGTGATTGAATATAACAGTTGGATTGGCATATTAATGATCACAGGAGACCAATGTAAATATCATGAACTATTGAGAAAGAATAAACTGAACACTAATACTACTCCTCATCTGTTCCCAGTGTGCACAGATAAAAATTTTATCACAACAAACAGCATGGTAGTTTGCATGAATTATTCAATCATATGCGTACAAGAGGGTTCATAATTAAACAGAAAGACTTACTGAGGATTATTGTAACTGACAAAGCCTAGAGCCTGCAAAGTCCAGCTATAAGTCAAGAGACTAACATGTATGATTGCTTTTAATTTGTATGACAATTTGTGAGTTATTAATTTATAAGACTTTTATATATTGCCACAGGGGAGTAGAATGTTCAATTAGTCTTTCAATATGCATGTCAAACATGAATAATAAACATTGAACATATAACATTATTTATATGCAATAACTTTTATCTTTCATAGTAGGAATAACTTCATTACAATAAGCTATTTAATGCAGAAATTTAATTTAAAATGACTATGTTGTCCTTTATGTATTATTATGTATGAGCCCTTCTAATATGCCTTCTGTTTTACATGTTTAGCAATAGAATCACATGCTTGCAACTCCCAAGGGCTTACTTTGTTTTTCAGTGATGAGCAATGCAGCCTTAAGGTATTTAATTCTGATTATAAGACCTGTGACATTTAGAATAATATTAGAGGTTCCTATTCAGCCAATTATGTACACAAAGTCTTGCAGTGTGCTAATATGTGAAGAAGGTCAGTAGCTCTCCTTTCATGCTGTCGTCTACCCATAAGGAAAATAAAGAATGTAGTTTATAGATATAGCTAAAAGTTTTCAACTACTTTACTATGTTCTTTTGCAACCTGAGATATAGGAATGTGCCATACAGCTTTATGTCTCAGTCTCTGCGACACAATCACTAAAGAACCTAGCTTTGAGACCTCCAGTATGAAACTGCAAAAGGGGAAAGTTTTGAATTGGTTTCTGAAATTCCTAAAATCCAGTACTTATACTGTGAAATACAGCTTCAGGATCCTAACTGGAGAATTTCTGCAGCATATGTGACATAACTATGCATCTGGAGAATTTATCTTTTTACTTTGAAGCAGCTATGTAGGTAATAGTATAAGAAGCTTTCAGCATTCAGTTTTGTATTTGCATCTATCTCTACACAAAATTTATATTGTGCTTTTTTTTTCTCTTTGAAAACTACTCACTATTATCTTTCATGACTTTCCTGTATCACTTTGGTTTAAGTTCCTTGACAGTTATTCATTTAATATAACACACAAAATTAATTATTCACATTCCTGATTTTACGGTCTTGGTATACAAACATCAATTCTGTTTTTAAAGTACATTTTTTAACTTTGTAAAGTGTTTTATTGTCCCAATAAAGTATTAGAAGTCTTAATGTCACTTATGACGCCCTAAAGAAGTCACAATCAAGCTTGACAGGACAAGGCTTTTAGATAGAAAACCAAGTTCTGATCTGATACTGAAAGACATTCAAAATAGGTAATCATACCAAAGTGAATCTATCTGCACCTAAACTGAGACTACCCTTATAAAAACAGTATTTACAGAAATTAATTGCAAAGATTCTCTGAAGAGAGTTTAAAACAATTACAGACAGGTGGTGGCCATAATAAACACAGACATTTTACATCTAGTTTTCTGCTTACAGTTGCTATGAAGAAATTTCATTTCATTTGTCTGTACAATGATCTTTTTCTCCTGCTCTCTGATACCTGTTTAGCTGATATTTAAGTCTAGACTGTCTTTTGGTAACAGATTATGAGGAGCTTAGCATAAGGAAGCCTGAGTTCTTCAAACATCATAAGTGTAATTGGAATGAAAAAATAGTACATTTCTTTCTCATGATCACAACTCCAAAGCTTGGAAATATCAGTAAAAAGATGATACAAATTGTTTCAAATATTCTTGTTAAATGAGCAGCATTGATTATCCTCTAATTTTTTGGTATTGCATTGAAATAGAAACTGGTTTGTTGACTATTTTCCTAATTTTTATTTTCCTATGTGAATTCATACCACAAAACACATCATTTGAGGCAGTGCCTGAGGTGAAAAACTATTCTTTATTTTAGTAAAAGATCAGTTTCAGTCCAGTCACTGTTAAACCATAACACCGTTTCCTCTGAGGAATAAAAGGACAACTCATCTATTCATATATTCCTTTAAAAATAATACTTCAGTCCCATGTATTCTGCAGTGTTTATGAGTTAATAGTGTTACTGCAATCCAATAAAGTACAATTGTATAACTGAAGGAGGAATCTTTATCTGCCTGGATTTATAGGATTCTATAAAGAAAAGATTTTATGCTCTTGAGTAAAATATCTGTCTTAAACAGAAAAGAGAAAAATCTGCATGGAAGTCAAATGAAATATTAGTCATATAAGAAAAATGCATATGTTGCCATACAGGCAGAAAGTGTAAAACAATATTATGGATTTATGTATTTTAATACAAATAATTTACCATAATTTGTACATCAAAATAAAATCAGCTTTAGTTTCATTGTATATACACTTTTTTTCAAGCATGACTCTAATGTGACTCGTCAAAAAGCTACTTGTTTAGTATCCTTGGACTTGTCTAAGTAGCAACCAAAATGGTATCATACCTACTAAAACGGAAATAAATATCCTGTAACTTCAAACAAAAATTTCTTTATATGGATGATTAAATATAACAAGATCTTAGAAAAAATGACTCTTCAGAAGAAAGCTGCACTATAAGTACTGACTTGTTTGTTGGGCGTTCTTTCTTTATTACCTTCTAATCCAAGCATTTCTGCTCTAGTTTTGATGCTTTATCTCATTAATTGTCCTAAAACAAATAAAGGTGGTTCTATTCCCTATCATTGGATGTCTACTCTCTCTTAGAGTTGTTCATGAAGTTATGGTATGGGTACAAACTGCATTTCTCAAGTGTATTAATTTTTCATTAATATTTTAGTAGTGGACTTAAGTACCAGAGCATGTGCTGTTACTGTATATAAAAACACTTCAGGGAGTCCTGGAACTTGAGTGCTGAGTGTCTTTTCTTTCAATGTGTGAAACAGAGCACTTCACTGTGAAGTAGGCTGTCTTGGTGTATAGTAAATCTGACAGCAGCACACAAAGGGTTGCATGTTATTATTTCCACCACCACAGCAAGAGGTCAACACCTCTTGATTGAAGTTAAAGGCCAGGGAATGGAAAAAATTGTTGTCTATCATTAGACAGTAATATGCATGAAGGAGTAATTTACATGTAGATAAGCAAATTTCTGTAATGAATGTTAGTACAAAGTACATGGACACAAAGAAAACATCTAACAGAATTATCTCACTCAAACAATCCAATTAAAGATGACTGCAAGTTGCATTGCATCAATTTAGACTCACCTCACCTAAGTTAAGTTGTTAGAGAAAAGGTGTTTGGGATTTTTATCTGCACTGTCTCTTCCAGGCTTCATAGCTTCATGTATCACTTCAGACATCTAGGTCTTAATCCCAAATGATGGTCCCCCATTTTTTGGCTTACCTGGATACTTAGCTGCATCAGATTTCCAGGACACTTTCATGGCGTTCTTCTCACAGTATCCTCTGCATTTTCCCTCCTGCTTCATGCTTCAATCAACTACTTTCATTATCCTTTTGCTAGGTGCACAAGTATACTCCCTACTTCTGGCAACCCTGATAGAAGCCAAGTGTAAGGAAGCAATGAAATTTCTAAGAAACAGTATCAAACTCACAGTGAAAACAGCTCACCATCCTTTGCGTGCCAGATCAAGGCCACAATACACAATATTGTATAATGCCTGTCCGTTCTGAGTCTGGAAGAATGAAATGCTGGCCAGTGACTTGTTCCTTGGAGTCATCCATCAGCATCAGCAGGAGAATGCCTCAAAAATGACATTCGCTGTGCTTTGATGGTGGTTATAAAAGCAGGCATGAAGCTGCATTCAGAGTATTACAAAATATAATACAGGGAAAGTGGTTGAGGGGCAAGAAGCCACAAGCAGCTACCCACTCTTACCACTTCCCTCTTTAAAAGCATTCTCTGAGAAATGGATGGACCACACGGGCCCCATCTAAAGGCCTTCCTCAACAAATTCAGTATCAAGAACATTCTTTACAAGATGGTAATGAGTGCGTGCCCTGGTTTTATCCCATTGCTTTAGTAATTAAAGAAATCACAAAGGATGATAATTTTAAGAAAAGTAAAAATAGACAACACTACTTATTGCAGAGTGAGGGCATCTTGTATGGCCTTGCAGATGAAATCCAGACATGTGGCTTCCACTAACTAGGCATTTAGTGGCATGAACTTTAGCACTCATACCTGTGCTATGGCCCGAAAGAAGATTGTTCATCAGTACTAACAATTTTCTGTGCTGGAGAAGTTCTTTGTCAGGTAGGAGTTCATACGTGCTCTTAGCTTAGAGATTAGACTTTCTTTTTCTTGTTTTTCTCACGTTTTGTGATACTATTAGCAGTGACATGCTGCAAGTCTGAGTTGGCATAACAAGAAAACATGGACATTGACTACCAATTAGCAGAGTCTGTTGTACATTGTTCTAAAAAATGCAGTTTAGGAATACAAATCTTAGTTGCTCATCCTGACCAAGGTGTCAACCACATTTAGTAGTGGAAAAGGAAGGGAGGAAGATGGTCCTTCCTGTTTAGGATCCTTATTCATACTTCTAAGGTGGACATCAAGTTATAAAGAACCTTCTACGCCACTGCACAGTACTAGACATTTCTTTCAATAGTCTTTGTTCTCCAGCCAGATCAGTCTCTTCTTCTTGAGAATCCCAAATTGTGGGATGTGTCGCAGGCTGATTCATTCCCTCCTGGCATTAATTTCCCAGGCAAAACACTGAGAATAGGACAGAAAGCTGTTCATGTGCATCTCTGTGATGGAAAGGTGAAGAAGAGGGTTAGGACAGAAGCAATAAAGGTAAAAAAAACACCAAACCCAAAGATGAGACGTGGAGGCTAGGTGGCTAATAATAATAAGCTTCTAACAGAATTTCAGCTCATGCAAAAAGCTGTAAAACATAAGCCAATTAAGCAGCTTAGTTAAACTCGGCAGAAGTAGCATGTTTCTGGCACAATCATTATGTGTATAATGAATAATATATCTATACAAAGGCAAAGAGAAAGAGACTATCCCAGGGAGCAGTAGCAAAGTTTCCTAGGGCACCTGCAGGAACAGAAAGACCAGGCACTGTGTGTGAACTGCTACTGTCTCTTTGTCAGGCCTTAATGCAAACTGCAAAAAGACAACTTTTTTGCCTAGCCATTCTGAGAAGTAAGTGAAATCATGGAAAATTACTGACTGTTACAAGACTACAAGAAGTGATGGTGATCTATGCTGGAAAACATCTGTTGGAGGAGCTACATGTGGAGTAGTTGAAATGAAAAGAGAAGTCAGATCCAGACTTTGAGCTTTCTAATATTCTGATAAATCACAATGGAATAACTAAATTCATAGAATCAAACCTTTCCTGAGGCAGAAAATAACAGCCATACAAGAGGGAGACATCATAAACTTGTTGATGTGGGCATGTCCACGAGGCTTTTCAAAATGCTGTTGATAACAAGAAAACAGACTCACACTACAAAATTAATTCCTTACTGATATTTCAGCTCTTCATCACATCCTTGTCCTATCTAGCACTCAAAGCCAGAAGAGCAAGTTTTGAAGAGTCAGACTGGGAGGAGCTTTCTTTGCCACCAGTACTTTACAAGATACCCAAAGGCAGCTTTCTTATGTCAAATGAAACCAGGATTCCTTTTTTTCAAACATCTACAGTTTGGTTCTGCATCCTATACACTTTTAAAATATAATATAATCTCATTTTGTCTGATGAAAGAAACATGACTGGCCCTCTATTTCCTTTCTCTTGATTTTCTTTAACTCAGAAGTCAAAATTTCAGTGTCATAATAGGGATGAATCCTTTGGAAAACCTCTTGTGTGCACTGCCTGTAGGCTAAACTCAACTCACGTTAATGGGCTTATGTGTGGTGTGCCTGACTGTCATAAAGAGAAAAAGATGGGAAATGGAAGAAAGTGAGAATTAGATTTTTAGCTTGTACTGGGTATTTCCTACTTATTTGTGTGGGAAGTAAATTATATGGTTTAGAATAACCTTTCATCTACAAAACTGCACAACTTCCAGGATGTAAATCTATGAATTTTGGAGATGAGGTAACTACAGCATGGGATACAGTTTTCTCATCTTTCACAGGCAGTTTCTTTAGGAAATCACTGCGATTAATTGTAAGTAAAATATCCAAAAGGTGAAATGATTTAATGGGAAATACAGCACAATTAGACAGTCTCAGATAGGGTCATAGGATGAATATCAATGAATATCATGCTCTTCATTTATGGGTTGATTATTTAATATTATAGGAGATAAAAGAAATTTGAATTTCAACATCTTCAAAATAAGTAAATGTTTTCCTATTTTCTCAGTTACTTCTTCCATCTGCTACAATTTCTCACATATTTCTTACTAAATTTCCTTTATCAAGTGAATTTCTCACCAGCTATCCACTTGATAACTATCAGAATATGTCTGGAGCCAACCATTACATCTGAATTTATTGAAGATAATCTTCCTCTCAAGTTCTGTCTTTCAGCCAGGCTTTTTGGCTTTTCTATATCAAAATAATTCAGCATTTCAGAAAAAAAAAAGGCTTATTAGATGCCTATTCATAGGTATTAAAGAAAGGTCACTGTTGTAATATGTTGACAATTATGTTGATTGATTGTAAAGTACAAAAAATTTTGTGGCCTGCAGACATGGATCTTGGAGTCCAGATTGTCAGTGAAGTGCTATTTACTATTCCCCAAATTAATTGGCTCATATCTTTTTAGACCTATAGTTTTGTTAACACCAATAGAACTACTGTAGGAAAACATCTGGAACAGTGAATCAGAGATAAAATTTGAATCAAAATGAGCCTGTCTTTGTTTTGCTCATCAAAAATTCAAGGTGCTTATATTTTTCCAATGAAAGCTTATTTTATATAATTTCACTGAAACAATTTTTAAATGTTCTTAATGATACTGCAGTTAGTATTTTCTCTTTCTGTTAAGAAAAATAAATCTCTGTTATTGAGTCAGTATGTTACTTCTTGGCATGTTTTTTAAATATTTTGGGAAGGAGGTAATTAACATGCTAAAAAAATCTTTTATTTTTAAAAGACTATCATTATCCATTTCCAAGGGTCAAATATTCTTAATTATCTCATCTGTTGGGGGGTTTTTTGTTATGTACTTTAAACTAAATAAAAAACCCTTGAGGTCTTGTCTGTTGCTTATCTCCAAAGTTTCTTTCTAACTTCACAGAGTACAGAAGAAGCCATAATACAGGTCTACATTCTCACTATTCCACTGCAAATGGATTTCAGTGATTTCTCTTGGTTTTACTTGCGTTTTCTTGAATTTCATATGATGTATATAAAAAAAATTGTTATGATGACCTTCTGAAATATTTAAATAACCACCTACCCAACACATCCCCCCTTTTCTTCATTCAAATTAAAATAGAAAGTTTTCAGTTTAAAACAAGCAAACAAACAAAACAATAGTAAGAGAATGCTACTAACCCTAATTTATTTTTTAAAATCTATTAAATACTTACATGTAATAAATGGTGAAATATATTTCGTAGACAGTGGTTGCTTCTATGACTGCACACCTATGAAAAAAAGCAAATCCAGAACCATTCAGTATAGAAATGCAATATAAGTAGGTGTCTTCATTGGTTTTAGAAGACTACAGAATCTTCTCAGATCCCAAAATACAAATCACCTTCCTTGCTGGACTGCTGTCTTTGAGACAGTAGGTGGTAGTTTTTATCTTCCTGATTTTTTAAAAACATGCCGAACGAAGTTGTTCCTAGTATGCATCCTGGCTGCTCTTTTAATGATCAGTCTACCCTTTGCTATCAAAAAAATAAAGTACAGCTTCTTTCTGATAAGATATCCATAATGTAGCTAGAATTTAAGAATCATCTGAGGATTAAGCAGAGATCACTTTCCACTTATTTATTTGCATTGTGTGCATTGCAATTATCACTCATAAGTTGCAGTCTTATCATTTAGAGTAATTCTGATTTAAGGAATCTTCTGGCCTGGAAAAGGAGAGGGAAAGAATGTGATTTAATTAAATTACATTGGGAATGAAGTTAAACATAAGGAATAACTTCATCTGTGATAAATTCAAAGCTTTTGGCTGAATATAGTATTGAAGTAATTGTAAATTCTAATAAGTAATACTCTGACATTAAAACGAACACTCATTTCTATCTGTTTAATTCTGCTTATTATCTTGTATTATGTGATCAATACTATAACTGCATCATTAGCCACTCTACAGTTAATGCAGCTGCTAGCATTACTTTAATCCAATACATGAATGGATCTGAAGCTAAAATATAAACCTAATTGGATCATTTTTATTCCTTTTTGGGTTTTATTTAGTATTTTGTAAAATAATTATATAGATATACTTTCAATGTTACTTGTGATGCAAAGAATACTAGCTGGACCTCACATTCTGTCTTTAATCACAGAATCACCAGGTTGGAAAAGACCCACTGGATCATCGAGTCCAACCATTCCCATCAATCACTAACCCATGTCCCTCAGCACCTCGTCCACCCGTCCCTTAAACCCCTCCAGGGAAGGTGAATCAACCACCTCCCTGGGCAGCCTCTGACAGGGACCAATGGTCCTTTCCATGAATATTTTTTTCCTAATGTTCAGCCTGAACCACCCCTGGTGGAACTTGAGCTGAGGCCATTCCCTCTCGTCCTGTCCCCTGTCACTTGGGAGAAGAGCCCAGCTCCCTCCTCTCCACAACCTCCTCTCAGGGAGTTGTAGAGAGCAATGAGGTCTCCCCTCAGCCTCCTCTTCTCCAGGCTAAACAACCCCAGCTCTCTCAGCCGCTCCTCATAAGGCCTGTTCTCCAGCCCCCTCACCAGCTTTGTTGCTCTTCTCTGGACTCGCTCCAGAGCCTCAACATCCTTCTTGTGGTGAGGGGCCCAGAACTGAACACAGGATTCGAGGAGCGGTCTCACCAGTGCCGAGTCCAGAGGGAGAAGAACCTCCCTGGACCTGCTGGCCACGCCGTTTCTGATACAAGCCAAGATGCCATTGGCCTTCTTGGCCACCTGGGCCACTGCTGGCTCATGTTCAGTCTCTGTCAACCAACACCCCCAGGTCCCTCTCCTCCAGGCAGTTTCCAGCCAGACTTCTCCTAGTCTGTAGCTGCACAGGGTTGTTGTGCCCCAAGTGCAGGACCCGGCATTTGGCCTTGTTAAACCTCATCCCGTTGGTCTCAGCCCAGCGGTCCAGCCTGTCCAGATCCCTTTGTAGCCTCCCTGCCCTCCAGCAGGTCCAGGCTTCCAACCAGACATTGGTTTACATTTTTTACAGAGGTGAACATCCAACTAGAATTATTTTTAAGTTTGAAAATATATTCTGTCACAACAAATTTTGCCTTTATTACCACAATGGGACACCTACAAATATAGAAAGAAAAGAAAATGAAGAAACAATTTCAGCTACATACTGTTAGTGACTAGCAACAGCTCTGTGAGGTGATCTGTCAAAACCTACTGAACCTTTCCAAGATGTCTAAGAGTATTGTTATTGACATTATTAATATTGGTAGCAAGTTAAATGCTCCTTAGTCATTTATGTCTCATTGTAAAAGCTTTTTGCCATTATGGCTATTGTTCTCATCATGTGCTGCTTCAGCATGAACAAGTCATATCTCTGTCATCACTAATGGTCCATTATTAATAAATGTCCTCAATCACTGATAGATTAAACTGAATAAGTGTCACGCTTTACCTCAGATTTCTCTGCAGAGTCTGGCACTATGATACTATGCCAATGCTTACATAGGCTTGCCTCACCATTTTATAAAAAAAATTTCAACACACTAGCATGTTAATTACCCTGTCTACATTTGCAATATCTTCATATTATTTCGAAAGTAATGATATGCAAATGATTGTAGGATGCAAGTGGAAATGGAGATGAGTCCAATGGAGATGCTTTAAATACTAAACCTTTAAAATTATTTTGGAGCAGTTAGGTTTCTGCCTAGATATGCAGGATAGATTCAGGTCTTCTGAATAAAATGAGAACTCTGTGTTTATTAATATTTGTCAAAGAGATAGCATCAAGTGCATAGTTATGCTACTAAGATGACACATTTTTGACACCCATTTAATAGCTTTTAAGAGTTCTTTGTGTAGCTCGATGCAGGTCAAAAGCAAATTCTTTAGAAAACACTTCAAAAAACCCCAAAATAATAAAATCTACACCTGTGTTATATATTGCTGTACATTTTTTCAACTTTTTTTCTGTTCTCCCCCCCTCTTCAAGAAATGCAGGGCAAAATGGTCAGAAATATGAACTGGTATAGAACAAACAAACAATGGGTTTATCACTACAAGACCTCCAGAAGCTGGCTAGCAGTGATGCAACACCAGAAAGCTTTGTAATCCTGACACTGTTTTCATTCTACATGAATGCTGTGTTCATGTTTTCATCCACTGTATTTTCCTTTCATCCTGTGAGGCTTGTAGGAAACCCCAAATGCTGTTGGCTTGTTCTGTCTTCCACTGATACAGGTAGGGTTACTGCTGGCTCATTTTGGTTCCCTAATCCCGTTTTGCAGGTAAGGTAAATTATGTTCTTGTCAAAGCAGAAGGTTTGGCCAGCAGCCTTCTCAATTGTGCTGCCTTGCACCTCACAGCCCGTGCTGCTAGGCAATCCAGCCTATTCAACAGGATATCTGCAACTTTCTTATTCCTGTGCTTCCAAAACCATGTGTCTGTCTCCAAAGCTTCTCAAAAATCAGGGTACACACAGGCCTGTCTCTTGATGTAGCACATTCTGAGACTAACAGAGGTTTCCTTTAACTTTTTCTCAGCCTTCTGCACTGGAATCCTCCCATATAAATGTTCATGTTTCGCACTTGCTATGCAGGCACGTATAAATCTGTATGGAATTCTAACATCAGCAGAGGTTGTTAGAGCACCATAATCAGCACGAAATACCTTCTGGCCAAGTACAATCCTGTGACAGAAGCAATTACGCAAAAGCTCAGAATTAGCTACACCAATTGCTGCGAAGCCTCAGATCAGTGAAAGATGGAGCTTTAAAAAAAAAGACATCTGAAATGGCACACATCCCTGCCAGGCAGGCAACACTATTACTGCTAAGGCTGGAAACAAAGAACAACCAGGTCCAATAGTAATTCTTGCCTTCTCAGATGCTTTTATAAGTGGCTTGAGGATGGCTGTTTTCTCGTTGGTTGTATCTTGCCTAGACAAGAAAAGTTTATTTTATTGCATCCAGAAAAATAACTCTGTGGGAGTTCATGAGGCTGCTTCATGCTGTGCTTCACAATAAAACAGAGTTTACATTATGTTGTTGCAAAAGTCTACCCTCATTTAGGTCTAATGCCTTTTTTTAGTGTTTGTGAAAAGCTCACATTTTCTTCAGGAAAGTTGGAAATTCTGTAGAAAAATATGAAAATTCTTTATCTAAAACAATCTCTCCAGGCAAACCATATGGGACAAAGCAAAATCACAATTTGCCTCAGTAGTTTTAACAGAAGTGTTTATCATCTGTGTCACTTCTAGCTCCCTACAATAAACACAATCTATAATTAAGTACATTTATTTATTTTTCTGTGCTAAACAAAGACACGTTATTTCCAGCAAGGCTTACTGCCTTTTTCTTCAAAAAGATAGAGCAGTTTGAGTGACAGTGTTTGTACTGATTTCCTCTTTCAATACCAGCCCAAAGGCTCTTACCATAGAGAATAACTTCTCTGCTTTTTAATTAATTTTATATTTTTTATTATGTGTTCACTGCAGGATACTGGAATAAAAAGTACATTTTGAGAAATGGACATTAATTGAGGTGCTGAGAGGCATGGTTTAGTATTTGATAGGAATGGCTGGACTCGATGATCCGATGGGTCTTTTCCAATGTGGTGATTCTATAATTCTATGATCCACAAAACACATACAGTAACCTTACAGAGAAATTCTTATATACTGAGAACACACAAAATTGACATTTTGTCTTTAACATAGTACAATTTCCCACTTTTGTAATTATTCTAATTAACATTTTCACAAGTCATTAACAACAGGAAAAAATGTTAAGAAAAGCATAAATCCAAAATTTTACTTTTAAACACAGGATTAAGGGGAATTTTGGATAAATAGAATTTACTCCAGTTCTCTGCTTGAGCTTAGCATTGTATCAGCAATATGATACCCAGTAGTTTACTGTTTCATATTGTTTTCTTATCATTTTGGTTAATTAGCGAAGGACCATTTTCTTCTGTACAGGTACTGATGGTGGGAAATATTCGGAAGAATTTTGGTAACTGACTATGTTTTACCTTTACATATAAATATTTTTATTTGTATTAATATAGCCCTAACAATGTCGGGGGGACAGAACACTGGAGCAGAGAAACAGTGTGAGGAGGACAGAGTGACGTTTAGCCTGGGAAGAGCAGGGAATGGGAGTGAGGTGTTTTGTTGGTTTTGGGGGGTTTTTTTGCTTTTGTTTTTCACTATCCTACTCTATTTTTAGTTGGAAAATAATTAAATTTGTCTTCTGCAAGGTGAGCTTGTTTTGCCCGTGACAGTAGTTAGTAAGTGATATTCTTACCTTTTTTTTTACCTATAAGATTTTCTTTTTTGAGAGCTCACTGAAAGGAGTCAGAAGTGTAGCTTTCTTTGAACATGACTTGTGACGTCACCTTGTTGGAAACATCATTGATTTGAGATTTTATTTTCACAAAGCTTTATATCTACAGAGGCTCCAGTGAATATAGGAATGGATAAGTCAGTCAACAGTTGAAAGGAAGCATCTTATGCAGACTACATACCAACACATATTTAATAAGGATTCTGACTGCTAATGCTTGCAAAGTCTTTCTATCAGGAAATAATAAGAAAAATCAGGCTAAGGAAGTTTGTGACAGAAATATGTTAATGTAAACTGCAGTCTTTCTTTAATTCTTATTTGTCTTATCTAAAAGTCTGATGAACAACAACGTGCAGTGCCTTCTTCCTTGATAATATGCCTCTCTTTACTGTCAGAAACAACAGCCTGGAGTAATCAATGGACAAAGATCTCACTGTTCATGTCCCATCCCCTAGCTCCCACAAACTAGTATCCAAATATAAGTTACAAAACTTTTTTTGTGTATTTAGAGATATTACTGAGACTTTAGTCAGGCTGAGAATTATTTCCTTACAAACTCATTTCAATCCTGAGTGCATATAGAAAGGTAAAAATGTCTAATACATTTTGTGCTGTATAAGTATGCACTAATATCTGTCCTTGGGAACTAAAATATTAATATGTCCAACTACAAATTGAATCAAAATGTTTTCTGGAACGTTGTGTATGTACTTTTAGTCTAATAGCCATGCCTTAAAACCCATGAACTTTAATATTATATTAAAAATTTATATTCATATGATTTTAACTGCTTTACATTTCCCTTACAGCTAGCACAGAATATCATCGCAAATAATTGTTTAATAGATATGATTAAATCCTGGAGATAACATGGCTAAATGCATTAGGAGGGAGATTGAGCAAGAATAAATTCCTGACCCCACAGTACTTTTACTTTTATCGGTAATATTGTTATAGGCAATATTTTAAAGATTATGAGGATTGTGCAACTGGTTAAATAATGAAGAGCACAGATCATTGCCACATGAAGATGTGGATCACTTGGTAAGTGAGGACATGAAAAATATTTATTTCAGTAATGTAAGCTGTCCTTCCAGAAATACTACATTTCAGTGACTATATTAGGAGGCAAAGACTCCAAAATACTGAAGCAGATAATCAACCAAAATTCCAATGTCATAACTAGAATAGGTAATTAGTGGGAATATGAAAAAGGAGCAGAGACACACCTGTCACAGAGACCCAGTTATTACTGTCCATATCTTGAGAAGAATGTTAAAACACCGAAGAGAATTTAAAACAACAGAAACACAACCATGACATAATTATTCCTGTAGTTGACATGCCCCCAAAGACTCAAAAGAACCCATTAGTGTTCTTAAAATGATGCAATGAACTTGAAAGAGTAGACTGGCAAAGCCCTTTGAGTGTTTGCATGGTGGTACCTATAGCATGGATGTACTTGAAAACAAATTGTAGGGATTTTCATTCTAGTAAATGAGAAAATTGTGCCAACATTCAATGGATAATCGGCAAGGTGAGTTGGCCTTAATTAGTTAAGCCTAAAAAAATCCTGACATAAATTAATATTATTTTTAGATGTATTATAGATTTAAATTAAATTTTTAATAGAAAAAAGGATAATGTTTGTATTTAAATAGTTCATTATTTAAAGAAAAAGCTGTGTCATTTTAAAATATTTGGAATAAATTTCTCTCTGCTCTCTATTGACTGAAGTACTTCTTAAGCAAATATTTGTATGTCTAATTAGAAAACACTGTACATGAACATGTCGAGCAATCAACTTGCGGCGCAGTACGCTTTATGCATTTGTACCTTTGAAATTAGTCACTTCAAAAATTACAGTAATTACTTTGTCTTATAATGTTGTCAGAGACACTTCAGTTATATCAGAAATATACGTTGTCTATATTCTTAGTTCATGCTCATATAGTATGATCTTTTATTTTCCTATTACCTTTACTTCATTTTACTGCAAAGTCAAGACCATTAAAAACGTCCCTAGCTTTCGTTTTATAACAGTCAATTTTTTTGTAGGATGATGAAGAAATACTTTACCAATTTGAGTGACATATATTCTATTTCTGTTTGAAAAAATATCCTACTCTTTTTTTTTAGAAATTTAACTGCATTCCCTAAATGTTTCAACTTAAACATGTGCATGATTCTGCCTTCTATGTCATCACTAGATATTATGTTAACAGAGAAGCACATTGACACACAATTTGGGCAACATTAATGAGTTTCTCAACCTCTCCAAAATATGTATTTTATCTTCTAAAAGAATTTAGATTTTTCTTGTGTTTCTTAATGAAATAATGCAATTTTGAAATACATAATTTTGGAGTAGTCAGTGTAGGCTGGGCATTGTATCAAACAAGATATTCTTGTCCTCTTTCTAGTTTTTGCATAAAAAGAGATGGAAGGTTGCTTTGATGAAATACTGATTTCTGTACTAATCACAGACTCATTAAAAATGAAATACGTTAGTTCTTCATACTGCAGGGGCTTTTTTGTTTCACTGGCTGAAGTCCCTTTGGCTGTTAAACAGGACCTCATGGGACATACTTTCTGTTTGCACTTTGACCACGCTAATTTCAAGCCTAGTTCCTAAAATTTATATTGGAGTACAAATAGTGATAAAACTTACCTTTTCTACCAACTGTGATTGCTCAAAAAGACTTTTAAATTTAATTTAAATATGCCTTTTATTGACTTAACCACTCATTAGCTTTTCTCCAGTGACAGAAAAAAAGCTATAAAATGCTGTATTTTGATAACATGAACCTTTGTCAAACATGATTATCAATGAGAATTAAGACAAAACTCAACATTACTTACATGATGACTCAATATGAATGAAATGCTAAAGGCAGAGAAGATAAATGCCTCTGGAGATAAGTGCTTTGATGAAAAACTCAAAGAAAAATAAATCTGCATGGATTTGTGTTACTCAAAGCAAATGAATTGAACACAGTGACGAAGAAATATTTCTTCTCAAGGAACAGAGGCTATCTGTGCATCTGCAGTTTAAGATAAAAGGTAATACAAGGACAATAGTGCTTTCACTGGTGGTGCTCTTTCCCCATTATAGCTTGGCCTTCAGTGCCTCATTTATCAGAAATGTATAACGGGAGACAGTTTAAAAATATCCATGTGATAGATCCTCTTTATCTTGTTGTGTTTAGAATAAATGACTTGCTGTAATACTGGAATTACAGAAGAATTTACTTCAGATGTTCTAGGAAAATGAACTTCGTCAGCCCTTCAAAACATTTTTGTCTGTTTCTAATGTCCTTTTTCTTTTCTATTTCTTTGTTAAAAGAAAAAGCAACTTTTAAACGTTATTGCCCATAATTTTCTAAGGTGTTTGAGATATAAGAGGGACAAATACACATTTTCCTCACTGCTGATCCATTTTCCAGACCTCCAGGTATCTACCTGTGTCACACTTCTTCTCATTTGTGGAATAGGGAGTCTACAATTTACCTGCTGAATGTAAGTGTTTACAGACCGAGACTCATGAATTATACACCCTGAGAAGAATTTGTTTTACAAATGACTTGTGGCTGATTGTTGGGTAAATGAGTCTTCATAAAGTTTCCTTCTGGAAAACAGAAGATAGGAAATTCTGCTCAGAATAAAGTAATACAGAAGAGTTCAGGTTTTCCATGAGCATTTTTTTGCTCTAGTTATTTTTGAGTTTGATAGGAATGGTTGGACTCAATGATCTGGTGGGTCTCTTCCAACCTTGTTATTCTATGATTCTATGATTTTATAAGGAATATACTAGATACATCTACAAAGGGCAGGTAAGCTAAAGATTTGTAAGTGCAAAGATGACAGTTTCCTTCCTATTTCCTACAACACACGGGCATATCAGCAGTGAGATATGGCAAGTGGTATAGTTGTTCTGTGCTCTATTAGTATGATCCACTCCTCTCAGCTAAGTTCATTTAAGAGGCAGCATTTTTACACAGTGTTATTTTCCCATAACAATTTTTCATTGCCATTGACTCCCTAAGTTGTTGGGCAAATACAAGAGTCACTGTGTTTTTTAAACAGCCTTCCCATTACCAACTTCACAGAAAAATAATCGTATAGGACACACATCTGTCCACAAGGGAGAGTGTGCAATATGGAGAGCAGATGTGAGCCCACATAGAGTTATTTCTGTATGGATTTCTCAATGCATATCCATGTGGATGGGTATTCTTTGTTTATTTTTCAGTCTTATGAACTCAGAGAAAAGAAATCCTTAAACTACACGCAAATGCATCATCAAGACTACTAAATGTCACTAAAACACGGTCATTTGTTTGTCTGTAGTGTAGCATGTCAATCAAAAGCCATAAGCCTACAGATAAATTTCTGCCTAAGAACAGAGCACATGCTTATCTGATAATGGCATTTACAATACTGCAGAGGACTGAGTTCTGTATAAAGCCTTATTGCAAAATTCAGCAAGAGGTTCTGCCTCTGTTTTATTTTCCCCTTCTGTCCTCATTCATCCGGAGTCCTGGGGGAGGATTTTTCCTGCCTGTTCTTCTCCAGCTAGTGAAGAGGCTGATGAATAGTCCTTCCTACAGCTTAAAACCTTATCAAAGAGTGGATAACATTTGGGTGTCACTCTCACCACATTCTTCAAAGAGAAAGAGAGCATTCAAATTTATTTCTAACACCTTTTAGCTTTGGAGATATACTTTTCTTTCTCCTTCCTACAGGGCAGAACTGAAGGTAGACCAGATGGAATTTAACTTTATTCATACTCTGTGAACTTATCATTTGCATAAGAAGGAACAGAAGAAAAATAATAATTCCGTATTCTTTTTGAGATTATTCTCTCACTTTTCTATGGCACTGCAATTTTGAAGAAAAGTATAAAACTATCAGTTTCCAGACATGCCACAGGATATGTTTGGAATATTTGCTTAGAAGAAAGAAAGAGAAAAAGTCTGCAGTTTTAAGTATTTTTCTCTTTGTAACTCTTAACAAATTCCACAAGTTTGTCACATCATGCCATGTATGTCAAAAGATCTGATTCCTGAATCTTTTAATGAATGAATTACACAGAAAATTGGAGGTGTAGTCATACTAATTTACCTGTTGCAGCAATCTGAGCTCTTCTTTAAAAGAAAAACAAGTTACTAAGACTATATCAGGGTAGTAGAGTTGGTGAAAAGAAGGAGAAAACTGCAGATAGAAAGCTACAAAGAAGGGTATGAACATTTTTACCTCAACATTATAACTATTTTGACAAATTTTATTCTTCATGTTTCTATTTTATATTGCTAGTAGCACACAGACAAACATAATCAAGGTATCTATATATGTATTTGAACTACATATATCTATTCTCCAATTGACAAGTAGATTAGTTCTGCCTTGGATTTCCTGGGATTGTTATAACAGTATAGAGGATATAAGCAGGACTCTGTAATTAAATATGTTCCTCTAACATATTTTTTGACTTAAAGAAAAGCCATGCAGTCAAGTGAATGATATTAATATTTTATTCCCCAAATTAATTTTCACTCAATATGTGCAACTGTTTTTTGTTGTGGTTTTCTTTTGCTTTGTTTTTTGTTTTGATTTGTTTGGGATTTTTTAATAAAGTAGAAATATTACTGGGTTAACAATGCTTTAATGCTTTTTTAGTCCTAGATTAGGCATAATAATGGAAATTCTACCACAGTAATATTAATATTCTGTTTTTGTAAAGTAATTCATATGAAATGAAAGTCATTCATTTAAATTTGTTATGAGCCCTTTGCAAGTAAGACTGAAGTTTTGCATCTTTGCTAATGGAAAAAAAAAAGTATTTTTTAATGGTTTTACAATGCAAGTGAAAAGCCATTTTGGTAATGAACTGATAATTCTTCAGCAATATTAATCTCAGTGAATGCCAAATGAAAGGCTACAAGCCCTAAGAAATGCAAAAGAAAAGAAGAAAGAATTACATCTACAGAATAATTTATAGCTGCATGATAATTGTATATCTTTGATTCCTGTAGGAGTGCTGTGAATAAAGAAAATCCACCATTTATTAGTACCACTTTTCTCCAACAAGAACTTGTATTTTTCTTGCTCTCCCACAACACAGAATTTTATTTATTTTTAAATAAATGTCTATTAGGTATATAACGAGTCCTGCAGGCAGTTCAAAGCAGTCAACAGAGTGTTGTCTGCCTTTGTATCTTCTTATTTTACCTTCAAGGTGTGCTGTACAGCCAATGTGAAGAGCTACCAAAGTTATTCGGTAAACATACTGAAAAAGAAGGTTATCTACTTAGCAAGGAGCTGCTGGGGCTCTGCTGATGAGCTCAGTGCTCTAGTGAGATGAACAGGAGTCTGAGATGTCACCAGTGAGTTCTATGAGAGACTGGGACGTCCCTGATAAGCTAACTGGGAGCTGGGACATGCCTAATAATGTATAACTGTCAGAACAAAGAAACCGTGGCAATGAACAAAAGCAGGAACTGATGACCTGTGCCCACTTACATATCTACACGAAAATCATGTAAAAAGTAACTTGCTATCTACTCAAGATGAACTTTCACAAGACTACGTAAAAATCAAAATTTTAACTCATTGTCCATTGACAGGTGTATTAACACAAAGGAAAAGAAAAAGAATAGTAATTTGGTTTCTTTTTTACCCATAATTTTTTTCCATGAGCAAAAAACAATTTCCAAACTGTCATCTTTCCACTTGTTGAAGTAGATACTTTTCAGAATTCATCAAACACAGCACATGTAAAGCTGACATGTATAGAAAATGAAACCAGCAAATAATTTCCACAATTTTTAGTGTAAAACGGACGAGTAAGTTGTTATGAAGTAATGATATAACAGAACATATTTTAAATATATATGAAGTACAGAATAATTTCAAGGAAGATTTTTTTTAATTGACATATATAAATCAAAGTCAGTTCTGTTACTTATTTCCAACTCTTATTGATCCCAATCAACAAAGCCAAAAATAAAGAAAGAAGAGACAACATTTTCATTTTGATGTTTTAAAATACTGTATTCACCTAGGTGTCTTTTTAGACACCATTCTTCACTCTTCATTTTGTTTCTTTTTTATAAAATAGTTCTCTTAATGTTAATGGGATCTGTTACAGTTGATGGATTCTGCAACGAAACATTATTTTAAACATTTCGCTAAATAGTCACCAATCAATTCTGAATGAGAAATAAATATGTAAGACTCATCTATAGGGATTTTTTGGTTAAGTTTCAGTTGAATAAACCTATAAGTTGTAAATATCTCATAGAGTTTAGATGTCCCAGCATTCTAGAGACTAAATAATAGTTACCCTGTGCTAAGACATTGTAATAGAAAGCTTTGTCTTGTTCTACGCGTGTATGTTTTTGTTCAAGTTATAGTAGTACTTGACAGGAGATGAAAAAGTTCACACTTGCATAAGATCAATAAAAAAATTATTTTAAATTGATGAATTCTTTCATAATATCAACATGTGATATCTTAGAAACAGGAAATTAATCATTTATTTTGCAAAAGAAAAGTGCCTTGTACTAGTAGTACCTATTTGTGAATTATTACACAAATCATAGGTAGCATCACTACATAGGTAACTATACCAGAATTTATTAATTTCTGCTTAAGCAAGAAAAATCTGCAATCCTATTTTTGTTTTGGCCTTCCATGTTTCTTTCAATAATAAATGTTAACCTAGTCACATAGTGAAAAATGGAAATAAACAAATAGAACATGATCACAGCAAGATAGCTTCAAACATTCTTGGGATATCTTTTTGTGAGAAGTACCTTCTGTTTTGAAAATTAAATGAGGATGATATGAGAATAGTAGCTTAAGTGTTGCAAAACCTAGTATGTTTCTTTCTAAACCATAGAAAGAAACAAGCCTAAGGGAGTTACCTTTAGTGTCTTACCATACTTTTAATGGCATAGATCAACTATCCCCATCTTCAAGTTAGTAGTCATTTCCCCAAGACCATTAGAAAATTTTCTGCCTATCTATGCTGGTGCACAGATCATAGCTGTAGAACTTCTACTCCTGTTTATAACAAGAAGAAAAGAAAATGGGAAGAAAGACATTTTGGAAGCAAAACAAGAGCGAAAATTTTTATTTCAGCTGCTTAAAATAAATCCTGATTTTCTTCTGACACAGTAATTTCCTGCAGCGGGTTCAAAAAGGTCTTTCTGTTTTATTGTGATGCCCTCTTTTGAAGATCCTGTTTTATCAAAATGCAATTTGAAGTAGACTTGAAAGTAACGGGAGAAGTAAGTTAAATAAATGTACTTGTTCTAAATAGAAACAGTGGCTGGAATGGAATACAATTCATGATTGTTTTCCTATATAGATCCATTAATGAAGCAAAAAATGACAAAAAAAAATAGCATCTGAAAATCTCAGTAACAGGTAGAATTTCTTCAATGAGAATGCTATTGCTCTATCTTTCCTATCTATCAACAAGACATGGTGATTCTCTTTTTCGTAACAGTAGGAGAAGCAGTTCTGTTATTCATTGACTCTCTTCTTCCATTTCAAAAGTTGTTCATTATGTGCTAACAAGATAAGCAAATCAAAGGAAGGGATGATAGCAAAGGGAATAGATTTCAAAATAAAGAGAATTCCAACTTGATAGTGTTCAGGAGAGAGAAGAAAATATACAACTCAAATGTACACCTGGTTTAGGATGGTCATAAAAATCATGCCGCTGTTGGATAATGGTTTCTGTTACTTTTAATATAGCAACAGATCTCTTCAGATACACACACTGCCTCCAAATTTTTATTACACTTCCAAAGAGCCTCAACTTCAATGTCCTTTGTAACAAGTGGGTTTATATTTGTAACTAGTATAGTGTTACCTAAATTACAGCACAGAGTACCACCTTCAGTTCTGTCTACTGTGCAATTTCAGAGAATAATTAACTGCATTGAAATACAGATTTATTAAAGCACTGTGTCATCTGCTCTTAATTGAACTGCTCTCTTAAAAAAAATAAGGCAGTTTAAGTTGTGAGAAGGGAAAAAGCTGGCACCAAGCATAGTTCTAAGCAGACAGTCAGGTGAAATCTGCATTCAGTGTTTTCAACTTTTGTTCTGCTGTAATGATACAAGAAATTATATTCACAGAGAAGACACAATTGGCACTTTCATACTGCAATCAACTAATTGAGTGCGCTCTTCCATGCTTTATCTACTGTCTTTAATCAATGAAAGCTTGAGGTAAAGAAAATGGTAAATGCCAGAAACTGTTGCTGGAAGTCAGTTCCCAACTGAACATAAAGAGGTCATTGTTCATCAGTGATCTGGAATAGCAATAAGGTTCATATACATTCCAGTGGTCCTATGAAGTGCGAGTGCTGTTGTTTTCACTCTGGAAAAATGAAAGGAAAATGTGTCTTAAAGAAAACAAGTTGCATTGTTAACTTCTGACAAACCACACGATTCTATAAAAGCAAGAACAAATATCTGTAGAGGATCTTAAATCTGACAACGAGATTTTCAAGCCTGCTGACACTAAACCTTAAAAGTGAACAGAACTACTTCTTTGTGTGCTTGAACTCTGCATCCTGTCACTGTATTCAGGAACACCCTGATCTGAGAGCGGGGCAAAAAGACAGATGAGGTCTGTATTAGACACCAGCCACCAGAGAAGAGAGCTGACCTTCATGATCCCTCAGTTTTATACTGAGCATGACATATATGAATGGAATGCAATATTTTGTATAAAACAGGTCTTGATACTCACTATTGAAGTGAACATCGCTGTCATATCTTTGGGATTCACTACATAAAAGTAAAAATAACCAGCCAATGTTAAGAATATCCTCGTCATATGGTAATTGAGACAACACTGTGAGTGCTATTTTAATGCATCTATTTACTACAACTTCTGCAGGTGGGGTCAAACACAGCCTGCTGATCTCTGTGGAATTGTACTGTTAAATGAACAGTGTGACATGGCAAGTTTTAATGTACAAACAGATCCATTGCTATTTTAGTGGCATCAAAAGGTCAAATAACATCTTAATATTTATTTGATGTTCCTCAGATCTTCAACTTGGCCTCACTGGTATAGTATTGATATTTAGTTACTTGTTGACTGAAACAGAATGGTCACACAGTGATATTGTCACTTCGGCATTTGCTCTCTAAGAAGTTATACCTGGTGAAGATTTCAGATCTAATCTTTTATTAAAGAGGAGTCATAAGTCAATAACTGTCTAATGGTTTCAAAACAAGTAAAATCAAACTCCTAGAAGAATTATACGCTGAAATATTTAGAACAGCATATGTCTGCCTTGATCCCTAGATACAGCTATAATTCAATGACTGAACAAAGCTGAGGATAGTGAGTTGGAACAAAAAGTCCTGAGCAGCAATATGTAGTACCTCATCAGAGGTTTCAGCTATAGTGCACATTATTTATTAAACTGTCAATCTGCTGTAACTAGAAAAGCATTAGATTGAATTCCACAGCAATCAGCTCAGGATCATATGGGAGTGCTGTGTCAGTAAGTCTTGAAATCATTATCCAGATGCTTCAGGGTAAGGCAGTGGTTGCCAGTAAAGTCAGTGATAATTCTGACTAATTCTTACTAAATACAGACTTATTATTCTCTTCTCACCAGAGCAACTGATTAACAGGGTATGAAAAAAGCAGCAGTATACTGGGAGTTTAAAATGGAAATGTCATACACCCCTACATGCATGGCAGTGACAGTGAAAATCACTGTGGTTTGTTTCTTCTCTCAGATTCTGGAAAATGTCCTTGACAGGATAAAAATCCACAAAATCTGTTGGGAAGTGTCCTCCCTATAGGCAATCTGACTGGTGAAGACTGAACTGACATGATTTTCTGCTCACAGGCAAAAGCAAGGAAAGTTCAGAGCAAAAAGTCAAGGTCTATGTATGCTCCTTGCCTCTAAAAGAATTCATTAGTACTGGGAATCTCTGAAAACTTCTGTAGAGATTTCTGCCCAGGCAAGTCAACGGCTACTCATTTTAAGAAGGTAAGTTTTAGTTGAACCGTTAGAACCATTTTTTACCTAAAATTGTACAGAAAAGGAAGTATGCTTGGACAGGTTAATTTATCATTATGTGGGTTTATATATGGGTTTCATATATATACAACTCATATATATACATCTATATACATGCAAAAATGAATTATTCATTACGAACCGTTTCACCTGAAAAGAGTCTCATTGTTGGTAGAAAGCATGTTAAACTAACCATAAATATTGAAATTTGAGGACAACCCAATATCACAGCACTGGATACTGAAGGAATCATGCCTGAAAATAGTGTCATGCAAAGGACAGCAAAAACCAGTACAGATACTGGGAAAAGCATCATGGTTGGAATGGAAAAAATCTGTCTTCAAGCAGAAGTGAGTATCATGCAGTCATTCTTACCTCTTCTCTGTATATTTGTGTCTTTTTTTAGAGCTGTCACATCAAATGATTTAGCCAGTCATCCATCAACTGTCTTTGTGCTTTTGATAGAAGATGGTTAAATGTCTTGAATAGCCAGTCTCACAGCATTGCTGATAGCTGGTATCAAAGCACTGCTGCTACAAGCTGAGCTGCACCAGACATCTGCTGCATATATCAAATAGCCAACCATCCAGAGGTACTTTGTATGGACAGTTTAAGTAAAATGAATAGTTAAGACTGACACATTAAGTGTTACTGAGACATTCTGAAGGTAAATCTTCAGTTATATAACATCAACCTCACAACATGAGAATCAATTAAAGGTCATCTGCTATGGCAGAGAACATATGCTGATGTTATCAAACATATGGAGAAGAAAAATGAAAATTACACTGAGCAAAATGCAACAAAAAAAATAAGGACAGTGTGCAGGAAGCTGCATATGTCACATCCCCAGCTATGAGTGTGCTGAAATAAAAATTAACAAAAATTCCACAAGTAAAACTGCTCATTTTTGAAGTTCACAGGGATCTTTTTGACAATGTAGAATATACCATGAGTATACATGCATCATCAAAAACCTCAGATATGCTAGTGTCATTATGAGCTCTTTACAGCAGCACTACATTACCAAAACAAACCAAAAGAAGAGTAATTAATTGTCAATGATATCTACTGAAATACAGGGATCTCTAAAAAGGCTTCCCGCAAATGGTAAATATTTTTGCACAGGAATTCTCCTTAGTGTAAATTTTCTCTTGAATGTCGCTTGGCACTGGAATGAAGAGATTGTTTCTAAGAGCCAGAATGTAGATAATTTGTATATGTAGCAGCTTTGTCATCACTCTCACAGATGTTTGCAAATCTTAGTTGTCATAGCTGTTTGACGGCTGTTCACATCTCCTGGGGCCCAAAGGACTGAAAAAATTCTTGCTCTCTGCGTGTGATGCTGAGTCATGTCAGGAAGCTACAAGGGTGGGTTGAACCATGCGGAAGGTGACCCAAGAGTATGGATGACAACACAAAAACCAAAAAAAACCCCCAAAAAAAAGAGATCCAATCCAATACTACTTGTATAAGAGGAACAGAGAAGGACCAGTGGCAGAAACCATGGTCAGAAAGGGTGTGGGGTGGTGGGGGACGGCATGGACACAAGGTTGGGGACATGAACAGGCCTAGTTGAAGCATCAGGTGGTGGTCTGGGCTGATGAGGATACATCATGGCACACGAAATCCTACAGCACAACCCAGGTGAGGGCCAAGTCTAAGGACCTGAGCTCCAGCACAGCCCCTGGAGGAACAAAAGACCCGCGGAGGCCGTTCAGAGACCTTGGCCCGTGTTACCCCACAAGCGAGCTGTATTTGGCACTGGCAGGGCCACACCTCGAGTACTGTATTTGACATTGATCCCATCACTTCAAGAAAGATATTTTGCTGCTGGATCAGGTACAAAGAAAGGCAAGAAGGCTGGTAAAGGGTCTAGAGAAAAAAATTTATGAGGAGCAGCTGAGGGAACCGGAGTTGTTTAGTTTGCAGAAAAGGAAACCAAGGGGAGATCTTATTGCTGCCTACAACTACCTGAAAGGAGATTTTAGTGAGGCAGGTGTTAATCTCATCTTCCAGTTAAGAAGTTGTAAGACAAGAGGAAATGGGCTCGAGTTGCACCAGGGGACCCTTAGACTGTTTAATATGTTCTTAGGGAGAAGATTTAGTGGTGAACCTGGCAGTGTTAGGTCTACAGCTGGACTTGATGATCTTAAAGTTCTTCTCCAAGCAGAATGATTCTGGGATTATGTGATTATGAGTTGGATCTCATCACCTGTATCCCATTACTGGGAGGAGGGAAGAGAATTTGAAGCCCATTGGTACCTGCTGGACCCTGACACATGGTGGCTTTTCTGACCCAGACAGGACTTGAACTTTTACCTCGCTGTAATCTCAGATGAAATGTTCTCGCTTTAGGGAGGTTTACAGGTAGGTCATTATTCTTTATTACAGGGAGCAGAACGTAGAAGGTGTGACTTACGTGAGTGTGAATCAGTTAGTCCTGATTACTATTACATCATGTAAAATCAATCCCCCTGTATCATAAACCTGCAGAGTCTTAAAAATACCAAGAGCTAGCACTGCCTTCCTCTGCTAGAAATAAATTTATCTCCTTGAGAAGATCCATTAAGTGCAAAGTGATAAGAGAAAAATGGATGCCTTGGATATAGACTTTTTAAAATATGAAATAAAAACCGATCTACTTCATCTACTATAAGAGATTGTTTACTCAGAATCTTTTTAACTTCATCCAGATGTAATTCAAGTGCATTTTTTGGTTACCAACTGTACTCGTTTGCTGTGTGAAAAATATCTCCTGTGTTCAGAACTATACACCCATACAGCCCCTGTCGTAGCAGCAAGCAGGACCTGCCAGAAGCCTGTTTCCCCAGACTTTAAAGTTTCTTAACAGCAGGGATTAGGCTAAAAATATGAGATCAAACTCAGCCTCATGGACTGCGTGCAGGTGTATGTCTACTGAATGAACCTCAGGTGTTCCCTGTAATGCTACATGCAGAGAAATGGTGACCCAGACCATGAATTTTCAGTTTAGGTTTTATTTAAGATAATCAAAACTATAAAAAAAAAATTGAAAAATTTAGCCAACACCTTCCTTTATAAATTCCTTCTGTGCATTTGAATTTGATGACTCTTTGTATTAACTTTACAAGAGGTTTATATGCTGTATACAGGGATAGGTTTTGAACACAGTGGAACACCTTGATGTGACTGATAACAGAATCACAGAATCATAGATTCATTTAAGTTTGAAAATACCTTTAGGATAGTTGAGCCGAATCATTAGTCGAACATGACCAACTGATGGCTCAGATGACAATGAATTTCAGTGTCAAAAAATCCAGTCAAAAAAATCATATATTTCAGAGAATAGCAGTCATAGGATAAGTTTTTTTTGACTTACAAAAATCACATTGTAAAATAAGAAACTACCTACAAAACCACTGTTTTGAAATAGAAGGGATAGTGGAATTATCAAATATATAAATAAGAACAGGTCAATTTTTTATAACTTCTCATTTAACACATAAAGGGATTTGTGGGTTTTTTCTCCTTGATCAGGAATTTTGTAAAGAGAATTTCACAATTTTTTTCAGGAAAACTTATCAAGTAATGCACCGAATCAGATTATTTTTGATTAACCTAAAAGTGATCTTGAAAAAAAAAATAGTTTGTTCTTCAAAAATATTATTTATTCCACATAGGGTGGCATGATTAACAAGGCTTGTTTCTCATAATAAAGCACTGCTTCTTAAAGAATAAAGCTTCAAAAGAAAATCCAATGTACAGCATCCTTGATTAAATATTATACTGTAGTTCCTGTGAATGGCAAAGTGTTTAAGAGAAATGGATAATTTTCACCATAGATAGAGCAGTCATCAATTGCTCTAATTGAAGTTCCATAGCTTCAGCACTGAATAATCAAACAGACCATTAAAAGTGGTGTTAATAGTAACTATTTCAAAAAGCTCATCGGAAAGGAGATAGTAATTCTGTGTGACTATCTGCTTTGTATGTGCCCTGATATCAATATACTGTGAAAACAGCATATGGGTTCTTTGATGGAAAGTAATGGAAAATGACAAACCGTTTGAAGATTTTGTGGTGCCAATTTCATGAATAATGCATTAGGGTAACAGGTATAATCAGCGCAGCTTAATAGTCTGTAGCCTCCAAAGATACAGCAGTGGCATACAAAGGAATTATCCTTGTACTCGGACCACCTGACACTTAGCTTTTTTCCCTTGACTTTATTGTATTAAGACTACACTGAAATGAAGTCTTAAAAAGGCAGAGTCAGAACTGAAAATGTTATGTTCTGAGTCAAAATTAATTCAGTATACCTGGTCTGCGTGATTTATATTTTAATAATAAACACGATTTTTAAAATCCCTTTTCTCTATTTTTAAACTGAATAGGTTTTAGAGCTTTAAATTTTACAGAAAAAACATTCTTACGCTTGTCATTCATAAACTGAAACCTTTCTCATTTTGTAGGAATGCCTTTATGTAATTTTAAATGGTACAACACATTGCATACACACCAAAGATTTTAAAAAAATTTTTCCTATACCAAAAATAAGAATAAAACTAATTTACCAAAATCTTTCTTGCAGAATGCTAGTAAAAGATTTTGCACGAAGCATGCACTGATTTATATTTAATGATTATGGAAAAGATCTATGAAAGAGATTTACACTTAGGTGTTCATATTCCTCTTGACACTTGGGTCTTACATTATAATGTCATTACTCCACAATAATGAATAGGAGGTAGGGTAAATTACTTGGGACACAGGGCTTCAGTCCTTGTACTTACAGTTTTACTGAAGAAAAGATACCTATGTTCCTGAGTTAAATGTTCCATTTTCTACCTGACAAATGAGCTACAGTGATGTACGAACAGGTTTTATCTTTAAGATCTGTTATGCTTGCCATATATCTGCATCTGAAAAGCCATCTTGGCATATCTCACTTTTAAAAAAAATTTCATTGTGGCTTTTGAAACAGCATTCCACAAGCCAGCTAGGCAGTGATTTGTAGCTTCATCTATGTGCATTCAGATACATAAGCATTCTACAAATGAGGAGAAACAAGTGGAATCTAGGCTGAGTTAATGTAGAAAATATTTTAGAAAAGTAAAGTAAGGTGATCAAATGGTTATAAAATCAGTTGGCACAAGTAAGTTTCAATAGAATGCTATCGATCATGAAACAAAATATTCTGTGTTATGATAATCTCTTCTGCTCTTTCCATCCTTTCTTCATCACAGTTATAATTGCATGTATAATTACTGCATGTACTGCAGCTCTTAGCAAAACAATTATTTCAAAAAAAAAACCTGTTGGGACCAAAATAGTATATTTCCACTTTTGCAAATTCATAATACCTCAGGTTTTTAACTATGAACACATAGCAATAAAACACAAATAGTGTCAGTCATTATTAGAAGCATGATGATTCTTATGCTGGAAACACTTCGTATTCTTCTAGTTAGTAAATATCTTTTAAAGAGTAATATAGTTAAACATGGAAAATGTAAGTTTCTGATTTATAAGCTTGTCCTGGGAGATATATGGTACGTTTCTCAGAACCCAGGAAATTAGCATGCAGGAAAGAATAATTTTGTAATCTCCTGCCTTTCCTTGTACCTTTTTTCCTATAGAACGTGCAAACACCTTAGAAGTTTTCAGCTAGCAAGACAGTTTGAATTCATCCTCTTACTAAAACTTCCCCTGTCAGTCCCATCTAATACTCAAGCCCACTGTATTGTTCATACATCAGCCACTATTGGCAGAGTTGTAGCAGATTTTTGTGTCATCTTTTTTTTCTTGGCTGTAAAAAATGTATAATACTAGGAACTTCTGCTGTGTTCCAACCACAATGAAAATCATAGCGGATACAGGGAACCATAGGAGATTCATGAAATGATAATAATACAAGAATTCATATTAGATTCAGATGTGACTATAGGACTGGAGGAGTACATTTTGCAATAAGAGCTCATCATCATTTTATAGATACAGAATTAGTGCAACACTCTTTATAAACTACCCTTCATGCTGGATTAAGAAAATAAAGCAAAGAAACAGAAGACAAACTGAATCATTTTCCCATCTATTGGATTGGTCCAACATATTTTAAAAATATACTTCAAGTATGTATCACTTGCCTGAACTTACTAAAATGATATCAAATAAATCTCCAGTCTACATCCTATCAATTATCACTTTAATGGTGTCACAGTGGCATAAAACTGGTGCAGTGAATAGTTAGCACTAGAACAGTTGATAAAAGTTTAATTATTATCACCCATTTAGTATTCATACTTATTTAGCATGTCTTTCATATACTGTGCATGACTATCAGTAGGAAAAAATGCAAATGGAAAGAACTATCTAAGGCCTTTCATGGGATCACGGAGTTAAACATGAAATTCCTGAAGGTCGGGTTTAAGCGTTGGGTCAAGCTGCATCAGTTTACTTGTGCAAAAGATCAACAGCCATTATAAAATAGCCACTTCATTTTAGAGTCTGAAGATGCAATAAGAGAAAACACAGTTTTCCTAGGACAATCCTAAATCAGTCTGTTACATTTTTGGAAGTACTGTTGTGTGCAGAAACGGCTTTTGAGTCTGTATAGTTTTGTTAGTTTAGAATTACTGGCAATGAGAGAAATAATTCCATTCACATAGGACTATATTAGAAAACTCTTGTAAAAAAGACGTATGCCAGCTCACAATGTTGCTATATAAAGATCTAGCCATAAATAACAGCAGAGAAGCACACAGATATCTTCTGATTGCTGAAGATTTACCAATGCACTTACAGTAGTCTTCCCTCCTGTCAAGTGACTACTGAGCTCTGCATGCAGACTTGTTCTTATGATGTAGACTTTGCTAATTCGTGATGTCAGTTAGAGCCTACATCAAAAAAATGTCCTTCTGTGGTGGTGGGGTCATAAACCACCAAGAGAGATTCTTCAACTCTGCCTCTCTGTGTGGAAACCAGCAACTGTAAGCAGAGGCTAGAAAACAGTTCATGGCATACCCACCAGAACTGGCACCGGGATGGGTACTCCTTTAACAACAAGCATAACTTATGAAAATTTGGTGCAAAGATTAACAGTTCATAGGCAACTAAACTGTTGTCAGAACAACTGACAATAATTTCATGCACTGAGAGGCAAAAGTTTGCACAAGAGACCAGCACAGAGTTCTTCAGTAGAGAACTAGCTGGTTCCAGTAGCTTTTACACACTCAAGCACACAAACACAAACAGTGGCTCTAGAAGTAAATCAAATCTTAATGTAAATCAAAGAATCTCTTCAGGTAACTGTACGTCATGTAATCTGAAATATTTGATATTTTTCTCTCTGGGCAACTCAATAGACCTCCAGAATGGGAAATATTGTTAACTGCTCTGTTCAGCATCCTTAATTAGTTATTGCCTTACTTTAATGTCCTTTCTTTGAGCTTTACCATCTCACTTCTGTGTTCCAAGACAGACACAGGACAGATGGCCTGACCATCTTCTCTTTCCAATTTCTCCTACAGCAGGGAGGAGATTGGGTGGGAAGAATAGTGTACCAGTTCCTTTATCACCAGAAAAATATGTGGAGAGATAAAAGGCCTTAAAGATCTGTGAAGACACAAAGAACTGCTCTGTTGCTTGTACAACAGCCTCTCCACAGCCCCCTGACATTCGAGGGCAGAGATTTCTGTAAGGAGTGCAGATATAGACTCATTCTTTTGTTGACCATCTCCAGGGATGACTGAATAAGAACTGTGAATAGGGTGATTCATCATCTGATGAATGTCCCTTATGCTTTCCTTCTCGCAGTGGCACACGGACCACAGCTGCAGGGGCAGCACAAGAAGGCTAAGCTGCCAAAGGATTTCCAGCAAAGAGGGGATTTAATGAGACAGGGTTACATAATGCAAAGGAGAGTGATGCCAGAGAAAGGTTGCTGAGATGCCCTGTAGAAATGTCAATGTCTCACTAGCCTTAACTGAGTGAGGAGGAAATCAAGAACTGTCCTCAGAGTGATGAGAAAGGCCTTTGAGTACTGTAATTTGTCATATTTGAGACAAGGAGAATCTACATATACCGGATCTGTTGAACACAACCTGGTATGATTGCCCTTGGGAAATTTAATTTCTCCTACAGGCTTATCATCCAGCACCAATGCTGAACAAACTGGTTCTATCAGACTGAAACCTATGAACTGAATTTCTGGTACAGTTTCAGACAAATTATGACACAGTGTTCCCCATACATCCCCAAACAAGTATTGGAAAGCCAAACGCTTAGCAGGATGGGCTTTTTGTACTGGTATGGAATAAGCCATCGATAGGGCTGAGGGTTCTCATCAGGCTAGGAGAAAAGATGACCTGGATTTGCAGTATCTACCTCCTCACCAGGATGCCATCCAGAAGATGATAGTTGAGTATGGACAGTGGATCAATGACTGGTGACCCACTGGAGCACGTGTGGTCTTCCTTCACAATTGGAAATTATATTTTTTTCCTTAAACTAGGAGCAGCTTTGCAATCCTTTCCTCTCTCACCTGGCAACTGATTGTTGAAAAACCTCACAAATCTTTCAGACTTTTCTTGACATGGCATGACAAAAATTATATTTCCTTGAGTGACTTCCACTTCTGTAAAAATGAAAGCAGAATTACTTCCATTTTTTTGTGTTTTATTTCCTGGGTTGTTTTTTGTTTGGTTGGTTGGTTGGGGTTGGGGGGAAATGTAAGTGGAGAGGTAAAAGAAAGGTGAGAACAAAGGAGGAACACATTAAATCAGAAAACATAACATAAGATGGACTGTGCATACATATATATAATATATGGACTGCAAGCATGTTTTGTTGACATTTTTGTTTCTCAACAAAATAATTTATTATAAACTTTCTTTCTATAGATTAATGCAGATACTGATCACATAGCTCTAGTTTCAAATTTTTAGGCCAAGCAAAAGAGAGAAATATAACTTTTATGGCCATACTTACCTTTCTTCTTCTCCTAATAGACAAATTTATCTTGCTAAAGGACTGTGGACTTTTACTTACACATCATCTCACCATGGAGTTCATTATTGGCTAAATTATGTGCTTTGACATAGGAATTCCTCAGAATTACTAGTCTTAGTAGTACTGAGATTGTTGTGAATGGGGAGAAGTACCTAAACGTCCTTTGGAGAATAATTACAATAGAAGCAAGCAAATTGCTTCAGGGTTATATGGATTGTAACAAAAGTAGCAAAGAGGATATTAGACAGGATGAAATAAGACATAGAAGTGGGTGCAAGAGGATTGTACAAAGAGGCAAGTTAGTTTTCAATTTAAGAAAGAGGAAAATAATAGGAAAAGAGAAGGGACAGTGCAGAAAATGTGACTGAAGAGCTGTGTGTGTTGTAATTATAGGAATGGTTGGACTCGATGATCAGATGGGTCTTTTCCAACCTGGTGATTCTATGATGCTATGATTCTGTGATTCTATGAATTAGAGGATGGTAATTAAGGTGGTGAATCATAGAATCATAGAATCATAGAAAAACCAGGTTGGAAGAGACCCACCAGATCATCGAGTCCAACCGTTCCCATCAATCACTAACCCATGTCCCTCAGCACCTCGTCCACCCATCCCTTAAACCCCTCCAGGGAAGGAGACTCAACTCCCTCCTTGGGCAGCCTGTTCCAGTATGTATTTAACATAGTCAAAAAAAATAAACAAAATATGCAAAAAAAGGATTTTGCAGTGTTTGAAGTATAGCTAAGGGTAATTGAGAACGTGTACAACAATTTGTCAAAGGAGGACACAGAGGAGTGGATATAAAATATTCATACTAAAATTCCCTTTATATAAAAGAGTTAACCAATGGCTCTTCTCGTATAACTCTCAGCAGTTTACTCCAGGAAAAAGCTGGCACAATATGATCTCTGTTTCCAAGGAAAGTCTGAAGTCTTACTTCAGCCAGACCTATATGTTAATCATTATAAATAAGTTCCTGTAAATAATGTCATTCTTCCCTTGTTTTTTGGAAAGCAGAACAGCTCAGAGTACAAAACTACATTTTAGCATACTTTGCAATTATCACACTAAAGATTTACCATCAAAGTCTGGAGAAAATTAACGTAGGGGGTGTTGTTGTTGCTTTCTTCTTTGAGTTTTTGCCACAGTCTAACTTTTAAAATGCATCACTTTGGGAAACAGAGGAAGATGTCTGTATGGTGCCATTTTATTTTATTTTATTTTATTTTATTTTATTTTATTTTATTTTATTTTATTTTATTTTATTTTATTTTTATTTTATTTTATTGTTAAAACTATTTAACTATCATGAGTGCTCTAATTCATTTTTACTTCTAAATCACCAGATGCATCATTTTCTGTAAATTATTGTAGTGATGCTTTCTGCCCATTCTACCTGTTGTTTCCTGTTACAAAGAGCACTTGCAGAAGGTACCAAAATAACAAGGACAATCAACAGATAATGAACATCAGCTCCTCTTTTTCTTCCTGTTCTTTGACAGAGTTTTACTTGCAGTATAGCTCTCTCATGTTAAAGGTCAATACCATTGGAGTTGAAATTCTGAAGATAATGACATTATATTGGGACATATATGCTCTATCAAATCTCTTTTGTTTGAAGATAGAGAGGGTCTGGCATGTAGACAAGATTTTCACATTTTTTTTTTTCCCCTCTCTTTTTTTCCTTCATTTTCTGTACAAGAAATAGAAGGAAAAACTATGTCTCGTTGGTGTTATAAATGCAGTTCAAGGTGATGTTTACTCATACCCTCTATTTCCAGTTTTCTTTATTAGCATCCAACCTATGGGTGTTCCAAATTCAATACAATTCTCCACGGATCCAAGACATTTTCAGGTCCTCAGACCCTTCATGAAAATTCTGTATTTTCAGGATTTTTGTTTGGTTGGTTCATTGATAATGAAAGATGGATTGTTCCTTCCTTTACTGTCCAACAATGCACATACAATGACACATCCAGGCTAGATCTGCTTCTTCCACTACTGTCAATTAGTTCATACATAACTAATGGCATTGTAATAATGCTCATTTAACATGCTAGATTAAATAATCTATATAAGTACCATGATCTAAAAGGACAGGAAGCATCAAAAATCATAATAGAACTGTTTATCCACAGGTGGAAACTCAGAGAATGGGGGGGAATAAAGAGTAACTGAACTATTTAGCACCTAATAGCTACCTTAATCCACACCTTCTTGAGTTAAAAGAGGGGGAATCACACTTATGAGTCTATTTTATTCTGATAAAGAGAATTCCTTGTTTTAGTACTTCAATTAATGCACAAAGCCTGTGCTGTTTGTCAAAAATGTAAGCATATTGACTGCCTTGCATGAGAATTTGCCTGTGTAGAACCATTATGACAAAAGACGCTCAACAAATATCGTATAATTTATATGTAAACTACAGAGCAACTAGTTTTAATTAAGCAGTTTTACACCCATGGAATGAATCCAATAGATGTATGTTTGCTCCATTAAAAGAATACTGCTCTGGTAGGTGCCAGCTCTAAAAACAGAATGTAGAATGGAATTGATATTTCTTTTCTTTTCTGGATTATCTATTATTTATTTATAATCTTGACAGCCCATGTTGTATTATAATACTAAGATATTTACCTGGGAATATCCATAAATTAGTATGCACAACCATGAATACAATTATTTAATCACAAAAATGTCAAAATCAGTTTCACTGAATTTTTTATAGCTCATAATACAGTCACAATTAACCTGAAATTGCATAAAGTGTTAGATACTTGATGATGCTGAGTTCCTGCTGCTGTTATTTCAATATTTCTTTGTAATTATTTCTGTCATTATCAGTGTTCATTTCAGGTTTCAGTTGTAAACAGGCAGATCAAATGAAGACTAGGTCACGTTGCAAGTTTTCTATGAATATAAAGCTGTTTATATAAAATGCTGGATACTCTGAAGCAAACTCAGTACACCTGAAATTATTTGTTCAGTTGCATTTTTTTCTATAATTCTACCACCATTAAATGCACATAAATAAATTTGAGAATTTTTATGTAATAACAACTTGCATATATTTATGTTTTGTTGTTTTTTAATTTAAAGCATGAAGTTAGTGACTGTCTTAAAATTTTCTTTCTTCAATTTTTACTCCAAGACATTATTTTTCTTCTTTCAAGTGCAAAATCCCATTCCTACTGGATAATACATAATTGCAATGATGTTTGAATGTAAAATGCAGTTCATATTTTTATTTATAAATTTGACTATATATAAATAGATGTTTCAGGGTATGCAGATTCACACAGAAAAATAAAACAGTCTTCAGTATATGTCCTGAAAACGATGAATATTGTCACAGCTGGGAATAAGTCAGAACACTGCTTAATAAAACATCAGTAGTGGTGTTATAGCTGCCCCAAAATGACATGATCCAGTGAAGTTCATTCCCAAAATAATTTATTCAATGCTTTTTATTACAATCAACATGTAAAGGACCAAGAAATAAGAATTAAGGACAACCATGAACATCACCTTTCTTCATAATTGTAATTCCGTGTTCTTTAATGACTCTATAGATCAATGATTTTGTTTGTTCATGCAGCAGAAAAAATATTGTGATAACTTTTTAGAAAAATAATATTAATTGCTTCAGAAGTCTTTCAGGTTACAGGTGCATTTACAGCCTGTTGTCTAAATGGAGAAATAAATGTCAATTACAGAGGCATATGTAACCTGATTTTTCAATCCCTGAATGTGCTATCCTGTGGGAATTCCATCCTGTTTTCATTTGGGTCATATTAATACAAATGCATTAGCTTAATATAATACAAAAGCCCACTGAAATGAAGACTTAACTGCATCATATGCAGGCTAAACCATATTATTCTTATTTTAATAGGTAATATATTTTAAAATGTAGTAGTATATGTTGAACATCAGCTAAGCTACTATTAGTGCAAATTTAGAAAATGAAGTCCTTGAAATACTAGCAGAAACTCTTGAGGATGCATAATTAGCAGATGCTTTTGATACTATAATTGTTTTTACTATACCTTTAGTATAGTCCTAGTGCACATAATTAAGTGTCAATTATCAGCTTAGACTACATAATTGAAGAAAGATTTTAGAAAGAAAAGAGAATAATAAAGATTACTTCAACTGTCACCTTGAGGCATCCTGGCATTTAATAGTAAAGCAGGTGAGCAAGTGGGTGCAAGTATGTCTAAAATGACTATATGTAAAGAGCAGCAGTTTTCAGAAATTTTACAAATAACTTATTTTCATAAACCAGCCCATTAAAGTTGTGTTTCATTTGTAGCCCCAACACTGCTCTTCTAGCATAGTTGCTGAGAAAGACTATGATAGTATTTCTGAATCATTTTATTTCAGTCCATTCCTCCTCGATAGTTTGTTCTAATTGTCGAAAGGCTATGTCTCCTGAGACAGAATTTATTCCTTTTACCCAAAATAGATTCTTTAATATTTCCCACTTGAAGTGGTCAGGGAGTAGGAAAACTGAACTATTTCATTGAGTCTCCAAGTGTCTAATAATTAATTGGAAACATTATAAAAATGTTAAGGCTAATGAAGCTTCACAGGAAAGGTGAACTGAAGATGAAAAAGAGAAAGGAATTGCAAATGACAGAATCCATCACTGCCAGAGCTGGTTTTACTCCAGAAACACAGACTGAATGAGTTCAAACTGGGGTAAGAAAATGAAGATGGCTAAAGATGAAGGAATGGCTAACATTGAAAGAGTTAACTGGACCCTTAAACATGGGAAAAGAATTAAAACTTTAAACATGAGAAAAATGTTTTTTTCTGAGATGGAGGATGGACCTGATTCAAATTGAACTATCTGATGTTGCTCTTGGGTTTTCTCTTTGTTTCCAGTTATCACTTTTAGCTTGATTTGAGCACAACAGAAGCAAGTGGCAGAAAGTGTGGCGTACCAACCAGATATATTAGCCTATTTCAAACTCTGACAGTAGAAAACCACCTGTCGCAAACAGTACAATACACCTAAACAAGAACTCCTACACTTTCCTTAAAGGGTATTTTTCTTTTCTTGAAAACTAATTTAAATTATCACATTGAATTAAAATTAATACTTTTTACCATAAACCCATGTTATGAAAACATGCCTCCGGCTCATTCGTGAATACATTTCATAATACATTTTTCCTTACTTATGTTCATTTCAGTTTTATACAATGCTTGCAAGCATATAACGTACGGTCAAGTTAATAACTCACATAGTAAGCAATTTCATATCCTCCACCAAAACAAGTTATTATTAATGCAATCAGTGGTGGCAGAATATAGCTTTCCTTCTGCCACCTACAGTAAACATAGAGATGCTTAAAAATAGTGTCGGTTAAAACAAACTTTTCATATAAAGTATAGTGGAATGTCTATTTTTTTTTTACCCCAGGACTGCAGAGTTAAGCAGTTTTACTTTAAAAGACAAAAATAGCTTCTGTTTTTCTGCTGGCAGATGCCCAGAAATTAGAGGGTCCTATTTAAAACTCTGTGTTTCATCATCTTCTTCAGAAACATGTATTTTACTGTTTATGAACATATCTGAAATGCCATTTTATAGTGTAAACTCTTCTCTTTTGAATATAATTCTGCAATTCCTTGTCAGAGTTGGCTTTTTTACTTTTCTTTGGCTTTTTTCAGGTATAAGAATATGGGATTTTTTTGCATAACTGTATCATGTTTATTTTTATGTATATTTATGGCAAATTATCGTAGGCTGTTAGTATCATCAGATGAATTGCATGGACATTTATTTTATAAAAAAAAGGTATTTGAGATCATGGTGAATTGAGCAAGGAAAGAGTAATTGTCCTATGAATTGACTCTGTTTTATTCCATATGTAATAAAAATAATTTATAGTTTCCTTTACCATTTTCAATTTCTATACAGAAGATTTATCAAAAAGACTCATGAAAGTTCAACAGTTTCTGCACAATCAGAAGTGTCTATACACTCTAACATTATGTAGCTGGACGTTATACATGACAGATTTTGGATGGAATTAAACTGTAAACATGCTTTAAAAATTACAGGGAAGTTCTATGAAGTAATGTAATAGATAAAAAAATAGAAGTAATCTTTCTGAGCAATGATAGACTTGCAATCACTGCGAAGCTGAATGTTGCTTGAACTGCTTATACATTTTCATTGTTACACTTTGCATTCTGCTCCTAGGTGGTAATATTTGTTTCTCAGTTTTCAAGAAAGATGACAACTGTGTGCCTGTTAAGGAAAATATTTCTGGGGAGTCCATATGGTCTGGTTCAGTTCACACATTTCAAACTTAATTTCCTTTTACTCCCATGAGCCAATAGACTCATAATTGCAGGCACACCATAAAGTGCTTATGAAGAGTAACATTGGCTATGCAAAAGCTCTCAAAAGCTTTCCACCTATGCATTGTTAAACCTACCATATATATTCAGACCCCTATAGTTACATCTGTGCCATCAAAAGAGTGAGTCATACATCTCCTGAGGATATTCTGGAAGATTAATGGAGCCCTCCTACTGTGGAAGGATGCTGACAGACAGGGACCTTTTAGATGCTAGTCCTTCTGTTTATTGTTTGAAGTATGACTTCACATTTCATTTTCAGGTTTGCTACAAGATGATGTGGGGTTTTAAGAGGCCTAATCAACTGGAGTGACCTGCATTCACATATTTAATATCATTTGTGAACTATATTGCATTTCTTTGCATTATTCACTGCATTCATTATACTGCAGGATGTATGAATGATTCTGTCTACCTGAATAAACTAACAGAATAATAATTCATCTTTTGTTTCACAAATGCCACTTAATTGTAGATGTTTCACCATTTATGTTCCTTTTAAACAGGCTTTTCTTATGAAGTAATTGCCACTTAATAATGGGCACCAGCCTAGTGAAAAAACCTGGAGTGAAAGGTTGTATCTCAATATTAATTCCAGGCCCTACTTCAATAATGGTGTCTTAGATAATTCACTTGGTTTTAGTTAAAATCATTTGATTTCTTATGTTGGTTTTATCACAAGAAATAAGTGCTCTTCAACTTGACAACCTACTTGCGTCGTATTTTTTGTTATTGGATTTTTCTACAGGATATGGTACTAGAAATGATATTGAAATATTTCTTTTCCTTGAAAATTTTTGCTTGGGTGTGATTTATGTTGTCTATAACCTCTGCTTGATTGGACTGCAGGATGAAACAAGGGGCTATTTTCTTATTATTTGAAACTAAATCTTACTCTTCCTATAAAAATTAATTCTAAAAGGCTGTGCTGAGAGAGCATAGATAGTATTAAGAATAAATGCTCTAAAAGTTCTTTTTGATATAGTATTTTTCCCTATCTCTGTCACCTATCACTTCACTTCCAACAGTCTGGCTGCGAACATAACTGAATCTTTAAAATCACATCTGTCCATTAAAAAAAACCAAGTTTTTTGAATCTATACTAATTTCTTCACCGAAATGGCTAGAAATACGAGGTATAAAGAGAAAATGAAAGGTAAGCTGCACTGGAAAAAGATACCTAGTTTGATAGTACATGTAGCTGCAAAAATATAAATTCTTCCTCCAGTGTATATTCATTTTTTCTTTTAATAAATGCTATACTATTTTACTGATAAAAAAGCAAAATTAAAGCCATTGTTGTGGGCAAAAAAAAGGAGGTTCCTATTTGGTCTCTGTTTTACTATCAGTAAGCTAATAAGAAGCTAAATAAGTAATCACTTCCTAATTGTTTTCTTGATATTTTTTAATACTATGTGTTGATCAAACCGGTTATTCAAATATCTCATCAAAAGCTATTTCAGGACTGTGTATCCAATTACTAAAACAACCCACACAAACACTTTTTTTGCAAGATAAACTGTGACACGTTTCATGACTATGTTTCCAAATACAGTCTGAAGCGTCCATAAAAAACACGTTCATTTATACAGCTGCAATTCTTTAGTGCTTGTATCGCAATATTTACACGAATAAATATGCAACTAATCGGCTGACATGCTCTTGTCCCGATTTAGAGATGTTTGAATTAATGTATTATATGGATTATCAGGGAATTCTTATTGCACACAGCCTTGAAATTGAGACTCTGTGGTTTGTGCTGTGAATACCTATTTCCATTCATGATTAAGTATTTGCTGATGAATGGGCCAAGTAACTGTTACGCATTATCACTAAAAGCCTGAGCGAATCAAGGCACCAGTCAAGTACTGCATTTCTGTACAAAGCATACAGTGCTTTAGTTAACAAGGGAACATGTATTCTTAAGCTATACACTGAATGAATAATGTAATTCATGTTAAAACAGCAGTCAAAAAAGACATTCCCCTCTAAATATTCAACAATTTCTGTAAACATTTGCAGGCAGGGATTGCTCAGTCTGGAGAAAATGAGACTGAGAGGAGATCTAAAACTACATGGAAGGAGATTAGTGAGGAGAATGGAGGTCTCTTTTACCAAGTAACAAGAGGCAGAATGCATCAAGGGAAGTTCAGATTGGATACTAAGAAAAATTTCTTCACCAAACAGGTTCTCAAGAATTGGAGTAGAGTGTCTAGGGAAGTGGTTCATTCACCATCCTTGTACGTATTTAAACGACGTGTAGATGTGGTGTGATCTGAGAAGACTGGGTGCCTTGTATATAGACTATATTAAATGTGAGATAAAAACTAATCTACTCAAGAAATATAATAGTTTGTTTGCTCAGATTCTTTTTAACTTCAATCAGATAGAATTTAAGTGCTTTTTCTGGCTATCAACTGTAATTGTTTCTGTGTGAAAAAAAATCTGTGTTCAGAATAGTACGGATGTTTTAAATAAGGAAAAGGTCAACATTTGTGCAATTCAGAAGTATCTATATGCAGCATGTATTTCTAATGCAAAAATGAAGGATCAGAAGGAATTGAAGAAATGTAGGATAATTTTTTTTGTGTTAAGAAGACTATAATGCTCCTGACATCAGTTCTCATACAAATAAGTCTTTGTCTATCTTTGGAGAAATACTTCACACAATAAAACTGATAAAAAAGCCTGTGAACTAACATGTCCTTTCTAGATAAAGTCTGAAAATTCACCATTCTTCACCTTTTCAGAAGAGCAATTTAGGATCTAAAGTTAATTGTGTATCTTCCTTGCTGTATTTTCAGATTAAATGTTTATTGACTTTCCTCCAGCCATCTAAGAACCCTACATGTTTCAAAACTGCGTGCTACAAACAAATTCATATATTTAATGAGCAACAAGATATACATATGAGATAAAATGCTTATTAATTTTTTTCATATAGAAATGCAACCTTGCATTGGTGAGTTATGTGCTTTCATGTTGCATAAAAGGTAAAAAAAGAAATCAAAGGATATATCTTACAGTTCATAAAATGTAGAGTTTATTAAGAGTTTTTGTTTCACCTAATCAACTCTACTACCATTTCTTTTAAGTATCACATTCACTGTCCTTGTACAGGTCCAGAAGATGAAATGTATACATTCACTAACCAAAACCTTACACCATAAATAAGTTTGCTGCAATGCACCAGAAAAGTAATTCCAGCAACTGCAATCTGCATCATTAACATATCCCTTCTGGGCATTTTGACCTTTTTCCTGCTATTACAAAAATGAAAGGCTCACAGGATGTCTTTATAAAGTCTTCAGGTTATTCCTTCTGCAGAGATACTTGTTCTGCAGTTAACAGTCCACCCTGTTTTCCTCATTTGACTGACTGCACATTATCTGTATTTTTCTGCACTATGGCCAAAATCCCTGAGCAATGATTTCAAGAGAAACTAATTTTTTACTCTGATACGAGACACCAAACTGAAAAAGGACTCTCTAGTCCCCCATTTTTGAGCCTAATTTTAATAAATGAAAACAGATAAGTTAGTCTAACTATATTAATATAGAGGACAACACACCTTAAAAGTTATTTTAATTTTTTTTTTGCCTGTAGAAGTCTATTTCTGTAATCCTTTGCGTGCTGCTCTGAAGATCTGCAAATCTAAAAGAATTCAAAAACTTCCTGCCAAACTGATTGAGACAAAGGAAAATGGAGGCCAAAACACATTCAGTTTTACAAAATGAAGTACATATGTTTTATTTGCAGACAGCTCTTTAGTGTTATCTATTTGATGGAGACTATCTTAGTAAATATCTATGGTTTATCTTACGTGTGGCCTGAAGTGGAGGATCATTGATTGACCTTAGGTATCTCTCAAACGATAAATGATCATTTCTATAGTGAAGGTTTCCAAGCAGCACGCATTATCAATTTTGTGTGACACTTAACCCTTAGGATATACCTATAACTGTGATATTCTTCATGGGAAAAATATAAATTTAAATAAACAAACAAGCAAACAAATAAATAGATAAATAAGCAAGGTTTAATTGTTGCATTTTTTTTTAAATCAACAGGATGCTTAGACATTTTTCATAAGCACCTTTAAGAGACTAAAATATCCAAAACCTAGGAATATTACAATATAAGTAAAGTAAATTTAGCAATATTCTTTTGTGGTGTACTACAGAACTATTCTAGAAAAGCAACTGAATGGTGTGAGAGGCTGGACACATCTAGGGGGGGCCTGATTAGTATCCTATACATTCCTTCTCTCCGGCACAGCCCCAGGGGACATTGATCACCACCTGGCACGCATAAACAGGCTGCCCTGGAGTGCTTTGCCCTAGATGAGGTCCTGTGTGAGGTAACTGAACGGCATCATAGAATCATAGAATAACCAGGTTGGAAGAGACCCGCCAGATCATCGAGTCCAACCATTCCTATCAAACACTAAACCATGTCCCTTAGCACCTCGTCCACCTGTCCCTTAAACACCTCCAGGGAAGGTGACTCAACCCCCTCCCTGGGCAGCCTGTTTGGGTAGCTGCGTGCAACAAACCAGCAGTGGAAGACCAAATAGTGATCAAAGAAGCTTCTGGTCTGTGAAGAAGAGTCAGGGAAAATGTCTGGAATCAGCCTGGAGCCCACTTTGTTTGACCTTTCTCTGCCTACGCACCCAAATGGCTTAACTGCAGACACTGCTGGTATTATATAAGGATGGGCTTTTTTGGTTTTTTGGGAGGATAATTGGCTCCACTCATGGTGGACCCAGGAACTATGTAGTGAGACAAGCTCCACAAAGCCTGGAAATCTTTTATTTATCTTTATGTACATTGTTTGGAACCCTTAAACCATTGTTCCAATGCACTAAAATACTAAAAAATGTACTATATTTTCCAGAATATTGTTTGGGGTTTTTTTTCCTGAAAATTTCCTTATCACACAGATAAGTTTTTTGTAGTAAAACATAACTTTCTCCTTTTTGTGTTTATAGAATAATCATGTGTTATAGAGCCAGTTCTAGGGAGGGCATGGCATTAGGTTATTCTACTTCCAGAAAAGGCAAAGCACAATCCATTGGATTTGTACCATTGTTACCATTGTTTCATCCCAAATAACAACACTTTTAATTGTAAAATATTAATACTTTTTGATAATTTCTGTTTTATCAACTCAATGTAACTAAAAAGAGTGCAAGGGCATACATGCATTTGAGGGACTGGTCAAAGGTTATTCTGAATAGAACCAGGTATAAAATTTACTATTCCTTTCACAAAGGGCTTCCTAATATTCAAGAAACCAATAATAATTGTAATACTAGAACTACTTAAGCAAGAAAAAAAAAATAATTATAAAACATTCTTTACCTTCCTACAGCTTACCTAGAATTGATTAACTGGAGAAAAATATTTAGTAACTGCTAATCTTTCAATGCAATATCTTGGCTTGACACATAGCTCATCTTACATATTACAAGGAGGTAAAAAATAAAGAGAGAACTCTTCATTTGTTTATCTGATGTTGTCTTATTGTCAGTATTTATTGAATATTTTCCTACTTTTGAAGACGCAATTATTTCTCCAGTTTGAATAAAGTATGTAATCATATATCAAATATGGTAGATAAATTTAAGTGTCCAATTTAATAAAAATTTTTTTTAAAATCAATTAGGAGCCAGATATTAATTAATTAACCATTAATCTCTCTAAAGCATGTGAAAATGAAGAAACTTGTAAGTCATCTTGCTGCTGTTCACATTTCGCAAGATACCTTAAGATTGTGAAAGATAATACTATAAATTCATAAAACTATTTAAATGATATTTTTCATGTTACAAATGTTCATATATGTTCAGAATCTAGGACTAATGTATTCAAGGCAGCATTGCACGCTCATTAAGAAGGGGTAATTATGAATAATAATAATAAGATTACAGGTTTGGTATTCCTAATACTGTGATGTACAGGGCTTTGCTAGCATTTTCCCCTGTGCTGAAAAAGCATAACAGAGTTCCAGAATCAACAAATATTTGTATTAACTGGCCAGTATTTGTCAGTCTCTGGTGCACGTGCCCCTGTGCCTGAATGTTTATCTACAAACCATAGTAAATACATATTTCTCCATAGGTCTTTATCTTTTCAAAAGATTATTTTAGCACTTCTATACAACTGAAATTGAACTGGATCAGTCCATTCTCTTCAAAATGCTTTCAGTCAGGAATTCTGTGCCAAATACTCTCAGTGAGTAAGTGGTAAACATTTACCATTGCTGTTGGTGAATTTCCCAATGTGAATGGAGACTAACATGTAACCAGCATTTCCCCCAGTGATATTTTATTAGTTTTATTAATTAGCTTCCTAATCATCATTTGAAGTGAAATTATTTTCCATTACTCTTTTTGTCCTTCTTTTTTTTATTTTGTTTTAAAAAAGCATGAAAATGAGTGTACTGAGAAAATGAGAATGAAAATAAGTGCATTTAAGAAATTATGGGTCAATTCATTGTTTTTCAGACTCTAATCTGTCTGATTTCCTGCTTGTTAATTGGTGACATCATCCAGAATTTTAATCTGCTTAACTGCTAAGAAAGAATAAAAATAAATTGAGCTTTGAATAACTTCATGTCCCTTTTCCATAGGAAAGCAATTTTAATAGTTACATGGTTTTAGTCAAATGCAAAAAAAAAACCCCAACCCTAAAACCCAAACAAAACAACCAACCAACAAAACAAAAATCCCACAGACACTCCCCCACACACACTGTGATTACCAGTTCATGCCTATTGGTCTTAAATTACTACCACACCCTGTTTTAAGCAATGAACTTTTTCTGTAAGCAGGAACTTCTATTACTGTGAGCAAAGATTTGGTCTACCTATAATCCTGCTGGAAACGTCGTAAGGTCTGAAAGTCTATAAAATACAGACCTTTCATACTGGGGGAAAACCAGGATTTTTTGTTAGTTTGGGGGACATTGATTTGGCTTTTTGGTTTTGGGGTTTTTGGGTTTTGGGTTTTTTTTTTCAGTGATTCATGTGGATTTTTTCCCCTTCTTTTCTAATTATGCATTTGCTGTGAAGTGATGAAATTGCTGACTTGGGTGCTGGTAACCAGAACAATGATTGCTGTCAAAGAAAGTATACCTTTTATCTCCAAACTTCTGAAATATTAAAGCAGAGACATCCAACAGATATTTTTGTTTTTCAAATCATCTTCCAATTACCTTTCCTTTTAGTTCTATTTCCTTTGCACAAAAGGAAGCCAAAAATGTGTGTTTGTCAAAATCCCTCTTTCTCTTTTTTTTTTCCCTGATGAAAGATTTCTTCTATATTGTGTATAAAATACTCTTTGAATTAGAACTTCACAATGATAGACAATATGTTTCTATATGCTTTACGGAAAATCTGGAAGGATATAAAAAAAGCTCATCTTTTATATAAAGTTACTGTATTCTTTCATAATAAAACAAGCCAAACAAATGAAAAGTTTTACATATGCATACAGGCAGATATAAACACTTATGCAAATTAACTGGTTATTAACTGTGATGAAATTCGTCTGTCTTTCACAGTTCAAAACCACGTACAGACACAGCAAAATTATTTAGAGAAGTAAATGGGAATTTATGAACTATTTTACTTAGGTAAATTAGATTGAGTGTTGCAGTATTTTTAGAATTTTTTTAAATATTTCGAAACACTGATACTTGTGAGAAAAAAATTACAAACCTTTTTATCCAATTTAAATTTATCTCTCACTTTGAAATTTATTTTATAAAAATTTTTCAAAAGAAGTAAAAAACAAAATAAATCAAAATTTCATTTTGAAAAATAATTAAAATTTGAAGAAGTACTGAAAGATTTAAGCAGAGAGAGTTAAAATTTCTTTTTATTTTATGGAAAAGGAAGTATTTTTTCCAAACAGCTCCAGTTCATTATTGCCTCTCATACCTGCATTAACTCTGGAATAGTTTTTGGGTTTTGCCTCAGAGGGCTGGCTAATATAAATAAGAACATTAAATTAGGTTATTACATCTTTTTAATTTATGTTATAATTAGTAAATTTATTTATGTACATCTTTGTTGCCAGATCTAATCCACAATTTATTCACGCCTTCTAATTCAATCTGCTTTATTGTTTTCTATTATTTTTCTTATTATTACTTAGATAATTAGGTGAAGTGTTATGGAACTCTGAAAAAGCTGTGTTGCATTCTTTAGGAGCTGAAAAATTCTTAAAGATGCCCTTGTAGTTACCCTTTTGATTTGGTAAGTAATAGAGTGCATGCAAAGCATGAGGAACATTTGTCACGTAAAATATAACATTGTTATGCAATGTCTTGAATCATCTTATTTTCATTAAAATTTTGCAAAGAGATGGATATTCTGGCATATTTGCCCAGCCAAATACTGTTTTTCTCTTTATTTTGTTAGTGAGAACTGACATTGCCTTTCACCCAAATTCTTATCTATTGAAGCAAGAAAATTTTGGAATTGTAAAGTATGGAACTGGGAACAAATATTTGCAAGTGACACAAGATCTAGAAAAATATAGTGAATCACCTTCATTTAAATTTTAAACTTTCAATATTCATAACTATTATATTTGCAAGTATGAACATAGTTTACCTCCATTTTGAGTGTGTTTTTCTTTCTTTAAAGAGAAAGATAGAATATGAATATGACGATAAAATGGGTATTGCTATTAATTTTAAGAAAGCTAAAATTTCACTTATGATTACTTTATTCAAAGGATTCTGTCTGTATTAATTGAATGACACGTGATGACATATAGCAGAGATGGTGATATGTTTTCAAAACAACTGCACTATCGGTTATCATCAGTACTGCCTCTAGATTCTGTGAATTTAGTATTCTCTGCTTTAATAGTATTGATGGATTAAATTATAACTATTTAAAATTTGAAAATACCAGAAATTGCAAGGTGAAAAGATAATTTTACTTAAAGAAATGTTATTCTATGATAAACTGATCAATGGTGATTATTACTACTAGTCTATGTGATTTTCTTTCATCTTGACCCCATTAATACGTGTCTAATCTAAGACATACATTCCAAAGAAAGCGTGGTGATATATTTGTGTTCATTCCAGTTTTTTGGATCATCCACTGCAATGTAACAAGACAGTGACATACAAATTCAGATATGTTATGAATATCATATAGTTTAAATTGTTTTATAGCAATACTTTAGGTATCATTAATAATATCTATGTTAGTAGACTGCCTGAGCAGCAGTTTTTTTCTGTGTATTCAAGAGATAATCTCTCATGTGAGACTATGAAATTCTGAACACATATACACACACACACAAACACAGACACATACGTATGCACTCGCACACTCCCATACCCTCATTCTGAAACCAAGGCATAATGAAAAATATAGAACAATAATTGTTAGGATTTTTCTTTCCTGAATATTTGATTTTAAATGTATTTATATTTTTAGAATCACTAGTCAAAGTAGTTAATAATCACCATTAATCAGTTTATCGTAGAATAACATTTCTTTAAGTAAAATCAATATTGTTATTTCATTTTCCATATGAAACACCGCACTTTGCATCTCTAGAGGCTGAAGTGGAGGAACAACCATATACTTTACTGAAAAAATATTGAGACTCTTTCATTGGATTCACGTATAAGATCAAAGTGTTTAGCTCCTTTTAATTAAAATTTATAAATTTTCGTTGACCTGAAAACAGTTCTAGGGGAAGAAAATGCATTCAAGGATTTTTTGTTTAATCACACACTACAACACAGCAAATATCTGAAGACTCCCTATATCTGTACCTGTTCCTGTTATTTGTTGCTGTCTGTGGCCACTTGACCACAGCACGTAATTTTGATTCCACAATATTATATGAGAAGAGAACTAGAGGTTAGCACAGATCATTCAAAGCCACAGGTAAAGTAAAATCAGAAATACATTTAATGCAATTAATGTAACAGAGGAAAATAGGGGTTCTAACATTTGGTTCGCTAAAAAAGCCATTTAATTCATCAAAAACACTTCCATAAAACTGTTGTGATCTGAGAGTAATGGTGGAACCTCTGCTAAGCATGATTTTTTTCCTGAGATAGCCATTCCAGGGCAGATACATGCCGATACCAACGATGATTGATACAGATTAACTATTTGTGGATGGAATATAAATAAGTGATCAGCATGCAAACAACCAGCGCCAACTGACTGTAAACAGTCAATAGCTTCAAATGTCTGCTAGGCTGCTAACGAGGAAAAGGATGCTGCTTCTGTAGACTCAATTATTCAGGGTGATGCAAATCACTAACATTGGTAAGATAAAAATAAAAGATTGTAATGAAACCTACATATATATAAAAGTAAACACCCGTAACCTGGACACCTCTCTTAAAAAAAATATTAGTAGATTCTTTTTAGAAGTGGTAGCTTTTAATAGAAGATGCGGCCTGATTAATTCAGGATGTAAAATAATTGAGGTTTGCCATCGACTTTATGAAAGGGGCACTCTGGGCACTACTTAGCTATAAATAAGGCAGGCAATTTAGCCTTTCATTCATTCTGCAAAACCAATATCCAGGTAACTGTTTCACTGACATGTCTTTCAATTTCTTCAAGTACATACAACTGAGGCCAGTTTAGAAAAGTTCTACCATGTGTAAAAAGCCAAAATACGACTTATGATGCTACCGTTAACATACATAAGTTTCTGTTGAAATTAATATTGTTACTGAAAGATAAATATTATTCAGTAGAGCCAAAGATTTTGGACTCTAGCTTCCACATTCTATAACTCCCTCTGGAAGAAGAATTGATCTTCAGACCATAAAGGACAATGCCATACTCAAAACATGCAACTTACATGTTACGTCCTATCTCACAAATATGTTAATCTCCTAAAGCAAAAAGAACAGTATTAATTGAATTTTTCATCAATAACTACAAATGTTAACTTCATATAAGCACAGAGGATTTGATAAGTGACTTCTTTATATATGGAGGACAGAGTTTTCATCCACATTTGTTTTCCAAATCCCATACATAGATTTGAAAATCTATAGTATTTCTTAACTTGATTCATTGAATGAAGAAAAGAAAAAAAGATAAAAAGTGAATCTTCCAAATGAAGCCTGAATTCTTTCTTAGGCTCTCAATTTCCAGTATTTCTATCTTATGCCATTTTTACATCTGAAAAGATAAAAAAGAGCTGTATTTATGAATGCAATCTTCAATGAACATAATTTTATTTAAAAGCTGGGATTTTTCTTTATATATATATAATGTATATGCATATTTATACATATAAAAACTATAGATATTACTTACAAGGTCTTGTAGGTATTAGTAAGCACAAGATTATGTTTCATATATCTATTTGGGGCACAACTTTGTCATATTAGCTATGCCACAATGAATTCACTAGAGTAAGACTGTTATAAAGAAAGAAGTCATAATGGTGTGGGATATACATTAAAGAATCTAAAAGAGGTCTTGACAAGGAAGATTTAGGAATGGTTAAAGCATCTGAGATAGTCTGTCATGACCCTTTCCTTTTAAGCTTTTGTAGACCCTAAACATAAAGCTTTCTGAAGTAGAGACTCTATCATTAGCCAAGAGAAGAAAACCTGAATCTAAGGTATTAAAAACAACAAAAAGAAAACTGACTGAAAAAAACCCAAAAAACTTCAGCAGGAAAATATCTAATTCCTCACCTGGAAAAGGTAAATTTCTATTCAAAGTTCATGGCACGTGCCTCAAGCCTCATTTTCCAGCAGATCTGTTATATTTTGAGTAAAGAATACGAAGTGCTCAGTGCTTAGAATACAAAAGCTCCTAAATAGTCAGAGACATAGTGAAGAAGTGATGTTAACAACACAGTTTTATCTGAGTATGGATCTGCTTTGTCGTTGCTTTCATTGCAGTTGTGAACTGTTTTTTCTAGTACAGTGAACTTCTATCACCTGGAATTGAAAAAGGGATATTAAAACATGGCTAAGAAGGTTACCTGCCCTGAAATTTACAGATTGTAGTTTGTCAGCAGAAAAGTCATGGCTATGAATATGCCAATTAAGTGTAAATCCCAGAAAATCCTATAGAGACCTAACTACATGTTAGAGTGATTTGACTTGGCTGAGTTAGATGATATAAAACCGTCTACCCTTGCCTCAGTCAAATGTCTAAAGAAATATCATTCGCACTTCTGTGTCAAAGATCATAATCTGAGAACAGTATTTAATCCCCAAGTAGTCATTCCGTGTGGGACATTCAGTCTGCACAATTTCTTCATTTCTGACCCATTAGTAATCACCTTGCAGAGTTTCACTCTGCAGTCAATTCTCATGGGATTTATGGGACTAAGTCTTATTAATACCAGTGGAATTTAGGTAGGGCTAGTCCCTAGGTACTGTTAGCTGACCAGAGCCGAAAACTGCTGGCCAAAGCTAGAATGTTATGTGTAATTGGAGGATTATAATGATATATTCAGCAATTATTTTTTCTGCTTTATTCATCAGGAACTATAGATGCAATTATTAAAATAGCATCTCAATTTAAAGAGGATATTCCTGGCATGGATAACACTCACTTTCTGAGTAATTAGTACAAAGGAAGACTTTTTCCTTTGATAGCTTAGGACAATTTGGGGTCAGCAACATGATTGTCTATGACAGTAAACAGGTTTATTAAATAGATCAAACAGAAATTTCACAATCTGCTTGATCCTTAATTACCTGCAAATTCAAATCCCTATTTTATTGGAAGTCTCAGGTGTTCCTCTCAAAATCTCTATTAAAATGCAAATAGGTCATTATATAATTGAAGCTATTTAAATAAAGTATATTTTCCTCACCAGTTCATCCTGTCATGAATTTGTGAGGATGTGGATTATTTGAAAGGACAAGGGCTAGAGGGAATTTGAGTGAGGTTTGTGAAAATTATGAAGAACATATGAAGACTGTCCTATCTTTCTACTGTATAACAAAAAAACTCTATAAAACACCAGAGTAATATCTCTAGCTTATGAGAAAATAGTTTTACATTAAGTATAGTTCATTGTTGGACTTCCTTACCCCAGGAGGTTATTAACACAAATTAGATGAATATTTCATTCTTTTCAGAGACAGAAAATATGCAGAAGAAAGGCCAAAGTACAGGAGGAAAATTCACATCACCTGCTTTTGTCTGTGGGCAGATGATGAGGATACTTTAACTAGTGCACTGTTAAAGTTGATAGACTTTCAAGTAGGTTACATTGTCCAGGAGAGTTGGGAAAGTTGGATGAAATTCTGAAGTCACCTGAAACCACTGGTTCTTAGTAAATTTTCAGAGCATCTGAGAGACCATAATAGGCAAAAAATATAGGTAAAAATTTGTTAAGATACATGTAGTTAGTAAAAGTGAATTGTGGTAACTTGAGCATGATCCCTTCTGAAAATACTGACTTAAGGTTGTATTTATAAGGTGGTAGCTCTGAAGGAATCTGAAGGACACTTTCAAAGATAATTGAAATGTGGTATCTCAGCTATTCCAAAAGACTCTTAATAGATGTGTTTCGTTAGGATGATGTAACCTGATCCCTGGCTGCTCAGACAATTTCTCTGCATACCTCCCACCAAAGGAGCAAGCTTTGGCCCTTGCTTCCAACCTCTGTAAGCTTCCTTTTTGTGTTTAAGGTTGCCCAGGAGTCCCTTGTTTGTCCATGCAGGCATCTTGACACTTTTGCCTGACTCCCTCCCTGTCGGGATGCATCGCTCCTGCAGTTAGAGTCAGTGATCCTTGAATATTAACCACCTTCCTTGGGCTTTCTCTCAGCCTCCAGGGTTTTATCCCATGCTACTCTCAAGCAGACTCGTGAAGAAGTCAAAGCCTGCTCTCCTAAAGTCCAGTACAGTGAGATTTCTGTGCACCCTCCTTGCTGCCTTAAGGATATTGAACTCCACCAATTCATTGCCATTGTAGCCAGGGTTTCCCTTGAGCATCACATAATTCCAGATAATGGAATTAAGACAAGTGAGAAAACAGAATAAATTGAGGAGTACTTTTGTGGAAAAAAACCCCAAACATCATAAAATAAAATAAAAACCCAGGGTAAATGTGTGGGGCTTTTTGGTTTGGAAAATCTCAGTATGAATGACACAATTCTACAGAATTCTACAGACAAAATCTGCTCATGTTGATTATTGTTCATTATCCAACAGAAAAAAAAATTCATCAGGCCATTTTCCTTTTTCTCCCTCTCTGCACAGAAATAAGAAAAAAAAAAAAAAAGGAGAACAATATTTACCACTGATACTAATACTTGCACTATAAAGCATTAGCCGTTTGTTCCTCACTAAGTTTACTTCACATAAGAGAGTATCATCCCATTTTTTCAGGTGAAGGAACAAAAGACAAGATATTAAGTGACTTGTTCAATAACAACAAACCTGACATCATGATGAAAGCAGAGTCAGATACAAGGCTTTCAGATTCCTGTTTTCAGAATGTGAGCAAATTTTCATTGTATCACTTTTTTTAAACTAATTATGTGGAGACTTTCTTTCCACAGAAAACATTGACACTACTCTAACTTGTTTGATCCCCTCTTGCTTGATCCCTTCTTCCTGCACAAACAGCCGCATAAATAGCTTTTAAACAATGTATTATTATCCTAAGGAAGTATTTGCCTGCTAACCAATACGTACTAACCTTAGAAATGCATATATATTTATAATAAATGAAGGGTAAAATTATAGTATTGAATTTTAGAGTATTCAGCTCCCAAATCCTTGCCTCACTTTAGACTTAGGTGTATGCCAGCTGTGTTTCTCTCTTCCCTGTACTCCAAAACACACAAATATTCTGTGCAGACTCACGCAGAAGTTCAGTTGCAGTCTGAACAGCTGACTAAGGGAAAGCCTACAATGTCTACTAGTAAAGGGAAACATACTCATGATGTATCAATAGAAAATATTTAGGGAATGCATTTGACCTCCTAGAATTTAAACATTCACTATTATGGACATAGAAGTTGTCTATCATCCATTTATTAATAAAGAGAATGATTAAAACAGAAGGAAGGAAGGGAGGAAGAAAGGAAAAATTAACAAGAAGACCTAGATTACAGTAGGAGAGAAGTCAAGACACTAATTAATCATGCCACCTCTGCAGTTCTTAATAAGAAATATTTAAAGAACATTTTTAGTCATCCAATATAAAAGTATTTCAATTTTCAGTTTACACATATAAAATTGTGCTGAAGAGTAAAGAAGAAAGAAAAAAACTCTCTTAAACCTAATTGTACATATTTAAATTGAACACTATTCCTACACAGGACCAGTGATGTAAATAAGCCTTCAGTAAATTCTTTCATGGCAGATTCAAAGACAAAATGAAATTATTTCATTTGGGAAATAAAATTCTTCTCAAAATAACTCGTTTTTAACTCTGGCCTGTTCTGTTAAAACCCAACAACTGGTTTTGTATCTAAACCTTGTTTATAAATGCATACAAAATTTTCCCACTGATCACTTGATTTTACAAATTTCTTCGTATTGAACCCTGTGCTCCTCTCCCACCACCCCTTTTCCAGTCACCCCTCTCCATTAAATGACTTTCTTCCACACCAGAACACACACAGGCATGAACCTGCCCAGCGGTTGCAGCTGAAATAATCTCAGCATAAAAATTGTTTTTCTTCTGTCAACTTGATCGGACTTTCTCAATGTGAAAAGGAATTAACTTTCCTTTGATGCTGAGTTTCTACAGGAAGCAAAAGACAGATTCTTTCTTTCTTCAGCTACGACACATCTTGTTATTTCCCCATGCCTCAAATTGTCTTTAAGTGAAAGCAAGAAACTGTCTTGATAGAATGATCTGGTTTTGACATGGGATTAATTACTTCCCAGACAATTTCTGCTGAACAACTTGTCATCCTTCTTTCCTCCAACATCTCTCCTGTGCTCTTGCCCACCTGATAATTCCTGGACTGTGATGTCTCCCTATAAGAAAATACCATATTTTTTTCAGTCTTCCAGTATTCCCAGTTCCTGGGGAAATATTCTAATATGACATGTACAGTATCTCTTTTGTAAAACACGTAACATTCTGAGCTTGAATCATAAAAGTTATTTGAAAGGCACTTTTAATCAAGAATATCTAGTTGAATTTAATGTAGTAGTAACTGGGTAAAACCTTATGGGCCTGAATTCTATAGGAAGTTATACTGTATAATCTACTGTTCCATTTTGTCATCTTAATTTCCAGTTTGGTTACAAATATAAATAATATGAAAGCTAGTTTCAAAAAAAAATACTTATTATTAAAAGGTAAATGAATAAAAGAGTACTGGAGGCAATCTGTCTAAAATTATTGCACATCTTTAAGTAAGAAAATATTTTACAAAATAAAATCAGTCTTCATGACCAATTTTCATATCTTCTGTGAATGTTAACTGAAAAATATAAAGAAACTTAATAAAATTTTATATGGTGGGGTTTTTTTTGGGGGGGGAGGGGAAAGACAGACTGTTATAATAATCTAGAAGTCTTATTTCTTTTTTTTTTTTATTTTTAACTCATTCTCTCTGTTCCCTTTACAAAATAAGTTGTTTCACAATGTAATGAATTATTTTATCCAATCAAGACTCTGTCTTCCCTGGCAGCGTAAGTTGAGTTCAGACTATTGAAGAAAAAGCCTTTCAAATTCCTCGGAGCAACATTTCACCTTTGCTCCTTGCTCTCATGAAAGAGTGGAGAGTAGAATCTGAGTAACGCTTTTCAGTGCCAAATAACCCCAACTACAAATCTCATTTTAGAGTCCCCCGGGGTGCCACTCATAAGGCAGAGTCCTTGACATCAAGGGTAAAAAGGAACTTGTATTTTGAGCATCACAAGAGTCCTCTTGTTGTTGATTGCTAGAAAGGGGGAGAGGGAGGTGAAGGAAGGAGGAAAGAAAAAGAAAAACAAAACAAAACAAAACAGAAAGAATTCTTAAAAAGCCTTCAGAGACTTTTAAGGAGCTTTGGGCTTTGAAAAATGAATAAAATATTGCATTTGAAATCCCTTTGTGTATTACAACAAAGAGATAAAAGTTTTTCATAAAATAAAAGTCTGGCAACTTCAGCAATTATATCCATGGAATTGCAACTTAAAAAGTGCCATAAATAAGAAAAAAAACCAACAACAAAAACTAAAAACTTGTAAAGCAAAGTTTGCCATCTGTGTTTGAAGGTTATTAGAATGTTCTTTGTTGAAAGATGAGCTTTTTCAATTAATGACTATGTAGATTTAGATCAGTAATTCCTTTCGTAATTATACTCTGTGTAAAGAAGGAATTAAATGCCTTGTAAGCATGTCCCATTCTATCAAAGTAGATTTGTGCAAAAACTGAATTAAAAAGATAGTTTATCAGTAGTGGTTCACATAATAGATATGTCAGTCATTGTATCCTGGGAGTCATAAGCAAATTCCAACTTGATTTTTACTTAATAATTAGATGAAATCCCTACTTTAAACATATATTTTTATCTGTCAGGTTGTGAATCTTCTTATTTATTAGGCTGAGGAAGAAGAGAATGAACGGAAGTATAGATTATCTTCTAATATGCTTTATTATTGAATTGGCCATAATTTTTATTATGCTTTGTGCTTTTATTGAAATATTTTCTGTTTACAGTGTTTAGTACTTGAATCTGAAATAGTATTTTGGAGCAGAATCAGCTGGATATTATCATCTACTTTTTTGTTGATTTAGGGTTTTTTACTGAATGAGAGAACATATTCCAAACAAATTTTTTCAGAAAAAACTGCAGGAGCTCGTATATACTCATCTTACAAATGCTGGCATATGCCTCACTCAGATGACTTTAATGGGGTTCAAATGAAACACCAAACTATTTATTCATCAGAGAAATAAATTAGTCTAAAATATTTACAGAACATAACAGAATCTGTTAAATAAAATACAGTTGCACTTGATCTTTTGGGACTTATTTTTCAGCCTGTTTCAAGAGATGGATTAATGTGAAAACTTTTTATAAATCTGTTCCCACTGATTTCAGCCATCATGAGTGTCGCTAGAAAACAATAAAATGTGAGGTGTTTTCAGGAATAGATGGATACAAACAGTGTATAGACAAACTGGATATTAAACTGCATTTGTTACCAAAATAATAGAAATAAATTATCTTTAGCGTTAATATTAGCTTTTACTTCTCTGTTACCATACTACTTGCTTCCTTTCCTCTTATTATCTTTTCTTTTATCTGGTAAATTTGGCACTTGTTAACTAGAATCAGTGTCTATTTTTTCCCCCAATGCTTTAATACATTGCAGAACTTGAGAGTTGGATACTGAGGTGTCAGCAGAAAGTCCTGCAGTCTGGACTGTTGCAAGGCATCAATTAGTTTGCTTCTGTCTGTATTTCTGTTTCCCTCACATATTTTTCCCTGCATGATTAGAGGGATCCTGAGAGTCCAAAATCCTTTATCTATATGCAGTTATTTGTCATAGGAACAAAACCATTAAGCTTTTTAGCACAGTCAATGAAATATAGAACGTAATGGATCCCAATTCTTCCCTGAGAACACTATGTACTGTGGCCATTAATTTACTTATAAACAAAATCTGTCCTTTTTTGCTTCTTTCCCATAGAGAGGGGGGGTGTGCTGTATTCAATACATTTTGAAAGAAACATTTAACTACTATTTTCTGTTCAATTCCTAAATCCTAGATTGAAAATGTCACTAGTTACAGAATAATGAGACCTGCTTACCATGAACATGCAGAAAGAGTCTCACTGCATTTGTTTCCTAATACTAACATTGATTAGCCACTTTGATATGAAAATAAGTCTAGAAGCAAGTAATTTTACGCAGATACTCTGTAAAGGACTGGCAGACTGGGAAGTCTTTTGACAACTAAGATTTACCTCATCTTCACACTCTTGTACTCTGAACCTTTTGTTTCCCAACCATCTCAAACATCAGCACTATTTCAAGGGGTTTTTATCCTATTTTTTAATAACAAATCATTTTAATATGTTCTGCATATCAGCTGTCTCAGAATTTCAGTATTCTCCTATTCTCCACACCTGTTTTGATTCTTGCTTATTTAAAAAGTAATTTTTTTTCCTGGTGAAAACCAAAGAGTAATGAGGAAAAACTAAGTTATGGAATAACAAGTATAGTGATGTTATGAATTATTTAAACTGGTTAAACCTGTATTGACCAGTTAATGAGTTTTATATTATTTTAAACATTTTTAGAACTCTGCACGATCTCCTAGCCAACACAGAATATGCTGTCTTTCATAACATTCTTGAAATTATTAAAAAATATTTAATGCACTACATGTTGGCCTAAATTCTAATATGAAAAGACAGACATTGTTATGAGTTTATACCAGCATCATGTGAAAAAAGATATGTAAAATGATTTTTTGGCTGCATAAATAAAAATAGGTATAGAAGATAAAGAAATACTAATTTCTAAAATCAGCAATTGAATCTCCTGAAATGGAAACAATACTGTATTCTGATAATAAAATAGCATTAATATACAGCTTTCTCTGTCAGCACTTAAACGCCAAAACACTTATTGAATGTTTGGGGTTTTTTTTGTTTTTTGGAGTTTTTTTGTAATCTAATAATAAGGGACCATTTGAGTAAAGCTGTACCAGGATTTAACTGATGGCAATGTCAAAAATATCACTTGTCTTTGCGCTTGCATTAATTAATGTTTCATTAGAATCTTTGTGTTGGTTTCAGTTTCTGGATGGATAACATGAGCCTGATGAAGTGATAAACAATTTTTCATCAGTTCTACTCTTTCTCCTCAGAGCCCTCTAACCAGCATTACATGACTGATCACAACTCCTTCGATAATGACTTTATTTTCACCCAGTGCTTGCCTGAAAAATATCATTTTGGCCTGGCTGATAATATCTGCTTAAAGCATACCGAAAATTAATTTACTATAGGATTCAGCAGTAGAATAATTTCCTGAATTTGGGCTGAGAACATGCAAAATAGTTACTAACAGTTAGCAATTCCATGAGAAAATTAGAGAATAGGACAAATATCCTTACTAAGTGAAAAGGACAAGGGACTAGCCTTTCCTGGGAATAAATACTCATTCCCTATTCTGAGTCTGTACAAAGCCAGTTAAAATGTATTAATTTCACAAACAAGAGTTGCAAATTCATTGTAAACTACTGCACTGAGGTTTGAATTTCTTTTGCACTTTTCCAAAGTTTCTTCCGTAAGGTCCATTCTATTCAATTTCATCAGTGAATAAAGCCTTCACTTTTGTATATTCACCTAAAAACTTAAGAATAAGCATTTTTCCAAATATCAAAAACTTCCAGCCTGCAAAGAATTTGACTTGCCTTTCAGTCCAGTGTGACTCATATTTGATTTCTTTGGCATCTGTGGAGCTGCAGTGTCATAACTGTGATGTAAGGGAGATCAAACTTGAGCTTCCTGCTCCAGTGACAATGTACATCTCAGTATTTTTGCCCTCACACTATCAGTTTTATTTATAACTGTATATATTAACAATAATAATGACCTCTAAGTTTAGGTCAGCCATTTCCTAGCAGCTAATCACTTCAAAGATGCTTTTCAGAGCACTAACTAGAGTAACTAACCTCAAAACAGTGCAAGGACAAACAATAGTATTTCTGAATTTAAAAAAGTAAATACAGGAATAGTAAAACTCTGAACATAAAGGAACTTGCCTAATTTAAGAGTCATAGAGATTGACCCATATTTTTACTGGTGGCCACTCAGTACACATTTGTAACAAACTAATTATTGCTATTGACAAAAATGCACCTGTATTCTTTCCACTTAGCAACTTGTATTTTTTTTGTACACATATTTTATCTGACATCTGAAATATCACCCAGGATAAGCTTTGTGGAAGCAGACATAGTTCATAATGTAGTGAAGCCCACCAAAATATAAAGCTATACACTATACTTTCCAAACAAGTTTAAATATGTGATCTCAGATAAAACATGAAAACCCACAGAATAATGCTTCTCCATGAAATGCAGAGGTGATGGGCAGAGTAAAGAAAATAAGCCACGTAATGGGGACATTTTTAGGTCTGCTCAGTAAATCCAAGCCTGGCAATGGTCACCACAGTTAAGATCCAGGGCAAGACCCCAAGGAAAGTGATTAAAGCTGTGAGCACAGCAAGGCCAGGGCAGCAATTGTTACTAAATCAGAATGGAAATTTTACTGCTGGAGGGATTTTCTTTTCAAGAACGAGATCAGTTGTCCCAAACATGTTAGAAAAAGAATTTTAAAGAGATTGGATGAAGGTCACTAGAAACTGCAAAATCAAAATAGAAAATGAGATCTCCTTCTTTTTAGTCTTAAATGAACAGTGACACTGAAGAATCTATAAAAGCTTTGTGCATGCCAGATGCATCAAGACAAAGAACCCCATGTTAACACCAGATGAAAGCTATTTCTATGAAAGGAATTAAACAAGGAGTTGTTTATTTTTACTAGGTCTATGAAATCTGTTTTATACTGCCTTTCTCACTCTTGAAATAGCTTCCCTAGATGATAATAAAATTTAAAATTCGAAAACACATTTGGAATCTAATGTAGGATTTTTGAGGGGTTTGGTAGAGTATGTTGTGGGGTAGATTTAATTAGGAGATTTCATACCAGTCACTTTATTGAAGGCATTATATGAGGAATATTATGTCTGATGGGTCTCTTACTCAAAAGGTTAATAAGTATGAATCCTAGTACTTAATAAATCCAAACAAATGGAATCCACGTTAGAATTACAGAATCATATTCATTGAATTTAATCTGGGTTGCAAGGGATCTCAGGAATTCCCTAGCTCAAAGCAGGGTCAGCTATGAAGTTAGACCAGATTGTTCTTGCCCTGGCAAGAATAATATTCTCATCTCAAAGACTATCTAGAAATCCAGATAGCTGCTGGAAAGATTGATCAAATGTATCTAGTTGATATCATGATTGTTTGACTGTTTATGGCATCTGGCAAAAGAGAACATCAAAAACTACAGTTTTAAGTAGCTTATAGCATGTGAGCAACAGCTCACACTACCTAAATGAAAGCCTGAATGAAACATCAATTTCATTTTTTTTTCAGTGATAAAAAGCTATGAGCGTGAGACTTAGACGTGGCAGTCTTTAAAAGACAACAGTTCCACCCAAGAGCTGTGATTGCTATGTGAAGGTACACTTTTCATTGATAAACACCAGTATATTTGGTTTCTATAGAAAAATAAATCTATAGCATCCTCATTAATAAAACTAAATAGTGTTGTGTTTACAAAAAAAAACCCTCAGATATTAAACAGGAAAAAAACCAATTATTATTATTTTCCTTTGTAATTTACATTAATTTCATGTCCTCGCAGTTTAATGGCTTGGGAACCAGTTGTAATAAGTTAGTACTTTCAGCATTATGGCAGAGAAATGCTTCTAGAATATTTAGGTTTTCAGTTAGCTAACTAGTTTCTTTAAAACAATATGTAGCTGAATGGCTAAATTGCAGTCATCATGCCTACATGGACAAATCTCAAATAGGCATTTACATTTCTGAAGATTATTTTCTTTGTGAAAATAATTTTAAAAAACAAATGTTCAGTTTGCCTGAGGTATTGGAAATCTTGCTGACCTTTTACCTTGTTTTCAGTCCCATAGGAATCCCACTTTTCTGGTTGGAATAATTTTCAGTTAATTTGCTTTCCTTGATTAACGTGTTTTTATTTATTTTAGAAAAAACCATAAAACTAGGTTTCTAGCCATGTTTGTTAATTTAGATTTCTTGTCATTTTTCCTCAGCTGAGGGCACTAATCCTTGTGTTTTACACAAACTACAAGTCAGTTTCATCCGGCCTACTTGAATTCCAGCAGCTTTACCTGAATGTGTATTAAAACTGAAATATAAAGGAGAGAAGGGGGAGGTCTGCAGCCTGTTGAGTTTTGCTACAGTGCTGCCACAAATATTTAAACAGTGGGGGAGATTAACTTCAATGGGGAGTGGGGAATTGAACAAATTTCTGTAAATCCCACATGTATATCCTTTGATGTTGCAAGGTGTGTTTCATTCAAGTTGAAAAACACTTCGAGATCTTCAGATAAAAGGAGCTACAAAATAAAAAGTGATGGTGTTATTAGTGTATGTATTCCAAGTCCCTCTAGGACAGCTGCAAAATCCACAAGCTGCAGTTTGTGTTAGAGTCTCTAACCATAGATAAATCGTCTATCTTTGAATTAGTGGATTAAAGAAACAAAAGAAAAACAGAATCTTTTCCATGTATTTGAGTCTTTTTTTACTCCCTCATGTATTATGTATTATACAGCATGTACATGTGCTTGACATTCCAAGTTACTCATAGTTAATGAATAATATAAGCATAAAACATCACAACTTTAATGTTAGGATTGTAAAGTGGTTTACATTAAGACACCACGCAATGTTCTCATTCTAGGAAAAAGTTTACATTGTTTGAAAAAAAAGCAGAGACTGGAATTACATACATGAATTAGACTTTATACAACATTTGCTCTAAGGAAACATCTGCTCACATGACGTCCCACGTTTTTAATCTCTACTGTAAAAATACACTAGGACTGCTATTTCCATTATTTTATTGTCAGAGTGCCCCTTAGACCCATACTTCATCTCCTTCCTCTCTGACATAAGAGGTTAAGCATTTTGATACTGTAGTTACTCTCTATTGTATCCTCTGTGAACTACATTTATATTTATTGCCTTGTAAATATTACATGCAGCAGAAAAGTATTAAAAAGATATAAGGTTTTTAGAGATACGCTGAGGTTCTAATAGCAGTAAACTAATCACAAAACACAGACACAATCCCAGGAATGAAAAATGGCTTTCAAATAAGGTTTGTAGAAGACTTTATTACCATTCCTGGGTTTTTCAAGCATTTTGTTTGTTTGTTTGCTTTAGTTCCTCTGTTTTGTTTGGGTTTTGGTTTTTTTCTACAAGGTTTTCTTGGATTTTGTTGTTGTTTTTGGGAGGGTTTTTTTAAGATAATTCTGTAAATTGGAGCATTAACTTCTTTTGCAATCAGATTTAAATAGTGCTTGCCATCTTGCTTTAATATTTTTCTTTTAGTAGTGTAAATGTCATTTCTCAGAAACAAATAGCCAGAACGAAAGGAAAGTATTACATAGTTGGATGGCATTTAGAAGCATGTGAATAAACAAAGTCCATTGTAATTATACCAGCGGTATAATTTTGACTGCCCTGCTCTGCCTTCTGTAATTAGTTTCAGAAGTAAATATTGTTATATTCAGTAATGAAATGAAGTGGAAGAGTTGAGTTTATTAGAGATTAATAAAGTCTATGAGCATTCCTAAAAAGCACTGAACCCTTAAGTATAGATTATAGGTCAGAACACACTGCCAGTGCTTCCTCGCAAGGGAAGAAATTGAGTACACTATATCTATTAACTACAAAAACAGTGAATAGAGTGCTGTTGAATGTTAATGGAAGATTTTAACAAATTACACCACTGAAAAAGGTGTGTGGCATTTTTATTACAACATTCAAATGTATTTTTGAGTCTTATAACTGAGATCTTTTAGGAAAAAATCCACAGCTCTCATTACTGAAATTCATTACAGTAATATGTGCTTTTTTTAGTAGTATTTCTTATTTATAAAGACATTGCAATGTAATTCTCTGGAAATAAAAAAATCTAAACTATATTACCAAACTATATGAAACCCTTACATTTGAAATTATGATTCCTTCTACTTAACCACTTTCTAAAGGGAAGTGTCAGCTACTGTAAATATGTTTTCACAAATGGTAGACTGAATAAAAAAGCAATAACGTTATTGTGTAAGCTGAATATACATTACTGCGAGCCTTGATCACTACAGCATAAAGAGCAAAAGCAAAGGAAGATGGGTATCCAGTAGGAAGAAGAGAACTTAGTGATATTCTTGCTTCTTCATGAGCTGGAAAATGCTTTAAGGTGCTCTTTAAAGTCTCCTCTTCAGTTTCTGCCTTTAATTATTCTGGTTCCTGTAGTCAATTTCTCCCTATTGACATAGCTTATTTCCAGACAATTGCTTAAAGTTTTCAAAGAATCGCAAGGAAATTGCTCTGTTCTCTTTGAATGGGTAACCCAGAAAGGAGCCTTTTAAACAAATGTTCATTTTCTCACCTTTTCCTACCTTGTATTGTACAAAGTATGGAAACATTAGGTAATATACATGTTGCAAATCTAACATCACACAGACCATTGGACAAAATCTAAGGCTTGACCTTCAGTCTCTTGTACTGTCTTCTAAATTAACTTTGTGAACCTTAGCTGATCACCCAGCTCAAATGTTAAACAACAAAACTTGTCAACTACAGGACTTCTTATGTTGCAAAACCATTTATGTTTCAGAACTGTTAAGTCACAGTTTCTCTGAAAAATAAAAAATACCAAACCCTCTAACAAGTAAACGAACAGAAAAAATCATGTTAGTTGAAATTATGTTTGATCCAATGACCATTAAAATCACTAGAAAAATTGTTGTGATAGCAAAAGACATTGGAAGCAACAGCTCTATTGACTCTTTTGCCTGACAGAAATGAAAGATATTCATACTTAAGTGCATCATCTAGCAACATTCTACCCCAGAAGACTCACATTCTAGTATTAGATGAGTGTAGTTTATTAAATTACTATCCAGAAAGAAAACACCTTATCTTAACACTTTGAGATTATTTTCAGAAAATAAAAGAGAATGCAATGTTTTTCCTTGTACTCTTCCACTCATTCAATTAGAAATGTCAAAACCAGAGATGGATTCAATTGGTTTGAGTGGGGTTTTTCAGTAACAGTATTTTTAAAATGTTGGTAGCAGAAAATTTGAAAATTAGCAATAGCATTATTTCCTATGAAAATGTAAAAGTTAACGGGTAATAGTTCTTCTAGTGGACTCAGCAGTGTTAGGTTTATGGTTGGACTCAATCTTCCTAAAGGTCTTTTCCAACCTAAATGCTTCTGTGGTTTACTGATGCATCTGGAATGACTGAACAGCTCGGTGCTGTCACAAGTAGAACAGTATTTTTTTGTTGTTGTTGGATTTAGGAGTGATAAACCTCAAGGACAGAACTACATCATGCAGCGACATAAATTTTAGATCTTATTTCTAAGCAGGATAGGTCTAGCAGAATAAATAACTGTTTGTGTTTCAAAATCCACTCCCACAGTGTGTACAGAACACACATTCACACTGAAGAAGGTCCCTGCTGCTCCAGTCCAGCACTGGGGAGGCAAAGGAGCAGGATGATCACTCTCATCAGTCAGTGTTAATGAGTCCTGGCTGGCAAACTGGTTTCTGTGCATAACAAACCCACCTCAGACTCCCCTTGATGGGACTCTGAAAAGCAGAAGATGTTAGAGGCTTAGTGTTCACAATGATCCAGGATAATCCCTTTACTGTCTTGGTACCTAAAGAAGAATAGCTGTTTTTCCTGGCTGTTAGCAGCTTCTGGGGCTGCTCTCAATTGCCTTATTAAGATGTAAAACTGTAACAATTCCTTCTCTATTTCCTTCCTGAGCATATACAGACACAACTCAGATCTCCCAGGTATGCCTCTCCATAAAAGTTTTATGAGATTTTGGTTTTTCTGCTTTCTCTGTCAGTACTGGAACTATCTAATGAGTCAGAGGTAGGTAAATGTAGTCAAAGTCTGACTTATCCGAGCGGTGCCTTCATATAGGTGTAACCTTATGACATCAATTCAGTACAAGATGTCAAATCTGCTTGTAACTAACCTCGAAGTCACAAGTGAATTCAATCAGATGTGAAGAATAGAGGAAATAGCCTGCCAGTTTTTGGTGGTGATTAACATGTTGGTTCTAGCTGAAATGTATAACTTCACCGTAGAAAAATCTGATTTGAATAATCTGCTAGTTATCTCCTCTTCCCAGCTAGAGTCTGCAGCATGAGCACTAATGCCTTTAAGTCACCCAGTGCTCTGCTGACCTAGTGGTTGATGCTAAGAAGCTTGCAAGAATTGCAACAAGAGGGGATTATTAAATTCAAGAAATTATAATGGTTCAAAATGGTTTCAATTCAAGCATCCATCTACCTTTCGAATGTAAACAGGCTAAGTTGCAAAATGCTGTTCTGATATTAAAAATACAGTGATTTAACTCAGAGGATCACTCATAAATATACTGAGTACATAGCATATACACCCTCTTCCCTCAACAGCTTTCATGATCATAAGTTCCTCCCTGCACCTATTTTGTCAATATTCTTAACAACAGAGACTCACAGATGTAGAAATATACCTTCTATTCTTCTAACAAGTATCACATAAAAAGGATTTGCCTTTATCCAACCCCTTCTAGTTTTCATACAGAAAGGAAAATAAAAACAAAATCTCAGACTCATTAAATTTAAATACCTTTTTCCTTAAGAGAATACCGCTTCGATATAACATAACAATAATATAGGTACTTGCTTGAGCCACCATCACATTTATTTATTTATTTATCCATCAGTGGTGAATATATGTTTGCTTTGTGCCTGATTGGACATAGGACAGATACTAACCCAATACTTCTGAACTGGTGAATGGAAGTTACTGGACATTCTGTCTTATGTCTTTCTTCCAATAATTGTCCTTCCGGACACGCTTGGAGATGCACCATACTCATTAAATAAGAAAATATAGTAAATACCAACTTGCACCCCTACATTCACACCTTCAGCCAAATTAGATGCTATTCACAGCCATTAATTACAGAGCAGAATTTCTATATTTGAGACAAAGTATCTGTGCCAGTGCATCTGTTCGCTTGTCTTGAAATTCATGATTTGTATTTTCTAATACAGATTCTAGTACGATAATTCGAGAAATTGATTGCACTCAGAAAGCACAATTGTACATCAAGGAAACATGCCATGTTGGACTAGCTCTTTGGACATGATGGAATAGCTAGTAAAGAATTTGGTAATACCCCATAGAATAAGAATTTGAGTGATGGCTGGTCTAAAGCCAGGAAAATATATTGGACAGGAGGTGGTTCTTAAGGGAGAGAAGAGAAAGGAAATTGTAAAAATGAAATGCTGTTTTAATGGTTGATATTCAACTAGCAATCTCCAGGTTTTGAAATTCTAACAAAGACTTGGTGGGTGTCTCTGAATGGAATTGCAATAAGTTTCCAGAGTTTTTCACACTCTGCTCAGGGCATGATGTAGAGGAGCATGAAAGGTTACCAGAAGGTTTTTATTACTATAAAGCTCCATTCTAGACAACAAAAAAATCTTAGTATTAATGAGAGTCACATAACACTTAATATCTTTTGTTTCTTTAGCATTACAAGGAAACTTCCAGTCAAGTTCTGAATTTCTATTATCTTTTCAACTACCGTTCTTGTGTACCCTTCCACCAGAGCATGAAAAAATAAAAGAGCTTATTTCAATTGAGTTCTTTGTAAGTTTTTTTCTTCAGTCAGAATTAATTTTTTCCTTCTCTGTGAAATATCTTCCCACTGTCCAGTTAAATCATTAATTTGATCTGCTATTCAGATATCATTACGATGTTCCTTATAAAAAATGTTTTCAATCATAGATTGATTTTAGCTTTTATTAGCGGTAGTCCATAATCTAGGAATGTTTTGTTTGTGTTTAATTATGTGAGGCAGTACAGGGTCTCCACAAGACAGTTTCAGTGTTAAAGATGAAGGAATTCTTTTGTCCATTCATTATTACTTAATTTCACAGTTTGGCTTTCTAATTGAATAAGTCTTTGCTATTACTAAGAACTTATAGAGAGACTATAAGCTCTCCAGGCTTCCAAAGAAATCAGTAATTTGATCCTGAAATCCTGTCTCTACCAGCAAGTCACATGTAAGTTAATAAAATGAAATTGGTGCAGGGGCTGGAAAACAAGTCTAATGAAGAGCGGCTGAGGGAACAAGGGTTGTTTAGCCTGGAAAAGAGGAAGCTGAGGGAAGACCTTATCGCTCTCTACAAGTACTCTGCAACTAAGAGGTTGCAGAGAGGTGGATGTTGGTCTCTTTACCCAAATGATAGGTGATAGGACAAGAGGGAATGGCATCAAGCTGTGTCAGGGGATTGGACATTAGGAAAAAAGTCTTCACTGAAAATGTTATAAAGCACTGGAACAGGCTTCCCAGGGAGCTGGTTGAGTCACCATCCCTGGAGGAGTTTAATAGGCTAGGTAGATGAGGTGCTTGGGGGACATGATTTGGTAGTAGACAGGTACGATTGGAGTCGATGATCTCTAAGGTCTTTTCGAACCTAATGATTCTATGATTCTATGACATCTGTAAGACCCTTGACATGGTCTCCCACAATGTCCTTCTCTCTAAATTGGAGAGATATGGATTCGATGGGTGGACTTTTCAATGGATCAGGTATGGGTTGGAAGGCTAGTGGTCAACAGCTCAATGTCCAGATGAAATGTGGTGTTCCCTCGGGGTCCCTGTTGGGCCAGTACTGTTTAACATCTTCATTAACAACAAAGACAGTTGAATCTGATTCAGTGCGCCCTCAACAAGTGTGCAGACAACAGCAAGTTGAGTGATGTGGTTGACATGTCTGAAGGACCTGGACAAGCTCAAGAAGTGGGCCCATGTGAATCTCATGATGTTCAATAAGGTCAAGTGCAAGGTCCTGCACCTGGATCAGGGCAACCCCCTATAACAATGTAGGCTAGCAGATGAAGGGATTGAGTAGCCCTGAAGAGAAGAATTCAGCGGTGCTGGTGGATGACAAGCTCAACATGAGCTGGCAATGTGTGCTTGCAGCCCAGAAGGCCACATGTATCCTGGGCTGCATGAAAATAAGCGTGGCCATCAGGACAAGGAAGGTAATTCTTTCCCTCTACACTGCTCTGGTAACACCACACCTGGAGTACTGCATCCAGCTCTGGAGTTCTCAGCACAACAAAGACATAGACCTGTTGGAGTGAGTCCAGAAGAGGACCTCAGAAAGGACCAGAGGGATGGAACATCTCTCCTATGAAGAAAGGTTGAGAAAATTTGCGTTATTTAGCCTGGAGAAGAGAAGGCTCTGGGCTGACCTTATAATGGCCTTTCAATACTGGAATGAGGCTTATAAGAAAGATGGGAACAAACATTTTTGCTGGGCCTGTAGTGACAGGATAAGGGGTGATGGTTTTAAATAGAAAGAGGCTGTATTTAGACTAGATGTTAGGAAGAAATTTTTTACAATAAGGGTAGTGAAACACTGGAACAGTTGCCGGGAGAGGTGCTAGAAGCCCCATCCATGGAAATATTCAAGGTCATGTTGAATGGGGCTCTGAGCAAGATGATCTAGTTGCTAATGTCCCTGCTTACCGCATGGGGGTTGACTAGATGGTCTTTCATGGTCTCTTCATATCCAAACCATTCTGTGATTCTATGATTTTATATGGAATATTCTTTAATACTGTCTTGAATACATTCTGGACAAAAACTACTGAAATGTAAATTATCAACTTCATTTTATATAGAAAGGAGAGTGTCAAAGTGGAATTTGAGCCAGGTATCACTGCAGAGAGAGAAATGAAAACATAAAAAATTAAACAGGAAATTAAAATCACTGAGGTAGTACTTTTCATTGGTTCCAATGTATTTTTAATTCTTATTTTAAAAAGGAGTATAAGATAAAATGTCCTCCAGTCTTAAGCAACAGTAGAACATGGAAGCTTGCTCTGGGCTTCAGTAATACCGTCTTAAAGGTGTGTACACACACTCACGTAAACACACACACACATAGACGCACACAAAATCTACCGCTTGCTCTAATGAAATTTCCCTGTAGGTTTTTCTGTGCAGAAGAAATCTTTTGCCTTAATACAGTACCAGCCCATCATTTCCAGCCATAATGAGCTATTTTACTTTGTATCCTGTTGTTGAAGATGTTTTTGTGAGAATCTTAGCTCTTCCATATGGATAAGATTTTTTATGATTTTCATTCTTCATTAGCTTAAAGGTCATTATCCATTCTAGTTATTTTGCCCATAGCTTTTTTTTTTGTTTTCATGCAACTTTCCAGCCCTTCATTGACCTTTGAAAAACTTATGAAAGTTACGGTAATTTTTATCTGAATTTGTAGGCTTTGAAGCATAACAGTCTTCCATCATAAACTCGTAACTTAGCCTTTAGGAATTGTGAATCAAACATATTCCTGTTTAAAACAAGTTGAATGCAGAAATGCAATTATTAAAGAAATGTGAACTAATTTAAACCTAGTTTGAGGCGCTAACCTTCCCATTCATTCAGCCACTTTGACTGGATAAGTGCTGACTTAATTTTTTGTTGCCTGTCAGTACAAAAGTATCCCATCAATATGCAATAACTTGAAGAAAAGAATTGATGTACTGTGCTGTTGGGCAGAAACAATAGAGATTGCTCTCTCTGAATTCAAATTATTTTGCAGTTTCTGTGTTATGGTGCCCATTAACTTAAATGAGAACATTTTGTAATGCCAAGTACATAACAATATCAGCTTCAGAGTTCTCAGTGTGTGATTTTGGTTTTGGTTTGTTTTTCTTTTAAATGTTGCTGTACCTGGGGATTTCTAATCACAGGTGCTACATGTGTTAATATGATGTCATTTTAAAATTCCATTATGTTGGCAGGTCAGCTTTCAGTTACTGTGAAATAGAAGCAGGGGTGTAATCCAAAGTATTTACAACTGTGTTTTGTTTATGTATAATAAGTAAAGTCAAAGCCAACAATTAATAAGTTAATAGTTACGATACCTCAGAAAATTTAAAAAAAGACAAAACCAAAATTTCCTTTTTCTTCTTTTGCCTCTTAAATCAGGGTTCACAAGACTGATAGATCACAGAGCAGATTCTACCCATGTTTACTTGCTAAAAATGTGAAGTAAATATATTGGCTTGAATAGGGGAGCTTTTTTTTTTTTACTGAGATTTTTAATCATAGAATGTATAGCGATTTGGGGTTTTCTTTCATCTCCTTTTTCTCTCTAATGTTGAATGCAAAGCTCTTTTGGGAAATCCAGCTGATCTACAGAAGATTATTTCAAGTAACAACAAAAATACCATATGTCACTTTCTGCTGTGCTGACAAAAGCAAATTCTAGTCAGAAAGGCAAAGACCTTAAATGAAGGAAAAGTCAGCTACATGATCAAAAGGTTAGTGCAGTTAAATGAATTTTACTCAGTTCTAATATAGTGCAATATAGTATAAATCCACTTTTCACATCCAGCAAATGGCCAGAAAGCCCTTGCCACCAAAATCCTGGATGGAAAAGTTTTTCGATATAGCAATTTCTTCACTTTCTGTGGCTAGATGGGACTATAGAGAAAAAGCAGTAAGAAAAAACATAGAAGCCATTGTGTTAAGAATATTTTCTTTGGTCCAGAAGGATTTTTGAAACTTCCAGGTCAGCAAATATTACATGATGTCCGTTAATATAATCCCCTTTTACACTCACCTCTTCAAGTAAATCTTTTGAACAGCTCTTACAAGGTGTCTGGGAAACCGATGAATGTAAGATGAATTAGGTCACAGTTATGCTTTTATAATGATGCTGACAATGCTTTTTACCTCCTTGTATTGGCAGTCAGTTTATTTTCACCACCTCTCAGACAGAGCTTTTGTTCTTAACAGCTGTCAATGATGTGACAGTTCATAGAGTTTGGGGGAAATAGGCAAGTTTCCTCCAGTGGATTACCAACAAGGAGAAAAAGAATACTCATAATGCAGTTTTTAAATAATATCATGGCAAAATAAATGTTCCTTGAATATCCTTATGGCTTATGAAATTACAGCAAAAGAGTTAGCCACCGAGCTAAACACAAATCAAGAAGTCATCATATGAAAAAAAGATCAGTTAACATTTGCTTTTACTATTAATACTCTAATAATCCTAAACTTGCAAATTTAGAGATTCATGACTGAGAAAAACCTGGGGCCCAGGGAGGTAAATTGAAAACATAAAACTATGTTTTATGTTTATGTATAGGTATGAGACTGAAGGTGCAAATGAAGTTCTGACTTTGATAGCTTAACTCTGAGTATTGGGGAAAGAAAAAGAGTGGGTGTAAAGGAGAGGACTGACTCTAATTTGCAATTCATTCTCTACGCTGTTTGCCCTTGGTAAACATCTGTATGTGTATTGCACTTGGCTGATGTTAATATGCCTCATAGTTGGTTGCGCTGTGTTTCAGATATGTGACCAAACCAGAGTCTTAAATATTGTTGATCTGTGTTTTCATAACATCAAAGCCTATTTCTCACTCTGCTCCCCCAAGAAGTAGAAGTTTGGAGGGGACACAAGCAGGATAGCTGACCCCAACTGACCACCTCATGCCCCGTGATTTTATATTGAGCAATAAAACTGAGGAAAAGTTTTTCTAAAGAAGCTACTGCTCACAGTTTACCTGGACATTGGTCTGCTGGTGGGAGGTAATGCATACTGAATTGAGATTTATTTTTTGCTTAGGTTGAGGTTTTTTTACTTATTTTAAGTTGTTAGTCTATGAGATTTTCTCTCTTTTGCCCTTCCACCTCTCCCTCACCCTGCTGCATGGGAGTGCATAAGCAGCTCTGTGTGGGATTTCCCACTGGCTGGGGCTGACCTATTACAGCATGAAAAACAATAAATGCTCTTCTGGGAAGGTCTAGAAGTTCATGCAGTAATATCAGAACATTCTTCATCATATCTCTTTAGTCTTTCACAGACAAAACAATGCTAAGACTATTTTTTTCCAGATGTCAAAATGAAATTTACTTTTCATCTAAAAGAATATGGTCATCCCAGCCATTGTTTTCATCACAGCTGTCTGCAGAAAAGACAGGTTTACAAACGAGGTGTAGTGACAAAGCTCTGGGAAAGTCAATCAGACTGTGCTAGATGAGACACACGGGAAATACAACGTCAAAGCTACGATAAGGAGAGCCAGTCGTACCCTGAGAAAAGAAAGTTGTAATGCAGTATATATTAGATAGGACCCTAAGGTAAATGGTAACTTAGAGGGGAAGTTAGGTGCCTAAACAATAGGTCTAGAACCCTTTCAGAGATATTCACAGAGGCCGGTATGGAGGACATGGGATCTACAGGAAATGTTACATTGGAGTGTCAGGTATAAGGTAGACTCTCTTAAAATGATTCTAAAATGGCCTGAGACACTCTTTTTTAGCGATCAAATCACTTCCTGAGTTTCCATTGCACCAGAAAGATTGATGTAAGAAATGCCTTCTACTTAGATTTCCTCTATGCATAGAATCATAGAATCATAGAATCATAGAATCATAGAATAACCAGGTTGGAAGAGACCATCGAGTCCAACCATTCCTATGTCTTTTTCCATGTAAGAATGAGAAAGTGTGAGACAGGCTTGTGTTATGCTCATTCCAGGCTAGGTATAATGTATTTCACCTTAGTGAAAACAGGTAACCCAAAAAGCATAATATTATTCTTGAGGTTATAGTCTACATGAACCTTCTCTAGTGAGACAATGACCTATCTCTCCCAGCAGACCTTCCAGAAGAACTACAAGTCAATGCACAGCTTGAAAACTTGTGTATGGTCACAGCTAACATTTCTACAGTCTGAGAAAGCTGCTGTATTACTAATTTCATAAGCATTTTATTATGTATTAATATGCAATAAAATACTTGACATACTTTTGACAAGTTCTATTGTAAAGAAAAATTGTGAAGCTAAATACTTAAGTATTATTTACAATATCAAGTAGAGAGATTTGAAGCCATATACATTGCTACAGGACCAGGAAAAATATGTTTTCATTGTAATTTACATAAGTATGTAGCCGCTGCCTCAAGAAAATCATAAAAAGAACACATAAAGTATTCATATTTTTACTTAAAATAACATTAAAAATGAATGTATCCTCATTATGTTGGCTCATTAATATTTTCAATTTATTCATACTGTATTCTCTTACTTTTAGCTTACATTTTATTATTTAATAATTTCCTACCAAACTTGAAATTTCCTTTTCACCAATCTAAAACTCAATGAAGTTGACAAGCAGATGAATTTTAAGTTATTTTTAATCAAGCGTGTCTCTTTCATGTTCTCCAGGCAGAGGGACATATTAAAATATATAAATTCTTAACACGCTAAAATTGGATGTGTAATTGGGATTAATTTTAGATATACTTCAACAAAGTATAATGTATTTTGCCATTTTTCAGATGTAAGTCAGCATAGTGTATAGATACACGTTCATTTAAATCAGCTGGTGAGCAATGTGGCTCATTCCCTGGAGCTGTGACATTTTATGCCACTTAGGTAAAACAATCTAAAAGCACCGAGTCTCTGTGAGCAACTCTGGCATTTAGCTGACCAGGAATATACAGAGTAAGCAAACAAAAACTGTGAGGTTTGTGTTTGACCCCAAGGTTTCTTTAAAAATGAAAACATCCTGTATTCCACAGCAGAAAAGCAAACCCAAGATCTTTCTTGTGGAAACTCAGTGGACATTTCCTTCATTTTCTCCCTTAGATTTTAAAGTTTGAAGCTTTGTCTCAGGGCTATGACTTGCAAATAAAAGCTAAACACAGATTATACTCAGTTCACTTGGAAAATGATACAGTATGCCTGTCTTTATTCAAGATTCATTTCATTTTTGTTGACAATACTTAATCTAAAATGTCTGAGGGGAAAAAGAAGGAAAATATGAAGGAAAATATTTGCAAACTATTTGGACAAAGTTACATCAAACAATGTCTCTGTTTTCCCTTTAAACTGATGTACTTTAGAATGGAGAACTGCTTCATTCTAGGCCAATGTGAATAATTCTATTTCACATAATTTATTGAATGTGCATAAGTTGTGCTTAAGCCTTTCATCTGCCATCAAACTTCCCCCCAAGATTCTCTAAAAAGGAAGATGAATCTGTGGAGATGTTCTCTGACTTGTTCTCTGATTTAAGATGCATTCGGATGCCACGCAGGAGAATTTGGCACTTTGCAAATACAGGATAAAACAGATTCAAGCGTGCTATATTTCAAGTTATAAAGGGTATGCTCTCCAAACGGCTTTAAGTAAATATATCTTTTTAATGTATGCTGTATATAAAATGTTGTACACAAAAATTTTGCTGTATGCTGTGTGATTTTATGCAAAGAAGAATATTTAATGTACATTTAGCGATACCTTGCTTCAGAAACTCTAGACCGTTTTAACCATCATACAATTAGTCCCATAAACAGCCACAGAGAAATTGGTTTGGACCCAAAAAGCTAAATTTTCTGGGTTTGGAATGCTCACTTGAGGGTAGTTAAATACCTACTGTCTGAGACTGATGTCTTGGGCCTCTTCCTTTTGAAAAGCATTATAAGTTATAGATCAGTCACAAGGTACTAGGACATGTTCTTGTAACCGTGTATATTAATGTCCTTTGTGTAATAATATATATTTTAAATATACATTAAAGGAACACTAATATTAAAGTGCATCCATTATTTGATACCTTTTAAAATGCATTGCTACTACTGTTTCAGTCTCCAGGATTAATTAAATTTTCACTACTCCATCAGTAAAAGCTCACCTCCCTTTGCTAGCTATACACTAGCTCTTATTAGTTGTTATGTCACGCTAGTAATTCTTGCTTCTTTAGTTTCCCTTTTTTGCCTGCAGCTCTGATTTCCATAGGTATGGCTTCCTGGATTTTCTGGTTTCATTTGATTTATTCTCACTGATTAATTTCCAGCTGTTTCCATATTTCATATGTCATTGGCATTTTTGATAGCTGCCTTCAGACCTTACATTTTTTATGCTTTTTTTCTAACTGCTTCCTCTCCCAGATATTGGTGTGCTATTTTCCACTTCCTTTTCCAACAGTTTTAAACTATTTAGAGAACTTTAGAGAACTTTAGAACCAGCTTTAGAGAACATTTGAAATACAGTTATTTTTAAAATTACCCTTAGAAGTTAGTTAAAACAGAAAAAACTGTAATAATTTTGTTTCCTTTCTCCCAAATTTCAATAATTTTATTTTTTTGGGGACCAGCCGGCTTAGTCTATATGTGATAATTTTTATCTGCTAGCACTGAAATGTGATAAAAAGCAATTTCATATGTATTTTATGTAAATTCTATAGTTCTATTTTTTAATTTACTGTATTTCTCTTAATTTAATTCCATATCAAGGCGGAGAATTGTTGAAATTAATACTACAGTGAAATGGACTGTGGTGTTTTCCTAGGAAAGATAATTTAAAAACTGAAATAAAATTTTTTACATTTTATACCAGCACCTGGCTCAATGAAAATCAAAATAAAGTTATTGCACTTAAAAAACAATTCCTTATTTTCTGCAAGAATTTAGTTATAAATTTCTAACACCGTTTAGCCCTCTTATTTCAGAAAATATGCTGCAATCTTCAACTCCTGTTAAGTCCAAATCTGTTCTATTGCCATAGAAGCAAACCAAAACAAAACACCACGACCAACAATACAAATTGGTGGTAGTTTTAAACTCAGGCCAGGATAGCTCAGGTGTCTCCAGACTAACCTTCTGCTCACAGCAGGGCCAGTTCTGAGGTCAGACCTCTGATGCTCAGGGCTAGGTCCAACTGTGTTTTAAAACCTCCAAGGATGGGGATTGCACAGCATCTGTGGGCAGAGTTCCCCATTTCTGTGTTGTTCTCAAGGAAAACCATGTTTTCTTTGTATCCAGCCTGAGCGTTTATTTTTCTCAATTTTTTTTTTCTCATTTATTTTTCTCAGTTTATGCTCATTATCCCTCTAGCTTGCCTAGGTTCCTCTGAACAGCAGCCCTGCCACTGAATGCATTGACACCTCTCTTCCCCCAGTAATTGTCTGTATTATCAGTACATATAATCCCAGCCAGGCTGAAGCTTGATTTTTCTCCTACGTGCACAGTTTTCAGATATTTCACACAATATTGAGTACAGAACCTGGGAAACTGCCAGATGTCTGTCTTTCAGTTTCACCACCTCCTTTCTCTTGAATGAGACCTTCCCTTTCAATTGTGTTAAGATTTAATTTATTTTTTCTTCATTCTTAGCTTCTTCCCAAAGGGTGACAGTTTGGAAGTTGGAGGACTTATACAGCAACCTGGTGCTGAAAGAAGTTTTTGTGTTTCTGAAATAATCAGCTATCTTTCAGCTCTTTGGGGCCAACCTGTAAAGTTTACAAGGCTCTAATTCAGCCATGACTTCAAATTTCCCCTCAATTACTGTTTGGCAACATTTCTTTCTCTCTTGCATATATCTTCGTCTCTTGTCTATTTACACAAATTATGAAGCCTTAGTTCAACAACAGTCCTTTGTTTCCCTCCAACTAAGGGAGGATCATGCTTGCAATTTTTAGCTCCATGCTTTACACTCAAAGGTTAAAATATAATGTTTAAATGGTGACAGAGAAGTCTCAATGTAGAAATTGAGGTCTTTGACCTCAATCTCTGCTGCTTGTAGCGGGAGGGGGAAAAATCACTCTGTGTTTGCTATGTGAACCACAGTAACCTGCACCTGACAATTTAACCTATTTGGTTTTGAGCATTTTCAGATCAGATCAAAAGCATCAAAGTTTGTGTAAATAAAACACTGCAGTAACATGTCTCATTTAAAAAACAGAAAACCAGAAAAACAACTATGCAGCTACAAAATTAAGTACATAGATTCTGAGAAATTATACATAATGCAAAATTTTAAGAATTTAAGACTTTAGACTCCCACATGCTGGATGAAGCTCACTGCATTCCTGTGTTAGATTTATTTTTATCATAGGTCATAGGAGATCAGATAGGGTAGTCACTGATATCAGAGGAGTAGAAAGGTTTAGAACATGTGAGAGGATTAAATCATTACATGAAATTCAGGGATGAAGTTAAAATAAAAATATTTGACTTGAAAACCATTTGAAAGCCCATTAAAAGTGTGGAAAGGGTTTGACTTTTTTAATACTATTGTTCATCAAAAATTAGTCTATCATCTGAAGTGTAGATAGTGGAAACACTGAAGTGAATTCATAAATCTAGGACAGGTTCTCTTACCAATATACTACATTAAGTATATCTAGAGAGAAAAATGCACAACCAATGCCTAAATTTGTAACCTGACTTGATAAACTCTGAGTCAGAAAAAAGGGAGGAAGCTCAGACAGTTATTAGCAAATACACTGAAATAGATTTAAGTACATAGTATTATGCCTAATGATGTTTGGAGGTTTTGCTCCACAAAAAAAAAAAGTTAATTTACAAGTGATTATTTCAGCAGGTTTCTGAATCCTGGGTTTAGACATATTTCCTTTACAAGCTTTCATGGTGCCTCTAAAATCAAGTTTGGCTGGTGAATTAGACAAATTGTCTCCCATTGCAAATGACTTGTTGGAGTTCTGCTGTGCCTCAGAAAGAAGTAAAGGTAAAACAGTAAAAAGGGCAATTGTCTAATTTGCCTTCTTTTGTGCAATTTTTCTCACTAAGGTCAAAATTAAACACATATTTTGGTACACTAAGAAGTCATATTTGATCAGTATTAAACTTTCAAGGCTTTCTGTAGCTCCAGTTGCAAATTTGTATAAATTTGGAAAAGTTGGGGGGTTCTTTGGTTTTTTCTTTATTTCTAGCACCTCTTCAAAGTTACAGCTGAGGTGTTCTGTTACAAGTCACCTTTCAGGGAATCTATGATGCTCCCTTTTTGGTTTCAACAGTTCCTTCATGCTACCTGCACATCTTAGAGGTCAATAGATGGGGAGACAATATTTTATGAGACAAGAAAGAATACTTGGAACCTGTTGGAGGAGGGCAACTAAAGAAAGTTCTGTTACTGAAGTAACTGGATATTCAATACGTCAACCAAAAAGCCATTGTTTTTTTCTGTTATACACTTTAAGTCATGGCAGATATAGCAAGAAACAAACTAAGAGAATACAACAATTAGTGCTAAAATGTTATTATATATTACTGTTGGTTTTGGTATAAATATAAGAGCTTCTCAGTTCTTTGTCCTGGTCATCAGCAATTAATAATTATATTATATATCACGAGTTCAGCAAATTCACCACGAATTTAGAAGTCTCTGATGTAGGTGCCAGCATCAGAGGAATAATTTCATTTCTTTCAATGTGGTTTTTAATTTAGCTAATCCATCTAGCACTACTGGACATACAAAAGACAGAAAGGTAATAATGGTTTTATTATATATTGAAAATGTCAAGTACGTCAGCATTTTTTTTCTGGATGGCAATGAAAGCCTGGATCACACAGTGAAACCAGAGCAGCTAAAGGCAGAATACAGATAACAAAGAGTGGGAGATTTATAACAGAACCTCTTGGACACCTCAATATGTGTTGGATATAGCACAGAAAGGCAAAAATACAAACTCTCAGTTTATGCCAAGATTTAAACCATTTTCAATCCCTGCTTGAGAAAAATCACCTCTACTGACAACCTTGAGAACAGTTCCAGGAATCCTGCTGCTGAGTAGCTGGAAAAAATGGGACTTCAAAATATGTTTTGTTTTAATGGGGATCTCATTAGGTAATTTCAGGTCTTGCCAACAGTTATTTTCTTCAGGTGGATTGCCCAAAAGTGAGGTAATATATATAAGTCAGATGAATAAAACATCTTGGCAGTCCAAATAAAATCAGGTAAATAGAATAAAGTGCATCTTCAGAAGTCATAGTGAATTAAAAAAAAATAACTAGATGTTTAAATTTGTTCCATAATACTGTTAGTGTGAAATATCTTGACTAAACATTTTGTTATCTATCAAGCATGTCAGTGAAATTGTATGTTGCAATAGTAAGAACATGATAGGGCAAGTTTTTTTGATACATCATTTTTTGCTTTCTTAAGCATAAGGAAAATGACAGTTAAAAAAATTAAATACTTTTGAACTGTAGGAGCAAAGGGGGGAACAAGGAACAGATGCTAAACAAAGGATAATATGATACTATAGTCTCTGTAGTTCTTTAGGTCTGTGGAGCTAGAGATTCCAGGAGGTCTTGGACTCTAGATACCGTTGTTTTTGCAATATTCAAAATGAGGAGAATTCAGAAGGAAACACAGCAAAAACTAAGACTATCCACCAAAAAAACCAAATTCTGTTGTGCATCAACAACCCCTTGAGAAGAAATACCATACACTTCCTCTACCTCTGACTGAATTCAATCTCAACGGTAAAATGATCAATATTTCTTAGAATTAAAAGAAATGTTCTGAGTCATAGACAGGAAAATCCAAATCAGGAGAGCAGGTGAAACTGCATGGATTGTTTCTTTTTGGTCTTACGTTCTAAATCTAGCACTGTGGTTAACATGCAGGTAGTTTTACATTGTTCAGTGATAACAAGGTGATTAAAAAAAAAAAAAAAAAGAAAAAATGGAAAAGGATTCATAAAAGAAGGCTCTGCAGAAAAAAAAATCTGTGAAAACATAAAAAAGTTCTGCCATGAGGTGATCTAGATTCAAGAGTTTTATAGAAATGCATTAGTGTAGGTTGATAACTTAGCCAAGTTTTGCACACTACTTTGGAGATATATATAGGCATCATACTTGTTCCTAAATTGCATGCATAAGTTACACAGAAAATATTTTACTCTGGGTCAGTTAACTGATGAGATATGCTTCTATAATTAAGTACTAAATAATTTTTAATTAGCCGTTACAGGAATTGTATGTCCATGTGTGCATACATGCACATTTGTGTTTGTTTGTGATTATTATATAATTATTTAAATATCATGATTAGTTTATTCTTAACATCTTTAGCTACTGTTATCTTGGTCTGCTAATGCTTTGTGACAGAAAACACTACATAAATATTTAAATTAATATGCACATCTTTGTAATTGTAAGATCCATTTTTATGATACTCTCAGTTAGCATGAATCAACTGGTCAGCTGGAAATGTCCAAATTCTTTCACATTGTGGAATTGTTTTATATTCGTCAAAGATAATGTGATACTGTGATAAAAAATGATGAGATGCTTCAATAAAATTATAGATATGCTCAGAGAATCAATTTCTGAGTACCTTAATATCACCTGTTGAAAAGGAGCAGAGTTCCTAAGTCAGTAAGACCAAAGAACAATATTTACTACCTCATGTGATTTCCATTTGGTAAGCATTCCAAAAATTAATTCAGTTCTTAATTTTCTTAGAAGATATTTTTATAAACTTTTTTGGGTTTATTTGATCCTTCCCTGTAGCAAAATGTTTCAATAGTAAAAATATATTTAGACAATCTTTAAGCAATGCCTTCTCTGTGTATCTGATTTTCATTTCATGTTTTGCATGTCATTGGCTTTGACCTTGTAACTAAAAATAATAAATGTCACAGTCCTCTTTGACTGCAGGATATTTCAGGACATACTTTCCGGGAGCATCTCTCAGAAGCACATTACCAGTGCATTATGTGTCATACTTTTCTGCCTCTATTAGCCACGATAGAGAAGGGAGTGAAATTTGACCCTGGAGAACAGCTAAACAATTGTCTTATGTCAAGAAAAGCCTGAGAGATTGTATTAGTGAGCTGACACCTTTCATGTCCATAGACCTTCAAGGCTCGTGCCGAAGGGACAAGGTGTGCAGGAGACAATATTGTGACACTGCAAGAATGCAAATGCTATTACATCAGTGACATTTGTTTGAATGTTTACAAGCTATACCTTTATTTTGGTGCCTGAATTTAATCCACTCCTGCAGGATTTTTTTTTAATCATATATTATTATTGTGCCTCATTCTGATGATATGCTACAGCAATAAATCAGGAGTGTACTGCTGCTTTGATGAGCTGTTGCTTCAGCAATCCATTTAATCTGTCATGTAAATGGTTTGTTAATAAGACAAACCAATGGTGTGTTCTGCAAAAGGTAGCCCTGCCCAGGAAACAAAAGAGTTTGGAATGTATCCAGTATGATTGAGAGATAAAAAGTCATTCACGACACAGCATTCTAGGAGTAGGCTTCCCAGCTACAGTATTTAATCTCATTTTTCCAAATTATTTCTGCCAATATACTTTTGAAAGCCTAATATGCAGGAAAGAGGCAAACACATTTGAAAAGCACTGCTTAACTTGAGATAAGACAACCAGTATGAAACCAGCTGCTTGATTTTTATCAAAAATCAGCCTCACTTCTGTGCCTAGGAAGATCATGGAACAGATCCTCCTAGGAGCTCTGCTAAAGCACATGGAGGACATGGAACTGATTAATGGCAACCAGCACGGCTTCACCAGGGGCAAATCCTGTATGACCAACTTAGTGGCTTTCTATGATGGGGGAACTGCAGCAGTGGACACAGGGAAACCGACGGATGTGATCTATCTAGACTTCTGTAAAGCCTTTGACACGGTCCCCCACAACATCCTCCTCTCTAAATTGGAGAGATATGGATTTTCATGGATGGACAGTACAGTGAATAAGAATAGTGGTCAATGGCTCAAAGTCCAGATGGAGATCCATGACAAGTGGTGTCCCTCAAGGCCCGTACTGGGACCAGTTCTGTTTAATATCTTCATCAATGATATTGTCAGTGAGATTGAGTGCACCCTCAGCAAGTTTGCAGATGACACCAAGCTGAGTGGTGTAGTTGCCACAGTGGAAGGATGGGATGTCATCCAGAGGGACCTGGACAGGCTGGAGAAGTGGGGCTGTGAGAACCTCATGAGGTTCAACAAGGCCAAGGGCCAGGTCCTACACCTGGGTCAGGGCAAACCCCTGTTTTCAGTACATGATGGGAAGTGATGTGACTGAGAGCTGCCCTGCAGAGAAGGACTTGGAGATGCTGGTCGATGAGAAGCTCAACATGAGCCGGCAATGTGTGCTCGCAGCCCAGAAGGCCAACCGTATCAAACAAACAAACAAACAACAAAAAAAAAGTGGCCAGCAGGTCAAGGGAGCTGATTCTGCACCTCTATTCCTCTCTTGTAAGACCTCATCTGGAGTACTGTGTCCAGTTCTGGAATCCTCAACATAAGAAGGATACGGAACTGCTGGAACGGGTCCAGAGGAGGCTATGAAGATGATCAGAGGGTTGGAGCACCTCCCACATAAGGACAGGCTGAGAGAGTTGGGCTTGTTCATCCTGGAGAAGAGAAGAACAGTACAAATCAGCCTTCAATGAGTAAGATTCTTATTTGTTGAATAAGAGCCACTTATAGTATTAAGTGAAACTAATCCTTTTTATATCTTAGAAGATGTGGATTATACATTCATAACACTATTTTAGATTCTGCTTAAATATTAAGTGGTTTCCATAGCAAGTGCATATAGGAAAAGAAAGAGATGCTGGAGTGTGCTAATTCTATGGCAGCCAAATTGTGTCTTTCTTAAAATGCTTTTAGTTATCACTTGAAAAAAACAACTTTTCACAGGGAGAATATGAGAATTGTAGATCGTACCTCTGCAGATATGAAATGCATAAATGCATTTTATAAACATAAAGGAATAGAAACATATTATAAAGTTAGAGTCCTCTTTCACATAAAATTGCTCCTTTCTGAACTTGAGCCCAGCTAATACTAGAATCAACATTCTGATTTGCATATGTGTCTGCCTCTCTTCTCCCATCCTGCTTGTTTTCCTCTTCCACTCCTCATCATTTGAATGACAATGTTTAGCAAGGTGATGCTAACTAATGGATAATAAGCTACTATGCGATGTCTCCACAGTATGATTTGTTATTCATATTTTATAGCTAAACTTTGTATGAATATTCCCTGAAGTAGAAACACATGATTCTTTTAGCACACAAAAAAATATTCATTATATGAAAAAAAAAAGAAAAAAAAAAATCCTCTATCCTGCTGTTACCCCTCAATGGAAAATACATTTCCTTTGATTGATTGCTACTGTGAGGCTGGTCTTTGCATTTCGTTCCCTCTGCCCTTATGCTGATCACCCTCCTTTTCTGTTCAGGTGAAATTCAAATTATTAGCACGATGCTGACAGACATGCTAACATGAGGTGTTTGAAAAAAAAGATTTTGAATTAGTGAAGCTACAAGGACAAAATCAGATGATGTAATGGAAGCTGGGATCTTAAAAAGACCAATAATGGATATTAAATCTTAATGAAGTTCCTAAGTAACACTGAAATGCACCACTTTGTTTGATGTTAACATTTTTGATATGCTGCTCTTCAGATTTAACTTTGTTAATAAAGAGTGCCTATTAATGATTGGTCCATTTAAATGAACATGCTTAACAGGAACATGGCAGGGGAGTTAAAATCAATGGGGGTTAAATATGAAGGGATATAGCATGTTTAGAGGATATCACCAAAGAATGAAAGGTGAAGGAGGAGCTGTGCAGAAATAGATAACACTGGGTCCCCTGGCAGGAAAAAAAAAAATTGCTCTGAAACAGAACAAATGTAACTTGAGTTATAATAAAAAGGTCTAAATATCTTCTCTGAAGAGGTGCTGAGAGAGCTCAGTTCTCAAGGTCTTAATTTGCAAATATGCCTAGCACTGATGAGGAAGAGACAACACAGTCTAGGTTTATGTGGAGGCTTAATACTGAGCACTAATATCATACTGTGTCACAGGACTTGGGATTTGAATTCAAATGTTGCTTTCCTTTCTGTTTTGCTCTAAGCAAACAAGAACTACTTATATGTTTGTTGAGAGCTGCGTACCTGTTAGGCAATTTTAGAAGTTCTCTATCCTTCTAGGAATGCTGAATCAGAACATTCAGAATTTCTGACCAGGAGCGAGTGTAAGTGATGCAGGAGAGGAATATGCTAAATGAGGAGGGGTTATGAGTCCAGAGGTCAAACAGAGGAGGGATTCAACCACAAATATGGATTTGTCTTGGCTTATAATTATTTTTCATTCTGGTCAAAGTATCTCTTGAAATTTCTTTCAAAAAATTAATCTGTACAGACAGAAAATCCATAAAACTCTCCATTCCAAACCTACCACTGTTAATACTTACCATGGGTGTTTTTCAATTAATAGACCTTTGCATAAATATCCTTTGTCAGAATTTACTACAGCGCCCGAGCACAGGAAAGTTTATTACTATATTAAAAGCTGATGCTGCCTAGTAAGAACATTTCTCTACCTCACAAATATTTAACTGTTTGCATAGTGTTCCTTTTATTGCTTAGTCATAGGAGCCTTATCCAGAAACCCTCCAATTCCCACTCAGTGACTATGAGTTTGAGAAGCACAGGGTGCTGTTAAGATAATATGCACCATTCACAGCTTCTATACATCTGGAAGGAAACTGCTTTGCAAGATTAGAAATCTAACCAAATATAACAAAAACCTCTCTAAAACATGTCAATAGTCAAAGGCATGCATGTTTATTTTATAAAAATATATTTATTGCCTTGTAGACATATCAAATGAATAATGATTTTTTTTTAATGCTGCCAACTAACAGGAGGCCAGAAGTAAAACTAGATAAAGTGGGATTTTACCTCTTTAAAAGTCCAAGAGGTGGTACTCTTCTCTCACATACATACTGCATCTTGCAACTGGAAAAACGTGACTTGTTAAACTTCCTTGCAGCTTTCTTACATTATCATTTTTTATTGCCTGCATCTATAACAAACAACAGCCTTTCTTACCAGCATTGAGTTATATGAGTTAGTAAAAATATTTGAATATTTGCTTTTTTTTTTTGTACATAAACCGTGTAATTTCCATGTAGGAGGACTGTTAATTGTTAGAAGGATGGACATCTGCAAAACTGATGAAGGAATATGATGTTGCACGAGTTAGATGGTTTGCAGCCTCGGGCTTCTGACTCTTTTTACTTGTCCCAGACAAGTAGCCTGCCTTCCCAAATCTGTGGATCTCAATGATTTCTTTGGGAAGTGCAAGAAACTTAATCATCTTGATATTCACTGAAGATTAACATTCATCCCATAACTTTTACTGAAAGCTAAATTTAACAGTGGTTTCTACCAATTCTATACTCAATGAGGTTTTCTTTATACACAGGGCATCTTCAACATTTATCTCTAACAAAGGAAATGTCTTTTTTTCTTATGTATCTTTACAAGTGCAATGAAGCATTTGATAGATTTGATAGTTATCTGCTTTGTATGACAAAATATGAAAATGTATAAAATAAGATTACTTAATATTCTTCATTTGGGAAATAAAGTACTGAGCTAAGTTATGAAATAGAGGAGACTGCTTACAGAATAGTAATGGCAGCATTATGGTCAAAGGAAGAAACATTGCAAAATGTGTAAGTATCAAAATTACAGGAAATCGGAAGAAGTTTAAAAGTGGTAATTAAAGTAATTATTACTATCTCAACTCTTTCTATCATTCACTTTCTTTTTAAGCAAAGGAAGATGATGAATTGGATAAAATATCAGATAGAAATTGCAGTAGAATTTCAGTGAGTTGTTTAAAACTTGAGATAAAAATAAATTAAAAAAAGCAAAGGTCATGGAGTTTTGAGAATGAACATTAAATTAACTACTGAACAGAGGCCCGTCCTGATCAAGTTCATTCTAATCCATAGAAGCACAGGCAAGCTTAGGTTCAAAGGAAATTCTGAAGCTTACTTAGGCCAAACTTCTATTGAAAGCAGGGTTAAATTCAACCTAAAATCAAGTTGCTCAGAATATTGTCCATCTGAGATCTGAAAAACTGTCAATAATGATAGCAATAATGATAGAAGACAACCTGGGAAATTCTAAAAACATAAACATGCATTTTGACAGCTTGAGCTAAAATGCCAATCTTTTAACAAGTCTTATGTACTTATATATATTCATATTTTGCACGAATCAAGGAAGGTTGGGTGCTTAGCCCACACTCACCAGCCTGCTATAATTGTAATTCATATTCAAAAGGGATTAAGTTATCTCCAGCCTGTGCTAAACAACTAGGTCGTGTAATGCTGAGAGTTATGCTGACGAGGGCAACTTTAAATGTGTCTGTACCTGACACTACATACAAAAGAAACAGGAGCCCAACAACATACCAGCTGATTGAAGGTAATGCTCTCATTCAGAATGAAATTTGGAAAATAAATTAAAGGATTCAAAGGACAGGAGAAAGCAGTTTACATTTTAGAAGTGCGGAAGACCTGATGAGACAGCAAGTATCCAGTGGAGAAAATTCATTGCTCAGGCATCTCAAAAAGCAAGAAAGAGAGGATAAGCTATTCTAAAAGAACATTCCACATTCTGTTGTCAGCACAAGCATAACATCAATAATAGCAGCTGGGAAAAGATATTGGCTGTAGAAGAAAACTGAGAAAACTTACAAAAAAGAAGTTAATATATTGTTAAGTCCTCATCCAGAGGCAGGTTTAGTAAACACTCCTCATATTTTTTTTTTTTTCACTTTCAGTGAAACTTTTTTCCAATTAGAACCTTTCCCAGCCCCCCCAAAATAAATATTATGAATCAAAGGCTCAACAAGGTTATTCCTTTCATGCTGTATGGATTTTCCCCCATCCTTTCTCCAGTGCAGTTGTTAATGTTTCTCAGGTGATAACCACCCCTCTTTATTCTGCAGACTAAAACACTTTTCTTACTTCTCCCAGGTCTCAATCTTTTTGTCCTTAACATAAATCCAGTCTGAAAGCATCCAAAAACTAGTAAATATAAGTAAGTTAAATGCAGGGTGTGATCTGATTTAGTTCTTCCTGCATTTGTTAGTTACTTAGGAAAAACTTTTCATTGGTCATTGGTCCCTGTCCGAGGCTGCCCAGGGAGGAGGTTGAGTCCCCTTCCCTGGAGGGGTTTAAGGGACGGGTGGAGGTGCTGAGGGACATGGGTTAGTGATTGATGGGAATGGTTGGACTCGATGATCCGGTGGTTCTCTTCCAACCTGGTGATTCTATGATTCTATGATCATACATGCCTGAAGCAGGGATGAAACTCATCCTGGACCATGAGTAAAGACCCTAATAAAAATGTACCTCCCCTTGAAATGCCTCAGAGCTGGAATGGCTGAGGGGGTCCTGTCCCCCTGGAGCTCTGGAGAGAGACCCTGATGTCCTGTGGGGTCCCCTTAAACTGACCTCAGACCATCCCTGCAGCCTTGCCTTGGGTTCCATCACGCTGGACCCATCTGCGGGTCCGTGTCCCAGCGCACAGGGAGGTGCCTGATGCCTGGGGCTGCCCTGCTCCTGGCTGGGGTGGTGGGATGGCTGGGTCCCTAGATGGGAACCCCTTCTAGGTTCCGGGCCCCGAGCCCCCACACTTTCCTGACACACTCCTGCGAAATATCATGGAAGAAACTGCAGATCACGCTCAACTTGCTTTCAGCCCGTGCATGGACTTACTGTAGCAATAATATCAAAATTAAATAAACACTGAAGAGGAACAAGAAGATGGGAGTTGCTTAATTATTTTAAATTAATTTTAATTGCTGGCATTCCGAGCAGCAATTCAGTTTCCTGCGCTCTCACGCTCCCCCTCTCTGGATGACACTGGGACTTCTGCCAGTTTTTTATTGCTTTGGGTTCCCTCAGTGCTGTCTGAAAAAGGAAAACTTTAACAGGTGAAAAATTTAAAATCCATTTTAGTCAAGTGACTGCATGGAGGCAGGATAGCATTGGAAAGGCTAGCAGTTTATTTTAGGGAGGGAAGAGGGACAAAAGTAGTCAGTTCATCAGCAGTAGACTAAAAAAACACCTTGCTAGTTATGTTATATATATAACTTATGTTATATATAGCCACTGTAAACACAGACACATCATGAACAACCCAAAACCAGCCTTTGGAATCATTTGGACTAATAAAAAGAAAGACACTTGGCATAAAAAGGGGGGTGGTTGTTTTTCTTCTCTTCAGCTGCTGCTGCTGTTGTTAAAATAGCACAAACATTTTAAGGAAAATCTTATTAGACAAGATGGAAGACGAGTAGGAGCTAAAACTGACAATAAAAGGCATGTGGAGTTTTAGAAACCATAATCCATTTATAGGTATAGTCACTTTCAGATGACTATTTCTTAAGAAGCCACTTGCAAACACTTGCAAAACTCCCTGCAGTTGTCAGCTAGATTGGTCCCGTGTACTTTCTTACCCTTCACTACGTAAATGCTGACACCCTGGGTTTTTTTCCTAAATCCACAAGCCATTAATTACTGACAGCTTGCCTTCTGCCTCTGAGGTATCTTGGTGACTATGAGATCTATTCCAAGTTCAAAGTTAACCATCTTATGCTATGTCAGGGTTTTGCTGCTTTTCTGGTCGTTTGCAGATAAATAATTTAAATGTTCCACCCATCTCATCCGAATCAACATTTCTGTTTATTCCACCTGTGAAGCTCCACGCTGCCAACAGTGTTTCAGTGCCAGTGTTTCCAGCATTATGACCAGCAGAGTCTTTGATTACGCATTTTAACCATCATCGAAAACTTTGCTAATCTGCTTGATTCCTGTCAAGATGTACAAGATGTACTGCTAAAAAAAAAAACAAAAAACCAAAAAAAACCAAAAAAAAAACCCCAAACCCCTCAAAACCTGTATAGTTCTCATGTTCAAAAATTCCCAAATGGTCAGCGATAGGTACACTGAAAATGGCAATGAGTCACATTGATGTTCCTGAAAAGCAACATTGTTCTATATTAAAAAAAAGTAAGTAGATAAATATTCTTATAACTTAATCTTTCATTTTAACAGTTACAAAATGCTTCTACCAAATGTTCATATTTATAGAAAATGTTCACATATTGTACTTAGATAAAAGCGCAGCTGGATATTTATGAGGCATCAGTTTTCTATAAATATAGAAATTTGGTAATTAGCACTGTTTTGCAGTAGTAATAAGCACAGCTGGGGAATCTTGCCGCTGTTTTTTCATTGGCTACAAAGCTATATTTCAGATTTGCAGATCCTCTCTGATTCTCATCTGGTCTCTTATTTTACATGGAATAAACAAATTCAGGACATCAGAGTTAAATCTGTGTGTAGTCCATACATCTGGTTGTCAATGATGTGTTCCAAGGAAAGTGGAGTCAGTATTAAAGCTTCTGTGCCTTCAGATCAAGCTAAAAGCTGAATTTGAAAACCGCAGTACAGCCCCCTCACCTCATATGTACGTTTTCTAGCTGTTATAATGAAAATCTGGAATTACATCCTAGCTCTTAAATTTTACATTCTTGCTCCCTACCTTTCTGTCTCCTTTCTTCTTTCCTTTCCTCCTTCGTTCTTTTTTATTCGGTGATCAAATACAAGTGTTGTTGAAAATCAATTGGCAGTATAGTATGGAAGAACACCATACAGTGATAAACAGCTAACCTGAACTAATATTCAGGGATCCCTAATTACTTTGAAGTTATCTGAACATTTAGGCTGCTTGTGGCTAACGTTCCAAATTTTCACATACTAAATAACTATGAGATTCATGTACTAACTTCATTTATAGTTTGTAGAGCTTGGAAAGACCTGACTTGATAGAAAATGCAGTATAGTTTCAAAAAAAAAAGGAGCAAGGGGACATTTAATTGATGTATTGGTTTTTATTTCCTCCCAATCTGGACTTCTAGAACTAACATTGGGCTGATGCCTTCCACTTACCCCCTCTAGCATGGTGTGATACTTAAATAGGGTTAGACACCCTTTTTTTTTTTTTTTTTGAGTACTTCCTACACTGATACAATTATCCTTAATATCAGAATTTACTTTATCTGCATACCCCTCTTATAAACAAAATGTGGCTTATTGTGTAGATGACAACTGTGCTTCACACTCTGAAAGCAATTGTAGATGGATTTCATTCCACTTCCTTTTCTGCTTTTATAATCAAGAAATACATTTTTTCTTTTTTGAATCTGCGCCTTAGATACATTTTTGAACCTGTGCAAACTCTGTAGATGGAGAAGCCATGTAACCACTAAGTCAGACTCACTACTGAACCTCTACTGGATTAAAGCAGTTTCTCAAAATGCAATGATGTTTTTCACATGGTTTGTAAAGCAAAAAATCAGTGAGCATCACTGCTTGGTCAGATGAGACAGCTGAGGAGTATGGGTGAGCTTGTAATGATCCATATTTCTCTGACCAGTAAACTGATCGTTACCAAAGACTATGAAGTCTCTGAAGTGCAATATGTTTACACAATGACAGGCATATTGTTTTGAGGAAAACGAAGTCTGACTATGATGAAAGGCAAGAAGAACTTACCTGCCTAGAGATGTGAAGAACACTTTCCATTCCCAGCTTTCATCTAGTTAGTACAGACAAGGACATATCAGCTGCCTTGAGCCCTGGAACTGCAATTGTCATTTCAGGGCTGGGAAAGTTTTTTGAGAACATTTCAGCACGTCATTTCCTTCCTAGGTTTTTCTATATTAATTTTTCACTTTTGATTATAGGGCTTTTAGTCTGACCTATGGCCATTCTTATGTTCTTGTGGATATTAACATAATCTGTCCTGTGTCCTAACACACCTTTCTAAATTTTCAAGGCTTCTTTCACTAACATCAGGTGCTTCTTACTTAAAATGCTGATGTAAATAAAAACTATTTACATACATATATATTGACTTTTCTCAAAAATACAGCAGAATATGTATATTTTATATTCTCTGCAAATTCATCTAGACTACAACTATTACCACATAAGAGCAGGAGTGTGTGAGGGATAAGGAGAATATAAATGATTGATGATTACCCTCAATTATAATGCTGAATGGTAACCAGTCACATCTGTGACTGTAGGCCTCTACTTTCAATCTGTGACAGAAAAGTCTAAGTATGAATAAGAAACAAATATTTAATCCCATCCTGTAAATGCTTTTGTGGGACTTCACACAATAATAAGCATGAAGTTAGTTCTATTAGGTTAGAATTGGAAATCTGCAGTCCTTCACTGTAAACAACCCTTAGAGTATGTGACAAATCAACAAAGGTTCAGCAAGATACATTCAGAGACTCTAAAAGATAAACAAGGACATGTTTTGTATTCACTCTGTGCATAGATGTTTTAGTCTACTAGAACTCTGAGCAAAGTACTAATAGGTACATAATAGCACCTAAGAGTAATACAGGAGGGATCTAGTTTTATGAATCCATGCATAGATTTTAAATAGATCTTTTAAGCCATTATTGAGTAATGTGTTTTATAGGTATGCTACAAAAGTGCAATTTTAAGTGAGTTTTAGGGCATTGGTGTTTGTTATTATTTGGCATTTTCTCACTTGTATATTGATCATAAGGAAAGACTCTTTGTCTTTCTTGGTCTGACACCAAACTGCCTTAGATTGTCACAATCTTATGTGCAAAGAAGTGTGAGTATGATCAGAACAGGGGCATTTTACACGCACTCTGAAAAGCTATAAGAAATTATACAGACTTCAGGCTGCAGAGAATTGGATTCCCTGCCTGTGGAGTATTACACACACTGGCTAGTGCCCAGTTTTACAAAGGTAAAAGATAAAAAAAAAAGATTTATAGACAGCTGTTCTGTGAGACAGCGAAGCCTTAATCAAATAGTCTTTCTTGCTCCTCCTGAATTTGTTATCAGCTTATTTTTGTTCTTGTTTTCTCTGATATACGGAAGCATGGATCACCCTGCAGGAAGCAGAGATGGAAATTGCCAGGAGACTGCACTTATTTTCCTGGCAAACTTTTGCTTAGTGATTATAGTAAAGCCCATGACAAGGAAAAATTCACCTAAAATAACTAAATGCTGGTGTTAGAAGTGTTGTGGGTCTGAATGTCTTTCTGCACTGCCTTATCCCTTGAGTTACACCTGCTTTTGGAAATTACTGTTCAGAAAGGCACATAATGTTACCTTGGAAACAGTTGCAACTGCATGTGTATATTTGGATAGAAGGTATTTCACTTCCTTCATATTTCTGTCTGATATGCCATTTACTTTTCATTTAAGCTGTTAATTCAGTCAGTCCTTTGCTATGACATCTGCTCTCCTTCACTCTTGAGTCTACCCGGCTGCAGAAGATGGTGCTGCGAGGATTTACCTCTGGTGACACATCCAAAATTTCCACAGGAGAAAAAGAATATTGTTAACCAATTTAGGGCCAGAAAGATAAATTCTATGCACCATCTTTAGAGGATTCAATATTTCATCAAGACAGGTCAGCTAATAAAATCACACAAGGTGACTTAATTTCATTTGACTTCGCTATGGAGAAAGAAGAGCATTTGTCTCTAAGACAGGTGCTTGGCAGGAGTGAGGTCAAGCTAGGACAAAAAAAGGAGACCTAAATTATGGAATCCTACTTTTGTTACTAGAATTGAATTCTTGTGTGGCCTTAGGTAATTCAGTGAAATTGTCTGTGTCCCGATTCTTAGCTTCTCCTTTCTAAACAGACGTCTAACGCTTGTATTGAGCTTGAAAAAGACATTGAATTCTTCATACTCAACACAATATAAATACAAGGTTTTATCACTATGATTATTATTCTCATTCTACACTGACCTCTCCCTAATTAAGGCAAACAAATACATTACTCATTTAAAGGTAGCATGATTCAGTGTCAGTGAATCGAATATGATAAAGCATTCTGCTTTCTGTTAGAAATGAAATTTATTTCAAAACTAGGCACTTTGTGAAACTATTATATAAAAATTGCTAACATTGCTTTAAAAAAGACAACAAAAATTGAGAAAATAAAACCTACAATTCCTTGCTATTTCCTTGTCAAGATAGAACAGAAAACAGTGGAGAAAAGATTAAGAAACAGAAAAAAAAACCCAAATCTGTTTCCATATTGATATACATATATTTATTTTGGCATATAAAAATAGCAAACCTTCTGATTGTAATAATGAAAATCTGATATTTCCTCCTCACCATTAAAAACATGAATATCCATTTGCTCAATCACAATTTATTTATTTCTTTATTTTTCTCTAACAAAACCACTTAACTTTCCCCTCCCCCATTTCTTTTCTGGAGCACTTGCATAGAAAAATGCTGGAGATGTGTTCTGAATTTCTTGCTCTTTCCTATGCAGTGATACAAACAGCAATGCTGGTCATGTTAACCAAATGACAGAGACTCCTGTGTGCAAATATCATGAGTCTACAGCCTGGCAGTGTGAGGTCTTTTCCTAATTAACTAGTGGTAAAGCAGCCTTGAGAGACATGCCGTAGGGGAATGATAACAGGTAGTTTCAGATATTTAGTCAGAAATGACAGAAACTGAGAAAGGTGAGAGAAATAGCAGTAAAGGGAAAAAAAGATAACTCAAAGCTGCTTAACTGAAACCAGTGATTTTGTAGGTATACACACATGCAGTGTTTAAGACGCTTGAACAGCTAGAGTTTGATTCTTTACAATAGTGATTCTGAAGTTTAAAATATTATAGAAATTTCATCTCATCTCAAGTACAATTTATACCCATTCAGTAACACAAACCCAGAATGTTGCTTTAATGTCCTAAAGAACAAGAATTGCACAAAAATGTGGTATAACTTCTGTTATTAGGTTGGAAAAGCAATCAATATGCAGCTTAAACTCTAAGTGCTAAGAAATAAGGAAATAGAACTGGGAAAGGGAGGAGGAGGGGGAAGAGCTATAGCAATACAGCCCAGTGCTCACCAGTTAAAGAAAATTAAAAGAAATTAAATAAAATCTGTTTGGATAAGCATCAAGTAAACTTGGCAGAGCACCTCAGGCATCACAATAATATCTTTTCTGAACAAACTAAAGACTTCAGTATTTCAACATCAGATCAAAAGCTAAAAAAAATGTAGGGAAAGAAAGCATTAATGGCATTGACACTGTCCCAGATTCCTGGAAGAATGCAAGCGGGTTAGATGAAATCTTCCAGGTAAAAACACTGCATAGGAAATTAAAACAACTCTCTAATATTTTCTGCCAGTTAGTCTTTGGGATGATTTTCTGGCTGCTAACTTAATATGTGATGATCACTTGAACATCTAAATAAGAAATACAATGTAGGTACCTGAAAAAAATTCAGTATTGCTCGATCTACTTGTGAATCTGTTCAGTAACCTGTGACCGGTCTCCGAGTGCTTTTGGGGATGGAAGGTTGAAATGGAATACCAAAAAGAGCAAATTTATTAATGTAGGAGACAATCTCAGCAACAAATAACTTCTGTGCAGCACCAACTTAATAAGATCCATATATCTGATCAATGAAATGTTTAAGTTATTTCAGCAGCCTTTGAAAATTTGGATTAGTTGAACGCAATCTTTCCTGATGAGAATTAGAACTGATGTATTTTTGTCTAACATGATTCCTTTCTTCATCATCTTTTCAACTTTTCTGTTAAAGCCAAAAACATTAGCAAGGCTATCTTAGGAAATCTTTGCTTAGACCTCGCTTAGAAATATCTTTCTAACTATGATGACAGAATTATTCATGACCACTTTATGTCCACATAGCTGTGCACAGCATTGTCTTCCAAAGCAGATCATTTTTGTCCTTATAGAGGGCTTAAAAAGAAAGTAGTCTTTCAACATTGGTTTTATTATCACTTCTAACATGATTTCATAGAATTTTTCCATTCTCATAGTCACCCTTATAGTCTTTTTCAGCATGTCATTCAGATTAATTTTGTCATTATCAGATGAGTAACACTGTACAGAGTATTTTGAGTAAGATCCTGACAACATGCTATTAAATGGGAGCAATGTTTCCTTATCTGTACTGAAAACCTTTGCTTGATGCATCCCAGGATACCATTAGCATTTTCACAGCCATGTCACATTGTCATCTTATTACTCACAAATGTATTCAGATTTTTTTTCTGTTAAATATGATTGACAGTTTATGCTTGTAGGCTCAAATTCTCATTAATTCTTTGTACTTTGTATTATAAAATTTAGTTAATTTCCATTGCTTTAGTGCACAAGTTCATTCGATTCTTCCACTTATTGATCTGGTCTTCTGGAGTATGTATAATATTTTCCCCTTTGTATCAGCTGCACACCTCAGAGCATCCATTTATTTCCCGTGTGAATGTCTCTAATGAAAATATTAAACAAATCCACCTCAAAAATAATGACTGAGGATAATCACTGTATGATATCTTTCCACATTTATCTGTTTTATATAAAATCACTTTCCTGTTACCTATCTATTCATAATTTTGGAGGAATGCAAGTCCATTTGAAATATCACTTTCTGTAAGGACCTGTATGAAGTGCTTTTGTAAGTCTAGATATATTGGATTGACTTGACTACTATGATTTAATAGATGTGGTGTTCAGAAAATATAACTATATATACACTTGCAAACGTATATATATGGAGTGACTCTTACGTGCTACCAGTTCAATACAATTTTGTATTGAATTAAATTATTTTTTCTGTATAGCAGTCACATTTAAAAAAGAACAAACCCAAACAATTAAAGCAAAAATATTCCTTTGGCAACTGGAACAGATGAATGTTGATGTTTATTCCTTTCTGAGCATCTATTAGTATCATCTTTCTTCCCTTTCCTATCCCTGCTCACTCTTACCTATTTTTATCTCTGTCACTGACAGTTATAATTTTCTTTAAAAAGTTCAGCTTAGCTATATTTTGCTATTCTCACTTTGGTTTTGTACTTCCTTGCAATGATGCCATAGGGATCCTTCTTGCAGATTCTTTTTCCACACTTTGAGCTTTTCTTCTTAATATCCTTTTGGAGATGTTTGAGGTTGTTTTGGTTTGGGTTTTTTTTTTAGTTTTTTTTGGGTTTTGGTTTTTTTTTTCCATTCAGTAAGTCTTTTACTTCTTCTATATTAGTTATTTTTGCCCTTCTACTTTGAATAAAAGATCCTGTTCAAATTTTCCTTTTTTTTTTTTTTTAGAGAAGAATTCCTTGTGTTTCTCATTCAAGCTGATAAACATCACCAATTAGATGAATGAAACTAGAAAGTCATAGGTTTATTTTTGTCCTGCATTTCAACACATCAGTCACAAAATACTGTCCGTGGCTAATTCTCTAATAAAAATGCTTTCTGGTCTGAAAGAATATATTTCACTCTTTCATTTCAGTATTTGCTAGAAATACCTGTCTGCTCAATGTATAAGAATATCTTGACACTACAGTTTTTATGGAATCTATCTCACAATATGTCTAGAAAACTGTAATGTTTCATAATTATATTACTTATTACTTCCAGAATTTTTCTCAGATTATTACATACTGAACATCTGCAATTTCATATAGGTTAAAGGAAAAAAGACAGAAGAAAGGAGGAAGACATTGAAACTTTGTGAAAAATTGACTCTAAATTGACTCTAAATACATACCTGGTTTAACGATTTCTTTTGACTTGACTTGAACATAACTAGAAGGTTTGAAATTTGAGCACGGCAGCCGATTAAATATGAGAAAGGTTGTATGACTGACCTTAACTTGAATTATCTTTGCTTAGTCAACTATTTTCTTTTGTTTCTAAGGCTGCTATAAAAATGCTGAATTAACAGCCCATTAACATCTGAAGCTTTCCTGACATTGTTCTGTGATGGCTCGTACCAGTTTTCTTCACCAGTGTGACTAAAAAAAACTACCTAAAGGGAACATTTCAAAATCAGATGGAAAGAGAGAGTGTATTTTAGTGTGCTGTGTTAATTCAGTAGGCTTTGTTTTTACTGCAACTGCTGACAAAGATGTTAAATTAACGGTCAGCAGTTATGCGAAGACATTCTCTATGACCTAGTTTCAAAATACAATTCATTTGACATAGGCTGCCTGATAACTAGCTGAGAGTAAGATCTTTTAAATATTATTGACTAGCATCTCTTTTCAACTCACAACTCATAATTAACTTCCCTTTTCTCACCCTGTCCTTTCCTCTACACAATAACACAGTTCCTTGTAGTCTTTTTTTTTTCCAGAATTCATAAAATACACAGACAGAAGGACATCAGGTAGTGAAATGGCTTTATGTCTTTTCCCTGACTTTTATAAGAAACAGACAAAATCATGAACACATTTAAACACTGGTAGAAAATTTTGTTCTAGATGGATCTCGATGGCAGTAATACCAAACACACCAATTAAGAAACTCATTGCTGCAATCTAATTTTGTAACCCAAATACTGTACCTGGTACTTCTTAACCTTTTAGAGACTGAGAGGTTGTGTAATAAAATAAGTTTATTAAAGGAGGAAAGAAGTGAAGGGGAATGAGGTAAGGAAAAATAACCGAAGATGGTGAAGGAGTTTGGGCATAGTGGAAGTCTATAAAGACATGTGACCAGTCATTTATTTTTCAAGCTACCAATGCAGCTACCCTACAAAATACTGATGGACTACCACAACTCACTGACCTTTAAATTGTATGCTAATACTACACTTTATATCTATTTTAAAGCTAGGAGAATGTTAAATTTCTTTGCTTGCATATTATAAATTGTATTTTTAGTCTCCTGTGTTCAATTACATTTTCTGAAGTGCAGTGATTTTAATAATTCATACTTAACAGCTCTCTGGTGAATACATTTCATTGTAAACAAGATGCCCCATTTCTGAGCTGGTTAAGTTGCATTATTTCAGTTTAACATCATGTCATCTTGCACATACTCAGTCCTTTGCCTGTTGGATGTTAATAACATGTCTCTAGCTCCTTGGAAATTTTGTATGAGAACTGTTGAATTTTCTCTCTGATTTCTAATGTAAATGTCAGGATCTTATGTACAGAAAAATAAAAAAAAAAAATAAAGAGAAGATATTGTATGAGCTGTTGCAGTGTTGTTCTAAGTCCAGCTAGACTGCTGTTCTTCTAAACACAGGATATTCTGATTCTACAATTCAGCTCACCTTAAGTATCAAAAGATTAGATTCTATTAAAACAAAAATAGTAAACCCAGAAAATTTATTATGGTCCTAGCATATGTTTTTTCATGCTGCAGGTGGAGAAAGTTATATATGCTTTGTTTTCCCCACTTATAACCAGATTTCCTAAAGTAGAGAGTCTTGTCCCATTTCACTTTCTAAGAGTGTTGTGATGTCTGGTCTCTGGGGAATTTAGAAGATGAGGGAACAGTTCTGATTCTGGCCTTTGGAGGTACTTAGCTGTCACCACGTCATTGATCATATGCCTAAATGTCCTTGAAGATCTAAATCTGGCCTCACTCAGTGTAAGATCTTGTTCTTTGGGTCACTCCACTGCTGCTCTGGTACAAAATTATTGCCACTATATCGCACAAAGTCTAATCTCCCGGATAACAAACAAAACAGCTGCAGTTACAAAAAGTCCCCTTTGAGCTCTTTGGAGTCTTATGTCTTCTGTTTCCCTGACTTTTTTTCATTTAAATATGCTGAAAGAAAACACTGGAACACGTGTTCTGTGAGATCCCATTTAGTTTAGAAAATAATTTTGATATCAGAATATGAGCATCCTTTTTGGTTCACTCAGCAAAAATTGGAGCTGTACACCTTTATTGGCCTGAATCTTGATAAACTATTTCACATAGAATACTTTTGGACAGAATAATCAACCTTAGTATTAATAAGGTTAAAATTACCACAAAATTACAGAGATAAAGTGACAGAATAAAAGCTATTTTGTTACTGAAGTTGATGATAACTCTCCTGAGCTGACTCCACTTTGGTTTCCTAACAGAGTAGTGACTCCTGATGCACATGGCAGATAAATCTCAGAGATATTATTCAGTGACGTAGTCTGTTCAACATGATTAGTTTTGTCCATATATTGCTTTATGACTGAAATTTGCTAGTGAGGGTGCTTTTTGTTTCTCATTTCCAAAGGGAGGACAGATTTTTAAACTTAAAAAACCACTGGGTTTATGACTGAATGACAAGAATGAATTAACTTTCCCTCCTCATATAGAGCTTCCATGTTAATAAAGTTTATATTTATTAATCTCATATTAGTTAAACTGTAAGTTTTATGAAGATGCATGTTTTATTTAAGGAATGGATCTTAACAAGTTTCAACTGCTGAAGTAAATTAGTTGAGGGGAATATATATTCCCAAAACCTTTCCTGGTTACTTGCAAATAAGATTTCTACCATATTAAAACATCAATTAAGTAATTGTCTTTGTGTACTTCTGTGCTCAAAAGAAAGCTATAAAGTTTTCTTTTACCCCAGAACAGAGTATAGGAGTCCTCTGATATATTTACACTCCACTGTGGATATGAGACAGTATTTACTTCAAACACAGAATGTAGAAGCAAATTAAATATTTCTTTTTCTGAAATGATGTAACATAAAGTGTGTGAAATTAAAATAATGGCAGGCTTTTTTTTTAATCATTTTTTCTACAACATTCCATCCCACTGGTATAACTGTCATACTGTGTTCGTGTGCCAAATCATTTTCAGGAATGCTCATTGTCTATTGATGCTTCCTTGATATCCCATCTACAACAGTGAAATTACATTGTTGTTGACATTGGCTCAAGAATGGTTTCCTACAGGCGTGTGCCAGGTCTGAATTCTATCCACAAGTATACTTCATATTTATAATTTAAAAGAGAAAGCAGAGCAATATTGCTGTTCTGTTTAGAAAGCCTAATCGTCGTCTGTAACCAACTGTATGAAGCATCACGGATAAAGAGATAAAAAGGATAAAACCTTTCTCTAGGAATTATTAACTAGAGAAAGAAGCGAGCAGTGGATGTTTACATGAAAGGGTGGAGAACAACAGAGCAAGGCATTGTCCTTCAATATGGTCTCTGCATATTATCAATCTTAGCAAACGTGTATTTGCGTTACCTCTCCATGAATGCAAATTCTCTAGAAGACAACAAAAATCTCTGCAGCCTCTGATGTTGTAGGGTTTTTAGTAAACCAATGCCAAACTAAAATAAGACAACTCTTAATGAAGACTACAATAACTGGCTGAATGCGATAGATTAGAATGCAAGACATTGAAAGATGCCTCCTCTGCTTCTGTCTTGCTTTCAGTTGTGGTCAACTGGATTTACACATATATTCACTACAGGTGTTAAATTCTGAGCACTTTCCCGTCCTGTCTTCTCCATATATATATAAAAGTACCTGTTCTCAGAAGGACAAGAAGTCTGGATTGTTTTACCTCTGTTTATTTCCAAGAACTGTGACTTTGAATGTTGAAATAACCCCACATTACACAGTAGTTACTTTAATTAAAACCCCTTCATGAAAGTGTTTTGTGCATAAGCCAAGATGGTCTCTGAATCCCAATAAAGTTTATTGACCTGTGATAACCCATGGATAGCATATTAATCTATTTCTCATGATCTGGTGTTACTAAGCATCATTTTCTTATTTTATTTTGTCATGATATAACAATTTACACTGAAAGAGAACTCACAGTGCTACGTCAAAGCTGCTTTTGTCAAGGTCATGTAAAAAAAGATGGAAACTGTTAAATCTTTTTTCTAATTCCCAATCTTTGACTTTGACATTGCCTTGTTCTCCATTCACCTTCTACATGTGACTACTACAAAAGATAATGAATGTGTACTCAAAGCAGCAAAATTATATATTAGCAAAAATTTTAGTGTCATATATTATCTTCGAGGGGACAGAGCATGGAAGGGAAGAGGAGAAAAATGGAGACAAAATGCTAATTTTTTCACTAACCTGTTTTAAAGCAATTATTTTTCAGACTGCTTGAGTCTTCTCAGTGTCCTTGGAGGTACATTTACTGCATGTTTTCATCACTGTAGTTGTTTTCTATATGTTACAGTCAAACTCTACTAGAAATTGAAGGGAAAAAAAAATGATCAAACGTCCTGCCAGGAATACTAAGTTCATCAACAGATTGTATGTCCTATGAGAGCCTCATTCATGTGTTCATTGCACACAAACTAGGAAAACTTAATGCTTGTAGGAGAAGCAAATTTCTTATTCTGCTTATCACTTAACTAATTAACTGTCCTTCTTAATAATTATTTCTTCATATTTGAATAAAAATATGAGACCAGGCCAAGTACTGTACACTGCTGGAACACATTGTTCTGCAGGATAGAAACATTATTATGTCAGAGGAAATTTCATTCCAGTAGCATATGGTAAAAATGTTACTTTCCACATCACTAGATCATGTATGGAGCAATAAAAACACCAGGAAAAACTTGGTACTCTTAATCTCTCTGCCATTCCCATCCCTTTCTGTGTTAATAAAATCTCAAGCAAGAGCAAGACAGCAGACTCATTAGCAGGAAGATTACAACCCATTTAGAATCATAGAATCACAGAATAACCAGGTTGGAAGAGACCCACCGGATCATCGAGTCCAACCATTCCTATCAACCATTCCTATGAGTTTGTACCTACAGTCATGGAAGTCAATAAAGCTACAGATGGTCACACAGTCTGAGGAAAGGTAAAATAATTTGATTTTATAGCTCAGAAAAGTCTATATATTCTTAATTTTAGGGAGAAAGATTTTTTTTTTTTTTTCTCCAGTCACTACTTCACCATTTGTATTTCATTAAGTGTAAATCTTCTGTAACACTTTCTGTATTTAGCATGTGCACTGAAATGATCTTTGTGAGCAAGGGTACTATGCTGATAGAAAGTAAGTAGTTTATGCCTTTAAAAACATCCTGTTAAGCTACTTGGATTACCATTAAAATACAGATTGTGGTTTCTAGAAAAGGAAAATCAGCAGAAGAGATTGTATAAAAAGAAAGGCTATCCAGCTCAAATTACCCACCTCTGAACTTGATGTTGTAAATGCTAACTTCTCAGTCTCTCCCAACAATCTACTTCAACACGATCAGGATTTCACCTGGTGTTTTAAAGACCATCAGTAAAAAACTCTCCATGTAATTTCAACAGTGCGCTAATAATAAAGGATGTTTTGATCATTAAGGAAATATAAAGACATTAAAATCCAGACTAACCATTCTTGTCAGACTCTAACATGGCTTGAGTTCCTGGCTGGATATCACACTTATCCTAACTGATGAATAGTTAGCCTAAATGAGAGGAGAACCTGTCAGTGCATTAGGGAGTACTAAAGTAGAGCAATAATTAAAACACTGTACTAAAAAGTCAGTACACCTAGAAGCCTTTTGTACTTCTACTATTTTACTTTTGTAACTTTTCCCAATTTTTCTGTGCATCAAGACTGCGATATAAATAATTATTATGAAACTGAGCTACAGGCAACAACACTTGACAAATCTAAAATTTGATTTTCTTAGAAGTGTAAAACTTGCTGATAGTAGTGCCAGAAGATGATGGTATATTTTAAAGTTGTAAGATTAGACCCATGTCATTATTTGAATAGTGTTAATGGTAGCTTAGCTATAGCATCTGTGAGCTCGTGTTTAGACAAAGTGACAGTTTAGTTGCACTGAAATCTGTTGATGCTACGTTTAGCTTCTTATCCCTAGCTTCTTGACATCACAGAGAATGAACATACAGGACTTTCTCTTGTGCTATTAATGGAAAAGAAAAGGTGAGTCTGAAGTAAAACCACAAGAAGGATGTTGAGGCTCTGGAGCGAGGCCAGAGAAGAGCAACAAAGCTGGTGAAAGGGCTGGAGAACAGGCCTTATGAGGAGCGGCTGAGAGAGCTGGGGGTGTTTAGCCTGGAGAAGAGGAGGCTGAGGGGAGACCTCATTGCTCTCTGCAACTACCTGAAAGGAGGTTGTGGAGAGGAGGGTGCTGGGCTCTTCTCCCAAGTGACAGGGGACAGGACAAGAGGGAATGGCCTCAAGCTCCGCCAGGGGAGGTTCAGGCTGGACATTAGGAAAAAATTCTCCACAGAAAGGGTCACTGGTCCCTGGCAGAGGCTGCCCAGGGAGGTGGTTGAGTCCCCTTCCCTGGAGGGGTTTAAGGGACGGGTGGACGAGGTGCTGAGGGACATGGGTTAGTGACTGATGGGAATGGTTGGACTCGATGATCCGGTGGGTCTCTTCCAACCTGGTGATTCTATGATTCTATGAATTCCCTACTGTGTCTAACTTAGTTTCAACTTGATTTTGCTTTAATCTACAATGAAAAGAGATTCTGACTTTGGCAGAGATGGTGTGTAGTAGAAGGAGAAAATATTTGTATTTTCACTAGTGCTGGTTCAGCATTCAGTATGCTGTTACGATGCACAATAGACTTATGACCTTAGTTAAACAACCAAATATTAAACTCCATTAAACATTAAGCTATTTATAGGAATAACAATTTCAATTTGATACTATTATAAAATTACTTACGGCTTTAAAACATCATGGATATAGCACTCCTTGCAAAACCACTAACAGCTTCTAAACTGTTTCCGTTCAAATTATGAAAACTATTTTCTTATATTATGGAAGCAATCTTAAAATTTTTGCCCAAGTCTAAACTATATTTTTTCTACATCAGACATTAATGAGGATAAACAAATTTTTTCTAGTGAGGTTAATTTTTTTGGATCGCCTCTAGTTAAATAAGATATTTTAAAGTAAATACTGTGTGGCTGGAATGTTTAAATATACATATGATTTTGTGAATTATGTGTTCACATATGATATAAGAGAAGAAAGATGCATATGATACACCATTTCAAATCAGATTTTCTTCTGATTTCCAAGAAGTTCCTATGCTGGTTTCTGCTTTTTTTTTGAAAAAAAATTGTTAGATTCATATATATTCCATTGTAATCTCATGTAATATAATGGTTAATTAAATCAAGTTTTTTCAACCAATATATTTCTGTCTGCAATTGTATGGTGTAAGGCTTTGCAGATTTTATGTACCACATTGATAGACTCTTTTTTTTGTGAGAAATTATAAACTATAATCACAAAGCAAAGTATAGCATTCATATGTGGATTTTTTTCATTCCCTTCATCTAGGAAATAATTATTTGTGTTGTGTACTGTGATTCTCCTAGTTCAAAGAACAAAACTGCAGGTAGATATCCTTAAAAATAACCCTTTTCAGTACACGATACAATACTTTTTAAGCTACATTGATACTGAGCAGAGGAAGAATTCTATTATGGAAGAAATGATGCTGAGGTGTAACTGTATCTCAGGATATATCTAAGAAACACATATGTATTTGGAAAACTTAGCGATGCCATAGTTAAGACTGCAACTGGTAGACTTCTGATTATCTTGTAGACTCTCCTGTTTTTGTCAAATAAATAAGAATACATTTTTATTCTTGGCAATTCACTTTTAAAAGTCACAGACCAATAATAAAAATATACTTGACCCTATTTAACTCTCTCTAATGAGGTGAATACATTGTTGTCCCAAAGCAGTATTACTCTACAAAGATTCTAAAGCTGAGAAAAATTCTCCATATAGAAATCAGTCAAATAACAGGCTGCAACCAATAATTTAATACTAGATTTGATATAGTAAATTGTGCTCGCTTTTCAACTCTTTAATGATGTAAAAAGTTAATGTAATTCTATGCACCTTTTTCAGAATGACAAGCTATTACTTTTCTTTATATCATACAAAAGTACTTGTCCATAAAAATAAGATGATGCTATTTTATATTTAATAAAATACTTTCATCTAAAAAGAAAATAGGACAGGATTTTTTTTATTATTGATGAGTGCCAGCACCTGAAGGGTAAATAGTATAAAATAACTAAGAAAAGACCTTAACATAAAAGCAAAATTCCCCTTTCAAAACAATACAGAAAACAACAAGTAAAAAGGAAGCAATTTTTTTTCGTTCTTAAATCTTTGGCAGAATGAAAGGTGCAAGTTCGCACCATCAAATTTCATGAGTCCTGCAGTGATTATTTTAACCTAGTTACCAGAATCAGCAGACTAAGAAGGCCTGTGCAATGTCTTAAACAAAAATGTCAGGATTTCTGCTGTTTAATGTGTTGAATTCAGTAGTTTTTACACTACTCAAAGCAGAGTAAGGAGTCTCACCTTAAAGTTTCTTCAAGGGGTTTAACTTTCTGTGGATTTTGTCAGTGGCACACTCAACAACATTGGCTTTTCCACGCGCCTAGAAATCTCAATTTTAAATAATCTCATTCAATTTTTTAATGGTGGAAGGAAAGAGGTGTTGGCATTTCACTGTGAGATGGGAGCGGTTGCAATGTGTCGCATACTTTTTAAGGAGGACTTGTGGCTTCTACTTAGATCCTGGAGCTCTTCAGAAAGTTCAATAAATAAATAAAATGGGAGATCTTTTTGAAAGGCCTTTCTAATTAATATGCTTATAACCTTTCCAGGATAGAGAAAACATCTTTTATATTTTACAGCATTTTGCCAGTAGAATATATCTTATGACCTCAGATGATGCAATAGAAATAAAACTCAAAGAAAGAATCTGAATCATGTTATAAGCAATGAGAACATATAGTCATGGTAACTTATGGAAAACATTATATAGAATGTGTCCTGTGCAGACCACATGCATATAATATTGTAATATCTGTCACCAAGTGTAAGGGATTTCAACCTTTCTTTCTTACTGCAATAATATAATCAATACATAAGCATATACAATGTAGGAAGAAAATTACTAAATTATTATAGAACTGCAGCAGAAACAAGATCTTTATGGCTTTGGAGTAAAGTATATTTCTTTCCATAGAAAATACATCAATTCACCCCTATTACCATTTCATAACAGGGCTTTTTTTTTTACAGATATAGAAGGTGGAAAAGCCAGGGAATTATGCTGTTTACTGTAAACCACATTTAAATCTCCTTTGAGTGTTATGTGCTAAAATCAGCATTTTTGACATTTTAATCCAGATGCACGAATTATCGTCCCACAAACAACAAGGAGATTAATAAAAAACTGTTCTCTCAGCACCTTGCTGATTTAATAGCTGCTTAACTCCTGCAGCATACCTTGCTGTCATTAAACTGCATACACATGATTAATTTTGTATTTTTATAATTTTTTTATTGAAAATCTTACAGGTATGACTAAAAGTCATGGTCAGTATCTTTCAGTTCCATTACAAAATCTGTCATATATATATATACCTATATATATATATTTAGTACAACTAGAAGCAAATCTACAGAATTATGAAACAATGATTGTCTGTAAAAATGTAACTCAAATATGTTGCAGATGATTAAATTTTTAAAATTTTTCCTCCAATTGAGCTGAAGGCCACTTTCACATATTTAATTGATAATGCTGGGCTGCAAAACTTACAAAGCCTTAATGATAATCTCCTATCTCCCAGCCTGGTGTCACTCATACATCAGGATTTTAGCACAAGGATCCTTCTTTCAGAAAGAAGTACTTTTAGAGTGAGTATCATCCTCTGTAGAGTACCTTCGATTCACAAACACAGTTCTGCAAACAAATTAGTGTGCCTCTCAGTAAGTGCAGGCAAGTCAAGTCATTTCAAGTTAGGTACAAGCAAAAAGTTTGCAGGAGCAAAGTCTGAGGAACCCATCTACAGATTATCTAAAACAAAACAATGAAATAATTCTTAAAACCACTATTTTACTTGAGTATATGCCTTATTAGCTAGTAATAAATCATGAATAATGAAGTATAAATACTGTCAGAATCATAAAAAAACTTGTCTTATTCTAAGAAACCCTACTTCAAAATCGTATAGTATTTTAACCAACAGCAGTTATCCTTCTCTTTTGGCACTTCTGAACCAGTGCAGAAATTGTGTGCAGTGAGTTAACACCTTTGGGGAAAAATATTTGTGTGCAGCAGGATCTAAGGACGATTTCTGGAGTTAATAGCATTACATTGCTTAATGTAAGAAAGAAATTGAAGAGTCTTTTACTGTGATTCATCAGCAGCAAAAGAGAAGGGGAAGGAGAAAAGCAAGGTGTTTACAGTCTTTGAAGCATATAGCATGTTTAACCTTGAAAATTAAAGATTGCATTAAAGACACTCCCAGCTACCGCTATGGTCTTCTTTCCAAAAATTCAATGTACAAATACTTCATTTAAATGTCTCAGACTCCGCAATGACTCAGAAGAACAACTGCATGTCCTTGGAGTTGCTCTCCTTTCTGAAAGATGAAAGGTGGGTGAGATTGCTTTACTGTAATTTCTCCATTTCCATGCTTCATTTCCTACGTTTATCTGAAACTGGAGAAAAATCAGCATGTTCTGACAAGTCTAATACTGTGAGGCAGTAAAATGGACCTGAATTTAGTGGAGATTGGAGCTCCAAAATAAATATAACACTTCATGTCAAATAATAATAAAAAGGATAAATTCTCCTGTACAAATCAGAAGAGATAATAAAAAAGAGCAAATAGATAGCAACATCTTTTCTATACCTACATGGGCATCACAAAATTTTTCAACTATAAGAATACTCTTCCGCATTTCTCATTTTATATGGTTTGTAAACTACTTCAGTAAGTTGATAACAAACACTGTGGTATTTCTTAGTATGAATAGTAATTTTTCATAAAATTACCCAGAAAATTGCAGACACTTCTAATTAAATAGTTCAGAGAACAAACAGGGAGAATAAAGAAAATTATCTCCTGGGCCTTTGTTTGGTTTTGTGTCTGTCCTTCTGCTTTCAGCCTAGCAAGCTGCATGCAACACCTTAAAGAAAATGTGTGAAAAAAATCCTTGCATCTGTAAGTACTACATATTGTAATGTCATATTGAACGAGATTTCATTTGTTTCTTCTTACACTTATCTCATACCCGCAACACTGTGTTTTAGATCCAGCAATACTGTGAAGGCATCTGCAGAGTATCATTGGCTCATTGAGGTCACAGTGCTTAACATAACCTAGAAAGTGAGTTGCCTCTGCAGGTATCTGAGGGTTGCTATCTATTTGAATGTGGCTGAGCATTTGATTTTATCAAAAATGCCTCCAAATGCTCATATTCTGTGTGATCAGTGCAGTCCCCAGGACAAGTCTAATGAAGATATGTTCCACCAAGGCAAAAAAACCTAATAGGTTAAAAATGGGGAAATATTTACAAATTTCTTCAGTCTGTAAGGTTGATTTTTCTGGTTTAGTATTCTTCAGTGCATTTTTCAGAGAAAAGTTCCAAGGCTATGAGTATAAGCAGTCTGGTCCAGTCCCATACATATCCGCAAGCCTTTTAAAGCGAGGACCCCAGTCACTGAGGTAATCGTAGTTCTGGTCAGAGTTTGAACTGATTGAATCTAAAGAACTGAGTGACTCTGCCACTGAGCCGTTCCCCTCAAACGCATATGTCTGCAGGGAGTCATAGGGTGGTGCACAGGGATCCACGTCAGCTTCTTTTAGTCTTTCCCAGATAAATTCTCTAAAAATGACATTATCCGGGATGCTTTTAAAAGTTGGTCTGCTCAAGAACTGAATCTCCGGTGTCACATCCCTTCTGGTCTTGGTGTCTCGGATGACATTGAGGTTTCTCAAGGCAGCCATGTCAAAAGCCTCGGTGTCTTCTTCTCCACCACCCTCATCGTCATACCTGACAATATTCTCTCTGATATCTCTCTCTTCATCGAAAATGAGGGGCTCTTTTTTACGTCGCCTCATGGTGACAATCAGCAAGACGAGAACTGGAACACAGAAAGACTGTAGTTTTAGCAGTGCTAAAGTTTCCTCATATTTTTCCTAATTGTGGAAGTATTCATTAATTTATATGGCCCAAGGAAATAGCAAGCAATTTATGCAGTTAGTTGAAACCCAGCAGGTTCTGAAGCAGCTTTTAAACCACAAGCTTTTTAGATGTTAAAGAATCTATTTCCAAAACCGTTCTGGATTAATGTCTTCATCTTTAATTCTACATCCCATGCTGTCCGCTAAACATAAATTTTAGGATTGATTCAGTCTGACTATTACAATCTCACAGTCATGAAATAAAAAGGGGACCTTTTCCTGAACTCTTAATTGCCTGAGTGATAAAAGTACGTTCGTAAAGTAACTGCACAGAATTTAACAACCATGGTTTTGGAAGTGACTGAATTAATGTATATGGCCAATCTCTTCTTAAAAAAAAAAATAAAAATTAAGAAAAATCTGTATATTGGAGAACACTGAATTGTTAAGCAATGTGTAAAATAAGACAGTCTTAGTTTATGGATTAAATATAGCTCTGTATAAGACCTCACTTTCTTATAAGGTCTGAAATACTGTACTTGAGGTTTATGAATTACATTTACTGACAACTGGTAGGGCTGGAGCAGCCAGTGCTACAAATGTAATTATTTTTTAAATTTTAATCCTTAAAGTTTCCTTCATCTTGCAGATTAATACTAAACTGCAGTGACAGCCAAAAGAACTGGGAAAAAATAACTCAAGGCTCCACTTATTCAAATACAGTTTTGGTAGAGAAACATCATTGCTGACACATAAAATATGGAACCAGTAATATGAATATTACACCCATCTGTGGGACATGATGGAGTGTGAATCATCCTCCTAGAAAATGATTAATACTGTATTGTAGCATCTGGGTAACATTTGCTCAGTTAATGACACCTCTAGAAAATAGCAGGCATCATTATGACTGAAAAAATAACAGTAAGTTGAAAAGTGCCATTCCACATTCAATTAATCCCTTCTGATTTTATGTTTATTTTTAGTCCTAAGAATATGTGATTATATGCATTCATATGCCTACAATTTACAATATTTACTTACAGAACTTCGATATGTCAACTAAATTCTGTATAAACATCTGGAAAAGTAAAAGCTGATATAGATAAAATTAAGCTTGGGCTTCCCTAGGTAGCCTCAGAAGTGGCCTCCAGAAATTGTATGATGTAGGATTGCCATTCGTGAAAGTCCTTTCATGGAGGAATTTTTAAAATCAATATCAATCTAGTCGTCATGAATCACGATTTAAGATTGGGATCACTTGTTTAGAATAAAAAATCAGAAACTGTACAGGGAGAAAACTGTATTGTATCTCTACAGACATTATGGTGCTGTTTGAAATTGGCTAATGCATGAGATGACCAAAGGTGGACTTCCTGCAATTCTTTTTTATTTTCCTTTGGAGCCATGTGCCTCTATAAATAAAACTGGAAAAAGTTTGTGATTTTTCTTAACTTTTTGATAAATACATTAGGCAATATTTTCCCCTCCTTCTTCAGTAGCTACCAGGCACACATCTAATGATCCATCTACTAACAGATGCCTTGTGACTCTGTATTCCTGCAGCCTCAGCATCATTCTCACTTCGTTGCCCCTGGCATCTCCCTGATTCATGTTTTATGTATTGAATTCCAAAGCAACTAGTGTGGGGCATTTTACTTTGAACAATATTTACATAAGTAGTTTGACAATATAATATTTTGACCTTTAAAGGAGCTTTTGTGAAATTCCAAAACATTCTGATATTTGTGTAATACAAGTTGAGCTGCAAATTATACAGCAGAGAAAATAAAATGGTCATCATAGAGACAACAATTGCACTCGACTCTTAATGTTTTTTCTTATTATAAAAGATATTTAAAGATGAATTAGCTTGCTGGCAGTATAAATATAGATTTAGGCCAAGTTTGCTATTGACATAACATTTTATTATTATTTTTAACATTTAGTGCCATAATTTTTATTGCCATATAAGTAAGCAGCTAATAACTTCCTTTATTCAAATGTAAACGCATTTTCAAACCACTTTCCGTCTTAACATACTTCATTTTGAAAGTTAAATGCCTGCTAATAAGTGAAAAATATGAAACTTAGTAGACAGGTCTGCCTAAAGGTACAATAAAAATCAAGATACAATGAACGCTTGATATAGTATTCGTTGTACATCTCACACTTGCTTGAAGCCAAGAAAAATATAGAGTCCTTGTAAAGGTCAAATATTTTAGCATTTAGATGACTTTATGAGATTATTAATTTCTCGCCTTTCCAACAGCTACGAACAATAAAGTTTAACCTCTAAATGAACAAATCTTTTGCTGCATTGCAGGAACTGCAGAGATGAATATGAGCTCAAAACAAATTTCACTGATATATAAATCAAGTGCAAATGGTTTTAAAGCTTATCCATTTATCATTACATCATGGTAGGGTTTTTGTCCCTACATTTATCACAAACCCAGAGATTAAGTCAGTAATGAGTGACTGAATGAACATCTAGAAAACTTCATTTTGTGATTTTTAGAGAAGAAATAATACAATGGAAAAGCTTTGGGTACGTATGTACTGCACACTGAGGCCACCAGTGTGGCTCCATACTGGTACACCGAACTCATGCTAAAGAGATGAAATGGCAATACTGATTTCATATGTGATTTAACACATAAATAACCAATTGATATTAGAAAAAACTGATTATAAAGATTAAATAATCAAAACTAACAAAGGTAGATATAAAAATAACTTTTTTGTTCTGTTTTTGTTACCTGATTTGATAGAATCAGGTACAATAGCCAAGAGACAATGTCATTTTTATTTGTATTAGCTGTAGTAATACATAGTTTCCATCCTTGTATCAGTATTGATGTAACGGGACTATCGATAGTTTCAGTCTTTAAAGACTTTAAAGCAGTCTTTAAAGAAACACCTTTGAATGCAAGGGTGAATTTTTGCTTTGCCATTTTGCTGTGCACTTTATGGAATGATGATGATATTTCCATTTTGGTACGATCCAGAAAAAAAGTCAAGTTTAGGTCACCTGAGCATATTTCCCTGTTTTTCTATTAATCTTTCCTTTTGTACTCAAGGCAACTGCAAAGTAATTGTAAGGAAGCCATTAAAGCCCTGAGACAACCTAAGGGAGACGACTACACGCAGAACTATACAATAAGGGACAGAACTAAATCACAAGCGTTATCACACCACGTATGTGCTATATCCCCAAGCCTGGCATCTACTGGAGTAATAAGCCACAGCAGCTGTGAGCAAATCTGCACATTCATTTATGCCTTAGGTGTGTCATGATTCATAAAGCTGAAGGCTGGAGATGTTCAGCCATCTAAGCAGTGTGCTAATAACCTATTTAGTTATACCTTGCAGTTGCCAGTACAGTCAGATGAGATTTGGGGATTACGGAGGCCAAGACTCAGGAAACCTGCATTTAATTCACAGTTAGAAAGCTTCATACTACTGTGGTTTAATCAGTTTGAATTGATATTTGCAAAGTGACTGTGACCTTTAAGTACTCACAATGAGTGACCCTAATAGCCTCTATAACTTTCATAGAACAGCATCTGCATTGCATACTAAGTCACCTTTTAAATGACTGAACCTGTATGCCTCTAAGTTAAAATGTTTATAAATATATCACTATTAAACTCCACAAATACTACATAGTCACATTCTGTACAGATTTTACCTGTTTAGTGAATAATCTTATGACTAGGACTGTTTCTTCTTGTTTATGAAACACACAATTATGTGTGCTAATTTAGTGGGGTTTTTGTAAATATTGTGATAACAGCAACAAACTCCTCATCTTTCAACTGAAAAAAACAATTTGTTATTTGAAGCTTAATCAATGTTATTACTAACTCATAGACTCTAGCACCACACTAACAGAAGGCTTTCCTTAGTGTTTATAAAAAACCAGGTGGTACTACAAGATTATATTCGGAGGTATGGAAGATAAAAATCATGCAAAAACATTATGTGAATCTAGTTTTCCATTGTTTTAGTACAAAGAAAATCTCTAACCTCTCAAATACGGTTGAGTTATCTACATGCGAATAGTCTTTCTCTATGTGATTCTATGTACGCATTTTATGCTAAACACTTGTTACAAAAACAATTATTGTGTCTGGAAGATGCTAACTGAAAAACAAATTACCTTGAATTAAATTACCATATAATTTTCAGAGGAGTTAAAAATTCTTACTTTCTTCTCTAAAAATTGTGTACTGTCTAAAATGAATACAAACTAGCTTTTCATACGTTTTTTATAGAATAAATTGCAGGCATTTTTTTTCAGTTTCTTTCTTTAAAACATAGCTTCCCTGCAGAGTAAATGATTATAAAGTAGTTTTGAGTAATTAACAAAGCACTGGAACTTTCTTGTGGAGTGAAATTTAGAATTTCATCTCCAACAGTGAATATGGGGAGGGGAAAAGATTTCAGTAAAACGTTTTTAACTTTAAAAAATAATTCTAGTATGAAAAACTAATCTACATCATGTTATATGCAATTATAAGGAATTTGTATGATTTGGTAACATTATTCCTTCTTAACATCAGTGAAAACATTGTGCTCATCTAAAATTAATTGGTTACTTAAGTAAAAATAATAACACCAAGAAATCCCACTGAGACAATCTAAGCCTTGGTTGAGATCAGTGGTTATTTGTTAGACAGAAGGATGTATCAGGCAAAACCAAATATCAAAGTATATTATAGAAACTCTAAGAAGATAAGAGCTTGATAAGAGTTCAGTATAACAGCGCCAGAATGTATGTATCCATGACATTTATGCAAATCTCATGCCTCCTCCACTTTACAACTGGCCCAAGCTTTGAGATGACATTGATGAATATGACCGGATTTACACTGTTTTAATCTTATATGAGGAAAAAAAATTGTATCTGGTAGCCTGTCTCTTCTTTTGACTGATAAACTCTTACACAGAAAGGTGCATCCCTTGGTCTCATCCTCAAGGCAACTAGCCAAAAGTTGAAGCTTATTTTTTATGCTGTGCTAATGGATCTTTCTTCAGGATATTTTCTCAGGAATGGATGTGAAAAGAAGAGAAAAGAGAAATTCATTTCCTAGTAGTACTGCCATTCAGCTGATACCAGAAAATATCTGCTAGGTATAAATTAGAGAAGGAGAAAGGTTCTGGGACCAGATAAGCAAAACCACTTGACTGTGGTTTCACTGGGCAGCAGTAATGCTTAGGAAACTCTTTTTTGTGAAGATTGGCAGCTGGCTGGGAACAAAATAGCAACAGCATACAGTACCAAAACGCAGGACTGAAAGTCAGGTTTAGCGTACACATGCAGCCTAAACTGTGCCTTCATCTTTAAGCTGTCCCCAGAAAGAACAGTTTAGATTGGAAGTGATGACAGCACACACATATGTGTATTTGGATAAACAGTGGTGATGCATTCAGACAGCTGAATCTGGACGTTCAGTTTTTTTGACAAATATAATCAATGGTAAGGTGGTCAGATGCCAGCTTCCTCTTCAGCCAGATGCAGTATGATCCTTCATCTTTACTCCCCAATCTGGGCCTTAGTACTATCATGCAGTAATTTTGTTTAAGGACTAGGCATGAAATGAGAAATGCTAACTAAATTAGGATGTTGACACTGCTCCACTGTATTCCACTGTCTTTTTCTAGTTGCAGTTTCACTTCGCACCATAAAATCCAACCACGTTATCAGTTGCAGAAGAAACAAATAATCATTCTGCAGAAGATGTTCAATTAAATATGATGATTCTCATCAGTAAACTACATCTGTTGAATCTTCTCTGAATGTCTTTTGTTCTATGCAGATCAGTAAATATTTTTAAATAGTTTTATCTCTTAAAAGGGGACACAGACTAACACTGGTTATACAGTGAGCACGCTAAACCAAATACTTTCATAAACTGCATTTTCTATCTCATATATTACATTTGATGCAACTGATGGTTTAAGGTTTTTTATTTTACCATTGTATAGACCTCTGGAGGCAGCTCGGCATAGAAGCAAAGTACCAGAATTTGAAAACCCCAAGCTGAAGCTTTCCAGTGGCTCATGATACAAAATGCTTTTTTGCCTGGAATGTTTGCTATCCCTGTTTACACAAATTGGGGTGGAAGGGCGATGTTTAAGATATATATACATATATATCTTTTACTACTGTACATTTATTGGAAAATAAGGGTAACAGGAAGAAGACATACCTAGCAGTGTCAAGACACAAGCCAATATTGCTATCAGGGCTCCAGTGCTAAGTCCTGCAGGCAAGATATAAGCTTCGGCATTGCATGTCTGAGCAACACCATCTGCATCACAATCACAGACCCTGATAGTGAGGGTATTAGTGCTACTAAGTGAAGGTGATCCACTGTCCACAATGAATATTGGCAGGTAGAAAACAGACTGCTCCTGTCTTCGGAACCCATTCCTTCTGGTTAATATTGTTGCAGTGTTATCTAGATAAAGGAATAAAAAGATAAATGTAAAATGCATGAACTTTCTAAAACACAAGCCTATGAACAATACAGTCTTTCAATTAAAAGACTTTATAAACACATTTATATTATCTCAACAAGTTTATCTTTCCTAGTCACATATTTTGGAAGCTGCAGAGACAGGATCAGCTGAGTAACGACAGCCAACTAGACAAAAAGATTTCTATTTTTCATGAAAGACCTTCAGAATTGCAGAGTTCTATTTGGTTTTAGTTAAGCTCCAGTTCCACACTCTATCTATCAAGACAGCTCAAGACGAGATTATAAAAAAGAAAAACATTCAACCTTCAGTGATCAGATTAAGTATCTATATAACTGTTTAAAGTCTAATTTCCAGGGACTTATTTCAATTATTTACAGATCTTGATACGTATTAATAGAAGAGATGAAGATATTAATAGGTAAGTTTGGAAGACCAATAGTTTTTTTGAATCAAAAAAAATACAGGTAAATGCACATATAACAAAGACATGCATTTGTTTCAGTCTCATCTGAGAGTCAAGATGACTAATGCAATGAATCTAAAATTCAGAGCTGCTGCTCTGATTTGGGTGATTAAAAAGTCCATGTGTTCCAGAAAACACATGCAAAACACACTGCATCCAGTACAGGCTGACAGCTCCTGAGAGCTGTACATTTCCTAGAATGTACAGAAAAGGTCAGTCTGTCTACTGATCTATCTACTTATCCATCTACATACAGACCTATCAATAGTACTATAAATTATCTCATCTTTTACGACCTATCTGGCAAAATATACAAGCACTTCCTCATCTAGCATCATATGAGATATGCATAAAATTAATTAACATCAAAAGAGGCAACTGCTGCTGTGTCTTGTAACTCCAGAGATTTGACTGGCATTGCTGAAGTCTATTTACTTTTTCCAAACTATAAGTTGTTTTGAATAGGACCTGTCTTTTTCATCAAATACTTAAGACTACCTATAAAAATGTTAGATTTCTGAACAGAGTTTTATTCTAAAGCATTTTCATTATTTTGTTAATGTTTACTGTTAGAGTCTTTGGTTTCAACCTGCAAGCTGCTCATAGGAAGAAAATTAATCCTGTCAGTAACTACATGCAGGGTAAGGCCATAAATAGCTGTGTAAGAGAACTTTATTAGGTCACATCTTACACTTAGCGAATGTTGTTTAAAGTCTATCTGTACAAAGAGTGTCCTTTGGTCCACCATATGTCTGTTTTTCTTGTTTTATTAATAAGGATGACTCTGTCGCTCCAGTTTAGTACGGATCCATAAAAGAGCAATGCAAGATTAACACAGTGTCTGTCTAGTTCTATTTGCTTCAGCTAATAGCTAATACATGCCCAGCTGCCATAAGATGCAATGCAACTAATGAGAACACTAATTAGAAGCATGTTCTCAGATATTTTAACTGATAGAAAGTGATGTCAATGGGAGTCTCTGCATAAATCTTTGGGGAAATAGTCATAAGAAGTCTGTGTAAATATTGTAGGTAGTTTCCATTGTCAAAAGCATTCTTCAATAGGTAGTATACTTACTGAAAAGATGTGTTGCTCTAAAAAGCCCCAAACTCTCTCAATTTACCATGCACCTATTTTTTATGCCACAAGTAATATTAATAAAACATGAATTCCTGAATGTTTTTCAGTTACTACCTGAAGGTAAAATCTAATTGAGATAAGTACAAGGAAAATATTGTGAGAAGAGTGACTTCTGGGAAAATGAAAAGAAAGAGTTGAAGCTGCTCTGCTTGGCTCAAGGCTTTAAAAGTTCAAACAACAGCTTAAGACCCTTGGCAAATAATCTACAGATAATTCATGTCCTTAGCAGAACAGAAGTTTATGCACGTCACATGAGCATGATTAAAGGAGTTAGTGGTGAATATTTACCCAAACAAAACGTCCTTACCTTTGTTGTCCTGCAGTGTAAAATTGTGGTTATTTGCTGCCTCTGCTGTTAAGCTGAAGTAGAACTGATGGCCATTTGGTGGGTCGTCTTTATCAATTGCACTGATTTTCTGGATCACCTGTTTTGAGATTCATCAAGGTTTCATTATTTGGAGTGGTAGGAAACATAAATACAGGTACACTGTATAGCCCCTCTGTTACGTATCACAGTATCAACCCTCCCTTTAGTCCCATTCATATTGCATTCTGGTCTTCTAATCTCCTAAGCAAGCACAGACACTATTAAAACTGAAATGCCACTCGACTTTACTTTCCCTGCACCAACTTCATTGGCCAAAAGCAACGACCTGCCACGCCTGTGAGAAAGTTAGGTCCTGTCGTTCATTAGAACTTGGAGTATAAACTGCATAGCAATGGAAGAAGGGTATCTTCTGGATGACCCTTACTGTAGTTAACAGTGGCTACAATCAATGTGAGGTTTTGCAAGAAGATTATAGTTTTGAGCATTTTAATTAATATTTTTAATAACATGAAAAAGGGCAAGCCGTAAGTGTATTAATATTATCTGTGATTTCTTTTTTATTATCATCATTATTTTTCAGATTTTATTTTCTAAAATTCTGTCAAAGTCTGCCTCTAAAAAAAAAGCGTCACCATTGTTTGAAATGCATAAAGAATCACAGAATCACAGAATGAATACTCAGAACTAACAGTTCTGACTAGATCACATGGAAAACAAACAAGTACTCTAATAAGAGTGTTCATGTTCTGTGTTTCTCATGATCACAACATAATACTTCTGGTGGTTCCTGTTAAGGATTCAAATTATGCTGTGATTTTTGAAGCATGCAATAAACAACATCCACCACAGAAAGCACAGTACTCCAGGAGAAGTCAGAAAAGTGCACGTTTTCCCAAGGAATATGTGGGATCTATGTGGGTGAAGCATCTACTAATTACCTTGGAGAAAGTATAGAAAATGAGAAAATATATTTTCTATGTAACATATATATATGTTACAGAACCCATATATACACGTTTCAAAGTCCAAATATGAAATAAACCAAGAAAAAATAACACCAGGTACTTTTAGTTGAGTCTAGGACTACTTGGAAGACATTTGCAGAGTTAAAACCACTGAGTGACGTGGCAGGTAAACATTTTTCATTTGAAATTGTGGCCTTATGAGTCATATTTCCTAAGGGAAATTCAAGTGTGTACTCATTTTAGGAATGGTAGGCCTCAGAATAGCCTCCATGTTATGACTTCCCATTTCTCAGCAAAATTAGGAGGAAGCGCGTATTCTTTATATTATTCAAAACCAGATGAATTTAGCAAAATGTGTCAGAAAGCAACAGATTTTAACAGTACCTTCAACAAGTAATTTTTACACCTGAATCTTTTTCTTCAGAGGTATGGTAGAGATGCTAGGGTTTGAGTAATATTTGCTAGTGCTGCACATGAAGGCATCATTTTTACTGTCAGAAGCTGAATATATTTTATCTTAAAGCTGTCTATCTGATAAGAATAAACATGTATCAAGCCATACCTGACCAGGCTGAGCATTTTCACAGACAGTGGTCTCATACTCCATGGCGAACTCAGGAGCATTGTCATTGATATCAAGGATAGTGATGGCCACATAGCCTCTCCCAACCTGTGCTGGATTCTCTACAGGAAAAGAAGCCAACAAAACAATCAAGAAGTTCTTGCATGTTATACTTTAGGTCAGTACGGTTTTCATTTGCACTCTTCTTTTGCATATACATGTCTAATAAATTACATTCCCTCCTAAAAAGCCGAAGGAAGGTCTTGGCTTGATTTTCTGGACCTACTGGAAACAATGTTTATGCTTTCCAGCTGCTTGGATTAAATTAAGATTTTATTCTCAGTGATAAACTGAAAATTTAAAGTCACTAATCAGAAAGCACTGAATAACATCATGTCAAAGGAAAACAGCAGGATGATGCAGAACTGTCACCAAAAGATATAGCTAGCCAGAAGAGCACTAGTCATATTAGTCATGGTATGGTTGTTATGGGTTAAATAAATTTTTCTTGCAATTCAGATTGATTGGGCTCTTAAGAAATTAAAACCAGAACGCCACTATCTATAACAGAGAAAGAGTAAGCTGTATTCCCAAGTAAATGCTAAATATGAACGCCAGTTCTAAATTGATGCAGATCTCTAGCTAAAATATGAATCTGTTCAGCGTCCAACGTAATTTAATCTTAAACAGCAGATATCTTTGGACTAAGCATAAAGGACATCAGCTCATGCTATACTTATTTTGCTACATAACACTTCTGTTTTGGAGCAGGGAAAAGAGAGATTGCATTGGATTTGAGCAACCTGATCTAGTGGAAGGTGTCCCAGGGTCAGGGACACCTTCCACTAGGCTTGGACCTAGATCATCTTTAAGGTCCATTCCAGCCCAAACCATTCTACGATTATTTTTTTTTTTAATACAAGTAGTGATATTAGTGATCTAGCAGGACAGAATGAAAAACCGTACAAACCTTCAAATATGCGCGTATCTTTTTATGTGTCATTGTAAACAAATTTTAATTAAAATTGTATTTAGAGCAATGAATCCAGCTGTAGATCACAAAGTTTTTTGGTTTGTTTTTTTTTTTTGTTCTACATACGAAATATCAGAGGAGTAAGCAATTTTGAAATCAATATTTTCCTCCACTGATCTAAGCAGGGCATGAACAAAAATTAAGTCATTGTAAGGTATTAATTGTGCTCCTATAGTCTCACTTGTGTCAGGTATGCCGCACGTCTACTTTGTTAGTTTTGACATTACCCAGGAAAATTTTTGGTTCCCATGCTGGTTTCCTAGACCAAAACGCTACTCCTGAGACTGTAATACAAATTCTAATGATAAATATTGGCTTTCAGGTTAAACATTAAATTAGCTTCACAGAAAGCAAGAAGTAATAATTCTTAAAATAGCAGGCCAGAAAACTGATAACTCTTTTATTATCGTAGCCCAACACAGCAGTAATAAGGATGAAATTTGAAGAAATAAATTCTTAAGATATGAAGGCCAAACTATATAGTTTTTCATAGAATGTATTCAGAGCTGAACAAGTTTAGGTTTAAAGTTGCACTAACAGAATTCTTGTATGTGATTGGAGGATTCAATCCTTCAACACTTTTCAACTTACACCAGACAAGAAACCAATTACAAAATATCCTTTATCTTAGAGACAGGAAAGTGAAACCACACAAGCATTCACATCCCCTTTCCTTCATACTTCTAGGAACATTGTGGTTGACCAACAGCAATCAAGTCGGAGTGCCATCACTAAGATGGGTTAAGTGTTCTCCTCTGTACTCCGTATCATTTTTCCTCTAATGATACTTGGTCTGAGACCGCTGACTCAACATATTTCACCTTCCATTGTACTTGGTTTTTGGAAGTCAAGAGACTACAAAAGATGTCAGGCAAAGGAAAGGGCAAATATTTCATCTGCTGTATTTCTTTATCACACGAGTAATAAAGAAATTTTTATCACACAGGTTTTTTTTACATTGACTAAGAAATTATTTTTATCTGCCATGGTTTGAAAGTGTCATAATTTCTCTCGACACAGCTGATCAAAACAAAACCTGACGTTTTACACATAAACAGCCAATAAAATCCTTTAATTGTTACTTACGACTCTCCATAGCCAAAACTGTGATATTATGCACAGCATTAGTTTCCCTGTCCAAAGATTTGGCAGTTGTAATGACTCCACTGTTGGCATCGATATTGAAATACCTCTCCAGGTCTGTGTTTCGATCTATTGAGTACCTACATGAAAGATGAAAGAAAACTTTTGATTTATATTCAATTACGGCTTGTAAAAGCCTATTACAGAGGAAAAGTTTCCACTGTTTCCCCATTCTGAGCTTTGTTTTGTTCTGTTTCTCTGGGGTGTTGAGAGCAAAGCCATATGCAAAGGTGAGAGAGTTAGACAGCAATCCGTGCTAACAATGGCAACCTGTTTCCACAGTGACCTCTTAAGTGAGATTCCCTTTCCTTTCTTCATCTCTGCTGTAAGGAAAAAAGTTCATTTGCTCATGTAAGAGTATCCTCCTGAACCCCAGCTAAGAAGAAGATGAGATGGAAGTTTGCTAAATGGCTGTATCAGCTGGGCGCTTCTCCCAGGGGGCTGGCAGTCTGAGCAGAGAGATTTCTATGACCAGCAGAAGAGCCCTTGAGTCATCAAGACCTGCAGGGGCAGGGGAAAAAAAAAAAAGAGAGATGATGCAGAGTAGGTCAGGGGATTGCATGTCATTACTGCCAGCTCCCAGTGCTTTACTGTCATTACACAAACACAGGATCATGACCTTAACTCTTTGGCTTAACATAACTTTTATGTCTAAATTTGTTTTAGGAAGGGGAAATGAGCTTCTTAGCAAACAGAAAATAGCATAAGGGAAAAGGTCAAAATGCCTGGGGTGTTTTGCTTATAACTCTTTTGAAAGAAAGGGACAGTTGATTAGGTAGATTTAGACTTACAACTGGGATATTCTTGACATTCAATTTAATACTGGGTCAGATTCCTGCACTCTCATTTAGATCAAGTATGTACTCCAGAACATTTCCCTACATTCAAGATGAATTAAAATGTCCAAATCAGAAGAAGTGGGATCATTACAATTCCTGTCACACTGATGATATATTAGATTATTGGTATTACATTAATCAAATCCTTTGAACAACGTGGAAGGAAAGAATTAGAGAACCCAGTTAAAAAACAGGACTTCTGAGATATAATGTTCTTATGACACTATTATTTTGTTCTGTGTTGTAATATACCAGCTAGTACTGTTTGTACCTATCCGCAAAAATCTTAGAGCAGAGACTTGTTACATAATTAGAATTGTTTTACTGTATTATGTCACAGTAAGAGAAAGGAGTAGCAAGTAACAACAACAGTAGCAGAAGTTTTCATGGATTAAAGCTTCCCTTCTTTCACTTTTTTTCCCATTATATATTAACTGTAGTTCATTTTACACTTTATTTCATGACAGCATTGTTGTTTATTTGATCAGCACTGCTTTTCAGCTGTTTTATGACTGGCAAGCTTTCCCATGAGACTATGCCTGTCACCTCTGCTATGTAGTCAATCTTGGCAAGCCCCATGGATAGGATTCAGTCTCCTGCCAGCTCTTAGATTTCCCAATTATTAACACTATCACTCTGAAGAGCCAAAGACCTTTCTAAAAAAAATAGAAAGAAAGAAAGAGAAGGAGAAGGGGAAGGGGAAGGGGAAGGGGAAGGGGAAGGGGAAGGGGAAGGGGAAGGGGAAGGGGAAGGGGAAGGGGAAGGGGAAGGGGAAGGGGAAGGGGAAGGGGAAGGGGGAGAGAGGTGGGAAAGATGGAAAAAGGAAAAGCAAAAAAAGGAAAGGAATAAAAGGGAAAGATGGAAGGGAGGTAGGAAAAAATGAAGGATAAAAAGAAGGAAAGGAAGAAGGAAGTCAGGCAAACAAACAAATTACATAAACTGGACAACAGATTCTTATGAAATAGGAAGAAAAAATGTTTTTTATGCATAGGAAGCAATTAGTTCCCCTTAACTTCTTTGCAAGCGTTGTATTATATTCAAATTCTAAAAAACCCTATTTAAAATATTTTTAATCCTTTAATTCTTGCAGCCATTAATACTTCAAAATCTTTGAGGTGCAGGAGTTTTAAATCCTTTACTTAAGCTATTCAAACATCAATAGTTCTCAGATCCATACAAGATAACCTGTGATTTTCAAACTATTTACTTCTCCTGCTTCAGTATTGCCAACATTTTAATTTTGTCCGATCTTGGAATTTCAACATTTCTGAATTGCATCATATCTAATTTTTAATCAATATCAATTTAATCCAATGTTTGGAATAAGTATTTATAGATTAATTAGTTAAACTTCTGAAATAGATAATGAAAAGCATTATGCATTAATCTTCCTTAACGTATTCTATTTCTAGGTGAATCTCATTCTGATGTCTATCAAAGCAGATAGAGGAGAGCTTTAAAATACATCATCTGTCAGTACTCCTCACAATGTATGTAGTGGGTTTGAAAACATATAGTTAAACTCTCCCTATTTCTCTAATTTCCTACCTCTCAAATTCCAAACAGCTCTGAAGCAGAAAAAAATCTTCAAGATACTTCTTAAGCTAGGAATATAAACTTTTTTTTTATGCTGGCATTGTAAAAAAAATACCTAGATCAAGGCCAATAAACTCATCCTTATATTTACACAGTAGTCAAAAGCATTGTGAACATAGAACGCATTTATGGAACCGGATTTAATCCTACTCTACACAATTCTGCTAAACCAGACATTATACACCAGATGCTAACATCAGTGCCAGAAAACACTGCCACAGAAAAGAGCTCAGCGAAGATAAATTTCACAAGTAATACCCTGCCAAACATCCATCTAGAACTTGTTTATACATGATAGGAATCAGCTATTTTGAATATGCTGCAAATATATAACAAAAGAGAGAGAGAGAGAGAACACATACCACCTGTAGGAGTGAAACATATGTTTTATTTTTATAACTTACGATTGTGACTTTAGAAAACACAGAGCTACAGTACAGTCTCAAGTTCATTTTCAGTGCACGGAAGTAAAAATTTAACATCACCAGAAAAAAAGGTGACATCCAAATGTCACTCTTCTGTACTGGTGAAGTATACTTTTCTATGGATGACCTAATTGAACTGTAAAACCAAAATAAACTTAGCACCAACTTTTAGTTGTATATGCGTTTCTCCTCCTGCAGGTGTTTAAGTTCATAAAATTCCTGGTCAGGAGTATTACACTCTAAATCTTTTGCATGCTCCTTGACAATTAATATTACTACTCTGCATATGAAAAGTAACAAGTAACTCATTAGTTTAACATGTATGGTGAGTATTTATCCTTAAGCTTTGACTTTAGATACAGGAAAACATAAGATCTATACTTCGGGTTTTCTTATGGTTTCTTTAGACTGTGGAAGACTTGCAGGTCTTCACACAATGAACACAAAAGGAAGAGGCTCTTGACAGTTTAAGTGTTCATATCTCCTCCAATTCAAACAGAAGATATTTGGCGGCAGCAGAATTTCCAAAAGCCAAATGAATATTACCATTCTGGCTAGGATAGGACTTGTCTTGTCTGATCCATTTCTCTCATGTAAAGAGTTTTTTCTAATGTTTATTCTCTATGGGACTTTAGTTCTGGTTTGCCATGTAAGAGTTTTTGTACTGGTACAGTCTCGTGCATACTGAATATGAATCATTGTTCACACACACCCAGACATACACATATATGTATGTTACATAGATATATTTTTAGTCCTGGTTAATTTAAGAGAACAAAACTTCTTATAGATAATAACAGATTCTTCTTAAACTTAGAAATAAATAAGAGTCATATGTTGATTTATTTTTTTTTTCCTTTGGAATACTGAGTATCTTCTTTTCTTTCTTTACAAAGTTTTAAACATATTTTTGAAAAGTTCTCTAGTTCAGGAGTATAAAAGTCAAAATGTGCAAACTCTCAGAACATCTCAATCTCCCTTTACAAGGGAAAAATGCTAGCTAATTGCTTTCAGTGTAACCAACCACCCTCCCACAACTTAATGAAAAACTTCAATACAAAGACTAAAAAAATAAACATATATGACATGTTATAATTACCTGACAGGACTATTTGAAGCATCTGGGTCATGGGCCGCTACAGTTCCAATAATAGTGCCAACCTTTGCTGCTTCAGACACCACCATAGAGTACAAACGTGAAGTAAACACAGGCGGCTCATCAACATCTTCTACAATTATCTTCACTGTTGTCATGTCACTAAAGGGTCCCAGGCTCAGGAAGCGAGGGTCTACATGCATATTGGCTGCTTCTATCCTCAGGGTATAGCTTGTCTTAGCTTCAAAATCCAGCTCCTGTACAGGTAAAGTTATTTGGCAATGTTATTATCCAGTAATGTTACTATCCAGTAATATTACTGCAAAACTGTTTCGATTACAACTTTCAGTAAGTTCAAAATGAACTTTGCTATTTGCATCCAGCTAGCAGTTTTGATTGGCAGAGCGAAGTTGATGCCTCATTTTTTTGGTTTCTCAGTGCACTATTTGCAGTGTTTCATCAGTGAATATTCCCCAATGACTTTAATGGTAAAGGTAGATCTACCTATGAATGAAGTGTGTTCTCTGAGTTGTTGGCAAAACTTCCTGTGACTTCTGTAACGATCAAATTTCTTATTTCATCAATGGGATTGAATACATTTTTTGTCTTATTCATATTTTATCTAAGGTAATGCAAAACACAACGTGCCATCAGAGGTAAGAACTCAATATAATATTCACTGGTTATATAGTTATATAGTAGTCCTCCTGCCTTACAATAACTTGTAGCTCCTCTTGTTTATTGCCCATGCTGATTTACATAAACACAATTATTTTGGAGGTAAAAAAAAAAAAATCTTACCTCACAGGCACTATTTAACTTATATGTGTAGATTTAGCTTGTCAGCTAACTATTTCTTTGCAATTCCAATCATTAAGAACAGCAACAAAGGACTCAAGCATTTCTATTATAAAAAACTGCAGTCTGACTACTCAATTGTCTTTTCAAACTACAATTCCAAGTGTGCAGAACAGATTTAAAAGGTTTTCTGCAGTTCTGATTCTGAATAAATCATAGAAATCTGCAATGTGCTTGCAACACAATCTGATAGCTTCTGCAAAATATTCCTGTAGTCACTCAGAGATGAAACACGTATCTGTTGCTGTATAAATGCAAAGGTCTAAGTTCTCCATTGAGTTACAGTAGGATAAATCCCAAACAAGCATCTTAAAAGTCAGTGATTATGCTGACATTACAATAGAACTGTAAACAGCCTGGATATAAAAATGAAACACGAATTGCAACACCTCACATTCAGAAAGGCATTGAACTTTTATAAACTCAGTGTGGCAGCAAAAAGCTTCTCCAAATGGGAATACACATGATTCTTTGTTATGCAAGTGCTTGCTTCTTGCACTGAATAAAAGCTGTAGTATCTATAGCTCTCCAAATACAGATATGTTATAAAAGGTTGCCTGGAAACTGGTTACTATACTCAACACAACTGGTCAGTATTGATTGTTAAAGCATGTTTAATTGTTTTTTATTTTAATTTTGGTTTCATATTTAAAGTACAGTATGTGTGCTATGAAACAAACCTCAGAGCCATAACGCAAGTGTAATGTGGTGTTAAGAAGATGAAAAATGTCTCAGAAACTATATTGTGTGGTGATAACAATTAAGCAACTGATATGACCAGATGGGCAGCAAGGTTAAGGACAAGATAACCAACCACACAAACATTTTAAGACTTCTCATTTCCCAATAAAAGCATCATATTTACTAAATAAACAATAACCTGAAGAATGTCAAAGGTAAAAGGCTGAGATTTGTTGAACTAAAATTAAAAAAAAGCAAGCCTTTAACAAACAGTGTGTTTTCAGTCAGAATATACACAAATATTTAACACAGAACAGAAGACTAATTCATTCTCACTAATCAGCAGTATCTGTTGAAATTGGGTGATTGAGATTACAGTGATTAAGTCTTAAACACACGTAAATGCAACATGAGACTGCAGAAAAGACAGCTTCTTACGGTATATTAATTTTAACACCACAGTTATCCCAGGAAAAAAATATTATGAAAATTCTGATTTAATAGAGAGTGCATGGAGCTCAATATATGTAATTGAACATGAATTTCAATTTCAATAAACTAAGCACAATAATGAAAAAATAATATTTAAACTAATTTTTTAAGACATTCCCATCTATATATAAGTAATCTTCCATCTGAAGGCTGGTCACAAGTGGTGTCCCCAGGGCTCAGTGCTGGGTCCAGCCCTGTTCAGTGTCTTTATCAATGACCTGGATGAAGGCATCGAGTGCACCCTTAGCAAGTTTGCGGACGACACTAAGCTGTGAGGGAGTGTGGATCTGCTGGAGGATAGGAAGGCTCTTCAAAGGGATCTGAACAAGCTGGATCAACAGTCTGAGACCAACGGCATGAGGTTCAACAAGGCCAAGTGCCAGGTCCTGCACTTGGGACACAACAACCCTGAGCGGATACAGACTAGGAGAAGTCTGGCTGGAAACTGCCTGGAGGAGAGGGACCTGGGGGTGTTGGTTGACAGCGACTGAACATGAGCCAGCAGTGGCCCAGGTGGTCAAGAAGGCCAATGGCATCTTGGCTTGGATCAGAAACGGTGTGACCGGCAGGGCCAGGGAGGTTCTTCTCCCTCTGGGCTCAGCACTGGTGAGACCGCTCCTTCTGCTTTTAGCAACATGAATCCTGCCCTAGGATTCCCTCAGATATCATCTGACACTCAATGCTAGAGTGCTCGTTAATGAAGAATAAATAAATAAATAAATAATCAAACATATGCACATATACAGTGGAGAGCAGTTGGTGTTTAGAAAACGGGAAGTATGGACTGGCAAAGGGGTTTTATGGCATCAAACAGTATCGTGTTATACAGAGGCAGTAATACTGATTTATTTTAGCTGTTTGAGTCAGAGTCAGTCTCCTGTGGGTTTTGACGATATCTACAAAAGCTACAGTCATCATCCTTAGTCTGCTCCTATAAGATACACATCCTCAGATACCATCGTGAATACACAGGTACCAAGATTTGGGGCAGGATATAATCTAGGAAAATAGACAAAGCCTCTGAGATGACTGGTGTGCAAGAGTTCATGACCTGGTGGAAATGTTTCAACAGTTTGTAGATAATATAATGAAGACATTAAGTACTATAGACAGTAATGAAAGACTGGAAAAGTGAACTGAAAAGATCTCCTTTTTTTCTTTCTTCTTATCTAATTATCAGTGATGTCTGTTATACAGAAAGCACTATTTAACTGGCTTTCAGATCATGCCTCCATTATCTCCTGCTATAACAAAAGCACAAGAGTCCAATAATGGAATACCAAGTCAACAGACTACACTACATCAGTGTTGAAGGTTAAATAGACAATGTATACTTTAGTCCTTCAGTACAGTGAATAGAGCTTGACAGCTTCATTAATATCTGCACATTAGTGTTATCTGATAAGATCTTGTGCAGAAGCCATTCATCATTCTCTCATCTGGAGGTTTTGGGGTCTTTCTTTTTCTTCTTTTTTTTTTTTTATCCTTTTAAGGGGTAAGAACGTTACCCTGTCTGAAGGAAATAACAGAACAAGTCAACTATATTACAGAGGTTGGATATGAACTTATCATTCACAGTAAGTTCATCTTTGAAATGATCGTTTTCTTTTGTATAGGAACTTTGTAATAACATGCTTTTCAGAGGTGAAAATCCTGTATTTAATCACAGTTAAGGTTTTACACTGAAAACTGCAGTCCATCAAATAAATGCACATTATCTCTCAAAGGAACCATGGAAGCCTCAAGATCCTACATTGTAACCTCTGATATAGAATTGAAAGAAAACTTTCTAGCTGCAAAATGTGAAAATTTAAGAGTAATAGAAAGATCCAATTTCACTCAAAAGTGTACACATAACCCCCCATTTTTATAATTGCTGGTACTGCTCTTAGAATGAATTCAGGCTTTAGAATAATCTCCTAGCAGTCAGTTTCTATGAAGCAGTACTTTGCAACACTGTTTTCGCATTCTTCCTTCTAACATTCAAATTGGTTGGTGATACTAGTGGTAGGTTTGTGTATTGTGGGGAGAAATAAAAGCAAACTGAGCAAGAATTGTAGCATGGGAAATCTTAATGCTTGTCACTTGCTGCAGTAAGAGGTGACAACCCTCTCTCTGCAGCATCTTCAGGCTTGGTTTTTGCACTTAAGACCACTAAAATCTCTCCATAGTCTTCAAATGGTTTGAAGAACCTTCATAACCTTCCCAAAAATTCACATTTCATACAAATAATCCAAATATACCTTGCAGCTTTTTTTATTGTTAAATTAGCATCACCACTATAAGCACTAACTATCTGATAAAGGTGAAGGCTGATACAGATTTTCTAACAGGCTTTTATCTGATGGTGTTTTGCTATTAAGCTATTATTATTACTGAAGTCTAAACTTTGTGAATAAAGCAAGAACTGTATTTAAATGATGTCTTTTTCAGTGCAGTATTTTTAGCAACAGAGATTTGGAAACTACAAAAAATACAGCCTTCTGTATATATTTTGCTTAGAAAATGAAGCCAAAATTCCATTCATGTGTATTACACTCGGGATTCTGTGAACAGTCAACATGAAGTTGTACACACAAAGTTTTGCATGGAAACTTCATAATTTGATGTATTAAATGACTGAATCATCATTCGCTTCCATGAGCATTTCTTCAATTCTAAGGTTGCTACTTCAGAGACAAATTCAACACATTTGAAACTACAACATATTCAGAAAAAATTACCCTTTTCTTCCAAAAACCTGCACCACTGTGAAATATAGCTATCTAGATTATGAGAGTCCTTACTAACAGAGCATTGATAGCAGAATGTAATTACATATGAAACCACAAGAAGGAATTGATCCTACTTTACAGATGGAGAACTGAGTCACAGTGTGAACCAGGATAAAATTTTCAAGTCCTTCTAAGGAACATAAATGTTCAATTCCTTTTCAAATACTAAACAAGATATTTTGTTTTTCTGAAAAGTTCATCCAAGATGGATGTTTTCCTAAATCCTCCTTAAAAGTAACTTAGTTGTCTAAATTAGCTTTACTTAGGAATTCACCTACAGGATGGAGAGTAGCCAAACTCCCACATCATTTGCAGCATCAGAACTCTGGCATAAAGTTTGAGTAGGTAGTACCTTTAGAATGCTCTGTACAGGGTAAAAACAAAGAAAGAGCTTTCTTCTGTTTCATTTGACAAGTGAGAACTTTTCACTTTATTATTATTATTATTTAATAAAAGATAAAGTGAGGGGGAAAAAAAATGAGGTTTCCACAGTGACTTGAAACTAGTGGGCAAAAAGTTGTATGAATGCAGCAGGTCACAGGAAAACACCCTCACTAGTTTTCCCACTACTGTCCCTCTCCTCCTGTAAGCTGAGAATAACACTCTGAACTGCGCCCATTCACTCGTTTATACCAGCTTCTGGAAATATAAAGTTTATCTTCCAGCATTTTTCATATCCTATTGCAGGTTGGAAATAGAGCATGGAATACTAAAAAAAACTTAAGCAGCTTTAGATACCTTCTTAGATACATGCTGGACAGTTTTTTTCAGTTAATAGATTCAGTTAATGTACTGCAGAACAAGATAGCCTTCATTTTTTAGTGCCAGTAACCAAGCACATGGCTCAATACTGTTTTTACTAGCCCCTGTCCTAAGACGAAATTCTAAATTCACTTCTCTCACAATCAGTTCTAACCAAGACTTAACCTCTTGTTATTATTTAAACCTTATATTCATGAACAAAAGTTAGCGCTTGTCCCAAAGAATATTTTGAAAGGGTTTTTTTTCTTTTTTTTTTTTGTCTAGAATGAACTTAAGACAATTGCTGGAATACATGAACTTTACATCTCATTCATTTAATCCTGATTCAAACATCCTAATCAGGATGAGAGAAAATAAGGTGTCACACGTATGTAAAAAGCTATACAGAAGCAAATATTTTACAATGCCACCTTATGCACGCTCCTTAGTTATGCAGCATAAGGTAGCACCATTCTACTCTTTACTCTTTGGAGGAATAAAGACCAAGTGGATGAAAACACAGAGAAAGTATTCCTCCCTTGTCTAACTCTGTATGGTCAAGAGAGCGATTATAAGAACACTAGCCTATTGTCAAAATGTTCCCTTGAACTGAGGTTTAGCCTAGCAGCCAGCACATACTGACATTGGGCATTAGGCAGCAACAGCACCTGCATCTTCAGGAACATGCAAACCCCCTCCTGTCATGGCTATAACAACTATGAATAGAACTAACAGTATTTGAAAAATAACACCATTCTGAAAGAGTTTAGAGAAAAATCCCTCCTGAACAAACCATGCAAGCCAAAGAGACGTCTGGATTTAGAAATGCTGAAGGGATATAAATAAGGGAAGAATATATTCCGTATTTCATTGAATATCATTGTTAGAATAAAATCATGATTATTTTTTTCCTGCTGACTTTTGATGCTTTGAGGTCTCTGTGTCATAGGGTACAGAGAGGAAATATGTTCAAATGTACATGGAAAAAAATCCAAACCAAATCAAAAATAAAATGCACGTAAATCTCCTTCACCAATTTTGCCATGATCCAAGTCAATATACATAATACTCAAGTCCATTATACAAAAGTAATCTTGGGAAAGACCTAGCCATGTAACATTTTTCTTTTTATATTATCACAACCCTTGGTATCTCTCTTGGGTCAATGGAGAACATGATGGGGACCAAGGGGGTAAAGACCCTCCCACTGCAGAGGAGGATCATGTTTGTGACCACCTGAGGAATCTGAACCTGTAAGTACTTTTTAGCGAGGAAGTCAACTTTTCAAATTGTCTCATAACAGTTACCCTTCTAAAAGCATAATGCAAAATCATTATTTTGTATGTGAAACTGATAATCAAACTTTCTCCACAACACCCCAGACAAAAATGAATGTAGCAGAGCTTTCAGCTGCTATGAGATACTGGCAGTGATTCTCATGCCTTCTGATTTTTATGCATGATTGCAGCAAAAGTATGCAAAGCTAAGGCTTACATTTGCATTTAGAACCAAAGTTTGCCTTTTCAGATATCTTTGCCTTGGCATTTTACTGCTTGATGTGTAAACTGAGCATATAAATACAAATGATTTTAAAATGATGGGCATGCATTTAGAGGCTGAGCTGTTTCTCAGTGCATGAGCTGATTTCAGGGACATGAAAAGGAGAGAGTTAATCACACTCAGAGGTGTACAGAATGTCATGTGCTGAAGAGTAAAATGTTTAGGTGGATTCCAGGCTTATCTTCTTCCCTGACTTCTTACTAACAAGCACATATTGTCATGCAGGGATAACCTCTGCCTGAGTCTGTAATGATCTCGCAGGTTAGGCTCAGTGACTGAAACCCATTTAACCTTCATACATTGTCATTAATGGTCTTCTATGTACATGTCCTCCAGAGAACAAGGTGCAGTTGCCTGTAAGCTCTTGTGCTTGAGCTCTTTACTTTCTTTCTTCCCTTCTAGCCAATGTTCTCTGCCATTTTATCTGCAGCATTGGCAAGGAGGGTCTTTCAGCCTTGGGCAAGGCACCAAGTTCTCTGGAGTCCAAGAGAAGACCCAAGGTTTGGGGGTGTGCACCTCAGGATAGAGACTCTACTTTGGGCATGGCAGGGGAACAGAAGTCCACAATAAGAGGTAAAGGAGAGAAATGTCCTTACATTGCAGAGAAAAAGGTTTGAATTCTTGTGTCAAAAAATATCAGTATCTAGGTTTGCATATTATTGGCAAATTAGAGTATTTCATCAGGTCAAAATTTTGTAACCTTTTTAATGCAATCCAATAGCTAATTCATAGAACCCTTCTCAGGACAAATGTTAAGTACTGAAAAGTCCAGTTCAGCTCCCTAGCTAAAATTCTTATAGAAATAATAAATGAGAATTATTTAGTCCACTGTACAATATTAGAATTGGGATATTCCAGTAACAAACACTGTGAGTACAAAAGTATACTAAAGACTAAAATGAACTCTTCAGTTCTCAAATTAGATCACTGAAGCCCCCTACTGATTCAGTGTTGCTCACTGTGGCACTGATAAATGCACTCCCTCTAGGATAGGAATATTTCTTCCGCATCTTTGCTCAAAGCCCTTAAATGAGCAAACTGATGGAGTCACATTGAATTTGGCTCTTGAACAAAGAGCCGACTAACTTTTCATCACTTGCATTTCAAACATGCTAAATAGAAATCAGCACAGTTTGCAGGAAGCCTAAGATGGATGGCTTTGCCGTGAAAGACAATGTTTCACATTACACATATTAGTGCTTGATCTTTCAAAGGTGCTGAACATACTCCATTTGCTGTGACACCTACGGATGCTGACCAGCGCTCAGCACGCGTTCACCGTATCAGAGAATTAGCCCATTGCTTTGCAGCATCATGCAGTATTAAATTCTTCCAAAGGAGAAATGTTACCGAAGTTTTATATTGCTTTAGAAATGAATTGACACATCAGAGGAGGACAAAAAATCAAACCCTCAGGCTGTGACAACTAGTAGGTCAAGTTTACAAAGATTAAAAAGTATATAGGGAAGAAAAATCCGCTATGGAATCATATAAGCTACAAACACAAGCCCTTGTTCAGGAACATACTTACACATATTCTAAAATGCCAAGTCAGTCCACATTTTAGCGGGTATTAAATTGCTTGGCAGAGTTAGGGCCATGGATTCAGTATTTTCATTGCCAAGCATTCACACATGAAAAGCATGAAAATATATGAGAAGAGATTTCTTCTGTCTAAGGTGTCGGGTTTTTTATTCTGTTCTCCTCAAAATTAAAATTTTCTTGCAAGATATTTCAGCACACTCTTATTTTGTACAAAGATACTCTTTAAAATGTGTTGCAGCAAGGGAAGAATGCTGAGCTTTAATATTTTTATATAAACATGATGTGTAAGTCATTAAAAAGCTCAAAATCACATACACATTGAAGTCAAGATGAAATATGCCAGTGGAAACTTTTACAGCAGATAAGACCCACAAAACCTCATACTTTCATCACCTGCCTTCATCTTGCACAGATCCAAACAAAAACTGTGAGCAAAAATCAGACTTACCTTCTGAATTGTTATGATTCCCTCCTGAGTGTCTTTGTCAACAGAGATTTTGAATACTCCCAAACCATCACCATCCACAATCTTATATTCCATTTCAGCATTAGGTCCCACATCTGCATCTGCCGCTTTTATTCTGGCCACCACAGAAGCCACTGGCAAAGACTCTGGTACATTATACTGATAGGACCCTGTGAAATTTAAAAATGTAACGAATTCAGAGGACTTCTAGGACTGTAGGCTAAAAAAACCCCAACCTTCTTAAAATCTACCTTCCTTTAAATTATGTACTTCAAAATTTCTTGGGCTACCAGAATATACTATTCAGTTTAAAATAAATTGCCCTTTTTTTTGCTAGGTTTTCGTTGTGATAGTGTCTACTTTAAGTACTATGGGCATAAGTTTTCCTATGACCAGAGCAGAACAAGGTAAAGATGTAAAAACATAATTTAAAACTTAAATGGAAACCACAAAGTGAATGCCTCCTATAGAGTTCCAATGCAGAAAATACTTTGTTTTCCAAAAATGATAAAAAGCAGGTACGGCAAATAATATCAATATAAACTCATATTATTTTATAACTCTATACCTTGATTAGGCAGTTTGTAATCTGAACATGACTAGAATCTGATATATATAAATGTCTTTAACAGTAACTGCACCATCTGCATTCTTGAAAATTCCAACTTTTTCATTGCAGTAGAAAATGATATATATATGCTGTCAAAAGGGTATCTGAGTGCACTCTGCAGCCAATAACAACCTCACCTTCAAGAATAACTTCTGGTATTCTATTATTATTTCAAGCAGTTGGTGGCTTGAAATAACAGGAAACCTATTATGTACAGATCTATTTTTCATATCACTTGAGGTGAGGTTTGAGTAGATGTGAACTGTTCCTTGCATTGTTTCAATTTTACTTAGCAAGTTTTTTTTGTTTTTTTTTTAAAAAAAGCACCCTAGACAGAATGCTATTAATAAACTGAGCTCTTCAGGTTTGAGTGTACAACTGTGTACTCATTTCTTTGGTTAAGGTGAGAGCCACCTTGTTCAAAGAAAGAAAATGGATGGAAGATGACTTTTGGTCTCTTTTGTGACTAGCTCCTTAGAAAACTATATGCACAAGAGTAATCCTGATAAAATACTAAACGAATATGAAGGATTAAGAGTCAAGTTAAAGAATTATGCTTCCTGAAACCCAGCTGGCAAGAGCTAAATATCTGTTAAGGTGTATACCTTTTCTTTCTTTGTATTCATAGTAGTAAATTCATAGGAAGTAAAATACATTAATAAATGCATCTGTTGTACATCACCCCATTTCAACTAATCTGAAACATATTAGGTAAAAAAGATTATCCCAACACATTAATAGTAGTTCTAGTAGGAGTAATGATAATAATGTGTCCTGCTGTCAGTAATTATCAAAGTACTTAACAGGGAAGGGGAGCACTTTTACTCTGTTTAGAAATAGTATGAGGTGTAAAGAAAATAAAAATGTTTAGAAATAATACTACAAGTCATATTTTTACAAAGTTACTCACGTCGTGGAAAGCGGGGTGGGTTGTCATTAACATCAGTCAAGGTGACAGTTACAGACGTAGTCCCTGATAATCCACCGTTCTGCCCAACCATGTCCTTCGCTTGGATAACTAGCAGGTACTGGTCCTTCGCTTCTCTATCCATATTAGGAAGGGCAGTCTTGATAACACCTGCATTAAGAGAAAATATGTCACAGTTGCACAAGGAAACAAGATACCATGAAAGCTAAGTTTGCCTTTAACAGTGGATTAATGGTTGCAGTAAGAGAGGAGTGATTTAATTTCAACCCTAATAGCACAGTTTTTGACTCAGAGCTCAACTGACATACTACACGCTTATTTTAAGTACTCACCAAAACCCACCAATTTTTGTTTAGCACTAAATTCTCTGGTTAATGCCATGCATGACTGTGCTTCCCAAATGTCTTCTCCCTGAACTACAGACTTAGTTATGTCTTGGGTAATGCTCCCTTCCCTGGAAGATGTCATCTTCTGTGTTTGATTTCCCATTCTTTTAGAGCTAGGAAGAATAGATTATTCTGCATTCATTTTTAAGATGCCAAGATTAACTTCACAGTGCCTTGAACAGTCATTGGCCATATTAACTCCTGCTAATATTGATATCACGCGACTCTCCACATAGATAAGAACTTATCTTATTTTACCATATATTTGCTTTAACAATAGCCACTTTTAATTGAGACATATTTTAGTAATGGAAATGTTGTAATATCTGAAGAAGTTTTTGTTATATCCATCTAATGATCTGCATTTGTAATTAATTGATTTGAAATGAAAAGCAGAAGAAAGCTCCACGTTTCATCTTTTCAGTTCTGTTGATATAGATCAGAAAATAAATATGCCTTCTCAAAACGTGATGACTTTATGAATATTTCATGCTCAGTACACAGTACAGCTGCTAACTCTGATTTCCAGAAACGCAGCCACTTACTCCACAAGCACTTAGCGTCAGCAGCAAAGGAAACATAAAAAAACTAAATAAAGGAGAGGTACACTGGGGTGCATATCTCCTCATGTGATATTTGTTGAATGTTTAGTTAGAGTTTTATACCTTTCTTCCCTTATGAATGCAGGACTAGCCATTTATTTCACAAACAGACTGGCACTATTTCACCCATTTTATTTACAAGACACATTAAAATACAATTAATATGCAATTTCATAATGTTATTGTTTCTATATTTTTTTTTCTGGTCTGCTTCTTTTTTCTACCATAGTTAAATTGCCAGGCAATGTTAACCAATCATTTGGAAGAGAATTATCACATGCACAGAGAATGTGAGTATCACATCAAAGTGAAAATGTGTGCAAACATTTCACTCTGAATCTTTAAAGATTTTGAGTTAGTAGAAACTAACATATTATTGTTTAAGGGCAGTCTGCAGTCTTTATGATAATATATATTGTACATAAATATACATGGAAAGAAAGAAGGAGAGAGAAAGAGAACCACTGTAAATCATGCTCATTGGAGGGGAAGAAAATGTCATATATCTCTACTGAGGATGGACCTGCTGCAATATGAAGATAATTACAATACTTATTTCTGCAAAGTTAGTAGTTGTTAAATACAGTGTGAACTTTTGGCCATAGCATTGAGATTCAGGTCTGATTCACCTCATGGGAGATAATAACTCTTCTCCATGTTGGTGTAAGTGAAGGCTGAGGCATTAAACTGAACTGAGCAGAGCAAGAATCTATTTTCAGTAGATACAGTAGAATGAGCAACGTTTATTAAATTTACAAAGAATTAAAGGCTGCATCTTGCTTTGGCTTAAAATAGTCACAAAATTTCATTTTAAAAAATTGTAAAAAAAAAAGTTACAACAGTAATTTGGTTTGAAAGTGGCAGCAAAGTGTTGTATCAGATAAAGATAGGAAGCATTGTGCTTTCTTCTTCAAACTCATAAAGATACATTTCCCACAAAAAAACTTCAGTCAAAAGAAGTAGAAGGAAGAGGTGATCATACTGTAAATCTATGCCCAAGGAAACCTGGTTATGCAACATTCAGATATTTTGAAAACAAACATCTGCAAAAAAACTTGTTCACAACATTTTTAAAGTTTCATTGATCAGAAAGACAGCAACAGGCAGCAGACCAGAGAACTGGTAGATTGCCAAGAAGATAAATATGCCCATTCTAGTAATGCCTGCTTACCACATAGCTCAGATGTGCGGTTTTCATAATCTGTTCTGAAGAATAAAAAACCAAAAGATCAACAAAATCCAAATGTATTAAATTAACAAAGACACCACACTAGTAAGATCCTAGCAAGTTATAATGCACGTTTTATTTTTTCTCAGCATTACGGCAGAGGTTTTATGGGAAGTTACCAGTTTTTGGCTCCACGGAAAAGTAAGGTTGTCCTTGCAATATGCTGTAAACCACTCTAGCGCTGTTGCCGTAAGTAGGATCATCTGCATCAGTGGCTGTCACCTGAACCACAGAAGTACCTGCAAAATATTTAAGGGACTGTGTACATAATAAATCCAGACATCTGAACTAACCTTACACAACATGCTGTGCCAATATGTACCTGGAACAGTATGAGGTAGCTTTTTCCAGAACTGTTCATCATTTCCATGCTGATTCAGGTTAAAGTATAAGGTCCACTTTGTAAATTAGTATTATCAGCTGTCACACAGTACTGCCTTCCCAAACAGTCTCAGCCTTTGACTCACAGCAATAAAAAATATCTTTTATAAGAGATGGCTGAAGAGGTTCTGTTTCAGCTCAGAGAAAAACTGCCGAGAGCCGTCTCTAAATTCCTTTTAAAATACTTAACTCCTTCAATAATCTGCAATACTTTAGTACCAGTTGTGGTAATAAACTGGTGCATAAACATTCCTTGAGCAACAAATGTCTCTATGTTGACCAGAATAAGAAAGCAAGATGTCTGACTCTTTAGTAAGAAGGGTATTTTTTTTTGAAGGTCTCATTCTGCATCCAGTTTCTATTCACATTATGTTCTCTGTATCAATTTTGTTTTGTACAAGTTTCCATGATGTGCACTGAGAGCAGAATAAAGGAACATTTGGGAGCTAGGGCATTGGCCATGGTCAGACACACTCTGATAGCCAGAAAGGTTTATTTTTCCTCACTAGCAGACTGCCTGGAACATCAAGACCTTCCACTGAACAGCCCAGGGACCCAATTGGAGGTTAGGCTGAAAATTAGTATTATAGCAATTTGGCGGATGCCCAGCAAAGGTCTTCTACAGAGGACCAGATTTCTTCAAAGAGCATTAGAGAAAACCATTCATTAAAGCATGAACACACTATAATGTGAAAATGAGAGCAGCAAGTCTAGAATTCACTCTTTAAGAACAAACCGCAAGAGCAAGCATCAAGGGTGACCTTAACATAAGTTGCATTCTGGTCAGTTTCATTTGAATCTTTTTTAGGAAACACATGGGAGAAATCTCTGAAATTCTTCATGTCTGGAATAGTATGTCCCCCATCCATTTTCCTCAGGTTTTCAATTCTCAGTTAAGTAGAGGATCATAAACGGGTCTTTGAAACAGGCTGAAGGTTTGGAGAAAGAGAGGATTAAGTGCAGCCCTTTATAAAACGGTACAGATTACAAAGGATGAGACCGGCTTGAATGAATTCTGACCAGAAATGATCATTCATAAGATAACTTTATTCACTGAAGTTATGGCCTAGCTAATCCACATTCTAGATCTCACTTCCTGAAGTATCCGTGACAAAGTATTACGATCACAATTCTATTTTAAATGCAATTTTTCTCTCTTGTGGACTGTCTAATATTTTTGGATAGGGAAAAGGTTATTCTCAACCTAAAATTTCACATGCAACTATTAAGTAGACGGAAAGTTTAAGAAGAAAATTGGTAGTTAATCCATCAAGTCATTTATCAGCTATGGGACTTAAAATACATCAATTTTCTGTTCACCAGTAACCAAGAGCTTTGATTCAATATGTCAAACTGATTTTACAGGTTACTCTATAACGTAATTTCATACTGAGATCTATTTTAAACTTGCCACAGTCTCTCCAGCTTTTTTGTACAAGGGTAACATAACGACTATTTGACATCCTGTGTTCTTTGTGCAAGCCAGGCTTACCGCATTTACAAAATCTCTAAGCCCTGCCAATGAAGCTTACAATGTCTGCAAATATTGGCAAAAGTGCTTATAAACCTCACAGACAGTTACGTCTGTATCTTGCTCTCACTGCTTTCAAGGACTCTAGTCCAAAACAAGAACAAAGAAATTACAGGCTCTGCAATCTCAACACAGACATTTTGGAAATCCTGCAAGCTTAGAAGTGCTTGTTTGCTGTAAAAATCTATTGATGTAGCAAACAAACCCTCTACATACCATGAGATGAATAAAGTCAGTATCTGAATCTAATTGGCTCTCTACTAAAACAAAGATTTGCCCATTCAAACACATAGATACTTTAGAAATAGGATTTGTGGTAGAATGTCTGACACCAAATCTTTCTGCACTCATCCCACTTGAACATAATCAACAACTAAAAAACAGTGATACTTTTCTAGTTCCTTTGTACTAATCAGCTTCCTTCAAACTTCATAGGGGAAAGAACTTTTAGAAGAACTGCTGCTGTCATTTACCAGTTGCACATGAAAACTCTGAGATTCTAGAAGTTCCATGACAAGATAGGAGATTCCTCAAGAAGTATTTTTTAAAAAGAATATGTGAGCTACCATAAGGAATGCTAACTATGTAAAAAGACCTACATGCAGGAAAACAGTTCAAGGAAAAATAATGCATGGAAAGACCAGTATGTGAAGATTTCCAGAGATCTTCCCAGAGGGAGCGCATTTCTCTTGAAAAACAGGAACTCCTTCAGAAGACTGCCACTGCTACACAGAGCTGTCCTAATTTTTCTTGCAATGGATTGATGTCAAATCCATATGCTTATTTTCTTTAAAAAATTGTAAGCAAAAAAGCTCTATGGATATTCATGGATACTCAATAAATCTACAGGTTTATAAAAAATGGATAGCTGCATCGTAGTTCCAACTACATCATCTTACAAAAAGAGAATTTGTGGTCCTGCACTAAAATTGTTTTCACAGAATCACAGAATAACCAGGTTGGAAGAGACCCACCGGATCACCGAGTCCAACCGTTCCTACCAAACACTAAACCATATCCCTCAGCACCTCATCCACCCGTGCCTTAAACACCTCCAGGGAAGGTGACTCAACCACCTCCCTGGGCAGCCTCTGCCAGGGACCAATCACCCTTTCTGTAAAGAATTTTTTCCTAACGTCTAGCCTAAACCTCCCCTGGCGGAGCTTGAGGCCATTCCCTCTTGTCCTGTCCCCTGTCACTTGGGAGAAGAGGCCAGCACCCTCCTCTCCACAACCTCCTTTCAGGTAGTTGCAGAGAGCAATGAGGTCTCCCCTCAGCCTCCTCTTCTCCAGGCTAAACACCCCCAGCTCTCTCAGCCGCTCCTCATAAGGCCTGTTCTCCAGCCCCCTCACCAGCTTTGTTGCTCTTCTCTGGACTCTCTCCAGAGCCTCAACATCCTTCTTGTGGTGAGGGGCCCAGAACTGAACACAGTATTCGAGGAGCGGTCTCACCAGTGCCGAGTACAGAGGGAGGAGAACCTCCCTGGACCTGCTGGTCACGCCGTTTCTGATCCAAGCCAAGATGCCATTGGCCTTCTTGGCCACCTGGGCCACTGCTGGCTCATGTTCAGTCGCTGTCAACCAACACCCCCAGGTCCCTCTCCTCCAGGCAGCTTTCTAGACAGACTTCTCCCAGTCTGTAGCACTGCATAGGGTTGTTGTGCCCCAAGTGCAGGACCCGGCATTTGGCCTTGTTAAACCTCATGCCGTTGGACTCAGCCCAGCGGTCCAGCCTGTTCAGATCCCTTTGGAGCCTCCCGACCCTCCAGCAGATCGACACTTCCACCCAGCTTAGTGTCGTCCGCAAACTTGCTAAGGGTGCACTCGATGCCCTCATCCAGATCATTGATGAAGACATTGAACAGGGCTGGACCCAGCACTGAGCCCTGGGGAACCCCACTTGTCACTGGCCTCCAGCTGGAGTTAACTCCATCTCCCACCACTCTCTGGGCCCTCCAGCCAACCAGTTTTCCACCCAGGAGAGTGTGCGCCTGTCCAGGCCAGAGGTGACAGTTTCTCAAGCAGAATGCTGTGAGAAACTGTGTCAAAGGCTTTGCTGAAGTCCAGGAAGATCCATCCACAGCCTTTCCCTCATCCAGTAGCCGGGTCACTTTGTCATAGAAGGCGATCAGGTTAGTCTGGCAAGACCTGCCTTTTGTGAACCCATGTTGACTGGGCCTGATCACCCGGTTCTCTTGCATGTGCTTCATGATAGCACTCAAGATCACCTGTTCCATGACTTTCCCTGGCACTGAGGTCAGACTGACAGGCCTGTAGTTTCCTGGGTCCTCCCTGCGGCCCTTTTTGTAGATGGGCACAACATCAGCCAGCCTCCAGTCCAGTGGGACTTCCCCAGTCTTCCAGGACTGTTGGAAGATGATGGAAAGGGGTTTGGCCAGCACATCCGCCAGCTCCTTCAGTACCCTAGGGTGAATCCCGTCCGGACCCATAGACTTGTGACTGTCCAGTCGGGCTAGCAAGTCTCTGACCACCTCCTCTTGGATCATGGGAGCCTCATTTTGCTCCTCTAGCTCCTGGGTTTGTACACAGGCGGAACGACCCTCCTTACGACTAAAGACTGAGGCAAAGAAGGCATTAAGTACCTCAGCCTTTTCCTCATCCCCTGTTACTGTTGTCCCTTCTGTGTCCAATAGGGACTGTATGGTCTCCCTAGTCCGCCTTTTATTATTTATATATTTGTAGAAAGATTTTTTGTTATCTTTCACTGACTTGGCCAATCCAATTTCTAGCTGAGCCTTAGCCCTTCTGATTTTTTCCCTACACAATCTCACTTCCCTCCTGTAGTCGACCCAAGAGGCCTGTCCCTTCTTCCAGAGGCCATAAACATTTCTTTTCTTCTTGATATCCCTCAAGATCTCTCTATTCAACCAAGCTGGCTTTCTCCCCTGCCGGCTTTTTTTCCGGACCACAGGGATGGCTTTCATTTTCCTTCTATTCCTGAATACTTTATCCTACCTCATTACACAGACAGTGAGCTGTCATACACGCAGACAAGATTAGGATTTACAGGTAAAATGGGACAGTCAACAAACAGCACCACACCTCCACTCCATCCAGCAAAGTGTGTCCCCCAGTAAATCTTGTTTATGGCAAGAGCCCTAGACTGCAGGTGCAAACAGGACACCGACCTTACTCCAAACTTTCATTCGTGACTTGCTATAACCTGTAGCTTCTCAGCTACAACTTTAAATATTTCTTGCAGCTTGAGTATCTGGTTTTTGTTGAAAAAATAAAGAGAGGCTGTTTATTGAAAAAAGCATCTTTCTGTCTCAGATGTGGATTCCTCTACAATTATTTTTTACTACAGTTATGGCTTTGTAACAAAGCTTGAATATCGATTCATTAAAAAGAATGTAGTAACCTCATAAACTTTTTCAGCAACTGCAGTAAATACTGAGGGAAAATCCATGCTGCTAATCAAAGGGTGTTCCGCACACATCTTTATTGATATTAGCAAATAACACATTGAATTTTTTATGTCTGGCACAGATTTGTGGGGTTTGTTTCTAGAACATTTAAGTTAACATCTTAACCTAACCTTTCACAGATATTGGTAGTTATTACAGAATTGCCATAAACTGAGAACTTGACCTATTTAAGTTCTGATATCAGAGCAAAAGGAAAGGAGGAGTTTTACCAAAGAGGACTTCGAATTTAGAATATTATTTTTACTTTAATTTATCAAAGTCAATGCCCAGCAGTGTTTCCAATGTTGCAGAGACCAACCATTTCTGTGACAGGGTCAGATAAAGGTGAACCTGTTGCTGAAGTTTATTTTGAGTTGGAGAACCTTCAAAGGGATCTGTTTTAATTATCCAAGTTTGCTGTTTCAGAAATTTCTGCACAGAGCTTTTTTAAAAAGCTTGCTGGTAACCATCCCTTGCATAACCATCCCTTAGGTTAAGGGTTGTAGTTTTCCAAGCTTTGTAGTTAATTTGGGTTTATAATCCTGTGGTCTCTTTAATTTTGTTTAATATTCAATTATAAAAGCTTGTCAAGGAAATAATTTTAAACAAAATAGGAGAGAGATACTTTGTTTGTCCTTAATATTTCATGAATCCTCTAGGTGACTAATTAAAAAATGTGTTATGTGAATAAACTATAAAATCATAGAATCACCAGGTTGGAAAAGACCTCTTGGATCACCTAGTCCAACCATTCCTATCTGCCACTAAACCATGTCCCGCAGCACCTCGTCCACCCGTGCCTTAAACCCCTCCAGGGAAGGTGACTCAACCCCCTCCCTGGGCAGCCTCTGCCAGGGACCAAGGACCCTTTCTGTGAAAAATTTATTTCTGATATCTAGTGTGAACCTCTCTTGGTGGAGCTTGAGGCCATTCTCCCTTGTCCTGTCCTCTGCCACTTGGGAGAAGAGGCCAGCACCCTCCTCTCCACAACCTCCTTTCAGGGAGTTGTAGAGAGCAATGAGGTCTCCCCTCAGCCTCCTCTTCTCCAGGCTAAACACCCCCAGCTCTCTCAGCCGCTCCTCATAAGGCCTGTTCTCCAGCCCCTTCACCAGCTTCGTTGCTCTTCTCTGGACTCGCTCCAGAGCCTCAACATCCTTCTTGTGGTGAGGGGCCAGAACTGAACACAGGATTCGAGGAGCGGTCTCACCAGTGCCGAGCCCAGAGGGAGAGGAACCTCCCTGGACCTGCTGGCCACGCCGTTTCTGATCCAAGCCAAGATGCCATCGGCCTTCTTGGCCACCTGGGCCACTGCTGGCTCATGTTCAGTCGCTGTCAACCAACACCCCCAGGTCCCTCTCCTCCAGGCAGCTTTCTAGACAGACTTCTCCTAGTCTGTAGCTGCTCAGGGTTGTTGTGCCCCAAGTGCAGGACCCGGCATTTGGCCTTGTTAAACCTCATCCCATTGGTCTCAGCCCATCAATCCACACTGTTCAGATCCCTTTGGAGCCTCCCGACCCTCCAGCAGATTGACCCAGCTTAGTATCATCTGCAAACTTGCTAAGGGTGCACTCGATGCCTTCATCCAGGTCATTGATAAAGACATTGAACAGGGCTGGACCCAGCACTGAGCCCTGGGGAACCCCACTTGTCACTGGCCTCCAGCCGGAGTTAACTCCATTTCCCACCACTCTCTGGGCCCTCCAGCCAACCAGTTTTCCACCCAGGAGAGTGTGCGCCTGTCCAGGACAGAGGTGACAGTTTCTGAAGCAGAATGCTGGGAGAAACTGTGTCAAAGGCTTTGCTGAAGTCCAGGAAGATCCATCCACAGCCTTTCCCTCATCCAGCAGCCGAATCACTATGTCATAGAAGGTCACACTATGAATCAGTGCGACTATGTAAGACAAGTGCCACACAGGCAAACTCAGGGTAATCTTAAATTCAGTAACAATTCAGTATTTGGTAGTTGTGTGATACAAACTACGAAGATATTGAAAAGGTATATTTACAGGAAATTCATGAAGCTGAAACTGCTCTTAGTCAACACAAACCCCAGGGAGAACACGTCTCAGACCATAATTTTGCACAATATTCCACCTAAGTTGAATATATATTTGTTGCTGCAGTCCATATGGGAGAGAATTTTTTTCAGTCATTTATGTGGTAAAGATTTATCAAAATATGCAAAAGCAGGTAATTTTGAAAAATAGTCCTGTGTTCTCCACTACACACTGAGCACTCCCCACAGATTGATTCCCAATGTATTTTTGGAACAAATGGAGCAAGGGTGAGGAGTAGAGGTGTGGATTTGTGTGTTTAGGTAAACCTCATGTATCTGTACTAGTTGTCAATATGCCAATATATGACAAGACAGAGGTAACTTATGCAAAAGGGTAATGTGGAGATACTGTTCTTCAGGGCACAGGGCAAAAGAGCAAATATCCAATCATTTCTGGATGCTACAGTTCACTTAAGTAACCTAATTCTAAAATAAAACAGTAATCTTTAAAAGATATAAATATTATTTTTACAGAACATATTTTTGAAGTGCTGAGTATTTAGGTTTTACAGTCCCAGATGATCTGATAATCTGCTTTTTCAAAGTGCAGCAGTAAAAAATTCTCTGCAATGTATCATGACTTCATCTCCTCCCTGACACTCCTCAAAAGCTGTGGTGCCCATCTTTCTTTCCAAGGCTACGATGACCTCTCTAACCATCCACAATGTTTGGGTGACAATGAAGAAGTGCCAAGTATCAAATGAGAAAAACTGTCTACGCTTACTGCTTAGTAAAATAAATAAATAGAAAATTCATTAGCAATGTTTTACTTATCTTCTATTGGATCCTAAGCTGAGTTTCAATATAAAATTAATGTTGACTAATGACTGCTGCAGAGCGCTTAGGCAGGGAAGATTATTTTTTTCACTCTAGCTCTAATTTAGAGGCATTGTTTAACGTCTCAACCCATACAAAATGCTATTGAGGACGTGGTAGCAAATTCTAGAATGGCAGTCTGCTGTAAGGGTACCAAATCTTGATATAGTTTAAAAGTCAAGTAACGAAAATCCTAATTTCAATCACCACATAGCTCTCTTATCATTCTCATACACGTATTCCCACTGAAGCAGATGAAATTGTCCTGCTGTTTCAGCTTCATGCTTGCATTTATAATCTCAGGAAAAAGTAAAATGCAACAAAATGTCCCTGGCCAAACTCCTATTTGGTCTGAATCAGGCAGCTTTCAAAAGAACAGTGGCACATGACAACAGATGAGCATTCGGTCTCTTTAAAATTTTGATATAGAGGATTTGATGTTGAAATTCTTCCCTAATTCAAACTCAAAGAAAAAATAGCATTTCTACTTTTCCAACAGAGAGTATGAAGACTCAAAAATCCATTCTTCTGTCATTCCACTGGAATTTTGAAACTGTCTCAAGTTGTACACCAGTCCCTGCTGCTTGCATTTATTTCCCACAGAGACAGATTTCAGTACTGGAAAAGATATACAGTAAACTGTTACAGATATATGCAACTCTTACCAAAAAGAATTTGGTATGCACTAGCAGGAATTTGAAGAACTTGTTAGGAATGGACTTTATCTGAACAAAATGATACATTATCACCTCTGAATACCACAGCATAGGTGAGAAACTTATTATTGCTAATGAGAATTATAAAACAAAGCCTCTGGGCACTGGAATGAGAAATACACCATAAAATGCTTATCTCAGTCCCTGCATAGCTATTTGAATTTCACAACGGTTTTCAACTTCATCTAGAATGTTATTTCCAGTTAAGTCTTGAAATATCTAACTGTCGCAGGTGCCTCATAGATAATTAAGTAGCTTAGTGTGATACAGTAAAAAAATAATGAATTTTTTAAAAAGGCAATAGGAACAGATTTCCCACAACACCAACAATGTCTTTTGCACTTACCCACAGGAGACATCTCGGGAACTCCAGCAGTGTAAGGACCATCCAGAAATTTTGGCTCATTGTCATTGATGTCCTGAATCTTAATGACGAATTCAGATTCTGGTTCCACGGGTTTATTCGTCAGCCTATCTAGTGCTTGTGCTCGGAGCGTGTAGTAGGCCTGCTCTTCTCGATCCAGCCTCTTTGTAGCATGAATATCCCCCGTGTTCTCATCAATAATGAAAATGGAACTTGCCCCTTCGCCTGACAAGATGTATTTGATGGAACCATCTCCTTTATCAACATCAGAGTGAAGCTGGTGAAAAATTGATGAGAGATGAGATTAACTTACAAGACAGTCAGTGACAAGGAGATATGTAAAAATAAGTCTTATGTTGAGCAATAGTACATGAAATTTTATTGTTCTTGGAAAGATAAGCTGAATATTTATTGTGCACAGCATGTGAGGGACCACTAGAATCTGTCAGCTTCCTCTTTTAAGCAAGATCACTTCATTCTTTCATGCAAACAATCTCACTTTTAAATGCATTTGGTATTGTCTTACAGTCTTCTTGTATCAGAGTTCTACATAGCTGCACACATATATACATGCACACATATGGTTACAACCATGACTATTCCTACCTGAATTTAACTAAATTGTTGCTTTCGGCTTATTATCCCACCAGAGGGTGAAATTTGAAACAAATGTCACTATAAACTTAATGTTAGTGTGTGTTTGCTCCTGCACGTGTATGGGAAAAAACATACTGATTTCCTCAGTGTTTACTGTGTAGAGCAGTAAAACTTGTCATATTTTCTGTTATTTAAGTTAAGAAAAATTCAGAGAATGACCAAGAAGTGTCCTAGCACTGCTTCAACTACGCAGCATCGCAAGTCAGGTGTAGTTTCCCTGGGACTGCTAATAGCAGGCACAAACCAAATGCACCCCAGTAGGTCAAAATGTATCTTCCATTAAAAACGCAAGACAGATTTACAGAAAGAAACTGTCTTCCTCGCCATACAAGCTATTTTAAGTTACAGAGCAAGATTCCATAGATTTTGAAGCTCTTTTACATCTAACAAGTCTCACCTTCCAGTTACAGAATGCAGACTCCAACAATTCTCATAGACATTTCAAACTTGTATCAGCAATGTGATTGATGTGGATATCAATGTAACACAAACACACGATGTATTTAATACGGTACAAATGAGAATAACATCAGTAAAATTCAAAGTAATCGCTCAGTTGTTAAAAAGTAAATTGATGAGGACAATGTTAAAGATGTTCAGATTCTTTGTCTCTTATCTACTGTGTACCTGCCCTAACTCCATGTCATGTTGAGTTTGGAGGTAACTCTGTAGTCATTATCGTCATAACTTCTTCCAGTAACATTATTCTTCTCTCAGCTGGGAGTATCACTGAGATAGCAATCACTTTCAGAATACATGCAGAAAATTGCTGTCTCAGGTGTAACTTAGCACAGCTGCAAAACCTTTTCCTATTTCAGTAGGAAAGTATTTGTGATCAGTTTTGAATTTTTCAGCTGGATAAAAAGCTGGTTTATTTCTTACACTTCACTTACACTGTCAGGATATCTCATACTTATGCAATTATAGTGCACTGCCTCTCTCTTTTAAGACAGAATTGGAGTTTGAGCTTTGGACTGGCTCAAAAAACAGAGCTAGGGTGTCTAAACCAGATTAGGTACTTTATTTCAAAATATGGCTTACCCTTATTCAACTGCTACCTAACTGCTAAGATATCTAAGCAAGCCTGAGACTTCTCTGGTGGACTTCCCCAAACATTTAAAGTCCCATTTCTCAGTGCATTTGGTTGCAGTTAATACTGGCACTGTAAGCAGATCAAGGTAAAATGTATCTCACATCCAGGTTCTTTCAAGACCCACAGCACTGCATATTCCTCAGCCCTAGTGTCTGGGGATTTATTCAGTAACCCACACTTCTGTTCATCTCACAAACACGGCATTCTTTTTCAAACTTGACTGGAACAAATACCCATATTCCAAACAAATGAGCAGCGGCCTTTGCAATTAAGAATGCGTTTGCCTTGTGTTTCATTTTGTTTTACTTGGTTTTTTCCTTTTCCTTTCTAAGACCTCCTTCAGGGTACATAAGTCTACGTGATACAAAGTCATTGTGTGGGTTTCCCTCAATAGCTGGATCCTACAGTCTAGACTGAAATGTTGTGCATGACATTACCCAAGAACTGAATCATAGAATCATAGAATCACCAGGTTGGAAGAGACCCACTGGATCATCGAGTCCAACCATTCCCATCAAACACTAACCCATGTCCCTGAGCACCTCGTCCACCCGTGCCTTAAACCCCTCCAGGGAAGGGGACTCAACCCCTTCCCTGGGCAGCCTCTGCCAGGGACCAATGACCCTTTCTGTGAAGAATTTATTTCTGATAGCTAGTATGAACCTCTCCTGGTGGAGCTTGAGGCCATTCCCTCTCGTCCTGTCCCTTGGGAAAAGAGGCCATCACCCTCCTCTCCACAACCTCCTTTCAGGGAGTTGGAGAGAGCAATGAGGTCTCCCCTCAGCCTCCTCTTCTCCAGGCTAAACACCCCCAGCTCTCTCAGCCGCTCCTCTTCTTCTCCAGTCCCTTCACCAGCTTTGTTGCTCTTCTCTGGACTCTCTCCAGAGCTTCAACATCCTTCTTGTGGTGAGGGGCCCAGAACTGAACACAGGATTCGAGGAGCGGTCTCACCAGTGCCGAGTACAGAGGGAGGAGAACCTCCCTGGACCTGCTGGCCACGCCGTTTCTGATCCAAGCCAAGATGCCATTGGCCTTCTTGGCCACCTGGGCCCCTGCTGGCTCATGTTCAGTCGCTGTCAACCAACACCCCCAGGTCCCTCTCCTCCAGGCAGTTTCCAGCCAGACTTCTCCTAGTCTGTAGCTGCTCAGGGTTGTTGTGCCCCAAGTGCAGGACCCGGCATTTGGCCTTGTTAAACCTCCTGCCATTGGTCTCAGCCCAGCGGTCCAGCCTGTTCAGATCCCTTTGGAGCCTCCCGACCCTCCAGCAGATCGACACTTCCACCCAGCTTAGTGTCATCCCCAAACTTGCTAAGGGTGCACTCGATGCCTTCATCCAGATCATTGATGAAGACATTGAACAGGGCTGGACCCAGCACTGAGCCCTGGGGAACCCCACTTGTCACTGGCCTCCAGCTGGAGTTAACTCCATTTACCACCACTCTCTGGGCCCTCCATCCAACCAGTTTTCCACCCAGGAGAGTGTGCGCCTGTCCAGGCCAGAGGTGACAGTTTCTGAAGCAGAACGCTGTGAGAAACTGTGTCAAAGGCTTTGCTGAAGTCCAGGAAGATCCATCCACAGCCTTTCCCTCATCCAGCAGCCGAGTCACTTTGTCATAGAAGGCGATCAGGTTAGTCTGGCAAGACCTGCCTTTTGTGAACCCATGTTGACTGGGCCTGATCACCCGGTTCTCTTGCATGTGCTTCATGATAGCACTCAAGATCACCTGTTCCATGACTTTCCCTGGCACTGAGGTCAGACTGACAGGCCTGTAGTTTCCTGGGTCCTCCCTGCGACCCTTCTTGTAGATGGGCACAACATCAGCCTCCAGTCCAGTGGGACTTCCCCAGTCTTCCAGGACTGTTGGAAGATGATGGAAAGGGGTTTGGCCAGCACATCCACCAGCCCCTTCAATACCCTTGGGTGAATCCCATCCGGCCCCATAGACTTGTGGGTGTCTAGATTCAATGCCTTTTCTTTCTTGAAGTGATTCAGTTTTCTCCGTATCACATATTCTAGCAGAGCACTGGTGATTCTGTGGCAGCTGAGGGTCCTCCATTCTCCTCTGTCCCACCTTTTGTGGCATATTTAAGGATGTGTTGGATAAGAGAAATGCAGATAACACCACTGTACTCGGCAGTTTATCAGACAGAGCAGTTTTATGAAGGTTAGAGATATGCAAGTAGATCCCTTCAGTCAGAGAAGGGAATGGATTCATGTCTCAGCTTGCGGAGAGCAGCATTATGCTCTCTCACAGGGGTGAAGCCAAGCCCATTAGCAAACCAGAGTGTAGCGCTCACACCTCGGTCTCACACTACAGGTCTGTACAGCCACAGCCTTCCTTTCACCTTGCTTTTAGACAATTCACCAGCTCTGTCCTGAGTAACTTTCTAGAAGTGTTTTGAAATAAGAGACCTTCAGAGTGACTCCAGAAGTGTAAATCCTCAAAGATGAACTGAGTAAGGCTTTCAAATCCCAGAGAAAGTAGAAATTACGTAGCTTCAGCATTCCCCACTTGCTTACTCAGTGGCTTACCAATTAACAAATTGTTTTTTAAGGAGTCCCACTCTGAAGTCCATAAATCTCCACATGGATTACACTACAGTGCCTGGTGCCCTGGAGTGAAATGCTGAACAGAAGCCACTTTTTGGAACAATGCCCTGGTAGAAAACTGCTACCACAGGGATTAGGAAAGTGAGTAGCAATGACCTTTCTTACTCCAAAGTAACAAACTTCTTTTAACTGTAATTAAAACTTTGTTCTACTAAGCCCTTAAAAAACAATGATGGCCCATGCTCAAGTTAGTAAAGCACTATTCACTACATATTTAACCCTAGGAAGCTGATAGACCTCAAGATTTAGGTTATCTTTGGAACTATAGCACAATTAATTCTGTGTAAAGCACTGTAAAGAATTTTTTTCAACATTTTAATGTGTATTTTAGCGTCAATCTGAGATAACTATACAATATAAGAGAACAATGTAAAAATAAACTAGGCTGACAGAATTCAGATGTATGTCTGCTGCAGTTTTTACTTCACCTTTATTTCAGTTCCCTCCAATATAATCCTTTCCAAGACTGATCTTCAAACTTATTAATGTAAAACACCACAGCTTTACAACTAGGAACAAAATTTTTTTGAATGCAGCAGTCCTGTATTTTCAGCTCTGCTACCACCAAATGGGACTTCAAAGCTATCTAGTTTAAAATTCTAGGAAGTGAGAAGAAAAATTTTCCTTCTAATGTTGGCTTTAGAAAATACTTTGCACTTTGGGTTTTTTTTCTTTCTCTCCTTTTTCTTTTCCCTGTGTGTGTGTGTGTTTGGTTTTTACCCTTATGTTTGGAAGATGTACATGTAAGAACGAGACCTGGGATTAAGCACATACTGTTATTTCTTCTTGTGACTTATTTGGCAATGATTATATAGAATGATACCAGTACCCAGGACAGTTGTGCTTTACAGGAAGGCATCAGAAAGCACCTACAGCTGTGCCATCTACTAGCTTGTCGATCACTGCTCCCACTTGCAACACATACATCCACATAGAAGACAGAACTGAAGCTCAGTCTATAGCTGCACACAAGGACTAAGGCTTTAAAAGCAGAGAGGATCAAGACAAAGTCAGTTTCAAATTCTTTCTTCAAGAGACATGGAGGATTCAGAGTTTCACTGGGTAAATCTCATTTGATCCCATTGTGGAACAACCCAAATTTTCTCTCAGAAGGGGTTCACAGTAAATATTATGAATAAAATAATTTCTCATTCTTGTGCCCCTTGCAATCTCTTGTGTAAGAAGATGGAAATCTAGACCATAGCCTAGGGAAATAAACCTCATTCCTCCCTCTGCTTTCTGAAAGAGGAATGCTACAGGTAACACTAGTTGCATATTTCAATTAATTCAATCCACTGCTACTTCCATGCAATACCCACAATGGTCACTTTTTGCCCTGGCTTTCAAGAAACCTCATTACCAATAAGAGACTAAAGATCCAGTTATTATATGTGGATCCCATTCCTTCCTTGCTACATTCTACATCCATTTAACCTGAAGAATTTAAGGGCTTTGGTGCTGAGTGTCCCCAGCATCACACCATGTACAAAAAAGAGTGCATGGGAACAGAAAAAGAAAGTAGCAAGCTTCTGGAAAGAGTTTCAGCATTTTAACAGGGGGATAACCTTTGATTTTATATGAAGGTAACAGAGAGCGAACAAATCTAATAAAAAAAGCCACACAAGCTTTGTGGAGGCAGTACTTGTAAGAAGTACAGGGTTTTTTTCTTAGAAGAGAATTTATTGACTGCCCTCTACGCGTCTCTGAAATCATGCTAAAAAGAAGGCATTCATATCTTCTTAGGCCCAACACCTAAAACTCCTCTGAGTTTTAGAAAATGCTTATTTAAATATGTGTGAGAGAAGGAAGCAGTCAGGTCCACTCAGTAGCAAAGGCATTACTACCCGAACTCCTTTAATTAATGTCATTTTGTGCTCACTTAAATTCTTTTGGCCATGCAGCAAGAAAAGCTCAGTATGGAAGGACATTTGTTTTTATCAGTAAGAAGAGGTACTGCACTGCATTAAAAGCAACTTATCTGGCCATCACTGACCTGTTTAAGGTCTGAAAGGTTTGCTATTTCACTGACTCAGTTCTGGAACCCTTAAAGCAGGTGCAATGTTCTTATGCCTCTCTTCTTTTTCCTTCCCCAAAGATCGATCTTTGCAGCTGTTTTTCCCTGTGGCAGCATGGATAATGTTTCACTACAGAGATTCTAGGTGAAGAAAAAAAAGCGTAGGGAGAAAATGAAGAGCTACCGGGTTTTCAGCATCAGCAGGATCAGAGAGGTGATGGTGAGAAAGATACACAGAGCAAACATGAGATGCTTCATACAATCTGTCCCTGAGACCACAAGATATGTGCATTTGTTTGCAGAACAATGGAAAACTTTTCTCAAGGAGGAGTTACCTTGCCTGCACCCCTTCCTTTCTCGCTATGGAAGTAACTAAAAATGGAGGAGTAAAAACTGCCTCCTCATGATTGCTCAGGCACCTATAGCTCTTGGTGATATGGAACAGATGTAGCTTTACTCCTGCCTTCTAACTAGGAGCAAGGAGGAATTAGGAAGCAAAAGAAGGCAAATGGAAGAAAACACTGAGCCAGGAGCAATCTTCTTGTCCATTTTATAAACACAGTTTACTACCACAAAACAACTGAACTGATTGTGGGAGGAAGGCACTCTTGTCTTCATACACACCATGCCCCACACTTACAGTTTCTGAGAAGATTTAAAAAGGGAACTTGTCAGGTATATACAGGTTAAACGTGGTTTTCAGAAGATGAAAATAAATAGGCGTTCTGAAACAAAATGTGCTCAAGGGTGCTCAGGGACATGGTTTAGTGGTTGATAGGAATGGTTGGACTCGATGATCCCGGAGGTCTTTTCCAACCTAGTGATTCTGTGAAAAGACTGAATTTGACTATTTCTATTAAATTGTGCTCATCACAATGGCCAGATTCCTAAAACTTCTGTTTATGGCAACCAGAAGGTTTTGAATTCCTTCTTCTCCTCAGTTTATCATTGCTACTTAAGTGTTTCCACTTGTGATGACTCGTAAAGCAGGAGATATTTGTATTTTTTCTTCTTTTTTAAAAATAACACTATATTTGTTAACTATCAGAATAACTAAGGGTTCACTGTTGCTGATCTGGAACAATTTCAATGCAAATAATAACTAATATGTAAAATTCAGCACAGATAATAGAATTAAGATTTAAATAAAATAGAATTATCACATATGCCACATTCCTCCAATATATAAGGGCCTCACAAACACAGTAGCTATTGATACAATTGTTTTCAGAGGGAGCTATGAAACTCTCAGCTTTCCTAACTGCAACTATATTTCAATATCAACAGCTTAAGACAGAGTTTTTAATTTCCTTTTCAGCTGCATTACTTAAGTCATGTGGAACAGAAACAGATTCTTTAACATTTTGTTGATGTCAGCAAAGGCTTGTGATTCATATAATTGAATTCACACTCAGGCACTAGTGAAGGTATTATTCGGCAGGTAATGATTTTCTTATAAAAGCCTTTTTACCAAGAAAAGTTGAGAAAGTGATAAAGGAGCTCCTAGAGAGATTTTGTTTGCTTTTGGTTTTATGAATTTATGTAAAACTATAGTACAAACCTGTGCTCAGAAAGAAATATGCTAGTTTATATTCTGTGCACTCACCATAACAGGTAATACTGAGCACAAGAGAACAAGTCAATATAAGTGGCTATACCCAAGCCCCTAACATTTTTAATTAGAGTTTGGAGAGAAGCAATACACTTGTAATGCTGCCAGAGTCTCCCTGTCTCAGCAAATCTTGTCAGTGTAGTAGGGAAGCAGCACAGACAACTGTGCCATGGTGGCACAATTTGCCACTCTGACATACTAGCAATTCCATGCACTGTTTTGTTGCCTCCAGACTTTCTCCTTGTCAGGCAAGTGCAGAAATGGTCACGTGGGAATATAAGGTCCCACAATGCAGACCCGGCATAAATACATTATATTTATCTAACGCAAGAAGCTGGCGACAGGCTTACTCAAAAGCCAGTCAGCCCAGGCAAGACCAGCCCTTTGTTGATCTAAGCACCCAAAATTGTGTCTAAGAGTGTGCTGAGCTGACCAAAGACCTAAGAGATGCTGAAATAACCAAGGTCCAAGACGTTCCTGAGATCTCTTCATATTCAGCATTATCCTTATAACTCAGAGTGTCTCCAAATCCTCTTTTGTCTCATTAAAGGTAATACTACAGTCCTGTGAATGATCACAAGCCAATATATCTACCCAGGATCACAAATGCAACTGGATAATGAGAAGTTACCTATCATGTGAGTGCATTTCGCATTCAAGGTAAAACCAGGGCACATCCCTTTGGGAGTAGCAGTTGTGTCATCCCACAGCTTGTCCTTAATAGCCCTCCTGCAGGCTCATTAAATGTCATATGGTATATTTTGACCTCTGAGATATTCATACTCAACAGTGCCTATAAAGCCAGTAAGCACAAAGCTCCATCTACAATAAAAGCAGTCATGAAGGTGCATGATTAAGAAAGCATAGGATAAGAGAAAAATGAAAGAAAGACAAAGAGAGAAGAGAGGAAATAGATTAAAAACCACAGGAAGGTAAAAAAAAATCCACAAACCAATTAAAAAACCCAAAGTGGATCAGAACATGGACAGGTCTGAGGGACCGAAAGAGCTGGAATACGGAGAAGACTGATAAAAGGCCTCAAACGAATGCGATGAGGCAGAGGAGACAAGAGGAAGATAAAAGACAGACAGCTGGAAATAGGAAGAAATAACAAAGAAGTACAAAGGAAATACAATGCTAAAGAAGTGGAGCTGATCTTCTTCAGTGACTGATCAATGCTAGGCAAGGATAGTATTTGAGAATAAAACTATGTAGCTTTAACAGTAATTTTTTTTTCCTATACCATTTAATGTAATGGGAATTAAAAAGGCTGATTAACCTGAATCTCGTCGGGTGTCATTTTACTGAGGGTGTAAGTTACTACTCAACAAGTTCACTGAGAAAAGCCTACTGTGGTGAAAAAGATTAAAAAAGAAAAGAGTTTACAAAATTAATTGTCTTTGATTTTAAAGTGATTGAACCAGAGGGGCAAATAGAAGAAGCATGAGTGATGGGCAGGGAGAGCAGCATAAGCATCCGCTTGTTCTGAATAAATCAGGCATGATTATTTTTAAAAAAAAAAAAAAAAAATATTTCCCATATTACTGTAGCTTGTGAACATTTTTGCTGCTACAGAATGTATGTTTCTGTGCTTAAGGAATTAAAATAGTAAGAACTTTTATTAATTTACTCAAACTTACTCTCTCCCATGATCAAACTTGCAATAAGCAGATAGGCTTTACTGCTGCCTCCTTCCCTCATGTTGTTTCCCCAGTGAAAGGTTCAGAAATGTTGGTGGAAGAGTTCAGTAAAAAATATATAGTTCTTGCACTCTTAAGTGACTGATCAGTGCTCCAGGAGGATAACAGCGTTATCGCCTCAGCCACATGAAGTGAATATTTAATTTTACCAACCTTTTGGAAAAGGGGGGTGAAACAAGAAAGAGAACAGTAAAACTCCTTTAATTCCTTGGTGATTCGTGTTCTAACAAAATTAAAAATGGAAGTACCAAAATTCTAAAACTTACACTTCATAACACTCCAGTTAGCATCTAAGTAAGCCCTCAAGGCTTCTAAGTGGAAGACAAAGTTCAGATGGAAGTTTCCTCTAGGAATAAGAGATACTGTCATCTAAAGGTTAGTGAGTTGAATAATTAATAGGAAATATTGAGAATCGGATGTGATAAGAGCAACCATGTCACATTTTTATGACATTTTTTCCTCTTAAGAACACTCAATTGTGCCTATAGTGCTCTCTCTCTGTCTCTCTCCATGTACTTCTTTAGTTTAGCTCTTTATATAGCCAATCATACAGTGATTGTATGTATGTACACAATGTATACACACATTTAAGTGTTCGTATGGATACATACATAAGCATACACAAGCACACATTCACGTGTTCGTTTTCTTATTCTGTATGTACACTTACGATCTCTGGAGATGCTGCACTCACAAATCTGTGCCTTCTCCCTCCTAGTTTTAATAAGAACACCAAATGCCCTGAGGCGACAGGGGATTGTGCAGCCAGCCCATCAAGATTAGAGCAGCTCCAGGAGGAACTGGGAAGCAGCTGCTGCTGTAGATGGAGCTGAGTGGGCATATGCAGCCCTATACGAGTATTCTTGAGGAGTTTTAATGGGCCATCATCATGGCATGTCACTCTCCAAAATGACTATTTGTCACTCACACTCTTAAAAAGACAGTTTGGCAGCTTTGGGAGGTAAAAGCCATCTGTACAGTGTGCATCATCACGTACTAATTGCATAATATTTATTGAGATGAGGGAGGAGATGGGGGGGCAGCAATACTGTATTGCAGCACCACCAAGAGCCTGCAGGCAACATAACATGAACAGAATAGAAATGGGGAAAAAAAAAATACCTGCTTTCCCTTCACACACACTTCAAGCTTTTCAGAAATTATTTTGCAAGAATTTAGAGCAGGGAAAACATATCACAGTGTTTGTAAACAGTATGTACACTGGAATTCTTACAGGCCTGTTCAGTATTCAGTTTTGGATGGTTTGTTTTTTTTTCCCTAACCACTCTCAGTCCACCAGTATTTATTCATTGGAGCACTCATTCTGAGCATTTCAGAAATAACTGTATCACTGACAAACCAAGTCAGGATTTGCCATCTGACTTACTCAAAGATATTTAATTTTTTGGTTAAAGTAACTAATGAAACAAACCTCATTCATACAAATGCCTAAAACAATTAAATTGTGAAAATGTCATTAGGATGAAATTGAATTTATGAATTCCTGAATGTTTGTTCTTACCATCTATATTTGGGTCTCTGTGTTTACTTGTTTTCCAGGAAAGAAACTAAGTTCTTTTCCATACATACCCATAGTATTTTCATACAATCCATATGTATTCATAATGTACCATACTACTTGCTGTTATATATTAAACCAACGTATTTACTGGTCCAGTGATTTGATTATTTTTGTTGTCAAGAATCACTGAAGATTTAAGGCAAAATTCTTTTAAAGACACTACTCTCTATTTCAGCAGTGTAATAAGATTCCATGAGAATGTTCTCTGACTGCTTTCCTCACATATAGCTTCTATGAAAGCAATCAGGCTTAACAAATATAGCATTGCAAATAAATGCCAAAGACCCTAGCAAAGTTTGTAGAAGAATATTTCTGGGTTAGTAGATGTCCATGGGCTTGAAAAGTTTATGCACATATATCAGCAGACAGAAACAGAGCCTTCAAGAAATGTGATTCATTCCTCTCCTCAAATTTCTTCCACATTACACATGAAAAAAATTTTACTGTTTCAAAAATATTAATATACATACAAGAGAACTGATTCTTGAGAGGACATTTTTCTTGAAATATATATGTATATATGAATAAATATAAAAAGTGATATGAATAATTTCTGTTCTTATGCCACTGTACATTGTCAAAAATACGTTAAACCTTTTATCAATTATTTATGATTTTTAAGTCTTTTTTTAATCATCAGAGAATGCACGAATGCATTTTGCCTTATGGCACAGGGAAGAGGGAAATAGGGGAGAGGAAACAAGAAAGGCAACAGCAGAATACACCTGCAATACTGCAAAATGAATGCTTGTACTTTTTTTCGAAAACAGAAAAAAGGAAAGAAAACACAAATGTACTGATTGGAAAGTTGTTTCTCCTATATTGCTTTTTCTACTTAGCCATGATAATTCAGGCCTGGAATTTCAACCACAGAAAACGAGAGCATATTAGAGAGTCTATTTTTTCATAAGTAACTCTGCAATCTAAAGAATTATCTGTAATGGCACTGAACTGGAAAAATAGTCATACACACTTCTTGTTTGTCTATCATATCAATAATACCACATTTACAAACAAAAACTCATTTGGTATTAAAGTATTTTCTGAGATATATACTTCTACTGAATATCTTTATTTTAGACTGGAAATTATACCTCCCATAATGTCCCTTCTTTGTCAAACTACCGATCTATATAGTTTAGAGTGATTATCCTGTTTCTGCTTCAACTATCCAAAATAGCTTGCAGCGTTGCTTGGCTGATAACGATTTCTCTCATAGGAACCTGCTTCCAAAGAACATTAGTACCAAGGAATAGATGCCCGGAGGGTGTAGAGCTTTTTTCTGTTGTTTTTGGTGTGGGTTTATGTTGTATCAAGCCCTCAAATTTCATTTGCTCTTGGAAGTTTAATGCTACTAAAAATCCACTTGTAATCTAACCTTGTGTGTTAGTGAGAAGTGCTGAAACCCTGACAGATTAGAGGGCAATGGTAAAATATGTAACTGTAAAGCAGTTAAAGTAATTACTGTGACTAATTGTGTCTGTAGAAGCTTATAAAGTACTGGACTACAGAAGACAGCACGATCTGATCATTTTAATGATGAAACATTTACAATACAGAAAAAATGTAATTAACTGGGTCCACAGCCACACTAACCTATAATTCTCTGAAAGCAGTTAAGGAGTTGTTTAAAAAAACATATGAAACTTCATTTTTAATATACATAATTGATAACATACATGTCAGGGCATCAGCATCTGTTATTGTGTTTTGCCTCTTAAAAATTAAATTCCTATGATCTCTATAAATTTTTATTTGTCTGGATAAATGCAATACTTAGTGCTGACTTCCCTGCAACATTTATAGACAACTTGAAATTGACAATTCTTCATATGATTGTGGTGGTTATACATTAGAAATATTTTACACCACCCAGATATTTCTGAAAGCATTTCTACAAATCTAATCTGACGAATATTCTCACTAAGACTGATGGGACTACTCCTAGATTTAAAGTGCAAAATTAAGAATTTGACACAACTGCCATTCCACATAAAATTAGTCCCTGGGAAGGTATGTTGGGGAGAAAGTCGTGACTGCTCAGAGCTGACAACAGGTCAAGAAAATAAAGTAAAACCAGAGAATTCTGAATGAAAATTTTATCATAACATTTCAATATGAGTAAATTATTTCACACAAAAAGGGCAGCAATGAAAATCTATAGCAAAGCATTACAGTTTCATTGCTAGTATAATATAACATGAAAAACCAACACATGATCAAATAAAGTGCACTATTAGATACTCTCCTGTAGACACTTGTCTCATGTCCTAAAATGAGCTCACTTAAGAAGAGCTGAGGAATCCTCTTGATTAACTTCTTATCTTAAAACACAAGTCACTGTTGTCAGCCCGTTTACTTTTCATTTCAAATCTCTTTTTCAGTCTGGCTTGATTAAACAACCTAACATTTCTGTAGTGATTTCTATTAACTACTATGACCGATGGCTAACATTGCAGTTCAGTAAAGGTAAAATACTGAATGACAAATAAGTTGTTGTTTTTTTTCAGTACATTATAGGACTTTGTTTTTTTCCTTATTTCTTCTACTCTAATGTGTCTCACCCAAGATGGTTTATAACATTTTTACCCAACAGGGTTTCTAAAATCCATTCATCCATATATACTGGCTAGATAATTAACAGTCCACTGCTCAAAATATACTTAAAGAATACAATAATTTAACCCTGTGCTATATCAAATTAAATTGCTATTTTAGAATCCTCTAAGCTAGGAAATCATCTTTATGCATGTGCAGCATATCATGACTTGCTTAACGCTCATAAAAGTTGGTACTAAGCATATGCCTAAGCACCTTTCTGAAATAGAGCCTTAATCCCTGTGCAAAGGAAGGGCACTTTAATGAACAGCAATATGCATCACAGAGACTAATTGTTAAGAAGCAGAACTCAAAGCTTAAGTGATTCCATTACATAAATTCACAGTGTAGCTGTTCAGTATTCAGAATAAGCTGAACTAGGGTATGCATAGTAAATACGGACATTTGAAAGTCTACTTAAACTGCTCAGATAATTTAAAGTGATCCTTTGTGAATAAATACTTTTAAAGGTCTGATTTCTACTTAACTTTTCTTTTAACCATTCAAATTTGCAGTTCTGCCAGGGCTTTCACATATAACAAGACATTCATATTTTGATAGGCATTTTTACTCCATGAGGTTAAGGGCTGGGAAAGAAATGCTTTTATTGCCTCTGTTTTGTGCTGGTTTTTAGAAAACATTTGAGGGGAGGATAATGCATTAGTATTTCAAAACCATCCCGAACTGCCTTAACATGAACAATACTAGGTTAATTATAAAGCCTTCCAGCTTAGAAGGATTTTAACAGCTCTATGTAATGGGAGTGCTCTCCTGGTGCCTTTTTCTGTTTTGGTGAGTATGATGAATGTTTAAAACAGACAATCTCATCAAATTCTTATGCAGTCATTACATCTTGTTTCTTTAAATGAAATTATGACATTTTGAATTATGAAAGAACATATTTATGGATTAAAATTTAAATTCACTCACTGTTTTTCAAAAGTTTTTGCCGTGTACAACGCTGATGTCAACCCAGGATCATAGAATCACAGAATAACCAGGTTGGAAGAGACCCACCATATCATCGAGTCCAACCATTCCCATCAATCACTAACCCATGCCCCTTAGCACCTCATCCACCCATGACTTAAACACCTCCAGGGAAGGGGACTCAACCCCCTCCCTGGGCAGCCTGTTCCAGTGCCCAATGACCCTTTCTGTGAAAAATTTTTTCCTAATGTCCAGCCTAAACCTCCCCTGGCGGAGCTTGAGGCCATTCCCTCTTGTCCTGTCCCCTGCCACTTGGGAATGTTTTCAGCTGTTCTTTGTGTTTTCACCAGAACACATTCTTGCTGTGTTTCTTACTCATTGCCATTAAATGCTGGCAATACAATCAATTTATGTGCCATTGATTAAGAAATTATAAGAAAATGCTGAAACGGCAGGTATTCATGTTGATCATATATGCCTTCTGAATCTACATTAAAATTCAAATTGAGCAGACCTGTTTCTAATTCTGAAAGCCATCTGGATTCCACTGCAAATGTTCAAAGTCTTCCTTCAGAAACTCATTTCTGAAGGTTCCAGTACTTCACACATACTGAGAACTTTCGATTTACATAAAGACCCCTCTGATTAATTGAAACGACATATCCTTTTGCTGCTATAAAAGACATTGCATAAGGTACAGAATTCAAATTCTTAGATGGTCCCTGATGAAATTACAGCGCTCTTATCTAATGATCATTTTCACGTTATACCCCTTCTGAGAGAGTTCTGATTCAATAAAAATATGAGCACACAAAGAGTTCCTTATGAGAACATTCCCTGCTTCTGAAACATCGTGGTCAACTTGAACGTACAGGAGTTGTTGGTACTGTGTATTCCAGTAATTGCAAAAAACACCAGCCATCTGAATTTCTTCTCATCGAAAAACCTGAAATGTTTCAGCTCAGATGACTGACACTAATTTGTGTATCATACTTCTTGTGCATTCCATCAAGCAACTCGTAAAGGGAACTTTTCATTATAGTAGCTGATTGTTTTATTATAGTATCTTATCGGTTTTATAACCGAATCTGAAAACAATGAATTACTCTTTGAGATTAGAGTTTAAATCACTGTAATACTTGCCCCCAGCATTCAAGACTGATCTTTGCTAAGTTTCACTTGACACAGCATGTAAACTCCTCTACCAGATTGTCTGAGCACTCTCAAAGCTTAATTGATCCAATTTGCATGTCTCATCCTGGCAGAACTGTGCATCATTTCTATCCTCTTGGACTAAGTGATCACAATCTAATCACTTTGTATACAAAGCAGATGGAAAGTTTCCAGCTCCTTTGCTATCCCCTTACATGCATTCATATTAAAGCAATTCTAATTCGACAAGCAATCTGATCTTTCTGTATTTTTATAGGATTACTGTCTCATCGATTGGCCTTCTGTCACCAATTGTAATGCTCAGAATTTTATACTCAAAGCATTTTCACTTTTGTCTTCCACCTTCTGTGTGGTCCATTAAAACGATCACATAACAAACTGTGCTAAATATCCTCCCTTAGGGAAGCTATATATGGCTTGGCGTAAATCAGCAGGGTTCTGCGCACTGGAGGGGGAGAGCATTTTCCATCCATTGAATAACTGCTGCTATATTTTTAAGGGAAAACAAATAATTAATTATCATCCATTCATGAAATTCTAAGCCTTATTCATATATAGATGCTGCCAAAAAATTTGTATCTTTCAGAAGGGAAATCTTATTTTAAATTCAGTAAATAGTTGCCAAACAGTAACTGTTTCTGCCCATGAAACAGAGATCTCTTAGTAATGTTATTTTTTTTTTACATTTAGCCTTTAAAATATGCAAATTGTAATTTAAATGCAATACGAGTTAAGTAAAAAGTTATGTTACTTATGAATAGATGAAATCTAGCTTGCGAAAATTACACAAATAAATAAAAACATTTGCAAAGAAAAGCCACAAGCAGATCAGACAAACTAATGAAGATCAAGGATGCAGAAACTTCAAATATCATTAAAGATCAAACTTTGTAGAGTGAACAAAAAAATCTCCAGATGTCACTGTGCTTCTTTAGCCTTATTCTACTCTTCAAATTCTGAACTAGTGAATTCTTTGTCCTCCTGATGTTCCCACAGTTTCTCTGCTCTTCTGGGAGTTTGTGGTTGGTTAGTACTAGCTTATTTTTTCCTACGTACATCCCTTTTATTACTTCTTCCTCTTTTGTTTTCTCCATTAATCTCAATTCACATTTGCTGAATAAAATTTATGAGAAGGCAGAAAGAGCTGGCTTTTGTCTGGCACTTTTTTATTTTTCTAAATTTGTTTGCAATAAAGAATACATGAGAAACTCTAAAGCATGTTGTTAACAAAAGGGATCAAATACTTGTGGTCGATGCTCACGACAGCACAGGATGAGGAATACTGTCCAGTCTAATCTGAAGCTACTTTTAAAACGGGGGAAAGACTAGAAGGCAAAAAAACAACGGCTATATAAGATAATAGATGAAACAGAATTCACTTTTAAATTCTCCCGTTTTTATCAACGAGAAAGCATGCCAGTTCAGTAACAGAGCTATGTTGTTTTGTTCATACATACAGAAATAGCAGCAAAAGTGGAAGGAGAGTGGCTGTTCAATAGCAAATCTAGTGAATTCAATGCTAACTGGCAAAGAACAAACTGGATTAACCAAGTAAACCAATTTGGTCATAAAAAGGCGTTAAGACAGTAAAAAAGCTTTCTATTAATATGCTGCATGCTGAAAAGTGGTAGTACAAAACTAGCAATGCCTTTCTGTGACTTGCATTTCAAATAGAATCAGGGAACAAGTCATATATAAGCTGCTTGTATTGCAATCTTGACTGATTCTTGTAGAGGCGAGTTCTTTCTTACCAGGAAACAAGTTATGGTTACATAAATAAGTAAGTAAAACCCCTGCTATCTCCAGATTCTGTTCTCATTGTGAAAATGTAAGGCCCCATATGTCACAACTGAGTTGTGCAGGTGTAAGTCAGTGGAACATAGCAAACACGTCCGTGGATGACACTCAAGAAAGAACAGAATGCAGTTTGCTGTCTCTCAGCCGTGTTAGCTCAGCAGGACTAATAGCAATAATAAGTAGAAATAAAATTATCACCAGAACAGGCAGGTGTGACCCACTTAGAATTCACCTACTGAGTAACGAAGTATAATTTTATACAGCCACTTTTAAGACCAATTTTTCTGCCATTCTGTAAACAATAAGACACAAATTAGACCATTGTCTTGCATTTAGTGAAGACACCCTTGGTTTCTAAGCGAATGTGAAGACTTGTGGCCCTGAGCTGCCTTTTCATGCGGTAACCTGCTGCTTCCTCTAACAGTCCCAAGCTCCACCCTGAAGGCATTTAAGCCTTCATCTGAGGTAAAAAAAAAAAAATTAAAAAAAAAAAAATTGTCAGTATTGAATGTTTTCCTTAAGCCCAACCTTACAGCAAAACATCAGGAAGAGTCTATTGACCTTTGCCTATTGTTTAATGAGACATGCAACTTCAGGCATATGAAGAACAGAATAACTAACTTTACCTTCCAAAACTTCACTCAAAAAATAATGTTATCGTCTACCAAACTTTAGCGTTTAAGAAAAATCTATTTTATTGCATCACTTCTGTTGCCACCAACAAGACCAGAAGTGCACTTCGCTTTTGAGAACAGATTAGGAAAGCAATAAATGTAATGTTCATTGTTACTTGCATTTATACTTCCAACAGATCCGAGTAATTATGGAAACAGATCTGGTTTCACTCTTTTACTTTCTACACTGGCGCTTCTGAGCCCTTATTAGTTCTGTCAAAGTTGTTGTCAGTAAAGGTTATTTAAAGGTGCAAGAGTTTGACTCCAAGAAAATCTGCAATAACTGCTGATCACTTTGCTCACTGTAATAAACTTAACTCTCCTGACCTTGATGGTTAAGCTGCAGCATGTTTCCCCTGTATCTTGCTAATTACCTTGTAATGTAATTTTCCAGAGAACTGAATCTGATCCACAACCTGTTAGCTCATCTTGCTGGTCCAAAACTGTGTTCCAAATTGGTCTTTGCACCTTAGGTATAGTACAAAGTATAAATTAAATGGTCAGAACAGGAATGTGGGCCACTGTATATAATACACAGAAGACAAAATTATTTCAGAAGCAAAGGGAAATACCTCGAATTTTTAGTGTAGTCTGCAGACAAAGATCCTTGTATGTCTAAACTTAACTGAAGGATCTGTCATCTAGGTAGACATCTTAATCTCTCTGTCTTCTTCATAGCCTTACTGCCCGCTTGGTGAATATTTCGGAAGCAAGACGAAGAATCTGGGCCCTCAGCCTGAACACTCCAACATGAAAAGCAGCCATGGATTTCATTTTGTGCTACTAGAAGTAAAACTGGCAAAAAAAACCAAACCCAAAACATCCTGGAAAGATGATTTTGCCATCAGGCTAGGAGAAACGACCGTCATCCTCTACCTAGTTCTATTTACTGAAATAACACATGAAGGGAAATTGTTTAAAGTGATAATGTGATAGTATAGATAAAAATCTAATATTGATGGGATATTGAAATTAATCTGCAAAAAAAAAACCACAAAAACCTGTCATGTAGCCTGCAAATAAATTGAAGGAAATACAGTTGCATGAAATGATGAATGTAAGAATACCAGTCTTAGGAAAGGTGTCTACTAAGATTCTGAAAGACCTAGAAACCCCATAAGTGCTGTTATTTCACCTCCTTAACTCCAAAAGTGCGGGCTGCCTTCCTTAATGTTGGACCAGAACATTAATCCTTTCAATCAAACCCCTTTTCTCTTAATTTGGAAACAGTCTGGACACGGGCCAGTTGCTGCCCTGGCAGCTGCACATATTCACATCCTTATATCCATCCGTACATCCATCTGCCGACAGCTCAGACTTGCTTAGATTCATTCAGATCTGCATGTTGCTTTTTTGCTTATCCACAGCCTATCTTGACACAGTAATTCTTGGAATCTATACAGATGAAAAGCTTTTCTTTCTTGTCCTGTATTGTTTCATGCCACCTTGCTCATGTTTCAGGGATTTCTGATCCAATTCTAAATTCTCTAGCCCTCTACAGTAATATTTAATAAGAATTATTTACATCTTTCCTTTTCTATCCTTTGCTTCCCTGTTCCCCAAAAGAAACATTAAATCAATTTTCTTCTATTTTTTTCTTCATGATAGTTGGTTTTGCTGCTGTCTTGTATGACAGATTAACTTGCTGTACATAGCATCTTCCTCTTTCCATCACACATGAACTTTGCTTACCTTTTTGTCCCTTTTAACACTATCTGCTAGTTAATAGATCTAGTCCCCTGCACAACTCATAGTCCTGGGTGTTACTGGATCTCTGGCTAGCTGCCCTCCTTTCCCACCTCTGTGAACATAAGTCAGTCAGCGTCGGTACCCACAAGGTCTTCCTTCTAGATCCCTGTGTGGCGGATTGATAGAACTTAAAATAACATACACTCCATATACATGCACATAGCATCCTTAGCAAAGAGAATCAAGACCTATAAATATCATTGTTCTACCTTAATCTAAATTCATCCTTTCATCGATTGCTTTAGTATGTTCTTTTCAGCTTCACATCAGGCTCCAGTGTGAGACAACACAACACATTGCTTCATCGTGGTCCTCACATTCTCACACTTACTCTTTGGGATGCTTTTTCTTCTCTTAAACTTTTTAAGTCTCTATTTTCCTGTACTAAAATAATGGTAAAGACTAGAACCTTTACATTGTCTTCTACTCTTAAGATAAATCTGAATTGAATAAATGTGTTAGCAAAAGCGAGAATTATTCCTCAATGTAAGGTACCTCCATTGTTTCCTGCACATATACAGACAGGCACATACCTATGTATGAGCTCCATCATTGCTATCACTGCAATTCCTGATGTTTTTCTCCATAAAACCTCATTTGACATGGATTCATTCTGTTTATCAGTCAAACTGATAAATCAAAACAACTCTTTAAATACCTACTATTTCCATTCTTTCCAAATTTTTGAAGGGGGATTGATACGCACTCAGGAATACACTTGACTCAGCAGAAAGAATAAAACAGAAAAATAAGGCTTTAAGATCCTCAGAATAGTAGCAGACATGAGCGTGAAAGGAAACAAATATGAATTGTGCAATTTGGATCATACAATGAGACAGGAAATAACAGTTTCACTTGACTAACTTCCCGTTTAGCTGATGGTATAAGAGAGTGCTTTTGTTCAGGGCTTTTTATTGTCAGGAAGATATTAAAAAACAGAGGGAATGAACAGAAGAGCAGTAAAGACGAACACAGAACTGCAGTGATGTGCTGCAGTAGTGACTAACAAGGAAAACCTCTAAAAGCACACAATATCATAGAATCATAGAATCACCAGGTTGGAAGAGACCCACCGGATCATCGAGTCCAACCATTCCCATCAATCACTAACCCATGTCCCTCAGCACCTCGTCCACCCGTGCCTTAAACCCCTCCAGGGAAGGGGACTCAACCCCCTCCCTGGGCAGCCTCTGACAGTGCCCAATGACCCTTTCCATGAAAAATTTTTTCCTAATGTTCAGCCTAATATGCATTACTTAGTTAAACAACAGTTCAGTGGTAAAGGGGAAGATGGGTGAGGAGGACATATGCATGTCTACATATGCATGAATATTTTGAACATCCAGGAGCAAGAGGAATTATTTCACAGTTTTTAATAGAAACCCTATGCAGCGTTACGGCCCTGTAAGTTATAGAAGAAACATAATGTTTCTTTCACATCCCTGCATTTAGGACACAGAAACCCCCTGGACCACTAGAGGTGGCTGTTGATCTTTTCTCCCAAGTGGCAGGTGATAGGACAAGATGGAATGGCCTCAAGCTGCATCAGGGGAAGTTTAGATTGGACGTTAGAAAAAAATATCTTTGCAGAAAGGGTTATCAAGCACTGGAACGGGCTGTCCAGGGAGGTGGTTGAGTTACCAGCCCTGGAGGTGTTTAAAAGGCAGGTAGATGAGGTGCTTGGGGACATGGTTTAGTAGTAGACAGGTACTCTAAGATCTTTTCCAATGATTCTATGGTTCTATAAAAACATGCCAAGTCCTTTCCCAAATGCCTACTCAGCCCATATAATCTGTGTAAATTTTAGAAGAAAGACAAGTTAAGTATTTTGCTAATTTATGGCACTTCATTTATAACATGATATGGAAATTTAAGAAATGACCATCTGCTTTTCCCAACTGTGCCTGAAAACTATTTTTTGTTGCAGAATAACAAACTAAACTTTGCCTAAACAGCACCTGCCTACCTTGTAAGGAAAATGAATTGCTTGACTGCCTAGTCAGCAGGGTTACAACTTGGTACATCAGTATGAAATGTTTAAGCAGCTTATCATCCTTACACATGTATCCAAGCACCAGATGTTGGAAGCATTTCAAATGAAAAATAACTTCATGAGCTTAATTCTTCTCACACTCTCCACAGCAAAAAAATTGCATGTCTCTATAGTCCTCAAGGTAATTTCTCATGATTTACAGAAACAGGAAAACTAAATGGGATGGTATGACCATGATACTATTTTGTGGAATTCATGCAGCAGAATCTCCATATATCACCTGGAAAGTGACATTAAATGTATTTCTTTCCACTCAACTCAGAGAGTGCCAAAGAATCCACTGTGCCATGGGTCAAACATTATGTCAGACCTTCTACAGCTGTTCTCAACATTTACCCTAGTCACCCATATGAAACACCATAAAACTGGTTTTCAGTGCTGTAAGAATACTATGCGACTATATAAAAGGAAGGCACCATTTTTTCACTGTTGAAATGTGGAATATGTTGCTACCTGTTGTCAATCAGTTCTCAATTTTCCTCAATATTCCTCTTTTACTAACTTCTAGAACAAAACATTAATTAAAAATTCAATTTTAAAATGGCCAAATGGTTGTATTCTGAAATTAATATTCTCACGTGGTCTACTACAGTCAATAAACTGATCCCTGGATTAAATCTTCAGTTAGTCTATGAATAGCATAACCTAATAAGCAGCACATACTAAAAACTTCTGCCTTCTTGAATGTTTAAAACTACCTTCTCCCAAGGGAGCATTCTGAAAAAAGAGATCCTGGCACTGAGCCTGTAAGGCATATTTTGTACTTTCTGGTACATGAGTAATTGCACACGGACTATTATATGCAGAAGAGCTTTATTTTTCTTGATATTCCTATTTATCTGAAAGATAAAATAGTGTTTATTTTTACTACATAGTCTATGATTTATAGGCTATTACAACCATAGCACACATCCTATATGCACGTAAGTAACAATATTCTTTTTCAAATGACAGGGCTGTAGCACCAGCACATACTTGAATAGGGAAGGAATGACTAACGGCGGCAACTCTGTAGCTAAGTCAAAAACATCCGAAAGAATTAATCCTAAATATATTCTATAATTTTATGAGCATATATGTCGATGTTGTTTATCACCACCTTTTCACGATGTGTTCTTCTGTTGTCAATACAATGTTTTCACTAGCAAACTTTACACTTAGCCCCAGAAAGTTAAGGTGATTCCTGTTTATAGGCTGAGGTAAAGCAATCTATAGTTAGGTGTCGACAACATATTTTTATACTGTGTAAACAAAACCTTCTTATTTTTAACCAGCTTACAGCCCTGAAGCCATGAGAGATTAAGCATTATGACCTCCTCAAATTTTGTTGTGTAGGCTGGTATTCATACCATGACCACAGTGTGGACAATTCAAACAGAATTAGAGTTCTCTTAACAGCATAAACTCCACTGCTTTTCCTAAGTGCTATTCATTTCTAATCTACGCAACAGTCCCTCTTCCAGTGAAAAAGTGACAGAGAAGATGCTGATAGCATAAGGTAGCTATTGTTATTCTGAAGGAAGTGAGAAACCTAGCAAAATAACTTCCTTTTTCTCTCAGCAGTTCCACTATTAGCACTTAGCTCAGCCACTTCTTCCAGGGAAAAGTATAATGCTAGGAGAAGAAGATTATATCACAGAGATTTTCCAGCACTTATCACTAGTATATTTACATAAAAGCCAACTTATGAAGGAACTATTTCTTGTTTTTTTCAGGATCTCTGAATGCATTGTCTCAGATACTGCCCTTGACTGCTAAAGTTAGCAGTAAAAAAAAGATGTGTAAAAAGACAAAGAACTTGAAAATTGCAGTGTGATATTAAAAAAAAAAAAAGAACAATGAAACAACAAAACAATGTGCACCCCCAGCAATAGCGTGGGGCAAAGAAGAAATTCAGCAGAAGAATCATAACAAGGTGGTAATAGTCCTGGCAGCACTTTTAGACTGTGACACATGGAAAATATTAAATACATGGAATGAATGCCCAATAGGTTTGTAGACCTACACATATGTGAAAAAGCTACTGCAATAGCAGGGTACAAGATGTAAAAATTTTAAAGCATATGCAGTTTGATCTTTTGAAAGCAACAGAAAAATATCCTTTTTCTTTACTGGTCTGAAAGAAGTAGCCTCTACACTTATGAATTTCAACTAACATAATCCATGAAAGATGAAAAATAAATGCAGGAAAGAACTCACTGTTATCTATTCATAATGTTTAAAAATGTTGCAAGATTCTCATTTTTAGAACAAATAATATTCTGGCTTCACAGCAAAGAACAATAATGAGCTATTTTTCTCAAGCTATTTTGGGGATGTTGACTAACATCTCCATATTTCTCTAGACTCTCTTGCTGATTGTTAACTCCCTATTGCCTCTGTTTCCCAAGATCACTGCCTCGGGGCAGGGCTTATGTCTGCTTGCACTGTGCCCTGCACAGTGACAATCTGGTTTCTGACTGGGCTTCCTTAGGATAATGCAAATATAGTTCTTGGTAGCCCTAGTTTTACTGCACTGGATTTGCAACATCATTAATACACAAATGTGAGACTAGAGGATGGAGATAAAATGAGATAAAGTGACAGCAAACAGTATGAACTTGAGGACTATAAAAAAAGACTCAGCATATGAAAAGGAGAAGGAACATTAGAATATGGTAAAAAAGGCAACTGAAGCAGCATGAACTTGACCAACATCAATTGTAAATCTCACGCTCTCACAAAAAGAAGGCATTTTCTGATAACCAACCACGCACACAGGAAACTTGCATCTACATATCATTGCAAAATTATCCTTTCCTACTCCTTTTCTATTTTTAGAAGACCCAAAAAATATAGTTTTAAATAATACCCAACATAAATCCAGAGCAGAGCACTGCAGGTAGAGCCTATTACTGAAATACAGAACTAGCATTACAGGATTATATAAATAGCATAGCTGTGCCATTGAATAAAAAGCTGCAATGAGGGCTACTTAATTTACAGATGTTGTGATCACCTTCACTAACCTTCCTCTTCTGTAATGCCACACGTGAAGGATCAATGTTCTATATGATAGTAAAAGATCAAAAAGCTGCATGTTCTGGTTCAGCATCCAACCATAAGTCTCTCAAATCTATTATCGCTTCTAATAATGAAATTACATACAAATTGTCTTTTAGTGCTTGAGTATGTGATATTGTCATCACTCTAAATCCCCAGCATAAAACCCATTTTTGTATCTGTTCAGCTATGTGAGAAGACTACTTCCTATAAAAAAGGAAAGGGGAAATTACACTGCAGCTCTGCAGGCTAATGAAATCAACCAGGAAAAAACAGTAGATTTTAGGTTATCCCTTTGGATAATTCTTCCTGTGTGCCTTAATCTCACTGTTCTCCCCAGAGACACTTTATCCCTGCATGTTAAGTAGAAAACATTCAGATTGTCACTCAGCTCTCAGTTATTAAGGGTAATCCAAATAAAGTAAAGCATGGAAAAACACAAAGCCCACAGTGACTATCCAGTGAAGACAAGCGTGTGCCACCAGTCACTGCGAAGTATAAGCTGAGATGGCACATTGATATCACCACTGCTGTACATTTGAAGCATCCTTTCACCGAGACCTGTGCAGTCCACAAAGAAGGTTAGTAGGACTTAACTATTTTGTCTGTTCTTAAGTTTCATTTTCAGCACTTGTGGTAGAAAAACATTAACAGGAATAGCATCTTCCATTTTATTTAAAAAGACAACTGCCATCAATTTTCACAGGACAGAAAAACAAAGAGTTCCTGCGATGGATAAATATCAGAAATGCAGTAGATTTGTTATTTCACTTTCAGAAATGGCCCTTTGGGAGTGTATTAAACAACAGTGCTTCACAGATTATGCTAAACACAAAGATCACATAAAGAGAAAAGGAGCAAAAATATAACAAAGGGTAAGTTTCCCTGACTCGTTATGCCACCTTTATTTTATACAGTGTCCGCAAAGACAGATGAAGAAAATTTGGTTTGGATATTTTTTTTCCCCAAAAGTACTTGGGGGGTGTGTGTGGCAGAAATAAGAAAAGAGAAAATTCTGTGCAGAGCTACAGCTACCCTCAGCCAGGAGCTTAACTGCAGAGCACACATGAACATTTATCTCATGCAAGACACTTGGAGGAGCAAGAGCCCAGGCTGGGGCTGGGCAGAGAGCACAGGTCCCCATTTGTTGCCTCCAGAGGCTGCAGAAGGGACAGGTCCCTCCAGGAATCACACCTGACCCACCTTCTGCTCCATTATCTGCAAATGGGGCAGTCTAGACTCTTTTACTTACATTTAGTGTTCATATTTTCACCCTATTCCCTCTCCATTTACAAATCATCAGTAAAACTGCTGTAGTAGTTTCTAGAGAGATGAAAGGCAATTTTGGCTAATTTCTGTTCAGAGATTCTCAGCTCTTTCACTCACAGATGAACATCTCTCAGTTTCTCAGCAGCTCATATTCCTGGGTATCAGTCTCACTTTGACTAAGTGGCCAGTGCTTCCACAGTACTCACCACCCAGAAGTATTTTAACAAAGACACTTCTTATCAAAGCCAGTCAAGAAGTCATCAGCTGCATCTGAAAGTGTCAGGCCACGCATGATCTAGAAAAAGAGTGTCCTACTTCTGACTACATCTGTATGGCTTGATATGAGGTCACACCACAGATAAAAAGCACGTGTGAATAGATCTATCACCCTATCAACACTTTCACCACGACCTTTGAAAAGCAAAACAACAAATACAGGGAAATAGTATCCCCCCACCCCGCGTCCAGCCTCCTGCCCTCCAAAATGATGAGGCTGGAAAAAACACTCCACTCTCTATGCTGACAATAATGTAAAATTCTTGTTATTTTTCTGCTTGAAAAGCCCTTTCCCTCCTTGCCTTGGCACAAACCTGCAAATTCTTTTAAATGCAACAATTTTCTAGAAAACGTTTAGAGTCCACTGCATTTTTTTTTGTATGCTTCACTCATTCTGTACTGCATCAGAAAATAATAATGCAAATATTCACTTGGATGCACTTTGGTCCATGTTTGAAAATTGAATCCAACAGGCCTGTTAGTCTTAAAATAGTTAAGAAAAACAAAGAGGCAAGGGAACTGGAAGGCTATAACTGCGACCCCTGACTAACTCCATGTCCTTAGTCCATTCCTCTAACCCTTTTTCTTCATTTTACCAGGTAGAAAATGCAGGTTAGAACTTACGCTTTCCTTAACCATATATTATAAATAACAATAACATGCAGGGCACTTTACAAGTTCTAAGCACAATTTTTGAGAAGTACTAGTGAGCCTTGATAGAGCTTGAAACTGTCCCCGTCTTCAATTATACCTAAATTTAAAGACAATGCAATTGGAAAAGGAGCTTTGATTTGGATCCAAAAGAAAACAGTGAAGTCAGCTATCAAACAACATTTCAAATAGAGTTCAAAGGGGTTTTTTTCCACTACTTCTGCTTTATTTGTGAGTTTCTTTTGATTTTTTTTTTAAATTTCTTTTATAAGAAAAATGAAGGATTACTGGCTAAGACAATGTCATTGTGATACTTTTGAGGAGACTAACACAGCAGAACACTGGCAAAATAAAACCAAAAACAAGAGAAAACAAACAAAAAACCCCAACAATAGCAGCAACAAAAAACCACCACAACCAAAACCAAACCCTAGATGTCTGTCAGTTACATAAAAACAACAAAAAAAACCCCACAATTTTAAAGTTCTACCTAAACACACCCCTTTTTGCTTATGTGTACCAATATAGACTCTAGTTACATGACTCTAAACAGCTTTTCAAATATTCAGTGCAATAGTATATACTTTTTCCTAATTTTAGGCATCCATGTGTTGAATAATTTAAAACAGCTCTGTACTATTATTTTTATGCACAAACAGATTCCATTGAAGTCATTTATATGGAAAACACAGAGTAAGGCATTTCACAAAACATGTTACCAAGCAATAGTAAACATTTTCCCTTTAGTGAACAATACATATGCTGTGCTGACGGACAGGAAAAAATTGTATATGGTTCAGTCCACAATGTGATTACATGCTAAGCACCTCCCAAGAGGCACTCAGGATTACTCAGGATTGAATCCAAGATGATTAAAATTCATATTATGGAGAAGACCTGCATTGTAAAAAAAAAAAAAAAAAAGGCAAAAAAACCTCAGTCACCTCTAACTCCTATTAGTGTAAAACTAATGGAACTCCTCCAGAGATTTCTCCAGAGTGACACAAGAAACAGGTCCTCGCTGCCTTAAGGACAATAAATATACTTTTAAAAAATAAAAAATAAAAAACCTTCTGCCAATAAATGGATTTCAAGGCTGCAAGAAGGAAGGATTCTATATACCTCAGGTATGGATCTGAAGTCTCATTAAACAAAAACACTGAAAACTTAAAGCGAAAAACTCATCTAAATGAGGTGAATTGGATTTCTACACACTATTTAAAATGACCAGGATTTTACCCTCCCTGATCATGTAATTGAAGTGTCAAAATGCACACACCCAGGAGGACAGAGCTAATGCTGAACATGGAATTTACACTGCTATTTCATGACTTTTAAATGATGTGCCATGTAATCCTAATACTCTCCAAATGCTGCCTTCCAAATGGAATTGCCTAGGCTTTGTAAAACTGAACAGCAGAGGGGAGAAAAAAAATCACTATTGCAGCTCCACTTGCCACTCTGTTTCCGAAGTATTTTTATCTCACAGCCCTTAAAATCTGGAGGAAGTTTCCTCGTTGCTGGATGTGCAGTTTCACTGGCACCTTGCAAAGCATCCTCAACATAAGGCGGAGCAGGACTGACCTCCCCAGGAGCAAAGGACTCTGCAGAATACAAGGCAGAGTCTGGTTGCTGCTTCCACTTCACTTGATGAGAGTGAGTTATGCCAGCTCTTTGCCACAGCTTCCTCACCAAGGGGAAATAAATAAATAAATAAAGCAAAAATAGACAAAAAAAAAAAAACAAAACCCAACCTTCCTATGCAAGTCTTGGTCTTCTCAGTCCCTACCTGCCTGCAAAGGATTTGAAACAAAACCAGCAATATTTTTAAGGGGAGATGAGGAGAAGGAAAGCAACTGCTGCTCACTTCAGCATGGTGCTACGCATATTATGTTAACATACAGCAGGAAAAAAAAAAATCACTTCACCTCTTTGCTCCCCTGAGTGGGAATGTGGCTTCTTCAGTCACGACTGCACCTCAGGAGCCCCATGGTAAAAAGCCTCTCCGGTGAGAAGGTTAGGAATTGGGCACGTCTTATCTTTTAAGATGCTCAGCAAGGGCTCTATTTTCAGGAAGATGGGCTTCCTTTTGCAAGTGCAAATTTTTATCTGCTTCTCCTACAAAATGAATTGCTTATACAAATGTGAGTTCCTGAGCCAACAATTCATAGTGCTGATACAAAAGCAGGCTGGACACAGACTGTTGTTTCAGGGGAAAAAAAAAAAAAGGTTTGCCTTTCAGAAGATATTGCTTATGAATGCTAGGATTCCTGTAAAGGACAGGAAAGAGCAGACTCTGAAGCTAAAAATAACCACATACATGCAAATAACATCTACTCTAGCGCTACCACAGCATTTTTGGCCATAATATAGCAATCGAATGAATATGAGAACTGCTACAGATCAAAAGCAGCCTTCAGCTGAGTATTTAAAACACTTCTTTTCTAGGAGAGAAATTCTAATTTGTAAACCACACTTCCATTTTTACCAGTGAGGAAGAATGACAAATATAACATTTTCTAAAGGCACAACAGAAGCTCCAACCTGAGAACAATTTTGCAGCTGCACGGCATCAGAATGGAAACTGCTACATAACCTAAAACTTCACAAAAACTTTTAGGACTGCCGTAGTAAGAGATAACATTTCTGGGTTTAGCACATTTTTCTTAAAGTCTCAATTGTACAAAATACCAGCCCTGGTTCAGAAAAGCACCTAAACACAACAATTGCTGTAATCATGACAGCAGTTCTCCATTTAAGTCGATTATTCAGTTGGCATGATTAAATTCTAAGCACTTAACTGTGTTAACACAAACATCAAGGTTTTTGTCTCAGTAGGATGAATTAAGTAACCTGAAATTCACTGCACTCGTATATTTGAAGCAGTGGATTTCAGTCTGCTTCATCTTTTTGTCTGTAAGCATGCCATTTTGCCAAAAGCTGTCACTCCCTTGTTTTCTATGCATTTGCTGTATTTTAATAAGAAACTCTATTTATTGATTCTGATACAGCATAGAAAAATAGGATTTTCTCTCAATAAGATGATTACACATAAATGTTACACAGAAACACAAGAAGGTTTGGTTTTTTTTTTCCTTCATAATTGCTGAAGGAAGTGTACTACCCACCAGCACAAGGCAGTGAATGAGCTCGGGCTGGAATTCACAGCTGTGCTCAGCACGTTCCACGTGCAGCAACGGGTGCTCGGAATGAGTCATTTGGGATACCCTGATGTACGGGCTTGTTCTGAACTGGCCTGGTGCCCATCAGGGCCGAGGTAAAGCACAGGGCTGTGCTGTGCATGGAGGGCAACGAGGCCCCCAAGGTACCAATGTGACAGCCAGGCAACGTCAACGCAACACAGCAATACAGACATGCCCTCCTTTTCACTTGTCACACCCCCAGACGCCTGATTCTTTCTCTCTTGCCTTCAGTAGTGCTGATCTTCAGGGAGCAAACAACACAGAAACTGTTTTCTGGGACTGTTAGGTCTTACAAAAGAATATTCACCATTATATTTCTCTATTCCTATGTAAAATATACATCTAATATTAGTAAGAAAATATTTTAATTGCATCAGTGGTGGTAAAACACTTTCATTACCGTATTGTACTTTAAAGAAGTATACCTAATATGTAGAGCTCTTAAAGAAAATTGTAAGAGGAATCAAGAACGTAACGTGTTCCTGTTTCGAAGTGCTAAACATTTTTCTTTTTAAAACTATGAAACTTTGGCGCGTCCCGGCTGATGGGACAATCATGCTAAAAGAATTAAAATTTTCAGGTTGCACCATGTAAACATGCATATAAACAGGCAAGCATCTGCACCCTCCAAAGTTTGTTTAAATCCCCTACCTTTCCTACATAGAGTGGGTCTGTACCCATGTATTCCTCCAGCACAAAGAACTGATTCCACACCCAGCTGCGCTTGGTTCTCGTCCTCCCTGATTGAAAGTAGGGCTTTGACCTGGACCTGGAGAGCTCTGCTTGATTGATGCCAGAAAGACACAGGAAAAGAGCTAGTAGCTGCAGGAAATGGCACAACTCCACTTTGCCCAACTTCATTTTTTTTTTTCTCCCGTGAAAGAAAAAACCTTGATGAGAGCAGGCACAATTCCAGTTGTCTCGGTAGCTGTAGCCTCCGGCAGGGTGTCAGCTGGCAGTCCAGAGATAACAATGTGTGGAGTGGTCAACTGGAAGAAGTCACCACTGCTGAACAGCCTTCACCAGAGAAATAGGGAAATAGCTACCTATGCAGGAAAAAGACAAGAAATATTGTTAGAACTGTTTTTTTAATATAAGAATGCAAATTCTTTGCAGCTTTCACATACACATCAAAAATGTTTATTTATTATTTTCCTCATCATCAGCACAGTTGAGTATCCATAAGAAGTCTCTAAGATGCATTACTACTACCAATACATCTGTATTTATAGCTATAAAGTTTTCTTGTGACTGTTCTCTTAATAGACCAGTTTCCCCAATACAAATGCTGAATTTTTTTTCTCTTTGAAATAATCAAAGCAAATGTGTTTATTCACAGTTATTTGGTTTGATTTTTTCCTCCTGTCTGCTACACTTTGCTTTACTTGCCATTACCATGATATAATTACAAACCAGCTACAGGCAGAAAGGCAAGGACATATGCTACCCTAAGTCTCTTCCACATAACTGAAAAGTAAAATGAAGTTTAAGATGAATTGGAACAATTTGATTTATTATCAGTCGCGGTATACCAGATGTTACAATCTTTTCTGATTTGAATCTGACCTGCTAAAAAGCCCTGAGAGTCTCCCCACTCATTTTTACTACACTCCTAAAGCAAATGTCAGGATCAGCAAGAAGCATGTTAGGCTAGCTTATGTATGTATACACAAAAAAAGTTCAGAAGGACCAGAAGATAATGTGATTTTCTTTTTTTTATTTAAAAATCTTGACCATTTAATAACTGGTAGAACTCACTAATAAATAATAATTTTAAAAATAAAAAACAAACACAAAAAAAACCCAAAAACAAAACCCCCAAACCTTCAATACCTAAACGAGTCTTTTTTTCTGTGAGCCTTCTCTCGCCAAGTAAAAATGTACACTCAGTATGATGTTTTGAAAACTATAAGTTCTGTCAGTCAGAACCAAACATGGCTCTGACTTTCAGGGGAATCACCTGCATTAACCCCAGGTAAACAATGCTCTCTCTGAAATTGGTCTCAGTGAGCAATGAGGCAGGGGGAAATATTTAAGAAGTGCCAAACACACAAGGATGAAATTAACACAGATAAGGCATTCATTTGAATTGAATCATTGCTACTTAGGAAGCCATGGAAGAAAGAAGATTTCATCCTTTCCATGTTTCATTAATCTAAAAGGGCTAGACGTTAAATCACATACACATTAAATGCTCTAAATATATTACCATTATATCCCTACATACTACTAGTAAAACTGCGTGAAACGTGATCTCTGCTCTTTTTTCACTATGTCAAGCTCTTCTAGCTGCAGAACGCCTACGCATTGTGCTGCCAAAGGTACCTAGAGGGCAGAAACATGAAACAAATAAAAAGCTCTTCTGATTACAGACTGTATTTAAAGCCTTTTTATAGTAATCCCTTCTGTGGCACTGCCCTGCACCAGAAAGGCTTTGCTTAGAGACTGGTGGGATAAACCACAAACCCACTGACCGTGTTTGCTAAGCAGCAGCAATTTGAAAGCCTCCATATGTGAGAATCCGGTGTCTCCCTCCAGGCCAAGAAAAAAAAGAAACAACAAAAAAAAAAGTCTCACCTAAAGACCTATAGACCTAAATTTCAAAAATGTGATGCTGCAGTTACAGAAGGAGTCTCTCCAACATGGACCAAGGTTCTTTTCACGTCAGAATTAACACTCAGGCTAATCTTGCTAGCAGAACGTAGTTTAAAATTATTAATTCCAACTAGTCATAGCTCAATTTTGATCTGACTCTATGGGTAAATCATATGACATACTAATTACTAAGAGGGCTGCCATGTGTAACTGTGCTTCCTTGGCGATATGTTCACTTCCTACAAATAGAATAAGCTTCTTTTGTACTGCACACCATTTACATACCCTTCACTTCCCTCCTCTGTCTAAGTTACATCAGGTTAAAGAAATCTAATATTGATAAACTATCAGTTTATTTCAAAGAAGTAGTGGATAGTTACTTATCCAAGATAAAAAACATGAAAAGGATTTTCTTAAGCAACAGTGGTAAAGCATTTATAATATGTTAGTCTTTCCACTAAGCAGTTTGAAATGTCTTGTTCTTGCTCTGAACAGACATTTCAAACCTAGAACTGCTCTAACCTTTATCTCTAGTAGTGTTCTCTTATATCCTTTCTTTTACACCTGCAGGAACATATGAAAGCCACCATATGGAGTGCCATGGTCCTCAACCACACACCACAGCACAGAACTGAAAAACATACCCAGAATACCAACTGAAAACCAGCCCATATGCTAGACAGCACAATCTGATGAAAATCAGAATACTCACACCCCTTAGAAAAAAAAAAAAATTGTTGTCATTTACTCATTCTCAAATACTTGCACCACACAGTCTCCAGAATTCCAATTATTTTTACTCAGCTGTGTGGCAACACTTTCTGCTTTGAAACACTCTTCCTTCCCTTCCTCCTCTTCTTCAGGATAAATCTTCACATTCCTCTTAGAGCCCCCTTTTTTTTTATGTTTTTATTTATAGTTGTTTCAGCATGCCGCCTTTTGAGTGTGCTGAAAAGTAAAAGTAAGTATCTGGTATTTAAAACTATTTTCTTTTTTAGGAACTTATTAAATTGCATTTCAACATCTTTCTTACTGAGATATATATATTTTTATATGGAATTTTTATGGTTATGTATTAAAAAAAATAAAATATTATATTTCTGTCCAAGCATAACTAGCACTTCAACATCACTTGTTCTGCAAAGTCCACAAGTATCAAGTCCACAACTCCACATACGCAACATTACGTCATTCATAAAGCTGAAAACTAAAACATGCTGTTGGTTGTTTTTTTAAGTCATCATGGCATAACTTCAGTGTTCGGGGTTGCACTTGCAGCAGCAGAAATGACTAACACTGACAGCAAAAGAGGGAATGCAGCACTCCGATTCCAGAGCCTTTTCTGTTGTCTGGATTTACAGGTTTGAGTATGGAGAGAAGGAAAATTTGACCTCTAACTGTCGTCGTTTGTGTTTAAAGATGCTTTTATAAAAATAGTATCACATTCTTCACAAAGATTCTGAATACACAGAATTGAGAAATATTTGCATGTGTAATTAATTGCCACAGGGTAAAAGTGTGCCTTTACATCTTCCTTCTGGATCTCCAAAATGCTACTCCCATCCCCAAACAGGGACAAATGCAATCTTGTCTCCTCACTTACACTTTGCCTACATAAAAACTAATCTAGGATTTTAAAATAAAATTAATTTGTCTGCTAGCATATTTAAAGCACTAGGCTCCACCTTGCACATTTAAGCCTGTATTCTCTTTTTACTTTGCATGTAGCCCTAACAATCGCAAATGTGAAAAATATAAAGTATAACATACTCTTTGAATTGTGCACCAGTTGTTATGTGCTCAGGACTGTACCCATAATATGTCTTACCAAAGCAATCTGTGTGAACAGCTAAAGAATCAGAAAAAAATCCCAAAATATAAAAAATATCCACTGAATATCTACTCTCTCAAGCTTGTCTTCTTAAATAGCTGGTTGATACATAAAACATCAAACTGAAGAACATACATCTGAAAAAATAATAACCTCCTTATTCAATATATACCATAAAACTTACATTTTCTCCCATCTGCTGCATAGAAATTGAACTATATTTAAGCCACAGTTGAGTAGCAGAAATGTTCTGGTGAACACTGCTAATCTGAAAAATGTTACTACTCTACTTTGCCAAAACAATCTGCTAGTGTCAAAAAGACACTATTATGCACAGTCTCCGAGGGACAATCTTGATTTGTTGAAAACATTCAGATCATAAATCCTCAGCTTTAAGGAATAGTTCCACTCACTGCAAGCAATTAAGGGTAATTTACACCCACTGAAAATCTCTCTGAATATTTTGCTTCACTCCATAATTTCTGAAACAACGCATCAAGACTACTCCTCACTGTTTGTGTGTTGCAGTGAGCACCAGCTGATATCTACAAAACTTGTCTTCAGCCTCCTAGACAGCCTCATGGAAACTCTCTTTCCCTACCCTTGAGATTTCCACAGTCTTACAGGGCCATTTGCTGAAGGCTCTCAAGATCATGTTCATACCACCTAACCTTTGCAGCCAAAGTGCAAATTCCTACAGATTTCCACTCACACGTTGCTACCGGGGTCACAATGCCAGCTTAATCTATGAACTACATCATTTCCCTAACAATCTCTTTAAACCAACAGGGAATTTTGTCCTTCACAGTACACACTGTCCTAAAGTCTTCCCAATGCACAAAATCTTTTCCATTACTAAACTCTACCAGTCTGGATTACATTAATCTATTTTGAAGCCTTGCTTTCAGCTCAGGGCATCATTTAAGGTGCAATTAAAGAGTTTTCCACTCCTATTGCCTTCCCTCTGCCCCACTCCATCGCTCTCCTCTCGTCAGACTGCTTCAGTTCTTGATACCATTGCAAAACCCGGATCTCACTTCTCTGAAAGTGCAGCTCAAACAACACCTGCCAGTAGATTTTCCTTTATCTTGGTCAACAGGGCGCAGTTATACCACGTTGGGGATGTTTTTTCTCTACTTTAACCATTCAATAAAAGAAGACCCTGAACACTGAGATAATTCTAAGGGTGACTGCTGCCACTGGATCTTGAACTGTGATCCCTTAAACACAGTGGAATCAGAAGGTGAGCCCCCTCAACTACTGACAGCTGAACTACCCTCACTGAAATATTTATGTTTTGACATTCAATTTTACAATGCCCACTGGAAACGCTGTCACTTTCTCTGGCAGAGAAAATCCCTCTTTGTTACGAGCCTGCAGCTCCTCAATATCACACATTCTAAGTATCACGGGAGACTCTTTCAGAGGCATGGGACTCTGAGATCCTTGAGACAAAGGTTTAGAGAAAACAACATTTCTAGTTACAGTGTGGACTGCAATGTTTGATTATCACTATTTTCAGGGAAAGAAAAAAAAATTAAAAAAAGGAAGGTATGGAGCAAGTGAGGTGCAGACCCATCTGTGAAACGAAGATCTGCAAGTCAAGGTAGTACAACGAAACGTATTTACTCCCTGTGCCAGATGACATTACAACTACAGACCACAACCTCCTGCCACCAACTGGCCTAAATATTCACATGGGGGATCCATAAATGTAATGCACAACGTGCAGTCTGCACCTGGTTATCAAGCCAAAAAATACCACTGCTCCAAACATATGGCACTGTTACGCTAAACAGGCTCAAATACCCTCCAATTCAGGTGAAAGGACTTGATGAGACAATAGAAAAATACTAGGCATGCTTCAAGAAATTATATGGCTTCAGAAAATACGTCAAGAAAACCATGCAACAGCTCTTGGTCTTTCACACTGCTCTGCAGTTGATCGTAAGATTCTGTGTGGCAGGAGTGCTAAATTGTTTGGGTTGCTCGAGGTTTCTCCCCCCCAAGAAAAAATAATAAAAGAAAGATATGTTCTTTCTAATATCATTTCCTCTACCTGAAAAGTGCTTTCTTGTTTTTTTTCACCTCACTATGTTACATTTTATAGATCTAAATTGCTGGAAAGGATTATGCTAATATGATCAGATATTGACAGGAAACCCTAGAAGTATTTGTATAACTGTAGCCAATCAAGTCAAATATTTAAATTTCCACAGGCTCAATTTCTGCAGCCTCTTTTAAACTGAGGAATTTCACGTAATACCTAGGTATGACTTTCTTGCAGCACCCCTGAATTCCCAGAGGAGGCACTCCTGCATTACTGCTTAGAGTTAAGCCCAGTTTGACAGGAAAAACTGAAGTAACCATCATCTGTTTTACGCACCCTTCCTCAGCTAGAATGTAATGATTTTTACTGCCGTGAGAAAACAATACCCAGTAGTAGAATGAAAGCTTACATGGGGGAAAATAATGTGCATGATAAACTAAAGGAAAGTGAATGGCTCAGGAAAGGCCTTCACTATGTGCTGAGCAGGCACTGAAACCAATAGCCAAAGTCATACACAGAGAGTTTCTAGCCGACCTGTAATTAAAACAGAATCCCAAGTAGTTTATTAATTTGCCAACTGTTTCAAGTTGAAAATATTTTCTGTTGTCACTGCAATCAATTTGTGAGTTGAAGACATCTGAGAAAAGTCTTAGCCAGGTTTATAGCAAAGTGGGACTTTAAGCTAGAGTACAACAACCTAAGGTCTTGCATTAACAATAATTTTCTTCAGTCAGGTCTCTAACTGCTGAAGAAACATAGAAAAATATGAGTACAGCTTGCACACATGCAGAGTTATACATAAAAAGGCTACATGAAAATCTGCATGGATGCTATATCCATTTTGCTCATCAGATATTGCATAGGTAATTGCAGTTATACAAATGTGTTACAATTATCCTTTTATATGGAAAGATAAGAATACTTTGCTATTAAATTAATAACAAATAATCAAGAGTGCTTTGCTATTAATTCAATAAAAGCAGAGTTAAGAGTTTTGAGGCTGTCATTCGACTCGTTAACACAATTCTAATGACCTACATCAGCCTTTAATTACAGTAAAGTCTCCCATTATAGGGGTGAAAAGCCCTCTGATTAAAACTGCAGTCTTTAATGGCTTCTTGCAAGAAAACAGTCTACATTACTGACGTTTGGTTTTTTATTCACATTAACTGACAGGCACTTCTAACATATAGTGGTAGCTCAGATTATTACCTTTGATATTTCCCTAACAGATTAAAAGCTACTTGTAATATATAAGTACTCAAACCTAAGATATTTAACATACTCAACGTTAAAAGTTGTCAGTCAGCTTTTAGCTCCTTTGCTCTTCTGCCTTCACTGTGGATTTTATTGCAATTGTTAGCCTTAGCCTTTCTTCGTGACCCTAAAAAAAGATGTGTGTCTAGATTAGATCCCCTGGTAGCTGCAGACTGGAGTGTTAGAAAAGTGTGTACAAAGAGTTTAAACAGGATGTCAAATTTGGTCCCTAGATAGTTCTTATGTATTTGTTTTTCAGGTTTTTTTGTTCTTTTTTTCCCCACCAAAGATGATAACACACCCGCTGCACTGAACTAGCTTTAATGAGACACAGTAATATTATTTCTAACACCCTTGCTTCACTTTGGCATCTTTAAAAGACTGTTATGATACTAAGAGGAAAGCAGCATCATTTCCCAAATGATTTTTATCTGTTGACCTGCTCTGCCTTTAGAAGCTATGCTCTAAATAAACTTAATTTTAAGGCACGGGTGGACGAGGTGCTGAGGGACATGGTTTAGTGTTTGATAGGAATGGTTGGACTCGATGATCCGGTGGGTCTCTTCCAACCTGGTTATTCTATGATTAATTTACTTATGCAACTTTGATGCTATTAATCTAACTTGCTCATCTGAATGGCTCTTCACCTGAGGTTATGTAGTCCTTTCTTTTTCTGAAGTAGAATAAGTACCTAACTTTCTCAAGTAACAATTCCCTGCAAAGATCAAATAATATAACACAGGAACCAACAGTAACTATAATACGGGTAGAGGAATAAAGTCACACTGCCAAGGAGATAGTTTCAGAACCTGGCATTCTTAAGGAGTTTCACTCCTATATTAATTTACTTCTTTGTCTTGCAAAAGCCATTTGTTTCCTGCAAAGCTGCACAATCACCTCTGTTTCAGCTGGAAAACGGCAAGGCAGTGCGTCTTGTTAGAGAGCCTATGAAGTATGTACTGCCTTCTCAAGCCTGCTTTGACTTCAGAAGTTATCTATCGGAACGCAAGATTTTATCTCTGCAATGGGAAAAGATTAAGGCATCAACATTTCAGCTCCCAGGCTCAGAGCGCCCCGCTCGCGTCCACCTCCCGTCCCCCCCCAAATCCTCCAATTTCCCAGGGAAGGCATCATTTGAAGTCCAGGCTCACCTGAACCACCTTTTGAAGAAGGAGGAGTATAAACGCTAGATCGTATCTCAAAGAGGGGTATTTTCTCCTCCGTTTAGCAACTAGAAGTCTGAGGATCCGGATCACAAACCACCTGCTAGCAGAGCCCACAAGCCATGAGAGGAGAGCAGGGTGTGAGGATACAGGGAGAGATGGGGACGGGGCGAAGGGGAAGGGGCAGCATCAACAGCCAGCACCGCAGAGCTACCCTTACCAGCTGAATACTAATCACAGAAGTGAGCTCCCACCGCTCCAACACTTGCAAACTCCAGAGCATCCTTGACGTTGAGCTCTGGGAAACAGCTCGGGGGATTTCCAGTAAGCTTTGGCTCCGCAGCCCCAGCGCCGACCGCCCAGAGCGAGCCGGGCGGCAGCTCTGCTCCGGCAGGAGGGACCGAGGAGGCAGGACTCGGTGCAACCCGGGTTCTTGCCAAGCCTGCGGTGCCCCCGGCTCCATCCCAGCTCCCCGCGAGGCTCCTCCGAGGAGTCAGAGAGATGCTGTTGTTCCCTCACTGCTCCACGAGCCGCACGGACGCGCTGGCCCCGGCGCAGCCGCTCCCCGCGGGCTCGGAGCGAGGAGCCTAACCGCACCCGACGCCCTCCCGCAACTCTCCCCCCTCCCTCCCGCAGCACAGGTGCGGCACTCACCTGCTCTCCTCCCCCGGCTGCGTTCGGCTCCCCGGGGCCGGCGCCGCGAGGCGGGATGGGGGCAGGCGGGGCCCGGGGCGCCCGCCCGGCATGGGGGCAGCGCGGACCCGCAGCGCCGCCGCCCCGCGCCGCCGCCTCCTCCTCAGGGCTCCGAGGGGAGACGCGGGCGCCGCTGCCACGGCCCCGCTCCGACTGGCTGCGGAGCGCGGCTGCGGGAGGAGGAGGAGGAGGAGAAGGAGGAGGAGGAGGGAGGTGTGGGGAGGGAGGGAAGGAGGCAGAGGAGGTGGAGATGCTCCCCGGGCAGGGCTGTCACCGCGCGGGGGTCGGAGCGCGGCGCCGGCTCCGTCCGAGGGCGCGGGGAGGCGGCTCCGCGCTCTTTGTAGCTCCCGGAGCCGCGGCGGCGGCTGCTGAAAAGGGACCGAGGGAGCGAGCGGCCCCGCTCCCCCCCCCGCCCCTCATCCTCCTCCTCCTGACGGGAGATACAGATGGAGCCCTCTGGATCCGAATCAGGAGCCGGGCTGGGGGGTGGGGCGGGACACGAGCTCTCTCCCCATTTGCATTTGAAACGTGGCGATGAAGGAGACTTTAAGAATTTTTTTATTTTTTTTTTTATTTCTTTTTCACCGCCACCCCCAACTTGTCCTAGAAGCCGCGACCCACGGAGCTCCCGAGGCGTGAAAGCAAAGTCGCCAAACTCCTCGGAACTCGCGGGGTCTGTTTCGCCTTTTAAACCTCCCCGGCTCCAGGGGCAGCGGCCCCCCTCCTGCCCCGGGGGTGCGGGGGGCAGCGGCCGGGCTGGGGTCCCCCCCCCTCCAGGCCCCGGGGTCCCGTCCCCCCCTCCTCCAGGCCCCGGGGTCCCGTCCCCCCCTCCTCCAGGCCCCGGGGTCCCGTCCCCCCCCCCCCCCGGCCCCGGGGGGAGGCCCGGACCTGCCAGCGACCTGCTCCAGGGGCCTCAAATCCCGCACCCCTGCTCCCCTTTCCTCCTCAGCGCTGCTGCCCCTCTTCCCCGGCCTCTGGAGAAACCGGGGAGGAGAAAATAATAATAATCCTAATAATAAAAACTGGAATGAATAAACCAAGTGGTTTCACAGAGCGCACAGGCGGCTGGGCGCAGCAGCAGAAGGCGAGTGTCACGCTGGGGCCGCCGCTCAGCAGCCCCCAGAGCCCCGAGGAGCCTTTCTGGGGAAGGGATTCCTGCAATTCCTGCTGCGTTTGCCCTGGGAGAGCAGCAGCACCAACTTTCTGCCTCGTTCCAGCACCGCTGGAGCCTTTGGGGTCTGCAGGGTGAAACTGGAACTGGAAAGTGCAGCTGGAACGTGGTCACCCAGAAGTCAGGACGCCTCATGATAAAAAAAAAAAATAAATAAAAATCCACAAACCACAGGTTCCGAGTGGTGGCAGAGCTGCTGATTTGACATTTTCCGCGGACGAAATTATTTTTAACACCTGCTGTTTTTAGAACAATGGATCATACCAAGGGCAACTGTAAGAAATGAGCCTTGGCCAGTATCTTTTGATTTCTAGCTTTATCAGGAAAGCATCCTCAGCCTACTATGAAAAAAACTAACAATGTGCATTGATAATTAATTTTCATTCCTATTATACGTTATACTGTGAGTCATAGTGTCAATAAAGTAATGTCAGGATAAACTCACTTCTTAATTTTTTATTTTATTTTTTTTTATCACAAAAGACTTTTTTAAAATATAATTTTAATTTCTGGATTGGTTTGTAGCCTTTGAATATATAAACGCAAACAACGCATGCGTATTTTAATAAATGTAATGTGTAACTGCTAACTGTTCCTTGTATTTTAGCTTCGTTTTCAGACGTGTTCCACCCTTCTAATCAGAAAGAGGCAATTCAGCATCATGGCAACTGTGAGCTGGAGAAGTGGTTTAAAGAGGGCAACTAGAAGCAATCTTCATTCTCCGAATTACGGAGCATCCGAGCACATGGTTGCAATGTAATAAGATGTATTCAGCCAAGAAAATCCTGAAACGTGATTGTACACTGTTGCTTAAGGTTGTAATTAAAGGTTCTTCTTTCTTTTGTCCTTCTCCCACAATCTGTAATTCATCTTTCACAAATTAATCAAAATAAGACTCTTTGCAGTGATCCTTAAAGGACAAGGTTCAAGGACAGATTACCTTTTTTTCATCACTAAATATCACAAACACCTCTGTTTTATCTTCTTGCAAATTCATTCTGAGATGTAACCAGTACTTGGGAACCTTATCTTTTCCTACTTAATTCAGTAGCTATAACTTGAATGACAAAAATAGAACAGTTTAGAATAAGAGAAAAAAAATCATTTCTTGAGAATAGGATGATACCAAAAAAAATATCTGCACAAGGTCATGAGCTACATAAACTCTACCTAACACCTTCAAACTTTCTGTTTGCTCTTCAGGTTCAAAATAGGGACTAGGTAGTTTTACAACCACTTAAAATCTTTCTAACAGAAGGATTGTTTCTCATTAGTTTTCATTCTGATCTGGATATTACTGATGGGGTATTGGAATAGCCAATTATCACCCAATTAAAAAGCTTTCATGTGTAGGCCTTCACAGGGTATTTCATGATGTTCCTACTGACTTAACAGGCCTTTCTCAAGGATGTGCTTTATGTTCCAAAAATCTATATTCTCTCAAGCAAAACTTTTCATTAAACTCTGTGTCTGTGAAAACATTTGAATTTATTTTTACTATGCTGGAAATAGGGTAGATATTTTTGTCTGAGTATTTTTCTAAATGCTTAAGTTGTCATGTCAAAATAAAATACATTAAACCCTTTGACTTTCATGGGAGGAAAACAGCCCAGTGACTCCAAGCAAAAAGTGTGACTAAGCAGACCAATTTAATTTCATTGCACAGGCAGAATAAAATATAAAGACATAATTATTCTTAGTCTTTTTTGGCAATCTACCATTTTTAGTAACATAAGCAAATGTATATTTTTTTTTAATACAATTTGTTCTTGACTATCTCGGTGGTGGGTTTGTGCCAATGAGTCAGTCTATTGCAATACATTGATTGAACCATTTTGGCTGTAATCCATACTTACAGTGCTAGTCTTTCTAATATGTTTTGCAGTGCATTTAGTCATTTTGAGAGGTGCGGGTGTACCATTTCCGGAGGAAAGTCTACATTTTTTTAAAAACAAACATTAGACTATGCTAGACAATCTCCTAGGCAGGCCCTGAAAGGACTGGCTGCAGGTATCGAAGGGTGACTTGGTACTGGCACCTCACTCACCCTTTGACTTCTGAAAGTGTCAAGGGTGCCTCTTCACAGCACAAGTTATGTTGCTGTTCTGTATAGCATTATCATAGAATCATAGAATCACCAGGTTGGAAGAGATCCACCGGATCATCGAGTCCAACCATTCCCATCAATCACTAACCCATGTCCCTCAGCGCCTCGTCCACCCGTCCCTTAAACCCCTCCAGGGAAGGGGCTCAACCCCCTCCCTGGGCAGCCTCTGCCAGTGCCCAAGGACCCTTCCTGTGAAAAATTTTTTCCTAATGTCCAGCCTGAACCTCCCCTGGCGGAGCTTGAGGCCATTCCCTCTTGTCCTGTCCCCTGTCCCTTGGGAGAAGAGCCCAGCTCCCTCCTCTCCGCAACCTCCTTTCAGGTAGTTGGAGAGAGCAATGAGGTCTCCCCTCAGCCTCCTCTTCTCCAGGCTAAACACTCCCAGCTCTCTCAGCCGCTCCTCTTGTTCTCCAGCCCCTTCACCAGCTTCGTTGCTCTTCTCTGGACTCACTCCAGAGCCTCAACATCCTTCTTGTGGTGAGGGGCCCAGAACTGAACACAGGATTCGAGGAGCGGTCTCACCAGTGCCGAGTCCAGAGGGAGAAGAACCTCCCTGGACCTGCTGGCCACGCCGTTTCTAATCTAAGCCAAGATGCCATTGGCCTTCTTGGCCACCTGGGCCACTGCTGGCTCATGTTCAGTCGCTGTCAACCAACACCTTCAGGTCCTTCTCCTCCAGGCAGTTTCCAGCCAGACTTCTCCTAGTCTGTAGCTGCTCGTGGTTGTTGTGCCCCAAGTGCAGGACCCGGCATTTGGCCTTGTTGAACCTCATCCCATTGGTCTCAGACCGTTGATCCAGCTTGTTCAGATCCCTTTGGAGCCTCCCTACCCTCCAGCAGATCGACACTTCCACCCAGCTTAGTGTCATCCGCAAACTTGCTAAGGGTGCATCCAGGCCATTGATAAAGACATTGAACAGGGATGGACCCAGCACTGAGCCCTGGGGACACCACTTGTCACTGGCCTCCAGCTGGAGTTAACTCCATTTACCACCATTCTCTGGGCCCGGCCACCCAACAATTAGGACCACAAAACCTATTCTGAAACATGCTGTCAAATGCTTTTTAGACGATGAGAGCTTTGGTGGCTACTGCGTAGGGAGGATTTTGACTTAAGGCAGAAAGCGTAAAAGTTTAAATTTCTTCTCAGTCCCCTGAACCACTCTCAGTCTCTTAACATTTCTACCTGTACACTCATAATATGCATTCTGAAAAAAAGCAATATCTGGTAACTGCTGCCTGGATGCTGGTAACTCATTGACTGTGTAGGCAGAAATAACTTCCATTATGCACTCAGCAACAGCTTGCAAAGTTCCTCCAATATGAGAATGTATTACACTCAGAGGCAAAATGCTAGCTTTTCCTGAAAATATATATGGATATTAGGCTTTCATGAGGCAAGTAGGAGAGCTTGCAGTTTAAGATCTTTTTTAAAGGAAAAGATTTCTTACCACCATAAGCACATGTTTCTCTGTACAAATACCGGTGCCTCCATAAATGGCTTTTAGGGAAGGTCTTCTTCTATCCAGAGATATTATTTATAGGTGGCTATTGTTCCAGTGTGCAGTTCTTGACTTCTGAATACCATAGGAATTGTCCATGGCTGTGGTTCCTCTAGCTTGGGTTCAAATTTAGAACTGAGCATTGAGTTGTGGAGTATCTTCGTTAGAAGATATTTTGCAAAATAACCTCTAAAGATACAGCAGCCAAAAAGACATGATAATATGAACTAAACTGTAGCAAACAATGATAGTGGTGATTCAGTTGATTAATTTATGAGTTCTCTTTATGTATCCACAATCACCCATTCAACTTTGGAAGCGCTACCTCATCAATTCCACATTACCATCATGCCTCCACCTGTTACTCTTTGGTTCCTCTGTATTTTCTCTTGAGTTTCCACAGTTACTTGGTGGCATATTTGGCCCACATGTACTGGCAAATCTGGTTAACTTACACAATTATAAGAATGGTATTCTTTGGAAGTAAACCTAGTTAATCTGAGGCAATGTAACTGTAGAAGTAATATGAAGTTCCTGTTGCCTAAGGTAATAAATATGAATGCAGATTAAAATGGAGCTCATTTCAGGAAGAACAGAGAAAGCAACAGAGGGAATTGTAGGAAAGGAATATGTGAAGTTATGAAACTCAATAGAAATACAAAATGAAAAGAAAAAGGTTCTGCCATTGAGGGTAATTTATTAGTCATGCAGCAGTAAGAACAGCACAAGGAGAAATCAATTGGTTAACAACTGCATGGAAAGAATTTTGAAAATCTCATAAGAAGAGGGTAGCAATGGCAGATAGGCTGTCAGAAGACTGAAAGAGGAATGGAGAATTTCTTTGTGGTCACACAGGAATGGGCTGTTTGTACAAGCAAGAATAGATGGTTTATAAATGCCCTAAGACCAGAATGTATGCTGTGTGGCCAGGCTCCAGATGCTATTCATCATATTGTAAGTGGATGTACCAAGCTGGCCAGTTCTGAGACAGAATACAGTGGGACAAAGCTGGCAGTGTTGTGCAGGAGGTATGGATTACCAATGGGGGAAAAAAACCAACAAAAAACTATTGCCAAAGAAAAGTGCTGAGAATAAAAATATTAAAATTATTTTTAAAACCTTATCTTTTTTTTAAAAAGGTAGGAATAAATATTATAAGACAATTAAAAAGGAAGAATGCTTAAAAAAGCCCTTTTTCCTGTTTCACTCAAGGAGATTGGCTAGGAAAGGCACAGTCAGGGCAGGAACAAAAGAATATCAAGTCTCTGAGAAGTGTAAACAAAGTGCCAAATACTTGTGTATCCTTGGGCTTGCACTAACATTGCAAAGGTACTAAGTTAAACTAGCTCTGTAACAGACCTCACAGTGTTACCTTTATGAGCATCTCTCAATGGACACAGTAGCTCAAATGGTAAATAAAAAAGTCTAAAAACACATGGGTCTTGGATTAATGCTTCATCAGCAAGATCCTGTTGGTGGAGAGGCATCACTACCATTTTTGCAATCAGCTCCCCTTTTTTTTTCTGATGCATGGTGGTTAAAACCTAGGTTAGATAAGTTTCTGTTGGATATTAAGTTCAATTCTGCAGGGCATACACACTGTGGTGCAACCAAGGTCAGTTTTTCAGAGGAATTGCAATCTAGACTGAAGATATTTGTCTGATCCTATGAAAAGTTATACACAGGAAGTCCAGTTGACTTCAGGGAGTTCTGCACGCTTCAGGGGGCCATTACTGTATAGCAGCCATCTGAAAATCTGCAGCTAAGTTACTTATGAATAATGCCAATATGTACTTGTACATAAATAAACTAGTAACAGCCCATACACAGCAGGGTGTATCTCTTAAGGTCAGAGTCTATAATCTGCATCAACTATACAAAATTAATGTGTATAACTCTTCCATTGACCTCTAAACGCAAACCAGATTTCAGTGTTTCAGTGTAGTTTGTCAGTACAAGCTTGAATACTTGCATGAACAAAATTAGAAATTACAGATGCAATTTTAGAAGACTTTTCTGAATGATTTGTCCAAATTATGTATACTCCTGCATCATGAGTGGTATTCAAGATGCTCATAACCTTCCCCACGTGAACACATTAGGTAAGTAAGCAAATTTTACTTATTTGTGTGTTTTTCCCCAGGTCACAGCAGTAACTGGGCAAGGTCTTTCTGTTTCAAAACTAAAAAACCCAAACCAAAGACAAAAACAAACACACACACCCCACCAACAACAACTCCAAAACACTAAACATCAAAACGTTTACAAAATGTACAATCTGAGCTGCATAAGCATGAGACACACTACAAGCAAGGAGCGCTACTGATGACCCTTCTTTTTCACCTTGAGGCAATCAAACTTTTCATGTCTGAATGTTAACCAAAATGCTGAACTCCTGTACATGAATATGGATAAAAAGTTCTTAAATGGCAGTAAGCAGTTGTGTAAGGAGATAGAAATATCTTCTAAGTGACCAGGAGAAAAAAATGTAACTACCCACTCTCACAATTATTTGGTGTGAGTGCTGAAGGAAACATGATTTGTTAAGTCAATTTTCCACCTAGATAGTGTTTCCATCATTTTTTCTTATTCAGTAGGAATACAACTTAGACATTACTTTTATAATTAAATTGTTAAAAACATTTCAAATCCCTTAGTCCTATCCAGCTTCTACACGTTCTTGGTATAGATTCTGCATTCATTAAAATCACTAGGAAAATATCTTTTGGTTCCATGAGAGGAGAATGTTTTATGAAAGATGTAAGTCAACTTTGGTTAGAAGATTAGCTAAGAGTACGAAGCTCAGCACTTTGTCTCACTCCTACAAAAGCTGGAGGAAATCTTAGGCCATTGCTGTGAAAATGCAGCTCTCAAGTCATTACAACAATAGTTGTGCTAGAAGAATAAAAACAGAGGTGTATCAGTTCCTGTTTCCTCCTGCTTCTACCCATGCCTGTACGTGTAACAGGAAAAAAAAGAGCTGCAGGCAGGTGAAAGAAAATTGCCATTCTCAAGAACCTGCTTCCTCCCACACTTAGCAGGTTAATGCTGTAGTGCCCTAGCACCAGAAGTAAGAGCCATTCTATGCCATTCACTCTTTTAGTGTATTTCTTCCAGTCTGGCTTTTAGAGACATCGGGCACTGGTCACTAGGATGTTGTATCTAATAACTCGGCAACACTGACTTCCGTGTTGCCAATCCTACATGCCTTGTTTTTTCTACAGCAGTGCTGCTTTTGTTTTAGTTAGTTGCTGGAGGTTGTCATACATGTTTCTGCTGAGAACTTTCTGAGAAAATGTGTTTTTTAGGTCAATCATGGGACACAGACGGAGAACAAGCACCCTGATATCAGTGTTAAGTACCACCATAGAGATAAATATTAATAATTTACTACGCACATACATAAAATATATAAATAAATTACCTACTTGGAGTCCTCTCCTGTCATGGAGCTTATGTTTATGCATATGTATTCTTGTTGCTTTGAACTTCATGGCCATGGCCTGATCTACCAAAATTCAGTAAAAATGAAGGGACGACAAGATTTCTTCTTGAGAATTCTAGCAATGTCTTCTTTGTCTAAAATTTTGTGCTTCTATAAAACTTTATTGCTCATCTATGTCATTGAGTAACTACTGTACTTCTTTTGAGTAACTTTTATTTAATTTACCATGATCGCCTTAAAAATAGTGGAAGGCTGATAAGAATGTCCTCACGTATGGGATGCAATATTCTTTCTCGGTCTCAAGGCCAACAAAAGAATAGGTGCCTTTTGAGAAGCAGATGCCTGCAGGAGGATAATATACCTACCAGTTACTCAGCTGCTTCATCTGTCATTTTTATGAAGGCATGTCATGGTTGGACAGAGCAAAATTGCCTGTGAAAGCTATGTGAGGGAAAAAGGGAGAGAGAAACAGGTAACTGCCTCTTCCTAAGTGCTGGATGAAATTAATGTTTATGGTGGGGTGGAGAGCACACAGGAAAACAAACATAACAAATAACTATATAAAATATATCTTCATAGAGTATCAGTCATCACAAAAGTGTTAAAATGCTGCAGCTGCTCCACTGCTATTACTTGTTGTTTCAAAAGACAAATTAATGTGGAAATTAGAAAGTAACAGATGTGAAACAATCTCAAGCATAAATTCCTTCACACTTCTTATTAACGGTGGTTAAGATTTCGGTTGTCAAGTACCCTTTGGTTCAGAGAATAAAAGCAAACAAGGGAAAATTTAACTGTTGTTCAGTGCTGTAAGCCCACAGAGCTCTATAATTTGCTGAAGATTTGTTTTCAGACACTTTCACTAGAAAAGGGAGAGAAAGGAGGGGGAAAAGTGTTTCTCCAAAAGCATTCTGACCCATAAAAAGACCCAACTGTCTGTGTTGGGAAACATGTCCAAACACTTCTCTACTTAAGGCTTTTTTCTCTTTCAATAAAATGTCAGTACCTCTTTGAACAGATATTGTCCTTGGCCAAGACCCTAGTGAAAGGCAACAGATGTTGCTAAGATTGTACCCAGGCTGTCCTCTATCCTGCTTGATTCCTGAAAGGGAAAAAAGAGAGAAAGAGAGAAGAAAATTTGCTTTAAATCACTGGGCCATTTTGTACTTCAGCAAATCTGTTTGCACATGCTCCACTGGGCTCGTAGAAAAGGCTGAGCCTTTTGTATTCAGCCTGAGGTCAGTTCTAATGCTCTGTGCAGTGGTCCACGGTCCTTTCACATGGAGCAGCTGCCTCTGATTGCTAGAACAAATTGAGGTGATTTAGGCCACCAGCAGGGCCAGGGTACGAGTGCTTTTCACCAGAAAGAGAGGGAAAGCCTTGGAACAGGACAACTGGGGCTGCCCACAATAAACCGTAGGATTAGATTTGATACACTCAATATTAAGACATGCTCTTGCTGAAAAGTAGGCCATGGTGGCATAAACTACAAGACAGTTGGACTGAAAGAAGAGGAGAGAAAATGGTGTTCAAACATTTATTAAGTTACACCTAATTATTTGATTGGGGTGTATTTCAAATAGGCACACTGACAATTCAGGCTTAGGAACTTCTTGCTGTTTAACACTTAGAAGTATATTCTTGATGTTTGTGGGACTGAAGATCAGTCATAACACACACATCCCCCAGTTTTATGTGAAACATTGTCTGCGAGTTATCTAAACTATTTCTGACATTAATTTACAGAGAAGAATAATCACCATTTACTACTATATTATCAACCTGCTTCAGTGACTGGAAACAACTATATAGCTGTTATCCAAGGGAAAAAAAAGAAATTTAAAAAAAAAAAAAAAAGTGAGATGAAGATTTGGTACTTACCTCTTTTTAAATTCTTTCTAATCTACCGAATGAGATAAGAGCACACAGCAGGCATTAGCAGGGAGAGATGAAGGCATAACCCCTCCCCACCCCCACGTCTTTCCCTGGTACAGCCAAGCTCCTACAATTACTTGGTTCAGTCCTAGATAGCAGATCACGGTATTTTCTGTTGTATGAAGGATCAGACCAGTAGTTCTCCGAGGCCAAACAAGGCGATGCTGTACTGCATTAAACCATGATATCAAGCATTTACCACTTCAAAGGGAAGCACACTCTGATGCCTCTGAAAGAAAAGTAAAATTTCTTCAGATATTGAGGTAATTTTACCAGACTGGTTAAAAACTGAATGTCTATGATAATTCATAAAACTGTCGATTGAAGATCAGGGCAGATCAGGAATTACAGCATTTAGTCTGGCTCTGCATTTAGATGGAATGGCTGGGTGTAACGTGGCCTTTGAAGTACAGCTGGAGAAGAAAGGAAAAAGATCCTGCTATTTACTCAATTAGCAGGTATAGAAACTGAAGCAAAGGGCAAAGTTATGTAAAAATCAGCCTTTAACTCAGAAGCGTTGAGATATAGAAAAGAAAAAATCTTTAACTCCTTGAATTACAGACGCAAAACTCGCCCATCTCACCTTTCTTTATTAGTATTCTATTCTCATGCTTGCTACTGTTTTCACTCAGAAAACAGAAAAAACCGCTGTATGTTCAAAGAAAAGTTTTAAAACAAAAGACCAAGAAGTTTGTATCTCCAATAAAAACATCACTTCTTTTTTTTTCCTTAAAAGCAATAAGTAAATAAATATGTGTATCATGAAGTCTCCCTCATAGTGCTTCGTAAAGCTATCTTTTCTTAAGGCACTGGATATACCGAGTGCATGACTTCTGAAGAGCTGTATCTGAAAACATTCGCATTTGCAAGAGGAGGTTTTCATCTAGGCAAGGGGTGGAACTGTGTGTTTCAGTGTCCCTGGAGACAAAGCCTGGAGACATTCCTCATCTTCTCCCTTCCTACCCTGGACTGCAGCTTACGGTCCTGTCAGCCGGGGTGACATCGCGTGTGTGAGGCTGTTTTTACGCTTTAATTTTCCTTCAGAGCCTTTGGGAAGCTCAGTATAAGAGTTATTTGGGTACATCTGTTGTTATCTCATCTGCTCGTGGGGTCAATGTTATTCTTGCTAGTCTTTTCCCAAGCCTCTGCCCAAAGTCTAGATATTAAATGACAAAAGGGAAGGAATTGAAACTTACCAAGTTCTTCAGTGGCAGCTTATGGAGATGGAAATGGGGCTTCCTGGGATTAATCTGACAAGAAAGATCAGAGATGCTTCAGTTTACTTCTGCCTACACTTGCCAGATTTATGCAGCATGTAAGCAGGAATGTATGACTGCCAGTGTCAAACACTGCTGAGGAGACCATTTGAAAGGGTATGGGCATTTGCCTGTTTGCAGTCTGAGGGCTTCTACGCAGTTTCTTCTTGTGCATAAAAAATAAAATAATATTGAGGGTGCAAAAGCTTGTGCCTGCAGTTGCTGGGTAGAAAATCTTATTTAAAAAAATAATTTCAGCTCCCATATATTCGTTTAGAGTGTACAAGGCTTAATATTCAGGTACGCACTTTTTTTTGGTGAAATTTAAAAAAAATCACATGTGTGTATATATTTTTTTATATATATAGGCCTCAGCAGAATGTAGCTTAAAACACAGCCCCTAAAATTTAAGCAGATAGGCTGCTAAGAAATATAAATTTTATAAATTTTTAAAACCTCATCATTAGAGAGAATTTACAGATGCTTATTGCTATGCCATGTTTTAACAGAGGTACTATCCATATTGCATCAATGGTACTCCAGGTGCTTTCAGTACTGATGGGAATAGTCAGGATCTGTATGAAGAAATGTATGAAGATCAGCTCCTGTGTGTGTATGGAATCACTGACCAAAAGTCCATGAGAATCTCTGATGAGTACAACATGAAAAGGGAAAAAAACTACAAAGCTTATTGTTACAGAGATTTTTAAATTATTAAAAGTTTAGTACTACTTAGGATAGTTAACAAAATACGTAATAGAAGGAAGCAATATAACTGATTTAGAATTTCAAGAGCCTTTTGAAAAGTATCTCTTTTGAGGATAATAAGCAATGAGAAGGGATGATGCATAGTCATGTTATGGATTAAAAACTAATTAGGAGGCAGAAAACAGAGTAGGAATGTATTCCAGCTCACAACCCAGAAGTGAGTGTCTTTACACAGCAGTGCCAAGAGCAGCCTTTGTTTGCACCAAACTGCATTCATTGCTCTCCAGTATACTCACAAGTGAAAAGGGAAACCAAGTCAAAACACTATTTCAAATATTTCATTTTTTGACTTTTTCTTTTGGACTGGGTGTACAGTGATGTTCTGGTCTGAAGTATACAGTGTTTTACAGTGTTGTCCTTGGCTATTTACCTGGAAGAAAGACGTTTTAAAGGAATTAGAATATTTGCATAGTCTTTCTTTTTCTACCTGAAGCAAGCTGATAGAAATCAAAGAGGAGTGTTCAGCCCTTAAGTGACTTCTTTCTCTACAGAGGTCACAGTTTTCACTGGCTGTAGTTGGCATGCAGGATGATCACCTGACAATTTAGTGTTTATGTGAGGTGCCTGCTTTTAGTAGGTTATCAGGCAATTCAAGGACCTTCAAGAAGACTGGACAAAAAGAAATTTTGCCTACTATGGATCCATGGAAACCCTTTGAGGAAAACTGGTCTAATTCCATCCATTTCTAGCCCTTCCTGGCGCTCTCTTCTGTAATGATTATTTGCTAATCAGAACCTCTGGCACCTGTTTGCATGTGGATGTGCTGAGGGATGGATGATCCTAGTAACACCATGCTGGCACACCCCCATGAGAACTCATTATCTCAGTTTAGTTCACAAATTTTACTCTGTTGGGCCCTTGAGGCCATCAGCTGCAGGTAATCTCCTAATGAAATTAGGAGGCAGGGGTAACTAACTTCACTACAAAATAAAAAGCCTTCAACTGCTCAGTTATCTACTGTCCTCCATCTTCTTAAAACTGAAAAGAGCCTGATGAAAAATACAGCGAATACAGGCTCAAACGCCAACAATTTAGGAGCATCATCAAGGGTTTTGTATCAACTTCAGGTATGCTTTTACAAAGAAGAGGCTTCCCTCATTCTCACTTGTACAGAATCCTCTTAGTCTCTGGACAGTGTTTATTATACCTATAAAAAAAAAAAAATCCAAATGTAACACAAACCAAAAGATTTTGAACGCTTTTTGTCTTGATTTAGTTTTAAGCCCAGAATAAATTAATTATTTATGAGTGAGGGGATTAGCATATGCAGAAAGTTACACTGCACTATAATCCCTAGAAAGTAGAATAAAACTTCAGAGAAGTAAAATAAGAACATGGATGCAAATTAGTTGACTGAAAGTGAAGTGATGGATAATGGAGGTAATGATGGTTTTAGGGGATGAAACACTGTTAAGGATTTGAGTCTGCTTGCATGCACTGTAATTCCTTGAGCATCCCTCATATGATTTTGAGAATTATGGCCTTGAGCATCCCTCATTCATTATGAGATTTATGGCAGCCCTCTGGTCCACTCAGTTGCCTCTGTGTACAACTGCCACAAAATTTTCTTCTTACACCTCCACCTGGAGAACTTTGCTTATTTGCACACAGGGGATCAAGTATTATATTTTTGTATATTGACGCGTAGTGAATTACTTCATGCTTGGGGGTTGAATCTCTGTTTATAATCATAAAAGTGTCGAAAGCAAGGACAGACTGTATGATATGGAGTGCCTATGGAGAGAACTCCAGGACTTTAAAGCAGTTAATACTAGCCACTTTCTCAGAGGCTCTGTTCAGCACAGGCTTTGGATCTGAATCAGCACTGTAATTCCTGTGCTCTAAGAGAATAAGGCAGTCATAGAACTAGTTGTAACTTTGCAGGAACGTTTATAAGTGTGTATAGTGTGAAAACAGCGTGACTTGTTTACCTTTCTGGAACAGTCCAACGATGAGCTCTTTCACACAAGTCTTGCCCAAGAAGGAAGGCTGTATCGATTATTGAACAGTTTAAAATTATATATACTGTGAAAGTGGGAAATACCTAGAGGACTTCCATGATATTATGGTAACAATATATCTTCTTCTATGTCACAATATGCTTTCTCAAAACATTTTATAAACATGAAATAATTAATAGTTGTTCAAGAGTGTATACATTGACACTATTTTTCATTTGTTAATTACTCTTAGCTCTGTTACCTGAACATCCGAATCAAACCAATGCTAAAAATTCCTTATAAAACCTCATTTAATGTCTTCAGCTTCCTTTTTGATGGAATAATATCACAAACATCTTGAAATAAAGTATTTCACTGAGGTTGAATTTAAATATCTTTTTTATCTGGCAGCTGAAATACTACTCCTAACAGTTCTAAAATCTGATACTTGTATTATTGTTATTGTTTTCTTTATAATCCTTCTTATTTTCCATTTATCGTATTTTGAGATTTGCCTGTTCCATATATATATATGTATGTTTATGCCTGTGTGTGTGCTTATATATATATTTAAGTGAATAGTTCCTTCACTACTTATCAGACAAAGCTCTCAGTGAATATGAGAATTGTACTAGCCATAAAGTGAAGACTTAGGATACAAATGTCTCTCCAAGATAAAATGTTCCATAAAGTAATATTTGCTTCTCCTCCAGCCTACGTGAGCTTGAAGATGTGCCACTGGCTGAATATCACAAAAAAAAACCCAACTAAAAACCAGACAACAAAGAGCAAGCTCCCTTCCAGGCCAGAAGTTTCCATTAATACATTAATTTACATTTAGTATGTTTTGACTTCCCTCTATATCTTATCTGGCTCTTCTTTTGGTGCTGTTCAGGTTAAAAATAGTTGAGGGGGAGAAGAAAAACCCTGAGCTGGAGGATAACTTGAGACTAAGCCATCCTGAGAACACACACTTCTTAAAATACTTGAAATGCAATCCTGGACTGCTTTTGCTATTTTCAGTTCAGAGCAAAACACTGTTCTCCATTTGACTAGGCTTCAAGTGTGGTTGTGATGCTTTTGCATTAGCAGTTACAAAAATTATGTAACTACTTACCTGACTTAGAAGCCTGAAGCCTATTTTATGCTCTTACTTTGGACATTCTGAAGTTTTTGAATGTTGTTCAAATTACAAATTTATAGATAAATTACACCATAAAAGGGAACTCCCACAGAAAACTATGCTATAAGGTATATGAAATATGGATTCAGTTAGGGTACCAACTTCTCTTATATAACAAAATTTGATAAAATTTTTCCCTTTGTAGAATAGCTGAGTAATATACAGGTTACCTGACATTATCATCAGACACAGTGAATTATTTCACACACACCATTATTGCAGAAGAACTCTTCTACAGATTTACATCTAGAAGTATTTGATCTTTAGCAGTCCAGTTATTTGGTCCAAAGGCAGTTCTTTCTTCTGAAAAAAAAAAAAAGAGTACAGAAGTTAAGTGAAGAGTACATCATAATGTAGCAGGAGAAACCTATTAAAAAGGAAAAGGAATAAGCTGTATTTAAGCACACTGCGGTCACATAAAAGTCCTAAAAAACAAGCCATGAAACTTGGTGTATCCAATTAAATTCTTTTAAAATAAATTTGGAATTTATTTTCCTGAAATTGAATTCTGATTTTGTATTTTGTCACCCAAGTAATATTTACGAAGCCTTTTATATAGCGAGAGATTAAGAAGATTTCTTTGTATGAAGTAGAGGAAGAGGTAAAATGTTTCTAATTTTTTAACTTCAGTTGTTATTTTCCATTGATAAAAAATACAACATTACAGAACCTAAACAGTATTTTTTTCTTGCTATTTTATGTTCAGTAGATACAACAATCTTAACACAGAAACAGTCCCTAATAGAACACAAACTAATTTTTATTATTTAGAAATATCATGAATACACAAGGGTGCTTCGTCCCAAACATGATCTCTAATTAGAGTGATTATGGCAAAGGGCATTCCAGTTCTGCTTCCTACATGACCCCTTCAAAAGAAAATACATTTTAAAAGAACATTTCTTCTCAAATGAAAAGAAGAAAGTGCCTACAAAACTGATGTCTAGTGAGGTTACTACTTTCCTAGAGACATGAAGGAATTGAACTGGATATCAAATGCCCTCTATACTTTTGAAAATTGTAGTCATCTATCAGACACTGAAATCTATAAAAAGCAATTCAGTGCACTCATCTATTTTGCTGTAATGTGGAATGAAGAAACCGTGAGTAAAAATGCTTAGTAATACATCAAAGAGAGAAAAAAATATTTTAATGCAGTATACAAACAGCCAACAGATATCTGTGTTTGCAAGAAGAAAAGCTTTTATTAAAATAAAGAAGAAATAAAAGACAATCTGAGGGAATGTTTATGATTTTTATAGAAATAAACCCCTTTAATATGGACTATGTTTATTAATTCCCTGTGTTAAAGTCCTAATCAGTATAAACTAGGAAGGCACTACACCTCTCAACCTCATGGCTGACTGGAAAAAGCATTACAGCCTGCAACTGGGATTGTGTGCAGTGATCGTCATTACTAAAACCAATTTTAACGATGTGGAACACTGGGCTGATTTGTTAAACCTGAACAGATAATCTGTCTGGGGCAAAGGCATCCATAGTCAGATGAGTCAGTTGACAGTAAGAATACCAATACTGTAAGATTTGCAGGTTTGTGAGGATGCAGATGATATTTTATTTATTAAAATAAAATACCTTGATCATTCTGTCTTTTGTTATTAAAGTAGATTCTATATATCTGGGAGGTATATTATGGATGGAGTTGTCAAAACTAGAATGTGAATATGCACTGAAAATAAGGAACGCAAGAATGTGACAAATATAGACAGTTGGCTGGTTCACCTAATATTGACCAACAGTTTTGAGATGTAATCAGAAGTGAAAATGTAAATTCAGTTTTCAAGTCAATTCCTTTAGTTTGGAGGAAAAAAAATGCTTCAAACTGGTCTGCTGGGACATTGCAAGTTGGAACAATAAAACCACACTATTTAGATTTCCTGTAGATGCTAAATCTAAATAGCACAAGCTCTATGAAGATGAGTGTTAAAGGGTTACATTAGAAAACATTTTATGTAACAAAATGCATTCACTAGTCTGCACACTTAGCTTCTCGAATGAGTGATATGTGGTTTGTATAGTAAAACAACCCTGCAAATAAAGCAAGTCCTCTGAAATCACACTAATTTTAATTGTAGAGTACCTAGACTTAGGATTGAAATGTTTTAAATTCTGGCACATTAGCCTCTCTTTCGTGTCTGGAGAAATCCTCTACTTCACTCCAAAGAGTTGTCCTTGTAACTGAAGAACAATCTCTCAAAACATAAAATGTTCAGCTGAGTGGAGATCCTCGGTAAAGAAACACAGCAACTGAAGGATCCAATGACAGATAGAACTGTGCTTCAAGTCATCCATGGGGTCAGTTGTCTGTGGCACAACAGTGAAGATTGATAAGAAGAAAATGTATTCTCCGCTCAGCTCTCAATTGCTTGAGCCTAGGAGTCAGGATTGCAGCTCCATAAATTTATTGAATCTCCTCTTAAAAAAAAGGGATTGCGTAAGCTGCATTTAACCTGGCCTTGGTTTTCTTTAGAGATTGCTCAATAGCTGGTTTGCCCTCCACTTTTGTTTTGACCTCTATTTTTTTGTTGATTTGGGGACGTTCTGCTGACAAATTTGCAGCAACACATTTTTGCAGCAGCCTCGTCTGTACCTGAGCTCAGTGGAGAGACTGCACAGTGTACAGGTCCAGGGCAGATAGCCTTGCTCTCCCTGAGTGCATGTGATCTGCGTTGAAATAGATTTGAAGCTCTTGCCACAATTTCTTGGGTGCCTTAACCAGGACCACCCTTGGTTATGGGTAGCATCTAATGGTCAAGCAACAAAAAAATCCTAAGAGATGTTATCTTAGGCAGAATGTTATTTGCCTTAGTTTCCACCATACCAGCAAAAGAGATTCCATGGAATGAGTGACATAACATCAGTGGGTAGAAGGCAGGGAAAGTCCACCTATTTTTCAACATCTATTTTTCAGTTAATGATGTTGCTCTGGCTTGTGATGCCTTTAAACCAGTTTGGGTACCCACTAGACCTCATTCTTTTAGGAAGTTTTATCAGAGAGAAGTTGTAGGAAATTGTATCTAAAGAAGTTTGAGCTACTTCCTCTACATCATCAAAATCAAATCAGTTTTACTGGGTGAGTCTAGAAGTGAGATATCAATGCAGAGGTTTTGGTCCCAGAGAAAGCATTTCAAACTATAAATGTCATTCTGAAAAACCTGAGGGGTTGTCTTTTCTTGACTGTCAACATGTTACATTTCTCCCTTAGAAATCTTTTGCATTGAATATATGGTTACCCCTAGAAAACTTCATGCAGTGACTCTCTAATTCGTATCAATAGTAAAAGGAAGACTGGCCGAGTGTTGTTTTTCATCAGTACTGATGACTACAGGCTTTTCAGAGGAGACTCTTCTTAGTACTGGTCTCCAGTCATTTAACAAGATACTTGAAATCAGTACTGCCTAAAAAAAAACCCAACAAGTTGTGCCTTCTATTAATTATTAATAGTAGCATGATTTCATTCAGTAATTGCTCCCATGTAAAAATCTCTAGAATTCAATTAGTTGTACTTGAAGCACGTAACTTCCACAATAGAAACTACCTGCTTGTCTTAAGTAGGAACATGTGAACTATTTTGCCTCAGAGAATTGCTTTTTACAAGCTTGCTCTGAGCTGCAGATTCATTTATAAACTTGAGAAAATAGAAAGGAACTTGTGTGAAACTTTCCATCTGAGGCTCAAAAAGTGTCTCCTGACGCATTTATTAAATTTCATACTCTTTGTGATACACAGTACTATAATTATGATCTTACAGATAGGGAAAAATAGGAAAAAAACCAACTCAGATAACTTACATGATGATAGAAGTCCTTAGCACAAACATAGACTGAAAAACAGAGTTGATTATTAATGTACATGTAAGCTGGGTGGCCATACAAGCAGATTTCCATGTATTTATTAAGAAAAATTATTTTGTTTTTTTACATTTCTCAGGAAACTTCAAACATACTTGAGCACATAAAAAATATCTGTCTGATACATCCTGGACCCAGTGTTACAACTAATACTACATGACATTTCTGTCTCCATGTTCCCAGAAACACAGCAGCCAGGGCAGGGTCCCACGGAGCCAGTCGACACCTACGGGGAGTTCAGCCCCCTTCGCATTAGATCCACGAAGCAGCCAGCTGCTTGCTCAGCCTTTCCGAACAACAGCAACTCTGTTGCTTGAAGCATGTTGTGGTCAAGTTTTTCTGAACTTCAGTAAGAAACTGGAGGAAGAAAAGGCAATTCAAGCTGCATTTTCACTTGTGTTCATGGTGTACAGAGGATTGCATGATGAGGCATAACGGATCAGCTAGAGCAGGCTAACGTAGGTGGTAAAATCCAGATAATTTATCTAGTTGTATGGTTTTAAGTGTAAGTTTGCACATTACTTTGAAATACACATGCCTTGGTTCAATGCATTAACAGATTGTGAAATATTATTTTTGTTTTGTCTAAATAAAGAAAATATTGCAGTGAAGGCACTCTAGAGGAGGGAACTTTGGGCTAGCGTTAAATTCTAAACATGTTGGTGTCTTTTCAGGAACATTCCAACGAAGTCAGTAACCTTGTTTTCCTATCATATTGTTTAATTGAGCCCAAATTCCAGTTCTGTTATTCATCTGGTACCACCCTAAACAAAAGAAAGTTGGAAATATTTGGCCATATTCTGTGAAAGAAAAATATTACAATGTATTTTTTGCTACTACAGAAAAGATTAATTCACATGCAGTGCACTAGCACACTATAGTTTACATTCCCACTTAGAAATATGTACATGTCCTCACTCTCACAAGAGTTTACAGTAGCTACAGTCAGATTTATGCCTCTGTGGAGCAATTTGAAAGAGTGTGATCCAGGAACTAAGCTGAACATTAAGCCTGGAGGAGCTGTTAAGCAACAAGGCTTTGCTGATTAAAACATGAACTTTATTTTAGTTTGTTTAATTCATTTTGCATTTGGCTGTTTTATGTAAATTAACTGTTATGAAATTTTTATTACATTTACTTTAGGCCCTAAATGAATATTTCAAGTTGCTATTGACAACTGTTTATTGACTATTGAACCCATGTTGAATATTTTGCCACATTTAATTCCCAACACAGTTATGAAAAAGCAGTTTCTCATTGGTTGAAGACAAGGATGGGAAGTCAGGAGGTATCTGCAATGTACTCACTGTGTAGGCTGAAAACCTGCAACTACCTAGTCAGGGATCATGGCTGATTTTTGGAAGAGAAGGAAGCAACAAAATTCCAGTGCTTGGAAGAAGATACCTTGGAAGATCTAGTTAGGCTCTGCTCAAGCCAGTGCTAAGCCCCCAAAACTGCATTAATATGAACTACCCTGCTTTGTACTCTAATTGTGGATAGAAGGCATTACATGAAAGAAAGTCCTAAACTTGCATTTCTATCTTCTCATTTGTATGTGGTCATGGTTACGTACATTTGAAGTATTTCTGATTTTATCATGCCTTTCAAAACAGATTTGGCTCCAGTATAAACCGATGCAGTTTACCTGACAGTTGTACTACAACACTGGGTAATCTTTAAAGTAATAAGTACTATCAGTAATGACATTATTCAAAAGGAGTATTATCTTAGATTTTCAGTGCAAGGCAGAGTGGAAGTATGATCTTGTTACAGGACAGAAGTTATGAGTTCAATATCCAGCTTTGTACACATTGTCCTGGCCAGCCAGGGGTTGTCTCCATATTCCAGTAATCCCCCTTTCCCTAAAACTACATGCATTACTGGGATTAACTTTTTCTGTTTCTATGTTTGTAACCACCACAACAGGACAATTAAAAGGTATTCTAAGACCCTTGCAGGGTGGTTTTTTTAAATCTCATCTGAAACACTGTGCTGTCCAAGTACTGTCAACCAGTTCACACCTACCTGTGGCCACGCTTGCTTTTCTTCAATTTAGTGTTTTGAAAAATGCAAAGCTGTCAGCAGTGGAGAATGAAACCCATTTATCCACAGACTAGAGCATTAAGGAACTGATGTGCATTAGGCCACTTCACACCTGGAGGCTCCTGCAAGATAGTTCAGCTTTCCAGTGTCTTCTCTTTCATAGAATCATAGAATCACCAGGTTGGAAGAGACCCACCGGATCATCGAGTCCAACCATTCCCATCAATCACTAACCCATGTCCCTCAGCACCTCGTCCACCTGTCCCTTAAACCCCTCCAGGGAAGGGGACTCAACCCCCTCCCTGGGCAGCCTCTGCCAGGGACCAATCACCCTTTCCGTGAATTTTTTTCCTAATGTCCAGCCTGACCCTCCCCTGGTGGAGCTTGAGGCCATTCCCTCTCATCCTGTCCCCTGTCCCTTGGGAGAAGAGCCCAGCACCCTCCTCTCCACAACCTCCTCTCAGGTAGTTGTAGAGAGCAATGAGGTCTCCCCTCAGCCTCCTCTTCTCCAGGCTAAACACCCCCAGCTCTCTCAGCCGCTCCTCTTGTTCTCCATCCCCCTCACCAGCTTCGTTGCTCTTCTCTGGACTCGCTCCAGAGCCTCAACATCCTTTTTGTGGTGAGGGGCCCAGAACTGAAAGCCACTAAAAGATACTAACATCTGCTCTAATGACTTTTGCTGGTCGCTACGCCTGATGAAGAGGAAATAGGCTGAAATCAGCAGTTTGTTTTGTACACCAAGCATTGCAAGTAGAAATATGTTCAGGCAGTCAGTTCTTCTAAAAAGAATGAGGTGAAATTCACAGAATCACAGAATCACAGAATAACCAGGTTGGAAGAGACCCACCGGATCACCGAGTCCAACCGTATTGTCCTCTCTAGGGGCAAAAGGACTCACAACATTGGCAGATGGCTGCTTTAGCCACAAGAAGTAGCCCTAATCGGGATGTTTGTAGAAAGGGAGCTAGTTGTGAGGTCAGTGAATAATGGTGCCAGCAGTGGAGTTAAATGACTGAAGAAATATAATGGCTTTTATCACCTTTCTTTAGGCTTTTTTTCTGAAAATATGATACAGTGTTCTCTTCTCCCTCCAGAAAATGGTACTGTATTATAAGCTGTCCACTGACCCTGTGACACAAGTGATAATAGTTACTGAGTTCATAAATGTGGGAAGTCTAGAGTTACAGATGGGCACAGTCATGAAGAAATAGGAAGATGAAGAGGAAAAACAAAAACGTATTTTTAAGGCCTTTTTTTCAAGAGAAAAGTCAATGCTCTGTCCTGGATTTAGTGCTTGGACAACTGTATGCAGACCAGTTCCTTTGTCTAATTTAGAAAATGGCAGTATGTTCTAATGATGATAGGGATTCTTCAGTTTATTTGTTTATTTTCTGATTGCATTTCGGAAATAAATCTGGGAAAAAATATTAGAAAAATTTGAAATACTTTCTCTCTTGTTTCTCATGTCTCTCTTTTTAAGGACTTGCTGAAATAAAGCAAACAATTTTCCTTTTCACAGAAGAATACCAAAAGAAAAGCAGTGATATGGGAAGAAATCTTTTCAAGGACCTCATGCAGAGCAATTGTGGTATGACAGAAAATAAATTCCACATTTGAGAATGGGTAAAAAGATATACAAGAAGTTAAGTTCATGCACAGGGTGATTTTTTTGCTCTGCTACTGCCTTTTCTCCTCTGTTTCTGTTGCACTGTCTAAGCATAGATGAGGGATAATCTCAGGTCCATGTTCTTATTAGTATTGATACCTACAAGTGGAAAAAAAAGCTGGTTTTCACTAAATAATGTTAATCACCAAAAACATGTAATTTTTCTTTTTTTTGGAGATAGTGAAGTAAGAAGCAGGACAAATGCAATTTGTTAAAACATTACATTAGATGAAAAGAGTGATGAAGTTAATATAATGGTCTGCTAAGGCTTCCCTCATCTGACTGTGCTGCACAAAGCAAAAGATAAGCAAACAGCATGTACTTTAGATGCTCGCAGTCACTGGAAGAAGGACCCTTTGCCGTCCTGCGGGGGGGCTTTAAGTGTTTATTTTATGTGTAAGTGTAAATCCCCCCTGGAAAAAGCACTAGGGATGATGGAAGGTTATAGAGTGCAATTTGCTCCCATCCATATCCTGAGACACAAGATGCCTTGGGGTGGATCCCTGTGTAATTTCATGTGGTTTATTGTGGGAGCAATAAATGTGATGAAGAATGTCTGCTTTTTCATATGTAGAAACTGTTTATTCACAAATTTTTTTTTAGACTCTTCTGGCCACCCTTGAGAGTCATACTTTTGACTCTGTTACAGTTTCCAGCAAATCATCCGCGGTACCTTTTTTCTCTCTATAATTTTTTAATTTATTTTTTTTAATGATGAGCACTTTTGCCCCACCCAGTGGCCGTTACCTAAATTGCTCGGTTTTAGAGGAGCTTTGCCCCCCTCTGACCCAGTCTGCAGGGTGGATCCGCCACTGAGAACTGAACAAAAGCAGCATCTGTCCCCTGTTGCTACCCTGAGTATATTAGGCTATCATTATCTGCAATGACACTACCATCTGTAATGTGCTCTGGGGCAAACACAGTCACTGCCAGTAGCTGCGGCACCACAGGCAGATGCTTCATCATGCAAGAAGATGCGTGAAGCCAAAATATGCTATACATGAATCCAAGTGCTTGAGAAGAGAGGGAGCAAAGGAGAGGGCAGCCAGGAAATAAATGCTGCTCGTGTGTCTCATCAACAAAGATGGAAACAAGGAAACATGGGCTAGGTCATGTGCATTACTCAATCTAAAGGTATAACAGGTATAAAAAAGAGACTCGTTTTATTGCGGTCGAAAATCTGAGTGTCTATAACTTTTTATGGACTGTTATATCTGCCCTTTTTTCACAACTAACTTACAAAAATTGGTTTCAAATACATAGAATTTTTTTTTTTCAAAAATCCTGCCTTCACAGATTTGTAACAGAAAATGATGTGCGCATAAACACACACACAAAGATGAGAAATATACACAAAGGATTTTTCTCCTTGTCATGATTTTCTTCTCTATAAATCACAAAACTTTTATGTACGACTCTATCTTCCTCTCTCCCTGAACCAATTTCTCTGTCATTAAGTTCTCAAGGAAACAGAACTCTCCTACTGAACCTCATTGTTACAAGTGAAGGCACAAATGCAAAATAGAGATAAAAAAGGCATTCTAGCCTTGTTTTTTCTTTTTTTTTCACAATTTTTTTTTGTAAGAAAGCAAAACCGCGTATTACAACCAGTCTCCTGATTTCTCCATCTACAAGTCATGCATGCAAACAAGAAAGTTCTGCTCTTGTTATAAACCAGATGCTTACTGAATATATGCATCGTATTATATGTCTGTTACAACACTTGCTAGGTGTCTTAGCCAAAACTGAGTCTTCAGCATCAGATATTCTGTATTCATACAGCAAAGGCGAGCCACTATCAATAAAAATGTATTTCCCTTCCCGAATGAAATGTCTTTACAGAAGCTGCTTCAGTGCTGTCTGTAAGGATGTTAGCAACATCAATTTCCATAAGTTCTCTAACGTGTGAGTAGGTGCAGATCTGAATTTTGGTGTCATTTCTTCTCCACGCTCTTTTTTTTTCTTTCCCCAATGCATGGTTTCAGGAATTTACTCTGTGCCTTTCAGAAATGGATTGCATTGCTGCAGGCAAAATTCATCTCTTTAAAGAGGCAAAATGCATACCCTTTCACATGACTGTATACACAGACATATATATTAGCAGTATTTTCTCCACTTGCTTCATCAAAAAAAGGTCATTAAAGTCTGCACTGCTTTTATAGAATTAGAGGTATTTCTTTATAAGTATGTTGAATTACACAGTTAGCTTTAATCAAGATTAAGCATGGAAGAGAGGACTGTCTCAATTCTGTGTTGCAATGCACAAAGACTGAAGGATTCTGGCTTCCCAATCAGCAAATTGTTGTGTGTCACCCTCCAGTCACTCTTTTATTGCACTACAAGGACGTTGTCTCGTTGCAGGAGAGGAGGCGGTATCACCAGTGCCTTTGTATTAAATGGTCCAGTGCTGCCTCTATCAAGATTAAGTAGGTCATTTATAAGGGCCCTGGCATACACTGTATTTTGCAGTAGGAGTTTGAAGTTTAACAGATAACCAGCCACCCAGACAGCAGCTCTGATCACTGTATAGAGATAATGTTTTCAGAGACTTCCCTTCCAAAGAAGCGCAAAGCATCTTCAACATACCTAGAGAGAAAATCATGCTTTCATTATGTTTTCTCATCTAGTAAAGGTCATAGAATCATAGAACCATAGAATAACCAGGTTGGAAGAGACCCACCGGATCGTCAAGTCCAACCATTCCCATCAAACACTAAACCATGTCCCTTAGCACCTCGTCCACCCGTGCCTTAAACACCTCACTTAAGCACTGTTTGTTTACTCATCATCACAAGAAGTCAGTAATGATTTTCTGGGCATTTGTACAGAGTTTTATACTTTTCTATATATTGTTGCTTCTCTTCTAAAAAATGCCTATTTAAAAATGCAATCCCAAAGGGTTAAACCAGTTCAAGCTATTCTAAACCTGCCACATTTATCTAGGGGAATTTTCATGGGGGCTGTCAATTTTAATTAGAAATGGCACGATGATTGTGTGCAGTATAGAAGATTATCAGGGCTACTTGTTAAATTATAAAAGGCTGGCTAAGCTTCAGAGTGAAGCCAGCGTCCAAATTAGTATACTTGATATTTTATAGTTTATACTCACAAAAATAATTGCTTTTTCCTCCTTTCTTTTGCAGATTGTGTTCTTTATCTGAGAAAAATACCAAAGTCTATAGATCTCTAGCTAATTTTTTTGAATTAAACATGGGTTCACAACAATACAACTGAATAGAATGCCATCCCCTTTCATATGCCTTATCTATTTTTAACATTTCTTATTTTTATGGTAAATGCATAATCTACACTTTGCTGGAGCATGATATGTTTTTGCCTCAGAAGGTAATTTATTGTAAATTCTGAGAACAAATATTGAACTGAAGAAACAAATAGGTATCTCTAAGAGGGGGTACACATGGATGGAAAGAGAGGGGAGAATAGTACAACATATACCTGACATGAAAATCAGCTCCCGCTGCTTGAGCACTGAGGCAGAAGTCCTGTCTCCTTGTACCCATGTGTCCCACAGAAAACTAACCTGGGCACATGTGAAGCTGGAGAATGGGCTCCTGCATCATACTCCATCATCCTTGGGTGATGTGCAGGGTTCGATTTTGACTTGTGGGACAACTCTTATTTCATGCCCAAGGTAATAGGCTGATTTTCTTATCTGTAGAGTTAATTCAGGAGGCAACACAAAACTTTTATGAAAACTAAAGAAAAGAAAGATGATGACCGAACTCTCCAGTTGTCTGAAAAACAATTCACAAAGCATGAGCTGTCTACTAATACTGCTGATGGTCACAGGAAAGTTATAATACATTTCTTCTTTTAATCTCCAAGTCTTAGCTTATATTCAAAGACAGTTGGGAATGCATTGGATAGGAAGCAAAATATATTTGCAAATAAGCAAAATAGATTGCAGGGCAATCTGTCACCAGTGAATGATCTGAAGCTTGACCAGAAGTTCTTAAGGTGTTATAAACAGTTATTTCTAGCCTGCATCTTGGATTCATTGATTTACATTTTGCTATTTCTCAATCAAAAGTCTTCCTAGCTGCATAATTGCATGTAACCTCAAGCTCTATATACTTTCATTATTAAAAAAAAAACAACAGTTCAAGTCCTGAAGCTGAGACAAGTGAATCAATGACTCTGATCCTGAAAAAAAAAAAAAAAAAAATGGCTAGAAGAACCCACCTGAAAACTTCCAAGGCATAAAATGGAATAGGAGTCAAAATCCAATTCCTCTGTATCAAATTCAACCTCTCCATTGATTATCTGATTTGCATTGTCACCTGCGCAGCACAATAAATGCAGCTTGAGAACACGCATTCACCGTTTGCAGTCATGTAGTCATCTCCCATCTACAACATGATCAATAACCAGATGGTTTGCTGAGGTCAAATTATTCCCAATAAATGTCAATGTGCAAGAGGAAGGGATGGTAAAGAGGTTATAACTTCTGAACCTCTCTTACCTCCTTCTTTTTCTTCCTCCCCTCCTCCCTCTTATTCTCCTGCTCTCTTTCTTTCTCATGTACTGTGATGACTGTCAAAACAGCATAACTGCACTAATTTATATTCCATCTAGAAATAATCTCTTATAAAGTAAAGTACCTTATTAAAGAGTAAACCCGTATAATGATTAATTTCATTAGACAACATTCTTCCCTGAAGGCTCCTGGTTGTAATGAAAACTTCAGACAATCTCTACCCTGGGAAGCAATATACCTGCTAAGAGCATTGCAAAATAATTATCAGATGACAAAATATGATATCCCAACCTTTTTAGATGATTGAGTAATAATACTCTAAAAAACACACACACATCACTTTTTTATTTGGTACATTCAAGTTTTTTACACTGCATGATACAAAATGACTACTAACTTATTGAAAACTCTACAATATCAAACTGCTTTTGTTTGAGAACACGCAATATGCAGAAGAAACACAGCAAGCCAGAGAACCCTTATTCTTAAAAGACTATCACACATTGTGTGTGTCTAGAAATTATTGTTCACTTTCATTTACAGTGTATCTGTATGCCAAATTAAATTAATAAAATCTCAACCATTTTGTTTACAAATTTCTTCAAATGTAAGAAATGGGGAAATAGCCCAACACATCCAAAAAGAAAAAAAAAAGGCTTTCCTTAAAAACTTTATTTAGAGCTTGTTTGTATATATCTATGGCCTGATGCCAAGACTTAAGAAAGACATGTTTAATTTAGAATAACCTTCATTTTGGAGCAAAGGCTTGAGCTTACAGTGGACAATGTTTTTTTTCTTTGCTCTACACAGACAGCTATCTTCTATTGACAATGAGCTATACTGAAGAGGCCTTGATCTGAAGGAATAAAGGATGTCTGCATTGTGCACGCATTCTTGTGCTGAGTATTTACATTTGCCTACAAGACTTTAGAATCCTGCAAATAGGGATTTTGCAGTGGATCTGCCCTTACAGAGAGGTTTGGTTACTGTGTGAACAAGCTTCCTCTACTGCTTCCTTTATTGCTTATTTTCTTTTCACACCTCAAGAATTCAGAGATAAAACATATTTTGAAGCCTTTTCAGATAAATTCACCTCATGCCCACAATCCATCCTGTATCTCAACTTCTGCAATTTGCTAGTTCACTCTAATTTATTTAAATGTAGGCATCTTCCAGCATGGTCTTGTTCAGTTATGTGCTAAAATGATTGGGAAAATATTCAATTTTCAGAATAGTGTATTAGTTCAGACTACAGAATGGGCATTCTAAGAGAAAAATTCTGATTATTCAGCAATGCAACTCATACTTTGAGTTTTCTACACGGGTCAGATGATGTCATCCCAACTGCCGTACTGTTGTGGTTACCTGAGGTAGGACTTGAGAAGGTAGAAGATAAGCAGAAGGAAAACATATCTATCATGGTACAATTTTTTCCAATTCACTTGTTAGTTTCTTTAAGGTAAAATTGTTATCAACTTCAGGAAAGTACTGGTTTCTTTTGACTTTTGTGTGCTTTTGAGAAAAGAGGATTTTTTTTTCTCAGTCTATAGTTATTTTATTTTTAGCATTCACAAAGTTGCAAAGTGTTTCCAAGTTTACTATTACATGCAAAATAGTTTATTTGGTAAATAAAATGCAATGACTGCTGTTATGAGTTCTCTATGTGCTCACAGTTGCATGCTGATATCGGAGGCAATTTGAAATTGCACTTTCCTTACCATAGGAGTGGATGGTGTGATTCATATCCCATGCAGAGCAATGCATTAAACACCACTGACATTCTCATTAACTCATAGATCTTTGCTTTAGAGCTATATTTGATATGCTGCGTAGGATCATCTTTCATGCACGCTTGCACCATTATGCGTAGGCACATTTTTCTTTTCTCTTTCATTTCCCCTTTTTCATCATCTCCAAATGATGGAGCTAAATGAAAACCATTTCAATGAAGAATATAGTTATCATTCCTTAGCACTGTCTCAAGTACCTGAGATTTCCAGATGATTTCTGTAATCTTTGGGCGGACACAGAGCAACTTTGTCTCTAGGTTCAGAGAAGAACTAAACCTTTTGTTAAAACAACTTTTGTTAAAATCGTACTTTAAGTTGATGCTGGTGAATTGCACCGTATGAAAGGCAGTTGGTCTTGCAGTACGCTGGTTTAGATACCTGGTATTTTCCAGCTCATCCTGAAAATAATGCATTTTGCAGTAGTCTGCACTGAGCACAGAAAGGGAAACCTAGGTGTAAGAATATGAGTCCTGTTCCACACGGCCCAAACCCACTGTGCTTGCGCCCTCTGTGCCCGGTCACCTTCCTCTCTACTCCACAAAATTGAATTTCAGACTATTAAGCTCAGGAGTCTAGCAAAAGAGCGTTAAAGAAAGTTACTTAATATTCATTTGAATGCCAAAGTATTCCATTAAGGGAAAAAAAATCAATGATGTTAAGATGTGCAATATTTTACATAATGAGGGCTAGAGAAATAATGAAAAAAAAAAAGTTCAATATCTTATTCTGAAAAATTGTAAAATCTATCAAATGAATCATTTGGTAAATATGTTCATAGATTTTCCAAATAAACCCATAGTACAAAAAATGTGTACAAGGTATTTTTAAATACTATATAAAAAATGTAAGAAAATATATTACAATTGTAATTTGATGGACAATATAATAAGACAGCAGCAGAAGATGTTGTTTTGCATGCACATTGAGAGTTACAGTGTTTAAGTGGTTTGTTTAATCTCCATGGTTAATGTGCAGTTTATCACTCTGTGGATACTACTAAGTAGGCTTTAGCAACCCTTTGTTATTCTAGAAATTTAAGAAGAGGAGTATTTATTTAATTTTATTTGAGCTTGATGAATTCTGACATGTTTAAAAAAATTCTTTATTGAATCCTATTTAGAGAAGATAAATTTACCCCATCAATATTGTTAGATTTTATTCTTGCTGATGCATTTTTTTTAAATGAAAACTTGCTCATATGAAAGTTCATGAAATTGCAAGATACATGATTAAAGTATGGTCAGGATTAGTTGAGTTCTTTGTACTTGATATTAATTTGTAATGTCCACTTTTCCTTATGTTGGCTGCTGTTTATTTCACAAGCTTAATACTTAGCAAGTACATTTACCATGCAAATATGTGAGAAACTCAGTAGCCAAATTCTTCACTAGAGCATCCTCTCTAGTTTCCATCAGCTTACAACACAAGAAAATTAGACTTATCAAGTATAATGTAATTAATATTGGATTCTGTGAAGCCAAGGACAGAAATCAATGAATGTGATCCAAAGAAATCTGTGGTGTTTCTTCCCATTAGCACATTTCCTGGATTCTTAGTGATTTAAGAGCATCACTTACTGGAAATTTGGGAATAATTCTGACTCACTGAAGAAGAATGGTGTACAGACAGCATAAAGTGAGGAAGACAGATTTATTTCAGTATATTTGGATGCAGTGTTCAATGGACTAAGGTCTTCTTGTGCTTTTCAAATGAGTGGTCAGCCTCCTTGTGATTATTGTTGAAAAAGAAAGCAGAACTTATTAAAAAATCATACAGTTTTCCAAATACCTACCTGTATCATGGAGCACTTGAAGTTGGAATCCCAGTCTGTTGGTTACTTGGTTGGCTGGTATTGTACTCTGTAGCACTGGAGCTTTGTAATACCAAGGTTAAAAACAAAATTACCTGAGAAATAGGTTGTTTTCTATGTATATATATATTTCAGTTACAAGACCACTAAATTTTTTTCAGTAGTAGCTTCAACTTTTAGCAAATAGCTCTATTTTTCCCTTGGGAGCTGAAAACTCAGTACATTAAAAAAATGGTCATGTTACATGTTGGCCAAAAGTGCATCAAGGGGAAAAAATCTTTGCTAATGAACCAAACCTACTGAGAGCAGTGGCATGAGACTTCTGAACACCCATGGGGCATTATTATCAGCAGATGTGAATAAAAGTATTGCAGCTGAATATTTTTGGCACTCAGGTGTTTTGGTTTTGCTGAATAGATGTAATTTTCTGCAGAGGGCAGGCACATCTTTCTAATTTTATTTAATTTTTGTCAAAATATATTAAATAGGTTTTGATAAAATATTTTTATGAGATATTTGTGAATATCCATTTCTTTCTTCTACCCTGCACCCTGTCTCAAAACCAACACTTATTTCACTGCTGTTGGAGTTTTTTTGCTTCCTTGGTCTCACAGAGATGGAGTGTGCTTGGGAGAGAGCTTATTTTCAAACACTGTATGCACTTTGATAGTAACAAAAATAGTAAGAAAATAGAATAAAAACAAATATTTAATTGCTTTTGCTGCATGACTGATTGCTTCCACAATACAATTACACAGAAGGGAAAAAATATTGCATCGTTGGCAGTTAATTCAGGGTATAGCACATCACTAATCCTCAGAGGATTTAATTTTTGGTCAAAACTAAACAAAATATATTAAAAATCTATCTGATCACCAGAAGAGAAAAAGACCATGCAAACAAAGAAGATAAATAAGCTACACCTCATAAATCACTGTCAGATCACGAAGACATTGTTTTAACTAGAGCCACTTCTGCCTTATAGTGAAGTGGTTTACTTACAGAAAACATTTTTTGTCTTATAGGTTTGTGGGTTTTTATCCTGTTAACAAAAATGTCATTAAGCCATGCTGCAATATATTATTTATTTTTGTGGAAGAATAGTTTGTCTATACAGGTGTGTGTACACACACACATGCATATATACATACTATAAAATTGTTTGCCTCATGGCTATGAAGGCAGTGTTAGCTAGATCAGTCTGGATTTCACTCGCTATCCAATGTTGTGTAACACATCTTTTGAGGAACAGCAGACTAGCATGTTTCTTAAGAATGATCTCCAGTTCGTCATGAGGCCATAAAATGATCAAATAAAAGCACCTCTGGATGTTAATTACAGAACTGATTATTTATGCTGCATAGTGTGAGTACAAAGCATCAGGAGATGCTGATATTTTAATGGACTAACCGCTGACATTTTAACTTCAGTTAATTTCCTTGTTTTCACTTTATATTGAGCAGTCTGTTTCGGTAGCACGTGATTGACAGCGACCAACCATGAGCTAGCAGTGGCCCAAGGTGGCCAAGAAGGCCAATGGCATCTTGGCTTGGATCAGACACGGCGTGGCCAGCAGGTCCAGGGAGGTTCTCCTCCCTCTGGACTCGGCACTGGTGAGACCGCTCCTCGAATCCTGTGTTCAGTTCTGGGCCCCTCACCACAAGAAGGATGTTGAGGCTCTGGAGAGAGTCCAGAGAAGAGCAACAAAGCTGGTGAGGGGGCTGGAGAACAGGCCTTATGAGGAGCGGCTGAGAGAGCTGGGGGTGTTTAGCCTGGAGAAGAGGAGGCTGAGGGGAGACCTCATTGCTCTCTGCAACTACCTGAAAGGAGGTTGTGGAGAGGAGGGAGCTGGGCTCTTCTCCCAAGTGACAGGGGACAGGACGAGAGGGAATGGCCTCAAGCTCCACCAGGGGAGGGTCAGGCTGGACATTAGGAAAAAAATTTCACAGAAAGGGTGATTGGTCCCTGGCAGAGGCTGCCCAGGGAGGGGATTGAGTCACCTTCCCTGGAGGGGTTTAAGGGACGGGTGGACGAGGTGCTGAGGGACATGGGTTAGTGATTGATGGGAATGGTTGGAATAAATGATCCTGGGGGGGGGTGTCTTTTCACCCCAGTGATTCTGTGATTCTGTGACATTTGTGTTTCCTATAAAAGCAATAATTTTCCATTGCATTGTTTAGATTTTGGTTTAATTTTTTGGAAATCTATGTACAGCATGATACCTGACTTCAAGAAAACTGCTTAGTAGTAGTAGTAGTAGAGGAAGAAGCAGTAGTAGTAACAATAGTTACTGTAAAACCTTGCAAAAGCGCTTTTCTACCAAGATAATATGATTCTCATGAAAAATTAACTAGTTCCCACAAAACCACACACATACCTAAAAGCCCCAAACAACAAAATCAAAAAAACAAACCCTGAATCAAAAATATAGCCAAGAATGAACTTAAGAGACCAGTTTTTCTTCAGGACACCTGCCCTACTCAAAGTGCACCTTCCCCTTCCCTGTGCGCTGTCATATACTGAAGAAATTTAGTGACAGGCATTAGGATGAGAAGCTGAGCTCTGCTTCCTCCAGGTGGCAGAGGTGAAATCATACTGGCATTTCAGCTTCTCTAAGAGAAGCAAAACTTTTGTGAGTGTTCTGGGGTTTTTTTCTCTATCTTATGCTTTTATTTTGTTAAGCAAAATGCAGTTTTAAAGCCACTGAGAAAAACATCGTGCAGTTCTGCAGGTAAAGTCCCAGCACTGCAAGTGCTAAACTGTAATTATTGTTTGGGTTCAACCTTTATTTGTTCGCTTATTTATTTGTGTGGTTTTATTTGCTTGCTTGTTTATTTATTTATGTGCATAATGCAGGCTTTTGAAAGAAAGTGCTTTGTATGCTCTTTATTTATCTAACTGAAAATTATTTATAGAGGTCAGGCAGCACATGTTTGACCAATTGATAAAGACATTATAGCTGCTTCACCTGTTCTATTCTGTGTTTTCTCTGGTAAAGAGAAAATACTAATTCAACCTCTCTTACATACATGCAGTTTTTCTTGAGAAAGTATAATTTGCTACCCAAATAATTTAAAAAGTATTAAAAAAAGCTTATCTATCTTCTATGTTTTCAGACACAATTCATGCAATTATCTCCCTAGTAACTGTGTCGTGCCCCTAGTCTCCTCTTATTAAGAAAACTGTTCATACCTCAGCTTATTCTTGAAATATGATAATGACTAGTAACAGGTGAAATCTTTTGTAAAGTTCTCTACACTGATTCAGTCAGAGAGATCTGCTGCCTCCTGTGTGAGAATCCTCCTTACCACAGTGAGAGAAGACAGTGTGGTGCAGGATCTTAGTCTCTCTTCTTGAACACATTGTGTAAGAAATTAAGATATAACAATTTCTGCTTGTTACCCAAAGAAAAACGGTCTAAACTTTGACTCTACCTAAAAGATCCTCCCACAAATAGTTCTGTGTAAAAGCGGATCTCAGTAGCAAGAGTTTTGATTCAGTTGCCAAGTAAAATAACTCCATTATCAGATATTTTCCCCTTTTAAAAGCAATTATACTGATAAAAGTCTTATTTGATATTTAATATATTTTATGCTGAGAATTTATGCAAAGTCATCAGGGATTTATCTCAAAATTTCCAACACAAAATTTGAGATAATGACATTATCTATGCCAGTATTATGTTCCTGTGGTCCAATATGCTGATGAATCACACAAAAGAATAAAGGAGACAGACATGACAAGAGTTCATGGGCAGTAATAGCAAAAGAGGTGCGTTTGGAATTAAACAACTAAGTCCAAGACATACTGATTCATAATTATATATGGATAAGTTTGAACTACAACACACTGACTTAATAACATAGAGTCAAAATGATAAACCCACATCTATGTAACTGGGCAAGTAGTTAAAGACAGGTATACGTAAGGAATAGATAGGATAGGAATAAATAGGATGGATAAGGTATCCAGCTTCTTGTAATAAATAACACTAAAAAATTACTATGAAATAATAATTTTATCTTCTCCCTCCCGACCTCTTCAACAAATGAAACACATATAGAAATACAATGGCATCTAGTTAAGAGAATAGCTGCTAAAAATAACAAAGCTTTAAAGATGCCAGTGGGAAGTGACTTGCTGTGTACATGTTTTCTGTGTAAAAGGGTAAGTTAATATCACAGAACCAGCTTAACAAATAAATGTATTTTTAACATAAAAACAACTATCTTCCTGAAAAAAAAGAAGGAAAAAAATAAGAAATATGAAGATTTTATAAAGACTTAAACTTGCTTTTATATTTTTATATTTGTATTTTAAATAAGTATACTGCCAATTGCAGTGTAACACTGAATAGCTGGAATTCCCCACTGAAGGCATATGGAAATACTAGAAAGCTGAAAAAATCCTCACAATTTTCAAAACTGGAATAATTTTACATATTACAGCAGCTACACAGATCTCCTATCTAAGGCATTTACATATTGTATCATCACTATGTAATGACTGAAGTGGGCTAACGTGCACCAGCAGAATCCATCAGCAATTTGTACATGAGGATAGTGATTTTCTACAGGGTGGAAACAGGATAGAATAGGATTCTGAAGACATTTGTAGCAACGTACCACATTGATACACACACAGAGTGAGACCCAGCAGTCCTGGTGAGCTTCAGATCTAAGGATACTGCCTTTTGATCAAGAGTTTTCATGAGGATCACTCTCTAACAATGTATAAAAGAAAAATGCACTTTGAAAGGCTTTTCAAGTAACCAGACATAAGGGAATTCAGTGTTGGTTTTTTTTCTTAAATGTGTGTGCATGTATGTTGGTATTCATTCTCATATTGCAAAATCCAACATATTTTACAGTCTGAAAATGAGCACAAAACTATTTGCATAACATCTGCACTGCTTGGAGGGCTGGAACACTACAGCAATTAGATCTGTAGTCTATAATGTTCACTTGCAACTACTATAGATGAACTAATTTAATGTTTAGTTAAAATAAAAGATTTATTTTTATTTTCCCTTTATTACTAAAACTGTATCAGAAACCTTTTATTAAACTGCTTCATTTTTAAGCGTGTAGCTATAAAATATTTGCCGTGCATTTTTTTTAAGCATACTAATTTTATCTGTTTAGTACATGGCTGTTTGCATCCGTAGTGTGTTCTAATTTGACAAATTTTACACAGCTGTCATTCTACAGCCTATAAACTGTATGCATGTGATATAAGTAAAACCTTTAATGAACAATATTCACATGCAAAAGTTGCTGATATAATGCTAGCGTAGCAGCACCTGCCAACACCTCTACAATTAGAAGTCTGTGTCAGCACTTCAATTATAAAGCATCTCCTAATTTAGAGGATCATAACTTGACAGTAAAAATTCATTCTGTGTTGCAAGTTGACATGTATGGTCTCAGTTCAAAGCATTTTTACTAATACAGGTTTAAATTGGTTTAGATATTTTAAAGTTATAGGAGACTACAGTGAAAAAGGAAGACAGTGTGGATGCTTTTTCATCACTGCTGTAGCTGAAATGCTTTGAAAGGTAAATCCGTAATGTTACAGTTGTATATGTGAAATCAGGATGAATAACTGATTTTTTTCTATTAATGTAGCAGTAAGGTCTAAGCTTTTAAACTCCCCACAGTTATGTTTGTTTCTTTCTATTGTTTTTAGGAGGCATATTGATAAGTAATGTTAAGTATGATACATTGATTGTTTAGTATATTCATTTTCAAAAGCACCAATTCACTGCTAAAAGAGACCATGGCAGAGTGAACCTGTGGACTGAAGGTCTCCATAATAACTTATCACTTGCTGATAGCATTTCAATGAATTTCAAACTTCCCAAGTATGTATTGACACAATTGTTCCAGCTGAGAAATTACCACCTGCTGTGTCAATAATCAGCTTATCAAAGTTGCCTGTTGCTTTGCACTAACAGAATAACTGCTAACTACTGCTCAGATATAGCACTATCTGTTGTGGAAAGGAAATAATTTTCAGTTTGTGACAGGGTTAGGATCCACTGAGGGAGATAACTGGCAGGGATTTTATTCTGTTCTTAGAAGGGTGATTGTAAGAAGAAAAAATATCAATAACAACTAGATCAGTTCTGTGACCTTGCAGAGAATATTCCTCTCCACCACTATTTCTAACCCTTTCGTGCTGTTTTCAAAGCCCCAAAGGACTGTAAAGCATTATAAGTAACTCCTAGAGTTCAACAGTTACATGGAATGATGTAAAAAGGTTTGCATCGCCTTCTTTTGTTGCCTGACGGAAACAAGCATCTCTGCTTGACCAGGAAAGTAATGAGAATCACCTCTAATCACAGCCAGAACACTCCGGGCAGCCTGAGGTGCTGGAGGAAGGGCAGCGTGTGAACCAGAGCAGCAGGGGAAGCTTCTCAGTAGCCACATGCCAGCTCACGACCTTCACGCGGAGCTGCTCTTCATCTTGGACGTGTTACTGCATGAACACATCCACATTACACTTAGTTCTTGGCAGAAGGTGGTCCAAGGCAACCCACGTCTGCCTCCAAAAGACTCTGCAGTCAAAAAAATCAGTTCGTGAAATTGTTTTCCAAGGAATATGTCATATCTGTACAGTTTACGAGCACATTAGTCCTCCTGTGGGCAAGGCAGCTCTTTCCTTTTTAAGAAACAGTGATTTCAGCTGCAAGTGTCACATCTCTAGTGTTGCAAGCAGATGCAATATCTTGCATTGTTGTGCCAGCAGCACGTCCTGAGGGTTCAGTCCAAACATATTGTGGTGTCTTGTAATAGTCTCTTTAAATTTAAAAAAAGGATCTGCAAACTTTGTTATTAGGCAATGTCATAAGCAGCTTGTAAACGGTTTAGAAATTAACGTTAATATTGCCATTACGAGTAAGGGAAACCTATTTACTGGGGCAACAAAGCTGGTCATAAAAAGGCAAGGAAGATGTAAATAAAGAAGATGGATTTCCTTTACAACTGTTCACCTCCATGTGCAGCTATCACCTCTAAACTGCTTTTGGCTGAAAATTATGCCAGCCTTATTAGTATATGAATCACATATCCTGCTATATCAGCCTTCAGGGCTCACTATTTTACAGGAGACTTTTAATTGGTGGCTGTTTCCTCTATTGTTTTGCACAGTGTCTTAAAGTACCAGAAGTCTAGATATTGTAAGTGCCCTGAACTGTAATTTACATAATCACAGAATCATTTAGTGATATCTTTTCTACCATATTTAGGAGGTCATCAATACACGCTGTAGCTCAGAAGAAGAGTAGTCTGTGATTTATGTGACAGACAATTCAGTCAGCATCGTACCACACAGTATTTCTTCTGCTTCTCTGTTATTTTATTTAGAATGCTTTGAAACAACAGCTGGGAAAAGGCATGGTCTTCTATTTATACTGAAGACACAGAATTTTACTTCAGTCTTTCTAGAAAGGTATGGTTATTACTTTCATAATTAATTTTCTACATTCACGATAGTGGCATGCTGATGGTCAGGAGACATCCTTGAAAGAAATTTGAACTGTTTGATAGCTGTGCAAAGGTATCCTCATTTGGGCCCTGTCTTAGGCGTATAAAGACCAAAACATACTATTAATTATTAAGATTAACTTAAAAGTCATGTAACTCATGTTGTATCTCATTGGAACATGAACATTTTTCTACCTTTCCTGCAGATTATGACATTCTAGTCTATTTTACAAACATGGGTTGTATCCTGAACGTTTCGAACTGTGTTTTCTTCAAACATTCAAATAAATACTTCCGTTATCTATATAAGACATTAGAAAACAACTTTTCAGCACCCTCTAGTGAGATATTGCCAAATCAGAACGTTCCGGAAAATGGAGCAACCAGGGAGACAACCTTGATCTGAACAAAACCACCTTTGACACAACCATGATGGCAGAAGCTGCATTTTCAGTGTTCGAATCTCGTAAGGTAATTTATGAAGACCTGATTTCTCCAATATAACTTATAAACAAAAATGAATTTCATTAATCTTAAATCATTACAGTAGATGAACTGAATTGATTTTGTATTTGAAACCACTTTCTTAATATAAAATCAAATATTTTTTTATCTGTTAAGACCCTTAATTGACACCCATGGAGTGTCTAAATCTCCTTTATTTATTATGACTTAGAACTGTCATTGTTCAATGCATCCTGTGTCAGCATGTTCCTGCAGCATGAAGATGTGAAAACAGACACCTGACAGCTCAAAAATTTGCTTCACCGTGCCAGTATTTGAGCCTGACTTCTGGAGTTTAGTATAATTTGGCTCCTCAGCATTTAAACTCTGCTTAAGATCAACTTATATCCTAGGGGTATGAATAATATGTCTCCTTACAACAACTGTAGCCAACGTGCTAATACAGAACCTTAGATACGTGTGCAAATAATAGGTTTTATTACTGATTTATGTCCAAAATCTTTACAGTCTAGGAAACAGTAATGGTAGAACTGCCTATGGAAGGGCAAAGCTGTGTAGCAAGGTATAGATGGGTCTTGGTGGTTTTGTTGTTGCATTAATCTCTATGTTGCTATAAATGGAAATGCTCTGCATGATAGACTCATCTGTTTAACAGAATAACTTTGGTTTTACCATATTGTGCAAGTCAAAGCTTGGGTTATGGAGTTATGTATTTTTTTCTGTCCAATGAAACATTATGCCTATCTAATGAATTAATAAGGAACATACTTTTTTTTTATGATTCTTGGCCTTCAGAATTAAACTTCCTATAAATGCTGACATACACATACTCATTCTGTACAGTGATGCTTTGCCATGCGAGATATAACACTTCTTACTTTCCTAGATTTGCATATACAATACACAAAAAGGTATAATGTAAATACAATGATCTAGCAGAGATCTCAAAAGTTGTGATATTTTGAGTTGTTTTGCTGCATTTAGAAGTATACCAATTTAAATTGTAGTGGAAAGTTGGTGTTTGTATTACTTCCATTCGTTTATCTCAAATTCTTAGTACTCACATCCTGTTCCATGCTTTCACAAAATGCAAAAATACCATTTTCCCTGTCGTGATATAGGTCATACAAGAGTTACAATTTTTATCAGCATGAGGCTGATTTTGTTCTGTAATACAGGACATGATCTGACCCATTGTGAGAGTCTTTTTCTTCATATCCTCTTCTCCCATATTCTTCACAAAACAATACCTCAAAGCCTCATGTCTGCTCGAAACACCTGGGCTTCTTTTCCATATTTACTATTGCTAAAAAATTCTATAGTGTTTCTGTGCATTATTCCACTATCCATTTCTTTCTACTCATTTTGTTTCTGCCTTTTTTTCCCCCCCCTCTTTGCACTGCAATCAGTCAGAAGAACAATTTTTCTGTTCTTTGGGAGTCTATGTGCTATTTATTTCAGTTTTTAATAACATGTGTTTTTCATCTTTTGTATCCCCTTTGTGAGCATGTCTTGGTACAGCCAGTTTGTGCCACTTCTCTTTCACTCAAGTAATAGATTAGCTCAATGGTAGAAGTTAAGCCAACAGTTGCTGATAATGTAACATCATTTCTGATAAAGTGCTTTCCCATTTCAAGCTCTGTAGCATCTCCCACCTCCTGTGTAAAACTAGTGTCACTATTTTTAAAGATAACACATTCAAACTGTTTTATAAAGGAGTAAAAGTACAAAGATTGATTTCCTGCCTTTATTTTTGTATAACATTTATGAAAATACTATATCCAACCATTTGCTAAACTATGCTGGGTATTCCACAACCAAACATGAATGCACATACTTCTAAAGTAATATTAAATTTATGAAGTACCCTTGTTTGTATGAAGGTTTCACTGAATACACTGAGAACTTATTATTGGCATAAATACACTTAATTTACCCTTGCATATCTAACTTAGACATAGGGAAAGCACTCTTTAATGCCATCCCAATATATATTACAATGGCTTTTACTGTAACCATAAGGAAAATGTTGCTTATCACTTGCCTTGTAAGTGAAAACACACCAGGTCCCTGTAGTTTGCAGCACTGCAAGGGTTGTTGTAGGGTGATAAGTACTGACACAGGTTGTCTAGAGGGGCTGTGGAGTCTCCTGCCTTGGGTTATTCAAAAGCCATCTGGACACGATCAAGGACGATCATCTCTAGGTGTCCCTGCTTAAACAGAGGGTTTGGACAAGATGACATCTAGAGTCCCTTCCAACTTCAGCTGTGCTCTGGTTCTGTGATTCTGTGACCGTGCGGAGAGGCATAAATACCTCAGTGACTCTAATCTCCCACTGAAACTTGCATCAGTCAATCATCTGTGCAAGGCACCAGAATTCAAACTTCTCATTAATGACACAAAAATACAAAGCTCTTTGCTGTATTCGATGAAACTGCCATTTATACAGGACGTAGTAAATTACCTCAAGGTGATAAAAAGACAAAAAATATATGTAAAAATATAAACTTTTTTTCCCTCATCTATTGATGAATAATAAAGCTTGAAAAAATCTTTTGTAATTCTTTAATAAAATGTGAATGTTGATGATAAACTGTTTAAAGGTACTGAATGTCTAAATGACTGAAAATAATTTATTTTATTTGGTATGGTATTAATGCAATATTTTCTTGATTTGTGAATAATAAGAAAACTTCAGTAACTATTATGCTTTTCTGTTTTATCCATGGTCTCATTTATGGCCTAGGAACCCAGAACATGAGGTGCTTCAAAAACTTGCAAAAAAAAATCCCAAAGACTTCTAATTTAAGCCTTAAATTCTTTTTCTTGTATTTGTTCTTGTTCAGAATTCCAAATTCTGCCTTATCAGGATTTTCTCATTAGTTATCTTTATTGTCATCATCTCTGGTAACCTAGAAATTGGATTAAAGTCTGCAGAGATTTGTGTTTCACCCTTCTTAGATCACTGTGTGTTTTGGCTGACTTGTATTTTTAGCTGCATCAAAGGCAGAGAAAAAGAAGAAATATGTACTTACTGCTTCCATATAACTCATGCATAAGGAAAGAAAAATTCTTGAATAACAAGCAATCACAGCATTCTATTCTTCCACTGAATTGTTACTGATGAATCTCCAAAGACTCCTCAGTGTGGTCTGATTTAAAATGTACTTTGAAGCAGCTACAAGCTTGTCTCAAGCTAATTATCGAGTAACAACACACACCGTACTTGACAAGTTGCATCATTTCTAAGTGAAGTAAGTCTCACTCTTCTGTTTTGTTTTGCTTTTTGATAGTAAAACTAATCCTGACCTTAAGGCATGTGAATAAATCTCACGTCCAACAGCTTGCTGAAGCAGCTTCTGGAAAGGCATCCAGTCATTTATCATCTTCATAGTTGATAATATCTCCTGTATCAGTTAAAGGCAGGTAAATAAACCACTGTGATGAGAAAGTCTTTTTAGCACTTCAGCATAATTAAAAAATGAGGAGAAAGAGGAAAATACTAAGGAAAATTCTGAACAACTCATCTGTACTTACAGAAAAATGAATCAAAAATTCTTGTAAAATCTAAACAAAATCAATTTAGTACTGATGAGAGTCAGCAGATCCATGGGTTTTAGTGTGGTTAGTACTTGACGTAAAGTTTTACTTGGGGAGAATGAAGGTTGATAGCAACAAACACTCAGTTAAGGGCTGTAAGCAGCTATGACTTGTGTCTCACTCTGCTGTACAACCACATGCCTCCTGCCTTTGGATAGATCCTACAGGGTCTGCCTTTGGGGGCTTGAGGGGGGTTATACTTTTCACTTTTCTTCCTGGAGTTTTTTCTTTTTCTGTTTGCAAACAGCAGAAAAACTGTTTCCCTTGAAGAAGAATAGACGTTGTCCGGCCCCCTTTTCCATGAAGTTCTTCAGCAATTTCACTGACGTGAGGCTTATTCATTGACGTTGAAGTCCAGGATTGCAGGTACCAGACACTGAACTGGAATAATTATGGGTCTGTTCAAAGTAGTACTCCAATCAAATGCATGCAACTGCTCGTATAGACCCCTCAGCAATTATAATATGTCTGTGAAATACTGAGGCTGATTTTGATGCAGCTCAAGCACTTGAATGCATTTTACTCTCTGCAAAAGTGCAAGTTCTCATTTAACAATTTGTCTTTCAAAACTTAGTCTTTATAAGGAGATTACCAGACTTCTGCCTTAATTTATCATTGTCTGAATGCAGTGCAACAGAAAAAGTGTATTAGAGTTTCAGGAGTTCCTGTTAGGCTTTAGATGCCAGGTTGGACCATATTTATCTAGGGCTTACTGGACAAGATGAAGAGAGGGTCCTGACTACTTCCAGTATAGAAGAATATTAGACATTTTAAAGAACATTGATAAAAATTCACCCTTTATAGGCTTGTACTTCCACTGCTGCTGAATAAATGTAACCACAGAGTAGACAGAGAGTTGTTTTAGCTGTTTGCTTTAACCAAATGCACCTGTGAGATTACATATGCCTAATTTTCACAGCTGGCATTAAAATGGATTTAGCTAGCTAGCAGGAGATTTTAAAGCAGCCTTTCAAGTTCACCTTTAAAAAGCTATATTAGCTTTGCCTAGTAGCCTGTTTAGTAATGCAGCATACAGCATACCTGGCTTTACACAGGACTAGAGATCAAATCTAACCTCATAAATCTTCCAGTTCATGACTACAGGAAGCTGTCAAAAACTAGATGTTGTTTCATTCTCTAGGGGCTGGTGTACTGCTCTGGATCTCTCTTAAGTGCCCTCTAGCAGCTGATCACCAAAATGTGAAATAGCCTTGGGAAGGACTACACTACCCTTTTGACCGCATAGGTAATATTTTGATAGGGCTTGACCTTAATAAGACTGCCAGAATAAAAGCCTAGCTGTAAGAGTAAAGGAAAACCTTTTCTGAATAACAAATAGCTGAAGAAAACATTTTCTGCACACTCCATAAATTATTACATTTACCTCTGGCAAGTACATTTAGAGAAAATCGTGTTCTGAATCACATTTTGGAATACTCAGATTCAACACCATTTGCGAACTCAGAAAGACTAGATTACAAGCAATAGCTGGGCAAAATTCTACCACTTTCACTCAGTTTAATCAGTATCTGTCCACAAATCCTACTGAAAACAAATGGCTGGACTTCTCTCCCTTTCTGATTTACTCTTTTACATTCATTCTACTGTTTAACTATATTGATTCAAATTTAGGGCAAAGGGTAAGTATTTTAAGTGTCTTAGGGTGCCAGATTGTCGTGGGGTTTTTTTTGTACCATAATGAAAGACATCAACCCTTGTCACTTTTACTGACAATAGATTCTGAATCAGTATTTTTAACCTTATTGCTTGACCACTGCAAGTAAAATCTGACAAATCACTTTCTTTTTCCATTCCCTTTACAGCCAAATGTCATAGATAATGTATTTTCTTTGAGCCTCACCACTAATACAGTTCCCTGCTGTACCCTGTGGGGATGTGGTGTCATCTGGGCCACTGGGTCCATGATGAGCTTAATTTCTGTGCGATGCCAGAGAAGTTAAATGGTTTACATAGTGTGAAAAAACAATTAAGCTGCCTAGAAGCTACATGATGCATAGCAAAATAATAGGTAAGAGGAAGACAGAATCTTCAGAGTGAGCTAGATTTGCTGTCCAGACATGCAATTTGGAGTGGCTGAAGTGATGATGAAGGGCACGTTGGTGTAAAATTTCACTGTAGCAAAATGTTTTCAGCAACGACACCGCAATGCTGCTTTTTCAGTGCTGATTTTTTTTTCCTTTATCATCACTGTAGTATAGAAGCACGTGCTTGTATGTAATTAAATATTACTTCATACAGATTCGTTCTGTAGGAATTTGTAAACTAAGTGCAGATTTCACATTAGATTAAAAAATTCAGGGAGATTTCTTGGACTTTGCAACCTGTAGGGAGAACAGCTTGAGAGGTTGAGTGTCCTTGAAAACAACTGAGCTACTTTCTGCAAATTCTGTCCGGGATTTGAGTAGTTTCCTTTCCCACTAAAAGCTATGATGCAAAGATGAGCTCCAGCCATTTTGGCAGCTGCTGAAAGTGTCTTATGAGTAAGTTCCATCGAAACTTAGATATCTCGTAGAAGTGTAAATTAGTGATAGTTGTGAAAAGTTCCACATAATTTTTTGAAGAAGCCGAATATATTTTCTCTTAATTGAAACAACAACATAACAAATGAAAAATTGTAAATAAATAAAAAATTACTACAAATATTCAGGCCATAGTACACTTATTTACACACGACCCTTTAGATAAAAATTATGTTTGTTCTGCTATTGCTCATGAAAATCATAAGCAAAAGAATAGTGAAATATCTGCATAATCCTTCTTGTGGCTGAAATGTAAACTTAGCTTTTTAGAGTTTTTATTGATTCCAGTTCCATAATATCTGAGTTTTTTCCCAAGCTAATTAGATTAGCATAGCAAGGCTTCTAATGGAATCTTTCTTTAGCTCTGCTCCCTCAGTCATTGTGTGAAACTAATTGGGGAAGGTTTATATGTTTATGATTGTAGGGAAGATGATAACTGCTATTGTGTATGTTATTTTAATTAGGGTGGAAAAGATTTGTCAGAGAGGATGTATGGAGAGGTGAGCAGGCTTGAGATATTCTAGACTTCCCTGAAAACTTATTCTACATCAAGACCTTTCAGCACCTAGTATTCAGCTCTCAGAAATGTATCTTTCTTGTACTGTGCTCTGAGGTATCGGTAATGAAGATAATATGTTTCTGAAGAAAAACTCTGCAAGAAGAACCGAGATTTAGAAGTCTTTTGGAAGTTAAATTCTAGTAGAGAATGAGGCTTTGTTTGCTCATGGCAATCTACACCTGTAAGAACAAGGTCTTGAGGCAGTTAGAAAACAATGTGTATCTTTCCCTTTCAAATTTAAAAAATAATAGTAACTGCATTCTAGTGCATAGATCATTGTGCACAGATCCTCATCGGATGCAAAGAATATTGCATGAAACAGTAAATTCATCCTGGAAATTAAAGAGGTCATTTAGCAAGTTGTTCAACAAGAAGCAAAACCTGAAGCTTAGTTTTGCATGTGTTTGTACTCTTAAAGTACCAGTGTGTCACCATGAGGGGTTCTTCTGAGGAGAAACAGTTCTGAAAGGTTCATGCAGACCTACACCTGAGTGTATTGATTGGCTAATGCGCATATTCTTGTTAACAATCTGACTTAAACCAAATTGAAGATATGAGGCTGAGTTTTCCCTGCTTCTTTTCTCCAGAACTGTGCTAATTTCATTCTCCTATGCATACTTAACGAATGGTTTATCAGACATAGTGGTCTTTCTACCTGTCTTTCAAATCTGGGTGAAACTGATGAAAGGGCTTGCAAGTGGTTTTGTAGAAAACTGGCTGACAGTTAAGGAAAAAGACATGGAAATGGACAAAAAACAGACGAATAGATCATATATTTGCATAAGACTTATTTCCATAGGATAACAGGCAAAAAAAAAGAACTTATTTCTACTCAAAGCTAATGCTATCTCATCATCTAAGCTTGATAATAAAGCAGCTTCTGAAGTCCCGCATCTCTCTGATGAAAAGGAGCTGCCATTTCCAATGAAAATATGTGACACTGCTTTCAAGGGTTCAAGTCAGACTGTGTGTAAGACACCTGCTCTTCCTTGAATAACTTCACCTGAAGAATCCAATAAATTTGGTATGGATATAGGCTGCTAAAATCAGTGAAATATAGGATATAATCTGTTACCACAGAAATAGATTCTTTTTTCAGTTGTGTGCTATAAATACTATTTGAAGGCAGATGAAGAGCAAATTATTTCTTTAGAATCAGTCAGTACTAGTTGCTTATACCTACAGGTAACTGAGAAGATAGATATTATTATTAAGTTTTAAAGTTTAGACAATTAAGACACAGAGAAATTACATGGCTTAGGTAGTGGTCATCTGAAAAGGCACTGTGGGAAAGTCTGCATGTCCTCCTGGAAGGACACCAGCGTAGGGCAACTGAATTCTGTAATATCATCAGATCATGTAGGTTACTCTAGGAAAATGATTCTGTCCAGTTACCTTAGTAATCCTGACTGCATGGAGCAAACAGGAATGAGCAATGATGTTTATGGGAAAGACCAGCAGCAGCATCTATGGGTGTTTAGACTACATCATAGCAATAGGGGAAAAAAATGTCCAAAATCCTAGGCTCCTGCCACACATCCAGCATCCACGGACTCCCACGTAGACCCATGTAGCTTGCTGGGAGCTACGGGGTCAGCTCTGGAGACTAATCCTGTGTGCAGCATGTGAGGAGCTGGTGTCCTGTGGCTCATGCAACCACTGAGGGAAATGAACAGGGAGCAGACATCCCAAGCACCAAAGAAGGAGAACTTTTTATAACTAGAAAGGCACCAACTCAGCCATGCATGAGCCTAGAATCAAATATTAACTTCAGGGTTATAACTGAAAGTGAGGGAGTTATGTGTAAATGTATATATATATGTTTACATGTGCATCTGTGGCAGTTTTTCCTGTTTCAGGCATCCCTCTATAGCAACCACTAAAATTCAATGTGGCTTCTGATATCTGAAAAATTGGTCACAATTATCTTCAGTTTTTATCATCTCTAGATGCCTCTTCAGATCTATAAGAAATATGGGCAAAAGAAAAAAAAAAAAAAAAAAAAAGAGAAAGCCCTCCAGAGGGGTTTCTCCTTGTCATTATTTGTAGGACAGAGGGCTGGGGGGTTGGTGTTCTTTGTTTGTTGTGTAGAAATGGGACAAATTACAAACGTTACTGCTCCCCACAGATCTTCTTTCACATAAAAATGTATGATGCTTTTTTTTTTTCTATTCTTAAATCAGATCTCATATTCCGGTTAACAAGAATAAATTGTTTTGAAATAATCTGTGTTTTTAATGAATTTAGAGCATTGAGCCACTTTCTCAGGTATCTGTTTTCTGTATATTTTAATACAATCTTAATATGTTTAACTATGATTAGTAAATCCCTCAGGTAATGACCAGCTTTGAAGAACCTATAATGTGGAAGACTTCACTACAGATGGAATTTTCCAAGGCTCAGAAACAAAAAAGTTCTTAACAAGAAAAGCAGAAAATAGCTCATTATATAAAAAAAAAAAAAAAAAAAAAAAGACTCAGCAGTCTAGAAGCAAACTTGGTTCCTTTATCTCTCTTGAAATGTTGAGACCAATCAGGCAAATGATTGTCTGATAATAGATATCAACAAGCAGGGGGACATCAGAAGAAATGAGATGATCAAAGAACGTAAATGTTTCTTTTCACAGCTGAAGAGAATCCTGCTAGGTGTCTCACACTTGTGAAGAGGCAAAATGCCATCACGAGTTGTGCAGGATGCGGTTATACACGTAGTCATAATGAAGGATCCTGCCCATAAAGTGAGGTGAGACCTAGAAGTATCAAATGGCTTTCTCAGTCGTAGAGAGCACTTAAATCATTACCCCTGGAATGTGTTTGTTTTCACAGAGCAAGGAGCGTTGCACAGAGGTGTCTGAGGATGGTAGAAGACTCTCAGTAGGTGAAGAGGAAAGGATGTAATTAAACATTCATCCACTGTATAATTTCAGTGTGCGTCAGCATCTTGGATGTTATAAGCAGTTCTGGTCCCTTCATCTGAAAAAGAATATAGCAGAATTGGGAAAAGCTCAGAGACAGCAACAAGAAAGATGAAAGGTATGGAACAGCTTCTGAACAAGCACAGATTGAACAGACTAAGTCTTCTCAGCCAGGAAAAGAAATGACTGAGGCGTTGTGTGGTGGAGCTGTATAAATATTGTGACTGGAATAGAGTCAGAAAAGAGGGAATAATTTTTTGTTCTACCTTTCAAAAAGGACTAGAAGCCATAATGAAACTAGGAAGTGCTATTTTTGAAACAAAGACAAAACAAAAAATATTCACATAGTGTGTAGGCAGAGGTTTCACCACTTGCCACAGGATACTGTACATGGGAAAAAGTGTGTAGGTTCAGAAAACAACTGAGCAAGCTTGTGGAAGAAAACTCAGTCCCTTGGATCAGGAAAGTCAAGAGCTAGAGACTGCTGGATAACAGTAATCAGGAAAATTAATTTTTTTTATATGCTTTTTCTTCCCTTTTGCTCTTCTGTGGGTAACTGGTGCTGGTGGCTGCTGGAGGCAGAGCTCTGCACTTTGTTCAGTTCTTCTATGCAGCCTCTCCTACACCCTTGATTAGTTTGCACCCTTGGCATTACGAGTTGAGATCTTTAGTCTTCCCACCCAAGGTAAGCCTGATAATGCTGGAAAATGCAATCGTGTTTACTCATTTCTGGCATTACAATAAAGTAATAATACATCTTCCTTAAAGATCAATGAAATGCCAACAGCAATGAGATAATTTTAAAGGTATATGGAGCTGAGTTTTTCTTCACTCCCCGGTCAGCACGATGCGGCAGAATGCGGCAGGGCCAGAAAAGGCTTTTTTTTTCTGTTATTACTTCACACACCACTAAATACATATTTATCAAATGTTTAGTTTCCTAATCTCATGTTTTCACTGCCAAGGCTAAAGCATGCAGATGAAAAATATGCCATGAAAATTACAAATCAGTGTATAGGCTATGGGGAAATGATGTATGTAATGAATTAAATCTGCAGATTACATAGAGAATACTAATGAGTTTAACTAATATCAGATCATGGTACCCAGATTCACCAGAATCACTGAGCCAGAACAAGCAAGTTTGTGCTCTCATTCTTTCTCTCTCTCTTTCTTCTTCCTCTGCAGCCTGAACAGATTAATTGCTGGTTCAGTGCAAGGTTAATAATCACTACCAGCTGCCACATTCACTTAAGAGTTTACAGAAGAGATATTAACAACACACTGATATTGCAAAGCTTGGGATTTCTGTGAAGTCATCTCTGCCAGGGGAAGAGGGAACTGAGACTCAGACTATTTCACAAAGACAGACCCAGATCTACCACAGCAGTTTAGATAGTTTACCAAAGAAATATTTTAAATTATGCCTCTTCCCTATCCTAATGTAACTGAACACCAAAAATGGGTTTAGAAATAAAGGATACCATAGGGGTGACATATAGATTTTATTCTTTGTTCTGAAATATTTTGATGGAATTATTAATATCAAAAAACATTTTAATGATGGTATTGATATTGAGTGGTTAATTTTGTGGACGAACATGAATTAGGAAAATCATGGGAATCAATTAATAGAAAAAAAAAATTCTCTGTGTGTGTGTATGTGTTGGAGGAAGAGGGGCAGAAGGATAAGGGATATTATGGGCTGTTGGACTGCCACGGAGGAAAACTCTTAATGAATGGTACAAGTAATTCAGGCCTAAGATGCACTTTAATACCTAGAACACTGTTCTTTTTTCTTGTTAGGAAGTAATGTAGCAGATCCTTTAAAGTAATTGAGAATCTGACAGCTCCAAGGACAACGTCCTGTAGTGATTAAGGTCTGTGCTTCTTCCAGACACATATCAGGGAATCTGAAATGACTCACTGAGGAGAAAAACAAACGAACAAACAAAGTCTTGTTATCTCCTTACTGATGCAATCCTGCTAACTGTAACAACTGCAAAGATGATGAAGGTTGATGCACCTTGTTTGGCCAATAGGAGTTTATTTAACAACCCAGAAGATGACAGTGTTTACTCTACTTTATTATCTCATGCAGCCGCTCCCTCAGTTTTCTAAGGAGAAGTAGCTGCTGTAGTGGATCAGCTGGGCAGAAGTATAACACATGATGAGCCTTCGAATTGGTGACTCTATCTTGTGTCTTTATATTCTCTGCAGGATTTGGGATGTACCGCTTGTTTTTAACCTGCTTTTTATCAAAATTCACCATGAGCCTGTTCTGGTTGCAACTAGGAAGTATCAGGCTTTTCTCAGGGATTTTTTTTATTTTTGGCCTATGACACCTTGATAGGAAAATCTATCCAGAAAATACACAGAAAATCCAGAAAATCCAGAAAATCCACATTATATCCTACAGTACCTCTCCATGCTTTTGCACCATTACTGAAGATGAACCTTGATCAGATAAGGTTCACAATGCCTTTTTTTTTATACTTCTATATATTCAGATTATATCCAGATAACTTAAATCCCACCTAAACCCACACAGTTAGAGTTTCTTTAAGGTTACAAAGCTTTGCCAATCTAAAACAAACTAGGGTTAGGCAGATGTAAGCTTAATAAAGCCCTGACTCTCACTCCAGCATAAAAGGGATCTGTGTTGCAGAAAAGTAATCTCTTTTGAATTACCTTAGAGGTGCTCCGCAGTAATGCCTCAAAGAAGCTTTATACACTCTCATTCCCCCATGCTCAAGATTATACCTAAAGGCAGCATTTAAGCCTGAATCAAGCTTCAACTTCAAATCTAGTAAGATGAATCTTCTTAAATTGTCTTTGTCTTTGTCCCTCCCAGAGTGACAAATACATGTATTTGTTCTTCTGTTTCATCACCGAAGCCTTTGCTGAATGAAGCCATCACCGAGTGACCAATGAGTCTCAGTAATCATCACTGAGACTTTTTGTGCTTTGATTCTTTGTAATATTAGATGCAATGATGTGGAAAATAACTATAAAGAATAAATTAAAAAAAAAAAAGGTAAAGTTTTTCTTAAGTTACTGTCAAAGCACAATCCTGCTCAGAGAAATAGATCTTAACATTTGGCTTTTCAATGTTACAGTCTTCAGTCCTTTATTTTTCAGCAAGAGAATTCTTTTTGCCTTGACAGTGTAATGTACAATATAGATAGAGAGCAAGTCATGTCATGCTCAAGCTCAGAATTGTCTGATGAACTCAGATTCCAGAGAAATTATTGATTTTTGATTGCTATTAGTTATATATATGAATCTGAGAAAACAAAACAACAGCATCTTGCAAACTGATCTTGTTTGACCTTCTCCTCAGATACATATATATAGGTACATACAGAGTTTATGTATTTGTCATTCAGTGATTTATTTTTATTATTAGTCTTCATAGTCCACTATCCATAAACAATTAAAATACTTCATAATATTCAGCTTGTATGGCATATTGCTGCATCCCTGTTCCTCGTTATAATCAAACTTGTTGTTATAATCAAACAAGTTGTTACTGGCAGAAATGCAAAGTTCAAAACCAGTGTTTTGACTTCTGAATCTTTCACTTGTTTCCCCATACACTTGTAAAAATCATAAGGGAATTAAACACTAGTTTCTTCCATTTCTTTCCCATAACTTTTTTACCCAATGCTTGTGTTTAATATCCTACATTTGCTCCAGGGTAAGTAAATGCATCGATTTGCAAAGGCTTATTATAACCAGAGCATCTGGAGCTGTATGAAGAAAAGGGTTCAAAGTTCTAAAATCAGAGAGTCAAAATCACAACAAAAATGCGATATCTTGTGTGGGGTTTGGAATGCTTTCTTTGTCATCTGTAGGCTAAGTTTTTTTTTGTTTGTTTGTTTTATGAGTAGATTCTTAGTGGAGTTGAAAAGAGATACTTGAACACAGATCTCTCTCTTCATATCTAAATGATACACTAGGCATATACTAACAGAAATGCTTTGTCCTGGAACCAATGCCTTGCTGTTACTCTTCTTATTCTTGAGTTTATAATCTGTTGAATAGTGATACCTTGAAAAGAACTGTTAGAAAATTCATGAGAGGCTGCGTGAGCATAGAGAGCTTTAACGTAAAGCTAGGTATTATTTGGGCCCTGATCCTGCAAGCATCTATCTGCAAGATGAACTAAGGAGTGTACACAAGACTGGGTTGAATGGCTCTGGATTTTTATGTAGTGTCTGATTTTTCAGGAGTTTGCAGCTTTCAATCCCCAGCTCTGAAAGCTGGCAAAAGAATAGTCAGGTGCATTGTCAGCCCGGAAAGAATGTACAATATATATAGAAAGAGATAATAAAGATTTATCCTAATGACGTCTGAGCACCATAGACTGTCGTAGAAGAATAATGAAAAGGCTATTTTCAAATCAGCAAGATATCTGGGTTTAGTAAACAGATCTTTTGTCTAATCACTGCTGTTAATCACTCATCTGCCTGAGTAATCATATGTAGTGAAGAGAACTTTATTATCCTCTGATCCAGTAAGGGGAAAAAACAACAAATGAACCAACAAACCTCAACTGTTCAGGAAAGATACTTCCAAGGGACTATAATGAAAAAATAGTAAGCATTTTCTTGAGTCATATTCTCAAAATGAAACTGAACCAATGCTCATGTTTTGAAGATATTCTAATTATCAAGTTCCAAAATATAATAATGGATATATGTGGCAAAACTTTAAAATCTGGGTATTTCTACACTTGACCTGTTTGACGATACTTTATTTCTACATCTGTATCACTATTTGACTACAGTTGAAGGAGTTTGGTAGAATAGGGACTTCTGAATGCATTTCTCAAATCCTCAAAAGTTTGCTTTGCCTCCTAATTCATTATGACACTACCATTAAAAATAAGACATTAGTTTTCTCATATTGCTTTGCTTTCTGTAGGAGGGTTAGATGACCTACTCATACTCAGTCCACATATTTTGAATAAGACCTGTGAAGTTATCCCATAATGTAATATTTCTTGTTAACATCAATTTGGATTCTATCAAAATGAACATGAAAAGATCTTACACTCTCTTTCTTGTTTGGAATATTTATATTTTTCACTGACGTACCCACTCCTGGTTAATCTACCCTACCTCATCACTGATCTGGCACTTTTGAGAGTAATTTCCAAGCAAATTACCTCTCTTTCTGTAGAATTACCAACATGCATCCTTGGAGACAAATGGGACTGGCAGACTGTAGGTGGTGAGCAGCAGACTCACGGACCTGCTGGTACTACACATCTACAGAGAGCTGAGAGCACTCTGCATGCAGTTATGATTGATGCTGGTACAACCTTGGTAAACATGCTCCATAGGTAGACAGCTTCAATAAATGTGTTTTAGAAACACAGCCCCTGCTAGGCAGCACAGGGTCTTTTAAACAAGGAAAAAATCAATATTTCACATAACTTTCTGCTGTAAATTGCAGGTTCTCATTAACCTTTTCAGTTCCATTGTGACTGAAAAAGGACTAATTTAGCAATGAAATGTCAATTCAGTCTAAAATGAATCTGTTGCTGAAACCTAATTTAAGAACTCTGGGTCTCACCTTATCAAAGCATCTTCATTTAAATGCATACTTTGACTTTTGTCGCTACATCAGTATAATTTGAAAAACAAGCTTTCAGCTGCAATGTGAAGGGGTGGTGGAAAGTGTCTAGTGCGAGCAAGAGGGGAAAGAAAGGGCAAGGCTAGCTTTTCTGTTGAATTTTACCCTGGTATGATTTTACTACAACTTTAATCTAACTCTTTCGTTAATTATTCATCAAATAATGCAATACATATTTTAGTGTCTTTCAAGCAGAAATCTAGATTTAAAAATCACATTGAACCTGATATTCTTAATAATTATAAGTGCTTTCATCTGTGACACTTGAAAATGCTGATTTATTTAGAAGTTACTGTTCAGAATTTATGTAGAACTGGGAACATCTAATAATAAGCTGGTGGTTGGTAAATGAGCACTACTGTCCCAGTGACAAAGCCAATGGATTAAGCTTGATAAAATAAATTAAAAAAAAAATTAAGTTCAGCAATTCCTCTGCTGCCAACATCCACTCCTGAATGTGTTCCTACTGAGTTTGTTATTACAAAGTGTGGCAGATGTTGCTATACTGATTGCAAATTTCTTATATTTATACCCCTAAAAATGTACAACTTCAGGTCAGTAAAATAGGGTCTCATCTGAGCCAGGTTTCTAAGCATGTGCTTAACCTCAAACTGACTTATAGCACTGAAAATGATTCTGATATAAATAGTAAATAGAAGCGGTGAGGCACCTGGGTGAACTGGGGCCTTGGAAGGAGCTAGAATTCAGCACAACACGCAGCATCCATGTTAAAGTTTCTTGTGTGATCCTGACTGGGTGGTACATCTTCTGTGTACCTCCTCCACAGGAGCCTGATTCTGCCTATAAAGATGTACCAGCGAGTGATTAGACACATAAAGGAAGCAAAACCAATCAGTAACCTCTATATAATTGCCAGTATTTGAAGTCTGTGGATGGAGGAGCATCATTAGAGCTGGTAACATAGAGGCAACACAGCTACAGGGATTTAGGGAAAATGTATTGTACTTTGGTATATGTACACTTTCCTTTAGTCCTACATGAAGCTAGTGCATAGCATTTCTGTCTGTGATATATCCATGATATATCTATGATATATCCTCAGTTCTCTCTTTTGCCAAGAGAAAACTTCTTTTCCTGAAAAAATTAGTAGCTGCTATCATGTTAGGACCTCTAAAAAATATCACAATTCAAAATGCCTAGGTTATAAACAGTGTCTCACGTGTAATTGTAGTTTTCTTAGTTTTTTACCTCACTCTCTGTTAATTTTTTCAATTCTACTTTTCCTTACCCTTACATTAATAATGAGGCTCTTTCCTAGGATTAAAAACTAAATGTTTGACCTTTGTTTTCATTTCAAACTAGATTGTATATTTGACTTATAAAGCCACATTTTTGATTCTATAAATATTTTTCATTCAAAAACATGAAATCCTTTGTCACAGTTTATTACTCCCTTAACAGGACAGTGGAGCATATTAAAATAAAGTACCTATGTAAAAAGTTTTGTAGTCTGGTGAATAGCAAACTCTCCTGCTATGATAAAATTTCTCATGCCTTAGTACAAGTACGGCAAAGAAACTGATATTTCACCTCCTGGGTTACCACTGTCACACTAGGTGATTATACAGAGGCTGCCAATATCTCCAGAGCCTTTTAAAAATAAAACTGTCCAACTGCTAGACACACAATGAGCTCTCACCATCAGCTTTTAGTTTTTAATGTATTCCTAAGTGCAACCCAAGAATATCTCTAGAAAAGAGACAGAATTTCAGATACAAACATGCCTTTGTCTTTTTCCTGTTTCTGGTTCCATATCCAACATTTAAAAAAAACCAGAAAGAGGATCCTGAATGTTTATGGGCAAGGTCTTCAGGATTTTAGGATGAGTAAAGGAAGTAGAAGAGTAGAAGAGTAAAGGATTTTCTGTACCTTTATGCATTCATTTATAATTATAGATTGCCATGTTTTAAGTTTACTTCTTCTGTATAACTTATCCTTAAAACCATATATGATTATGGATAATATAAAATAGGCCAGGATGGGACAGGATGCATGGAGTTTAGAATAAACTTATAAAATAAATAAACCATGTAATGCATATTGGACTTATATATTAAAAATTAACATAAAAAGTATTAAATCTAAAAGCTGAAGGAAATCTTATGCCATAAATGTTATAGAAATATAATTATATGGAGCCAGGGATATCAATTTCATTGAAAAAAACTTTTCTCAGGTAAGTCCTTCAAGTTCTCATGATCTTCTTCTGTTTCTCCTCCCAGATATAATAGATTTGCCTTCCATTATTAATTCAGGGCGAATGCATTATTAGAGGATTGTCTGAGGTTAATACTTCTCTTATTTAAAGACTTACCCTCTGTTTCATTCCTCACACTCTCTTCACAGCTAAATGAGGAGGTACGTGATAGTACCAGCCAATCATTCAACATGCCAAAAATGAATACTATAATTTTTTATGATTTATAATATTTCATTTAACATAATAAAATATTAATTTTCACACATGCTATTAAGTTTTCTAGCACTATTGCATTCACAAGTCTCATAGACTATACATATTCTGCTAAAAGCAACAAGCCTTGAACTATGATCCTAAGACCAAGTGGCATCACCCACAATATACAATACTTAGTCTCCACTGAACCCTGTGTAATGTCCTTCTGTCACTAAAAAAGTATTAATTTGTGTGTGTGACATTCAAAATGCACGAAATAAGACAGTGTCTGTGTTGCGGCTCCTCATATGGTTGGATTTGATGATCCTGGGGGTTCTTTTCCAACCTTGTGATTCTGTGATAATAGCATTTTTGTAGCAGTAAACAAGTTAAATGAATCGTATGTACCTGAAGTAAGGATAGACAGTTCAAGTACTCAATTGAAATGGCATAGGGTTATGTTTTTGTGGATTTTCTTACTCATGTAGGAGTTTATGTAGCTCTCTAGACTCCAGTGGAATTGTCTTCACTTACAAATAGGTGTAAGTTTTTATTTTATTTTACCTTATCTTCCCACAGGCACACATAGGTAACTAGAATTACTGCTAATTGAATATAACTGCACATAACAAGAAAGAAGGCTGCTGAAATGAGATTTTAGGCTGCAGGTATGCTGAAAATTCAAAGTCATATCTTTAAGCTGTTCTTTACATATTTGAAGGAGTTGTGCACTTAATTCATGTCATGAATAATCCAGTAAAGCTAACATTATTATTCTTGCTTGCTTGTACATAAAGAGAACATTAAATATAAGTTCTGAAATACTTTGTTTTAGTCATTATGAGGAAGAATAGATGAATAGCTGGAAAATATATAAAGCAGAACACAGTATGATATTTTTGTGTGTACAGGATTTCTCCCCAGAATGATAGGGAGTTACAGCATTTGCAAACTCAGAATTATCTTGGCATTATGAATGTGGGAATTTGACTCTGTAGTAAGGCACTTCATCACAAATCTAAATCTAGAACATTTTCATGCTTGGGGGTTTTTTTATTTATTTTAACTCCTAAACACAAAAATTCCTCCTAGAGAGACCTCTAAAAAGGACTCTCAGGACACTGGAAGAGGAGCCATAGCATTAGATTTTAACAGTTTTGAACTATTGGGATTTTGATGCATGGTCTGAGGTAGCATTGCTAACCCTAACTACAATATAAGCACGCATATCAACTGAGATGTGAACTTCTATTTAAAAGAAAGGAAATTTAAATAAGTGCTATCACCATCACGTATTTTCATTCTGCACTCTTAGACATAGGAGAATTTTTTTGTTCTTAAATATTTGTTACCAATGTATTTTGAACAATCACAGGTTTTCAAAGGTGCAGTATAGGGTGCAGGAAAACGTTTGTGAGAAGTAAAACCCACAGGTATTTGTTCCAAAAAAATGTAGCTGGGTAAGTACTGTTGTCAGAGCAAAGATGGGTCATGAGAAAATCGATGCATTTATCACCAAGGGAAGATTGTCTCCAAGCCACATGGTCATTTAACAGGTTGTGACTTGCCAGAAAACCCAAGTCTCTGGTGTTGTTGCCTAACACAAAGTAAACTGGATGAAGAACGTTGAAAAAAAGTTGGTAACATCCTATGTCTCATCTCTTATGAGTAGAATGACATTTAACCCACCTGAACAGCTAAATGCAGTGCTCACAGTTGCTTTATCAATCACCATAATCTATGAAAAATGAGACAGAAAAATAACAAAAATGACATTTAAAACACAAGAAGAAAACTAGTTGTGTTTGTGTTATTTATTTCTAACCTTTCCCATTCTCTTGCAAGGCAAGGAGGAAGGGAGGTGAGTAACAAGGAGAAAAGGACAAAGGAAAAAAAGCAAATTTCTCTTCTGGAAATTTATTGCAAGCTTTAAATCTACACAGCTGTATTTGACTGAGCCACTATGGAGTGCAACTGTCTGGTGAACTGGTGAGTAGCTGGGGTTTAGATTTTGTTTTGGGGTGTTGTTGTTTTTGTTAATATATCTATTTTTTTAAAAGTAGATATATATGACCATACATAGTAATAATAAAATTAAGTCTGTCTTGGGCCTTAAAGACTGGATAATGCAAAATAATATTGTGAGACGTATCTTTAATATTCCATTGGATCACACAAGCAACTGGCACTAGAATGTTTCGTATAACTCCAAGTCTTGATAAAAAATATCTTACAGTTATTACTTTTATTTGTGGTTATTAGAATAGTATAAAAATTTTCAGCAGCTTTTTTTTATAAAAGAAACTTCTGACACAGGAAAAGGAGAGAGAGCTCATAGTAACCAAGAAGTCAAAGATAATCACAGCTGAATAAAGTGGAGGGATGCTTGCTTTTCCTCTACATCATGAAAAGGACTAGAAGTCATACCAAGCAGTAATGCTAACAGTGAAAGGCTACATCCCACTTAACTTTTGTCTTTCCATTCATAATATACCTGCTTTTTGGAAGTACTAAATATTTCTTAATCAATCTCCATAATTTCAGATATTTATTGGGAAGATCGGGTAGTGTACTAATATCGCTACAGTTTTGTGAATTGAAACTAAAAAAAAAAAAATAGAAAATAGATAAACTGTCAAAAAACAAAACCCCAAAATAAAACCAACAGCCCCCTCCCCCTAATCATGTTCCAGAAAAGGAGATAAAAAAATTTCAAAGACATTATGCGTATGATCACCAAAGTTCAATTCAGGATCAATAGAAAAATAAATATTTCTAACTGAATTAATTATTAGAAAATTTATAAAAAGAATGTGAATAGATAAACAATACATTTCACTCTGGGGTCAGCGAGGCTTAACAGAAGCTCATCCACAGAAAATAAACAATACATAACAGATGATAGATATATTAGTCAGTAATTAAATACCCCATCAGAGAGTCCTTATGTCGTCTCCAGACCTCCTGGATAGTTGTAATAAAATCCATTATCCACATATTTCTTTCTTTCCCTTTCTTCTTTCCCTACGCGCCCTTTTCAGGTTTCCATCATTAGTGTTTCTCTTCTCAAAGACAAATCTGTAGTGTTACTAGCTGTCAGCTTTTCCTTTCTCACTAAACTTATATTTGGCCTTCCAAGTGCATTCTATGTCCACTGTCAAGAGTTCATACATGTGCGTTTGTTCATGACTAGAATGATATAATTAAATGTAGGCAGGTTTCCTCTTATATTTATTGCAATTAACTATTTTAATAAGTAATTATTCAATAATGATATCTCTTCTGATTCATACCTACGTTTGCTGTGGGGGCTATTGTAGTTCATTTTTATTCTATTTCTGATGGTTTCTCTTTCAAGAGTTCCAAATGGATATTATTAAGGAATTGTTTGTGTGTCTGGTATGCTTATAATTTTTTACTGCTTTTGGAGAAGCAGATGGAGATTAGCTAATTCTATAAAGCTACAATTGTAGTTAAGTTGACATGAACTATATATATCACTATTTAAAATCATATGTTTGAGCTGTCCTCTCTTCCTAAATATTGCAACAGCCAGAATTTTCACAGACTATACTGTGTAGTTGATCATTTAGTCTTCTTAATACTAATCAATAAATGGCCTTTCAGTGTTGCTTTTCTGGTGTTTATTTCTTATTCAGGCTAATAATCAACTATTCATACAAATTTTAGTTTTTATCTGTAGCATTGCCCTTGTAAAAACTGAATTTACCATCACCTAGTATTAATAATAATTTCCCCTTCACAGTTTTTACTCGGTATAGCACAGATTTTGGTAAATATGTCCATTACATGTATTCACTGATAATTTCAATATACTATGACTTGATTTTCCTAAAAATGTCTTGATTATCTTCTGACTAATTAAACATAGTTCCAAGATTCTTATTTTATTTGAATATATTTCTTTATATATTTATTCACTTATTATTTTAAAGCACATCTTGGAAAACTCTTGGACTGTATGTAATACTCATTTTGAAAACAAATATTTTAAAGATACCTACTGTGTTTTGTTATTACTCGTAGTCAGAAGCAAAATCTTTGATATAAGAACAGCATTAAGTTGTGCTTTTAGAGATAAAATAATTTCTGGATTTGTAACGGTGATGACTGGGAAAGTGAGTTTCTGTGTGAGCTCCCTTATGCTTGGTGTCCTGCTACAAGGCCTTCTGCTTTCCAATTGTCATTTAATATAAATGGAATTGATACAATGGTCTCTGGGGCTGCAGAGCATGGAGAATAACAAGAGGCACAGTTTAAATTGCATAAGGATTAAGGCAGTAATTGCATCTCACATTACATCCTTCGACTTCTCTGAAACATGCACATGCCTCACTTATCCTCACTTTACTAATTATTCACCTATGACATTTCCTTCTCTCTTTTCAGTTCCTTCTATTTTGGACTCTCAGATTTTCCCAAATATAAGAGGAACCTTTTGCATTCCTTTTCTGCCTGAAATGACACTGCACTGGATATTATTCTAAGGAGGTTCAGTCCAGACTTTTCCTTTTATGAACAAATATTCCTAAATACTGGAAAGATTTTGGAATTAAGAAAATAAATAAATGAATGAAAATCTGATGCTCATTTTTTCTTACTTGTATTTTTTATGTAGATCAAATTGAAAAGAGCTAAAGAAGAGGAACCAGAAGTGTGAGATCACATGTACCTCAGTTCAACCCTGAAGTTCTCTGCATAAACTAGAGGATCCCTGTTCCTCACTGTTGTAACTGTAGGACCTAGCACTTTCTCTTGGCTATTTGCATAATCTACTGAGCCTTTCTCTCCCAAACATTCTTCTCCAGAAGATCCATCTCACCTGTTGTCCATAAAATAAAACAACATTGTCTTGGAAAATACAATTTGGTATTTTTGGACTTGACAATTATAGTAAAGTAAGCTTAAATTAAAAGGGGAAGTTCTTTAGCTGAATCCTGCAACAAATTTCCTGCAATAAAATCCTCTAAGTTTGCTGAGGGTTGCTAGGGAAAGCAGTAATGTGACACGAAAACCAGCAAAACATAACACTAATAAATGCAGAATGAAGTACAAAGCTATGTTGGCAGGGAAATAGACAAAGGGTTCATTTTTCAAAATGCACAAGGAATAAGCAGGCTCATTCAGATATAACATCAGACTCTTGGATCTTAATCCTCTGGCAAGTTACTGAGGTTAAAACAGTCAAATCTAGTCAGCAGTCCTGAAGATAAACTGAAATGACAAATTAGGCTTTTTTTTCTTTAGACTCCTGTGATACCATTAATCATGTAACTGATGTAACTGGCTTACTCATGATCCTTTCTTTGATGTTCACAATGCACATTCACTGGGAGAATTGTAAGGAATAAAGATAATTTTCCTTTAGTTTTGGAAGGTGTACTATTTTAATGTAAAAATATATTAGTGATAGAGTACGAATAATACTGAAAAATACAGTCTTTGTTTCCTTCCTAGGTCGAGGATTAGTTTAAGCATATCATTTGGGGATTCTTTAAGAGGAGAAAGTATTTCAGCAAAATCATAAAAAGAGAGAATAACAATGTTACTAGAAATTTCCATACCGTGAAGGAGGGGAGGGACTAAATGTAAGAATATTGCATCATTTATTTCTTTAGTAATAAAAACACTGAAGTATAAAACCAAAGTTCACAATATATTGCATATTCTTCAATGAAAATTGGCTAAAATGATTCAGTGATTGAATCTCACTGATTCTGTAAAATGACACAAGGACATTGTTTAGTAAAGCCAAATGGAAAATTCAGAACATATTTCTCTTGCCCAAGTCATAGAATACAAACTAGGATATTGAGTACAAGTGATTTGCTTAATATCTATGATACAAAAGGGGGCTCTAAGTCAGTCTCATCATTCTCTTTCAGTATCCCAAGCTGATTACAGAAAGGAAATGTACACAGTTGCTATCCAATGAATGATTCTGATTCTCCATATCTGTGGTAAATATTGTGAATTATTCATAAAAAAAAAAAAAGCTTCATCAGAAGGGGAAAAGAGAGAAGATGGATTATTATTTACAACATTTCACCTATGTATTTTCAAAAGAGGAAAAGTAATTCCAGGTTTGAGTTTTTCAATATTTATGTAGTCAAGCCCATAGTTACATTTATGCATGTATATTCTCAGAGACTCAGTTTACAATGTGATGCACACTGTGATCCAACATAATTTAGTGTGTCTCAAAAGAATGCATGATTTACTAGACCTAATGAATGCAGTAGCTCAAGCTTTCTTCCATCTGGACTTTTGTTATTCTGCAGTACATTTGAGAACAATTTGGGATTTCACTCTGCTACCACATGATATTTCATGTAATTTCTAAAGAGATTTTTCATTTTGAAGAACCCTTGATTAATGTCTTTGTTCACCCAATTCCTTCTGCTGGCTCTTAATTGCTTCCCGTTTTAACATTTTTAATGAATTTAGAGCCAAAGTCTATTAAAAAATAAATCTATAATTCCACAGTAAAAGTTGTCAGATTTAGGGTTTTTCTAATCCCTTTAGCTGCTGAATTCCCAGGATTCCTGGTTGACAGCAAGTTTTTGGTCTAATTTCCTGTGAGAAAATAAAAATTTCCCTCATTACGTCTAGCTAGGACCTTGTGTAAAGTGATAATAAAATATTGCACTGCTTATAGAACATTTCACACATTCAAAGCTTTAGGGAGATAGTAACTAATTAAATGATTTGGACATCCTTGTTGTAAATGCTGCTCACAGAGCATGCTCATTTCTGTCAGGATTGATCTTCCAGTGCTAATACCAAAATGACATTTACTGCAGCTTGACAGAGCGTTTATCAATATTGAAATAGTTGAGAAAGGCTTCAAGCTGCCAAACTAAGGGACAATTTGAGAAATGAAATGCAAATCTCAAGGACTTTTATCTAGAAATTCTACATTTGTCTAGTCACATTCACAATTACACAGGATATAACAATCTTCTATGGGTTTCTTATATATTATGGTAACAATAGGTAGCAGGAAATAGCATATCAAGCATTGACTTAAAATCCTGAATGTAATCTTTATTTCTTTTTTTATTTTTTTTCCCCAATAAGCATCTGCCTCAGAACAAACTTTAGCCAAACAGACAGTATATTTCACAGGTTTGTTGGAAATTTACAGCACTGCTGAGAGTGGCTGAAGTGAGATTGTTTACCTTTTCATGAAAATTATATTTCTGTTAACTGTCTTTTTTTTTTTTTATGTTTTCCTTTGCCCTCATTTTTATCCCAGAGCTCTGGGAAGACTGTTTCCTAAGAGTTCATTTCTTTTACTAGTCTTCTTTAGGTGCTGTGTCTGCACCTTCTCCAAACTGTTTCTGGGCTTGGCAGGTATAACTGAGCCACAAAGGTACTGAGTTTCTTGGCTGATGGGAGCAATAAAACAGCTGAGTAGCTGCATTTAGCATAGCATCATGGGAAAAGAGGGAAAAAAGAAATTTTATTTATCGTCTGCCTTGGGATACTTCAGAAGGCATAGAACACAGCATGTGATCCAGGCAGGTAGTTTCAAAATAGAGACAGAAATCAGCAGTAAGAGACCATTAAACTTCAGATCATCTCTCTGATAATACACCCTTTGCTAACTCTTCAGACCTGAGAGTCTAAATATAACTGATTGCACAAAATAGTTGAGAAGCAGGTAGTGAGGATGCTAATAGGATTGACTACACTAATGGCTTAATGTTTATCACCTGTTAGGCTGGTATCTATTGCACCTAAGTGTAATTAATCACATTGCAAATAAAAGGAAGACTAAAATCTTGACACATGAAACAAGTAGGTTGTCCTGTTTAGGGCTAAAATCAATTATTCAATTCTAGGAATAAAGAACATATGGCTGCTAGTTTGGAGTTCTAGCCAAATACCTGACTGAAGAATCAAAGCAGCATTGTGGAATACAGGGGATGTAAATACTGATTGTAAAAAAGAATCATGAAGTACTTCAGCAATAATATTTTGAGATACCTTAAGAAGGCTTGTTTCTATTTGGGCTTCAAGTATCAAAAATTGATGTAATTACAAGTGTCTTTCAGAACTGAGACTTCTGTTTGGAAGGACCTGGATGTGAGTGCCACATTGGCATGTGATGCTATTGCCATTAAACATTTGGATCAATATATATATGAAATATTGGCAAAAGTAATAGAGATGTAAAGCATAGAAGCTACACTACTTCATGCTTTCACATTGGAAAAAGAAAAGAAGACAAAAAATAATACACAAAAATGTATAAAACAATGTTAAAATAGCAAAGTGAAGCACATAATATGATTACAATTTATTATTTTATGCTTTTGTTGCTATGTGTAAAAATACATAAATTATTACATGAAGTCATTGCATTTTATCATTACCAGCAAATGCTCAGTATGGAAAATGACAACCTTGACTAACAGAGCTGACAAATTTGTAAGTGTATGTAAGAGCACTATTGAGGAAAACTTTGGACGGCATAACTATTAACATAATTATATTAACCACAGCAGATCCACCTAGAACAACCTAATAAATATAGTACTATTGTTTTCTGACAAATTCTGCCTCTACACTAACAAATATAAGTGCCTTATGTTTTAAACAGTCAATCTAATTCCAAGGTGACTTTTCAAAAAAAAAAAAAGTATAATACTTAATATGAATAATGGTGGCTAAACTGACTTTTTAGTGAAATGAATGACTCCTAGCTGAAATGCAAATTTAAAATATCATTTTAAGACATCTAAAAATAGATGAACTGCTGTTTCAAAAGAACATGACTTCTAAAGTTTCAAAACACATCCCTTTTTATGGTTTTATGATGTGAGCATGGAAGTAGTGAATTCCCTGACATTGGACACTTTTAAAATTTGCCTGGACAGGATGCTGGGTCACCTTGTCTAGACCATGTACTTTCCAAGAAAGGTTGGACCAGATGATCCTTGATGTCTCTTCCAACTTTGGCCTTTATGATTCTATGCCTGACTTTATCCAAAACTACTTTTTACTGTGATTTAAAATAATTTTCCTTTATAAAACAATGTTTTGGTTATTAACCAGAGGGATGATCCTGAAAAGGCAAATGTAATCATAGAGACCCAAGAAAAAAAGAGAATAGATGTGTTCTGATTCTTTTGCTGGTATAGTTATGCTATTCTCAGACTAATGAACTATACTTTAAAATAGAAAAACTACAGTGTATTTGAATTGAAATGACATAGCTGTTTCAGCAGGCATTGAAATGCTGGCTCAGAATTTCTGTAGAAATAAAACTGTAGTTAAGAAAGCCAGCGGAGAAACTCTATAAGAAATATTCATGACTTTATTTGCAGAAATGTTGCCTGATGTTAGGAAAATACATGGAAATGGTATTTTTAGGTCACAGACAATTAAGGTCAGACATACCAGTACTGCAAGCCAGTTCAAGAACCTCTCTCTTTTATGTCAAAAGTTAGCAGACCTTATTAACAGCTAGATAATTTTAACAAGATCCCACACACTGTTTGAAGATTTGGGAAAAAAGCAGCATTATTACAGATGACTCTCCAATCTCCTCATTCATATTCACATTGCTGAACAAATACTGAATATTAGCATGAGTAATAGTTATCATTTTTTTTATTTCTTAGGTGATTCATATGATTCTCACCTTCAAGCAGGACATAAATCTAGAAATATTACCTTTCCTATAAGTATGCAAGCAGGTGCCATTAATTCTTGTTTAAAGGCTTCCATAGAAAGGAAATACCAGGAATTTAGCTCAGTGAAAAACAAACAAACAAATAAAATTTATTTTTTGCAGATCTCCGAATGGATCTTTGAGAACACTACAAGCGAGTCAGTGGCACAGGTCACCTTGTCATTATTCAAACACAATAAATTAATTTTTAAATGTGAGATCTCTTAATTTATAACGTAGCAATTCAGCAGCAGGGATTCAGTCACAGACTGCATCATAGAAGTAACTAACCTTGTATTATAAGTCATCACAGTCTGATTTTGTAGATGTAAGTCATAAAGACCAAACTGTCCAACCTACTTTGCACACAGAGACTGGGCTTTGCCTGTCGTTACAACTCGACCTCATGAAACACGTCTAATCCTGGCCCTTGCCACACGTACCCTCTCAAAAGGCTTCAGCATTTCCCTCCCTCCCTTCAAGGAATGGTTGCAGCCAACTGTGAGACCAAGACATCTGAGATGTCTTGTATGTCCAGATGGCTTGCCAGTCAGGCAGCTGAAGTACTCAGCACATATTACGCTTCTTTTCCCTTCCCCATTTCTTTTACCCAGTCCTACTGTAAAATAAAGCATGAACAAATAATAAGAGAAAGAAAAAATACAACCAACCAAAACCCAACCCCTCCCCAAAACTTTGACAATATCTCCTTTTTTTTCCAAAAAGCCAACTCAGACCCAAAGCTGATAAAATGTAAATAATTACACAAAAATTAACTTAGTGTTAATTTAGCTGTCTCTGTTATGGATATTCCATCCTTACACAGTTCCCTGTCAGCATTAAGATCACCAGAAATGACATAATACAAAAAAAAATCAAAGGCAGCAAGCTGATTTAGACATTCTTGGATATACTGAGATGTAGAATTAAGGTGACAATATCAAGAGTAACATGCTGTAGTTACAGTGGCAGTGTTTAATATGGCTGTATTGTTTACTTAGCAGGAATATGTCTATCATTTAAGGAAATGTAGCCTTAAGGAAAAGTATCTTTCAGAATCATACACTTTGTTAAAAGCTATATCCATGAAAGATTGTATTGAATAAAGCAAATTCAGTAATACACAGCTCTGGGGGAAAAAATCCAAATTTTAAAAAGAAATTATATATTGTCATAATTCATTCTTATTGAATTTTCAAAATATATTAATAAAGCCTAGGTGGTTTCCAAATACTGATAAAGAGCTGCAGTATCATAGTATCACTGTATTAATCCTAGTTTTTCATAAATGTTACAGAAATCAGTAAAATTTTAGGAATAAAGGAAATATCACAGACATTCTTATTATTGATATATTAATGTGATCTCCACTAGAAATGTACCTGCTGTGTCAGAGATGTTTCTGTTTACATTATGAATAGCATTCTTGCTCCCTGGGGTTACATTAGCGTTAGATTTGTTTATATTTCCCTGTGTCATTTGAATGCAAGGATTAAATCAACTATTGAGCTATTTCACAAAAAGAAAATATATTTTTCAACTCTGAAAGAAGTGAACAGTAAGGAAAAATATCTGGGAGAAACAGCGTTTATGAGAGGATCTACGTTTGTCACAGGGTATTCCCAAGATAAAAAAAAATCCAACTTCAAACACCTTCACAGCAAAGAGCTGCCCCATCAAAGAATGTTAATCACGACATAACCTGAAAACAGTCAAACAGCCTCTGGCCTGTGGGTTGTAGGGACATCTGGAATACCAGCAGCACATTTTGCAGTCAGTGATACTGAAGTTAGGAGCAAATAGCATCGTGTCTTGTTCCAAGCACCAGTGGTACAGGTGCAAGGTGCAGTTCAGGATTATTATTACGGGTTATGAACATCAGACACAGCCTTGTGACAAATACTGAGGTGGGTTGGTCAGGTCATATAGTGGCATTCGTACAGTAGTTACATCTCAGGATAAAGTTTTAATGGCAAGATAAAGCTGAATGATAGTTTTAGTCCGATGGTCTATAAGGTCAGCCAACCCACAGCTGCCTCCTGGCTGGCCCCGTTGCACCTTCCCAAGATCGACCCCAGTTAAAAATGGAGCATCTGTCTTTTCCTGTCCCAGGAACCGCAGGTGTCAATAACAAATCTGTATGTTAGATTTTAAAGTGAAAGGACACTTAGATAAATTAATTAGTTCCTGCCTCTTATTTAATTAACTGTTCCTAATTTTGAAGCAGAATGGCCCATTCGTGAGAGATAGCATAGGTTCAACTGTATAAAAAATTTTTGGTCTCATTAGCTATATACGACCTCATTCCTCTTTACAAATACCTGAAAGGAGGTTGTGGAGAGGAGGGAGCTGGGCTCTTCTCCCAAGGGACAGGGGACAGGACGAGAGGGAATGGCCTCAAGCTCCGCCAGGGGAGGTTTAGGCTGAACATTAGGAGAAAATTTATCACAGAAAGGGTCATTGGGCACTGGGAGAGGCTGCCCAGGGAGGGGGTTGAGTCACCTTCCCTGGAGGGGTTTAAGGGACAGGTGGATGAGGTGCTGAGGGACATGGGTTAGTGATTGATGGGAATGGTTGGACTCGATGATCCAGTGGGTCTCTTCCAACCTGGTTATTCTATGATTCTATGATTGAGTAATTCTGCACTCACCGTAGGACAGGAGTAGTGATTAGATGCAAATAGTTCTCTCTTCTCCACCCCTTCATCAGCCTGCTCCCCAAAGGAAAATTACAAAGCTTGAGAAAACTTTGCTGATGTTACACATCATAATTCCTATGACTCTTTCCTAAAATAATGGGCTGCATGCTGCAGTGAAGAAAGATTTTTATAAACTATGACAAAAGGAAAAGTGGTTTGTTTTTCTAAGATCATGCAAGCTCTTCATGCTCCATGACAAGGGCCATCTCTGACCATAGGCTGTTCACAACTGCAGTCAACGCAGTACAGTGACTGAGCAAATAAGCCTGTTAAATTGGCTTTACTAGGTACCCTGGCTCTGTGTTTTCCAGGCCAGAACAAGTATGAGGCTTGCTGGATTAACAAAGCTTACTCACAACTATCAAAAAAAAACCCAGACCAAAACTGTACCTGACCACTTTTTATTATTGTTATTGCAAATGTGGTTAACCCCTTGGCATCGATGGAGCTGGCTACAAAGATATGATAGTGCAATTAATTTTCTCAAGAATGGAAGTTTGGTGTTATTCAGCATAGGGTACCACATCTATAAAGTAACACTAATTCATTGATTTCCACCCCTTCCACACAAGCTGTATAATATGTATTTAGCTCATAAATAGCCATAGGACTTGCATCCCTCACCGGATACATGCACCACAAATTGTCATGTTGTAGTTTTTGATCTTAATAGCAACACACTAATTTCTAATCGCTCCAAAAAAGAAGATAAAAATCTGCAATTAAAATGTATTGCATTAAGAAAATAGAAAGGTCCATGGGTATCGTCTTGCAATGACCAGAAATTCATTAGGTAGAATCATTGGCTCAGTGTGAAAATGTCCAAATGGCCTCAGGATCATCCTTGTCAATGGAAGGAAATGGCATATTGGGATATGTTGCCTGCCTCAGATGTGGAAGCTCACTTTCCAGGAGTGCTGAACATCGCAGAAGTTATGCTTTTTTTGCTTTCTTAAAATCATGTCTGATGTGCTTCAGCAAGCCAAAGCCTAAGCAAACCACACCCGAGGCATCCCAACTAGCTGCCATCTCTGAAACAAGTAATTAACTTCAAAAACTATAAATAAGATTTTACTGTGGAAATGTAGTCTGATTACTAAACAATCTAAACCATATGAATTCCTTGAATGACTTTATCCTTGAAAATATTGTCTTGATTTTTAAAAATTCACATACTCTAGGCCTACTTATATCCAGTCCTGTGATCCTGTGATTCTTCTCTGAACGCTTCCCATCCATAGATATCATTTTGTAGCCACAGCTGACTATAGAGTCAGAGTTTGGGTTTTCTCTGGCCAAATGCAGTTATTTTCCACTAAACTAATAGTCGACACAATTTCTATAGCCATCAGAGAGAAGTAGGTTGATATTTACCTCAGGCTTGCCTGGATGTTTAAAATACATAATCTAAATCATACTCTAAAATCACTGCTTATCTCTATTGAATATTACAGTTATTTCTAGGGGCTTCTTTGGATGCTGATTTCTACAAAATAGGTTTTTAATTTTAGTTGAGGTAAAACACACACTTGGCTATACTTTGTGCCTTGCATTTTTCTTCTTTTAATTATAAAACTGATAAAGTTTTGCGAAAGCGTTGTTATTTTCTTCATGGTGACTTTGACTACATGAAGAAAAAGCTCAATAAGAGAAAGGAAGATGTGCTCTTGGGGAACAAATGAACAAAGCACAACACCAACACTGATGCCCCCCAAAAATAAACAAAACCCAGAACAGCAGCAGAAAACCTCACAAAAGCCACAAAAACCCCACAAACAAACAAACAAATAAATAAGCAAATAAGAAATCAAGCCTGACAGCAGGATGTAACCACTTCTTTCCAATGTACATGAGGCAATGATGAGGAAAGTACTAAAAGTCAGAGGAAAATTATCAGGCCAGATGGCTGGTGAAACAGTGACAAAATGACAGCCAAATGGGAATAAAAATGAGCAAGCGACTAAAGGAAGTGCATGCAAGACATTACAAATTAAATCAAAAAGAATCAGATAAAATAAAAAATACTTTTGGAGGATATAGAAGCCAGAAAAATTTGAACAGGGAAAGAGGCAAGAGAGGTGATGTAGCAACAGATGTTTCCCTGTGGCAATTTCATGAAAAGCCACATGAGTGGGGTGAAAAGCTGCTAAATTTACATCTTGCTCACATCATTGGTATGTGATTTTAAGGTTTGTTTTGTTAGGTTTTGTTTGTTTGTTTGTTTGTTTCGTTTTGGGAGTTCTTTTCACTTTTTTAAGATGGATCAAGAGCCCCGCGAGACAAAAACTCATGAAAACTTCTGTGCATACTAATGGTGGTAATAATCATAAAGGTATTCCACCCTCTACAATGACTCTTATTATAGACTTCAAAGTATCATATAAACATTAATTAACCCTTACATGTCTCTGTTACAGATATTCCTTCCTTATACAGTTCCCTCTCAGCATTAAGATCACCAGAAATGATATAATATGAAAATAACAAAGGCAGCAAGCTGATCACTATTAATATTAGCTTAAAATACTACAGTTTAGGAGGTGAATGCAATAATTTGCTCTTTAAAATTTAATCTATGAATGCCTGCCTTTTTAAGTAAGCTACTATGATTAGTTTACTGCTTTTTATATCACTGCAGAGTGTGTAATCACTGATTTTCTTTTTTCCACCAAGAAATTAGGTTTTACTCCAATACTAATTAAACTATCTGAAAAAAAAATATTAAAGCATCAGTCACTATTCACAGATTTGACTTCAACATTCAGACAATTTCTTTAAGAGATGTCTCAGGATGTGACTGCATATAGCAAGGAGGTATTCAGGTGTCATGTTCCCCCACCAAAGGGGCAAATTCAGCATTTCAGTGCAGAGCACGACCTGAATGTGCTCATGGAGGAGTCTTGTCGACAGTCGATTTGTAGGATACCACTGATTATTTAAGATACTTTCCAAACACAGCTTACTGAAATTGAGGAGTGTTTCTTAGGAAGTGGTTTAAAACTATTCACATTATTTCATCCTGCTCATTTTTGCAGTTAATTTTTTTTTTTTCAGATTAATCAAAGTACACCCTTCTTTGCACTTTTGAAATAAATTTCCAAATTATCCCTACTTTCTCTGCTTTCATTCCCAGTCTAGAGCAGTTTCGGAGCTCATGACCCAAACACCTTCTATATGAAATCAAGGAATGAAATACTTCAAAATCACCCCTAGTGCACTCCGTGTTCTATGTGCATTCCCCATATAGAAATGGAATAGAACTAGTCCCAAGGATGAGCTGGGAATGTGCATAATGAGGCTGCCAGGTCCTCTGCACCACTTCTACAAGTCACCCTGTTGGCTCTTGTCTCCTAGTTTGCTTTGCTACTGTGGGCAAAGCTGGAGACAAGCTAGTTTAATTCTGTCTTTGATTCAGTCATACTACACTAGAATGTATTTTGTTGAAGCTATAAGTCTACAACATATCAAAAATATAATTATAAATTCAATTATTCCAAAATTAAATCAGTAGACAAAATCTCACAGCTTACAGCTATTACAGAGAACACTTGTTCCATGTCTTAGAGGGGAAAAAATGGGTTTTGATCTAAGAATGTTTGTTTTGATTTTCCGGTTGCATAGGTATGTTAGAGGCGTGGATTCCAATATGATTCTTACATCATTTAGGGCCACAAAATAGAAATATCCCATTTCTAGGAGCAAGCTGGTCATAATTCTTACTGTTAGGTTTATAATATCTAAAATTGACAGTGCTATGTCTATCACAAATCCTTTCAGTTTAGTCATATTATTTAAAACATGATAATTCTTTGTATATTTCTTCAAAAAAAGAGGGATTCTGTCCATTTCAAGGTTGGAAGAAATTAGATCAAAATAAGTTGTTCTGGATTTTGCTAGGTTAGTCAGGTTTCTTCTAAGCAGTGGCACTTCTCAGTAGTTGTAGTGTTTTAGGTTCAATGTGAGAAGTGTTGATAACACCTGTTATATACAGTTACTTGATGATGTTTATATTAATCTGGGATAGAACTGATTTTCTTCTCAGCTACTGCTGTTTCTCTAGATTTTGGTATGAGAAGAATGCTGAAAAATTACTGATGCATTTACTGCCTGCTCCCTTGAGATGTGGTGCATGTATAAATCAGCATTCTCCTTCACCCCTTTTATGTTCCATACACAACTGGTTTTGAAAATATTAAATAATAATAAAGCTATACATGGGGTAACTGGAAATACTGCACAGGGCTACATCAAGAAGTTCTTTGGAGAATGATTTGTCAAAAGTAGAAAGAATTAGGGGAGAAATAACAGGAATACTCATCTAATGAGAAAAATTACAAAAATTAGACTGCATATTGCCTTTCAATAGCTGCCTAACTGAAACTGAAGAAACAATTTTAAAGTACAGATGTGTCCTGGGTAAAATGCTTAATATAAATCATATTGTATCTAGGGGACTGTTTTATATAAATGGAAAATTTAGCAAAGAAAGATAATCTGCCAAAAAGAAGCAGTTTTGCAGCTTAAATGACACCTTTTCGGGAGATATGTGAACAAATTGGATCAAACTGATTTTTGAAAGTGAAAGAAAGAAAATGTTTCTAGTGTTGGTCCTAGCCAGTAAGAGTAAATGAGAAGGGCTGGAAAGGAGCCAGAGGAGACTGATGACTGGCGAGCAGTAAGAATAGGAATGACTTCCCATGGAACAGAGCAATAGGAACTGGGAAGATCATAGTCCCCTCAGATCTTGGCAAATTTACATCTTCCAGAAAGTCAGCTGGATTTAACAGCATGGCAGCATCCTGCACGGCTGGGGGCAACAAAAAGAAATTTGGAGCTGGTGTTCCTCTCCTGCTGAGTTTTACATCTCCAGTTGAGAGGCAGCAGGCAGCCCCAGCAGAGCACCTTTATGTGTGCACTTGTTTCATGTCAAAATAGGGAATAAACTGTTGGAGTACTGCAGCAACAGAGAGAAAGCTGGAGGTTTTCTGAAAGAAGATCACCAGCTGCACACATAAAATGTTCTGCTGGGAAAACACAGGACTAACATTCCAAGGACTTTTATGGGGACACAGTAACAACGTAATGAGAAAAGAATGGGCAAAACAAATAGATAATGTGTCACCACAGTCATTACAGGAGAGTTCAGATGCTGCAAAAAATTCTGGGGAGATGGATGGAGGACATATCATCAGGGACAAATCTGAAGCCTAATGGTCTATAGGAAGCAGAAAGTTTATTTCTAAAATGGCATATTGTGAAATTAGAGACCTGTCAACTAAGTAGGAAAGAAAAGAAGAAAGCAGCCTAAAACATCATCCACCTGAGAGCAAAATGTAGCCCACGCTTTCTTCTGCCATGCACTAAAGCCAGAACTCAGGTATTGAAAAATAATGGAATTTCTTTTATTAAAGTTTATTACTTTTGTGTACTTATTTGTACTATTACGTATACTCTTAGTGATATTTTATTTCTATTTATTTAGGCATTTCTTAATCCAATATGTTTATAGATTCAGGGAGCACATACCAAGAAAGACTATTCCATCATGGGAGTGTTCAAGGCCAGGTTGGATGGGGCCTTGGGCAGCCTGATTAAGTGGAAGGTGCCCCAGCCCCTCGCAGAGGGGTTGGAACTAGATGATCTTTAAGGTCAGTTCCGACCCAGACTATTCTCTGATTCTGTGTTTCTATGATCATAACCAAAGAAATTAGAAACTCAGACACTGTATCCTTCCAAATCCAACGTTATCTTCTCTCTAATGCATTCTCCTTCTTGGAACTTCTGAAAAAAAATATTTCTACAGAAGTCTGAGGCTTAAGTGATAAAGAAGACATGTAACTACATGGTACATTCCACAAGACAGTTTCTTATTGCATTCAATTGATTTAAAGAGAAAAAAAGTTCATCCCATTTTAAGAAAGTAAAATTTTACAATAAAGTTAATGGACCTTCATTTGTTTCTTGCAATTTCATGAATGAAAACTCCAGACAAACACACAGAAAAATGTTAAGTTGGATGAAATTGTATCTTCCAGACTTGTGCCCCACCTTGCACATTCCCTGCTAGTGCTTTTAAGCATTTATCAGTTGTATCATCTCTTATGTAAAATATGGAAAACAACATCTGTGTTTATATATTAGATGAGATGTAGTCAGAACTTCAGCACCAAAGAATAAATCCATAGGAGTAGAAAAAATACTGTACTGAGACAAAGAAAGTGAAGGAAAAAAAAGCAGAAAAAGCTGTTTATAGAATATAAAAAAGATTATTTTCTTGTGTTTTCCTAACCAAGTGTAAAAATTATAAAGTTAATATTTTATTTGATTTCTTCTTCCTATTTTATTGCTGCTTCTGCTATTTAATACCAGCTCTAGAAGACATAATAATTAATTTTATTTCATTTGAATTGGCAGTGAGCTTTTAATGACATTAAAATCTTTTATACAATATCCAAAGATAAAATTATTTTAGTGATCTAAAAAATATTTTTATATAAGAAATAATCATTAAAAGAGAAGCATTGTTGCTCTAGTTATAACATATGCCTTTTCTATTTTGTCACAAAGAACAGTTTATTCACTACTTCTTAATTTTCTTTCTAACTTGAAGTTAAGAAATAAAAAGATATTGCTTTATACACAAAGTCACTTGCATTTGGAAACTCCAGATATTACTAAATACAACATATCTTGATTCCATTTTGGAATAACATTCAAGGTACCTACCACAAGATGGAAGTTTATTTTATGAACAGTTCTCTTGACTCTCTCCTTCAGCATGAAACAAACACTTCTGTTAGAAGAATCCACCAAATAGACAAATTCTAGCAGCATTTGCACCCAGGTAACCTTTCTTTTCCAGGCCAACACAAAACCATCCTCAGTCAAGTTTAACAAAATTTAGTTGCAGATGATTCTATCAATCTATTTTTTTCTTCTTCTCAGAAAGTTACATTTTAATTGAATTTAATGTCTTGTGAAAATTGCTCATCCTTGAACCTGAGGCCCTTCCATTCCTGCAGAACAAATCTGCTTGTGCATAGAGATACTTTCAGCCCCCATGTTTTGTACATCTTTAAATTCTTCATGCTTCTTCAGGGATTTAAATACCTATACACAAAGACAGAGTTAATTTTACATAACGTTCTGTATTCTAGAATCAGCTCAAATTAGTAATGAATAATTCACTGTTAGTCTAAAGCACATACTCTTTGAGAAATACTATGGATTACTTTCAGGTTTTTAATTGAATTGTTTTAACACAGTACTTTCCAATTATGATAAACCTTACTTGAGTAGTAAGACCCTTTAGAGTTTCTCAAGAGAACTGTATAACAATAATGCATTGAAACAGCGATATATTTTTTCACTTAACGCTACATCCTGTCAAACAAACAAATTAACTCAGAAAATACACAAAATCACATTTCTCCCTTATCATTCTTATCACCACATGAGATATATAGTAATTCCTACTTCTCCTGCCAAGATTAAGAATTACATATGCATATTTTATCTGAACTATTCATTTTTAAAATCTTTTCAGTTTGGCAGAAATTATTTTAGGACATACTTTGTCATGCCATTGGCAGTTGACTTTATCTCCTTGTTGAAATAAAAAGGTGTGACAGAGTCTTTTTTTTTTAAGAATCTGCATGTTTTTACTCCATCTTCTAGGAAACACTGAAGGAAAGTGAAGACAAATAAATATCAGAAATGAACAGAAAACTGTATTTGCTAACAATTAGTTAAAATACACAGGACCGGTCAAATACAAAGAAGTGTTCCAAATGCAGGACGTTTCAGTCAATCAATGCAACTGTATTTAATATCATTGTAAAACCTCTTCAGGCAAAATCCCACAGCTGATATTAGTATCAGTTCATATCATGTAAAATATGCATGATTCTGGTCTGCTTTTCACTGGGATTCTAAATTAAGTAAACAAGATCCTTCATCACAGAGATTATATTCCTGAAAAGCTGGATGAAACCTGAATGATGATATATATATATGTGACAAATGTATAATAAAAGGAGATGCTAGTCTATTTATTTTAGTTATTCTCCACATTGCATATTAATTTTGTCTCTTTCAAAAAAGATCATATATCAATTCTATTTAAGAGTTGCAGTAATCTACGTCATGATCCTTTCCTTTTCTTTTTATGTATCTGTGGGCTATTTTTAATTATATTAATTATTCAAGATTTTATTTTGAATCTGGCTTTCCTTTCTGTGCTTATAGACTTATTGCTGCATAATTTCATCTAAATGCCAATGACCATGCTGCTTAGATAGTCTAATATATCATGGTACCTTTCTTGGAAGTGCTCAGAGCCATAAATTAACTCTAATTTCCACTGAATTCTCTAATTAGAAATTATTGATGGGCTGAACATTTAAAAACAGAGCTACACATTTTCAGAGAGTGACAAACGCTTCACAAAGTCTTTGCTATTTTGTGGGTAATGGCAACTCAATGCAAAACGTGAGTTGTGTTTCAAGGGCATAAGGCTCTTTACGTTCTGCAATGATGGATTCCCTGATACTGTATCTGAAAGAGGGGCCTGTATCTACCACCTACATTATTTAAGTGCATTAATTGGGATACAATCAAAACTAGCTTGCCTTGAACCCAAATATAAGCGTACCAAACCAGTGTAACCAACAACAGCATCTCAGTGTTTCCTAACACTGAGACAGCAGAGCCAGACATGATGAATAAGCATCTGGTGTAAATAGGAGAGCATTGTGGCCACCAGTGAGGCTAAGGATGGGTATAGATGAAGGGAGAAGGCATCTGAGAAGCTGCAAGATGAGAAAGAAGACAAACAAGCTGCAAGATAAAGAACAAGATGAGCAGAAGTGCCCTAGAAGGATGAATGGGAGAATCAAAGGTAAGATGAGCGGTGTTTGGTGAGGAAAGGGAGAGGGAGAAGACTGAAACACCAACCATGACTGAGGAAAGATGGAGAAGACAAGAGTCTCTTCTTATTTCACCAAAGGGCTCTACAGCCTCCTCACCCTGACCTTATCAGCTTAGGAGCATCAAGGACCATGGCAATCATTGTGACCTATACAGCATGATCTCCAGGATGCTGTGCACTCATTGCTGACTTCAGGCACAACTGTTAAGGAGTAACAGCTTTTGTGTGAGTAATGAGTACACAATGGTAATGATTATTAATGTTAGAAGCAAACCATTAGCATGCAGTGTGTTGTTAATGAATGAATTAATCTATTAAACTTTTGTTCTTGAAACTTGAAACTGGCTTGATTTATCAGTCTTATAAATACTCCCATTGCAGCAACCTCTAAACCTCTAACTGAAATACGTGTACATATATTCAGTTGTTAACAATATATAAACCTTAGTAACATATTAATGATTCTGCTGTCACCAGAAGAAACATAAACTACATTAAAGATATAGACCCTCTGAAACACTCATAGCATTCTTGTTTTGTAAAAAGAAATTATTTTCCCTAAGGTTTATCCAAGCCAACAAGAAAATTGATAAAGCTTGGTAAGTTTTTTCCCAGCATCACAGAAGTAAAATTTTTAATGTGCTTTGTAAGATAACTTTTAAGTCCTTCTTAGTCCATTTAACAGGGAAAAATCATATGTCCTATTGCTGCTGCTGAATGCTTTTAATATGAGTGACTTTTAAATATGAGATTCTTGTAGTACTGTGCTAATTTTGAAAACAAAATCTGCAAATGTAAAAAAATCTTCAAATTTATGTCTGGTATCTCTGCCTACAGTCTTGCTTGTTTATGAACGCCTCCGTTGTATAACACTGAAATCAGGAAATAAAGCATGCTCTTTAAGTTTTAGAGCTACTGCTTTGTTTTAAGAAGGAAGACGAAAGTCACAAATAGTTCTGCTTTACTACTTCTGTACCCAGAAGGTATCCCAATGATGTCTTTAGAATTTTCTAAGTAAGCTAGTACTGAATTGCATAGTAGATTTCAGGCATTCGTGTAAGTACAAAAATAATGGAGAGTGATTTTTCTGGCTTTGTAACAACTAAATGCCTTGTGAAGTTCAAAATTAAAAATTTACTTTTGCATGATGTGCTGCAATCAATTACTGTTGCGGTGGGGAAAACAACAACAAGACAAAGTTCTAAAGGAATAATGCATTCATCCTTCCCTTTCTCATTTTTGAACAGTAATCCAGTGTGCTTTTCTGAAAAGATGGAGACTGGAGAAAGCTCTATTGATCCATCTCCATCTCTCACCCTGAAATGAATAATGCCTACAGCAAACTAACTTCAAAGAGACACATTGATTTGAAGACAATTTGAATTGAGAGAGTATGTGTGTGTAGGGAAGAATTCTTCTGCAGTAACTGAATATAGACTATCAAATTCAACACATTAAAAAGATATTATAGAAATTAGGCTGTATGATGGTTAGCAGAGCCCTCAGCAGTCCTTTCACACTCACGCTGTTTCAGAGAGCTGTATGTTGGCCAAAGGCAGTCCCTAGTTTTCAGAGAAAAAAGTAAAAGGTGTCTCCAGGCTGAGCCAAGATTATGAAACACACAAAACTGGACAATATTTGTCTTCAATTTTATCTTTGACTTTTTCATTTATGACATACTCTGGGAGTCTGCCAGAGAAGTTAAAACAGTGAAAAATAAAGTCATACACTTAATTGATTCATTGCAACATAGAATTTCCCCTCCTTTCCCTCCATTGCATTGTTTACAGAGCAATGTAACAATGCAGTTTTCTTTAAAATACAGGACAATAATAGTGATTTTTTCAGGAGTCTTAATTTTGTCACCGTCTCATGAGCAACTCCTGCAAAGAGTACTTTTTACAAGCCATGGAGTGAACTACTAGCCATTGTGAATAAATATGAAAACAGGATACAGGAACCCATGAGAAAACTTGGGCTTTTTTCCTGCTGAATATTGAGAGCCAGTGAGAGAATGATTGGCAAGTTTGTTAGGGAGCACTAGCTGAAAATTGATAAAGTCATGCAGAAATTAGATTAAATATATAGAATGTTAATTATAAGAAACAGTGGTTTTCTAATGAGAATCAGTATTTAAGAGTATTTTAGGATCTATAAACCCATTTTTAAGTGTCATAACTTGTTGGAGAAATTAATTTTGCTTATTTATTTAAAGTCTGTCTATCATCAGCTAATATCTTGGTTCAATTTCTGATTATTGCAAGGTATATATAAAGTTTGTCACATTTCCCAGCTTCTTTTTATGTCCAGTTCAAAAATCCTGTTTCTCTGATGAGAGTAGATGCTGCTGACTGAGTCAAATTTACTTGATTCTCACTGCTTGCTGCTGTAGGCGAACATGTAACATGCAAACAAGGCAAAATGCAAGCCTATAACCTACTCCATGAATATTGAAAGAAGGTTTGATATAATTTCCCTCTTCTCAAAGGTCCCCTTTTTCATTGTGTGAGAAGTAAGAAAGGAGCACAGTAAAGGAGAACAAGGCTCATTGAGTGTACTGAATATATTTAAGGGAACTGTTTAACAAAAGAAGACTAAGGGTGATGCTTTCTTAGTCATGCATTCTTTTTAAATCATACAATTCTGAATTGCTCATCTCTAAGGGCTTTTTCATGTTGCTTTGAGCAGAACAGCAGCTGTAATGGGCTATTCTTTTAACATTTTGTAATTTTTATTAGGTTGCCTCCTTTGTGATGTCCCTTCTCAGTAACACAACGTCCTTGTCAACACCTTCAGAAGAAATGATACAACAAAGCTGAGAGGAATGCACACACTGGATTCACTGCTGAGAATGAAGAAGTGATAACTTGTTCAACCTCAGTAACTGCTCTCTAACAAATCTGTCACTCTTATAGAAAAACACAAGCACATTCCTGATAAACCAATAATGATAGCATATATATAAATGCATGCTTAAACCAGAGTACTTATATTTTATGGCTCAAGTTAGGCAATTTTCAAGTTCCTATCACGGAGTCCACTGACAAAAGGGCTTGATAATCCCTTATGATACTAGGAAATTATGTTTTTAAGATAATATCCTGTCTATGATAAAACTGAGACATTTCTATCTTTTGTTCTCATTTATTCATTATCTTGGTGTTTACAGCTGATTTTACAGATTTTGTATGCAAATTCTGTTTGATCTACCTATCATGTAGCACTTTATTCAGTTCAACTCTCATTCCCACATCTGCAATAAAATTACTTTCATCTTGCTTTGAACCTTAGCTTCGTGTCCTGGAAAATGACCTCCACTGTTTCTTGGCCTGCTGTAATTTTTGGCTTTTGAGACCACAGATCTGAGCTTGTCCCATTTGTGAGTCATAGTCCTAGAGTGTGATGCCATTGTTCCAGCTCTACCACTGCAAAATGAATTTTCTGGAGCACATTTCTAGCAGAAAATACTACCTCTCCCTCCACTGGCCCACACCAAGGTCAATAATAAACAGAAGTAAATGGCTTTATGTCTGCAGAAGCATGCATGAGATGTGGAAATGTTTCATTTTGCTCCCCTTGGAGTAGAATCCTGCATAATTTTTTATTTATTACCTGAAAGAAGAACTTGAAACGTGAATTGATATAAACCAGACTACTTCTTTTAAAGACTTATGCTGGGAGACTACTTTTTTTCCCCCTTTTTGATTTTCTTTCCAAAATTTCAAGTATCTTTCTTACACCCCTTCAGAGATGTTATTGTTGGTGAGGGAAGTGCTAAAAGGTTTCATCACTTTGTTTAGAAAAATGATATAGCCAGCTGGAGCAAAAAGCTTGTTAGAAAATCAATGGAACCCCCATCTCTGCCTTTAAAGCTAAAAGCAGTGCCTATTTTCCTAAAATTTTCAAGGAAGAATTTATCCTGGCCATGAGTTTAAAATTGTTCATGAGGCGCTGATTTGTTTTCCAATGATGTAGTTTGATATCATGCAACTACATAAGAGTCTAACAGCATTAGAGATGCTGAAAATTGAACAGGGATTGGAAAAAGAGGTCACGTAGGTAATTGACAGTCATTTTAATGCCAGGATCTAATGCCAGATGGTCCTAGAAACAATTTCAGTAAGTCTTTTAATGATAAGCTTGTATCCTGCTGCTCCTAATGTTCAATTATTTTTTAAACTCAAAAATCATAGCAGGACACAACCAGACATGTTGTAACTAGACTAGTTATAGTATGTCAACATAAAAAAAAAGTAGAAAAGAAAAACCTGGAGAGCTCTAGATCACTTTCAATTGCAACAGTGCCATAGCAGAAGGTTTTGCACCTTCAATCAGATGTGTAAATACTGATATTAATATTGAACATGAGACCCACGCAGACTCCTTTTTCTCTACTGTTTTTGGAAATCCATTAGCCGCACAATCAGTTGGTTTCAATTACTAACTATACAAGAAAGAAAACAGACCAGAAGAATTGTCTTTAACTTAGTACTTCCCAAAGAGGTGAGTGATATAAATAATACAGTGGTTAGATCAGATTTGAAAATGAAGGTAAGTTCTGCTGCTGCTTAAAATAGAACCTGTTTTCTGGATTTGTGGGTCTCAGTCTTTTATGTGTGCCTGTGTCTTTTATGAAAATGTTAAAAATTGATGGAACTGTATCCAAAATGGTCATACCTATATGTTTTACCTTCAGTCACTGAGCCAAAAGGCACTTCACAGCTAAAGATTCTTTACAAACTACCAACCTCTAAGTACCTATATGTAATTATTAGGAAACAATTGCTCTTCTCTTCTATCCTTGTCATCTTTAATGTTCCTTAGAAATTTTGGGAGGCAGAAAGAAACAATTTTTAAAAAAAAATTGTTATGTAAAAATATTTTTTCTAATTCACAAAGTTTGTCTATTTTTATCCTTTTTTTCATTATTTTTGGTTAACAAACATGACATTACACTTTGATATTTGTGTCTTGACTGGTTACAGTAAACTCAAAGAAATTTACTGATTTATAAGGAACTTTAGTGTCATGGCAAGCTTTCTTTAAAAAAAATTATTGGACATTTGCATTTGCTCATGGGATAACTTTAAAGTGCTTTTAAAATTCAATACCAAGTTTTGTTTTATTTTTTTTATTTCCTTAGTAATAACTTCTAAATGAAAAAGTACAGATTTCTTGTAAAGCCATCTTTTATTGTACATATGCTTTTCACTGATAGTCTGCAGGAAGCCTTTTTCTAAAAAACAGACCAAACAGCCTGAGCGTAAGTAGTTTTGGAACACAAAAGCAAAACTGCCAAGTAATTTTTCTTTTTGCTAAGTAGATAACATCCACATAGGATGCTTAGAAAGCTTGTTCTAGTACAATTAATTTTGCTTTAATTTTTTTTTATTTAGTTTGTAATATCTTTACTGCTTCACAAAGCAATGTCACTGTAAAGGTTTGAACCAATATTCGTGGTGATCCCAAATCATAAAATATAAATTTCATTTCCTTCCACACCTTACTTTATGGTTCATACATTATAGAAATCCTGTCGAGGAAAGCAATGCATGTCCTCTGATAATTTCTACTCCTAGCAGACTTGGTAATCTCTTCAAGAGAGACTATTTGGACAAATTTAGCGTAAAAAAAAAAAAAAAGTCAGTCCCTATGCCTTGGGTTATCCATATGCACTTACTCTGTCCAGGGACATGCTAGCACATTGACTTGATGAAAGCCATAAAAATATATATCACTATTTCCAGACTTGTGCCTTAAAAATAAGTCCAACAATCTATTTGATCTCTCCTGTAGAAATTTGAGATAAATTGTATTTGAGACAAACTGCAGTTCCCATCAATTGTAGCAGTGGGAGTCTGGGGTATACAGCATACCTGGTCTCTCAAAGATTCTGAAATATAGAATTAGGAAATTGATGATGGATACAAACAGTAATGAATAATTATTAAAAAGATATGGATTATGTGTCAACATGATTAAGACATCAGTATCTGTGCCTTCTTTTATCTCTCTGTAATAGAATGCAGACAATATAGAAGACTGGAAACACTATTAACAAATGGAGGAAATAGTGACAAATAATCAAAAATAAGCTCTTAAATTCAGGTTGTAATGATAAAAAGATTAGGAACATTGTCATTTCCAGCCCTTTAAAATAATACTGGCTTCTATCACTCCTAATACCTGTCTGATAGTATTCTAGTGGTCTTGCAGCTTATTTAGCTCAATAGCCTGGCTCTTCTTCTTTGTTCTCACCTTGAAATAACATTATGTAATAAGAAAAATTCATTTGTTCTACTGACTAGCCATATTCTTAGTAATAATACATTTACTTTTTTTACTGATAACATCCCAAAAGCCTCTACAGCCTATTTAAACAGAATGTCTCCTAGAGGCTGTTGCCCAAGTTCCTCTTTTCTGATTTTCCCTTTTATTATCTCTCAGGTTCCAAGACAGGTTGACACAGACCACTGGTAGACACCAAGGGGCTGGACAAGGTGGAAAGGACAAGTTTCAGAACAAAAGCAATTAAAAAGTGTGAAAATGTTAATGATAAAGCAGTTTGAAGTCTCTAGTGATAACGATAAATTAAATATGTGAGTACTCTTGGCATTCCGCATTCTGTCATGGGATTTACCAAACACACCTGGCAAAAACAATACTTGCCCTCTTCAAGGATTGCTTCAATAAATAACTTTTTATTTTCCTACTCCTACCTTCAATTTGAGGCTTGCATTACAGAGTTGCTTGAATGACTGATGACTGCTGTTCATAAACATTATGATCAACAGCAGCAGAAAAACAGTGGTCAAAAGAAATATGCTTTCTGAGGCAAATCACTTCTGACCTGGGTAAGAGTGGAGAAAATAAAATAAACATGTTTTTTTCCATTAATATCATACGTGTTGTAAAAGACTTGTGATCTTACCAAGAAGGTATAGAAAATGCCTTTGGACTTCAGATCCTGTTTCTTCAGTTTCCACAGTAAGATTTTATAAATTTTGGAATCATCAGAAATGCTTCTAAGAAAAGAAGAGATTTGGTGACCTATGGACTTAACATAGGACTGCAAACATAAAATCAGATTTTACACTGAAGTTGTTCCAAGGTCTGTAAAATTAGTGATTTTAAGACAAATATAAAAGCCCAAAATCCCCAAGAGAGCTGTTTATAGTAGCTATAAATATCATTCTAAAGATAGTTATAGAACTGAAATGGTGGAGCACTGGAACAGGCTCCCCAGAGAAGCAGTTACAGCACCGAGCCTGACAATACTCCAGAAGCATTTGGATGACAACCTCAGACACATGTTAGTGTTGGGGTGGTCCTGTGCAGGGATAGGAGTTGGACTCAGTGATCCTCGTGGGTTCCTTTGAACTCAGGATGTTCTGTGATTCTATGATTCAGGATGTGCCACTTGTTTCTAGTCTGAGTGTTATCAAAATTTGCCACCAGTCCTAGCCACCGACAGCAAGTTGCAGGCTTATATTTAGGGGCTCAAACCTTCAGTTTTTGGACATTCATCACTGCTAAACACATACACATGCATTCTGATATTGCTGCCCGATAGCATTCACAATTTAAGCTTTTTTCTACTTATAAGATAGGCACTGATTAAAATTATATTTAAACTTTGAACACTGCACAGACCAGCTCATCTCCAGTTTTCTGATCATAGCTTCACAATAAACATTGTTATGTAACAATTAATATCTAAAACTTCCATCTGATTTTCCACAGATGATCTTTTTGTGTTGGATTTAGTAGAAATGAAAATACGCTGCTCAGCTTCTTTACTTCAGCATTTTCTATTTATAATTTATATAATCTGGAATAGGTTTTTTTGACCCCAACTTTATATATGTCTTTATATATGGACTATATAAAAATTTTCATAGTTACATCTCATTCTTGTACTTTTGCTTTGGTGTTTGTGTGAACATATATAATGAGTAAGAGTTATTGAATGATGAGTCAGTTTAACTACCCTGCTTTTCTAAAATGGGTTGTTCCTTATATTTTGTTCATTACGTACTTTGTGAAATATAATTAGCCAAAGCAAAACAAAATTTGTAGTTACTAAACATAAGGGAGGATCTCTGTTTCTTTGGATAGCAATAATTCTGATTAAATGTAATTGCAATTTTATAATTCTAAGACATGTAAAGGATCTTCAAGAAAAGGGGGAAAGTGAAATAAAAAGATTCAGTATAGAGCATGTCGTTTTATCAGCTATTTGAAGTGTCATCTATATTTTGCAGGCAACACAATGTAAATTTGAGTAGCATGTTCTGTGCTAGTAACATAATAATCTGTAGAAAATATATCCAGCTAAAAGAAATAGTTCAGAATTTGCTTCAGATTTCTGAAACAGTCTCATCATCTCCTGTTTCTTCTAGTGAACTACTGAGATACTTGTATGTACTTTTATGGTTTGTTACTTTTATACATTTGAAGCTGCATATTGTTTTCATGTAAAACTGCATTTGGGTAGGGAATGTTTTGAGTTTAGATATTTACTTTCATTTTATTTCTTATTCTTAAAAACAGAGTCAAAGTTATGACTTTATACACCCCAAACGGATTTCACCTTATTCTTCCACATTCTAATACTTAAAGTGAGTAGAAAATATAATCAAGTTAGGTGTTTAAATTCACTAGCGTGGAGGTTTCTTAAGTATCATCTCAGAGACATGTGAACTCTGTAACTTCAATTTGTTTCACTTGGTACTCATGCCAGTAACTTTCTGGTACTAACACTTCTAGAATGGTATGAGCTTCCCACAATTAGCTTTTAGTACATTTGTTTCCCTGTTGTTAGAACTCTAACATTTGAGGTCAGCAAGAATAAGACAACTCGATGTTATGTCAACACACCTATTGTCTGAAGTGATAGATAATTATTTTGAAAGGTTTGCTCTATTAAGAACCATTAGCTCTTACTGGACTCCTTTAGTTTACTATCTATACAAAAACTTGCATAAGATCTGTAGGACAAGAAGACCTCATATGTTCACGATGTTATTTGTCCTGAATTGCACAGACACACACTCCTTCAAAAAAAAGCCAACAATCCTCAGTTACCACAAAGGTTGTCCAAATTTCACTTTGAATAATAAGAACCAAGTAATCTTAAGGACCTATACGTGTTTCTAACATTCCTCAATGACAATGCCATTTCCCACTTTAAAAAACCCAGATTACATAATCATATAAACCACCAATAAATCCCATGAGCTAGCCTTCCAGTTTTCTCTGATAAACTTGCTATCTATTAAACAGTTTCTGCATTTTTTTTAAATTTATTAACAATGTTAAAATTGATCGTATTATGATAATGCAAAATGATGTTGCTGCATTCATGTAAATACCAGAAACAAATCTCTTCCTAATTAAATTTTTCAATGTAGTTTTAACCTGGTTGACTTACAGGCTATTGAGCTTGCTTCAATATGCTTTTATGAGGGTTTGCACTTGCATAACAGTATTGCTTTTAGTTATGTCAATATACATTTTCTGACATAGTAAAGGCATTTATTGACTGCAAATAAACAGTAAAATGTTGATTAATTGCACAGTTAATTGAGCCACCACAGTTTTTCATAATTTTGAGATGTGGTATATACTTTCCATAATTAATGTAGAAATACTCCCAATAGCCTCGAAGATGGCTTGATCAATATTTTAATTAGACTCTTTTGAGACTGGAGAAATACTTCAGATCTTTCTCTGCTTTGCAACATACTAATTCATTTATATCGTTGAAAGAAAATAATACAATTCCTTTCCTTTATTCCAAAGAGAATCTGGAAACCTCAGAACTGGAGAAACTGTCCTTAATTTTATAAGGAAGTAAATTTGTACTTCTTGTGCAGTGAAATTGTGTCTAATTTTTCAAAATAATTTCTTTTCTATATTGAAATGCGTTCTGACTTTGCTTCTGTCATGAGTGTGGAGAATTATGACTCATGTCTACATGAAAAATATGTACCATTTTTCCTACAAAGGAGAAACATATAGTTTGGTATTTACTATTTGTCAGAAAAAAATAACACAGAAATTAGTTGCACAAAAACAGACCCTTGAGATTACAAGTACAAAACTAGATCTTATAACTCTAAACTTTCAACTACCCACAGCTGTTTCGAACAGAAATGGTAAGCAAATATAAAATCAGTATCCTTGGCTTTCATTTTTAGTGCTTTCATAATTTTTGCCATGCATAGCCTGGAGATCCTTCCTACTGTAAGAATATCTTTATATTAACTATCTTTATACTAGCTATTTTTATACTATCTTAATCATTCAACTAAAACTTATTTGTGAACAAAACCCTAAACCCTCCATCAACTGAAACCATTGCATAACTTTTTAGATTAATTCTTTCCTTGGAAAGCTCTTTAGGAAGAACCAGGCTGAGTAAACAAGGATGTGGAGCTTTCATTTGCATAAAAGCACAGCTGTAATGCTGCTCTGCCCTGGGCTGGATGTTGAACCAGCTGAGATCTTAAGGGTAAGGACTAAAGAAAGGAAAGGTTTGGGTGATATTGTAGTGGATGTCTTGTACAGACGACCTGACCAAGAAGAACAAGGAGATCAGATCAGGAGATCAGATTTTGGACTCTTCAAGGATCTACTCAGTAGATTCCCCTGGGATAAGGTCCTGGAGGGAAGATGGACCCATGAAATCTTGTTTATTTCCAATGTTTGATTTTTCCAAGCTCAAGAGAAATCCATTAAAGCCTAAATCTGCCCTTCTCCAGTTTGTGCCCATTCTGCCTCATCTGTGATTCTGTGATTCTGTGATCCTATCACCACAAGCCTTTATGAACAGTCCCTCCCCAGCTTTCCTGTAGGTCCCTTTCAGGTACTGGAAGGTCACTATAAGCTCTCCTTGGAGCCTTTTCTTCTCCAGGCTGAACAAGCCCAACTCTCTCAGCCTGTCCATGTATGGAAGGTTCTCCAGCCTTCTGATTGTCCTTGTAGCCTCTTCTGGACCCGTTCCAACAGCTCCATCTCCTTCTTATGTTGAGGATTCCAGAACTGGACACAGCACTCTAGATGAGGTCTCACAAGAGAGGAACAGAGGGGCAGAATCACTTCCCTTGACTTGCTGGCCACGCTGCTTTTGATGCAGCCCAGGATACGGTTTGCTGGCTCATGTTGAGTTTCTCATCGACCAGCAACCCCAAGTCCTTCTCTGCAAGAATATATATATATAGAATGTATGTTGCAAAGTGTGCTGCCAGTAAGTAAGGTATGTGATTTCACAAAATAAAATCAGGAGGGTCATCAGTTCTCAGCAACTTCCTTACCTGTTGCTTTCTAGGGCTGTTTTTGAAAGGAGTAATACCACAAGTTTATCTTTGACATACTTGACCAGAGAGCTTATTTCCATAGAGGAAACATGTAGAAGAGAGATATGTAAAGGATATAATAAAGAATCTTTCTTTTAGAATTATATTATCTATAAATCAATGAGATATCAGAGCTGAAACAAATTCGACTGTTTTTCTGGCATAGCTCTCAGGCTTAAAAAGGAAAACATTCTTCCTCATTGTGACCTTAAAATATGCCACAGGGTTCTTCAAAAGATTCTACAATCAAGACCTCAAACAACAATATCAGGAAAACTATCCCCAAGGAGAAACTTTAATTTTGAGAAAGTGTATGACTGAATGCCCTCCTCTTTATAGATAAGCCCTTGACAGGAGCTATGGTGATTTCAAACTGAACAAAAGGCCAACGAAAATTCTTTTCCTCCAGATTTATTTCTTAACTAACTTCCACTCACAGAGTGTATTACAATTGTCAGGTGGCTCTAGTCACACTTATGAACTCAAGCTTTCATTACATCAAAATGTAAAAAGGTTACAAAAATCATCCATTCCCCAGGTGAAAGTCTAGGAGGAGACTCAACTCTTCACATTTGTCAATAATGAATAGTCAGTCTGCATACATTCTCTCAAATCGGAATTTTGTTTCCCATCTGTAGGGAAATGCAATAATCTGTCTACTGGATAAAGTAAATGATATTTGAAAATGCTCTAGAAAGTTTTATAGCAATGCATCATCTACTGCAAATCTCCATCTGATGATATTAGTTTGTAGCACATTTCAGGGCTGAAACAAATGTAATGGAAGAAAAGATCATTGGTTTAACATTGTACATAGCATACAGTCTGTTGAGTCACTGTAAATCAGGACTAAGAAAACAGTGTTTCTTGCTTCATTTATACAATGCGATGTTATTTCTCGATTAATAGCCAACATCCTGACTAGTGCCATAGAAAGCTGCACTTCAAGTACATTCATCTTATTTTTATTTTTAGTCATCTCTGAATCCTCCACTCAGTTGTGAAGTTTTTCATTAAGATAGAAAACTCAGTTTTCATAGCAGTTCTAGCTTAAGAAATCAGAGCTCCACGTTTGAATACATTTTTTTACTTTCAACAAATTTTATAACATGATTATTACACTTATCCTTAAAACAATATAAATATGCGGCTTACATACCCTGTTTTAATTTCATAGCTGCATTATTTGTACAATACTTGGTTAACATGATCTCTTTTTCAGGATATATTGGAGAGGCAATAATATGAAACACTTGTATTACCTTAAGACTGTGTATTACCTTAAACTGTGTATTTTCTGAAGCTATCCAGAATTCCTGGATTTTTCTTGCCATAAAATAGATTTTGATTGTATCTCTGATGGCACAGTTTGGTAGAGATGAATCATATCTTTTTAGCATCTAAATGGCAGCAAGGGCAACATTACAGACCAATGGTTATTATGAGAATATTCTTGTTCCTGTAACTCTTTCCAACAACATCTGTTGTTGGAAACAGAAGTATGACTTCATGTTTTGGTTGTGTGGCTGAGAACAAATCTGTTTAATTGCATACAAGATGGAAGCTGCTGTGTACTGAACAGTACAGTAATGCTCTATAATTTTTCTGTATAGAAGGCTTTTCCATACAGTGGTGACATTATTAAGCAGCTAAATTTATTAAGTTACTTTGTCATATAGAATCTTTCATATGACAGTAAGTATGGTCTTTTTTTTTTTTTTGGTGGTTTATTTCAGTTTCAAAAGCAACAAAAGCTAAACTTGAAGGATGTTTACTTCGATGATGTAACTATGACACAGAGTGTTCTGTGGCAATATAACTAAGGCTTTCATAAAATATTAAACCAAAGAAACTGAACCCTGCCTAGCCCAAAAGAACTATGGTCTTCCATTTACTTAGTACCTAGGCTACAGTTCAAATTATCTTCCATTTGCTTTCAGCCGCAATAAAGTTCAAGGCACATTTTCTTGTATTCCTCTTCAAATGATGAATGTTTTGTTTCATCCACATCTGTGATTACCTTGACTCCCTAGTCAAAGTGAACTCTCTTTAGTTTAGTTGTCATCTCCTTTCCCATGCATCCATTTTTTTTTTTTCACAACCCTTTCAAGGTACATGGGAAATGCCTAAAAAGTATGAATGTTACACTGAAGTGTGAGTCAAAGTGAAGAATATGCAAAAGAAGTTAGTATCACAGGTGTCCAAAAATGCACAGGCAAAAAAATGCTTGTGTGGACAGGGGCATTGCTGATTTGTGTGTCCTTTTGTTCTCTTTCAGTTGGTTTTTATTCAGAAACTGTGAAAACCTTCTATGGCATCAGAGGGGATCCAATGAAATTTAATATTGAAATTTGTCAAAATACTTTATGTAACTTTTAGAAATTGAATCAATGTACAAAACTTTCAGAAATCCTAAACATGGATTAATGTTTCCCTATATATGATTCCAACTATTTGCCTTTGTTTAAAACTGAATGAATGAAAACCAGAAAGGACAGTAAAATGAACACAGATTGAGACCATTCATTAAGACTTACTGAGATGATAGAGTTTTCATCTATGCTGCTGTGATTTTATTGGTACCCAGTGGGGTGGCTGCAAGAAAGAAGCTCCTTCTAAACACTCCCCAGGCCCTTTGCACTCTGAAATAGTTCCTTGCTCCTCTTTGACAGAGCACATCCAGCCAGAACCAGGCAAGGAGCCTTTCCAACTTTTTAAGAGCACGAATAGAAAGAAACTGCCAGAAATAACTGACCTTGAGTCCTGAGGTGTGTTTCCTTGATTTATAGGCAGTGGAGCCTTGGAGTGCCTTTTGCAGCTGAGGAAGGACAAGAGCCCAGTCTCAAATATGGGATAGATTTAGCCCTGCAGTTACCCTCACCCGTCTGCTTTTCTCCAAGTGAATCTTGGCTTACAGTTAGGCACCAATCACATATCCAGCATTGCATCTATCACATCACAAGGAAAAGGTGAGAATGAGACCTGGGGGACAGCAGAGCATGTGAAGCCAGTGGAAAGGTAAATAGTATTCACTTAGAAAAGGGAGAAATTTGTTCTTATTTCCAGGTAAAGCAAGAATTTGCTATTTTTTTTTCCTGTTCGGTGCCTTTAGTGGCATGTTAGTGAATATGGAACACTCTGTTGCCAGTATCCTGAATTTCATAGCTGCGTACGAATTTTGAAAGATATTTTGTCTGAAACAGTTAAAATGAGGTCTCCCCATCGTTTTTTAAAGCTAGACATGTACCTGCTAATGAAAATTACAAGACACTTTAGCATGATAATTAATACATGACAAGGTGTGTGTTACTGTGAGATAATGTGCATTTCAGAGGCATGGTGACATATGCCTTGGAGTGTCTTAGTGCAGTTATAAAATGGCTCAGACTTAGAATTTTTTAAAAGAAAATTCGTGTGTTCATAGCTATTCAGAAGAGAAACATGACTAATTTGTTACTATAATGATTACTGACAGATTTAGAAGGGAAAATACAATACTGGTTTAATAGTCTGATAATTTTCTTACTTTCCTGACATGAGCATTACATTTATTGTTCTGTGGGACTGGACTCCTGCCAAGGTCTCTGTTATGACAGTCTTAAACAGCAGTATAGCTGGTATTAGCAAGCTGTAGTGAAATGTTTCCTACCAGCAAAAATATTGAATGAATTGATTGCAAAGTTCTTCCAATTGGGCAGTCACAGTTTGATTATTGTGTATTTATCACCCTTGACTTAGTTCCAGATTTGGACTCTTGCTTTCTTAAAGAGCAATGATACTACAGTTGAACTTCTCAGTGGTTGTGTAGGTGGAAAAGGAGAATTTTATTCTTTGAAGCCACTAATCTCTACTCAGTAGGGGTACTGGGAAGTGGTTGGGTCATGCCTGCTTGAAAATGCGTTAACAAAAATAGGTGAAACAACATGGCAGAGGACTAAACCCCCTTTTCCTTTCTCCTCCCCTTAAGCCCCAGCGACTTCTAGGGAAACAAGGAGCCAGGTGCTGAAAATCTGTTCCTACTGTGCTCTGGGAGTATTGCTGCAGTAATGATATCTCGTACTCTCAAATGAGCCCTCTACATGGAGACACAATTGTTTTGTATTAGAGAGTTAGACACATAATGTTGCACATACTAGCAAGACTTTTTTATTTTTATTTCCAGTATGAATGCCCGTCCATGTTACAGGACATCCTATTATGCATTTCTTTGCATCATTTTTAAAACAAAAGATATGGTAGCTATATCAGTATAGATGTTTCTTACTTCTCACAAAATAACTAAGAATCAGACTATGAGACAATTTACACAAATGAAATTGATTGTTTTTCTTTTCTTCATATTTATTCTGTGATGCTAGCATCTGCAATCAGTTTACCATAGCTAGCCTTTATTTCTTGGGTTTTCTGCTAATCAAAGGAAGGAGAGCAGGGGATGAATATGTCTTTGTAATATATTTTCTGACTGTCTTAAAAATTTCAAGTTAAGTAATCCATTTGAATGCAATAGAAATTTTTTCTTCTAAAATATGTGTTCGAATCAAAAGGAAAATCTAATTCTCTAGGGCTGCAAGATCTATGAAATTTAAGCAGTATTTACTATATAAGGATGGAGCTATAGGTGATGCTGTGTTTACACTTGTGATACAGCTGTTTATCAAGGCTGTACCAATGTGCATACTCCATATACTCCGTGACCAGCTTCGTGGGTGGTGCAGGAGCTCCCCGGGTTGTATCTGTGCAGTTGACAATGGGTTGGTTTAAGACAGTGGGCTAATGGGATTCTCATACTTCTTCACAACCAGCTTACTTCTTATTATTACAGGACCTCTGCAGGTGGTAGTATAGGATAGTCCCTGAGATTTCCCCAGGAGGTTCCTGCTTGCCTAGGCCAACTAAATAATGTGATTTGTATGCTTCCAAGCACGGCTGATTAACATCTGGGGTGGAGAACCAGGATAACCCCAGGAATTTTCTTGTAGTTCCGTCTTTTTTTATATAGGAGATGCTTTGAACGTAGTTTAAAACAGCACATAACAGATGCTTAGGCATGTGCTGAAAGGCCAGCTCAGTTACAGGAGATCACCATAACAGCAGTTCAGGCAGCATCACCTGATCCAGATAAAGACATCATGTCAAGGACACTTTAAAGAAGGACCCTCATCATCATCATCATCCACGTGTTGACTGTTAATCCTGTTTGAGAAACTGGATTGCTTGCATGAGCTTATATGTTTTTTAACAGCCTGTGAATGTCTCTACATAGGTAGGAAATATTCAGGACATTGATCACCACAAATTGGAGGTCTGTTTTTCTCTAATTCAGATCCCAGTACAATCCTTAAGTTATTAGATACTATTTAGCATAAATGCACTCATTAAACTGATTCATAAACAAGATGTTATTAATCTAGGTCTGAAGCAACAGTTCATTTATCATTTTATATTATGTATACAAGAGTAAAACCCAATCGTGATAAGTATGACAGAGAAACAATATAGGCTGTGCAATGCTTAGCCAGTGTACTTACATATAAATCAGACCACTTCAAACCAGTAAGTTTTATGCACCATCACAAATCATCCTTGCATCGAACAAAATTCTAAGCTTGCAAAAACAGTTTAACAACTTGATCTATGTACCTATACTAAATTATATACATACAAGTCAGCTTCCAAATATTATCAGAGAACATTCTTATGTTGATCTGAATAGTTTCAGCTATCAAGTGACTTTTTACAGTCAAGCTACTGTTCTGTGCACTACTAGTTACTACTAGCCTTATAGACTTCGTATGAATCAGAATTGAAGTTCTGCTAGTTTAAGATGGCTAATCCATTATATTGGATTTCTATATTATTCAGAGCACAATAATAATTATAGTATATGAATGCTATAAAAGAATAAATAATAAATGAATAAATTAATATTTTGGTTGTAAACAGTAAAAATTTTAATTGTAAACTTACTGTTGAGTTTGTCCTGTAGGTTCTTTGCAGCTTGGTCAAAGTAGGTAAAAAAATTTTTCAGGTCAAAATACCCTGCCAAAGCCTAATCAGAAACCGTGTTTTGTTTAAGTGCAAAAAACCTCAGAAGAGTAATCCCAGCGAGAAGTCCCCCAGCCAACAAGTTACAAGATTTTCTGATAATTTTCTTGAATGATTTTTTGTGATTCTCTTTTGTTAGCACCTACATGGCTCCTAGCTACTCAACTCTGCCAAGTAACAGAAAGTCTTCTGACAAAATATTTCAGTTGCTGACTGATCACATAGGTATCATAAGCTTCCCATGATGGCTTTTATTTTTTTCAGCTAGTTCACTATGCAAAATTTGTTAATTATCTCATCAGCTGGCATTGCAATGTAACTGAAGAATTGATAACTTCTTAGAACTGAATCTTGTGAAGAGCTTTTAAAAATGTGAAAATGTAAGCCATATGATTTTAATTAGTCACAAGTTTTATCCTTTTATTTAGAGGGATAATCATATTAACAGAATTTATAACTAATTTAATTGATTTTTGGGAAACACTCCATTTCCAAAATATTGTGTCTGAAAAATTAACCTAAAAGTATAGCAAAAAATGCTTTCAAAAATTATATCACATCCTAGAGCTAGCCATATGTGTCACATAGCACTCAAGTTTCATGTCCCCAGTTCAAAAATGCCTCTAGGCATGGTGAGACCGCTCCTCGAATCCTGTGTTCAATTCTGGCCCCTCACCACAAGAAGAATGTTGAGGCTCTGGAGCGAGTCCAGAGAAGAGCAACGAAGCTGGGGAAGGGGCTGGAGAACAAGAGGAGCAGCTGAGAGAGCTGGGGGTGTTTAGCCTGGAGAAGAGGAGGCTGAGGGGAGACCTCATTGCTCTCTACAACTACCTGAAAGGAGGTTGTGGAGTGGAGGGAGCTGGGCTCTTCTCCCAGGTGACTGGGGACAGGACAAGAGGGAATGGCCTCAAGCTCCACCAGGGGTGGTTTAGGCTGGACATCAGAAAAAAAACATTCAGAGAAAGGGTCATTGGTCCCTGGCAGAGGCTGCCCAGGGAGGTGGTTGAGTCACTACCCCTGGAGGTGTTTAAAAGATGGATGGATGAGGTACTGAGGGACAGGGTTTAGTGATTGATGGGAATGGCTGGACTCGATGATCGTGGAGGTCTTTTCCAACCTAGTGATTCTGTGACGTTTGTGTGAAAAAGCATGTTGATGTGGCATTTCAGGACATGGTTTAGTAGGCATGGTGGTCTTAGGCTGATAGTTAGAACCGGTGATCTTAGAGTTCTTTTTTAATCTCAGTGGTTCCATGAGTCTATGCTTCTAACTCTAATGAAGCAAGTGCTCGAGGCTTCCTCTTACGTTGTATTCCGGAAAGCTAAAAGACAAGATTAAAGCAGTTGCCACAGGTTCCTTTGTGGCAATAAGCTCTTTCTCTTGCATTTTCTCCAGACTCTTCAATTCTTTTCAAACAAGAGGTCTCAAATATTTAAGTAAATACAGCTGTGTGATTCAGTAAGTAAATGCTTTTTAAATTTAAATGCTTTTTTATGACAGTTTAATATCAGAGAAGTTATTGCAGATTGTCAAAGAAAAGAATTAGTGTAAAGCAAAAACTTTAAATCAAACTATCTAGACAGTTAATCTTATGAAAACCTTATCTTTAAATTCCATGCTTACCTGTCCTTTTAAAAGCCAACTCTTAAGACTACTTCCAGGCAACCTTAGCTTCTGAAGACACATGATCCCTGGAGGACTGCATGACTACTTTAAATATAATTTTCCTAATGCTCTTTATCCTATCAGTTTGTCACAGAACCACCTCCTTGCAAAGATAAAAAAGTAGTCAAATGCACAACAAATCAACTTGATCAACTAATGATCATTATCTATCTCTAACCTTATCTGTGAAAAAAGTTTCTTTTCAGAAATCACTGTTACTGCATCACTTCAGGCAAATAATACATCAAGTTGAAGATTCTATTTAGTTGGGCTTCTGTTGAAAAAAATCTCTTCACAAAGATCTCTCTAATGGGTTAATCAATTCAATTGTAAAAACTTTCTATTACAGACTAATACAAAAGAATACAGGGCTACATACAAATTCACAATTCGTAAGTTTGCAGGGAAATAAATACCAATGTTGCACATATGACAGAGAAGAACCGCTTATTAGACAACTATGCAATCAAGGGTTAAATCTGGGGTTTTAAAATTTTTTTGATATTTTGTGGTTTGTGGTTTTAAATTCGTTAGGCACCTTCTATGTGTAAAGAACTCAAATGTGGTCTGTATGTGTTGTACAACATACTGTAGCTTTTCATGAATTTTCACAACATCACACATACATTTCTTGCTGGATAGATAAGGTCATAGTGAAGCATCTCGTTCTATAATATGAGATTATCTTAAAACTAACAGTATCTGAAGAGAAGCTGTCTTGCATAATATTTTGTATTTTGTTGTACTGCCCTAAAGGAGGAAGTGTGGTGTCTTACTTCTGCTTTCTATAGATTAAAACAGATTTTTCCAAATTCACGAAGTCCTTTAGTGACCAGCTGATCACTCACTTGCATTTCTGTGCCTTTAAAAATCATGAAATCATGTACATATGATTATGGTCCTGTTTATACAATTATATTACAGTCATATTTTAAAAGGCTTGTAAAGTAACATCAGAATTTATGCTTAAAATATGTTTCCAGTTTTATGCTCTAAATAATCTCCTCTGTCTGTTCTATGATAAAAGAATTACCACTTCAAAAATACCTGGTACTTGCCTTCCATCAAGCCCTTTCTATTAGTGAGCACCTTTGTGAGCTAGGAAAAATTAGTTATCAGATTCTTTTTTTTCACCACTACTTATAAGAGACTGGAACATTTTAGAAGACAGTAAATTATTATTTACCTTGTCTGACATCCCAGCCCCTCAATACATTTCATTTTCATGAGAAACAAACTGCCCTCCTGGCCAGCAAGAAACCCAAGTCAGTTTTTTTGGTGACGAAAAACAAACCAGATCTGTCTTATTTTATACTACCTTGGAATATAGCTCAAAAATTTTATGTTGGATTGAATATTACATTGATATCAGAAGTGTTCATTTTTACTTGCGTGTTCACTTACTACTTTTCATTTACATAACAGAGAAGTTCACATACTTCACCTTTTAGTAGAATAAAACCAAATTTTATTAGTTTATTTAGTAGAATAAAACCAAAAATTGTAATGGTAATGAAATATTCAAATGAGACTGGTACTTCAGTTCTGAGACTTTTGTCTCCTTTCAGCCTGCAGTTTTAAATATCAGCCTACAGTTTTAAATGGGTTGCTTACTCCAGCCTTTCTTTCTGCAATAGCTATGAGGTATAACTGTAAAGACGTTAGAAATAACAGATTCCCATCCTTTCCAAGGCTAAAAAGGACATTATTTTTTTGCACAAAGGCCCAGTGAGGCTACTTACATATATATATCCAAACCTGAGAAACCACTATTCCCCAAATAGTCGCACACACCAATACTTCCAGTGGATTATTTATTTCAACCCTGAGGTGAATTTTTATCATTATTTGATATACCCAGTAGTAGCTGAGAAAATATGAGAATAGTCTCTGTGACCGGAAGAAGACATTTAGCTGATCTACATTCCCAGTAATTCTCTTATATTCATAAATTTACAGTCACTCACAGATACGTTCAGTGAAGCATGTTCAGTTCCTGCAACCTGAACAGTGACTAGAAAATGCAATGATCTTCAATCTAAAAATAGACCTTCACTGCATTTTGCACTGTACTGAGTGCTAGTATAGTGCAGATATCAGAGTGATTTAAACTTCAATTTTCCCTCCTACAGTTCAGAAAACTCTTCCCCTCCCTCAATTTTCTTCCAAGACAATGTAAGTAGTACAAGAGTGTTGTGGAAATGAGAGGCGAGTTGCTGACACTTTGAATATAGGAATTAATTAGCATTTCCACAGCAGTGTAAATGGCAGCCCCCGGAGGCGTACAGTGGAGATAATGAACATCAAGATTAACAATACACATTACAAACACCAATCTATTATTACACCTTGATGACATGAAACCAAAAATTCTTAAAGTAGTCAAAAGATGCTGTGTAACAGCAGACTTCTCTGGGCTATAAACCGGATTAGGGAAATACAGAGCTTGTTCACACAGAGACACAGCACTGCTGGTTTTATTTAGCAGGCTATGTTGCAGGGGAAATTCTCAAAGACCATGACTGGAAAGACATAATCCATAACCATAAATATTTCTCAGTCACGTCCAGACTTTGACCAGCCTTTCACTTTTTTTCTGACTGTATCATAAATTAATTGAAAAGAATACTAAAGAATCTCAGAACGGTTTGGGTTGAAAGAGACCTTCAAGTTCATCTAGTTCCAACCCCCCTGCACCTTCCACTAGATCAGTTTCCTCAAAGCCCCATCCTACCCGCCCTTGAACACCTCCGGGGGTGGGGTATCTAGGAAGGTGATATAAGGAAGAAATTCTTCACGATGAGAGTGGTGAGACACTGGCCCAGGTTGCCCAAGGAAGCTGTAGATGCCCCATCCCTGGAGGTGTTCAAGGCCAGGTTGGATGGGGCCTTGGGCAGCCTGATCTACTGGGATGTCCCTGCCCATCGTGGAGGGGCTAGAACTAGATTATCTTTGAGGTCCCTTCCAACCCAAACTGTTCTACGATTCTATGAGTCCATGATTCTGATTCTGTGATTCTATGACCTACAACTTCTCTGGGCAACCTGTTCCAGCGCCTCACCACCTTCACGCTAAAAAATATCTTTCTAATCTGAATATACTCTCTCTCTTCCAGTTTAAAACTGTTAGCCCTCATTCTGTCACTACACTCCATGATAAAGAACTCCTCTACAGCTTTCCTGTAGGCTCCTGATAAGTACTGGAAGGCTGCTATAAGGTGTCTCCATGGCCTTTTCCTCTCTAGGTTAAACAAACCCAACTTTCCCAGTCTATCCTCATATCTGAACAGGCTGGACTGCTGGGCTGAGACCAATGGGATGAGGTTTAACAAGGCCAGGTGCCAGGTCCTGCACTTGGGGCACAACAACCCTGTGCAGCTACAGACTAGGAGAAGTCTGGCTGGAAACTGCCTGGAGGAGAGGGACCTGGGGGTGTTGGTTGACAGCGACTGAACATGAGCCAGCAGTGGCCCAGGTGGCCAAGAAGGCCAATGGCATCTTGGCTTGGATCAGACACGGCGTGACCAGCAGGTCCAGGGAGGTTATCCTCCCTCTGGACTCGGCACTGGTGAGACCGCTCCTCGAATCCTGTGTTCAGTTCTGGGCCCCTCACCACAAGAAGGATGTTGAGGCTCTGGAGCGAGTCCAGAGAAGAGCAACAAAGCTGGTGAAGGGGCTGGAGAACAGGCCTTATGAGGAGCGGCTGAGAGAGCTGGGGGTGTTTATCCTGGAGAAGAGGAGGCTGAGGGGAGACCTCATTGCTCTCTACAACTACCTGAAAGGAGGTTGTGGAGAGGAGGGAGCTGGGCTCTTCTCCCAAGGGACAGGGGACAGGACGAGAGGGAATGGCCTCAAGCTCCGCCAGGGGAGGTTTAGGCTGGACATTAGGAAAAAATTTTTCACAGAAAGGGTCATTGGTCCCTGTCCGAGGCTGCCCAGGGAGGGGGTTGAGTCACCTTCCCTGGAGGGGTTTAAGGGACGGGTGGACGAGGTGCTGAGGGACATGGGTTAGTGTTTGATAGGAATGGTTGGACTCGATGATCCGGTGGGTCTCTTCCAACCTGGTTATTCTGTGATTCTATGATTCTATGAATCTATGATTCTATGATTCTATGACTCTATGATATGGGAGGTGCTCCAGCCCTCTGATCGTCTTTGTGGCCCTTCTCTGGACTCTCTCTAGCAGATCCCTGCACTTCCTCTGCTGCAGACTCCAGAACTGAATGCAGTACTCCAGGTGAGGTCTCATGAGAACAGTTTAGAGGGGAAGAATCACCTCCCTCAACCTGCATCACACTTCTTTTGATGCAACCCAGGATTGCAGTTAGTCTGCTGAAATATGGAAAGTGATGATGTGGGATATCCAAATTAATATTACAAATTCCAGGTAACATATCCATCTTTCCTCATTTCTGTAATCTCACTGGGTGATGGCTGTGTTTCAAAGTCAGTCAAAACACTTGCTTCAAATAGGATTGTTTAAATTAACCTACTTTAGTTTATCCACAGCCTGATTAAACAGATAATTAAAAGTTACAGATGCATAGCAGTACTAAATTACTGTAGCTTGGATGCACTTGTGAGAAAGATTATTAGTCTGTCAGATACTGGCAAGGACCGGAGTGGATACAATGATGAAGACCTACTGAGATTCAATATTTTGCTGTCTTCAACATATTTTTTTCCAAATTTCTTTTTATTTTAATTAATTTAAGCAACAGTAGGAAACCAGGAGCACTTGTCAAGCTGGTATAAAGTTAGTAGGCTTTGAATTTGAGTCTTTCCTCACCAAGCTGCAGCAAAGAAAAAATGTGTATATCTATATTCACAGTACAGCCTCTGCAGCTGAATAATTCTATTTAGCTCTACAGGAAACTGACTTGTCTTCAAAAATTTCCCACACTCTGCAGACACTTGTTAAGAAATAATGACAGAAAATGGCCTTTATTACTGTAGTTCAAAGACAAGATTCAAAGCAGAGATAAAGTAGGTGACTCCCAATTTTCAGTTTCTGTGATGTTAGCCTACAGGAAAAGCCTGTAATTGGGATCCACAGGATTCTGCATTCTGCAAAACAGTAGCAGTGAACCTTTGGCACAGACACAGATTTGGACTGACATAAAAAGTAAAGTGCTTACAACGCTTTTTAAAATTCATTTCATACCAGTTGCAAGGCAAAGATTTCTCCCTGTCTACTGTTTCTGAAACCACTGACTAACTTGGGTATTTATTCTTTTGATTTCGGAAATCCTCAAAACAAGTGTTTGATTGCCTTGTTTAGTTGTGAAGCTAATTCCTTTTCTGTCTGTTATTCAAAAACTTGTCAAGAATAGGAAATACAGAAATGTAAATCTTGAAATGATTGTATGAACCATCTTAAAGGTTGAAATATGGGTCTAGACAACACTTTTTAGTAGCCCTTGAGGGTGGCTAGGACTGGGGGAGGTGATTGTTCCACTCTAGGTTTAGCTAGAAGCCTCTGAGTTGGGGTTGAGAAAAAGAAGAAAAAAAACCCACAGCTCCTCTCTGCCCCCACCCTACCCCCTAAAAAACCCCCTCCCACATCTGTAAAAATAGCCCAAAGCAGATGCAAAACAAGGAGGAACAAAACCTCATGATGAGCATCATCTACTTCTCAGAGGGTGCTGATGACTAGGGACAATACTGACTTTCATTTTTGAAAAAGAGATAAATCATAATTAGAAAGATGTGGAAGGGTAAACATCTCGCTAGAGAAAAGGAGAGGCTAGGAATTTTTCGTGTAGCCATTTTAACTGTGTTATTACTCAGGCTTTTTCTGATGCTTGACACTGAGACAAGACTGGAGGTAAAGAAAGTATGTTAAAGATTAAATGCACTTTTCAATCTTCGAAATTGCACAGGGTCCAGACACAAAGATTCTCTGTCATAAACATAGACATAAAGGCCAAAATATCTAAAAGATACTCATAATTTTGAAAGCTTTATTAACTTTATGTCCATTTGGATCTCTTTAAAAGAATGAGTTCTGAAAGTGTGGAAACTGATCTTTGTCAAGGCACTACAAGTCTGGCAACAGCACCTCTGAAATTAGAGATGTTACTAAAGGTTTTCGTGGACAACAAATTTTCTTTTCTACTTAATGACTTTCCTCATTCCATACTATTGCATTTGAAGATCTACACTCTGTGTTTTGTATGCTGATTTGTCTCTAGTCTGTAAGCCAAGTTGTATACTCTCTGCTTGCAACATAGGTGAGAAAGCCTTCGATTTTCTGTGTAGGATCAACATGGTGCATATTAATCATGGTGATTTTCTCCCTTTTTACCTTGTGCTGGGATCTTAACTGAGTTGAGTCCTAAAGAATAAAAGATTGTTTCATTTCTTTGACTGTGGTCAGAGTCGTAAGAGTAATTTTAAAAAGAAAGAAGCTGTCAACGCAAATCTATTTAAAAATTGCTGAACTATAAGACAACAAAAATGTCACGAGAACTCCTTACTTTTCATTTTTTGCCCTACTTCTCAAATATCTGGCACTTGTTTGTAATATACCCTGGTTCTACTAGCTTCAAACATAGCGATCATCACGTGAGGGAACCTGCTTAATACCTAAGCCATCTAAGTGTATTTGATAAAAAATTCTTAAAAGCTAAGGTGTCACTAATTATTTTTTGTGAAACACAGAGGATTACTGGCTTTTATTAACATTACACTTTTAACTGATCTTTCCTGCTTTACCAAAGAATTTTGCAACTCTGCAAAACATTGTTCCTTAATACAGAATGAAGAGGTCAGCTTAACTTCAGTAGCTGAACCTCAAAGAGAGCTATGCAGCGTGCCTGTGGCATTTCCATTCGCTCAGATGAAGAATGCTACCTCACAAACAGTGTACTTTAAATTACATTTTACCTGCTGCGAAGACCCGTGTAATTCTGCAGCGAAATATGTTTTCATTTGGATGTTGTCAGTTTCTCAAAGGTGAAATTACTAGGCATTGTTCCAAAAGGAATCAATACATAATATTTTGTTAGAAGGCATTAGGAGGAAAAAGCAAGTAGGATTTGTAAGCATGTCTTCATGAAGATGTCAGAGACAGGGCAGTTCCAGGTTGTTTTATTCATGCTGTTATTTATTACCGTGCTTAACGTAAAAAATTCAACGTACTTCAATAAAAGTAGAACACTTATCTGTGCTAATAATCTAATACTTCAAAGATAACGCATGAAATAAAAGAATTTTTAATTTTCGTTTTAAAATTCCACTGCCTACATTTTGGAAACCTGATGTGAGAAAGTTATTAATCTCATCTCTTCATGGTGGATTTTGTTGTATTTCTGTAGGTGCAAGCAAGGAAACTTGCACTAAGGAACTTGGATCCTAAATGTAACATTACAAGTGTTAATTAACCTTAATTCTATCATTTCAGTCAAATAATCAGAGCGGTAAATTTTCATTTTTTGAGTCATGTTAATACATCATGTTGATGTATTAATTCACAAAACCTGTTCACCAAGTACTGAAAGAAGAGTGGCAGAACAGCGACAACTTAATTATGACAAATATATTTATTTCAACATTTTTTCTGGTTCCCCTCTGTAACCCAGATGACTGAGGATAAAAGTTTTTACAGGTAGATAAAAAAATTATTTTAAAAAATGTAATACACGTTGCAATAAACCAAGAGCATGCATGTTTAGTGTAATATCGTGTCTCAAAGGAATTAGCAAGTTATTCCTGCTTTGCACTTGTGGTTCATCCCACCATCTACTCTTTTATTCTTTCCTATTAAATATGGCCACCAGTGATTTAAACTTCAGCATCTTCTAAATGTTTCAGTGACCTGAAAAAAAAAAAAAGGCACACAACTGGGATTAAAATATAATACCAATTTCCAGTCCTGTATTTTGTTTTTAATAGATCCATCACCAATTAATAAGGACATATGTTAGATGAATTCTATGAGCAAATACATTTCTCTGATCTGAATCCATCCATCTACATTGCTAAAAGGCCATGAAATAGCTTCTTTGATATTTTATTATCACTGAGCTGTAAAATTTAACAGCAGAGCCAACAGTAGCTGAAATTTCTCTCTTTAGGGAAAAAGGACAATATGCAAGATTTAAAGCCCAAGTGACAAGAAATTCAAAAGCAGAAAATGGAAGCTTAGAAAGGAACTTTGTCAGTAAAAACCATTAGTGAAACATGCCAAAATCAAAAGGCTTGCCTTTCAACAAAATACTCCTTTGATAGTTTTCAAATTCCAAGTGCTCATTTCTTCTTCTGAAAGAGACTATGCTTAATGCAAATTTGTTCTGTGCTCTCTGCTTTAACTGAACAAAACAGTCAAGAAGAGCATTTCAATTTAGATTCATTCACCGCATCACCCATCACTTGCATAGAATAAATGCTGAGGATGTCAGGACTGTCACAAACAAATCTTGTTGTTGTTCATGGGGAATGAATATTTAGAAAAGCAATAAAGGTAATTTTAAGAACCAGGAAATAATAAATGTGCAATAACTTGTGATATTTTCCTAGATTGTTTTGATGCTTGCAGGCAAGAAAATGCAGAGAAGAGAGACAGGGACTCAGCAAAGCACGTTTGCTTGAATGTAGACTTAACAATGAATTTTAGATCTATAGTGCTGTTCTTCACTGCTGAAAAGTCCCACCACCTCACTGCTTCTCACACTGGCACAACCTCTTGAGTGGGTCACAGTGCTGACCAAACGAAAACACAAAATAAAACTAGAAATCTTCAAAACCAGATCATATCAGGATGAATGACATAAAAAAACATCAGCTAAAGAGATTGTCTAGGGTTTTTTTGTAAGCTTTTTGAAAGACACTGTTGATGGGAATGCAAATGACTTTTGTGTCTAAACAATCAATATTCACTGATTTAAGTGTTCAATTGAAAAATGCCTGTTTTCCTTTGCCCCACAGGGAATCTATTCTCTGATTCCAAAGTGGCAAACTACAGTGTTAAGAAAAAGTAGCAGTTTATAAAACTAACATAAGAGCAATTTTTCTTATCAATAAATACCATCACATATAATCCTTCCATTTCATAAAATTCTCTATAATACAGTTTTCAACAGGTCTGTAGATCACTGTTAGTCATGGTGATGTGGTTTACCAGTGCTGCCAACAGGCTCAAGTCAAATTAGACCCAAGACTGAGCCTTGAATGTTTCAGCTGCTGCAAATCAAAAGGTGGCATCTAAGTATGTTAGAACAGATGAACTCTGTGTGCCTGTCCTGTGGCTGCATTTATGTACACAAATCTAAAAGGCCTTTTTCACGAAGAAGCTTATCAATATAGATGATAAAAGGTGTCATCCTCCCCCTGAACCTTGCAGCTTTTTTTCCCAGGTCAAAGAAGCTCTTATAACTTTTACAGTGCTTAGGTTAGGTTAGGTTGGGTTGGGTTGGGTTGGGTTGGGTTGGGTTAGGTTAGGTTAGGTTAGGTTAGGTTAGGTTAGGTTAGAAAACTGCATCCAAACTACGTTTCTTCACATCATTGTTGGTAACATGTCAAATGCATGAGTTTTTTTTCAAATAAGGTCTTACTTAGGTGACTGGTACCGCAGCTCTCCACTGAGGCTTCTCTTGATTGCCACATATTTTGATGGGAACGGTTGGACTCGATGATCCGGTGGGTCTCTTCCAACCTGGTTATTCTGTGATTCTGTGATATTTACATCTTTTAGTCAATACAAAATACCAGACAGCATACAGACACACTACAAACTTACAGGAGGTCTAATCACATTCTCACAGAGAACTGACTTGAGACTCCTTGGCATCAGACCACTGTGATTTTATGTGTCACTGAGGCTCTTTTGGTAAATCTTAACCTTGCCCCATCTATTGTCTTTTAGTAGCTTATCGATCTTTTTGAAAAGGCATGAAAGATATTTATTGATCTCTATAATGACAGTTAAGTAAAAAAACTATGTATACGTTGTCCTTCAATTCTAGTCTCGTTATAGGTAAACAGAGTAATAAAAATGTGTGTAGTTATACTATACAGAAAAAACCTGTCTCACAAATGATTTAACATGGATAAATGAACAAGAGAAGGAAAGGGAGAAGAAAAGCAACCAAGCAAGCAAGTACATAGTATTTGCTTGTTGCTTGACATTCATGCCTTTTGTGCAAATCCAGATTAAGTTTCTTGTATTAATTAAACCTTTGAGCCATGTAAACAAAAGCAGAGATATTAGTTAAAATGTTTACAGAAATATGGCATACAAAATATATCAAATATTTCTGACATATCTAAATTACATTCTCTGTAAGCAGCTGCCTCTAGCCCAGTTCAGTAAAACAATAAAAGATGTGCTTAATCCAGCTGAAGAAAACTCATATGCATAAAATTAATAATTCACATACTCTGCACAAAAGATTTCTTTTTTCTCTAGCTTGTCTAAAGAAAAATGGTGTTGTAAGAGAAAGGTAACTTCTATGACCTCTAATATAAGGTTTCATAATACATATATTTTTTAAGGTAAGATTGGCTATAAAGCAAATCCTAAACAGACTTTATTCTGCCATTTGGGAGTGACTGAGTATTATTTGTCCTATTTTGAGTTCCAAATACTCTTTTTTTTACTCTCTACAATAATTTAACCAATGAATTATGGGTAAAAAAGAGTATTTCCTTTTTCTGACTTATTATGATTGTCAGATCTTTTCTGACTGCACAAGCCAAAATTAGTTTGGATCTGATCTACACTTCAGGCAAATTAAAAGTGTTTAGAACATCAGGCACTACTGGTGCTCAGGCCTTCTCCGACCTGCACAGTCAAAAAGGGCGGGTTGTTTGATATCTGCATGGCAAGTCAGGGAGAGACAAGTCTCTCAAGGTAAAATCAATGCAGCTTTTATTTTGGACACAGCCAAAATAACAAAGTAGGTACTTGGGTGCACTCTGAGAGGCAGCTTCCTCAAGTTGCAAATTGAGGTTTTGACAACTCACAACCATTCTGTCCTGTAGTTGTGCTTTTGGGAAAGCTGAAGTTCTGCTCATATTGTATTTTCTCTGCTTACTTTCTGGATTTCATGTGGAAATGTCTTTTTTCTTCCTGGTCTGCCAGAAAGTTTTCTGGGTGCTGTTGGACAAGTTGCTGTGCTCTGCTGCAGTAATGGATGAAGATATCCAAGACATGAAGACACCAGACTCTCAAGGATCCCAGGGAGGGTTCTTATTTTAACTCTGCTTCAAATAAGTTTTGCTTTTTCCCCATTGATATTTCAAGACATTTAACAACAAACATTTTTTTCCAAGTGATTTCATACAGATAATATTTACTTCAGACATTGTTACTGCTTTGCAATTTCTGTGAATTTATTCCTCAGAGTCCAAAAATAATATCCCTTCCTTGACTGTTTTCACAAAGTACTACTAGCAGTACTGATTTTGCTTTCATAATATTGATTTATTAAAAAAAAACATTTCCTTATACATTTCATAGAATCATAGAATAGCTAGGGTTGGAAGGGACCTCAAAGGTCATCTAATTCTAGTTCTAGTGGCCTTTATGAATAATTTCCTTATAATTTGTGAAAAAATCTGTAGGTTATGCTTTTTTCGTATAACACTGATGAACTCATCAGCTGAATCATAGTTTCTAAATGTAGTGTTCCACTCAATTTATACCATTTTCTTATTTACCAATGTTCCCAAAACCTTGAACATTTTTAAATTTTGCATTAACTTGGGGGAAAGCCACCTCAAACAAATCACAACAAGAAGTAAAACAAAGACAAAGTCTGAGTGGTGCATCGTTTTCTATTACTTCATAAGAATGTAGTGATGCAGACCAGAAAAGAGTAAGACTTTGTAGAACCTTGATAAGTAATATAATTCCTTTCACCCTTCATTAAGTCAAATGTATTACTACAGGAAATAGTGCAGATTTTCAGGCATTAAAATACTTTTCTATTTGAAGTTTACAAGTGAGAGTTGATATTATTCAGACTTCAGAATTTTCTTTTCTTGCTCATGTAACTCATGGCCACACACTTTAATTTCAATGGACATTTGAGTTGTCTCAGGGGGTGTTTCTTTTTATTTATTGTATTTTTAATAATGTAAGTCTCTGGGTGTTTTATTCTTTGAAGTTAAGAACTAGGTTTTCTAGCTATTGAAGAGATACACAAGTCACTACAAATTTAACTTTGTTCTAAAAATGATATATTCTATCTGTCAAACACAATAAAAATATCTCAATAACTTCATAAAGGAAAAAAAAGACCAACAGTGCAATATGTGTCTGTCTTAGGAATGCAGATAATGCAGATGCCAGAGCCAAAGATAAGTCAAAAGTACCATCACATATCTGAACCCCTACACACACCAAACAAACTTACTGTCTGATCTAATTCACAAACCTTCATCTCTTCCTCTGGGTTATTTTTCATACTGAAATATCTACTGCAGTAAGTCATGCTTATTTTATTTTGGATTAAACCAGGGTTTCACAGGACTTTGCAGATTTTACACAAAGAATATTTACACAATATTTTGTCTCTGTTTTGCAGAAAATTTTGTTATTTAATTATCCTATTTTTACTCAAATTCTCATTTGGCTCAAATTCTTATCGCTACAGAGATTTTTAAAGTTGTGATTAAATTGTTGACTAAACCTTAAGATGATATAGAATACTGTGCATTTCATAGTTGCTGGATGGTTACCTGTTTTAAATGCCCTTTCTTTACAGTTTACTATGAGCTAATGAAGTTCCTGGTATGATGTTCATAGAAACTTCATAGAAATTTATATGCTTTTGTTACGCAAATCGTTTTAAGTGTTTATTTTTAACTCAAAAGGTATTATTTTTAGTGATGCCCTCAGTATTTATAGCAATACTATAGGGTCTTATTCTCTGTTTCTTATTTGAACAAAAATCTACAGAGTACCAAATAAACACTGTAGAGTTGTGCTGGTGAATAACTAAAGGCTACACTCATCCACAAGGCACTGATGATAATTCTTTTCTGAAGAATATGCAAATAACCCCATCAATGTGGAATTCCTATCCATAGCTCTTTCCATTTTATTATCTGCAGTAAAAATGTTTCCATCATTCTTTAGGGTACATTTAGTGTTTAATTTCTTTTGCCATGAATTATTCTTTTAGTTTCACCTCAGTCCCACTACTATAAAGCTCTTCTACAATGATCTTCCAATGATCTCCGGATCTTTTAGTTCTGCAGATCCACCCACACTCTGAGTAAAGATTCACTACACCATCCCTCCTGTGATTTTCTCACTATGCTATTTTTACTACATATTTTCACATTTCACAGAGATACAAAGTTCCAAAAACGTAGTGCTATCATCAGCTTTGCAAACTTTCTGATTTATAGTTTTTACTAGACTTGAGGTGAATGAAAACTCAGTCCAAAAGAAGAGTTATAGGTACTTTGTTTTGTCAAAAAAAAAAAAAAGTCCTTTAACATTTCATAAGTAATTCAGCTGCTTGCAGATGAAATTAAATATACTTTGGCACATTGTGCCTAAATAACATCCAGGTATGAATTGTTTCAGATATATAGCGAGAAATCTAAGATGCAAGGTACGTGATTTAATTAGCTGAAGTTTTTTCCAATTTATGTGGGGACTATGCTGTAGTAAACTCTAAAACACTGGTCCTTTTGATGAGAGACCTTGTTAAAAAACCTTTTGAAAATCCAGGTAGACTTCTTTGTTGTCATTCACAGAAGCTTGCTGAGAGCTTGCTGAGGGCTCTTTCAATTTTTCCAGTCTTTCCAGAGAAGCTTTTTTCTACTTAATCAGATATCACTGTTCATTTCTCATTACAAAGCGGGAGTAGCAAGTGATTTTGAATATCTGAGATAATCAGTTTCAGAAGGTAATTACGAACTTGACTGTTTGCTGTGATTTACATGTCTTCTGGCTCTGTCTCTACCGGGGCTCCATTCCAAGATGCTGGAGGGATGTGACTGCAGTGCACAAAAGCACATTTCATAGCCAAGGATGCAGATAGCGGCTCTTCACTGTGTTTCACTTTAATTTCTCAAATACCATCCATCTCATATTGATAGTGACTGGAAAGATAATGTGCTTTGCTGAAATTTTTTTCTTCTTACAACTTTTTTTTTTTAGGAGTCTCTGTATGTTAGTCTTGAAAAATCATTGTAACTAGACACTAAACTTAATTCTCCATTTTTTTACACATTAAATGCATAAAATATATTTTATATATATTTATATAAATATAAATATTTATTAAGACACAGACCTTTCTCATTACTCCATATCACTTCTGTGTCTGAATTCAGATTTCTTGTGCTGAGCACTCCAGAGTTGGAGGCAGCACCCAGGTAGGGTCTCACCAGAGCAGATCAGAGGGGAACAATCACCTGCCTCGACCTGCAGACCACACTTGTTTTATGCAGCTTAGGATACAGTTCACTTTCTGGACTGCGAGAACGCATTGCCGGCTCAGGTCTTATGACAGGAGGGACTTTATTCCCCCAGTCCCTGTCTTGAGGTTATGGGACTTATAGAATCATAGAATAACCAGATTGGAAGAGACCCACTGGATCATTGAGTCCAACCTTGAGGGATTTGTCCTTCAAATAAACATAATTATGATGAGTTATAAAGCAAAAGTCATGCTGATTGTTTTAAAAAAGAATGTCACAGAAAGCCAGGGTGGAAGAATTACAATCAGTGAAAAGATCTGGTGCATCCTCTCTGTCATTCCTCCCCACCTCAATAATGATAACAGCAGCAATAGCAATAGCATTTACAATACAAATTAAAACAGTTGACTTATTATTTATGATAGTAAAATAATTTTATATAAAAAGAAAAAATAAACCACCACTAATAGCACTTTTATTTTTACTGCATTTATGTTACTGAAAGCACAGTTTCTAAAAATATTTCAGAAATTCTAGTTATGTACATATATTTCTGAGTGAAGAAAGAGAAGGAAGAAAATTTAACAAAAATGCCAGGTAGACAAACTAATTCTTAGAATTGGATAAACTTTAAGTACATATGGATAAACTTTGGTGCAATACTGCTTTGAGGTAGACCACAAGGAGGTAGATTCAATTCAGTATAATATTTTATTAAGTGTGATAAAACTATCAGCTTCACCTGAGTGAAAACAGAAATTAAATGCAGACATAAAAAAAAAAAATCCGTAACCATTACCTGAACAATGCATAAGGATAATGAAAGCAAAAACTATCATTAGAAAGTTTTTAAAGCTGATACAGACCCTGCATCTATGAAATGTTTGATAGCAACAGTATATTGACAAAATCACTTGTTCAGTGTTTCCAGGGAAGAATTAAAATCTTACTTTCATCTAGTACAGTCAAAGATCAATGGGAGGTGTTCTTACACATAAATAAAAAAAAGAAAGAGCCATGCAATGCTTATCACTGTCCTTCTCAGCTGCTTCCTTTCATCCTCTTGGTTGCTTCCCTGGGTAGGGAAGGCCATTTGCAGCTGATAAACTTCTGATGTGGGAACAACACAGCAAGAGAAAAACAGAATAACTGTCATTGGGACAGTACCTAGCTCAGAAATACCAAATAGGATTTGCAGTCTACTTTTGCAGCCCTCTTCTCACACAGAAGATTTTAAGAAAGGCTGAGGCTGTCGTGTACACGTCCAGCATATAAGAGTGGCCACTGTTTCACGTTCCTAAATCTCACATAACTCATCATTATTTGTTATACCCTGTGCTAGATCTATTTAGCAGGCAGAAACGCTTTCTATAAAGTCAAAGACAACAGAGAGGAAAATTGAGAGTGAGATCCTGGCTTTTCTCAGCTTAGTGGGAATTTCACCACTGATTTCAAAAGAGATGAGATTTCACCCCTGATGCTTAGCACGCTTTAACAGTGGATATACAGATGGTTGGTACAGCAAGATTACACTGAAAATGTATGTATGAAGAAAATTATTGATTGTTACCTTGCGAACTGTGCAGATATTAGAATCTATCATGATATACACCTAAGTACCCACAAGATATCTGTTCTCAATTAGCATATTGCCTTGTATCAGCAAGGAAAAGATGGATAGATTTTGAGATCTTTGATTATAGAAATGTGGAAAGCAGTTTTTTAAAAACAAAAATCTGACACTGGTCCAGTTCGCAGCGAGCAGCTATCTGAATTAGCAAACAGCACCAATGGAGAAACAAATTCTTAGTCACTTTTTTTTTTTTTTGGAAAAAAAGCAAAATAAAAGTGGAACCATATGGACTTGCTTAATGAGAAATTATGGTGTATAATATGCTTGTCTGATTTTCTGTTGCCTATGTGATCATTTTTTTAAAAATCTAATGAATCATAAAAATATATATGACACTCTCACCTTCTGCATTATGGACAACACCAGAAGCAGTGCTCCAGCCTTCACAAGGGTTGCACCTTCTCTGTAGCACAGATTTAGTGATCATCTAGTGTTGCACCAGATACAGAAAAAGAATTGAAAGGTACATAAGGTTTTTTTTTTATTTATGCAGGTAACATAGTGCATGGCAGAAAAAGTAATCCTTTCCTATTTTCATGCCTATCACACAGCTCTGAATGAGAAGCAAGCATTTTAATGCTTTGATCTTCAGTCTTATGTGATGCAAATATAGGTGGTTCTCTCAGCTGGAGATTAGTCTATAGATTAGAGGAAAAAGGAAGTCAAATTACAGGTTCTGGAACTAACTTGGTAAAAGTAGAATCAGTTCCAAGGTTTGATTTCATCTATGATTTTAAGTAAGTGAAATATCAAAAAAAAAATACATAATGCCACTTATGTCTTTGTAGATTTGAGTAAATAAGGAAACTGGTAGTGTTCTACATCTTTACCTCACAGGAGTAGCTGTGCATGATTAAACAGAGTATGAGGGAATGACAGGTTTACTTACATTGATGGGAAGCACAAAAGACTGCAAAAAATAGTAAAAGATTGCGCTACTCCTTTGTCTAACTTAGCTTAACATGTTTTTTTCTACAACACCTTCATTTATTTTATTCACATAACAGCCTAAGGTGGAAATTTTGAGCCAACAGTGCCAGCTGCAATAGCTCAATGGCTGTTCCAGCCAATTTCTGCAATGATAAAATGTAACTTTTTGAAAGCTTAATAAAGATCTCATTTTTTATTAAAATAGATAATTTAAAATTATTCTATCCTAACTCTCTTTATCAAGCTTTTCTTAGTTAACAATCAGCTATTTGAAGTGTAACAAAACCAGTTGTTAAAAGAAAGGCTATGAAGGACAGTAGAGGAGTAAGTCTTTCCTTAGCTCTATCAACATCACTGAGAATAATTTTATTTTGAAAATGGACTATTTTTTCTAAAGAGAGGGCAAACCAAAGTTCTACTAAATAGTGTGAGTAAAAGTACAAAAATCTTCTGATCAATCAGTAGCATATTCATTGGGAAAAATCAGAAATGTAAGTGTTGCCAAATTGCACCTAACATGCAACTAATATAAGAAGGTATGAAAAGCAAAATGACTTGGATGTATAGTTCAATCACTCAAAATAATATCCAATTGCCCCCAAAACAACATACCTGTATATTCCTACCATGCTGTCTTCTTTCTATTGTTTATGTTCCTGAAGTGAAAAATAGCTAGTAGATTTCTTTCATGTTCACAGAGCAAACAAATTAAACCACAATTAAACCACTTTCCTTTTTTATTGATCCCTTCTCATTTTTTTTTTAATGCAAGCATTTACCATACTATTATAATGGAATAATACAGGCTTACATAGCATCTTTTCTATTACAACTTTTTTTAAGGCTCTGGATCACACAAGCTGGGAAAAAAGAAAAAAAAGACAGGAATCAAAATCACATTAAAATATGCTGCTTTTTAGATATTGAACAATCAGTAGCAATTCCTATTTTTCAGCTATGTATTAAAAAAACTAAACAAAAACCAGTGGCACCTTTTGTAAACAGCCATTGTATATTACAAACACAAAAATCTAACTGCTTGTTCAGCTCCCATTCATCAAGGAAATTTTGCTCCTGGCTTAGCTGAGGTGTCATTTCCATCCAAATTAAAGAACTAGAAGTTTACTTTCTGAGCCCTAGGCTACCTTACATGTGTTCTAATGTCCCTTCTGCCTAATTCTCCTATCAGTCTTAGTCACCATAGGATAAGAAACCCTGGAAGATGGGAGACAGAAACTTACAGCCAAGAGCAAGAAAATTGCATTTTGTATAGATTACAAAACTGTATTAAATAGGAATGTCACAAGAGCCTTTAATCTGCCTGGTGGGTTTTTTTCCCCCTTTTTTTTCTCTTTCTGCTCAGCCTTTATGGATCTACATTAAGGACTTGTAAGGGTTGATTTATTTGTTTGTTTGTTGTGTCTTAAGCACCCATCTTAATGTGAACCTGTGGGTGCTTGGGGCTTTCAGCAGTTTGGCGTCTTGCTGCCTCAGTGTCTGGGGTGTGTGGTGAGGGAAGGGAGTGGGCTTTGTGCTTTGTGCTTTGTGCTTTGTGCTTTGGGCTTTGTGCTTTGGGCTTTGGGCTTTGGGCTTTGGGCTTTGTGCATGGGCTAAAACTGCTGAATCACTTCGACCTGGGTGAAGAAGCAAGAGTTCCCTTGACTAGATATGCATGCCCTAAGAATTTAAGCAGTAGCTATTCTGGCAAGGGTTCTTTGAACTGTGAGTGATCCCTAAAACTCACAAACCTAATTCCAAAATCTGTCTTTGCATGGTTCTTAAGCTAATAGGGGGCTGAACATTGTCTACAAATAACCCATGCCAAAAAAAGTCACTTGCACATGCCTGCTGCCCTGGGGACTATGTTTTCTGCTGAAAACATCACAGGATCCATATGAGTGGTGAGTTATTTTTCCGTCATATTCCCCCTTTTCTTGCTCCCTCCCCTCTCCTTCCCTCCTTCCCCTCCCCTTTGGGACAGCAGATATTGAAATACAGATACATACAAAATAAAAGAAGATGCTCACCTGCTAGAAAAGTAATAAAGAATAATGCAGCATATTAAATTAAAAGTTTAACACTTGCATATGTATGTTAGTAAACATTCTCCAGTAGAATTCAAGTTTGATAAATCTCATTATTGGAGAAATGCAGAGTAGACCTATTTCAAAGTGTAATCAGAATTCTCCTTTTGACTTCAAAGGATTTTTAGTCAAGCCATCTGAGAAAACAGTCTTTGATAATTTGGTTACTCCACTACATTAAATTCCTGTGGAATTTATAAAAATAATCACCTTCTAAACTCTAGAACAATGCCACGGAAAGAAATTTTGGAGGCCTTGTCCAAAGTTCAACAAAAGGAATATAATTTCCCAGTACATACTCTTAGGGTAATCATTTGAAAATGTATTTTTTTCAAATTCTGTTGGAGTTTTCCAAAGAAAAATCAGCATTAGAACTCAAGAGTTCGTGACTTCTAAATCCAGGCTATAATCCATTTTAATCTACCAGACCATATTGCTTGCATAACTAACCTTCCTGTCATTTATGGTGACTGACTGAGGAAAATTGAAGATTAAAGAGTCCTCAGTGAGATCAAGGATCCCAAATGCATATTTTAGTAAATGATATGAGAGGTTCTCTCTGGTATTTCACCAATTACCGAGCCCTGCATGTGGAGTCACCAGTGAAATTCTACAGGAGCTTAAACACTTTCCTGTTATTTACTTTCACTGACAGGCCAAATTCAGGAGTGAACTGTAAAGTAGTCATCTTCAGTTAATGGAACAAAAAGAATTCTAAAGTGTTAATGTATATCTTCCAGTCGTATATAAACTGCTGTCTTCTGCGCTCCCCTGTTTTGATTTAATGCAGTCATCTTGTTTGGAGCATTTGTTTTTCTCTGTTCAGCACTGGGACATTTCTAAGGAGAACAATCTCGTCCTTCATCCTCAAAATGTCTCTAATAACTTCACTGGAGCCTATTTTCCTGGTTTCTGTTTCTTTCTCTAAGAGGCGTTACCCAGAGACTTACATCAATGTGCATTGCATTCTTGTGAACCGATCACATCTTAAATTGCATTATACTAAAATCTGTGGGAAATAACCCATCTGATAACTGAAATAATGTCCTTAATCTCTCAATATTTTATTTCCTGAGATTATGATTGAGTGTCAATTACTGTAAAGCCCAAAAATAACCGACACTGCGATCAAGACTTTCTCTCTCTCCCCCAGCACCCTTGGCCCTACCCAGTAGGCTGGGGGCAGAGTAGAATCGTAGAATCATAGAATCATAGAATTGCAGATTCACAGAATCACCAGGTTGGAAGAGACCCATCGGATCATTGAGTCCAACCATTCCCATCAATCACTAACCCATGTCCCTCAGCACCTCATCCACCCGTGACTTAAACCCCTCCAGGGAAGGTGACTCAACCCCCTCCCTGGGCAGCCTCTGCCAGTGCCCAATGACCCTTTCCATGAAAATTTCTTTCCTAATGTCCAGCCTGACCCTCCTCTGGTGGAGCTTGAGGCCATGAGTAGAGATTGTGAGGGAACACAAGAAGGACAGTTGACCCCAAATGACCAAAGATATATTCCATACCACATGGCATTGTGACAAGTGATAAAAGCTGAAGAAAGGAGGAGGAAGATGGGGATGTTCATGGTTACTCCGTTTGTCTTCCAAAGCAGCTGTTATGCATAGTGAGGCCCTGCTTTCCTGTAAGTGGCTGGACATCAACCTTCTGATGTGAAATAGGGAATGAATTCCTCTTCTTGTTTTCTCTGCACATGTAGCTTTTGCTTTCCATATTTAACTGCCATTTTGATCAATTCATGAGTCTTCTCTTTTTCCTTCTACTTTTCCCTGGCCCCACATGAAAGGGGAATGAGAGGTAGGTTAGGAGTTTGGCTGTTGGCCAGGGTCAGCACACCACAATTTTTCAAGAGATCACAGCGTCTGAACATTCTTTCCACAGACGTATCATAAAGTAAAAGACAAGCAATGTCCAGAAACAAATGGTCTGATAACCCTGGAAACAAATCCTAACCCAGCTGAATCTGGACAGTAGCTTAGTGAGACTAAGAACTTAAAAATCTCTTTCTTCTGATTTTGCACCCATGTGTTCTGTGTTTTCTCTCTAATGCCTTATCAAAAAAGAAACAGTAGTTCTAGAGTTAATGTTTTATGATTTAAATTAATTGCTCAAGTCTCAAAGTTTCTATGATATTTTGCAAAAGAAGAAAAGGAAATCCCTCCCTTGCAAGCATCCCCAGCTAAGCAGCCCTGATTTGCTTGTTTTTGAAGGGGAATGCAACTGCTGATTTGCCTGAATTAAAACCTCTTCATTTGATGCCACACACAGGAGACCCTCTTTTTGGACTTATTTTCTTTCACAAAGTTCCCAAGAACTTCTTTTGAAACTATTCTCCTCATTCACAGCCCCATTGTAAGCTTGATATTAGATGCATACAGGACTGTGTGTTCCAGCTTTCAGTGAAATATTCTGCCAAGAAGTTAAATAATCCATTTTGATGTGAAGGTTATGACAGTCCATTCTAAGAATTGCCACCAGACTTTTTTTTTCTTCACCTGAAATCTTATTTTGATATGTTTCCTATGCTGTAGCCTGGGAGTATTACACTATCTGATGTCCTGACGTTCTTCTATTACTGTCAAGGAAATTGTTGCTGACAAAATTTTTCTGGAACACTGTAATGACAGAAAAAGTGGAAGCACTGTATCATATGAAGCAGTCATGCAAAATTGTCCTAAACATTTACTAACACTGACATAAAATTGACTTGCTCAGTCTCAGTAAAATGATTGGCTATAATTTAAAGTTCAGTAATATTTCACCTAGAAATATGATTATGTGAGACAAAGTTGGTATAAATATTTAATCTCTCAAAAGCGGAGTGAATACAAGAGATGTATGTCAAAACACAAACTTGATGGGACATTTTGCTTTTGAGGTTTCTTTAGAAACAATTGGTTTTGCATAGATAGTTATCACACCAGAGAGCACACAGTAAGCAAGGGTTTCTTCTTATCTCAACTTTAGTAAAGAGAGGAAGGACTTGTTCAAGATCCTAGGATATATCTCCTCCTTGCATGTTTTCCACAGTAGTAATTGTACTAATAATTTTCCATAGTAATCATGACAGGCTTGATCTATCACTATTTCATGGCATAAAAAGAAGGCATAGAAGGAAATTAGGTGCATTCAGATTCCATTGCAAAAAATTATTCAAGATAATCAGCGCATACTGGAGCACTGGTGCTCTAGCAGGTAGAGTGTTAGCTTCCTTTTCTGTCTGCTGGACTACAGGACTTCTTAAAATCATGCAGTGTTTCATTTTAAAAATTTAAGCTGGTAGTTAATTGTCTTCATTTCTATTGTAAATATTAACATTAATATCACACAGTGGACTGAAGAAGACCTCACACTTCATAAGGCTATTGTGAGCATTTAAATTGAACTAGATGTCAACTGTTATTGGCATGTTTAAAAGTATCTAATGTTAATGATTTTCTATGGCTTTAGTGCTATAGCATCTTTTTTGTCATAAAAATCTCAAATCCCTTTTTTAAAAAGAAAATGTATATAGATTCTTTGAAATAGAAATACTACTGAATTTTCAAATGATATAGGGCACGTACTTGTGTTGAAGATTTGACCTGATTGCCTGAAAGTATTGTTTGGGCCAAAAACTTAAAGGCTTAACGATATCACTGACATAGTATAGTCTGTTTTCTTCAGAAATAACTACCTAATTTCATAAACCTGTCTTACTCCAGTAGTTGATTGACCTTGTCAAATGTGATGACATCAAAAGATCTCACAACAGGGACAAGAAAGCCCATTCCTCATGGAGACACTGCTACTTCTCTGGGAGGTGCTTAGGCTAGAAAGTAGTATATGCAGATGGGAGGCATCAGACAGAAGCAGCTGCTTTGAAAAATTATGCCTGAAGAAAAAATTCTTGTCTGTGGGCTTTAGGGGTGAATATGCACTGCTGTCGGGCTCCTTGCTTACTGTCTTTGAAGCCTTCTAGCTTTTGCAGAATTTTTTTAACCTTACTTATGGCTTCAATATAGCTCCCCGCTTGCTGAAAACACCCCTTCTTGACTAGAATCCCACAAGCTTTTTGTATGAAGAATTTTTACTTTTCTTTAAAACTGAATTCCCTTAACCTCTTGTTTCAATCTTGTCACATCTTGAGCAAAACAAAAAAATTAGCTCTGGAAAAAGTTGACCTTAGTTGTCTTACCTGAAGGAAGTCAAAACCTATAAATATATATGGGTTAAAATCAGAAATATCTTAAATTTTGGTCCATTTGACTGCAGTAATAGCAAATATAATAACAATAAGTGACATTAGGGATAGCAGGCACATTGCCATGTTTGTTACAGTAGAGAACAGGATAACTGAAAGCTAGTTTGTAGATTTGTGGAGCAGAGTAAGCAGTCAGGATTGTTAATTTTACAACAAAACCATAGTGTACTTCATGTTATTTTTACAGCTTTGTCTACCCCTACACAGTAGAGAGTGAAAATTGGTAGATATCCCTAATATTTAGAATACTTGAGTAAAAATAAGATGATATTTCAGATTAAAGAAAGGAAATACATATCTACACCTCCTGAGTCATATCTCCTTAAAAAGATACAAACTCAAAAAATCAAAAACCTCAAAATTTAGACACTGACCATGACAGAGCAGATGCACTAAGTCTAATAGGGATTTTACTGTTGCTTTTGATTTAATTTACATGGTGACATAGTAGGAATACATGACAGGGCAACTTCTAGGCATATGAAACTGAGGAATAAATTGAAAGTACATAACCTGTGGATAGTTTCCCGTGCTGTGTCTTGGGCATTAGGGTTCTTTTTGATTTATTTTCACAGTCTACCTTTGTTAGAATTGGCTGTTATCTTTTTCTTTCGGCTCTTGGTTGTTTTGGCTTGGTCTCTTTATTTTACCTATCCACATCACTGATAAATAGTCCCAACTTTGTAATCACTTTCAGTATTTGAAATTTTTACTTCCTGGACAGAAACAAACAAACAAATAAACAACAACATAAAAAAACCCAGCTATCTAAAACATATTTTATAATTTCATTCTTTATATTTTTCAGTTCTCAGTCCTTGTGTTTCTTAGCTTTACCCCTAATTCATTATTTAAAACAAAAAAGAGACTATTTTATTACTAGTCACTAGTACTGGCTGCAGGTTTATTGGATTATTTACACAGTATTTGGTACATAAAATGTATTAGAAAGTTAGATGGTGTTGGATGAAGAGAATAGGATACTGGACAGGCAGATAGATCGAACGATGAAAAAATCTCAGAAGATTAGGAGGACATATAGAGTCTAATAAAAAGCCCAAGCGAATTATATCTCTAGAGGTACAGTGAGGTAATCCAAGCCAGGAAATGTCCATATATAGTATTTAAACTCCACACATTGTTCTGATAATTACTGAAGTCTGAGTACTTATTTTATAGACAAAGCAATTTACTAATTAAATTTGCATGTGATGTATGGATGACAGATGGGAACCTATAGGACATAAATGGTGTCCTGTACAAGGAACTAATTTAATTTTGGAAGTGATGCTGAGCCTGTGGCCACTGATTTGAGCCAAAACAGTGGTCACCAGACCCATGCTGACTATGTGGATATTAAGTGGACAGTTACCAGCTACAGCAAGAAGCAGTTGATGTATGCAGTCGTATATCTAGGAGATATTGAGGAGGAAACAGGCTGTCCTGTTCTTTCAGGCCATTACTTCTAACATGATAACACATTTCCCCCATGTTGCCTACTGCTGCTTTATGCTAGCGCGTGGCATACACTGTGACTCTGCATCATGTGCAGTAGAAACTCTACTTATGCCAGTAATTAACCTATACCCCCTGTGAAACACACCATTTACCCTTGGCTGACATGGAGAAAAGAAATCCACACAACAAGGAAAAGCTAATGGTTCAGTTCTGCAGACATACCACACATATAATGCAAAATGCAGGAATTAACTCGTCTCCTTGTGTGTCTTCTCCATAGATCTCAGTCCAGAGGACACCGCTATCCTAGTCCGCATAGAGAGAAAAACATGACTACCCATAAATGTATCTTCCTCCAAATACATGCTTGACAATCAGAGGTCAGGATGCCCTGGAGGAAAAGAAATCAAACTAAGAATGATGGGAGAATATTTTACTTCACCGTAGGTCAAAATATATTGCAATTGGAATTCTATCCATCACTGGAAATTTTCATTTTAATAATAGTAGGTTATATTCCATTTTTTTAATTGCAGGGATTCATGTAATCTTTCCTGGTAATTTGAATCAGGAAATGATAATTGGAAAGGACAGATTTCTTCAAGAAATAATATTACAGAATTTCAACTCAATTATGAGATGACATTGCATTCACAAATTCAGTCCAGTGTGTATGTAAGAAGGAACTGACCATCTGTTTTATTATTCATACATATGTCTGCATGGATAAGAGATGTTCAGAACTATTTAAAGTATTAATCTGTTAAATAATGAAGATGTGTCTGTGCTCATTGCACTGTGCATATTAGTTTACTTGGAGATTTGTATTGTATATGTATAATGTAAAGAAGTCTGGCAAAATATTAGTGGAAAATTTTCATTTTAAGTTAAATAAACTGAGCCACATCTACTGCACCTTTTCCCCAGGCTTCTGAGTTTTCTTGTGCTGGGTATCATTCCATTAATATCATCAACACAATCTGCTGTCATATTGCAGGTAACTACTTTTCAAACTGCAAAATAATCTCTTTCTAGATCAAAACCTCCTCCTCTGCAGCAATGACACAAATATTTTTCTGATAACTGTCTCTATGCTGTAATTTGTGTGAATCTCTAGTCCAAAGAAACAATTTCTCCTAGAGTTTTATTTTGCCAGTTAGTGTCCCTATAACTTTCATGGTGGATAATTTACATCTTATCTGTTTTGGAGAGAGTCCGTGGCTGGGAGAGGGGTAACACAGGATTAAATAGCTGGTGAAATAAGGGTCATAGCATATAAATACAAAGGTATGTGTTCTATTTTTCTCTCTGGATCCTCCAAGCACATGATTCTGTTCTTTACTTTCTGGATGTTGCTCAGCTGACCTCCATCCCATGGTGAGAAAGTGCTTATCAGTGTAGAACATGCAGGAGGAATTATGTGGGCACAGCATCCAGGAACCAGTGGAAAACAACTTACTTTGCAGGTTGTTATAATACACTAGGATCTAGCACTAGGTTCAGTAAGAATCTGTGAAGACACCCCCAGAATAACCTTAATTAGGAAAATCAGGGAAAACCTGTCTACATCAAAGAAGGAAAATCAGAAGAACAGTTTCCATATTGCTACGAACCATGAGTAAATGTAGTTTTATGCTTGTGAAATTGGTTTGGATAAACACTGACTTTTTCTCAAAAAGACATTGTAGAGATGGTAGAGCTTAATGTTATCAGAAGATAAATATTTCACTTCCTTATTCCTTGTGGGAAATGAAAATGCGTAAAAGCAAATCAAATATCTTCTGAAAACAATAATAATTTAAAAATTATCTTTTTCTTGAGAAAATTAATTCAACAAAATTTCCAGAGGAGCTATAGTAGAAAACTTTCTTTAATAAGAAGTGTGACACTTCTAATAGAATTGAATGGTATACGTAGTTACTTTGATTTATTTTTTATTCATACTGCTATAATATGTGAACACTTTTCTAGATTTCACAGAATAATTCTTCCATTAAATACATTGAAATGGAGAACTGTAATCAACTATATTTCATTTGAGTATGAGCCACTTTGCCAATGTTAAAAATTAAGTTTTTGTGGCATACTTATTTTCATCCTCTAAGTCTCAATTCAGTGATTTTCCATCTTATATGGAAATAAAGGAAATCTGCATTAAGAGTAGAAGATTCCTCTGGGGAATAATAATTTCCTTGGGGAATACATTAAGGAAATAACATTTACTTTAACAAAGTAACTGATTTTCTCTTCTGTGTATTTCTTACAGTCATCAACTATAAAATAAAGTTATCTTAGTTCTGAGTTCAGTATTTAAAATGATACTTATTTTCAGCTACAGTGCATTTTTTACATTTGAATGTGTTTGCTTTTAAATTAAATTTATAACACTACTTATGCCTTCAATAACTTTATTTGAATTCAGTGATTTCACATCAAAATAGATTTCTGTCTGAATGTAATTACATAAAGAAAATGTTTTTTCCATAACCTGTTAGGTGTATGAGCATGTATAATATTCTCAATTTCATGAAACTTCAGAAATGGAATATTTGAAGATAGGATTTCAATGATATGGAATACTTGCATTGGCCAGCTTGGGTTTGTTTCTAGCCCAGCTAAAACTAGGACAAACAGCAATGCAAATTTTAATCTTTGAGTAAGTTTTACCATTTTCCTAAAAGTCCATGTTCCCCATTTTTTTTTAGAGACAATCTGGTTAAAGTAATTCTAATCATAGAAATCAAGATATGAAGTTAGACATCTGAAATGTAGCATACGATGCTGAATTAAATATATTCCTCTTTTTTTTATTTGCCAAAATGTGTTTCTAGAGAAGATATACTTTACAATTAGCTTTACAATCCACCAAATCTTTCATGGGAATACATCTTCCAATGTACAACACTGTAAACATTAGTAAATGTAAGAATTACCCACTGAGTTTCAAGACTGGAGTAGAGAAAACTTTTAGAACACTCTGAGAAAGGCAAAATGGTACTCAGTAAGTATCTTCATGAACACACTACAATATTTTAACTGTCAGTTTTGCAAAAACAAAAGTTAACCTGTAATTTTCAAACTCTTTTGGCAGATACGGAGAACAGTTACATGACATCAAAAACCAAATGACAAGTCATATATGAGGTGTGGATGGTGTGGATCAATTCTGCTATGGTGATAACCTGGATTGAGGTCTGGGAACCACCTCCTTGCTGAATCAGACCCCCACCCACTGCCTTGGTCCCCACATCCCTGCTCAGACACTCAGAGCTGTGTTTGATTGCATGTGACTGTCCACTGAAATGGAGAAAAGTGCAGAGCATACCTGATACATGAAGGGTCTTCAGTTAATTTAAAACATAGTGGCAAATCTGAACCCTTTGACCACAACTTATTTCTTACATTTCAGGTATTCCTAATGCAATCTCAATGTTGTATTTAAAATTATGAGGCAGGCACCAGATATTCCCCTTCTATTATCTAACGATGAGGCATTACCAAAAATACATTAACATTTCTATGGATTGAGACATCAGTGGTAATGGAGAAAAATACATACTTTTGAACAAAATATGTAACTGGGTAACTGTTTTTTCAACAGAAATAAGGGGGCAATGCATTATCAGAAGTACACAAAGCCTTTAGCTATCATTTCATTTCAGAATGTCTCGCATAAAAAACAGTGCTTAATTTATTATCACAATCAATTGAATGAATTATTCTATAGATATTATTGAATGAATTAATCTATATGAGTGGCTACTAATAATACTGTTCTTTTCCTTCAGGTGCACCTGAAAAGAATTTTAAACATAGAATAACACACAATTTAATGAGAAAAAGAAAGTCTAGTTCTAAAGAAGCCATTCCTTCGCAGCGGAATAAGAGGATATTTTACAATCTTTGTTAGATATCCCTGATCACAACACAGATACATATGGAGCACTTTGCTTCTCTTATGGATCTGGTATGTATTTCTCCAGTTTCAGAAAAAGCAAATTTTTTCTTATTTATCGCATTCATATGAAAACAAGCATAGCAAAATTTTGTTAATTGCAGTTTTATGCATTTGACTACTAGATTTATTAATTTATAGACAAAGTAGAGATAAAAGTGTGACTTTTGACTAGTAGATTTATTAATTTTTAGAAACATAGAAATAAAAGTGGGGGTTTTCTAAGAATGCACTTTTTTAAACTTAGAAGTGTTTGGATTTACTGAACTAAGTTTAAAAGAAGTTTAAGGTTTTTTTGGTCAATTTAATATGAAATTACTTACAAAAATACTTTTATAAATACTTTTCCATAACAGTATATCCCATAAATGTGTGTCGCCATGTTCAGCTCTTGGAACTATTTGTGAAAAACAAAAGAGAGATAATGATAATGGGAACTAGTAACAGAAAATTTCTTTTTTTTTTTTATGTTTACATCTGTAAAATATGTGGTTATTTCAACTAGTATTAATCTCTCACAAATATTCTGGAATTCTCTAATAGAGTGATTCTGGCACTGTGATTAGCAGGGAGCTAAAAGTAGTGTTTGTTGTGTTTTCAAATGCCGACATGAACAGAGTCTCAGCTCCACCATTATAAATAGAATATAAGGGGCTCTGAGAACATGCCCTTTGAAATCAATGCCAACATCATTATGTATTCCAACAGCAAATAGATTTTTAAAACCACACAAACTTGTCTTTAGTAAGAAATTTATTTAGAAATATAGAAATTCTGGGAGGTTTTTCAGGAGCAAAGTGTACAGAAAGAGAAGACAGTTATGCCACCTCATGAATTATAACAATCACTAACACTCTGTACTTTGTAGAGCCTTAGGGCTCTTTCTTCAAGCAACTAATTTATGCCATTGCAGACTGGAAATACTTAATTCTTTTTATAATGATTGACAAGCTGTGGATTTTATTCTGCAGAATATACTATAAAATCCTATGTTGTGCAATGCAATAGGGAAAATTCGATACTATTAGCATTTTATGTATGTATATATATTTAGAAAAAAAAATTACCCATGAAAAAAGATTAAAAAAGGAGCTTATTCTCCCATTTATTGCTGTCAATCCTATACTGGATCAATGGATGTCAACACTTTCAAATCAATGCTGGCATGGAATTTGACAGGAAATATGTTTCAAAAGTTGTGTCTTCAAAATAAGAGCCTAAGCAGTGATGAAGATTTATCCATTTTATCATCTTGTACATCTATACTAACAGCAGAGGCAAAATTTCCCAACAAATAAAAAATTGGTTTTGATCACAATACATAAGCTTGGGTGTGCATCAGGGAAAACAAAAAAAAAACCAAACCCAAACAGAACTGTTTTCTAGAAAAGCAAATGTGTCTTGTATGTATATAATTGGGACTGTGAATGAGGATTTAAGTCTCTCTATAACCCTGAAGGTTTTCTGGGAGATAAGCAAAAGAAGACAAAATGTAATTTGCATTCAGCAGTCTTAAGATAGATTACAATATTCAGATCATCTGTGACTTCTCAACTTGACATTCAAGTCTATGGAAAAGTAGAAATTTGATTTTTAATTGGGATTATGCTCACTGAGATCATGAATAATATTTTGCCATTGCAAAATATAGAAAACAGTGAAATGGAGGACCAAGCTATACATTGTTTTCAGGAGAACCAGAATAGTACTATGAGAGTGAGGCTCTATATTCCATTGTTTCTGATTCCCCCTTAGCCAGAAGAAATAGATCTGTTGTCTCAAATGTAAAATCGAGTCCTTAAATGGGATTTCCCACTTCATCAGATAGATAGGCAAAATATGCATTTACCATCCTTCCCCTGTTCTGGAGGTCTTATGAGAGTGGAGTAGAGAGAGGAAAATCACTTTCCTCAGCCTGCTGGTCACAGTTCCTTTGATGCACACCAGGATGTGGTTGGCTTTCTGGGCTGCAAGCATAAATTGCCAGCTCATGTTGAGCTCTTCATCCACCAGGACCTCCAAGTCCTTCTGTTCAGGGCCGCTCTCAATCCATTCTCTGACTAGACCGTATTTGTGTTTGGGATTGCCCCAACCCAGGTGCAGGACCTTGCACTTGGCCCTGTTGAACCTCATGAGGTTCTCACAGCCCCACTTCTCCAGCCTGCCCACATCCCTCTGGATTACATCCCATCCTTCCAGTGTGGCAACTGCACCACTCAGCTTGATGTCATCTGCAAACCTGCTGAGGGTGCACATCCTTGTGCAGGATTGCTATTCTGGCACACAATGAGATGGTTGTAACTGCTAATATGATTCGATGTTTGGTGCTCTGCAGCCCTCCAAAGTAGGACAAGGTTGTATAGATTTATCCTCTGCCTTGAGCCCACTACCTTTTTTTTTTTTTTTTTTAATAAAACCCCTTCCAGAGAATTGCCAGAGTGATTCAGCTCCTCTACTCTGCTCTGGTGAGACCCCAGATCCAGCTTTCAGCACAGGAAAGACGTGGACCTGTTGGAGTGGATCCAGAGGAGGGCCACAAAAATTATTAGAGGGATGGAACACCTCTTCTGTGAGGAAAGGCTGAGAGAGTTGGGATTGTTCAGGCTGCAGAAGAGAAGGCTCCAAGAAGACCTTAAGGTGACCTTTCAGTACTTTACAGGGGCTTACAAGAAAGACAAGTACAAAGCTTTTAGTAGGACCTGTTGCTATAGGACAAGGGATAGTAGTTTTGAATTAAAAGAGGGAAGATTTAGACTAGATAAAAGGAAAAAAATCTTTTACAGTGAAGGTGGTGAAACACTGGAATGCCCAGAGAGGTTGTAGGAGACCCACCCCTGGAAACATTCAAGGTCAGGTTGGATGGGGCTCTGAGCAACCTGATCGTGTTGAAGATGTCTCTGCTTATTGCAGGGAGGTTGGAGTAGATGACCTTTTCTGGTTATTTCCAACAGAAGTCATACTATGATTCTATGTTCTATGATTTCTTCTGCTTGATGTTCATATTCCTGAGTGCTTCATGTTCCAGACACTCCAGTATGGCTTTTTTCTCACCTTTGAATTTTTAAAGCATTCACCTTTGGTAATTTTCTACTTACTCAATATGAAGCAATTGAAATTATATTGTTAAGTCGTACCACCTCATGCAAATGTATCATCGGAAGAATTGTCCAGTTAGAAGATCAGATACCATAAAACTTCAATGTTTTCATTTTTTACAAAGACTTCAGCAAAAAAAAGATTTCTCTCATACTGCATTAAACAGACTAACTTTTAAGATATGAGTTAGATTAGGCTTCAGACTGCATTAGGCATCTTCAGCACAAGAATCTATGCTACCTACAGCAGCAAAACGATTTATCATATAGATCATATCACTAGTGGCACATCATTCTCAGAATTTTATCATACATCTCTAATTGAGAAGCTTATAACTTGGCCAAAAGCATTTCCTCTAAGATGAAACTTGGCATAAAAGTCAAGAAGAGTACTAAAAGCACTAGTTCATCTTCACATGTTTTTCTAACACTGAACTTAATCAGCCCTAATACACTAGAATGTTAAGAATTTCCCAATCACCACCTTATAACTTTATTGCATATAATTGCTGAAATTCATATCTGCAGTTTGGAGGGTAGGATTTCTTACACAATGATGAAGTTAAGAGACTTGAAGGGAATTTTCCAGACCAGAACTCGAAGACTTGAGAAGAAGCTGGGAGAATTTGAAATGTGGAGCTTTGCTTAAATTGTTTTTTCCATCCTTAGGCCATATGAATCTTGTTGATCAGTGTCCAAAAGGCAAGCTGTCAGGTTTGAGAACATATTAAAAAGTCATCCTTCATTTGCTTACTCTGACTATGTGGATGAGCCGCTACCTCATAGTGAAATTTGTATGCCTTAAAGACAGCTATTTTCTTTTTTCATGGTAAGAAAATAGAAATGGGCGTTGAAGGTTTAAGTAGTTTTAAATGAAAACAAGAATTATAGAATTATTTTTCAATTCAAGCTCTCATGACTGCTAAATAGTGGTAAAATAGATGTATTTTAAGAAAAAGTACTCATATTAATTCCCTTGGTGTTCTGCATTGTTAAAACAAAACCCATAACCCTAGAATTTATAATAAGCGTGAAGTTATTCTGGATACAGAAATACACTTTGTTCTTATGGTAGAACTCAAATTACAGTCTGAAGCACAACTAAATTCTTTCTCGTTATGTGCTGTACAGCTATATAAATTTAGCAGCCATTAAATCTCTTACAGGGACCTGGAACACACTTCTACCCCCTTCTAGCCTATTGATGGATAATAGCAATGAAAGGGTTGTGATATAGTTTTGCTTCACTATTATGGTGGGAAGTGTATTTCAACACCTTATATTCCTATCTACTTGCATTTGCTCAACAAAAAGTGGCTTCTTGGTATAAATCACTGTTATTCCATTGATTTCAATTCAGCTGTGTCAGTTTACATCCACAGAATGTTGGGTCTAGCCTATTAATATTTTAGGTGAAGTGAATTCTGCCCTTAATTTGTATTTTGAGCTGATAACTTTTATTTTGTGTTAAGGTTAGTTTTGTTCTCTTCGTCTCAGGCCACTCAAGAATTTTCTGCAACATGAAAAGAAAATTTAAAGGAGTAACTTGAGCTTTCTTCTTTTTAAGGATGTATGGTAAAATACAGTAAGAATTAATGCAGCTTCAAATATGAAAAACCCTAAAAACTTACTTTAGCTGTGGAAGGGTGCAGATGCTTACATTTGAATGTTTTCAGGACACCAGTAACAATGCTTCTGCGTGAGTACAACTTTTATTTCAAAAAGTACAGAATGAGCAAACCTGAGAGGCTATAAATTACTTCAGAAAATTACACAGGCACTGTCAATAACTTTACTATATTTAGTCATTCTGATTTGAAAACGAATGAGTTCATGCTGCTGCTTTCCTCTAAGTATAGTTATTAAATAGATAAACAAATAGTACAAATGTACCGAAATCTTTTCATTACAAAAGAAAGATTGGGACGTGTGTCTTTGGCTTGGGAAAAACAGGAAGACTAATGTGTGGGTGGATTTTCTGATCACTAAACCTTTACATAGTTTAATAGTGCTTAGGGAACTGTAGCAAACCATATTAATACATTAGGTGGAGGTAGGATGTCACCTAGCAAATAGTTCTAGCAATGTTAGAACAAAATCCTCATCTGAACGTTCTTACAATAATTTACCTCTGTGGTGTCAAATTCAAAATTGATAAACAAAATTATTTCATATGAAACTGGGCAGTAGAATAGAGACTGAAGAACCAGCCAATTCAATGCACAAGTCAAAAAAGAGAACAACTTATAAATTCTATGGAGGTTTGTGCTGTAATATTGGAAACTCATTAAGTTAAGTCATGCAAATGATCCACAATTTCATCACTGAGAAGAGAGATGATACTTGACTAGTTTAGCTTCACCATTCACCTTTAGAAGATGCAAACGTAGACGTACCTTTCCTAGTTGTGTTTTCTCGCATTTGATGGTAGAAAGTATAATGGTGTTAGATTTCTGTAAGAGTTGTTTGTGAACATTGTACAGTGACATTCCTCTAAAAGAAAGCTACAAAAGAAAATAGAGGTAAGTTTGTTTCTATTAATGCAATTTGTTTTATTGCTATGTGAACTGTACCAATTAGATGGTAATTGTACTTGTACCTAAATGTGAGATTTTGATTTTCAAAATAATTTTGTAATCTTTAACTACTTAAATCTTTTTTCAGTTTTGTACTCTTTGCTTCCTTACAGTGCATATCTCAGTTTTGTCAAGTGAGTTTAAGGGAGTGTATGAATTATGTTAACATAGAGGTAAACCTGGGTTGTACCCAATTGTCTAGGTAGTGATAAATATAAACGATGCTACTTGTGTTCACATTTACTTGCTGTCCTTTCTTGACAAAGTTTCAGCACAAATTGTTACTTCATTGTGGTATTTATTATTTTAAATAAATATTAGGTTTGAAGAACATTTATGTGTTAGAGTGCTTATTTTTTGTGGTAGAAGAAATGTGGTGATGGGATTTTTAGACAATAAGAATGAAAAGTGATAGGTTTTTCTTACAATATGCTTATGATCAGTAAACATTAGCAGCTTACTTTATAGCTTTTGATGCTAATATCTTTGTCTTTTACAACACTGTAAAAATATATTTAATTTTTGTGTGAGAATGTGAACTCATATGAAAGTGAATCATATGATTTCGTTGGTGTCATTTTTGAACACTGTCAGATGGTAAGGAGCAGTTACCTTAATGCACATCTTGCTTATGAAATAAAAGATGACTCCTTAGACATGTTTCTTATGTCAGTCTGTATTTCTAGTACATGCAACTGTACACGGAGAGCTAGATTTACATTATGAAATTCGTGGTGATTACATGGATTTGAATAGCAGATCAAGTAGCAATAATAGGAGACATTCTGGTCTGCAAAGGAAAGTATGATGCTATTAAGAGATTGTTCTATTTATTGGTCTAAGGAGTCAGCAAAAGAGTTATTGCTGTAACATGGGTGACATTAAGGACTTCATCAAAATGATACTGCTTCAGCTGCTAATTTATGCTGAGCAAGGTAATGAAAAGTACTGATGGTAGAAAAGTGCTGAAGAATCATAAGCATGTATTCTAATGCAGATGGTATTTAAATTCAGAGAGAGGGGCGGGGGCATGGGAAAGGCAGCACATTTAGTGCCTTTCAGTACACTTCTGTGTTCAAAACTCCAAAGGTAACGAATAAATGTAAAGGTAAATCAAAACCTGCCAAATAAAGGCACTAAACAGAACAGGAAGACTGAGTGAAGAGGAATGTCAGGTTCTAGTGAGGAAATGCTGCTTGCAACTGCTTGCAAGCAGGAAGAAATATACAATGAAAACATTCTGTAGTGCTTACCTTGAAACTTTTATATTGCCTGTAGAGAGAACAGGCAGAGACACTGTTCAAAATATGCTCCCTTTAGCAGTGTCATTTTAACTAAGAGGAAAATGTTCTGTTAACTTATTTTTTTAACTAGATTTACAACAAATAGAGGGCACAATGAACACCTACTATAAAAATTAATGAGCCAACAGCATGTAGTTTTGCTCTTCAAACTGACAAATTAAAAAAAAAGATCTATACATTATATCATCATTCTGAAGTAGCAAAATAAGACCATTTGAATGAAGCCTGCATTTGTAGGGACTCATATCCTCACTGGTCTTTCTGATCTGAGCAAAAATTGCAGCCACTCTATCTGCTCAGGTGAAATATACTGAAGGAACAGAACCAAATACAGAAAGCCTTGGTGCCACTGAACAGAACTAACTTTTGTTCCATATCTACCATATCCAATACAGGTTCACAGCCACAGGTTTTGCATCTGCAAGTAAATCTGAATTAATTAAAAAATTAGTATCATTACCCTATTGAACTGGTAAGATTCTCTGCAGATTCCATCTGGGGATAATTCTAATGTAGAAATGAATTACAGAACTTGTAATGCTGTGGAGTATTTATTATGTGTTCAGAAAGGTAATTATCATCAGGAAAAAAGTGTAGGAGAAAGATGCTGAGGACTGAGCTGTCAATAAGGACTTTATTAATGGAAAGCGGGCTAACATGTTAAATACTCTCTAAAGCTTAATTTCCTTATTTTTGTTTTCATTTGAAGCCCTCTATGTTGTGTCTATATGAGTTGGAATATTGTCTGCTAAGTCTCCTGTTTCATTGCTCAAACTTCTGCATACGAACTATAAATGAAAAGCCATTGGATCATCAAATTATTTTTAAAGAGTTATTATGGTTTTAAGCATCAAGCCATTTGTTATTTTGCTAAAAAAACAGAAAAACATAAACCATCAGTCCCATAAATAAGGATGCTGAAGTATAATACCTATGCTAGGGATTGCAATGAAAGTTCATTGAGCTCAATTTCAATTTAATGAAACTGTCTTCAGTGACAGGAGCATTTAGGTTGAATCAAGGGCAAAAAAGGGTAGAATCAAGTCCAAGTGACTGGAAGTACTCAGAGAAATCCTGTATTATAGCTGACATTTCTCAGGTATTTAAAAGAAATAATACTTGGACCTACAATTTTTTTTTCCTCAGCCAAAAGTACATATAAAAATTGCTGATGGTGACATTTGTAGGATAAGTGCAGTTGGCAGTGAATTTTCGAAATTGTGTTTCATTAAAGTTTAATGAGCTCTGTGCAGGAAGACTGTAAATACTGCTCTGTGCTAATGTGTCACTGTAACAATTGTCATGTGACAGACAGCTCAAAGATAACGATGCCCAGGGATAACATTTCTTTCCATCTTATTTTTTTTTAAAAAAATTGTGGGCTAGATAAAGCATACCCACCCTGTCCTTCCGCCCCCGTTTCAGCAAGAGCTTTCATTATGACAAGAAGGAAACACATTCATACATTTGTCAAATCTCCTTATCTTGGTAATGACCTCCAGTTCTTGCATCACTGAATGAGCAGTTTTTATATGCTGAGTATTATGTAGCTGATGCTTAATATAGCTCTATGCATTGTATTCTTGCAGGAAAAGTTTGCCGAGATACAGCAATATATAAATGGCATCTGCAGGTCCCTTGTCTTTGTTTTAAATTGAACTGGACGATAGTTCAAAATTGATAGAAAGCTGCGCTGGGAGTTCTGTGTGTATTTTTGGAATTTGCTTCATAAGCTTTTGTTATTCTGCAGTCAGAGAGTTAGATGCAAAAGGCAACCTTCCTGCTGCTCTCTTACACTGCTTTGAGAAAACAAAGTGTTGTCGGTCTGTGGTATAATGGCTCATTGCACTTATTTCAAAAGTCATACAGATTAACCGAAAGCGGAAGCAGCTGTCAGGAGATCCGACCAGATAAATGGGATTCACTGATGCTCCATACACTGCTGCATGTGAAACGACTCAGGGAAGAAATATGGATTCTCTGTTACCTCCAGGTCATAACTGTGTTATTCCCAGCAGCAGGACGTGAGCCTGGCTGTAACTTTATATGAATCAGACAGCAGGTGACTTGAGACCAGCCAGGCCCTTGTCAGGTGCATGAGCTGATTCCGCAGGATCTATGCAATCATTGGATCTTTATAAAAAATATTATGGTTGTTGAAGTTACATTACACAGAGCTTGTGAACTGATGACTTAGACTTTTGGGGGTTTAATAATGATTTTAATAATTTAACCATGAATATTTAATAGTAATTTGGTTTTAACACTTCGTATTTTTTAAAATGAAACTTTGCAATTTTCACTGTTTTCTTACATCTTATTAAGCATTAATATTTTATTTGTTTGAAAGGCTTTTTCAGTATGATTTGAAAGCTTTAAACCACATTAACAAGGAAATTCTGGTTTGTTCTGTAAAATATATATTTTAATAACTACCAGGTATGAATACTTTATTTCTATATAAGATATTAAAATGTCTTATTTTCATCCAGGAAAAGTTTCAAATTAAAATAGAAGCAGGAAGAATGAAAGCCACCTTCTAAGTCACATATAGTCTAGACCTCTATCCTACACGAGGAAGCTGCTGGATGACAAGTACTGCTACATTTCCACATTACAGGAGTATAGCAGTATAAGCATGCAACTCTATAGTACCTGGACACATACCAAGCACATATACAAAATACTCTCAATCAGATCCCTCCTCCTTTTCCCATGGTTCTGTACATCTCAGCTTTTCAGCCAACACTGCTTGACTGAAGGGACTGAAATATGGGTGAGACCAGAGTTACTGGCAGTGTAAAGAACTGAGAGACTCTAAATGTTTTAGTGACAAAAAAAATTCTACCTATTGAATGAACAATCTATATAGAATCATAGAATCATAGAATCATAGAATAACCAGGTTGGAAGAGACCCACCGGATCATCGAGTCCAACCATTCCTATCAAACACTAATAAATTAATAATTAAATAATATAATAATTAAATAATTAATTAATACTAATATGTATTAGTATTAATCATGCATATATTTTGATGTTTCATTTAAACCAATATACTTAGGAAAATCATGTCTACTTCATCATTCTATGTAACAGAAATTCCCTGTGGATTGTCTCCTTTAGACACTGTGGGTTAAATGAAACAGCAATGTTTTCCATGGAGTATTTTGGAGTATTTTTAAAATCCAAACAAAGGCTTCAATATGACTGCCTACATGGCCAAGGAAGAACCCTCTTTAGTTCTCATTGCCAAACCTGTGTCAGTGGAAGGAAGTTGTACTAAAAGGCTGTCACTGCCCTTGCCAGATCTAAGTAGATGACATGACTATATCTGTCCTTGTGTTCATCTGGAGATGAGTTGGTAGACTAAGAAAATAAAAACTCCTACATGAGCAAGTAGAGGCTTTTTTTTTTTTTTTTTTTTTTCTTTTTATCTGAAATGAGGCAAAGGGGAGAAAGATTTTAAACTGCAGATGCTTAAGGAGCAGCTTTTTTGACAAGGGACCAATTGCAGGATTACAAGGTAGCGTAACATGATTTGCACAGAGATAAAAAGGACAGGGAGTGGGCAGATTTAGGAAACTACTGAGTTTAAATTGCAGGACGCCTACTCTACCTTTATAACTGAGATTACTAAAGACAAAATTTTGTTGTTTTTTTTTTTTTAAAAAAAAAGAAGCTTATATCTTCTTTATGAAAGACATGAATACACTCCCCAGATGATGCCTGGAAAGCTCTTGGACTTGTCAGAATTATTCTCACATTTATCGTGTGTAATGTCACCAGGGTCTTTGACAGAATTTTTTGGTGAGAAAAACTTACACCTGTGACCTTGACGCAGTGTTAACCTTTCTGTTTGATCATTTTTCTTCTCTTTGCGACAGATTTTGAAAGTGTGGGGTAAGAGTTTCTGATGAATTCAGTCATCTTTTATTGCTGAGATTTCAGCCTTCTTTGGCAGGTGAGTGAGTCATTTTACAAAAACCACACCACCACTTGTATGAATCCCAGTTACTTTCATTACAGCCATCAATTTCTACTGTGCAGTAGATGAATCAGCTTCATGTATTCTGCTAAGACCACAACAAAATCGATGTCTTAATGTGCACATATCAATAAAATTACTCTATTTAGCACATTATAGCTGGGCCTAGCTGAGCATTACACAACTCATTTTGCCTTATCCAGTGGTCTTTAGCTAGAAAAAGGCTTGTAACCCAATCTGACAGTAATGAAGAAATCCAAGCAACCTGAAGGATCTCTTAGCATCTTCATATTGACCCAGTGGGCTATTACACCTGAAGAGACAAAGGCTGATCTGAGGTAGAAGTGAAGAGGACATCCTCCCAAGGACAAAATATTGTCACTCGCCTTAAAACTGGACTTGAAAGTGAAAAATAGGAAAGAAGGGGGCGAGAAGCAAGGTTTGCTAAGCAGGACACTTTCTTGATGGGGCAATCAACCTCCTGCAATGGAGCAATTACAGAATTTCCAGCAAGCTCGTGTAACTGCGCTGATACTGTCTTATGTGCAAAAAACCAGTACAGTGCTTGTGGCAAGTTGTGTCAGTGTTAATTAGTGTAACTGTTTAGCCTGGATGCAGAATGGTTTCTAATTACTCTACATGACTCCAGAGAAAAACCAAGGTTCCCTGTGGATTTCTGCACCTTATTTTTTAAGAATGCAAAGATCTGAATGACCAGTGGAAAAAATGTTGTCACAAATACTTGTACAAATTCAAAAGCAAATTTCAACTCCACTACATTTTTTAAAAGAGTTGATTAGGAAATTAAAAGCCTTGTTTGGAATTACTATTAGAATTAATTCACTGTGGATTTCAGCATAGCAATATGCTGCTAAATAATTTGCTATTTTTACAGTCTTAATGAGAGACAGTTTCAAAGTAAGGGACACGTGATTGTGGTAAAATAAACTAAAACTCTAGATCTGTCTGTCTGTGGTGTAGATATTTGTGTACATAGTTTGTAGTTTAGGATATTTACCTTTTCATGAATATGATTTATTTAGATATTAACTTTTCCTTTAGAGACCATTTTTTGCACAAGGCCTAAGCAAACAGGGCCTTTTTTAATTGCTGCTTCTCTCTTTAATATTCTGCTTTCAATTCAGTAAAATCCCTGTGTGCCTTCAGGAGGCTGAAGATGAAGTAACTCCAGTGTTAAAAGTGAATATTTTTGCTGGTATTAGTGGAAGCATATTGTATGTTTCCAGGCACACTGATAATAAACTACACCTCCATATTGATTTCTTTAGAGCAGATATATGTGTTATGTGGGTGAATGGTCTGATTAATATTCATTAAAGCCTAAATAGATTTATTTTAAATGTATCTATTTAGGAAATGAATAATTCATGCATGTATAGGAAGCTCAGTGCTGCCACTTATAGCATAGACTTTGGAGATCTAAGGTGTTTGAACTGAAGGACACACTAAGATGTGCAAAGCATTTGAAACATTGAACGCTCCTCAGCTTCTCACCATCAAGGGCATTTTTTTTTTATATTGAGAATTTCACAGGCTCATCACTCTTCTTAAAGCACGCATTCTCAAATATGCTTTAGTGGATTTGTACATATAATTTACTTATACACACATACTTCACAAAACCTAAAATAGTTATGATTTGCTCAGTGTAAAAAAGGTGCGGGGGCCACTTGCAAGGCTCCTTATCCACCTGTGTGGTGGTAATTAGCACTGGCTACAGGCTTCAAACTAGACTGCACTACCAGTCAAAACCCTCTGAGCTCTGCCATCCAGGCAGGTCTCAATCCATCTCACTGTTTACTTATCTAACCCACACTTCCTAAGCTTACCTATGAGGATGTTATGCGAGTCAGTGTCAAAAGCCTTGCTGAAGCTGAGGTAAACAACATTCATGGCCCTCCCATCATCTATCTTGCCAGTTATGCCATCACAGAAAGCTATCAGATTGGTCAAGCATGATTTCCCAGTGGTGAATCCATGTTGACCACTCCTAATAATCTTCTTTTCCTCATATGCTTAAAGATGACATCCAGTTCCATCACCTTTCTAGGGGTCTATAGTTTTCTGGGTCCTCCTTCTTGCCCTTTTTAAAGACCAGAGTGGCACTGGATTTTCTCCAGCTTTTAGGCACCTCTCCTGTTTTCCGTAATCTCGCAAAGATAATGGATAGTGGCGTAGCAATAACGTCTGTGAGCTCTCTCAGCACTTATGGGTGTGTCCCATCAGGGCTTATGGATTTGTGAGTGTCTTATTTGCCTAAATGACCTCAAGCCTGATCTCCCTTGACCAAGGGGAAGTCTTCCTTTCTCCAGACTTTCTCTCTTTCCTCCAGGTTCTGGGTTTCCTAAGGGATGGCTTTAGAAGTAAAGACTGAAGCATAGAAGACACTCAGCAACTTCCCTTCTCTGTCCTCTCCACCGTCAGGGCACCCACGTCATTCAGCAATGGGCCTAACTTTGCCCTAGTTTTCCTTTTGCTACTGATGTACTTGAGTTTTCCTTCTTGTTATCCTTGATGCCCCTTACCAGATTTAATTCCAAATGGACCTCAGACTTCCTCGTTACATGTCTGCATACTCTGACAGCATTCCTACATTCGCCCCAACTTGCCAGCCCCTTTTTACACGTTCTGTAAGATTCCTTCTCCCGTTTAAGTTTTTGCAGACGTTCTTTCTCATTCATGGAGGTGTCCTGTGTCCTTTGCTTGATTTCTTACTCCTAGGGATGCATTGATCTTGAGCTTGGAAGAAATAGTGCTTGAATATCAATCAACTCTCTTGGAACCTCTTTCCTTCTAGAGCCCTAAGACATGGGATTTCTCCAAGCAGATCTTTGAAAAGGTTAAATTAGCTCTCCTGAAGTCCAGGGTTGTAAATCTGATAACTGCCCTGCCTCTTCCGCAAAGGATCCTGAACTCCATGATCTCATGGTCACTGCAATCAAGGCTGCCACAGACTTTCACATCCCCAGCCAGGCTTTCATTCTTTCTTAGTACAAGGTCCAGCAATGCATGTCTTCTTGTTGACTTCTCCAGCACTGATGTCAAAAAGTTATCGTCAATGCTCTGCGGGAATCTCTTGGACTGTGTATGCCTAGCTGTGCTGTCTCTCCAGCAAATATCAGTGAATATTGTGATCATGAGGTTACTCTCAGGTGTCTCCAGAAGACCTCACCGACTCCATCTTTCTGTTCAGATGGTCTCTGAGCAGGAGGCACACTCAAAACCCATATTAGCCTGTCCCTTAATTCTCACTCATAAGCTTTTTTTCTCATTCTCCATCCACTCCTAGGCAGCATTTGATAGATTTCAGTTGGTCTTGCACATAAAGAGCAACCCCACCACATCACCTTCCTGGCCTGTCCTTTCTAAAAACAGCATAGCCGTCCACGGCAGCATTTCAGTCATGCAAGTTATCCCACCATGTCCCTGTTGTAACTGCAACCAGATCATAGCCCTGCAGCTGCACACAGGGCTCTAGTTCTTCCTCTTTATTCCCTGTGCTTTAGTGTACTGGCATTTCAGGGAGGTAATTTCCTATATACCTAGCTGGGAGGCAGGCAGGTTGCTTTGAAAAAGCCCTAAATACTGCCAGTCCCATTAGTTCTGACCCACAGTCCAAACTGTTGCTGCTGAGGTCAGAACTGTTAGTGCACTATGACTATGAAACCTTTAGTTCCTTGTCTTGTCTTGCAAACTAAGAACAGAGAAAAAGTATGCATCACCCTGAAAACAAGGGAAACAGACATTTCTTCCTGACCTATTGTTAAAAATGTAGTAAGTCTCGTGCTTTCAGCTCACAGAGAGATTCCACAAAATTCAACAACCTTCTCTGCCTCTTACATCTTGTAGAAGCAATTTGCATTCTGTCATGTTCTCTCACACATGGTGTTCAAAACAATTAAAAGAAAATTGCACCCATTTTGCTCAGTGTAGCAGGCTGAAAATTTCAAAGATAAGAAGTACTTCTCAGCATGGATAAACTGTGAAGTGCTTTCGAAAATAAGGTTTTTAATGATAATTGACATTAAAACTTTTATTTTCTAATACATTTCACAGTTCGTGCTTGTCGGGAAGTACATGTTTTCTTTGAAACTTTCTGCTTGCTACACGGAGCAGAAGCGATACATTTTCTAGAGAAATGAAAACTAGTGAACCTTTTATTTTTGTATTTTGAAAAAAATTACTGTCTAAGGTTCACAAGAAGCTCTCCTGATTTTCTCCCCATGCTTCATTTTCATATTCATCTAGGTAGCTGTAAAACAGAGAACAAGAGGCTTATATAGACTGCAGTGCATCTTCTTTCAAGTGAGACAGGAAAATAACTTCCTCAAGATATAAATCTAACTTAGATAGCATGAATAAAAATGCCATTCTTTCTCCTTTCTTCAGACAATAGTCTTCCTTTTCGTCAGAGCTGTGATCAACAGTGCACGCTGACAGCTGAGTAACTGTAAAATCAATGGCAAACAAAAAAATCTTATGGGACACGTTTTGTAAATGAGAATACTGATTGGCTTGGAGGGGATCAGGAGGCTGATGTCCAAAAGGGTCAGGTTGTAAAAATAAACTGAGCTTCATAGGTAAAAACACTTTTAACAACAAGGCACATAGTTAATGCCTTCTCTGCATAACCAGGCTTGATAGTCCAAGTCAGACTTAAAGTCCCATCATCAACAAATATAAATATTTTTACGGCACAAAATAGATGGAGGAGAGATAGACAATTCTTTGATTTCTTGAGCAAAACACTCCATGATCTTAATAAAGTAAGTAAATACTTTGTGAATGCGAATGTGGAAGCGGCCATTCCCCTTTCTCAGTAAGTTAAATGCAAATGTGATGAGAGACATTCCTTTTCCTTGATAAGTTAGAGTACTGTTAAACTGAAGAGGTGTTCATTTCTGAGAGGGAAGTCCTGAAAGAAAATAACTGGGTAAAATAAACTGTGGGACATATGGATATTGAGACAATAGAGAGCAAATGCTTGTTGAAGATTATGAAAACTTTAAAAATTACCTTTTCAGAGTAGTGGAGGTTAACTCTTTTTGTGCTCCACAAGAGCAAAAATATCACTAAAACATATTTACCAGGTCAAGGAGAGTTAATACTTTTGCATCTTCCTCCCTTTCCATCCTCTTATTACTATTAACAAAAAGGAAAGTAAGAGAAAACCTATCATATCTTTATTCTGTACTTTTCTACACAGCTTCAGTTATAAGTAAGGATTGAATCCTGATTTCTCTGATGAAGATAAGAGTTTTTTTTACTAGTTTTTGATTTAGCCATAACTATAGTTTTCTCATAGGTAGGTGCACTGTTTCTGTTATTCATATTCATAATCATATTATATTCATATTCATTCATATTATAGTTCAGAGTGCTGAGATTCTTGGAGGCTTTCCCTCCTTTGTGTTACACATTAAAGAATTTATTAGTAATGTTCAGGCCTATTGGCATCATAGCTGAGAAATTGATTATCTTTTGGCTTTTTCAGTGAATTTCAAGATTGAAAAGAGTAGCTTACAACACGTGGTCCATAAGTAAACATTTTCCTATGACATATAAGGAAAGTAATTATATTGTTCATCTATTTTGGATAGAAGGGGGGGAAGAATTACTATTTTATCTCCTGTACTTATGGATATGTGGTACAGATTTTAGTTGAATGTAGTCATAGTTAAAGTATTTTTTAAAGAGGTAAGTACATCCATTTTTCCAATAGGTAATTAAGTTCATTCCCTTGCCATAAACAGTGTTGACTATATATGAATCATTCCTGTAGATATCTGCCTCGTCTTTCCCTCAAATTTGAGTGACTGGAGTTTCATTACTGTACTAGGCAATCTGTTTGCAAGTTTAAGTATCTGCACCATTAGAAGGATTTTCTTGACTTTTGACCCAAATCTCCTCACTAAAGTTTAAAACTGTTACATCTTGTTCTATCCCCATCCTCTTCAAAAGAACTCTCATCCACTTTAAAAGAAACTTTCATGTGTTTGAAGACTCATGTTTTGCCTTCATACCTCTTAAGATTAGATTGACCTTAATTTGTTAACTCTTTCCTCAAGGAAAACTTATTACTTTTCAACATTCTCCTCGCTCTCCTGTATATAAACTGAGGGCTTGTTGTCTGTTATATCCATTTGTTATAGCATTTCCTTTTGTGCTTCAGCTTTTCTGATTTTTTGTCCCTAAATATTTACATCATTCTTTTATATTTACTCTGCATTGTAATTTATCCTTGTTTCCCTGTGGTGTGCATTTCATTAATGGATATCGTGTTACTGAAGATCTCATGGGTTGACTATTGGTTATGTCTTATGTTCATATTCTTGTAAATAGTTGTATATTAAATGCAAATGTGAGTCACAGTTTGGTACTTCATAACATCTAGGTGATTTACTTAATTAATTAACTTTTAATACATTTTTGTCACATTTATTTATCAGTTAATTCAACTTTCCACATGACAAAGTTTCTCCAACGAAGCTTAGAACTTACTCACTTTTCAATTCAAAAGGTATTTCCTGGAATCAAGAGTTTCAATCTTGACTGGAGTTGTAGGAAGCAGTTCAAAGAAAGAAATATCATTCTTTCAGAATATTAACATTGGTTTCCAACCATGGAGTATTCCACTCAAAAGTACACTGAAGCAGTTTACTAGCAAAAACTTGTTCAAGTTTCTCAGGATTTATCTTTTCCTGTTTAAGAAAAAATAGAAAATGGCAGACAGATGTACTAAAAAAATGCTTAAATTTAAGCATAATCCAAACCTCAGCACACAAAAGGCACTCAAAATTTATTTTTCTGCTGCTCATACATGTGCCCTATTTTTTTTTTCAAATACTTAGTATTCAATTTTTTTAAAAAAAGCAAACCTCAGACAAAATCAAACCCAAACCATTGTTCCACTGGTGGTTTTGCTGCTTCTGTGAATAATCTGTCATCCTCTGATAGTTGGAATAAGTCAGATGTGATCAGAGGAATATTGTTGTCTTCTTCACAGATATTAGATCTTGAACTACTTTTAGTAAGAATAAGAAGGTGATGCAGAAGCCATTTTCAGAGTATTTATGTAGAGTAAGATGATGAGGATTTCTCATGCTAGGTCATAAAAAGCATCAGATATAAAATAGTGGACAATCATAGTTCTTATACTCCAACAATCCAAATGATTTTGCTTTTGATTTATTCTTGAAAAAAGGGAAGGTAAAAATTTTGCCATTATTGTTGTTGTTTGGAAAAATGAGTCAGTTATCATATACTTGCTTATAGATCCTCATACAGAAGCGGATTACGTGCGTGTTATTTTTTATTTTGCTGGAGTTTTTTCCTATTCCCCATCTAAACCAGAAGCCAATTGTGTTAGCTACACAAGCCTCTGCAGGTTATGATACTACACAGAACTGGAAATAATTTTAAGGACCTTTAAATATGGACGTTATTTTTATCCATTATTAGTAACCGGGATACAAAGCCTGAAAAACAGGATACCAAGGGAGATGGCATAATATTGTACAAAACTAGTAAAAGATTGGGACAAAAATACAAGTAATTTTGTAATCACATTTATTTCTCTCTTTATCATTCTGCTTAAACATCAAGATGATATGCATTGTTCACCAGGAATTGCTTAAAATATCCATCCATACTCTAGCAACAGATAAATAGTTTATTTTTGATACCCACATAGGACCATCAAAGTTTAGATGAATTATCAAAAGAAATTGGCTGGAGCACAATTCATGCTTTTTACTGACCTGTTATTTCTCTTCATGCTTACTGGATGCACACAGACATGAATCAAACCACAAATAAGATGTTTTTCTCTCTACCTGGACACAGGGAACTGCCCCTACAGCTCATTTTATTCTTCCTCGGTATAAAATGATTGATTGATTGCTCACAGCTTGCATGACTCCCTGCTGCCCTAGATCCATCTCCACTCTTCACACTCCGTACAGTCCTTGCATCATTGACTTTCTGCCAGCCACTTTGCTGCCAGTGCATGAGCTGACATTTAATGATCTTTAGACGCAGTAATGTCACATTTATCACTCTTTATCGGTTGTGACAGACCTAAATTCACATGCAAACATGAAATGCAGAGTGAATCCTATCCAAACAATGATATGTTTTTGAGTGGCATTCATCAATGCATGTTGAAAATGAAGTGGAAAATGACCTGTTTCCTATTATTTCATAATTTCAAATAGCATTTTTTTAGATCCACTCTAAAATATTCTTCCTTGTTGTTTTCAGGGAAACCTCATTTAGTTTTCAAAATCATATTTATTTGTATGTTTGAATGTTACCGAATTTTCAATATTCCCAGATTTTATGTTGTTCAAATTAATCCAATTCCAAGCTTTACATGAAAAATCCCAGGAGCACATTGATCTCTATTATTATTCTACCTTCAGCTGCTACACAAAGAACAGTTTCTCCCTTCTGAATTTCAACGCTACAAGCCTGACACAGATACTTTTATTGCAAGTGCCAACGAATAAGACAGATTTAATCTGATTTTATCCTTCTTCCTCCCAAGCTAACACCTAAAACTTTCCAGACGCAAATGCTTGCCCAGAGGAAATTAATCTTTCTTTGCATGTGGTCCGGATCAGTGCTCTTTGCTAACACACCTTTAGTAGCTGAGCATCACTGCCTAGTTTCTACCATGCTCCTCAAGGAACAGATGCAGACTTCATGACTTCAGATATGACAATAAATATCTATTTCCATTGTTTAGCAATTAGAGGACAAATAAGAGAATTAAGCCACAGAGGAAAAAATGTATCTGGCTTAAATGTCTTTAAACCATAAGTGTTAAAAGTCACTAATGACAACCCTGTGTGAACCCCTGAGTGTTACTGGACTGTGATTTGGAGGCCAGATGACTACTATGAGAACGTACTTAGGTTCATGCTGATTGACACTGGGGCATCCTCTAAAGATCTATCTCCTTTCTTACCTTCCCCTTTTTCTCAGGGCACGGCATCTTTTTATAAAACACACACTTTATTTTGGAAATACACATTCTTTGATCCACTGACCTAAACACTAGAGGTGTTATTTCATTACAAAGGACTATTCTAAAAAGCAATTACATTCATTTTATGGTGCAGTAGTGTTGTAGTAGTAGTCTGAGGCATTTTGTGATTATATTGTAAGCTTTAAAGCATGTTTCTGTTCATGTTCAAGGGACACCCAGCTGGATCAAATCTTGTTGATTTTAAGTGTGTAGAAAATTAACGTGCATGAAGGAATAGACTTAAAGTCACAAAATATTCCTCCTACAAAGGTGATTAAAATCTTTGCTTAATGATATCACCTGGTTTAAGAAAACAAGCTCTTAATGGGCTGTCTACTGAAAACTTAAGATAACCTTAAGAAATGATACAATTTCCGACCTCTAGGATACTAGCCTCACTGACGATTTCATGTATATTTTGGATGATTTTTCCCCCCCTACATTTAATATCCCTTAGGCAATAACTGTTTACCATGCTTACGTATGCCAGATGTCTAAAGTTTCTCTGCTGGATGTAAACATTTTCTGAAGACAAAAATCAACAGCTCATTACCATACTGTGAACTTTAGTTAAAAGTGAAGTCTTAAAGTCAGTATAAAGATGACTATATCCTACTTCCTTCGGGAGAATGAATGTGCATAAATTCTTTCTTTCTATTTCATTTCATTTTGCTTATTGGAAGCACCTTACCTTTGCTTATGTGAACCCTCACATTTACACAAAATTCATATTTTTAAATACAACGGTGTTGAAGTGTTGGGAAAGTCATGTTTTCGTAACACAAAAAAGATATTTTCTCCAGTGGATATATCTAATCCTTTGTGGTAACATTGATCAGCTTCACACATGTGAAAGCAATATTAAAAATTATGTGCATATACATTTTTTTATATATATATGCCTATACAAATGCAGACATATATATATGCATACTCTTTTAAAGATACATACACATATGTATAACTATGTAAATATATAACTGATACAAACATATGTAAACTATTCTACTACAACATATTACAGCTACATATGTAATTTATGTATATGTACACTTGTATTCACAAATACCCACACCAGCTCTAAAACTTGTTTCAGCTGGATACTGTGATGAACATTTAAAAGGATACACATGATGGTTTAAGCTCCCTGATGCTTTTGGTCACAATATCAGAAGAGAGGGAAAAAAAAATCTTTATCTCTCTGTTTGATGTCTCTGGATACAATAGGAGACAAGCCTCCAAGGTGGCACAGGGAAGTTCTGTCTGTCAGTTGCATTTGTTCTTTTGATCATCCAAGCCTGTATTTGCAGGAGCATCATTAATTCTGACTGCCATACTCAAAGCCTGATTTGAAAAATTGTTCGGGCCTCGGTACCCATTTTCACTTTAAGCCAAAGTGCTTCTTGAAATTCTGCCTGCGTGGTTTTAGTTTCAGCATTTGCCAGTCAATGCTTGGACAGAGTAGAAAATGTGAATGTTCAGACGCTCATGGGCCACCCAGAATTGCACTCACAAGGAAAAAAAATTAAAAAAAAGTTGATTGCTACCTCAAAGACATCTCAGTCTTCAAGGTTTTCCTTTTGACATCTTATGACATGTTATGTGAAACATCAGTAAATGAATTATGATAATAATGAACTAAGATTAAGAAGACAGTGTTCTGACACCTGGTAAGGACTGTTCCTTTAAAAGTGTAATGACAAGGCCCAGTAAAGCATCCTAAGCAGAAAATATTTCAGTTCCATTTCTGCTTTGGTTTTCTTAACTCTTTTTAGAATTCTATAACAGCTACTCTCTTTATTTAATAATAGTTCAAAGCTTGCTTTTTAATGTCAGTATCCCTCATGTAATTATGTTAAAATAGCAAATTGGCAATGTCTAGTTTGGTCACTGATCATATCTCATCACTTCTGTGCTGCTGTTACACTTTCTTGGAATCACAGTGCTAAAGCTCGACCACTGAACAACTAGTGAATAACAAAAAATTAAAGTTATGCAATTGATGCCTGGCAGAATTCGAAATCACCTGCAGGTTGGTTACTGCTAAAAGGTAACTAACAGAGTAGTAATTGAGCATCTGAGAAAGGGTCTTAAGGTTGAAGAATAAATGTTTCATGCCTACTAGCTCACAGTCTTATTGATTTTTCCGAATGTTTTTGTTCCTTAAAGCTGGATTTCATGAGTTCTAAGTTTCCTCTCTCTCTGCCTGCTCATCTCTGTTCTAATATTTCTTGTGTCAACTACTTCCACAGAGAAGAACAATGACTAATTTAGTTGAAAATGTAATAGATTATTGAATGCTCACACCTGATCTGACACACACAAAAAGATTTAAAATTTTCCATTTATTGCTATGAAGAGTTAAAAGAAAATTTATCTTTTATGTTAGTATTTTGGTTGGTGGGATTTTTAACAACTCTTCATATAAGAACTTTATTCTGACCACTACAACACAAAAAAAATGAGACTGTGCCTGTAGCTCTTTTTATTCAAAAAATTAAAAATTCGACTCTGATTCTCTTCAAAATAGAATCATAGTTCCCTTCTGTGTTGTCTCACAGTTGCATATGATTCAGTCAACACTCAAAGCAATTCTTCAGATCATTTCCTGAAAAGATTTTCTGAAGGAATCTCTATTGTTTTTGCTTTCACATCTTCTGCTGATGAAAAAAATGAGTTCCTCTGAACACTGACTTGAACTTTGGGAAGAAGTAGAAATCACAGGGAGACAGATTTGGTGAACAGGGTGGGCACTCAAGCACAGTGGTGTTGTTATTAACTAAAAATTGCTTCACAGGCAAAGCGTTATGGGCTGGCATGCTGTCTTTATGTTAACGTGCTGTTTACTCTTGCACACTGACAAGTTCCAACCAAGTGTAAGAAAAAATATCTTTGAACATGTGTCCAGTGGTACTGAATGAAGCAATCAAGCTGAGCATTAACTCACTGCGACAGGTTAGAAGTTCTATAACCATCCCATGTCTCCCCTTCCACTCTAGGTTCCCAAGCTATAGTATTAGCCTTGGTTTTTTTTGTGTCAGCTCCCCTGTGCAGGAGCTTCAGGAGACCTACGAGCTTCTCCCACGGGAGAAATGTCTGTGGTTCTGCCACTCAAAAGCATAAAACACTGGCAGCAGAGAAACACCAGGAATGAGCTACTTATGTGAGCCTGACACTCAACGAGATTTGACAGGTCTGCACCTCTGCCCAGCAAGGAGAAAACGGAGCCTTGAGATGAACTGCAGTGCAGAGGAAGGGCTTGCTAATTACCCCTGCTGGGGAGAAGAGAACAAAAATCTCAGAAATCTGCTGGTCTGAGGAGAAGAGTGACTGAAGTTGCTGCGTGTATGGCACCAGATGGGGAGGGTAGTGACCTTGCCAACCTGCATCACTGTACAAACTATGTAAATTATTATTTCACTCACACAGTTAATGCATGAAAGCAAATCAGTGCCTACACAATTAAAACCAAAGAAAATGTAAGCGGTCAGGATAGTTTTCGACACAAGGATTCACCACAGGTCACTCCAGTTCTAGCTTCAGTTTCCCCTTTTTCTCAGAGACATTGCATGTAAGCAGTTATAAGCCTCTCCTTTTTTTCTTTTTAATAATTTTTAATTTTTCTTTTTTTTTTTTTAGCTGTAGGAGACATTTCTGCAGTATTTACATAAGGCTATACTTTCTGTGGGAAAAAAAATCATTTGCATATTCAAACCTTTAAAATGTCATCTCTTCCTTACAGCACATCTAATCAATGTCACCTGCAGAACAGGACACCCAAGGCTCCTGTAAGGGCCAAACCCTATTTGCCAGCTGGACAATACAAGCAATGCCATTTATGACAGTATTGAGCAAGGTTCACAACACAGTTGCTTTGGAAATTATGAGACAAGTTCAGTAAAGAAGTGCAGACAGGTCACAGATTGCAGAGTGACAGTGACAATTCAGCTGGAACAAGCAGTAATCTCTAAGGTGCTTCATTTCCTGCCACTCTAAATGAAGTTCCTTACTCAAAGTAAAATAAACCATAACCTATTCCTCTGAGCACAGGACATTGTGTTCCCTGTCCTTTTGAAATGCAGATAGTCACTTTTTCATTCACACGATTTTGTGGAGAATGAAAAAGACATAGAGGATTTGTTCAAACATCCTTGTCATTCATGGCTTATAGCAAACATTATCAATACAGGGAACAGGGAAAAGGGATCAATGTGAGGCCAAAAGCAAACCGTGAAGTATGCAAAAAAGAAAAAAAAAGCCATATAGTAAGAGGACAGGAGATCAGAGAGCTAGAAAAGCTAGACAATAGGATGAAGGAAAATTATGAAGCAGAGAAGTTCAAGTTGCTAGTGATTCATGAAGATTAGCTCAGGAGCACGAGAATGAATGAAAAAGAGTAAAATATGCAAAAACAAAAAAGGAAGTAACTCTTAATTCAGAATATCTTTGCTTCTGAAACATTTAGAACAAAATCCACGGGTTCTCTGGGCAGCCTGTGCACTGTCTCATCACCTTCGTGGTAAAGTTTTTTTTCACCAATATCTAATCTAAATTTCTGTTTAATGAAATTCCCTGGAGGTGTTTAAGGCATGGGTGGACGAGGTGCTAAGGGGCATGGTTTAATGGATAGGAATTATTAGGGTAGGATAGGAATTATTAGGGTAGGATAGGAATTATTAGGGTAGGATAGGAATGGTTGGACTCGATGATCCGGTGGGTCTCTTCCAACCTAGTTATGATTCTATGATTCTATGATTCTATGAAAATATTCTATGGTATGTTGTGTTCATTCATGAGTCGTTTACTAATATTAGTCTCCCAAATCCTCATGTAGCACAAACCCACATGATGTGGTCAAAGCACAGGGAAAGGTAGGACATCTTTCTAGAAAAGACCTTTTACGACTATAAGTTTTTCATCTAAATATACTTATGTGTATTAATAATGTAATATTTTTTCACTGGCATTGATTTTAGTCAGTGAGTTATAATTCCAATGGCTCCAGGAAAGGTTTGTTCAGAAAAAAGTTTCAGCAACTATTTACATTCCAGAGTTGTCATCCCTCATTGTGTATTGAAATTGGGGATTGGCCAACCCAGGTGTAGGACCTTGCAACAGAAGTAATGATATAGAGCATTCACGGTCGTTATAAATTACTTCATTCTGGAGATGGTTTACAGAAAAAAAAAAAAATTTTGTCATGATATCTAAATTCAAGTCTCCTATCTCATGGCAATTTCTTAAACAAGTTTTTCAGTGTATATGTATCTGGATCCAATCTAGGAGATAAAGTGCTTGTGTACCACTGTTAACATTTGTTCTTGGATCTTACCTAGATAATGAAACACAGTCAGATCTCTGCATTGCAGCAGGAGATAGAGATAAAGCAGCGATGTTCACAAAGCACATTGTGACATAGCAAGCTGGTCGGCTTGCCTATCAGGATCATGATTTTAGGGGATCACTGCTGCAGCTAGCATAGCTTTCCAGAGTAGTTCAGATTTTAAATCTGAATGCACTTACAAGTACTTTTTCTCTACTATTTGATGTTATTCGTATTCATTTATCAATGAGGGACATGGTTTAGCATTTGATAGGAACAGTTGGACTCAATGATCTGATGGGTCTTTTCCAATCTGGTGATTCTATGATTCTATGATTCTTGAGAAGAATCTATTTAAAATTTTTTTCTGGATCAGACTCACATCTGAAATGTTTTTAGACAAAGCAGCAATTAATTTGGGATATCTCTATATCTTTGTTACTTCTCCATGAATTAATACCCTGGGACATAATTCAGAAACTGCTATAAACTTTCAGTAACGGTTGTTTCTTCCATAAAAAATCCAGTCCATTTGCCAATGACCACTGAATTTGACCAGCTGTGTGATGAACTGGATATAGCGACTGATCAGCAATCACTCTGAAAACTCTGGTGAGGGGAATGAATACAGTTTTAGCTAAATCAGCTCTGCTCCCTGTTTGCTGAACGTTAGTATCACTCCACAGAGTGGAGTCTTTGGGTTATAAGTAGCCAAGAGACAGTGGAATATTTCACAATGTAATATTGACCTTGTTTTAATGAAATTATAACACTAAAATTATGTTCTGCTGGACTCATGAGGGTCCTTTCTCTACAAATGTGCTACAGATAAATGTAAGCTCTTCATCATTTTTACATTCACAGACAACAATTATTAATACTACAGTTACCCAAGAAAAACAATTGTAATCTATCTGGCTTTATAATTTCCCATCAAAGTTCTTTAAATATTTGTCAAGTTACAGGAAAGTGTTACGCTTTTATCTTTTGTTATTTGTAGTTGAGAAACCAATTAGGGTAAAATAAGAATATTTTCTTAAGGTAAAAGTAATGTGTCCAAGACTAATAAAACTCACATAGTAAAACATGGATACAAGGTAAAAAGAAATTTGTGGGTGAGATGATGCGTTTATATCCCCAAAGTGCCATTTAACATCAGAAGGCTTAAAAAATATATTTTTTTCCTGGTTCTGGGAGTAGATGAGTAAAATTAAAACAATCTTGGACAAACATTAGAATTTAAATTGCAATGTGTTTCATGTTTCCTCCTTTTTCTGTCTCCCTCCCTGCCAAAGCTTACAGTTCCATTACTATGGCAATCAAACTGTCATGTTCTTACATCATATAATATCACCAAGAAAACTAATCTCAGGATCTCAATGTGTTTGCATCTCTCTGGAGATAGTTCTGGCTGGTAAAGATGAATGTATTGCAGAAACACAGTAATTCTGTGCTCTAGGAACCCTTAGACCTATGGGGAATAATAAAGTCTTGGTTAAAGTTCAGACTGGTTCCCTATGCCATCAAGTGCTTTTAGACAGGAGAAACAACGCTGGGTTTCCCCTTGCTGCTTCTCCCTCCGCTTAAACGAGGCCACATCCTACTACAGTTCTTATCTAGATATTATAAGGGTCTAACCAGATTTAAGGACTCGAAGAGTTAAATCAACTGTTAAATTATTTTGCTGTAACCTCAGCTTGGTTTAAACTGTGTTTCACTTCAGTGCATGGAATGAATGTAGTCAAATCTGAGCATGACATGAGTTTCTTATACAAATATTTCAGGGAGAAAGCTGACGATATTTAGGTAGTAATTGCAAGATGTTCGCTACAAGCCTTTGCAAATAGTCCCTCTCCAGCTTTCTTGTAGCCCCCTTCAGATACTGGAAGTTTGCTATAAGATTTCCTCAGAGCCTTCTCTTCTTTGGGTTGAACAACCCCAACTCTCAGCCTGTCCTCATATGGGACATTCTCCAGCCCTCTGATCATCTCTGTGGCCCTCATCTGGACCCGTACCAACAGTTCTATATCCTTCTTATGTTGAGGATTCCAGAACTGGACACAGCACTCCAGATGAGGTCTCGGAAGAGAGGAATAGTAGGGCACCCCTCCCTTGACCTGTTGGCCGCACTTCTTTTGATGCAGCCCAGGATATGGTTGGTCTTCTGGACTGTGAGCGCGCATTGCCAGCTCATGTCGAGCTTCTCATTGACCAGCACCCCCAAGACCTTCTCTGCAGGGCTGCTCTCAATCACATCATCCTCCATCTTGTATTGAAATCAGGGATTACCCCAACCCAGGTGTAGGACCTTGCACGTGGCCTTGTTGAACATCATGAGGTTCTCACAGCCCCACATCTCCATCCTGTCCAGATCCCTCTGGATGACATCCCATCCTTCCAATGTGGCAACTGCATGATTCAGCTTGTTGTCATTTGCAAGCTTGCTGAGGATACACTGAATCTCACTGTCTGTATTGTTGATGATTTCTATACATATCTTTTTTTCTATTTGCAAGCTTTCTTTCTAAGTTATAATTTTATTTCTGATTAAGTACATTGTGCCATCCCCAGGGACAATTTATCTACTAAGTGTTTCCACATTAAGCACTTGGGCTTTGAGCTGTACTTTCAGATATAGCTATTTAAATATCCATATGGCTCGATAGAATTGTTTTCATGTGTTTAGAAGTCAGGCCAGCTGAAAGATGAAAGGGAAGCCTACATTGTATTTAAATATAGTATATAAATTAACCCACTACAGTAACTGAAAATAATTAAACACAGAAATGATAACTCATTAATTCCTTTTGTTCTTAGCATTTAAGGGAAATTAATTCCTTGTCTTGAATGAGCCCTTTAACAAATTCTAAAGCATTTAATTTCATGGGCATTTTTGTCTCCAATTCTCTAAAGATGAAACTGAGAAATAGAAAATGTGGATCTAAACTATTCTGTTTAATCTTACGATTTTATACTTAGTTGGTGTAAATCAAGATAACTGCCTTGCTCCTCTAATGAAGATTGATATTGGTATTGATATTGATGATATTGATATAGATGTTGCTAATGATTGATATTGATATTGATATTGATATTGATATTGATATTGATATTGAACAGTCAGGGATGCAAGAAGTCAGGTTTACTTCTCATTTTTCTTCCTGATTTGAAGTGCTTTAAAATAGAGTTTTTAAAGCTTTAATACATTCAATGGGCTCTGAAAGAGTTCAGTGTAAGGTGCAAGAGGCCTTCCTGCACAGAGCCATTTTATGAATGAGAAAATAAGATTGTAGGAAAAGTAAGTATGTAATTTAATTCATTGTTATTTTCTTGATAATCACACCAAACAGAGCAAGCATGTGAAGATTTTGTTATCTAAGACAGTGATTCTGCAAATGCTTCATTTGAAAGAGTATCTTCGTTCATGGAAGTGCACCACAGAGGCAGTTACTAAGTACACCTATAAAGTTATTATTATAAATCATTTGTAGGATCAAGATCAGCACTAAGTGAGCAGAAAAAAATTGCCGGTTGAGTTATTATTTTTTATTTCTGTACTCCTTCAGCAACAGTTTATATGAGCTGGAATATACCAAGGAGTGGAGTTTGAGTAGTAGTGACCTATGACTGTGGCTATATATTTATTATTTTATAAAGATTCTTGATTTTGCTAGACATAGAGGTCCCTTTCAGTACCCTCAGCGTCATTGACAGAAATGGGATGGTGGCCATCCCTTTTAAAAAAATATTGTATATTGTCTTTTCATTTAATACATGTTCACCTTGTTTTAACCTTGTCATTTGAGAGATGGATTTTGTGTCTGAGACTTTTCCCACCTAAACTACCATTCAGAGCATGCATTTCATATGCACTCTAAAAAGTCTCTACTGTTCAGGCAAGCATTAGCATCCATACTTACTATAGAATTTACTAACCCCTTTCATATTTTGTGTATTATGAGCACATCTCCTCTGTATGCATATATGAATATCTGTATATGGATGTGTGTGTATTTATATGCACCTGTGTGAGTTTCCTATATGTGTACATATTTGTTCACACTCTGTACTGGTTTTCAGAAGGCAATAAAGAAGGAAACACTAACTCTTTAAAAAGGCTGGACTCCTCAAAACTATGTAACTGAAACCAAGTTATCCATAACACAAATTCCTGTTCTAATATTAGAATGTTTTCATTTTTATATTTTTTAATTCACTAGTTGCTCCATTAACATTCATCATACTTAGCTGTTTCAGTGACCTTTCATTGCTCACTGACATTTGGTCATCAGCAACTCTAAATACCCTTGATAAAAAATACTCTCATGCTGCGTGTTTCAGCCATTGGCATAAGAATATATAGAATCACAGAATCATAGAATAACCAGGCTGGAAAAGACCCACCAGATCATTGAGTCCAACCATTCCCATCAATCACTAACCCATGGCCCTCAGCACCTCGTCCACCCGTCCCTTAAACCCCTCCAGGGAAGGGGACTCAACCCCCTCCCTGGGCAGCCTCTGCCAGGGACCAATCACCCTTTCTGTGAAATTTTTTTTCCTAATGTCCAGCCTGACCCTCCCCTGGTGGAGCTTGAGGCCATTCCCTCTCGTCCTGTCCCCTGTCCCTTGGAAGAAGAGCCCAGCACCCTCCTCTCCACAACCTCCTTTCAGGTAGTTGTAGGGAGCAATGAGGTCTCCCCTCAGCCTCCTCTTCTCCAGGCTAAACACCCCCAGCTCTCTCAGCCGCTCCTCATAAGGCCTGTTCTCCAGCCCCCTCACCAGCTTCGTTGCTCTTCTCTGGACTCTCTCCAGAGCCTCCACATCCTTCTTGTGGTGAGGGGCCCAGAACTGAACACAGGATTCGAGGAGCGGTCTCACCAGTGCCGAGTACAGAGGGAGAAGAACCTCCCTGGCCCTGCTGGTCACGCCGTTTCTGATCCAAGCCAAGATGCCATTGGCCTTCTTGGCCACCTGGGCCACTGCTGGCTCCTGTTCAGTCGCTGTCAACCAACACCCCCAGGTCCCTCTCCTCCAGGCAGCTTTCCAGCCAGACTTCTCCTAGTCTGCAGCACTGTCCTAGGCAACTTGCCCTGTGTCCTGAACAAGGGCAAGGACACTGCCTCATACAATTCAAAAAGCCCTCAGCAGGTCTTTGGAATGATGACTCACAAACCACAAGTAAGACAACGTTGCAGCCTTTTTTTGTGGCATTTGCTATTTACACAAGCAAATGGATTGGATATCAGGACTGCAGAAAACTGTATTTATGCTAAAGACTCCTTTCTTTCCACTTTTCATCCAGGTTAATTAGAACATGAGGATGAGGCCCAACATTTAAGTAAGATGTTTTCCAGGCCTTTCCCCTCACATTCAGCTTTCATTGAAACTATTGGAACCTAGTTTTATTTCTAGGCACTGATACATCTAGAATATTGTATTTTCCTTTTGGACTTCTGAGGTGACAATGACAGCATGTAACTTTTATACACTCCTTTTTCTGCCCCATCACCTAGTAGATCACTGGGTAGATGCTCTCTCTTTGACAGCATTTTTACTTAGGCAGGATGAAAACATTTGGTTTTACCTGTGTGTGTCTGTGTGCACGTACACACACAGATATATATATATATATATATAAAAAAATAACTGTTTACCAGCTCATAAAGATGTGATATTTTCCATTGCAGAGAACATGATGAAAAGGCTGTCAGGGCAGAATTCCAAAGCATTATCATTAGCCCAGGTGTATGTACTTTGCAATTTAAGCTCGCAAGCATGTTGTTTCACTTTGTTCCTTGCTTCCCGAGGAAAATTAATTTTCAGCTTTTTCAGGTTCTGAAGTTGTTATATATGGATATTACGAATCATCAACTACTTGAAAAATATCAAGTCCTGTTGACATTAAATAAAGCAAATTTGTTTTAGTTGTCTGCTGTGCCATTTTAGAGATTGATGTAAACTCCACTTGCAAATTCCACCTGGTTTACGTCAAATGAAAATGAAATAACATTCTGCAGAAGATATTAATTTCAAATAGGACAAAGCACTTTCAGTAATATGAATGATGACAGCTCAATTAGTAAGGGGGAAAGAGAGGACTGTTGGTGAGAAATAGCCTTTGCAATACAAAGAACACATGAACAACTCCAAAATGCAGACGGTAAGACACTTAATTCCCAAGAAAATGATGCTCTGATAGAACAGAACATAAGTTATATATGTTCTTCGTGCTTCTCAGGCATTTGTGAGAGGCAAGTCAGTGATCACTGAAAGTCAGGTTTGTTTATTTACCTAGTGGCAATGAAGCCTGACTTTAGTCAAATAATCCAGTAGGTACACACTGCGAAGCCACTGCTGACTTTTCTTCCTTTTGATAAGTGCATGTTCTGCAATGATCTGCTTTCAAACAGAGCAAACACTTTCTCAGTATTCCAGTCTGCTGTGAAGCTTAAGTTATTTTTTTCTGTCTTGAGATAATTTCATCAGGCTCATACAAAGATTGATAGTATCTTTAGCACTTTGCTGCTGGTTTGTATTTTTGCTATCAACGGCTATTGTCAAGAACAAAGCTTAAAGAATATCTTAATAATGGGATAAGCTGCTGCATTGATTTGAATTTAGTGTCAATGACTGTAAACCAGGGTGAGACTTAGCATAATTCTCAGTAAACCTGTTACAATCTATAAAGGATCCTCTTTTGCTTTACACTGAAATGAATTCTGAAAAACAGGTCATCTATGGAGTTGTTGTTTATTTAAATACCTGACAAGTGCTTCTATGTTGCCAGGAGAAACAACCCAAAAAGCATGAAAAGGGAGAGAGAATTAGTAAATAACTTAATTTTATTTTGGAAAGAATGTGCCAAATCATTCCACAAGATATAAAGAAAAAGTCTCACCAGCAGACATGACAGAAAATTTGTTGGAGCAAAGAACTAATTATGAGAGCTGTCATAACTGCACATTCTTCATTAGTCTAGTGCTGTGACCAGCATCCTGGAGAAATTCCATACCTCTCATAAAAAATCCGTATTACCAAGGTTGCTAGGAATGCAAACTCAGACTTTAAATAGAAATCCTGTAGTGAAAAAGAAGCAATATTTTCAGTACACTTTTTATTTGCATTCTCAGTGGGGTATATATGTTGCTGTTGTTCTGATGATTCTGAACCTCAAAATAGTAATTAATAGGAGATCAGTTTATATAAGTGTATTTTTAGGACTGCTAATTATTTTTATTAGCTTACTAGTTACCAAACATATCAGTCAATTTTTGTAAAATTTGTATGGCAGTTCTTTTGTTGTTACTACTGTTTATAATCAGAAAATTTAGCAGACACTTTGTTTCTATGAAGGTGATAATGCTTTTGTGTCAGCATTCTTCTCAGAAAATATCAGGCACATTGCTGAAAATCATGGCCAAGAAGAGGAAGTAATGAAGCCAACCAAAGCAAAATAATCTCCATTCATATTAGAGTGAGTTAGCTTTTTGCAATTTTTTTTTTTTTATTTAAACGTATTCAGAAGCTTCCAGTCATACTTACTCACAACTGCTTGCAATCCATCCATCCATCCATCCATCCATCCATCCATCCATGCATCCATCCATCCTCAGTCTTTTAGACTTCTTGCTGGGGAAACAGCCAGTGATTTTTTTGGCTTGTCTTTTAATGCAACACGTAGGAGTAACAATTAGTTTAATTGTTGATGCCTCAATCACAAAGTACATTTCCCTAGAGTTTTTCTACTTTCAGTGAAGGGGAAGTAGAAATTAGGGCAGAAGGGCTTTTTTGAAAAAAATTTTTCTTAAGAGTAGGAAAAAGAAAATAATTTCTTTGTACTGACAGCACAGGGATAGTTATTTCTCAAGTGATGACATTTCAGGGCCAGAGCCCAGCAGGTGTTAATCATCACGTTGCCATTCTCCCTAGTCTACTGCAACTTATACTGGGAGGATTGGTCTGTGAGTTGCAGCATTATCTTGTTTAAGAACTCAAGAAAATTAAACACTTTATATAATTTTCAAAATTTCACATTTGCTCGTAGTTTCATCTGTTTGAACAATGGCAAGTAAGAGGTTCAGCAATTCATTTCTCTTTGAAAGCGTGGGAATATAGTTTGTATATTCACTAGACAAAGAATCTAGTTTACAACGTAAATAATTCTCAAACTTTTCTGATGGTTGAACCTGAAAAGGAAAGAGATTTTTTTAGAAAAGAGGAAAATAACAAAAAATAATTATAGTGTTATAAACCTGTAGATTTGCATGGTTCAATGGGTCTTCAGATAATATATGTGTTTTAAGGTGAAAGAACAGTATTTGCTTAAGATTGTATTAACTATTTCAGAATTATCTGAATGTCTCTTCCTGACTCCCTCTAACCTCAGGGACAGTGATTAGCCTAGTGAAAAACATGTATAATTACTACACAAGGTTGTGGCTGAAATGAAAAGGCAACTTTAAAGATATAAGGTTATTTTCTCACGTTTCTGAGTTGTCTTTTAGGGAGTCTACAGACAGGTGTAGTGACAAGGTTCTTACCTCAGCATCAGTTAAGCCAAATCCTTCTAGGAATTACACTTTTTTTAAAAAAGTAATTAAAGCCAGAGAGTCAAAGATATCTGAATGTCTAATTCAACTCTGTTTTGTTGCAAATGATGCAATACTTCTAGAAAATTGGATTTGAATATCTACTTGGCCACTCATAGAAACAAATGGAAATACTTTTAGAAATCACCACTACACACATGGTGGGGCTATTTCTTCCTTATAGGGAAAACCATGTATGCAAGGGGGTAAATAGCAAGGTGGGAAATAAACTTCTCCAGTTAGTTATACATTGTAAGAGTTAAACTTGTATACCTAGGCTTTGATATTTACTCTCCACTGAAAAAAATATGTAGCTAAATAAACACTTTGAAACAAGTTCAGAGCAAACACGCTGCTTTCATACAGAGGGAAGCATCTCAAACCATATAACAGGAACAAAGGCTTCATCATCATTTACCTCAGAGAAGTTATTTCAGAACTGCTTTTAAGACAAGTTTTGCAGCTTGCTTTCTGTTATGTTTATTTTTTTTAATCAAGATGTCTTACTGTTAAGATCAAGTTACCATGACTACCATGATGTTTAGGCCATGTGTAAAGTTTATTTTTGAGAATCATTCCTGCTATGAAAATATTTTTTTTCTCGAGGGAGAAGAAGGAAAAAAATCCAAATGTTTGAGATGACTGCACTTTTTCTGCTCCAAGAAGTCAGGGTTTTGTCCTGTTTGTTCTAAGGGGAGGTTGATTTGACTTTCATTTTACCCTGACTGTGGAAAATGTACATTTGTAATGTAAAGCACATGAGTGAATTTGGGGTCTGGATTAAGATGTGAAGAGCTAAAGTTTTCTTGTGAGTGTCTGTTTTAATTTGTTCAGTTTTATTATTTCTCTTGGCCAGGGACTGAATATGTATGTTTGTTTTCTAAATAAATTTTTCCTTCTTCCCTACTCAGTTTTGAAAATTTATTTAAAACAGGACTAGAGATGGATCTACAACAACAGTCCATATCTGAACAAGTTCAGACATCTTGGGAATTTACCTCTGCCTTTAACAAATTTCAGAACTACTCTTTATATTTGTGGAACTATTTATACTATCAAATGTATTTTGAAGGAAGATTGGATCACTGCAAAGTGGTCTTGTCTCGGACTTTAAGATAATGTAGACTCCAGATACTGCAAAAGTATTTGAGTGTAATTTTTGTGCATGATTAGCAACATCTAATGACTGCAAAGAAAGCAGCACGAAGGTTATGCAAGGAGATTTACTGAAAGGTGCCAGTTCTGCCCTGAAATTCAACCCCCTGCCTCTGCTGCTGGGAAAAGGTTAACACAAGTTGAGTGGAATTTCTGATAGTTTTCTATTGCATAAACCATAGGAATTGTATTTGTCAAGGAAGTGATTAGAACTGCAAAAATGGCTGAAAAGATGTAATTCCTTCGCAGAACAAGAAAGAATATTTTGGCTCGGATTTCTTCCTTCACAGGTCAAAAATGAGCTCTGTCAAATGCTTTTAGCAAATGTCTGTTCTACTAAGAGGATATGATAGAACAGGAAAGTAGATGAGTAGGGTTGGTACGCTTCAGCATGAGAATTTATCTACTAGAATACCTTGAAAATAAATAAATTTATATGAATTGCAAAAGCTCATGGAAGGAAAGCAATTCTAGTCCAGAGATTTCAGTACCGTAATAATATTGTCGGCAACAATAATCTAACCACTGCCTGTGAGAAAGTGCTGGCCCCTCTTTCATTTTCAGCGTACAAGTCTATGTGGCCTTAATATAAATCCTTTAAATTTTGTAGAGTACACTCTCATTACTTTCATATTCAAGACTGATATTCTATATTAGTATAAAATCACTAAGGCTAAACATTTTCTTAAGAATAATTTTCTTATAATTGACAGTAAGATCCTTAAGCTAGTGGAAAAATTAGTGTAGCAACTAAATTTGCACATATAACCTTTGTACTGTCTATGAGTAATGGTAAAATTTGTACTTCATTATAGCAGTACAATTTTAAAAAGTTGAATAAATAATTAACATAGATTGTAATAGGCATACTGTGGAGTGGAGCTCATGCGCTTTAATTACATATAAGCTCATCTGCAAAATGTGTTGCAACTGCTTATCAATCTGCTTTATAACCAAACTTTCTCCAGTAATGTGCAATTAACCAGTGGCAATAGCAATTGTTGAAAACTGATCAGCCACTTATAAGCGTAACCTTAATATAAAGTGTGTCCAAGAGAACCTTTGTACTAAAATAGCTATTTTTAAGAAATAAAATGCAAATGTACAGTCTTCCCAGTGCTAGAATTAATTAAATGTCAAAAATCTATGTACAAATAGAAGTTCAGGCAAAAAGTAAAATAAAGGTATGCACATTGTTATTACAATGTATGTCAAAATAGTATTATTCCACTCTCATTAGTTGCTAAAGCACTGAATAACAAAGTCAAAAATTGATGGTTCTAGAAAAGGGTTTTCACTTGGTCAATATAATATTTTTTTATCAGACAAAGCACATAACTTTTGCTGCCTTTTTAATTTACTGGAATTTAGTCTTACCAATGTCTTTTAGCATATCAGAGGTGAGTTTAATGTTTTTGTCGATATTAAATATTTTCCAGACTGGCAAAATGTGGATGCCATACATCCAGAGAGAAATTTCCTTTGGCAGGTACAAGCCTATGTCTTTCTTCAAACATCAAAACCCAGCGTAGTATCATAGTATCATATTACACTTTGCATATTGAATATTACATACTACAACCTACATAGTATTTGTGCTTTTTTAAAATAATTTTACATGAGTTCTGAAGAGCAGAAGAGGAGGTTTTGTATTTCAACATGGCACTTTCATACCTGCTACGTAGCTTTTGCAAAGCTGAAGATGACATAAAGCATGTTGATGCAGGTCTTCTCTCTTCCAGATCCGTGTGACACAAAATCTAAGTCTAGATGGTTTTTAACAGGAAGAGGACTAGTTTCATTAATCAGTTTTATGTTTTTAATGTTTAAATTATCTTGATAACACGCACCTTGCAAAGCGGTTGGAATTACTAATAACATTTCTTTAAAATTTTATAAATTTTTCTCTTGGTGATAGCATAAAGAAAAGTAGTATTTACAGTTTCCATGAGGAAATTTCGAAGAGTCAGATCTTCTAAGATTAACCGTCACTGCTACAATGTGATACTAACAAATTAAAAATCCAAATTGAGACTACTATGGCATTTATTTTCAGAAACTGGAAACACTGATTTTTTTTTCATAATATCAGAACTGATATATGGTTCCTGCAGTCTGCTATCATGATTTGATTAATACTCACCTTGTACGAATTTTGTCAGCATTGGCTAAATCAATTAATTTTGTTCTACTGAAAAAGCGAAAGAACTTCCTTTTAACTGTTCGACATTAAAAAGACCTCTGGATGAAGGCTGAATTAGATATAAATGCAGTGGTATGCAGACAAACTGAAAAAAAAATCTAGTTTTAGGAAGAGATTGGCCTATATCTGGTCTGGATGCTCATTTTAAAGTGAAACAAGGGCAGTTTAAAATGACCTCATTGTTAATGTCTCTCCTCCCATCCCACTAATCCAACTCTACCTGTCAGAACGGAAATTATCATATAGTAAAAATCTAAGTGCTCTACTTAAGCAATTAATTTTCAGGACATATGCAAGGGGAGCCTAGCTTTAAACACAGTTTGAGGAAATGCAACTAGTTTTCATATTATCCTATTCTTTATTCTCTTCCAGGTGTAATAATCCTCAAGAAAGCTCTTATTTTTCGGTATCGATATGCCAATTTACACCACTTTTACCTGCGTTTCTCATATATGAGTATTCACTCTTCACATCTCAAGCCTTTTTACACAGAAAACAATGACTGAGAAGAATACAAGTGTTGTTTTTTTATGTCAGAAGTTGGCATAGTATTTATTAAAAAAACCATTTTGATTCGTGGTTGGAAAAATGGATGTGCTTTCTACCATAACTTATATCACATGTTCAGTTCTAGATTAAGTAATGATTGATGCTCAGTGCCTGTCTTGGTTGGGTGTAGCCACTTCCTATCACTGATTGTGACTGTAGTAACAAATAGCAATGATACAGAAGGGGAGAAATTATGCTTTACATTAAATAACATTCTTGCATCGTGGATGTAGTCACCCAAAGTGTATCTAGATACTGGAAATAATGCATGCCATCTTTGTATTGTATCAAGGAGAATGGTTTTAAATGCAACTTATTTTTTATGATATTAGTCCTGAAAATTTGTTTTTATCTCTGTTACAGCTTGGTACAATTGAAAATTATCTTTCTTCTTATAGCACTTAGGATCTCTGCAACTACTGATGTTGGTTTTAGTGACTGTGCAGTGAATCATTGACCAGTTTTGAACATGTGAAGTATTTGTAAGTCAGAGAGTTGTGATGATGGATCAAAGCTAACTGGAGCAATTTTTCATACTGATGACTCTGGGAGTAAGCTGCTGATTTTCTATGTTGATTTTTTACTACAAGCACCAATAGCATTCATTATGAGTACATTCATTTTAGGATTGCTATTGATTTTTTATATTTCTTATCTTTAAAATGAAGACTGTTTATTGCAATTTTACGACTATCAGAATCAATATTAACTTAAAAGCATTTATCCTATACTTAGAAAAATGAGCATTTCTGGTTACAGGGCTCCTGCATATCCCTTAAAAACATGAATGGCATAGGAATGTTCCACTTAATATTCCTGAGTTGGGCTTTTTTATGTTTTGGGTTTTTTTAAAGCTTAAATGAAATTAAGAATAATATATTGCTATATATTGCAATTGAAAGCTTTATGTTTCAAAATATGTCAATCCAACAATTCTCACCACCAAATGAGATAAAAGTACACGTTGTAACACTGAAATTCTTCAGGGTCTGGGACGTCTGATTTCTCTCATGCTCTAAAAATAGTCTTAAATGAACTTGAATTCATGTATAGACTTCAGGAGTGATGGAATCAAACATTTATATACACTCAGAGGAAATCTAACATTTCCAAGGAGAAGGGACCTAAATCTGCTGCATCCTGGAAACTAGTTTCATGGCCATGCTACCTGTTTGCTGAATGTACTCTATTTTGACTCCTGTAAGCCAACAAATAAAATGCTTCATGACCAAATCTCTTAGCTACCAGGGTATAAAACCTTTTTCAGCTTTCACATATGAAGAGAAACAAGGCAGCAGCATACATCTGTAATAACAATAAAATACATTAAAATGGCCATAAAACCCAGGAGAGAGAAGTGATGAGCTCCATTTAAAAAACTGATGGTCAGTCACCTATGAGAGAAACCTTAAAATGTGATTAGCACAGCTGTCTAGATTTCATATCACACCAATTATTTTTTTTTCTGATGCTATTGACAGTGCAAATATAAGTTCTGAATTTCACACAGGACTGAGTCATGCAGTATACAAGAGACCAACATACTACTCTCTAGTAAAGAAAAAACCACAACCTACAGAACCTCAAAATATTATGGCTAATCAAAATTTGTAATGGTTTCTGGATGGATGAGTCTTAAATATGATTATTCATTAATTTTACTGAATAAAGCTATCATGGGGATATTTCATGTTTAATATCAAACAGTAATTTTGATTTGTTTGTCTTTAACAGAAAATCTGCTAATCATACTATTTCAAATCTAAATAAACCTGACTCCTCAAAATCGACTTGAAATCTAAATATCAGTCTGGGTAATTAACACTAATAAATATTCTGACACAAGACAACTGGTTATTTTAGCCACACAAAATTACAGTTCAAGTTTGTTCTTCCTCTCTTTTAATAGCTCTACAGGGGACATAATTATGAAGAGGGAAGCAGAGCTGGGACAGATGCTCCATTAGTTTTAATTAATGGATTTCAGTGGACTTCCACTCAAGCCGATGAATATCTGGCAAATTACGAGAATGCATCCTGAAAAAGGATATCCTTCAAAATATTATCATTTTTCACAGAGTCTCTGTTTCAAAAAGCATGAAATTATAACATGAACTTAAGTATAATTGTTGTATTTGGCTAAATAAAAATTACTAGCATCACCTAACTATGACATACTCGATCAGCTTTTGCTTTGGACTATAAAAATAGTAAAGGACAGTACTGGGTTAATTTGTTATTTGTGCTCCTTTAACATGGCATTACTGTTGAATATACATCACTGGACCAATCTTATTCTCTGTCCTCCTTTGTCTCATGCTTTGCTTTCTAAGGCAAAAACTTTCTCATACTCTCTGTAACTGAACAGCCCAATTAAAAATGTTGCATGATTTCAGATCTTTTCACACTGGATGGAAGAGTCAGAGGTATAAAATATGTGCAAATCTTCCTCCTAACAGCTGCAGAGCCTGAGATGAGACTGTCCTACCCACGTTATGCCTCTTCTCCCATTGTGAGAGTTAGGCTACTTGTGTTTTTAAAAAATGGAAGTTTTAGCATTAAGATGGAGAGTTTGCTAAATTGAATTTATAACACTTTCGCAAAATATGATTGTATAAGAAGTTTTTCACTAAGAAATGGCTGAACAAGTAGTTAAAGAAAATTGATATATTATCTTCAGGTATCCTTCTGATACAGCACAAGATATTCTTAGGAATGTAAGAGCTTATAAACAATGTACTGGGTAAAAAATTTAATATGTTAAAATTAGACTGGTAACCGCCTTGTAAAAGCTTTGGGATGGGTTGTAAATTTTGGGAGAGGCTGGTCTTGCCTTGAAAGAAACTGCATATACACCTCTTTATTTTTCCACAAAGTCGAGCACTTTCCTTCTTGCAGAAGGCACTCCCATGATTGCAATGATGAATAAATAAATAAAAAATGCTGTTTCACAAGGTGCATGCCTCAGTTTACCTTTTTGACTCATGTACATTTCTCACACCATTGTATGCAGATGCCAACTGGCAGATTCGCATAGTCTACACTTATACTGAATCCAGTTCTTGCAACTGATTTTTATACTTTTTTGTTGGTCATATTTTTTGCTTTTCAGAAAAGGAAAAAAGCTGACTGAGAATATTGAGACAAAATGTTTCTAAATAGAAAATGGAAATGTCTGGAAGCTGCTAAAATACATTTATGCAGTTCAACTGAACTCTTGCTATTCTGGTCAAGAACATTGATTACTCAGGTGGTCTCTTTCAGCTTCTTTCTCCTTTTCTTCATGAAAGCCTTTGAAAAGTTTGTTAAATTTCAGTTTGAGTAGGAGGTTGGGTAGGAATCAAATTTGAAACTTTAAATTCTTTCATGAAATGCCTTCTCCCCTTTCTTATCTCAAAAGAGGATAGTTTGTGATACGTCAAACCAAAAGAAACATTTCCTTCAAGAAAGTTATTTTTCTTAGAGAAAAGAGTGAGCTTTTCTCTTCATATACTGCTTTTTTTTTCTTAATGAACTACCCAACGGTGTACAAAGAAAAATATTTTTTTCTTTTTCCTCTTTACTCTTTTAAATCCTTGGTGAAATTAAAGAACAAGCACTTGCACTGCAAGTAATCCTAATCTGCTAGAACATGTCCATCAATTCTTTGGCTTCACTGCCAAACTTATCAACAAGTCAATTTATTGATGAGGAAATGTACTTGCTTGTTGTTGAAGAAAGATTAGCAGCAGGCTGTGGCAAAATGTTCTCAGCTTAAAAGCATACACAAAATTTTAAAATAAAGTAGTTTTTAATTTTCTTTTGGCTTAAAATATTTTTATTTAGCCATATTTAAAAGTAGTGAATAAATAAAGAAAAAAACCACATTATTTGAAAAACAGACAATCAATTTCTTCAGAGCTAAGTTAAATGCATAAAGGCTCAGTTCTTTAGCTCAGGCAAACTTCTTAGTCAGTGGAGCTTCATTTAAGCCACATGAGCCCCACCTTTCACAAGATCTTGTGAATGAGGGGTCCATATATTGAAGCATTAGTTAACCAGATATAAGTGCTAAGTAATTTAAATAAACCTGAGCATGGAGGTGTTTCTAAATTTTGTATCCCTGGAACCTAATAACATTTTTTTGCATGGAGTTTAATCCAGTCTGCAATGAGCTGTTTCCTTGTGCTAGAAGCTGTGTGCCAGCCTTCCCACTCTCTGCATATTTACAGACATCGTCATGCACTACATTTAAAGTAAAACTGACAATAACTCTCCAGATCCTGTCAAATCACCTGAAAACTCTCCTCATTTTATTTCTTGCCTCTGGAAAAGCCTCAGAGAACAAAAGGGTCCTGTGGCATGCCTGAGAAATCAGCAAGATTCAGGCTCCAATGAACCCAGGCGAGGAGCAAATCCTACAGTGAAGGACCCATCACTGATTATGCCCTGACTCCAGCCCCTTGTGATTAAGCCAGGAGCCTGTTACCTTGAGCATGTTAGATGATATCCACTGTCACGGTGTCATTTTTTAAACACCTCAATGCACAGTGTCCCAGCACAGCTTGACAGGGACAGGTGTTATTGTTGAAATCATTTGCATGCAGGAGACTGTAAATGTTGCACTGAGCCATTTGCAGCTTAATCCTCCTAGAACCGAAAAGACAAACAATAAGACTGTTTTAACATAAGAAGAATGATTTTGAGAATGAGAATGAGATATGAAATAATTTCTGATCCCAATGATGCTGCATCTGTAGTTTTTGCTTTCTGCAAAACTGTGCTTGTAGTGTTATATGTTTAGTCATTTGTACAGCTCTTAGCACCAAAGCACTAAAGGAAATCAGCTGCATAGAGAAGCTGAGTTGCATTGCAGTCAAAAGGGGTATCAATAAAAACCATCTGAAGTTGAGCAACAGACAACATCCTGTAAATCTGCAGCTTTGTTGGACTGGGAATAACAATGATTAAAAGACTCCCCTCCTTTACTCTGCCACGCTCCATAATATATGAACAGTGGGTCGCTGCAGTACCATAAGAAAGTGTCTGAAATTCCATATATATGTGTGATATCTCAAATGTTAATACTTCAATTAATAAACGAGAGCATTTATTATTAAATGCAGAACAGCCAGTTCATGTGACATTCACATTTATTTCCAGAAAACTTATGTTTACTAAAGTTTCGTAACACCTTAGAACATTACACTTTAAAGAATTTAAAAGAAATATATTTCCATGGTCTTTGCATTTGCTTATGTCTGAGAGTACTTCCTATGCCTGAAGTTTGTTCTCTGCATAATATTTCACACATTATATTCATATTCTACAAATATAAACTAGCTGAAATATTAATATATTGTCAATTTTCCAAAACAATGCTGCTCGTTACTATGCTAACCATACACTGATAGGATGTGTAGCTTTGTAGTGTCTCTCTTCCTTCCCATTATAGCTCTACAATCATCTGCAATTTTCCTCTAGTAATATTCACTCCCACATTAGGATACTTAGTATATTTTAAAAGGTAAAATAATTAGATTGTATTCCTAAGGAACCAAATCAAGTTGTTCAGGCTCAGAAGTCAATCTGAGTTCAAATTGTTGTATGAATTAAGGTTAAAATGAAAGCTTAGAAGTATATCTAAGATTTTTCTACATGTGTAGGCTTGTGGATTAGGCAGAGTCTAGTCCTGCCTCTAAGACGCCAATTTTGAAATAATTTAAGCATCTAAGGAATTAAGTAGGTACTTTTACTCAGTTGATTATAGTCTAAAACTGGCCTGCACTGAGACCATGAAATTACATTACAGTGAAGGAAATGTTTAGGTGTGCTTGTCCTAATTAAGAAGGGCAGTCTAAATGACGACTTTAGGTGGTTTAAAAATTAACTAACAAGCATGCTTATATGCTTATAAGCAAATAAAATCCAAGAACCCCATATACCAATAAACAATACTTTTAAGATATTCAGGAAGATATGAACATGTTTAACTTCACTTAAAATTAAGACTAATTTCTAAATAAAACAAAGTCATGATTGTCGTCGTATTTTAGATTAGCATCTTTATTCCAGTAATATATCCATGATTACTTGTATCCGTAACCTACAACAGGCATCAATATTTTTCCCTAAGAAATTAGAAAGTATAAAGATGTGACTGAGTGTCATACAATACAGTACAGAGAAAAGCTGGTATCTGATTTATATTTGCTTATTATGATAATGATTTGCATTTGTCACTTGGAGTGAATTAAATCCACCATAACAAGTATTATAAGCCTTCCTATAATTAAGATGAACCAGAAGATGTTAAAAAATTGTTGCATGATAATTATTCTTGATAATGAAAATGATATTTCAGAATGTGATTCTTATGTTGTCTTAATATTGCTGCTGCTGCAATTTACAGAATAAATTATCAAGAAAAGTTATATTCTGCTCAGTTTGAAAGAAAATACAAGTCTTAACCTAGCATTTTTTGTCTCTTTCAGTCTTGCATCAATGAAATGTTCCTTGGTAATCATTTATTTCTGGTTTTTCATCATGATTGCTTTTATCTAACAGGTACCCTGCAACAATATCCCTAAAACACACCCCTGTGTTTCAGAGGAAAGGGAGAAGGCTGCTAAGAAAAGGGCTTTTGGAAAGAATAGTCAGAAAGAGGAAGAAAAGAAAGTGGAGGTTTTAGTTCTACGACGGTGATTTTGTGCAAATTTTATTTGTCCTGCATTGAGTTCTTCGTTTGGAATTGAAGGCAGATCGATTCAGACAGGCGTAAAGAGTAATCTACACCCCCCTGTGCTCCAAATAACCTCAGTTTCAGGATTAAGAGCTATGTGGCCCAATCAAAATAACAACAACAAAAATATTTCTTGCATAAATATTCACTGTGAAATAAGACTAGTTTTCACTAGAAGTACAGGTGAAATGTAAAGAAATGTCATAGTGAGTAGGTGTCTATTTTGAAAATCATATCAAACCTATTCTACTTAACTGACAAAGGATAAGATCATTTATGAAACAAAGCACCCTTTAATCATGAATACCAAAAACTGATAAGATAAATTTTAGAGAAAAAATGCTGGCAGTAAGTGGTACTGGTTTTTTGAAAGTTTTATCAAATTTGGCAAGATTCCAGAAAAGGCAGCAAGGAAGGAATGCATGACTGGAAAACATCACTGGATCCAATTTCTTAAATGAGGACTGCAGTTAAGAGGTATTTTCCTACAAAGTCCTTTCTAAAAGATGCTTGAAGATGTCAGTGTTGATGCTTTTTTCTTTGGCTTTTCTCAAGTCCATTGTGATATAAGTGTGGGTCGAGAAATGTTGTCTAGTCTGGTTACTGATCCTCAAACAAATTGACTTGCTCTGGAAGTAATCGGACTAGCTTTATGTCATATGAATAACTGAAGGCATTTAAAAGATACTGTGCATATTTCACTAATGATATATATTTCTTAAGGTTATTTAACATTAAAACATTTTACTAACAATATTTTTTGTTTTATAAAATATTCATCGGGAATGTTTTATTACAATACTAAGTAAGGCAGCTGTAACATTTTGACTGTAAGTTTTAAAATTTATCTCTAAGGATTTCAAGTATTCCACACATAACGTAATTGGGTTTTAAAATTTGCATGACTGGCTAATTTAAAATTGTGGAAGATGGTATTTTTTTTTTCTGAAGCACATTCAGATAAGTACTTCCTGGCTCTACTGATATCTCTATGAATTCATAGTCTTATCTGCTGGCATTAATGCTAAGAAATATTTTTTGTTTCCTGCAAAATGTATGTGACAAAGAGTGGGTGAGAAGCCTGTTCTATTGCGAGCACAATTAGTAGATCTAATTTGCACATACTGTTCCTGGAGTAGCCAAATATTTCTGCCAAACCAGCATGACAAAAGCAGTTGATTTACATAGATATGTTGAAGAGATCCTCTGAAAACAACAGTTAGAAGCCAAAAATAGCCTGTACCTGATTAGCTGGTCTACCAGCAACTGTGCGTTCAAAGAACAAGGCTAAATAGAGAAAATAGGGAGTTGAAATTTAAGTCTGATAAGAGGAGGGAAATGAATTACAGAAATCTCAAAGTTCAGTGAGGTTTTGCTCCAAAATAGCCGTAGCTAAAACACCAAAGTCTCTGAAAATAAACTATGTTTAGTCTTTGATAAACCCCTAGCAACTTGGAGATGTCCTTTCTCGGAAGACTTCTTAGGGAAAGAAGATCTAACAAATATGACAGTGAAAACAGGAACAAAATAATTGCTCACTTAAAAATATTGGAATATTCCCCCTGAGGTGCTGCAGATGCAATCATTCTTATTCACTAATCTGTGTGTTGACACTGAGTTGCTGATTTCTCAATGAAAATGAGTAAATAACTTGTCATCTAAAGAAGATTTCCTATTTAGTTACAATAACAGTAAAGTATGATCACAGTAACAATTTACATGCAATATTAATTAATGGAGAACTGTGTGCTGAAATATAGAATAACACTGTATTCATTAGTTGGAGATTTGAGAAAAACACCTCAACTCTTCTTTTCAAAGATTTAATGTTGGGTTTTTTTCATTCTCTTAAATAAGCTTCTGCTTGATTATTAACATAGTGATAGCCAACACAATCTGAAAATATTTAAGAACAATAGATAGAGTGGTTTGCTAGTGGAAAATGATCTTTTCCTTTTAATCTTGAATTAATTATCTAGAATCTCAATTCTTTTACTCTTAGATGTATTCAAATATGAGGTAAACTAGCCATAATACATAGATTTTTTTTGGTTGGAAAAATAGTCATAGGAATAAATAGGTGGCAGCTATTCATAATAATTAAGCTAACTTTATAGAAGAAATAGGAGAGAAGCCTCATGTGACTACGGCTAGAACAGTTTCAGGTGCACCACAGAATTATAGAAGTCATAAGATATTAAACAGATGTATTGTCTTCCAGGTGCAAGGTTTATAGAAGAAAAGATTATTTCCAGTCTCATTTCAGTTGTAATTGGACTATTCCCAGTGAAAGATAAATCTTCACTAAATTGGACCATGGCATTTTCATGGTTTTGTCTTGGCTTAATGCTATGTGAATTAAGTGCCTGAAATATTCCATTCCTTTAACTACAGGGAGATGCACATGGAAATCTAAGAGCTTAGAAGTAAAATTCAAAGCAAGTATAAGGCATGAAAATGTTCATGACCTTTCAAAGCAAAACCGCCTAAACAAAAAAAAAGAGAAAAAAAAAATCACAAACCTATTCCTGTCCCCTTGGACATAACTTAACATCAAATACTTTCTTCATCTAATTTTTTTAAAACTCATCTTTTGTTTTCTGCTCTTTACACATCGTATCGGAGAAGACAGCATGTGTCTACCTGAGTTCACCTTTTACTAAACGCTACAATTTCTTCAGTGATTTCATTTTATTATGAACTGTACATTACTGTAACAAACCACAACACTTCATTCTTTTCCAATACACTAACGTGTTGCAGAATTAATGAGTAGTAAGTGCATTTTGTGGGCCTCTTGGATGTGGACCTTCAGGTGGTCAACTGAAAAAGAAGGGAGATTTGAATCGCCTTGTTTAAAACAAAATTTCAAATTAAAACATACAAAAACAAAATATGGTAATCATCTGCTTTGAAAATACAGAGCTGATTGCCTGTCAGTGTACTGATTGCACCAGTTGCCCATCACAGGGGGGTTGGAACTATGGTCCCTTCCAACCCAAACTATTCTATGAGTCTATGAGTCTACTCTACTGCATGTTTTTCCTTTCCCAGAAATTAAATCAGGTACTTAAATGTTTCCATTTCAAGAAAAAGGACTTTAAAGGATTGTGATATATTCTGAATTACAAATTGTGAATTGTGTGTGTGAGCGTGAATAGAAACTTCACGGCAGCAGAAACTGAGAAGGAATCTTTTGTTTCCTTTTTCTAAACTTCATTTAGACCACGGCTTCCATTACTTTGCTGTTCTTTGCATTAAGGTCTAAAGAAATCACCATTAACTGACCGTTCCACCCTACCACCTGCACTTGCCAGGTGCATAGTCTCAACCTACTATTCAGTCTCCTGCCTGATGACTGCAGGCAAGGACCAGATTTTTCTTGCAATACTTGCTTTTTAACCTGCAAGTCAGGAAAAGAGATAGAGTTTCTGAGCTTATCCTTTACTAAAAGTTCAACATAGAGGTGACAATCTTCCTCAGTCCCTCATTTTGCTGAGCTGTGAGACTGCAAAATGAACCTGTATCACAGAAAGTTCCCATGATACAAACAGTAAGTGCCTCTGCGAGTTGAGATATATGTGATATCACACTCCTTTTATTATTTTTTTTCTCTTTCTGGTTAAATTCAAGAAAAAGAATTTGGTTGTATATCTGCCTCTGTGTTTTCGTGGTAATCCACTAGGGGACAATTTACTGTGATCCTTTGTTAAGCCACATTTAGCAGTGAGTTTAACTGCTGAACAGCTACAAAATTCTTTTAACACTTTTATTCAGACTTTTTTTAAATAAAAACTCAGTTTGACCCAGTAGGCAACATTTTATTTGAATTCATGAGCCTGTAACAATGGGGAAATGGTGAAAATTAGAATCTGCACTCCATGCTTTTCATAAAGCTAGAAATCATAGCAGTACTCCTGTGATTCCTCAGAATTTAGAGTCTTGGGGCACCAACCAATAGCTGCATAACATCATTAATTTCCTTCCCTTTGACCAAGGAAGTTTAAATCCATGTTATCTACTGCCCAGGAATATGCATAGTTCACTCTAATGAAATGTGGGCAGACTTCAGGTGCTCCTTTCCTGTGTTTTTTTTTGTTTGTGTGTTTGTATGCTGTTTGCTGGTTTTAGAAATACATGCTGACAAGTTCACGGATACGTAGGTTTTATGCGCAGGTGTTCTACCCAGTTGGCAGCAAAATAGTTAGAATAATTTGTCCCTAGTAAAACTTAAATCAGTAAAGAAATGCAAAAGCTCTAATTTGCCCAGTTCTTTGCTGTTCATTCTTTGCTTTTGTGTAAGATGCCCCCAATTAATTAAAATGCTCTCTTTCAGATCTGATAAATGTCTTGTCTCTGTTAAAATGAAAATTTTCTTACTTGTTAAGTTTAAGCAAAACTTAGAGGGTTGTGCCTGCTTGTTTTGCTACCAGATTGAAGAATTAATTGTTTCAAACACTAAATGGGAGTATTCCAGCTTCTTTTTCTCAATATGCCAGAAGGGAAGAGATAAGTAATTTTTTTTATAGTTAAGCACAAGTTCTTAATTTCTTAAGCTTTTAACCTTTAAATTATCGTTTCATGTCAGTGCTTTCAAAGCATCCATTGATTTTTGTTATGTTAACATGTTATTGCAGAAACAGGAACTCAGTACTTTCCAAAATCTTAATGATTTTCTTTATCTATATGATAATAATAGGTAAGAAATTCTGAGACACAGTGCTCTGGGCTATGAAGAGCCAAGTATTTTACAGTAGCAGTTACTCTAAAGTGTTCTGAACCTCCTCTTATTGAAAACAAATCTCTCTTGACAATCACAATAAGATTATTCTGTAGTACAGAGATGTATTTTAAAAAAAAAAAAGACAACCCAGTTCTAGGATTGTCTCTCCCTTGCAATGACAAATCAAATTGTGATTTGCTGTACTGTGAAACTGATCAGATTCCTTAGGTCATGCTTCTCCTTTGCTATTCCTATAGTTTCTCAAAGCCAGCCGTGATCTAATAATGCTTAATTCTTCATCCCTGAGCCCAGAACTAGTTATAATTTCACTGTGCACTTCAATACAATCATTCCTCAGCTGTTTTATTAACTTGAAATGGTCTTGTAGCAGGTTTTGGTAAATAATTGATTGAAGAGGGACAATTTATTTATTTTTAAAAGGATATATTATATCTCAGATTTTCTATTTACTGTATAGAATGCCTTCTGAAGACTTTAGCTGCTTCCACGGTTACACTGATTATAAGAATATTGATAGAGAAAGTGTAATTGGTACTGAAAACTGCAGCACTTTTCCACTAAATGACAGTGTAGGTTAGGTTTCTGCAGTTGATGTTGTTATAAATTAATAAAAAGTTAAAGAAAAGGTAGAAATTTTCACAATGAGTGGCAGTTTCAAGCAAGTTTCCCTAATGATATTTACAGGTTCTCTGACATCTACTGTATCACAAAATATTGCAAAGAACAGCTTACAAATGAGAGGACAGAGTTCATTGATATGAACATATTTAGGCTTGTCACGTAATGTTAAGCTCAAAGAGGTGCAAAAGTGCGGAGTGGTTAGGCAATAAAATGGCAGGAGGAGTCTGGAGACAATTAACGCAAAGTAATGTTCACAGGAGAAAACACATGAACTGTACACAGGAAAACAGAGATGAGTTCCAAATTAGCTATCGCCTCTCAGGAAAAGAAATCTTAAAATCTTTGTGGATAAAGATGAAAATGCATCTATCTTGGGCATAGAATCAGCTCTGGTCCCTCAAAAAAAAGGGTCAAATAGAACTAGAAAATGTACAGAGGATAGAGAGTGCTATGCTTATCAACAAAACTGATAGATTAAAAGTATTATTTTGGAAAACTATATGGACTATTAGATAATTATTTCCCCAGTTTCTTCCCCAGTACAAGATGTTGAAAATAACCACTGAAACAAGAATTATATTCAGGACAAACTAGCAGAAATATTTTTCCAACAACTTCCTTACTCACTCTGTGAAAATGATTTCCACATTTTTCTGGAGGATGAAAGGTCTCTGAAAGGTTTAGTAGCGGTTCGTGAAGAAACCTAATCAACTATAGCTTTGAACATGGTAGTTTGCATTGAGCAGCCAGTTCATGAAGTGCTAAATGGCAAAAGCTTTAAGAGCAGGTTGAGGAAGAATCACTGTCCTTGTTTTTTTCCTCAACTCCATGTCTATGCATTGTGTACTGCAAAATCATTTTCTAGATGGACACATGAATCTGACACAGCTTGGCAGGCTTAGTATGCTTGGACCTTATCCTAAACAGAATTTAAAAAAAAACAAAAAAGGAGGAATATGTCACAACTCATTATATCAATCCTATATACTAATGAATAATGTTGCATATTTATGTAACAGCAAGATTCGAAAGTATAACATAGCTAAATATTCAGATACACATTATTGAATAGCAAATATTTACTTCCTCTAATACTTCCATTTTGATCTTTTCAACTTAAAGAAGGTTCTAGTGAGTAGCAGGCTGTTCTCTACTTCAAATTCAGAAAGCTCTCAAAAACAGAGAGGAAAGGTTACCTGGAACCCTTTAAACTTTAATGCACAGATTCAGATCATTTTGCCTTAGAGACTTTTGAAAGCTGCTGCAGACCATAGGTAAATTGCAAAACAGTTAAACAAAAGTTGATATACATTTATGCTTGTGCATTTAATGGATTTGAACTCAACAGGGAACAAGCTTAGCTGAAGAGGTTGTAACAATCAGGCGGTATATCAAATTTGGTTAGCTCTGTTTGGCAGAAATGTTGAGGAATTACCTGTATGCCCAGGTTGGAAAGTTTTTGATAAATGGTGTTTCCAAAAATTCCTCCCTATATATTTCAGGGAATTTTTAGAAATTAAGTTCATGATTTACAGTAATGCTACTGTGTACAGACATTATTCACTTCTAAGCTGTTCTTTAAAAAAAAATTATTGCCAGTCTACCTATGTTTTTTAAATTAAACATTTTGTGCTAAACATTGTGTACTAGTAACATGTCAGAGTTTTGTTAATTCTTTAATTTTTTTTGGGGGGGTGGCACTCTGAATTCATGGCTTTCTCTTCTCTACTGGTGGAAGGCATTTCTGCACTGCAGCTTTCTTGGGAGATTTCATCATGCAGAACAAATTATGTGGGTACCTCACATTGGATTTGGTGTATGCCCTACACTGGCAGCTAATTCATGAAATAGGCTGCTTAAAATGGACATCATAAAGTAAAATACCTTCAGGATAAAATAGGGTTGTAATTTCTAAGTATGCAAAACAAGAAGTGTCTAATGCATTCATCCAGTAAACAGACAACTAATCTGCAGCTAGGATTCAGATGTTTATAAAATCTATTTCAAAAAGTTTTAATTAAAATGAGTTCAATGAGCTGTGTCTTAAAATGATACTTTTATTTTCTTTCCACACTATCATGGAATTATAGCATTGCACAAAAACATAGAATGTGCTGTGCAAACTTCAGAGCATACATGACTGACGGTTGGACACACAATAACTTTGATATCAAAGAAAAAGATTAGGTGATATGGATGTGTTGCTTGGACAGATTTCTAACAAAATTACACAACAGCTTTGTCCACTTTTACACACCAAGAACATACTGATTCAAAATGTGGGGTCCTTTAAGTAAAAGCAATAGGCAGTAAAGGCTCAAGTATATATCAGAACTTTTATTTAGTGACTGAAGCTAATTCTGGATTTCTTACTGAGTCTCTTTTTGAGTCTATGGGATTCATGTCAATTTATTAGTAAGCAACTTCTTCATAGGAATGTAGTAAAAACTGATTGACAACTGTGTATTCAGAGCTTTGAAGGCATTTGGATATACTTTTCTTTTTTTCTCTTGCTGTTTTCATTGTAACTCATAGATTCTGAATAATTATTTGTTAGGATCTAGTTTCTGAGTAGAGAATTTATAAACGTCTTCCTCCCGTCTGCCCCCAAACTGAGAAGTGCTGCAGATGAAGCTATATCGTGTTGTTACAGAGCATCTTAAAGTAGCTGAACAAGTAGAACGTGGTGGGAGAGAAAATTTATTGAACTACAACTATAATCTCTAAGGACAGTCCCACTGTACATAAAATCTTTGTTAACAGCCTAATAACTCCTCTAAAAGAAATGGCATCTGAAATTCTTCACCAAATGGAAATGAATTTTTTATAATTTAAGAGAGAATGTAGTTTAACCATGGCTACCCAGTCAGGTATATATTTAATAATTTCAAAAAAGAGTAAATATTCCAAAAGTTTTTTTCATTTATAATTTGTTGCTGTTCTGTCCATACTAGAAAATACCGCACGGTTATAAATTTGAAAATATCTGCCACAGAAAATGCTGTTTATGCAAATTTCTTCATGGCAGAATATGCTGATACACCTTTTCTCCTGCTTCATTGCTAAATAGCTGTTTATATCTCCCCTTGGTAAAAAATATAACTTCGGTTATCCAGGACAATCTCAAATCCTCTTTTGAAATCAGCAAAACAGCTCATGTCTCCTGCTCAGCGGGCTTCATACAGTAGTCCAACCTTCCTTCAATCCCACCAAGCCTAAAGGTCTCAGAAATATCGAAGAAATCCTAGAGAGAATCAGAATTAACTATGTTCAAAGGAAGAGATCTCAGACTTGTAGGTACCAAGCTATAAACTCCCTGATGCTTCCTCTGCCGTTTGTTTTACAAATGCTTGGGCACCTACATCTGTTGGGGCAGAGGGAGGCAGGTGGAGACGAAAAGGAGATAAAATTCTTCATAAATCTTCCTTTCCAAATTAAGTTTTATTTTCTTTTTAAATACCATAGAATCATAGAATAGTTTGGGTTGGAAGGGACCTTAAAGATCATCCAGTTCCAGCCCCCCTGCCGTGGGCAGGGACACCTCCCACCAGACCAGGCTGCTCAAGACCCCATCCAGCCTGATCTTGAACAATTCCAGGGATGGGGCAGCCACAACTTCCCTGGGCAACCTGGGCCAGGGCGTCACCACCCTCAAAGTGAAGAATATCTTCCTAATGTCTAGTCTAAATCTTCCCCCTTCTCATTTAAACCCATTCCCTTTCATCCTATCACTGCATGCCCTTGTAAAAAGTTCTTCCCCAGCTTTCTTGTACACTCCCTTCAGGTACTGGAAGGCCACTCTTCTCCAGGCTGAACAGCCCCAACTCTCTCAACCTGTCCTCATAGCACAGATGCTCCAGCCCTCTGATCATCTTTGTGGCCTCCTCTGGACCCATTACAACAGTTCCATATCCTTCTACTGTTGAGATACTGTCTGCAGAAACAACAGAAAATTAACCCAGCTAAGCTGATATAAGACAATTTTGTTGTTCACACTTTTACTGGAACTAAACTTACTCTGGCAAGTGCCACTAAACCAATTCAAGCAAGATTGGATGTGATTTCTAACTTCATGTTTGGAAACTGGTAAGGAGGAAATATGTTCCTTCTTATGAAAGATTTCTAAAATAATAGCTAAAAAAATATTAAAATACTAATACAGAGCAATTCTAACCTGTTCAGAAGATCCCTGCAGACTAGGTTCCCAGATAGGATGGGCCATAATAGCTTTAACTTGGTAGAACTGTCATTCCGTGGACCATGATCTTGCCTGTATCGTTCTGTGTATTTTTCTTTCTGATCAACACGTGGTGACGAGAGAGATTAATTTGCAGGTCTCAGTACTCTCTCCCCAGTGGGAAGCCCCGACCTCCATGAGGGACTTGTCCCTGTAATCAGCGTGTCATGATGACTTTGGATGAACTCATTGGCTGAATTAATGACCCTAAACTTGAGCTCAGGTGCCGGCAGCTGGGAGCATTTGCCAGAGGTGTGTGCTGCTCCTGCTGAGAGGAGCATAAATATGTGCAAACCAGAGAGGGTTTTTGACCTGACACTGAAAATCCCTGCCCTACCCATCAGGATTGCTAGCGGGAGAGGACGGCTGTTTGTTATGAGTGATTGATGTATAAAACCCAGCAAAATATAGAAGTCCTCCTCAGGAAGGACTCTCTTTTCTGAAGTACATGATTCACAAGGAGATTCAGCTACAAACCTTGCTTTCAAAAGACCATCCTGGAGGTCACACAAAATGTGAGAAAGTATAGTAGGAAACAAATAAGAAATGATTTAGCATTCCTGACAGCCCCTTTTCTCATACGTGCTCAGTTTGAAGCTTCTCCCTTTCAATAAGAGAAGGATTTTACTAGTCAGTAGTCCATGCTGAGCACTTATCCTGTCATCAGCTAGTGAAAATGTTCCCCTTTCCTCCTTTAACACCACCAAATAAATTAAAAATATACCAGATATTGAGATCAAAAGAATGGATTATTCCACCCTATTTGGATTTCATATATGATTTATTATATACATTGAGAGAGAGACTGGATTAATCCATATACTCAAATTTCTTCTGCAGAAGCAGCAGGAAATCTTCATTTAATGTTTCCCTCTCTGATTTGTTCCTTTTTCAATCTTACCCACATTTAGGCTATCAAGTTAAATAAATATAAGATACCACAAGAGAAAATATGTCATACATAAAAAAAAATAGGTTTCAAAGTCTGTTATACACTACCTTTGAATGTGATTATGAATTTACTTTCTTTTTATTTCTGTTATCTATCTTCTTTGATATGTCTCATGAATAAATGTGGTAGCAGTCAGCAAAACTACAAAGGGAAATAAAATGACAAAAAGTTATACAGTTAAATGTACTGCTAGAAAGCAGACACGTTTGAAGCTGCCATGACTTTTGACAACCCTTTAAGGTGTCAAAAAGTGTAAATTTGCTGGTGTGCATGTGTGTATATACACTACCTAACCTGCAACACACTGGAGCTTTCATAAAGGGTTATAGTTGCTTATTTAGTAAATTCTCCTTTAACAAATTATAATGAAACAATGGGCTAAACATAAAGCTTGGGAGGGTGACTCCAGATCAGGCTGAAATGGCTCTTTCTTCTGCAAGGTGAAGCTGTCGGCATTGCTCAAATATTAGAACACTGAAAATCTCCAAACCATTTTGATTTGTTGAAAATATTTTAGGAATGTTATGACTTATTTTTATCTTTCAGTATTTTAAGATATTCATAGCACAGTATGCTGGTTTTCCCTCCCAGCCTTCTGCAAGAAGTAACCACTCAGGACATGTTTAAAGTAGAGAAACCCCACATAATTGCAAGCCTGATGTATTTGATTTAGTTGGCAGAGTTTTGGCTCACACAGACTTTTGCACACCTTTAACTTCTGTATTTCATCTCATACAGACAGTTTAAGGTGATTTGGTCCAATTTCCTTGTGCATTAAGGACAGATGACACTAAATAATTAGCTTGCCTATAGTTCTGTCTTATTTAGTCACCGACATATGGCATGTTTCTATCAATAGACTCTTCAATAGTTACTCCTGTGAATAATGTTGTAGCACAAGAAAAATCAATACCAGTTTAGTCTGGTACTTTCTTTGGACACAACAGCTTAAGATAAAACTTCCATAAATGACCTTTTCAGAGATGGCCTCGGTCAATGACCCAAGATGTAGCAAAAGAAATCATCAAACAGATTTTTTTAAGGCTCCCAAGCACTAACTGCTTTACTCACAGGTAGTAAAAGGCTTTAAATCAGATGTGGTTCATCCTCACTATAAGTTCCTTTCAATTTCACTGTGTAAAATATTATTGATGCTACGAAGAGAGATATTTTGATAAATATACTGAAAAAACCTAAATCAATATATCTTTTGCAGAAAGATACCTTGAAAAAAAAGAATATAGAGAATCAATGGTCCCCTAGTCATGTGAGATTTCTCTTCTCCATCATCCAAAATATTACAAAAGCACCAGCAGCAGCTGTTTCTGACACATAGATGCCAGGTAACTTATACTGATCTGGAATGTTTCTATGTTCTCATTCTTCTAGAACAAAGATATTTTTTAATACTCTAGCGGTCATTATTCATTTTTTATTTCAAAATACATGCAGAGTAATAAGCTTTATTTGTTGCCTCATTATATTAGGAATTATGAGTAGGCTGTGGAGTTCATTTTAATGCCATCGTTCTAGATTATACTTTATTAATATTTGTGTGAAAATATTTGTTCATTTGTCTATGATTGTAACTAATAGAAAGAATTTAAACCACCCTCTTAATTAATATTTGATGTCATAGGCACATGTTGACTCAAGTTCCAAATTACTTTGGTCAATATTTTAATCTTCATGCAAGTGTAGATACTTTCCAAAGGAAATATAATTAATAATAAACAAATGCATATTTTAAGCATATAGAAGACTGGATGGACTTAAGAGTAAGCATTCATAGCTGTTTAATTATTTTTTTAAACTCTAATAAAATCTGCTGTATTAACAAAGCTTAAAAAGCACACAAACTGCAGAAAATACATTTAATATGAGAAGAAAGTTACTTAACTTCATTATTTTTTAATGTTGAATAAACCTATATAGAAAAACATATAGACAACTTTTTAATGCAACTGTCAAACTTAGTTTATTCCGGAAAAGTAAAAATCAAAACCCAATACCAAAACCCAGCTCCTGGGTTTTGGAGTATAATGAGTGCGTGCACTAGATTTATGTGTGTTATACCTTAGTGAGGATTTTGCTGTTTGTGTGTTCTGACTCTGAAGGAAAAAAGCCACTACCAGTCTCGTATGCAGCAAATTCTGAATCAAACAGGCATCAGTATTTTCTTTCTGATCTTGCTATAGGAAGAAAAGATCATTCTATGCCTAAATGATAAAGACTGACCCATTGGCAATATGATGTGAAGAGATTATCTGGGATTTTCTTTGTGAGAGAAGATTGTCTAATGAGTAGGTTATTGAATGAATCGCAGTAGCATTTACTACTGATAATGGATTTAAACCCTGAGTTACTCAGATAAAGCGGAGAATCCCACTGCCATCTCAACCAAATCTCTATGAGTTTAATACTCTGATATTTCCTGATAGGATGTTGTTTGATTTATTTCAGTGCAGAAAAAAAGACTTTGCTAAGACCAATTAAAAGTTCCTAACATGTCATTGTTATAAAATTGGCTATGAGATAGCTGTTAGAACAAAAGATAACACTTTTTCTCCCTCGAGGATCCATTCACAAATGGTAGTCCATTTTGGAAGGTACAAAAGATGCTACACTTAATTTTAAATTATTTATTAGTTCATTTCTGTTGTTACCTTTAAAATAATATACACAAGCAAGTGCTCTAAGCACACGATATGACTGGCTTTACTGGCAGGTGCTGCTCTGATACATACACAAACCTAAGGGCACACTGAATATTTTGCAGTGAGGCTCTCTGTAAGCTACTCAAGACAGTAGTTTGAAGGTCATAGATACACTACATGGAGAATTAACCTACATTCATAGCTACAAGTGACTTATATAAGGCAGCTTATATGAGAAATGGAAAGAAGAATCATATTTTCCTTTTTATTTCAGACTTCCTCTACAATGTTTACAACTATTTGAGTCAGTGTTTGTGTCTTCCTCCGTAATATTGTGTATGGCGATGTTGAAAACACACAAACTAGTCCTTTTCTTGTGATATTTAAGAGAGGACAAAATCTGTGTTGATGGTATACGTTAATTTGCAGAATATATATAGAATCCCACTGAAATAACTGGCACTATATTTTTACTTTAAACATTGATTTATTCTGTTCAGTGATAGGTAGTTAATGAATTAAGGCCCAATGCCAGACCATATTGAAAACCAGCAGTTACTCGTTTGAAGTTTATGAAAAAAAAAAGAATTAAAATAGAAGGGCTGGGATTTCGTTTTCTCTTATTTCATTCAATAATATTCATTCATTTTTTTTAAAGGCAAAACAATAGAAAAAGTAATTTTCTAGTAATTTCTCAAGTGTTATTTCATTTATTTGGTTTAAAGATAGACATAAAACATCTTTCTGTGAAATTATTTGCCAATTATTCTGGAGTATGGCCAAAGAAAAAATGAGCCTGAGCCCCAGTGACAGACAGCATTATCTAGATACATCAATAACAGAAAAATACCTCTTAAAATTTCCACCCAGAGCAACACGTCCTTTCCATGTATTCTACCAGGCAGTATTCTGAAGGTAAACAGATTTAATCTGTTGCAGGAGTGAAGAAACAGAGGAAGCTTGCTTTTGAAATGGAATTCAAGTAGACATAAGAAATTCCCTGGTAAGAGTAATGAGGTCGAGACAGCATCATCACAGGGACTGCCTCAGAGACCTCTTCACCAGCAGAAATTTCTCCTTTTAGCTGTTGGAATTGATGGAGGCATTTGAGCAGTCATTTATCAATAATCCCATTTAACACAGGCAGAGAATTGTTTTGCACCTTTTGTAAAATTGCAGGTTGTTTTTTTTAGTTGTTTGGATTTTCATTTCTTTTTCACTCTAGCGGGTTAAACTTGAAGATGCAAGAAGCTTAGGGCTTATTTTAAACATTGGTTTATTCTGTTCAGTGATAGTTAGTTAATGAATTAAGGCTCAATGCAGGAGATGTGATAGCTCCTAAAAAAAAGTTCTAAATCAAGACCAAAAAAAATGGGTAATTCCTCAACCTTTGCTTTAGATGTTTTTGAAGTTAGCAACTTCATGTGTTTAAAGAGACACCCAAACATCAAGAAATTCCTACTCAGTGCAGCAGGACACAGTATGTTTTTGTCTGGCTAACACAACTTCCAGAAGAAGATTCCGATTAACCATCACAGAAAACCTAGTGTTGCATCACAGAATTAATGTTTCAAATGTAGCATCTCCAAAGGCATTTCTGCCATCCATTATTGATATTCTCCCAGGCTGAGAAGCTAACACAGCTTGGGCTTTCAGTCTTTCTCTTACACACTAATGCTTTAAGCCTGGATAACAATTCACACCAATGATGAAGATGGCCTTGTGCTGTTTGAGATGTTGTCAAGTAGGAATAGACTGAGATGACAGGTTATTTAACATACAGGCCTGGTTAACCATCTGATACATGCACTGTTGATATGATTATGGTATGTCCTTTGTAGGTTAGAATCACTTGAGACAAGTCTTAAGACATAAAGCTCGGGTTTATACCACCTTGCATTTTATGTAGCTACTCACACATACAAATAAAAGCAAAGAAAATATAAAATGCTATTTAAGTTGGCAGCACTTTACAACCTCTCTACCTTATTTATGGCTTGATTCTTTCCTTGCTTGTTGTGTAATATTTTTTTACTTATTTTTCATTCACATAGTGAAAGAGAATAAGTGCTTTGGATGACCCCAATTTTACTTGACAAGAAAGGAACCTTTCTGTCATCTTCAAACACCTTGGGAGAAACAGCAAAATAACAAGATGAGACATGAATTGACTCTCCAGTTTGGAACAATCCAGTTTATCCAGTCATTTAATTTAGCCCATAATTGACAAGTGCAACAGTCACGTGGGATAAGGAAGATAGACACTCAGTTTCTTGGTACTTTCATAGAGAATTGCCATTTTCTATTTCTTAGTAAAACTAATTTTAAAACTTTAAGTAATGTTTTTGTGGGTTACTTTGTCTTCTCTGATAAGTTTCGTTCACTCTGTTCATACAGGATAACTGAATCTAACCCGTGACTAGGAGTTTAAGCATTTACCTAGTTATTTACCTAGATATTTACATCCTTCCACTCAGTCCAGTAAGTAATTTTAGAACTCTTTATAGAAAGAGGAGCAGAAGAGACTGAGTACCCTGGAGCACTCTTAAAAGTGCATTGCGTGGTTTCAAATATTTGTCCTACATTGACAAGGAAAGAATATGTCTAGTAATGCCTTTTTTCAAGTCTGTGAACTTAGCTCATTTCCTGATTATTTCAGTGGAAACTATTGCATTTAGTCATTTTTTCAAGTGTTTTCAGCTCCTACAATGCCCCCTTTTTGAGGCAACACCCTCTCCGTCCCTGTTGGTGCCTTGAACCATATACAGTGGTTCTTATTATATCTTATTGAATGTGGAAAAAACCAACAAACCAACTCCTACCACCAAAACACATACACCAACAATTAAACCCTGTAGCTTTACCTGGGAAAATGAAATTGTTGAGATGTTAGTCTGTACCCTTCAGACAAGGCACAGTCTCAAGTGAGGAGAATGTCAGAAAGGAGAAGTGATACTGAATGTTGCGTTTTGATTAGGTCACATTGAAGTGCCAAATGTGTGGTAGAATGAGGAGAAAAGCTGAGGTGAAGAAAGGGGATAACAGAGCTGGAGGCAGTATAAATAACGCCAAATAAGTAAAAACATGGTCTTATGGAAAAATGAACTGCAATAATGAGGTAGCTACTAGGTCTGGTGAGCAGCGCTGTATTTGATTCATTCTATAGTAGGATTGGATGCAGACATTGCTCTCCCTGTCCTCTCTTTTCTTTCCAAACATACTGATCGCCAGGACAAGGTAAGGCAAAGCAAGGCAAGGACAGGAAGGGTGTATATCAGACAAAAGCATGACACACTTTAACAACATCACACCCTCACAGGAAAAAAATTCTTCCTAATACCTAATCTAAATCTACCCTCTTTTACCTTAAAACCATTACCCCCCTCATCCTATCACTACATTCCCTCATAAAGATCCCCTCTACTTCTTTCCTGCAGATGCTTTGAAAGGTTGGAAGGCTGATACAAGTTCTTCCCAGAGTCTTCTTTTCTCTGAGGTAAACAAGCACAACTCTCTCATCCTGTTCTCATATGAGATGTTTTAGTTGATGTCTATGTGATGCTAGGATACCACCTTGGATTCTTTGTGAATACAGAGGTCAAAAAAGAATTAATTCCTTCCCTCCTCCCATGCCTTGCTTTTATCAAAACCATCACCTGAGCCTCAGCAATGAGAAGAGTGATCTATATTTCAGAGATCCTTTTTAGTGATCCATGTCACTCCTATTTTTCAGGTAAAATGTACATGCCAGCTTATGGAGCCAAGCTTATTGTGATTTTAAACATCTGTTTCTCATAAATCTACTGATAATTTTCAAAATGTATAGTATAGGAAATAGTTTTTTGGATTTTTAGCCTTTATCCTTTATGACAACCATTAATGTCACACATCAAATATGTTTCAGAGCCTTCTTTGCTGCCCTACTTCCTCTTCAAGTATAATAAACTGAGACAGTATAAAAACTATCTTTAAAACCAAGGACATATTAACAACTATTTTCTCTTACCTGGCACATTTGATGACTGATATTGTTATAGGCAAGAGGGAACTATCACAGACAACTAAGAATACATTGTAAGTCTAATTAAAATCTTAACAATCTAATCAAAACACAGCAGTTAATATTAGTCTGGTTATGACAGTACTATCACTTATAGTCCCAATTAATGCAGAAAAGCCTCATTAGTAATACCCTTAAAAGCATTATAAAAAATACGTACCAATCTCATTCTTTTTTTTTTTTTTGCTTGATGTTCACCCTTCCAATGTCCCTCTGGATACAAAGATGGATGGTTTCAGGCTTTCTCAGGAAGGAGAGAAAGCTGCAAAGTGGGTTTAGTGTAAGGACTGGTGGTGTTTGCATCAAAGTATTGGCATCCTGAGATACTTACAAGGAGGGGTATAAAGACAGAAGCTTCCACTTTCTTAGCCTGGCATCACTCATAAACCTTATTTTAACACCAATGAATGCCTTCCCATCATTTCCCAGGTGTGATCACTATGAAGGGCTGCTGTTTGCCACCTATGATTCCCAGTATCTGTCAGTCTGGTGCTGTTCTGGGGATCACAAGGCAAAGCCAAAACAACGGAGTCAATAGGCGCTGTTCCTCTCTGCAACTGCTAAACCAAATTGAACCCAGCTGGAGCCACATCATGCCCAGAGGAGCCTTGAAACCCTGTGCTGCTGGGGCAGCGCAAAGCCCGCAATCTCTTATACTCACTGCAAATCATATTGACTGGGCTACGTTGGGGGTTCTTGATGAGGTGTCACTTGAGAGAGAATTGGCCAGCAGAAAGCACAACTGTGGCAAGTTTCTTGTAGCAAGAAATCCACTTTAGCACTTCTCCAGGTAGGTCAGGAGAAGCGTACCAGAAGTAGTTGGAATTTATAGTTATTGAATATTCTGTTACAACTCCTCCTGTAAAGCTGACAGAAAAATGTAGGTTAGCACTTTTGCTGCTGACGACTTTTTTGGTCCTTGGGATTTTCTTGGTAACACAATTTTTCCCTCTGTATTATGTCTGATAAGATAGAACAAGAGACGTCTAAGACAGGGGTCATGCTCTTCGAAGTTGCAACAGTTAATGTGAACTGTCAGCCTGCAGCTGTTAATGTTAACACTGCTCTTGGCAGAACAAATCTTTAGCTAATGCATAGAGTATAAGGGTTTGAGAGTTTCAGAGGACAGTCAGCAGAGAATTAAAACTTATTTTATTTTCTAGTATGATTTTTTATCTTAAATGCCAGGTTAATGAAGTCTTATATACCATTGTGTGTAAGGTTTAACTTTCCCTAGTGAATTGTTACTTTATATAAGCCTTCATCTTGTTTAATTTTAATTTTATTATTTTTATTTCTCTTTTAGAAAATATTTCCAAAAGCTTCCTGATAGCAGCTGAGTTTCTTGAAATTTGTGAAAACAGATGATGGCTTTCTTTCTTGTTTCTAAAGTTGCCAGTTAGCATCTGTTTCTCAGTTTTATCCTATAATATTTCTGTACTTTGGGACAATAGAATGAAAAGTTCAGGCAAGCCCCTTGAAATTATTAAGGAAAATTGATTAATGACTGCCATTCAGCATACATCATTGAATAAAAAAAGAGAATCAGGGTGACACCTGAAGTCACCTGAGCCTGGAGGCCCCCACCTCAAGTGCTCTTCCTCACTCTTTTCCTTAGTAAGGTCAAACAATAAAAAAATTAAGCCTGGCTGCTCCTGTCTCTGGAGTCAGAACAGGAAAGTAAATGAGCTTTTACTCCTGAGTAAATATGAGATGGGCTTTTTAGTGTAAGGTTATGGAATACCTCAGACTGGTACCTCTAGGAGCAGAAAACAACCCCCCTTCACTTCTTTAACTGACCCCTCTGTAAATGAAACACTCCCCCCAAAGAGTGGTTTTTTCCCCATCTGTAGTGAACACTTTAGTCATATTTTGAAAGCTATAATAAAAGACACTGTTATCATTTTCAGTGAAATAAGAACAACCAGTTCACTATCTGTAAAATATTTTTTAAACTTAGGCCACTTAGAATCATAGAATCATAGAATAACCAGGTTGGAAGAGACCCATCGGATCATCGAGTCCAACCATTCCTATCAAACACTAAACCATGTCCCTCAGCACCTCGTCCACACATGCCTTAAACCCCTCCAGGGAAGGTGACTCAACCCCCTCCCTGGGCAGCCTGTTCCAGTGCCCAATGACCCTTTCTGTGAAGAATTTTTCCTAATGCATTGATCTAGAGATTGACCCCAGCTGTTTATAGAAGAACTCATCAGCTGCTTCTCCTTGGCTGGGTGGTCTGTAACAGACTCCCATCACAAAATCTACCTTCTGGTGGGCTCCTCTGATTTTAACCCACAGACACTCAACCTCCTGATTGCCACAATCCATCTCAATGGAGTCCAAGTCCTCCCTTACAAAGAGGGCTACCCCGCCTCCTCTCCTGCCCTTCCTATCCCTCCTGAAGAGTTTGTACCCACCATAGCTGCACTCCAGTTATATGAGTCGTCCCACCACGTTTCTGTGATGGCAACGACATCATAGGCTCCTTGCCCTAAGACAGCTTCCAGCTCTTCCTTCTTATTCCCCATGCTGTGTGCATTGGTGTAAATGCCCTTCAGCTGGGCTGCTGAGCCTTCAGCCCTCTTAGAGGGAACAGAGTTCATTCCCAATTGCCTGGTCACTGGAGTAGCTAGCTCCAGAGTGCCTGCATCTCCCTTAGCACCCCGAGGTGTGTTCTCCCCCAATTTGTGTGGTGAGGTACTGGTGGTCCTCACCAGCACACCCTCTCCCAATCACCAATTCCCCACATCCAGGCTTGTCCCTGTCTAGCCTGGGCTCAACCCCCTCCCCCTTCACATCTAGTTTAAAGCTCGATTTATGAGCTTAGCTAGGTTTCTAGCAAGGGCTTTAGTCCCCCAAGGAGACACACGTGTCCCATCCTTAGCGAGAAAGCCTGGGGGTGCGTGAGCCACCCCATGATCAAAGAAGCCAAAGCCCCTCTCCTCACACCAGGCTCGGAGCCAGGTATTAATCAAATTCTTCTTCCTGGCTTCCCCCTCCTCTCCATTTAGCCTTGGGATGGAGCAGAACACTACTTGTGCCCCAGAGCCCTCCATCACTTTCCCAATGGCCCTGAAGTCATTCTTGATGGTTTTGGCCTTTTTGTTTGCTAGACCATCGTTAACAGATTGGACTATCAGAGGATAGTAGTCTGTCTCGTGGACCAGGGAAGGAAGTTTTCTAGCTCCCTCCTTCCCTGATGCCCCCGGTAAGCAGCAGACCTCTCTGTGGAGCAGGTCTGGTCTGCAAATGGGTCCCTCCATTCCTTTCAGGAGGGAGTCCCCTACAACAATCACCCTCCTCTTCTTCTTAATGGAGGATGTTTTTATCTTTTTCTGAGGATGGTGCAGCCTAGGGAAGGATTCTAGGCTGTGGGAACCACCATCCTCATCCTCAGGGTTAGATTCCACCTGCAGCACCTGGTACTTGTTCACCAGGGGGATCTGGGGCTTTGCTGTCTGGGTGAGGGGAGCAGGTTTCCTTCCTCTGGCAGGAACTTGCTGCCCTTCCCCATCTCTTGTTCCCCCAACCCTGCAGTTTGCAGGTGGGTGGTGTTCAGACACACCAGCCCCAGCAGCCGCTGAGTTAGTGAGAGGGCCCTGCTCCACTGGTCTATCTCCCTCTCACACTCCCTGATGGTCCTCAGCCTCTTCACCTCCTCCCTTAGCTCCTCCACCATGGGAAGGAGTTCCCCCCCTCGAGCGCAGCTTTCACCAGTGGGGCCAGTCCCAGAGGCAGGAGCCGGTGTGGGAGGGGGCCCTGCCTGCAGCCCAGGGGCTGGGGAGCTGCTGCACCCACTGCAGCTCTGGCTGGGTGGCAGCATCCACCCTGCCTGCTGCAGCACCTGGAGCGGCTTTAACCTTCTGCCGGGCGACCACCATGGTCCTCGGTGTCTTCTGCCTAGTCCCTAGGTCCTCTCAGCGCCCTGACTGCTCGAACTGCCCCGCTGCTCTTCTCGGCGCTCCCAGGGGTCTGTTTAAATCCCCCGCGGAGGCCGCCGGGGCCGCCCCCTCCCGTCAGGCCCCGCGGGACCGGCGGGTGGGGCCGGCAGGGCCCCCCGGGTGTGTCTGGGATTCTCCCGGCTCCGGGGAGCTCCCAGCGCCTCCAAAAGTCCTCAACTCACCCCAGAACTCCCCGTCCTGCTGCCGGGGCTGCCGGAGAAGGCAGGTGAAATGTCAGCAAAATGTGAGTAAGTATTTTATGAAAATTAAGTTTAATTATTTGCGTTGGTGGGCCTTTTAGGATGCTCAAAGTAGCTGTTAGGGCCTATAAGTAAGACTTCTTTTTCAAGACGTTGTCCAGGCTATCGTTGTAGAAATACTAGAAAAAAGATGGCAATATGAAGCATTTTGTGTCCAATCATAATCTAAAAAGACAAAAGCTAAAAGCTGTGTTAACATCTTAAAAGACCAGGCGAGAAGAATTACTTGAAAGAAGCATTGCACCATAAAACAAGATATAAGCATGACCAGCTAATTACTATAGACTGTAGAAAGCTGAAAATGATTCAGTGAAAGATGCGCATAAGAGTCTCAGAACTGCACAGGAGCCTACCAACAGTAATGACATAAAAGGAATCAGATGCACAAATTAGGAGGATGTTCATAAACAGAGAAAACTAGCTTTTACATATAATAGTGAGTCTTCCATACTGATTCATGCTGTTAATGTTTGCTTTAGTCCCTCTGGAGTTTAAAGAAAATCTATAAAACTCATTCTCTGCATTTTTGATCTGATTTTCTTTTCTTCATAAGCTTTTGCATATCGTTGATTGTTGAAGAAGATTCATGTAAGCTTTTTAATCTGCTATTTAGTTTCTTTATCTTCTCATCCAGACATAATTTTCTGCTTTTTGGAGTATTGCCTTTAGTCCTAGTTTTCCTTTCACAGGAAAATTCCATTCCTTTCCAGTTTAATTTAATTCTTCCTCAGAGTGTTCTGTTCTGATTTACTGGAAAATTTACAGAAGCATTTCAAATGCAAGTAACTTCTGAACTGAAAACAACGGACAACTACATGATTTTTACTTACCTATACGCATCTAAAAGTACTTAATTCTTTGTCTGACTCTGAAGTGGTCCTAGCAGTTTCTTTAAATGTGAGACAACATTATCCATGGCCAGCTGTAGTTTTTTCCTCCAAGAACAGAGTATTTTCTCCCCAGAATAAATAGGAAAAGTTTTAAAAGGATATTCTCCAACGCATCATAGAACAACCATAGAATCATAGAACAACCAGGTTGGAAGAGACCCACCGGATCACCGAGTCCAACCATAACACTAATAACAGAAGCTAGTTTTCAGTATCAGCATTTTCCAAATTTCAATTGCATTTCCTATTGCAAGTAATTTAAGAAAATGAAGGCCATTGGAGCAGCTACTTTCAATTGTAAAATAATCCACAATGTAAAACAGTGGCAAAGAAAAACTACCTTCACTCTGTTTAGTAACCAGAGAAGAAAAATAGTGGGCACCATAACAGGTTGATCCATCCAGGAAGGATCTTAGGGCATTGTATTGTATTGCAACTTTCTTTAATAGCATGTTCAGAAATTTAACCAGACTAAAATGACTGTGTAAACTGCTTAAAGCCAGCACATTTCCAAGGCTGAGTCAGATTTTTCACATATAAATTGAAGTAGTGTCACTTTAATTGTATTTCATTGCAGTCAAACAGCCTGACATTTTAGTACTGAGAAATAAATATTGAGTGGTTCTCTGTGAAGATTCTTACTTACTCTGATAATCATAGTAATTTTTAAAAAATGCGAAGGAAATAAACTAAGAGTTATCTGGTCCATCTACTGCCAGTTCAAAATTGCTCATTGTAATGTTTTTAGTCTTTTTTTAAAATTTTGATTCAAAAGCCCCATGCAACATGACTTCCAGTATTTCCATGGGGAGGCCATTCAATTTAGAAAAGAAATAATGACAGCTCTTAAGTGGGTTTCCCCCGCCCCCAGCCTTAATTGAGGCTCACTGAATGATAAGCTTCCTTTGGGCATATTTGCTCAAGGTGACACTGGGAAGTGAGCACACTGCTTTAAAATAATCAGGCTAAAAATTCCACCCTAACCCACAGAAATTTAAGGCTATCACTGCACAGAGTGCAATTTATTTGGAGCTGTGCCTTTTAAAAGCTATCCCTACTGTGAAGGATACTGACAGTCACACATTTAAGAATTTAAGACTATAATCTAATAAAAGAGATATATATATATAAAAATATATATTACTAAGATCTTTAATTACTCTCATTGAAGGCTAAGCTTGCAAACTGTAATAGCATGTATGTTGTGCTTTGCTCATTTTGGATGATAGTATGTTAAGACATAATGTTCCATACTCTTTTTTTGGAATGCTTTTTTATTTCTGATGGCAGCCCAGAGTTCTTACACTCTGACCTGGCCTCATCCTTCTCCGTTTTCTAGGCAGTCATGCCCGCACATAGAAATACTGTCATCCACATGAAACTGATCTAAAAGATGTGTTAGGCTATGCTTGTTTCATTAAATTAACAGTGCCAGGGAATGTTTTGGAGACAGGCATTCAGTCATTCATATCGAGTTAACTCTAAGTTTGCTAGCAAGTACACATGAGGAAAAAGAATGTTGGATACAGGAGTCGAATTTTGTACTGATGGGAACAAATGCAATTCCGTGGATTTTGATGAAGCTGAAAACACCACCTCCAGCTGGGAATTCATCTTAGCTACTTAATGAAAATCTTGTTTAAGAGTAACTTTAAAACTTTAATATTTGAACTGCAAAAGAAATATTAACATTTTTCAACTGAGTAAATATATTACTAAAATTGATTTAAGATTGTAGTGGGTTGACTGTGGTTGGCTTTATGGTGACCAGACAACTGCACTCCCACTCCCCCTCTACAACAGTATGGGGAAAAAAATAAGATCAAGAGATTGCAGGTCAAGATAAAGATAGGAAGATTTCAGGCCAATTACTGTGAGCAAAACAGACTGAATTTGAAGAAGTTTACTGTAATGGGAGCTGATCTCCATTGAGCTTTTCATATTTTGACTTGCCTAGTAAAACAAAGACTATATAATTTCCTGAAATATAGTTGAACTAGTAATCACATCTTTCTTTTACAGTAGTTCTGCTGGAAAGTGGCATCAGAAAAATATGTGGAAAGAAGTAACGAAGACAGTAAGTAGGGTAACCCCATTTCATAGAGAGATTGATGAGAGAGATTGGTAAGAGAGATTCATGGTGAGAATCCATCTTACTAAAATGTGATGTCCTCAGAGATATGTCCTTCACAACTTGATTCCAAAAGGTGGTATCTAGCAGGTACTTTGTGTTGGCAGCATGATGACTGATGGTCTTAAGTATCATTTTAAACTGACCTTTTTGCCTCATCAAATGTAGGGGACTGACTTCCTCTTCAGAATCAGAAAATGAACATGTTGCTGTTTAAAAATTAAAAATGAAAAGCCTTTTGATTGATATTGCTTTTAATTTATTTGAAGAGATAAATCTTATGAATTTCTGCAAGGAACATTGTATGAGGGTTTTGTACTCAAGACTGGGCCACAAAACACATTATCTCTTGATTGCCATTTTCTTCACTTCCGACATGATGTAATGAAATTGGATTCAGCACATACATTTGGTGAATACAGATGTTTTATGCTTGATGTCACTTTATTACAATTAGTAAAATACCCAGCATTACCTTTGATGTTCTGACATTACTATGCTGCTCAAAAGTAAATGGTACCAAATTAATAGTACAATAGTGTTCGATTTTAAACAACTCAGTCCTACGAGTGGGGAAATGATGTTTGAAGATTTGCCTGGAAAGCTATACTCCTTTTTCACAATGAAGATGAATGCAAATCCCAGTCATAGGACAGCCAAATTGTCACTGTATTGGAAAACAAAAACAATGTAATTAAGTCACAGGCAAGAAAACGAAGAGAATGTAAATTCCAGCTCATCGGTATTAAGCACTTCTTAATACTGTCAAACACCTATTAATAATTACGAATGGTCCTTTCTTAAACAATTTGTAAAGTGTAGCAAAAATAAATATTCAGTAGCATTAATTAAAAAATCCTACACACCACACACATTTTTCCTACTGCATTTTTATTTTCGCTTCCCTGCTGTTACAGTGTTTTCACCTGCCATGAATCAAAAATAAAAACTGTGCTGACCTCTGTGGCTCTTCTACAATGTGGATAAGTGTTCCTAAGGGACTGTTTTTTGAAACTATTAAGCTCTTTTGGTTTGTAACCTCAGACACAGTTAACCTTGGGCAGAAGTTATATCGTTGTCTTTAGTCAGAAATGTAGGGGTAATCAGACTAGATGAGAAAATGACCATGTTTAGTCTGGTATCTTCTATCAGATAACAGCCAAGGAAAAATGAAGTAAAAAAAAAAAAAACAAACAATTTTCTGAGCAGTCACAAATGACCCAGCCTGACAGTGTAAGAAATTCATCTTCACAACAGGAAATTTATACTGTAGTATGCCTTAAAGGACAGGAAATGCTCTCTAATCAGAGAAAAAATATCCTTTGTAATATAAAATGAATCATCGTCTTATCATTATGAGTATTATTTTAATCCTATTTTTTAATCTATAGTATCTGGAGGTATTAAATTTCACATAATCAATACATTGTATAAACCAAATTAAAATAATTTTTTGCATTTCAGCTTCAATAAATGCTCCTAGCTTCTCTTTATTTGCCTTTTGAATGCTGAAAGTAAGTGCATGCCCTGAATTAATCTATTTATCTTCTCTACTCATTTACTACAGTGTCATCCCTCATCTCAGTTGTCCCAGTTGTGCTCTGTTCTGTTTTTATCAATGAGGTTTCTGGTGGAATTGAAGAGGAAAATGGCAGCTATGTGAAAGGTTTTGTTGCTGATCCACCTCTGTCTGAGAATGACAACAGTGAAAGTGAACATTCTGTCTGTGTACTATGAACTTCACTACTCTGTGGTATGTCAGGAAACTAAGGCTTTTATTTAAAAAAAACACTCATTGTATTGTATACCTGTAGATTAAGTTGAGCGGAGTAGTGAAAATCTACTTCATTTACTAGTAGAACATTGGAAGTGATGTTGTTATACTTTGGTTCTTGACACAAATCAAAGATGAGTAAAAGGAGTCAGCTGAGAAGAAATATTTTACCATTTTGTAATGGATGCAGTTGACTACTTGCTTTCTTATTCATTGCTTTGTTCCCTGATCTGGCAGTGGATTCTTGTCACCTAAGAGTGGCTTCTGTAGACAGTCAGTCAGATTATAGCCTATCTCTACCTCTATAAACAGGAAAATCAGATTACGTATAAGAAAAAATGAAAAAAAAGTACCCCGAGTGCGGTTAAACACAGGGACATGTTGCTCACTGCTGTTGCAGAGTCTGTCTTTGAAGATACCCAAGGCTTGACTGAACAAGGCCCTGGGTGACCTGATCTAACCGGACCTGCTTCGAACAAGGTATAGGGCTACCTGACTTCCAAAGGCCTCCTCCCGCTTAAATTGTTATATGGCTCAGTGATCTTATTCCCGGCCTCATGGTTCCATCCCTACTGGTCCACCTGGAAGTGTGCAGCCTTAGATCTTTATACTATTTACCAGAAGTTGCAGGTTATATTTTCCTGCTCTACTTGCTATTTCTTCTATGCAGGGGAGTATGATTTCATAAAATTTGACATTGAATTCTGTGTTTGAAAGGCTTTCATTTACTGAATTAGTATTAATGACTAGAGCTGAAAAATATTGGTTACGTTATCATAGAATCACCAGGTTGGAAAAGACCCTTAGGATCATCGAGTCCAACCATTCCCATCAGTCACTAACCCATGTCCCTCAGCACCTTGTCCACCCATCCCTTAAACCCCACCAGGGAAGGGGACTCAACCCCCTCCCTGGGCAGCCTCGGACAGGGACCAATGACCCTTTCTGTGAATTTTTTTTCCTAATGTCCAGCCAGACCCTCCCCTGGTGGAGCTTGAGGCCATTCCCTCTTGTCCTGTTCCCTGTCACTTGGGAGAAGAGCCCAGCTCCCTCCTCTCCACAACCTCCTCTCAGCTAGTTGTAGAGAGCAATGAGGTCTCCCCTCAGCCTCCTCTTCCCCAGGCTAAACACCCCCAGCTCTCTCAGCTGCTCCTCTTGTTCTCCAGCCCCCTCACCAGCTTCGCTGCTCTTCTCTGGACTCGCTCCAGAGCCTTAACATCCTTCTTGTGGTGAGGGGCCCAGAACTGAACACAGGATTCGAGGAGCGGTCTCACCAGTGTCGAGTCCAGAGGGAGAAGAACCTCCCTGGACCTGCTTTTTCTTTTGTTAAATACAAAGTAACCTTGACTGAGAAATACATAAGGAAATCTAACAGGTTCTCTTTTTAATTCTCTAGAATTAAAAAAAGAAATTTAAAAAAATTAAAAAATATACATTTAGTAGCATGTTTTAAACTTCTTTCTTATGCATTTTAGGTTTGGTGGGTTTTTTTCCCTTTCACAATTTTTTTATAATACCCATATTTTATGTTTTGTTAGAGAAGGGACTATTAGGGCAGACATTTGTTTTTACAAGTTCTAAAATTGACTGTCACTGCATTTGTTCTTTCCTTCATGTTAGCGTGATAATTACGTCTAATCTTCTGTTTATTATTCTGAGTCAACATTCTTTGTTCTTTGTACTGTCTTATCATTGTTTTAATATTTTTTAGAAATTAAAAGGAAGAAATGATGTAAGTATGTACAAAGCTTAAATGATTCTATGATTCTGTTTAGCCTGATAATCCTCCTTCATTCTCCTTACCCTACCTTTTGGAATTTTTCTCTTTTTCTTCTCTAATAATAGATAAATAAGGGAGGTGTTTATCTATTTTTTGGTCTAAGTATATGATGCTTCCTGTGAATCCTGTGATTATTTTAAGATTCTCATACCACCGCTACTCTTAAAAAGTTCCTATTGAAAAAGAGTCTCCCTGTTGGAAATATATTACAAGTATTTTTTCAACAAAAGGCTTACTTTCCAAACTAGGAGAACCATTATAAGTGTGTCAATTGTAGTTCCTAAAGTGTTCTACACAAAGTTTCTAAGACTGTTTTCTGCTCCCACTTAATCAAAGATATTTTCTACACTCCTTAAAAGATATACTTAAAGCTGTCCTCTTCAGAACCTGAGTTACCATCTACAGATGACCCATGACTGATAAATTACTTATGAATCCTGCTTGCTGTCATGACTTGTTAATGTCCAAAAGCCCTTTAGTCTCTTACAAACACTTACATAAAGATCTTGTTGTAGAACACTAGAAACAAGCTATTGGAAGTGAATCTCTTGAGGTCCTTGACATTTTATTCCTTAATTGAAACCAGTGCCTTGGAATTTCTGCTACACCCACACATTTACATGCTACATATGTTGCAGTCTTTACTTTAGAGTGCTTTGAACAATGGATGGGAGAAAGCAAGCTTTTTATGGATTTCCTAAAATTTAGCAGGACTCTGAACCATCAGAAGGAGATGTGGGTCAAGACAAAAAAAAAATGGTGTAGGAATAGTAAAATAGAGTTTAAGATGTTTGGATTGGTTTTCCAATTGGGTATTTCTGGATTGATTCAGGAAAATAACTAGAGGAGATGATGTTTGTTCTTTTTTCCTCCTTAGCTCGATATTCAACATATTCAGAAGTTGAGAAAAGAAAGATATGAGAAACTTGATTCCTTATACTACCTGGGAGGATAGGAAATTTCAACTTTTTGCGTCCAAAAGAAACACTCTGTTACTAGGTAATTAGGTGTTTTCTATCTTTTCTAAGTCAAGCTGCCTACATCACATTGAATATTAAATACGAATTGGTCAATAAAGAGTTAGGAAGAAAGAGAGAGAGTCTCCAGCCTTGTGATGTAATGCCCAACAGGACATGACAAGACCAAATGCAGCAATGCAATGTGGACATACCCTAGGATATCACATAAACTGGCCCACGGGACACTATTTGTAAGAGAACAATTTTAGCGTCTCCGGTGCTATCATAGTTTCCAAGAGACCATCATAACAAATGAAGAACGACAACAGTGTCCAGCTCACGCTGAAAAAGTGCAGTTTGGGTGGCCCCTCACTAACCTGTCAATTCTTGAAAGTACCCAATCCTAGTACCACAAACCTCATATGCTCCTGTAACCCTAAAAACATCTGGTGAGCAGATAGGTCTGTGGAAGCTTCCTTAGACCAAGGATAAGGATTGGAATGTACAGGTGGGACCAATCTTATTATAAAGATTTTAGTTTATTTATCACAACTTCAAGACTTGTGTTTGAAAAGTATATACAGTCTTTGTGGGAAAATTAATTTAGGATAGGGTAGCAATCTTGTAAACTTCCTCAGAAGCAGCACAGTCTGGTGAAGAACCTCTGTCTGTAGTTACTCAGTAAGTACATTTTGATAAGCTGCTCAGATCTTAAAAATCAGGATTTCTACATCGTGCTGGGGTAGCAGGGAAAAGAAAAGTTGAAGCAGTTCAAATTTTATCAAAACATTTAACAATTCTTGTCAAAATTCTTCTTAATGGACAAAAGGTTATAGCCAGAAATACAGATATCTGAGCCTAAATGTCATTATAACCTTCATGATGTTAACTCAGGAGTCTGAGATTTTGCCACTATCAATCCTATTTCAAGTAAAGAAAATAAAATATACCCATTCTCAACATCCACTGCCCTGTTCTTTTAGCATGGATCAGTAAGAAAAAAGTAATATAGTGTAGCACAGTAACTTCAATTGCAATAATAATTTCTTCAATTGCAATTGCACATAGATCTGAGTACCATACATTAAAAAGCTAAACAATCATGCAGTGTAAAAGACAGAGAGATATAATTGAATCTGGAAAAAAATGATATTAAAGGCAACATTTTAATATATTCATTTATTTAAAACCATTTACAATCAGAGATATGCTACATAAGGACCTAACTCAGGTAGGTTCAAGATGCACAGGCAGTGAAGCATTCAGCTTTGAATATTCTTAAAACAGGGGATTCTAAGTATAGAAACATGTATTCGGTGCAAGTGCTGGGGCTTCTCAAGGGTCTTACTTAATCCCATATGAACAGTATTTTCAGTATCAAGAAAGTTACCAAGGTCAGAATGCGAGCTGAATGCTTCCTAGACATCTTCTTGGTGAATTTCTTTCTAACACAGTAAAAAATGTACCAAACTTATAAGAACAGACTCTTATTAAGAGTTCAAAATATTTTGCAAAAATGCTTATGCCTAAGTCACTAAAGGCGAAATCTGTTTTACTTCTGCATTCTCAGTCACTCCAATACTGTTCTTCATTAATAAATGAAATATACAAGTTTCAAAGTTATCTTCATTCAAAAATGCTTAAATTCAAAATAAAATTTATAAAAAACAAGTCTAGGAAGTTCACTCAGGAGGATAAATTATTATACTTAAAACAGAGAGAATGATAATGAGTTGTAAACATGAAATCACTGAGCTACCTGAAATGTTACTATGGCTTGATCTCTATAATATTATTGCCCAAGCACTATATTAATAACATGCCAAAATAAACCAATGTTCCTTAATTATCTTTCTTCAGTAGCTGATGCAAAAATAAAAGCACAAAAAATCTCTTGACCTATTAAGTCAATTATATTTGAAGAAAAACTCGTGACACAAAAGAATAAACACACTCTTCTTTCTCCTTTTACTTGAGAAAACAAGTTGCTAATAGGCACTTTTTGATGAGTGGAACAGTAATTAATTAAATGTGATGTGTAACTTGTTTGTGAATAGAGTTATGTAAATAACAGATTTTTCAGTGCAGGAGAAGCAGTATTTCCAATTAAAATGATCAGGCTTGCTGTTGTGTTTTTAGTTGTTAAATTCTTTTAGCTAATGTTACTATAACTTATCTCAAAACAATCTTCAGGAATGAGAAATGTAGCTATGCCTAAATCTGAAATACTTATGCTTTACTTTATCTGATTTTTGAAAGGTTACAACTATTGTCTGAATTCAACTTGAACTGGAAGAAGTTTGTTGTACTCAACACCTATTTTTTAGGAAACTGAAACAATCAGTCAGTAACATTTAGGGCACTCAGTCAGATTGGGTGCTTTTTTCCAGCAGTTTACTTAAAACAAGAAACAGTAGCTAACAGATCATGAATTGAACCCTTGCTGTGCAGTTTCTACAGTGACAGTAGTGCCATTTTCTATTTTGACTGCAAGAAGATGTAGATGACGCTACATTAAAGGTTAGTTTAATTAAAATGCAAGTGTGATTTTTTTTTAAGAACGTGTGAAATGTAGGTGGACAATTCAGTCATTTCTTTAAGTAATACTATTATGTTAATTTTTTTTTTTTTTATTTTACTGCTCATTAGTAATAGCTTCTGTCGATGTCTGGTTTGCATCTTCCTTCCCTCTGGCTAGCTCACAGAGAGGCAGATCTGCCCTTCTAAAGCTGGTTAGGTTTTGTATTAAGTACTCAGAAACATAAATACAACTATTAACGGTTAATAGGACAGATAAGTCTTTTATAATGTCTTTAACTGAATATTGTAGAGATAAAGAAGTCACTATGCTCATAGTCATGGCTATCTATAGTATCTCTCCTTGAGACATTTTTACTCATATTTATAACATGTTTATAATGGCTATTAGTCCTTAATCTAATTATAGATGGGACTTCTATTAAAAAAAAGTTTCTGAAAGGCAGAACTTGCTTTTATGAAAGTAAAAGATGCTTCCATGTATTTGAAGCATATTCTTCCAAATGTACTTCCATGAGGTTGCTAAAATTGAAACTATATTCAGTCAATGTGGTTTCTAAGCACCCTCTTAGTCTTCATTAATTTATGAATTCAACAAACATCATAAACAAGCAAACAATTTCAGTAAACAGTCATGGCCTACTCGTTTTCTTCTCCTTGTGCTTAAATCCCATAAATCATAACATAGTGTACGCTTTATTATAATCATGTGCTAGTTAAAAATAGATGGCCCTCTGGGGAACTAGCAATAAGTTGAATAACATTAACTTGTAGGAAAAATGGTTAGGAAAAAAATTCAACACAACTTGATTTTTGCTGTTATTAATAATACATTATAAAAAGTTGTCTTCCTGTCAATACAAGGATCCCTGAATTAGTTATTAAAGGCATTCATCCAATAAAATCTGTCCTGTGATAGCTTTCTAGGGATTTCCCCTTGCTAATTACTGTAAAGTATTTTGTTAACTTACAAATTACTGTAATTTGTTCCACGATAAAACACTCATTTTTTGTGAGTCAGCACGGGCCTGAAAGTCTCTTTGTGTATTCCTTTTGCAGGAATGTTCTGAAAATATCAGACTCTGAATAACATTTAAGAAAAAAAATCAAACCGTTTCTAATTTTTTTCTCCAAAATGAATTTTCAGAACACAATAACAAACTGACAATACAGATTTAATTGTAGTAATTTTGAGGATTAAAAAATCCAGTCTTTCCAGGCAAAACTCTGACTGTAAGATTATTTCTGTATTCCCTAATGATGTTTTAATTCTGTTTTAGCCTAGTCACAAAACTGGCAGTGGAAGAAGTCAATATTTTACTTCTTTCAAAGTACATGGCACATTGTCACTATGTTGGTGGATTCTTTGCTGGTTTAATCATGTCCCATAAGATAAATGAATCAGCCAGAAGAAATACATGAAATATTTAATCTGGAACTGACACAATAGTGTTTTGTTTTGTTTTGTTTTCCCCTTGTCCATCAAACTGAAGAACCAGGTTTTTGCACAGCATTAATCCCCACCATTATCTCCATCTCGTGATGTTGGATTTACACTAGGCCTGTATTAGGTTTGATTTCACAAAGAATGGATTAGGAAAGACCTATTTCTAAGGATTAGCTTTGGCTTTCACAACAATTTTGTAAAGAAACATAATCAACTTGGCCTACAAATTGTTTGTGTTATAGATAATTAAGTGGCCTTCTTTTACCCACATCACATGATTGACTTAAATCTGGGTAACTGAGGGACCCAACATCCACCTTTCATTTAGGAAAAATATGTCCAATAATGTTAATCTTGTACATGGTTGATGCAGCTGAAACAATAATAGCCTCAATGCCTCAATCTCTATTACTAGGGTACTTTAAGCCCCTAAGCAAAGTGTGGGAAATAGCATCATTCCCCTCCCCGAGTTTATTTCTAAAGAAACTACACCTATGCTTATGACAAAAAAAAAAAAGAAAAGAAAAAAAGAAAAAAGAGAAGCAATAAAAAATGAAAACTATATCATAGCCTTTAGAAAAAGAAAACTTTTTCAAATTGACCACTGTTAGTAGATCATAGAGTGTTGTTTCATATATCTGTTTTCAAGGGAAATAGGTATAGGCTTTCACAATAAAAGGTTTTCATCCAGTATGTTGGTCAGAGTCATTTTATCGTAATTAAAAAAAGATTCTAAGCCATCAGTTCTTTCTACTTAGACTAAAATGTTTTCACATGTCTATCTCAACTTTTGCTACCTAGACCTGAATTTTATTTACTTCAGTAAAGGATATTACAATTTAATTGTAGCATTTGTATCTCTAGATATAGAGAGGATCTCTCTCCTTAAAAAAAAAAACCAACAACTTACTACGAACTGGTAAAAGAAGTCTAAATTTGAAATTTACTTTTGAATAATTTATTATTTATTTAGATTTTTTGTTTTATGTTTTAACTAGAAGACATTTTGTAAACGTAAAAAAAAAAAGAAATTCATTTTCAATGGTTATTCCTAATTCAGGTTTCTAAAATGTTGACTACCCAACAAAAAGTATATAAAAATGGGATTGTGGAGCCATGGAGCATTTCAAAGTCAAAGATGTGATCATTTTTAATAATAGGTTGATTTAAAATTCAGTGTGGTTTAGAGTTGATTTCAGCATCAACATTGTTTTAAAAGAAGTTGAAATAGAAGTTTTCAGAATTTCATTTTGCCTTTAAATGTGTTATTCCAATTTTGCTAGTTAAATGCTTTACCTTCACTATTATGATATAATAATTCATTATTGTATTTAATGGCACATACTTGATTATGGTTCATCTTATCAAAATGACAGAAAATTATCCTAAATTAATGGTTTCATTATTTCTGAATTCCTGTTCAATGGAAAATTTGGACTTCTTCCTGCAACTGTAACTAAAAGCCAAATTTGAAATATTAAAATATCAATGGAATGGGAATTATGTTTTATGTTCCTAAGACATCCTCAAAATCCAGATGTGCTGATGTGTGGTAGAACAACCTTTGGAGCTCTATGTACAAGTTAGCTATCTAGCTTTCTTAATGCTTTTCATAAAACAATAAAGGCTCAGCTCTTGGTGCTTTTCTTACAGTTTTAGTTGTGGGTTTGTTTTTATTTTAAAAAAAAAGGAAAAAGGAAGAAAGAGAGAGAAGTTGGCATAGCAGGATGGGAAAGGAGGGGTGATTACCTTCACTACTGTTTTCTACTTTATCTATTACAGTGCTAAGCTCTTACCCAAAATCTTGCCAGTGTCTTTGGGAGAATTACCCTATGTCCTCACAATATGTTCTTTACCTGTTCATAACAGAATGCTTCCCTGAGTGTCCTGAATGTGAGCAGACTGGTAAGTACAACGTTATTCATTATTTTCTCAATAAAATCATTTCAATAGGAAATGTTTTCTCTATATTTCTCTATCATTGAACTAACAGACTTATGGCTGGCATATGCCTTTCTTGATTGACCACTTTCCATAAAACTGTGGTCTTTCTTCTTTTATCCTTCAAAAGTGGTAGACTCTCCAAGTGACGTCTCCTCTTTTCCAATTATTTAAAATATCCACAATCAAGTAATTTGTTAAAACATACCTTTGTCTTGCTGCTCACAAAAAGCTTGACAGTAGCTAGACAGCTGTGCTCACTGTTTATCGTTACTGCTGCTTGTAATCTTCTAATTGTTACCTTATGTTATTTTCATGTGCTGGCTGCCTATCCTCTACAAGCACTACCAGGGCATCTTTTTGTTTTCTTTTTGCAATATAGAAATTTGTTTGCATACAGAGACACAAACACATAGCTAAATATTTTTTGCAAACAGTACTGTACTATGAATAGTTAGCTCTGACTAACAAAGGTGTGAAAAATATGGAATGATGGGAAAATCTTGCTAAGTGCTTTCTGCATCTCTTTAGGATTTTCCTAACTGTGATGCAACTGACCAAGCTGAGGTGAAGTAGCACTAAGCTTTACTAAATTGAGTTGTAGGGAAAGCTGTCTGGCTTCCTAGCAAAATTGCATTACTGTTATGCAGTTTCTGTGCTAGTGATACTGTTTTCTGTCTGAATATATGAGTTGATTAATCCTCCTGGTTTTCTGCAACAGAGCACGGAAGACCTGACGGATCAAATCAAGTAGACCTCATAGAGTTGATCGCCTTCTGAGTGCTTAGGTTACTGAATGTGCGGGACAAGAATTAGTTTTTCAATTTCAGCAACAAATTCATTTTAAATACTTGTATACTCTATGCTTACAGAACACAAGGAATCTCTCTACCAGGTTCCCCCCAAAAAAAAGAGTTTGGAAAAGTTTGGTTTGGAAGACTTAAAGCTTAACTCCTACTCTTGTCTGGGATAGTTCCTTTTTTTCTTACAAGGTACAAATGATTGGCAGCTCACTCAAAGCTTGTGTATGGCAGAAATAATGTATCAAATAGCTAAAAGTTTCTGTAGCTTTTGGTCAAACAGACTGTCCTACTCTGCCATTAAAATGAATGCTGTCAAATACTGAATAGTGTTTTGACAACAGTGTAATTTTCCCCCATCATCTCGGAACATTTTTCAACCCAGATACATTTTGTTAAGATTTTTTCTTTCTGTTTGTAGAATGCATACTGCAATCTTCAGAGAGTATTTTCTAACTTAAAATTGCTCTGAGAAATATTTTCCATTGAAAGAAATAAACACAGTCAGCTACTTAATAAATATGGATAGCAAAACAATACTGAAAGGAAAATGTATTTGCTATGGAGGAGGGTGCTGGCCTCTTCTCCCAAGTGACAGGGGACAGGACAAGAGGGAATGGCCTCAAGCTCCACCAGGGGAGGGTCAGGCTGGACATCAGGAAAAAATTTTTCACAGGAAGGGTGATTGGTCCCTGTCAGAGGCTGCCCAGGGAGGGGGTTGAGTCACCTTCCCTGGAGGGGCTTAAGGGACGGGTGGACGAGGTGCTGAGGGACATGGGTTAGTGACTGATGGGAACAGTTGGACTCGATGATCCGGTGGGTCTCTTCCAACCTGGTTATTCTATGATTCTATGTTTAACTATCGTATTTGTTTTCTTTTTTTTTAATCTATCACCCCAAGCAAAAAAATTAAATAAACTTTACAGAACAGATTAAGTTTATCAATGGATAGTCAGACAACAAAATAATTGTTAAAGAGATTTGAAGATTAAAATGTTGTTATAAATTGAAAGAAATACACAAAATTTTGTTAGTTGCATTGCATTCAAGCATTTTGAATCCAGGTCACCATAAAGGGTTTGCAATTAAGTGAAAGAAAAATGGCTAAACTGAATTGGTATCTCATATTCACTTGTTGAGGTTGCCATTTTATCCTTTTACTATACACTGTTTTAAGTTGTTATTGAAAATGTCATTTTTTTCTAAGCCTTGAAACAGACATAAAATTATTCTTAGCCTTGTACTTAGAAGTGGTCATGTGAGAAAATTTTATCATGAGATATCTTTTATCTGTCATGTAAACTCTAATTTTTTTATAGCAGACTTTCAAAGATTATTGTTTTGCTTTTTTCCTCTAAAAAATTCAAAAATCAAACATTTAAAGGAATTGTCTTCAAGCTGAATATATTTCTGTCAATTGAAATGTTTTGCTTCTGATGTTTTATGAAAACTACAAACATTGCTTTTAAAAAAGAAAGACAAACATTGATTTTTTTTCTAGATTCTGTCTCACACAAATCTACTTATTTATTTATTTTATCCCAAAAGAAGATGCCGATTTTAATGTAAATTTAAGAATAATTTTGTTTGAACAAATCTGATTGATAAATAAACCATTCAGAAAATTAACAAAGAGAGTCTACCTCTGTTCTTCAGTAATATTTTCAATATGTGCATCATGGATTTTACTTTGAGGACCCACAGATGTCAAAAGTATTATCCTCATAATCAAATTTCCCTAGACCCCACCACCTCTATAAAATATATCACTTTCAGTCACCTCTTCTGCCTCAGATATTTCAAGAGAGAGGCATACACACACGTACTCACACACAATGTAGGACCAGTCTTCCATCATTTGAGAAATTGTGACCAAATTGACTTTATCAATGCACTTGATGATAATTTTCAAGCTATGATAGATGACACAGCATGCTGGAACTGAAGCAGGAATGCCGACAACCATCTATCTACCTTTGATTTCCAGAAGCTCTGTCACAAAAGAACCTATTATAGAAGATAAACATATAAACTTAAATCTCTTTTTTCATTCATCTTTTGAAAGTTGAGACAAAATATGTTTTACCTCAAGACCTGGTATTTAGAAGTATAGCTTAGCTCTGCCCTCATTGCCTCCTTGCTGTGTTCAAGTGACCAGCACTCTCGAGGCAGCTGCAACCTGCTGAGAAAATTCCCAGTAAACGATGAAACAGGCTAAACACCACTGCAGCCTAATGTGGAAAATAAAAAGAAAAATATACTTGCAAAGCATTGGGGTCTTGTGGGAGTTTTTTTGTACTTCTAGTGTCTAGCTGTTGCTCGTGCCTCAGGGTTTCTACCCTGCATTTATGTTGTCTCAAACCAATTAATCTGCATGCTTTTTTTTTTTTTGAGATGTTGAGATTACTGCGCTGTAAAAGATTTTGGATTAATAACATTTTAATTTTCTTTGTTGTAGCTCCCAGTCTTAGCAGAATTCTGCTCCCCTTCCTCTCCCCCCAAGTCCCAGTGAATATTTGTATGGAGATCTTTCCTCCTTACACTGTTGGACTTTTTCAATCCTGTCTCACCAGCAGAGCTGAAAACCTGCAGTGCCCTGTGAGTCTATGATGTCAACTGTACATCATACGTTATTCTTCACTTGCCTGCTTTTCAGGCAGCTAGTAGTCATCTGTTCACAATACTTCTTTTTTTTTTCAATTTTTGTAGTGTAGGACAAGAGAATGACTTCATTCCAGCCATCCAGTTTTTACCCCTCCCTCCCTCTTAGTACTTTTACAGTCTGCTCTGGCATTAATCATATTAGGGTTACTTGTAATGGAGAACTGAAAATGCTGGCAATATAAATAAATCCAGGCAGGAGCAAAAACTGTGTTCATTTCTCATGAAAGTAAGGATGCGATTGAGATAAGAAAGACAATTTTGTGAAGATTTCCTTGAGGAGGTGTCATAGAGTCCAATTCAAAGATTAGAATCTATTAGAATCTATTGCAAGGAAAAACCTGCAACATAAGTAACAGGACCCCATCCTCCATTTATAGGAGAGCGTAGGACTAAGAAGAAAAAAATGTTCCTAAGTAGTTTTAAGATCTAGTTTTCTAGTTTTAGATTTAGTTTTCAATTACTTCAATGTTAAACTTCTTTCTCTAATACGGAGCTTCTACTCAACTTTCAGTCAAAACATTTGTGCACAGATCTGCATGTATCTAGACACCTTCACACAGACTAGGGATGAGAACAGTCAAAGAAATCAGACTGAGAATCTTTCCATTCAGTGTCCTATCTGCAGCCATTAGCACATGCTAAAGAAAAAGCAGACGACCCAGAGAAGCACATAGTGATATTTACTTGTCATCTTTCAATATTCTCTAGGACTTCGTGATATTCTGACTCTAAAAACAAATCTGCTTTTGAGACTTTTCTTCCATTAATTAACTGTTCATGAGGTTGTGTAAACTCCAAGCATACACAACACTGCGTAGCCAGGACACCTGTAGCACCTTCATGCATTTTATACAATGAACAAAGAACTACTCCTTTTTTTTTTATTTTTTTTTTGTCTGAAATCAGGCTTTCCTTTGCTTCAATGAATCCCTGCTTGCTCTTCTATTAACAGAGACAGTGGATAGGGAATCTTTATTTGCCTTTTCCATGCCACTCCTCATTTTATTGAATTCTGTTTAATTTCCTTCTATGCATCTTTGAAGATTTTTTTAGTTATATTTCCTTCTTTTGATGATGACAGACAACGAAAGATACCAATCCTCACTGGTCTAACCATACAACCATACAACCTATTACTCTATTTGGCATCTCTATTCTCCATTATTAGAAAGCAGTTAATAATATTAACTTCCACAATTTTCTGTGGCATGAAGGAACAAACAAAGAAAAAAGCGTGAGGCCTCATGGAGATGGCAGCTATACAAGCTCTACAAGTCAGAGACAAGCAGATGAAAGGTCATTCTTAGTGTGGTCATGTGGATGAAGTTAACTGTGCTTGTATTCTACATCTAAACTCCATGGGATTATGTGACAATACAACATCACCTGCGTCTTTTTTCTTCCAAGTTAATCACAACATGCAGTTAATAACTGACATTTATAAAACCTTGTCTTAGAGTTATTGTTTCCAATCATGAGAATGAAAAACCAAGCTTAAAGTTATAAACATATAAGTTATCACCACAGAGACAACACCTTCTGGAGGTTTTAGTTTTATGTAAAAGGCCCTATGGACAAGAGATATTTTATTTTTTTTTCTCCCTGGAGGACATCTAAGTGGCATGAACCAAATTAAAGCATCAAATATACTGAATTCTCAAAATCCACTCTGGTATATAAGAGCATCCATAGTAATGCATATGTCTAAATAGTTGTTTTCAAACACAACAATGAATTTTATATATGAAATAAATGCTTGTACAAATATGATTACAGCTTTAGTGGCCATTGCTGAAAACCTGCCCTCTTAACCAAACAGAAAGCAGATTGTAAACTGTTTTCTCATTAGACCATGCTGCCATTAAACTAGCTTAATACATTGGTGTTAATTTCAAATCACAAAGAAGGAAGGGCTCAACATATGTTGATTCAATACTGGTAATAAATATCAAGTCCCCAAAGATGAATTTGTACATTTACAGGTACTTCTTTAGAATACAAAAACGTTTATTTGTCTTACTTTGAAGGAAGTGAAGACTGGGTATATACAAAGATGCAATTCCCTGAGTGACTTCTCTGTGCAAAGCGGTTCAGTTTTATTGATGCAAATTGGTTTATTTTCCTTGTACTTTCAGCAAATTAGTTTCATAAAACTCATACTCTCTACTCAGTCCAGGAACACACCAACTATTGGAGGACTTAACTTCTTATTCCTAGGTAGAAAAAACCAAACCACCTGCATTGAAAATGATCCCGAAGCTATTTGAAGCAAGTAACAGCATGCAAAACAAGCAGTACCTTACCTCCCTTTCCCTGGAAATCCATGTGGTCAAGAACTCAGGCACTCACTGACAGAAATAATCAGTGAGCAACGCGATACCGTACTACAAATACCAAGGAAAACATCTGGCCATAAGTGACAAAAATGAAAAGTGAAAAATATAGCTTTTCCATATTTTATATCAAGAAATATGTTTTGGGAATGAAGCTGACTGTACAGGAACACATTTTGTAATATGTCACATCAACACCAGTAAAATGTCATAAAGTATGAGGAACTGCCAGAAAGCAAGGAAGTCCCGTGTGCCAACTCCTGCTCCCAGAATTGACAGTTTTTTTCAAGTGACACACAGGATTAAAGAGAATAGAATGAATCTTGGGAGCAGATGTTAGAACCTAGATTTCCTGCTGTCAGATAGGCACCCTCACTGTTAGCTTTTTCCATCAGACTTTTTCTTCTATTAATTCTCCTGCATGCTCTGAATTTTGCATTATTTCTGCCAGAGAAGTAGAGATCTCTCCTTTCATCCATTTCTTTTTTAATTCCTCTCACCTTCCACTCCCAAGAAAAGTTCACATTCAGACTAGTTCCCATTCAGACTGCAGGCTTCTTGCAGATGGGAAATGTGGTCTTGAATCTTGTCTGATTGACCAGAATATTAAAACTCCATGTTGAAGTTTCTAAGCAGGTGTTCTAACTACGAAGTTAGAATAGCAAAGCATAAATAAACTAAATATTACCTTCCCATCTGGCTACATTTCTAAGGAAGTCAACCTTTTCTTTGTTTTATATATGCTCTGAGCATACTGCTGATAACAGCATCTCTTAGAGATGTAGATTTTGCTCTGTTCTATTGAGAAGTAGTGTCCAGCTTCAGCAGCATGACCACGTGCAAACTGAGACAGTCTAGACATACAAAACTCTTGACAGCCAGGTCCTGAAAATGCTTGTGTTGAAAGCCACCAGACAGCATGAGGAAGTTCAAGAGATGGTGGTTCTTGTACAATGAGATTTCCAAGAAGGTTACAAATTTATGTATTTGGAGTCAGAAACATAACGCTTAGTGAAGTTCTGGTTTAGTTTTCCAGACTGAAAAGGGAACAAGTAAAGAGACTGCAGATCCTCTCCTTCTTTTGCACAAAGTAGACTAAAAGGCAGGCATCCTTTCTTCACAGTGAGACTGAGCATCTATGATGTGTGTGATTTTACCTGTCTGACAACTTATGCACAAAGAAAATCACAATTTGAATCCAAAATTTTAAGACACATATAAATGAAATTCCTCTTGTTATATGTTAAAGGGGGTTAATGCCATTTCTGTTAGCATAAATGACGTTCTGTATTAAATTTGCTCTGTGTGAGGCAGCTGCATCTAATAAGAACCTCAAGGTGTTCCGTTGCATGACTGCATGCTATAATACTGAATATCAATTATAATTTTTCAGCATTTGCTTATTTCCTCAATATCTCCATGTAACCTGCACGTGTGATTTCAGAGCCAGTATCACAATTCTTCCTGATACCAACTGTAGAATATCTGTAGATACATGGCTGGACTATGAGCCAATAGACAGACCTCTTTTCCCAGTTTTCAGGGAGCTTCTTTTATGGCTCCTCGTCTCTCCTGCATTGCTTCGCTCCTCGTCTCTCCTGCATTGCTTCACTCCTCTGAGGAATTAAGGTACAAGGACAAAGTCAGGTCCTTTGCAAGGTGGAGCTCAGAGGTTCTTGCACTCACGTCTGTCTGAAGGGAGGTGTTAAATGGACTCTAAGCTTGCTAAGTCCATTCTTGTTCTAGCTTACAACACAGGGAATTGGCTGAAGACGTGCAGGGCTGAAGGCAGCAGGGGGCAGCCAGAGTGAATCTGTGTACAAGAAGCACACTACTGGGATGTCTTGTTCTGACAATGTCACTGCACAACAGTTAATGAGTAAGATATTTAGAAATATGATGCAGAATCCTGAAATTACAACCACCAGCCTTCACTAGTTTTCAGGAAGTTCAGATGCCGTTACGTTCTTTCCCATCTAGATACATCTCAATATGAAGCTCTGAACGTTAATACGCTCATGTTCTCAGGGTGTATGTTTTCAGTGTTTCTATTACTGTCAATTACAGTGACTCAAAATAAAGGATTAGCTCACTAGCTAATCAAAATTATTTCTTATTATGAATTATTAAATATTTTGTGCAACTGTGATTGATACTCATTAAAATTGGACTCCAGCATAGAGTTTATAGTTATGTGTTGAGATAAATCTGAATTTTTCATCTCCCCAAGCCTTTTAACTATATATCTATTGAATAAATATATAGAAATGTATTTTAATGAAGTTAATCTTTAAAAATTATTCTCAAAACAATTGCCAGACTGGAGGGAAACTGCTGGAGTGGTGTAGTAATTTCTGCAGAACTGTCACACCAAATCCAATAATACATGCCTGTGCTGATATTCAAGATTGAGAGCCACAATACCTTTATGATCTGTTTTTAATAATTAGGCATCTATTCATCCAAGAAAACCTACGTATTTGTTCTTTGCAATGTGTACTTCTGCAGATGCTTTGGAAAACTAGAGATGTTAGATCTCACAACTACAAACATTTTTATCATCCAAAAGTGAATTGAGCCATAAACAAAAAGGAAAAAAAAAATCAATGTGTTATTTTAATAGCACGCAAATGAATGCAGTATTTTGGCTTTCCATGACAACAGCCTTTTTAGGCTTCATGTCTATCACCTTGGCAGTGAAGAAACCTGCTGTTAAAAGCTACTGGAATGTATTTTAAAAATCCACTTGAACAGGGAATCTGTGGAAAACTAATGGAAAAAAAGGGGGTATGAGAACCCCAGGTTTCCTGAAAGTTTCCCCAAGGTTAGGTATGCTGTGATATTAAAATGATTTTACTTGTGAAATGTAGTTGCTGCTTCCAGCAGAGGATTATGGTTGCTATTTTTGATGCCTGTTCTGGCTAAGCAGAATGTTCTGGTTGCTGGAATGGAAAAAGGGGTGATGCTATAAGGTGGCACATTAAGGCTCTGTTACCAGAATGGACATGGAACTGTGAAGATAATCACATAGCTGCTATCAGGGAAGACTAAACTCACTCAAGCTCCCCCCAAAGTGTTAGAAACCTTATAAAAATGAAACACAAAGAGGAAATTTTAGGGAATACACCCATCAAAAGGAACATCTGGGATCAGCTGATGAATTGGACCCTGTCTTTGCCCCCATAGGGATGCCTGTTTGGTAAGAATTCTGCTATGCAAGCTTATCTACTAACATCAAGCTAGCTGCTGGTGCTTATCAGTGCTTGGGGTTTGACTACATATCACTCCAAACCTGTATTCACAGTCAATATCTTATCATCAGGTACAATCGAATCATTATCCTGCCACAAAATTTTATAATAGAATTTGATTTATACATACACAAGTTCCCGGAAACTTCAATAATCGATACAGGGCATGAAAGAGACTTGTTCAAGTGATGCTGCCAGTGCAATCCTGGCAGGCTGGCCAAGCTGAAAAGGACCGAAGGCTGATCCCCCTTCTATGAGGTATTTGCCCCAGTGGTGCTGTCAGCATGATCCTGGCAGGCTGGTCAAATTCTAAGGAATCCGAGGGGATTCCCTCGTTTTCCCTTACTCAGGCAAAACATGACAGTCATCAACTGTCTTCAAACACTGATACTCTTCAGAGCTGGTTTTTTTTTTACTTCCAGAACATTGGCAAATGTTTATTAAATTGATGTTTTTCTTAAAATCCAGGTAATAACTGAGTCTCCAGCAGGAATTGTTTTCAGCAACTGTGCTAAAAGGGTTTTTATTGAAAGGCATTTATTTCTTTCTAGCATGTCTAGGTAGCATTCCATTTTCTCAACAGAAATGTTTGTTGAATGATACCTCCATATGTTAAATGTGCATTGGACATTGGCTGGAATTAAATGGATGTACATGTTATCCTTCCATTATGGAAACCGGCATATGTAACTGAATTTTGCAGCTCTCTGAAAAACAGAAATGAAATGTGTCACAGTCACATCTAGCTGACGTTTTTTAAGGTCTATTACAAAGAGGGTTATAAAGCCTAGTGTGGATATGCTGTTCAAGATCAGCAGGGCAGTGCTATGAACCCTGAAATCATTCATATTACCACTCCTCAGACACACAAATGGAGCTATAAAGCTGTTGATGATTATGAAGAGTTTGTTTCTCTATTAATAGTATTTTTGTTAATCTAACCGTAGAGATATGCATAGTGATCCTGCTTCACAGGTAACAGTGCTAACAGGATGGTTATAATAGGGAATAGTGAAGAAAAGGAAAGGATATAGAGGAAGAAACAGGTATGCCTACCAGCGTGACAAATTGGGAAAATATTTGTCTAGGCAATTTCTGCAGCTGCCCCAAAATAAGGGTTATCGACCTGTCAAAGTTCAGCCAGAGCACAACTACTAGAAGAAAATAGAACACTTGGAAAGAGGTAAATCAATGTAGGAAAGCACCCAACAGCTTTAAAATAAAACAATTTTGAAACAGCTGAATTCTAACCAAGATGTGTCAAAAGTAGGAAATAAAACGTTCTGAATTACTTGAAAATCCTAAATATAGTTTGCAACCATTTCTCAGACTTTGAGATTAAAAAATAAAATGTCAAATTTTTACAACTTAATTGAATTCAATAATGTTTGTCATAGGGCAGGAAAACAGAACAGGAAAGGCAAGCTCAGAGTCTAAACAGCTGTGTCTCTACCAGAAACTCAAATTTCATTGAAAATATTATGAGTTCCCATTCACATATTAACATAAAATTTATTCCAGGCATGAATTTGACCCAAATCTTTACATTCTATTCACCTTTGCTAAGATTCACAACAGCTGAAATAGCTTTTTATTTGAAGTTTATCCTCTTTTTTGACAGATTAGAAGTACCAAAATAACACAAGGTATTTTTCCTTTTGACCATTCCACACACAGATGGGATAAAGAATAAATATATCTGTTACTAGACACACTTTGGTTTGTTGTTTGTTTTCTTTTTTCCTTTTTTATCACCTTGAAGGCATGAAAATGATTTGGATGAAAAGCAAAATCTCTGGATCCCAATCCCAACTATGAAGAAAAAAGAGTTGTTTTGCATGTGTTTTACCACTACAGAGCTGTAGAGATCAATGCACTTTATTACAGGTTGTACATTCAAATCACGGAACCCATTCACATCGTTAATAAGAGTAGCCTGACATTAGCTCAAAGACAAAAGCAAGCACTTAAGCTCTTCTCATTTGCTTAGTTTTTAAGTGTCAAATGTTACCTTCTGCATAGATATTCATAGGGAATGAACCAAAGGGGACGTGAAATTCTGTGAGCTTCCCTTTGCAAAGATTTCTTCAATCTTTCTCTCTGAAAGGTGGAGTTTCATGGCTTGTGGAATGACCAAGAGACTATCTCCTGCTTTTCCTTTCTGCTGCTTTTCTGACCTCTTTTGAGCCATCTCTGTACCTCTTTGAAAGGGGAACAGATACAGAGCTTCAGATAAGTCTCACCAAATAGCTGCAACTCAGGCATGTGGGTTTTTTGTATAGATATAGATGTACATGACATATACTTGTGTGAAATTATTTATAGTGATCAAGTCATCCACACACTAGTAAAGATTAAAATATGTCAAACCAAGAACACTAAGAAGGCTTCAGCATTTTTCGCAGAAATAAGCAGTGACACAAAGGGACTGGTATTATTTTTGTACTGATTACTGAAATATGGGCCAGAGGATAGAACAGTGTAAAAATTGCTCCTTAATGCACACTCCATGCATTCACATAACTGACCCTGGGGTGGCTGTAAGGCACAACCTACATATACCACAGAGCCTTCCTGCATTTGATGTCAGACCCCTCTGGGGAAGGAACATGGACTGATTTATCTCCCCTGCGTCATCTATGTCGCTTTGTCAGAAAGTGTTATGGGATACATGGAAAAGCATCCTCAAAGGCAGGAAAGGACATTCTTCACTCCCCAAAAAAATAATGTGAGAAATATGCCTGGGCCTTCAAAAATGCATCAGCTGTTATCCATGTTGAAAAATCAGGCTAATAAAGGAAATGTAGAACTTGATGAAACTGAAAACAAAGAGTAGATTTATTTGCTGTACACTGTTAAGTTTGATTCTTACCAAAGCTAGTAATATCATTTTTATTTCAATCTAGTTGCACACCCTCATAAGTCCTTTTAGCTAGTTTATTGTACACAGATACCTCAAGGTGCTGATGCCCAACACAGGAAAACTACTGTGTTAAAACTTTGTTATATGACGAAGCTGAGTTTTAGAGATGCTAGTGCAGATAATAGAATTATAGAATCATTTAGATTGGAAAAGACCTTTAAGAGTGTAGACACCCACTCTTAAGCTAGCATTGCCAAGTCCATCCCAAAAACATGTTCCTAAGAGCTCCACGTACACATTTTTCAAATACTTCCAGGGATGGCGACTCTACCACTTCCCTTGTTCCAATGCCTGCCAAGACTTTTGGTGAAGGCTATAAGCAACCAACCAGTTTCTCCCAGAGAATGCTCTGAAAAACAGTGCCCCAGGCTTACTAAAGTCTCAGTAGACAACATCTATGGTCATTCCACTAAGTAGGTCACCTTGTGATAAAGGGAGATCAGGTTAGTCAGGCAGGACCTGTCTTTCATAAACCCAGGCTGACTGGACCTTATCACCTGGTTATCCTGAAATGTGATAGACAATTGAGTTGATCTGCTCTGTAGGGTTCCCTGGAGCTGAGGTAGAGCTGACAGGGCTGTAGTTCTCTAGATCCACCTTTTGGCCCTTCTTGTATGAGAGTATCAACTTTGCTAACATCAAGCCTACATGGACCTCCCCATTTAGCGGAGGCTGCTGATAAATTGTTGAAAGCAGCTTGGTGAGAACTTCTGCCAGCTCCCTTAGTGAACTTGTGCGGATCCCAGGATCCCACCTGACCCCACAGACTGGTGTGTGTGTGTGTAATTGGCGTAGCAGGTTGCTAACCATTTCTCCTTGTATTATGGGTCTTTCTTCTGCTTCCTGCCCCTGTCTTCCAGCTCACAGGGCTTGGAACCTGGCAAACAATAAAGACTGAGGAGAAGAAGAAATTAAGTCCCTCAGTTCCTTCCTCATCCTTTGTTACTAATTTTCCCCTCACATCCAGTAAAGGATGGAGATTATCCTTAGCCCTCCTTTTATCCCTAATATTTTTATAGAACATTTTTAATTGTCTTTTACAAAGGTAGCCAGATAAAGTTCTAGATGGGCTTTGGCCCTTCTAATTTTCTCCCAGCTAAACCTCATGACACCCTCGTAGTCCTCTTGAGTATCTTTGAGTATCCTTCCCTGTCTTCCAAAGGCCATATTTCCTTTTTTTTTCCTGAGTTCCAGCAAAAGATTTTTGATCTTTTCTGCATAGACAGTCTTCCTATCTCAGATAGTCTTCCCTATGTCACTGAAAAATTTCCTGGTGGATAAGAAGTCCAACTGGCGTGAACAAAGAAAGCAAGTAGCCATCTATGTGTAATATATATACATATATATATAGAATAGATATCAACTATCACACGAGAATAACAATGTGACTATGTATTTTGTATGAAAAATATTTATGCTTCTGTACATGATGGTCAAACTTCTATATTATGACTTTCAGCATTTATTTGTGTGCTACTTTAAATTTTTTTACAAGATTTAATATGGGGTAGGAGTATTCACAGTGTTCCTAAGAAAATACCTATGAAGTTTAATTTGAAAACTATCATGATAAAGTAAGGAATTAGAGTATTTTTCTCCCATTTGTGCCATTTATTTTCAGTAAAAATGCAGGCTGTTGCCTAACACATAATTTATTGTATTTATTCCTCTCTCTCTTAACATGAATATAGTTTTCTTGAGTGTTGCCATTGCTTGATTTTTTTCTGTTTTTCCTTTACTCCCTCCTTCCCATCTGTACTGCAGCACTTTCCAGCACAATTCAGCCAGGAGGGCTGGAGAGCAGCTGTCTCCACAGTACAAGCCAGTGGTTTGCCAGCAGGGCATGCTCTGCACAGGTTCCTTGATTTTCCTCCCCCTCCCTTTGAGGTGTGATCTCACAGGTTTTTAAATACTAGGTATAATTTAAACCAGGACCAAGAGACTTCACCTTTCCCCTGAGCAGCTAAACAGTGTTTATCTTTCTAACACTGCTGGGTTTTATGAAAGCATTACGGGGAAGCTTACTTTCAAGCAACTAAAATGACAATATAAATTCAATGCCACGGTAGCCATTTATCACGTTATGAAAATGCCAGAATATACACATGATAAGATTGAAGGGCTCAGGAATAAATCTGAGGGGGTTTTATCATTTATTTATGGACTTATGTAATACAAGAGACTAAGTGCTGAAGGAGGAATACAAAGACATTTCATATAACAGGTTGATTTAGTATTTCCTCTTTCCTTATCAATGACCTCTCTTGTGTTTAGAAAAGACTGAAGACTCCAGAAAGAATTGTTTGGTCCTATTTATTAAAACTAGTCAGAAAATAGGTGGGTTTAGTAATATTACTACAAATGACTGTGAATAAGGTGTAATTGCTAATTCTTTAGCTAATGTGTATGTTGCCATAAATGTCACTAACCTTAAAAAGGAATCTCTCTCACAGAGTACTTTAGCTATTAAGAAACTTGTCAGTAAGATAGACAGATTTAGGACTACAAGGATATGTGGGATCATGACCCAAATGCAAACTGATGCATGAAGAAAGGAGATTTTAAATGTTAATAAAATATTGGAGCATTAATTTACTGGTCTGCATTATAGAAGAAATATATTTTTGTTCTTGTTTTTATTTACCTTTCCACGAGGTACTCATCTAAATTCTTTCCATTTAGAACAAACTGACAATAATGAAATCCTCTGTGAGTTTCAGATTGGTCTTGTTGTTTTTCAGTGGAATAAAAGAAAATTCAGCTTATGGTAAAGTAAAACATAAGTATAAATGCTAAATACAATATCACATTTGTCTTCATAAGATGCTAGTTTCACTTCTTGCAACTATAAAGTTTATGGTGATGATAGAATCATAGAATCATAGAATCATAGAATAACCAGTAGTGTATAAGAGATGCCATACATGAAGCCTTGTGAACATACATACATTTAGCCTATACATTTAGCTTTTTAAAGCCGTAAATATCCAGGAAAGTGACAGTTGATATCTTAGATAATGCAGTGTAGACTGAACAGAGTGCTCTACTTAACTGAATATATGACTGTCTATACTTAGGTATAAGAAGTTAGCTGAGGAAAACAGATTATAGCATGTCCCTATGACAAATCCAGCCTCATAGTGTTTCAAACCCAAAGCAACACCCACCTATGTTTACTGCCATCTTAGCTGACAGCTAGAGTTGACACTGAGACGGGTACCTCAGGAGACAGGAAAATTAGTCTTTTTAAATTGCAACAAATTTCACAGGCTATGTTACACTGGTCTTGTAGACTCTGCAGTAAAGGAATGATAAATAGCCCAAACACATCCTAATTCCCTAAGTTCAAATTATAACTAGCAGAAGCCCAGTTGTCTTCCCAGCTTGCTATTTCTGCAGGCTAGCTTTCAAGTTATTCTGCAAATATAGAATTTAGCATGAATAAACTGTTGATATTCCTCCCTTCATTTTTTGAGTAAATACAGGGAGGCTATTAGAACTTTGACCTGTGTGGGTTTGTTGGTGCTGAGGTCCTAGCATATCTACGGTTTGCTGTTGGTGGTAACTGGTAAGCAATATCCCTGTCTGTGTCTTGACCCACAAGATTTTCATCTTATTTTCTCCCCTTGTCCTGTTGAGGAGATACAGTGAAGAAGATGAAGTGACAGAGCGGCTTGGTGGGCAGCCAGACAAAGGCAATTCACCAGAGGGATATTGCTGGAATATTTCTATTGACTACTTTATTTGTTTATAAATTTATTTGTGGAAGATGAAATTATTGTGATTTACATTTCTTAGTCCTGTCGTGTTGTCTACTATCTCATAAGACTTAAGGATTGTCAGACCTCTTCCTGCAACAGAAGGACAGGGTTTTTTAAAAAAAAAAGATGCATATGCTTTAAGAAAAAATCTAGGAACATCTGGGATTTCTTTCCTGCCTCCAAAAGGAAAGTGCTGTGTCAGAAAAAGTATTCTTATCTAGAAACTGTAGAATAGTTCAGTTGCAAAGTAGCAATGCAGAGGACAAGAAACATTACATACACCTTGGCAGCATTTTCTCGTCTATAAAGACTGCTTCAGCTCCATTTGAGGCAAAAAGATTTGTTTACTCTCTCTTATGGAATAGGAAAAGATTAAGAGGCTTTGTATTTTATATACTTTTTATTAGCCTTCTTAGGGCATCCTATTCCCAATTCAGAGAAGATATTTCAGACTGAAGGTATTATGGACCTGCAACACTTTCCTGGCTCCAGATATTCATCCTGCCTCCACCCCAAATCTGTAGTGATAAAAGGTCCACGAATGCAGCAGCACTTCCCGATCTCTTCTCATTCTCATTCCACAGGAAAAAAGCACAAGCCCATAGAGCAGATGATATCAGCAGCATGTGCTCCATCTCAGCATTTAAGGGACCTGGAACCTGAAGCTCCCTGAACATAACTGTAGCAAGAAAATGTAGACAGCCTTAGGGACATTGAGGCTAGTAGGATATTTAGAAAACTTTTAGATTTCTGGTCCCAAGAGTGGGATGGAGTTTTGTATTCTGAGCACCAAAACCCTCTGTACTGGGTACAAAAAAATTGAGTTGCCCTACGTAGGTTGAAAACAGTACGGTGATGCCGAACTTAGAGAATGGTTGACAGGAACAAGAGGTCACTTTGGGCTTGGGTAGCATTCTCAGGGATTCAGAGAAGAAATTCTACACACTTGGGATTTACAATTTCAGACTTCCTACTAAAAGTAGGTGACTGTGTTGTTATTTTCCAAAGAACTGAGTAGAGATAATTTTTATCTTCAGAAGTACTGGAGGGAGTGGATATTGTATTCCTATCATATTACAGCTTAGTGATTCAAATATTTACACAGGAAATGAGAGCAGAATTATGAGTTGTCGGAGTAGAGACAGAAGCTGCACTTGTTACATATAGTTTAAGGCCAGCTCAGGAGTGATGGAAGCAGCTGGTGAGCCCAGACCCCCATCACCAGGAAGGACCAGGCAAAAGGAATCCGCTTATTTCAATCTATAGCACCTTTAAACGTGTTTTTTGGTATATTTTGACTGTAAATTCAGTACACATAAAAATATATTTGCAGAGTAGATGCTACAAAATAAGATAGTATTCTGGTGTTTTACTTAGTGCATACCCATATTGTATGCAAAAAAAAATATCCTGCAGTTAACACCCATAATGTGGGCAATCTTAATAAGCATGTTAAATACTTTCATTATAAATGGAAATAAAGTAATTCTTATTATATTCTTATAGCATTGTCTTACAAAGGGAAATCATCAGGGCACCAGGCACTGCTTATGTCCATTCATTCTGTCCCCATATATCAACAGAGATGCAGGAAAACTCGTATTTGGAAGAAGCAAATCTCTCAACAGAGCCTATGTGAGGAAATGGTAATTTTGCTGTGTAATTAAATTGCAATGTGTTCAGTTAGCAGATGTGAGCAAATAAAGAGAAAACCAAATTTAGATTTTGTGCCAATTGCTCTTTTATATGCTTGCTTGTTTTCAAGGACTCCCTGTGATCTTTTCTAATTTGCTTGGTGGTGGTATACATGAGGCATGGGTTTGTACCCCTCCCAGCGGCAGCACTGTGGCTAACCAACAGATGGCATGATGCCTTTCCATTTCTAGGTGTCTCCCACAAGATGACTGTCTGCCTGTTCAAATCATCAAATTTAAGCATGTGTTTGAATTTGCACACCAGTACCACTAAATATCATCTTTACTGCTGTGTTAAAGGCTCTGTTTTTTTCTGCTGTGGTAAGGGAGCAGCTACGTATAGCTATGTAGCATCAAACTATTTAGGTATACAATCACAAGGAATATTCCTGACCTGCTATTATGGAACCTGTTCATAATGGTGTTTTCCCAAAAAGCTAGCTAAATACATTCAAATTTATGTGAAAATGGTCCTGGACAAATGAGTCAGGATATTATCTAGCACTGCACTGCAAATATTTAACCCACTATGTCTATTATCTTTCTTTCTTTACTTCTAGCCTGCACAGTTGAAGAAAAGTTATCAACAGTAACATGAGAAGGATTTTACATTAACTAGTAGAATGAAATAGGAATGTGAAATAGGATGCAGAATTGTGTGAAATACACACTGAATACTTAGTGAATGTCAGCACTGGACATGCACTACGTCTTTGCTACCTAGTCAAAGGCTGAGCTTGGAAACTGCAAGAGTTCCCCTTTATCTGCAAATTCAGTTCAGTTCTAACCATGGGAGTGCAGTGGATCCCTCTGTGCTTTAAAATTAACTATCAAAGCTCTGAAATGAATTATTCTTGAGCAAGTATTTTTTTTTCAGGACTTTTTTCCTGATTGCATGGAAGAAGCTGAAGCGTTACCTAGATGCCCCAAGGAGCAGAGCAGGGAATGGATATCATGTTCAGAGTTAATTTTGTATCTCAGTGAGATTCAGAGGTTAATCTTCAGTTTCAATGCATAGGTGATAGAATACATGTGAAATAGGGGATATTCAATGGAAGATTTTACTGAACTGCAGAGTTGTGTATAATAGGCTAAACAGGACTAGTCCAGACCATATGCTGGAGGGGCTGATGGGCACACAGGCCAATGCTGCTCAACTTTCATTTAAGAAAAAGTCTTGTGAACTCTTCACAGTTTCTTGTATGCTTTTCATTATTCATATCAATAGAAATGCTGACACGCAAAGCTGAATAAAAAGTTACCTATCTGTTAGGCTGTCTAAGGATTCAACTTAAAAACCTCTTGTCACCACTTCCCATAAAGGGAATTTGCTGCTGCCATAAAACCTTTGATCTCAATGACTTTTTGTCTTACCATAATTAAAGTCATATTGTTTATTTTGCTGGTTTACTACCTTGTTTTGAGACTTCCCAGCTTGTCAGGGTTAATACCACTTAAAGCATTGCAGCTTGGTTTTGAAATGTCCTGTTTCTTTATCTAATGGCTTGCAGAAATATAAGAGAATTACTTTAATAGAAATACCTTTACCAACAAAATCCATAATCTCATAAAAAATATTAAGTTAGGTCGACAAGATTTGGTTTGTGTAAACCCACACAGACTGTTAGTAAATATATTGCAGAATCTCACTTTTTCAAGTCCTATTTCAACCATAGCACTATTTTCTTTAGGATCAATACTAGGGTTAGCTTAGGTCACCAAGCAGAAAAGTACAAAGGAAAACAGGCCAAGGCCTAATCATTCCTCTCACCTTCTTCACCACAAATTACTTGAAGTGGAAAATATCTAGAGATCTTGAATCATTTTCCATGTCAGACTAATTTGAAGACTGGATAGGTCTTTGGAGAATGCATGATTTTTTTGGTGATATTTTCATGTTCACTGCTTGGACTTCAGTTCCTTCACTGTAAGTGTGGTGTTTCTCAGAGGAAGAATGCATTAAATCCTAGCTAGACAAGAAGTAGACTGGAGTATAATGACCCTTCGGAGCTGGAAAATGCTTTGTTCCTGAGGGAAGATGTTCACTGGAAAGGCAGGAGGAATATCGTTCACCAAGCATTAACTTTTAACAACGATTTCTCTCTCACTTTTCTGCAGGCTTAAAAGAAATGATGCTTGTTTGAGGGCAGGGCAAAGAAAGGATCCTGCTCAATGAGGAGTCTATTAGGAGCAGAGAGACATTGACAAATGCTTTAAAGATTTCAGGAAGAAAGATGGTCACTTCTGTGCTCTAACTGACAAAGACTTTGTTGAGATGACCTTCTGATACAATAACTTTGCTTTTCTATCTACAACTGCACTTAAAGGCCAGTTTATTTTAGAAAAGCTGCCTTGTCTAGCTGTGACTTACAGTTAGGTGCTACTATGCCTCTTCAGAAGAGGAACTCTTTATTCAATGTAGATTTAACTCCGTTGAAGAGATCGCATATTATGCAACTTCATTCTCAGCACTGGAGCCTGAGAAGCCAGAGAAACTTAACCATACGCAGGGACTAAACTCAGAACAATTATTAAATATTTACATAAAAAGAATAATAAGAAAAAAAACCCATGACAATTCCAAACACAGAAACATTTGCACAAAGCTGTGCTAAAGCTTGATTTAGGGGCACAGAGTACGGGAAGTAAATCTTTGTCTTTCTCAGTAAGGTTTGGATACCATCCAAGCTCATTTTTTCACAACTCAGGGTAATCTGGCAAACAGCACGTGAGTGGAAGGCAGGACACTATAGGGTGTTAGACGTGAGTTTGTAAGCCTTCTCTTGGCAAAGCAGTAGCACTTTATGTTAATATACCAAGCTGGATGTCTTCACATCTAGGATTAGACAACTCTCAAACTTTTCTTAAACAGGACCTTAAGGTTCAGCAGGAAAAGCCGTAAGTAGAAGCACGATGCTTTAACAGAAAGTTCTCTGGGTTGCATTCAAGATACCAAATAATCAGATGATATGAAGTGTACTGGTTTTTGGACTGTGAGATTACAGAGTCACTTGATGCAATATTTCCTCAAGATAAGGACTGAATAAGATATAGGGTGTTCATGGAAAAGGGCCATATGCTGTAAAAGCCTTTCCTCTGTTTAGTCAGATGAGACCAGCCAATTTTCAGGTCAATTTGCAAAACCCTTCACAGGTCTTATGGATGAAACAAGGAGAGAAATAATGCCATGTAATATATTTTATTATTGCTATATATTCTGATCTACCATAAAAACCTCTAGTTTTTATAATTATGATGTGTATTTTTATAACAGCTTGTTAGCTTATTATAATTATACATATGATACATTGCTTACTTTTATTTCCTTTGAGGGATCCTGAGTAGTAAATACATGTTAAGAACTAATCTTATTGTTAAACCTTCTTGAACTATTTATTTTGCATGCCTAATTTTCTTGACTGCAAGCCTCAGCATATTCAGAGTCACTCTGTGCAAGGTTCCTCCTACGCCGTGTTAATCACGCTGTGCAAAACTGCAGGTCATCTTGTTTCTCCAACAAAGAAGTTCCTATTGATACACAGTACACTTGTACTTCTGTAAAGCAGTAGTCACCATTTCTGGTTTTGTTTATTCCTAATCTCTGTCTTTCCCTTTGACATTTTTAAGTATTCACACATCTTTGCATCCACCAAAGCTTTAAATCTGAGCAACTGGCACATTTGCAGACACATTGTTCAAAGGAAGCATGCTTATATTTATTTTCTCAAGTGCCTCCGGGTGATGAAGCTTAAGGCCAAATTCTCCTCCTATGAACAGAACTCAAGAAGAAGTATTTTGAAGGTCCTGAGGTAACAGGGCCACAGCTGCTATCATAATGCTAAGCTTGAGGCTGTGTAGTTACATAAATTACTGCTTCTTATCCCTTGTGCATTTCTCAAGCAACAACTGCATTTAAAAAAAAGAAAAAATCCATTTGTTCCATGTTTTCCAGATGTTTGTGTATTTGGATGCATCAGTCACTGCATACTAAGCTCGTCTGGAAGGCTGCTGCCCTAAAATCTATGTGGCCTGGTAGTCCTACCACACCTCACAGCTTTGGCACTCTGAGCGGGTGTATTTCTCCCCCTCACAAGCTGAGCATCTACTTTAATGCAGGGTGCAGCACTGAATCTGAGGAAGTGCTTACTCGTGTCAACGGCAGCAGAATTTCCCTTCACAAACCCACCATCTGAATACGATAACTGTGCGTGAAACGTATGTTTACCCTCAGGCTTGTGCAGAAGCTAAAAATATCTGCCAGGTGGATGCAGATGGCTCTACTTCTCTTCCTCCTGTGTGAACTCTGTGCACTACCGTGAGGCTCTTCTTGATCACCCTTCTCGCAGCTCTTAAGTCCTGCTGGCCTGCAGTTGTACCTCTTCAAGAAGACTGGTATATATAACTCCCATTACAGATTATCCACCACATCATTTCTAGAAAGCTTTCTTGAGGTAAACTCAGTCTAAGTAGGCTCAAGAACGCCAAGGCTGGTTTATAAAGAGTGTACCCATTTGTATCTTAACTTCTTTATTAATAAATTGACTATTAACCGCTTGCAAATTTGGAACTCCATTAAGCACACAACTGAAGACGATCACTATCATTCAGTGCTTAAATTAAGCTACCATGTGATATAAAGTCACTATCTCCCCTCATGCCGGGACCCTGAATACCTTCTCCATCAGTGGAGTTGAGTTGGCTGCCAAGAGCTGGCTTGCTGAGGGATGTTGTTGTGATGAAGGAGCTGGTGGGAGCCCTCAGCCTGTAGCTGTGCAGTGAGTCTAACAGCTTGTACTCAGTCTAGAACCCTCAACTGCAGGTTTAACCTCTTCGCTCGACCAGCCTACGATGGCTGAACACTCACATCTGAGTTGCAGCCTTACTTTTAGTGGAATGTGGTTGTTCTCTCCAGAAGGAGCATTTCCCAGATTTTTTTAGGGATATAATGTTTAGGTATTTGATGACTTTTTAATAAAGTATAGTTGACTGAACGTCATAGATGTCTAATGTGGCTACCGGTCCAGGAAGGAAGGCGACTGATTTGCTTACAGACATTCCTGGGGTTTTTATTCATCTGAGTCTCCAGCTCAGTGGAGTTGGGAAGGACAGTTTCCTATTCAAAGCTTTACTTGCCCCTTTGCCATCAGCCCTTCTGCTGCTCTTATATGCACAGGAGTATTTAACAAAGTCTACTGGCACTAGAAGATTCACCATACTGCAGTTGCTGTTGATTTCACAAATAATTCTGTTCTTGCAGATAATGAGTAACGGAATGGGCAACCCCCATATTCTCACAGAGACAGAAAACTCAGCATAAAAATGCAGTTAAGGAGCACAGAAAACAGCAGAGCTGCTATCAGCACAGAGATCCAAAAGGACTAATTTGCCAGAATGCCATTCCAAGCCCATGACCACAGCATTAATAACGCTGCAGGAGTATGGAGTGCACCTGAGCCCTATGCTCATTAACCTTTTGGGTTAATGTGCAGCTCACAAATATAAAGGGTCTGTGTGTGTGGTGTAGGAGAATGGAGGGGGAAGAGCAAGCATGAGGGAATAAAAGCAGTGGGACTAACTCGAGGAAAAGACAGAGTCTTTTTGATTCTTCTAATGAACTGAACATTGTTTTTCTCCCACTCAGAACTGTAAAAAAAGTGAATGAAGAAAAGCATTCCAAAAGAGAAGTGAATTTGCATAGCTATGGCTTCTAATCTAACATGTATATAGAATAGCTATTGATCAAATAATTCTCTGATAAGGAAACTGCTAAACAGTAGAAATAGTTCATCTCACATTTGTCCAAATTCCAGTCCCAATTTTCTTTATTTTCTTATCAGTGGCCAAGGTAAAGTGACCAGATGTCTCAATTAGATTGCGCAAGTAGCAGGTTTTAATAGACTGGCCTAATTTTCAGTGATTTTTTTATTAAGATGCTGAGACATCCTATTGCTACTCTGCCACTGGTCTCCCTTCAGTACAAAAATGGCTGATTCACAGATTCTGCTCCTCCTCCTCTGTATGTTATATCTACAGTAGATGATCAAATCCTCATTAACACAGAGGAGACTACAGCCTGGCACCTGCAAAATGTTTTCAAATGACTGCTTAATGCCTCTTGGCAATGCTGGTTTGTAACAGGAAGCCAAACAGTGGTAGAGCCAAGGATGCATGGCATGAGATCTCTATCACCAGGCAATTTAACTTGGACACAAATGACCTGGAACGCAGCTTCACTTTCCTCTACTGCCCTGTGCTTGCTCCCATTTCACCCTCTTCAGCATCACATTATTCCTATTCATCATGGTCTACCCTCACCATTCCCTCTCAGCCCCTCATTTTCACCCTCTAGATGGAGAGGCTGCACCCTTTGCAAAGCCAGTGTCATAGATTACATGAATAAGGAGACTGATTCTGCTGTTGTTACATTTAGAGAACATAAACTGGTCCTGAAATTCATGTGATTCAGGTAGGCATGGTAGTAACCAAAATTTTACCTCTTTGTTAAAGCTGAACCAAGCACAGCAATTAGGGATATCAGGCTTCTGATAATCTTTGCAGAGAGATGTCAATTGTTTATAGCCATTTTTATTAAGCTAAGACATACAGTGGTGTTAGCTGTTTAAATTCTATTTAATATATCATACTATTCATAATATTTAGCACATACACAGTATTTTTGTAGTCTCAGCAGTCTCTAGTGCCTTTGCTCTCTATTCTAATCAGTGAGTGAAAGATACTATTTGATCATTTTCCATTCAAAAGATGGCAAGCAAAGAAAGCAAGTGCTGCACTGTGCTATCAGTTCGGCTTTTATTCCATGCAAGTTAATCTTGTGAAGCATCTTCGAGGTTTTGATCACTCTAAAATACAGCACATTTGCTTGAAATAGAACTTTTGTCTATTTATCTGTAAGTTCTAAATGAGATGGTAATACAAGCTTCTCCAGCCCTTTAATAATGAATGCTGTTATGCCATTTTATCTGCACAGGAACATAGTAAATGAAATCAAAGCAGCATAGACGTAATTCTTACTTTTTCAAAACTGCTAAGACAGCTCTGGGTACGTTCCAATCTTTCTTCCTATACATACGTATTTTGTCATTTAATTAGTGCCAATGAAAGCCCCGTGGGTCCTTCCAGTTCCATATAAACCTAATTTGTGTTAGACTAAGCACATTGTATTTACTTTAACTTAGACATGCCAAGTCTAAGCACCCCAGTTTTAAGTACCTTGAGTGTTTAGAGTTCTGCTTTGCATCAAGATTTGTCAAAAGGACATTTGTACTTGGTACATTTCTCCTAACTTAGATACATCCTTGTTGTAGTTTAGCATGTGGAAATACGAATGACCCTTTGGAAACTGAAGTTTTACTGCAGTTCATTGCTGACATTCCATTGCTAGATGGACATCTAAACACAAAGTGGTTATTTTTTTTTTATTCTAAGTGATTAAAAATAAAACCACTAGTCTGTTCAGAGCAAGGTATTTACAAGTCAACATTTTCCTCTGCCTGTTATAAGAATGATGATGTATAGCATAACATAACATGTCTGCAAACTAAAAACCACTGCCTGAACAGCTTAGTATCATTAGCAGCACCAGTACTATATTTCATACCCCTGTCTGCTTTCTTCTTTCTGAAGGACTGAACTTTTTCATCTAAAGGTATGTAAATAGTAATAAAGATCAGACTGGATTTCTACTCTCTGGACTTCACCCTGATCTGTGCTGCTCCCTGCTCTGGACTGGCTCTTCCCACTTTCTCCTGAATCTTGTTCACAACAACAAGAAAACTGCTTCCAACAAGCAGGCACTGGAGTCCTAGACACCCAGAGCAGGCAGGATGGGAGGAGGCAGCACTTCAGGCTTAGTACTGTACAGCACTCAAATAAACAAAACCCCAATACTGTAGGAATGAGAGATAATTTCCCTCTTGTTCCTGACGTGAAAGGTTTGTTTATAGAAAGCTGCTAGATTTGGTATTAGAAGCTTTGTCCTCTGATTAGTTGGTGTAAAGGATATTTATGTGTTTATAATTCTTCTGGAAAATGTTGCTGAAAAATATTCAGTGAAATATCAGTCCTTGGCAGATATTTGTTTAGATAGATCTGGTTTTGATTGCCTTTTTTATTTTAAACAAATCAGTATTTTTTCCCACTATCTTGTATAGGGGAAAAACATGCTTATGCAATGTCAACCAATTCCTTGAAAATGTATAGAATAGTTAATAACCATATATTTATTTTTAAAAAAAAATTAATTACCACTTTACTAAGCCTATTCTTGTGACTTTGATAAGACCTGGTTCATACTTTTTTAAAGTTTAATGTTGATTGGGTTATGAATTAAAATCTATATGTGAATGTCTGTTATGACTAACTTGTAATAAATTCAGTAATACTGAATAATAGATTGTAAGGTATTTCTACATTTACGAGAGAGCTAAGTGATTTTCCTCTGCTTCAGAAAGACAGTAAATACAATAGTCTTAAATAAACCATCTGGGGACTGTACGTATTTGTGATCATTCTGTGAGTGAATCAAAATCTTGGTGCAGCCTTTTGCCTCCCTCTGTTTTATTCAAAAATAATCTGCCCACAATAAATTATAATTATTACTACTTTGCTCTTACGTAAATCTTTTTCTCCAAGGTGCTCTTGATACCTTACTATCTTATGTGAATGAATCCTTTTGTGATACTTGTGAGGTAAAGAACTCCTCAAACCCTTGCACATCTCTATCTGAAAAAATATAGGAGATACTGCAATGACAGAAACTTTCCCCAGTGTTCCTGATATTATAATAGAATATTTCTGAGAAAATGGCCATGCTTAAATTTAAAACCTGAAAAACATATTAACTCACTGCAAGCAAATACCAGTGAACTAAGAATTTGATTATCATGTTCTACTGATCAATTCAATAAAACATAAAATGAGAAATAACAAAAAAAATATTTCTATATAATAAACAGACTCTCTACAAATGCTTGCAAGTAGGTATTCTCCATGCCCGTGTCCTCTGGTTCACACTGGGCAAAAAAATTCTTCCTGCATAATTTTATCAATTCACCAACAACTGGCTTAAAATATCAGACTGATCAGCAGATACTGGATGAAAACCCCACATGTGTTGCTAGTTTCAGTCCCTGTTTAGGCAAGTACTTAGGGACATATAAATCCCACCTCATTCCAGAGCTAAGTGATTAAATGCTTTGCTGAATGGAGACAAACTGCTTAAAAACAAGACACTGGGCAGTATTTCAGCTCCTGACATCAGTCAGATCCATGTCCTCCAAAGATCCAAATAGACACATCTACTAACTTCAATGCATTTCAAATCAGTCTCATAATATCTAGTGCTTTCCAGATCCTCTAAGCTATTTTAGTCAACTGAGAAAAAGACTTCATATAATTTCAAATTACTGCTACCTTATTGACAAATTAGTGGCTTTTCTTCTGGACTGCAACATTATTTAGTTGTTAATCTTTTTGTTCTTCTGGATTCTATAGCAACCAGATGCTTTATGCTACAGCCAGTCTTACCTTAATTATCACTACTTGCTATGACAAAGCGAGTGAGGTATATTAAGATATTCTCTTAGGATTAAAAAAAAAAGAAAATATTCCATTCTTTTCCCCTCATACAGCTATTTCTTAGGAAAATGAGCTGATCAAATACATCCATTCCATAAATTTCTCTGACATGTCGCACTGTTATAACATCCACAGTTAGGTAAAAATTCTACCTATGACATACCTTAAGCTATCAATGATAAAAATCTTATGAAGAGAAAGTTAAAGCTATTTTGGTTACCTTGTGCTGGAGGAATGTTTAAACTGTCAACTCACACAGATAAAAGAGGGAAATGCAAGAATTCACTCACATATCAATGAACAACAAACTTGCTAGCAGATTATGCTTTTATTTGTATCACAGAAACTTCAATCTCATTCTTTAAAAAAAGGAAGGGGGAGGAGGGAATATCAGTATGGGTATAACCTTGGTTTTCCTTGAAATTTAATTCTGCTAAAGACAAATCCTCAGATTACCTGTGAAGCTTTCACCATGTTACCAATCACGTCTGTTCAATATAACACTCTTTTTTTTGCTTTTATAAAACAGATTATTCAGATACTCTCTCTAAACCTTTAAATCAGTTTAGCTATGTATTAAAACATCTTGCAAATTCCTCAAAATGATGTTTTCCTGACATATTTCTTCAGCAGTACAAAATCCAAATGTGACAAGGAATAAAGCTCTTTGATATAAAGAGCTGGTCCTATAGACAGATTCCCACTGGGCAGATGGTTATTTTTAATAGTCTGACCTAATTTCTGACTAGTGATCCAGGGACAGCATAAAGTGCTCTGGTGAAAATGGTCTATCGTGTTGAAGTAACAGAAGGGAACACTGGATATTCATAACAGCAACATTTGTTGGTCAGAGTTCAGTTTTAACAAAGCCCATTGCCATCCACTGTCACAACAGTTAAGGGTCCTGTGGATGGGAAGATTTATTGTGACTGACCTATCATTTAATATCAAGCCCAATTAGCAGTCTTTAGGAGCTGAGGAAAGCCTTCAAAAGTGGGTGTGGGTTTTTTTTGTATGACTACTAAGCTGTTTCTTATTCCTTCACAGCATGTTCTTGCTTGTATTTTCTCTCTTCAAATTGAGTTCTCTTTTTCCTTCCCATCTTTCTCCCATACTCATTTCCTCAGTTCCTCTTCCATTTCTCATTTGATCTTCCAGAATGACTAAGATCAGAGGCTGATAAACAGTCTTAGTGAAAGGAAGAAGTACAGGCTGTAGATTTCAAAGACATGAAATCAGCTTTAGCATCCATTACATCCACTGAAGTCCACTAGTTTGAAACAAAGTTGAGAGAAGAATCTAGAATATAAGAAGCAGATGCTCAGAGGCTGTTATTTCAGCATCAAACAGCAACCAAGCTGGACAAGAAATTTTGTATAATGCTACCTACCTTTAGTCAATTTCCTATTCTTTTATTAATCAGCTCTGCACAGTGGCAAACAAGAAATGCATTTGAAACTAAAACTAGAAGACTTATCATCCAGAAATTCATTAGAAAAGTTTTCAAGGACAAAAGCAACTATCTACAGTCAATTGCATATTAGTGAGAGCAGAAGTTTGTAGACCTTGTGCTCAAAGACAAACTGCATCCACCTGTTGGATGGAGAATAAGTCCAGTCCTGTTCTACCACGCCATGTACTCTGTCAGATTTCCCCCACATGAACCTATTAGTACAAACATTTCTGGTAAAGCAAAATGCAATGCAAAACGGCCAGTTCACGTCAGTCATAGTACACAGTATGTCACTTGTTTTGAAAGTTAAAGTTTACTTGTTTTCAACCTTATGTAACAATATTTTTTAAACTGTTCAGAAAAAATAATATTCTAATCACACAAACACAGCTCAGTTTCTGTGACTGATCCTACCATTATTCAACCTCAATGAAGCAATCATCCATTGAAATGCTCAGTATGACTCATGTGTACTCCTTCCAGTTTCAGTACTCCACTGCTTTATGATGATACGAGGAAAAGCTTTGCTATATACAGTCAATGATGGTCAATGAATTTTCCTCTCTTTATTGAAAATCTCAACTTAAAATGTTGATATGTGTTCACACATAAGTCATAACAATAAAAGAAAATGTTTTGTCTCCTTCCACGTGTAAGTTGTGCATCTTCTCTGTGACTCTTTTCTGAATCACACGGAAAGGCAAGTGTCCTCATCGTAACATGTTCAAGACCTTGCAGATTTTTGCAAGAATAACTAACAGGTGAAACTGTTTCCACACAAAGCTATTGCATAGAGATTGTCCTATGAGAATTTAAGGGGTTTTATGTTAACAAGCATATTATGATTGAAGTTGGTAGTTATGATGTCAACAGACAGATAGCTATTAACTGGTTTTTTAGTATAAAAGTTGTGTGAAGATATATTCCAAGAGTCTAGAAATCTTCCAGTAGAGAATATAGGAGGAATATTTTAGGCTGGGAACTGGAAGAAGGGAGTCTCCCTAATTGACATCACAGCTACCCCTGGGCAAATACTTTCATATATATGTATGTCTATTTCTGCTCTCATCACCACTTGTTTATTCTACCCTGTTTATACAGTTCTAAGGCCAGAATTGTTCCTCAAAATACGTTAAGCAGTAGGCTTGAAAATTGAAGTGTAAGTGTCAAAGGGCTAATGCAATATATATAATAATATAAACAAACCTGTATTTCATTGCATTTTTCTGTCTTTTTAATACTAAGATGACTCTTGAGGATTTCCAAGGCAAGAAATCCTATCAGCCTTATAATGGAAGCCCAATTAACAAATCTACAACCTCTATGTCTTCATGAAGAGGAAGAAATAGTCACTGTGACTTTTTCTGTGTAGGAAAGCATATGATCGACAGCTACATTTCATATAGCCAGGTCTAACTTTCCCTAGATGTACTCTCAGGCAAGAGTCCTTTATAAAATTGCACATGCATCAATTATTTGTGCAGTGTAATGCAAATATTTAATCTTGCTTAGGAGCAAATACAGTGGGGTTTTTTGAAGTATTTAAGCACCATATGTCTAAATATACTTATATGCTTACAGTTAAGCATATGCTCAAGGACCCTGAGAAAGAAGTATCAGTCATTCTACAAAGGCAGAAATAAAACCGAGTAACAAATGTGTAAGAAAAAAAGTGCTCAACCAGGACATGGAATACTAAATATCATTATATGTATTATTTTCCTTTACCCAGTCTTTTTAAACATTTCCTGTGAAAATTTAGTTTGAATTAATACAACTAAAGTATGGGTTTCACAGACACTTAAATTTTTCTGTTACCACATCTAATAAATGAAAGTTGCTTGCATAAATTATTTTCTATTAATACGATAACGCATTCATTAACCATTGGAGGTCTTTCCAATATCTAAGAATAATTTGGTTTTACCAGCTTGAGACTTTTTCTTCTCCTTTGTGATTCTTCTTTATACATATTATTGCTGTTTGATTTACATAGCATTGCTCCCTGTGTGCTCGTGGTGCTTCACGAAATTCAACAGAGTGAGACTAAGAGGCAAAACCCTTCTATTATTTGGAAAAGAAAAAACCTTTAATGCAGGCTCTAGAAAGGGAAATGAATAGCAGCAGGATTCCCTTAGGTGTAGATTTTCAGGCAAAGGTCACAAATGATTTTATCTGCAGAACCACTGATCATCACATCTCACTGAGGACAATGCAAACTGCAAGTGTTCAGCACAGTACAAAACTGAATAATATATATCCCAATAATCAGAAACGAGGAGGTGAAAAGCTTATTAAAAGATCCCCATGTTGAATATCAGTCACATATAATCTAGTAAATAAAAAGGAGTAAAAACATCCAAAAATAAACCCTATAAACTATTTCTATTTCTATCATTTAGATGGTCAGAGGAATGTAGCACCTCCCATATGAGGACAGGCTGAGACAGATGAGCTTGTTTAGCCTACGGAAGAGAAGGTTTCAGGAAGACCTGTAAACTGGATCCATGGATAAAAAGCTTTTGGAGGGTAGTCCTGGATTTTCCTTTTTATGTTAAATGTGCTTGTAAACTTACACAGCAGTCCTAATCATCAGGGCTCTCATATGCCAGGAGGGAAGAGGGATAGTGAGCAAAGAGTGATTGACAGAGCTGTTGGGTTGCCTCTAGGAAAGATATGGAAAGAGATCAGCCCTTACTGAGTGGGAGGAGAGGCAAAATCGTCAGGAGGTACAAGAAATGTTTATTTTTTTTATCCCAGATAAATTCGTGCCCCAAAGACTTCCTTCGGGTTATCTGACAATCCTAAGGTGGTAGTTGTGTGTATGGCTCTCAGATCAGCTAATCTCAGCTCAGCTCAACCTGGATGTTATTCTCTTTAATTGCTAAGTTATGTATAATTTCTCATGCCCTTTAGATATAAGCCTTATTGAGAAGCATTGTATTACAATCACCCTATTTTTTAAAATAATATGAAAATCTTTCAGTAATAACCAAATTATTCCAACTTATTTCCTATAAATTGTATTCTTCTATAAGTGAAGTTATGCCCAGTTCCTGCTGCTACACACAAAATAAGGCAAGGATACGAAGAAAGTCTGTGCTGGATGTAAAACTACAGACAATGAGTCATGTCTAGTTGCATTGAGTACAGGGAACTTAGAAAATTCCTCTTGCTAACAGCATCCAACCTGAGTTTAAGCCTTTCCCCCCTCCCACCTCCCCCCACACTTTTCAATTGCATCTAATAGCATATTTTTTGACCATAACTATTATTGCTGCAGGTTATTCAATTTCTTCTATGCAATATAATTATCACTGGAGGAAATAAGAGGGGAAAGGTACCATTCTATCTAATTTTCTATAACTTCCTCATCCAGAACATATACCTTCCCAGCCCCTAAGCACAATGCTGCACATTTTATTTTGTGCCACTGCAGTGGTCATAGGACACAATAAAGCTTATTTTTTTCATACCTCTTTCTTCTGTAAGCATGGTATATAAATCACAGCAGAGTTACTAACAGCATGTGACTTCCAATCTTGCATGATAGACAATCGGTGATCCTTTCAGCCTTTTACTAATAAGCTCATTAGGATAGAAGGGCTGAAAATACTTTCTAGGATATAGCAATGAACCTCAGCAAATTCAGTGCATGCCTGACCCCTCAAACTTTAGATAATCAATCTTTCTTCAATCAAAACTTTGTCAGGTTCTGCTGAAGGTCTTCTGAAGGTTACCATGCTCTTTTCTTTTCTTTTCTCAATGACAAAGAAGTTCCAGTTTTTCGTAACAAACCTACAGTCTTAGTAAGCTGATGTAGAGGAATAATAACATCAAGCAGTCAATAAGCAGCACTAACAAATCAATGCAGATAGTGAAAGCAAAGAATTAGACATCTGCCTGTCTCTGGCAACACTTACAGATCTGAGGATTAGTCCGAGACAACTTGACTGGTGACCAGGATGTATATGTCATTCCTTTATCTCTTTAATTTTTTCTTTTTTTTTCCTTTTCTAATTCCTTCTTCAATTTACCTCCCAGATTCTTCCTACTTCAGAGGAAGAGTCTATTAAAAATCAGTAGCACTAAATGTTTTTATTTCAACTATGTCATCAAAAAGCCATTCACCTCATTCGTTTTGGTAAAAGGATGAGATAAAGGTGACCGACTGTGCCATCAAATTTGAAACAGGTAGAGGCTGAGTGCAGAAGTACAGGGGAGCAATGCAGGATGCTTTTGCTGTTTTGATCACCTAAACCCTAACAGCAAGATTCTCCATATAATCTGATCTCAGTACTTTCCTATTTCCACTAAATACTTTGGTCACTTGACATAGGGCCTCTGTGTCTTGTAGGCTCTATTTCTGCCTGATGGGCCTCTAATTTCTATTAGCCCAACAGCCCAGTTTCAGTGCAGTCACCACGTATGCTAGACACATTATTCTATAGTCAGATGGCTCGGGAGCAAGAGGGTGGATCTAATTGCTCCTAGAACACGGTTAACTACTGCCTGTGCAAGAATGAGTGTTGTGCTCTTTCTTTGCACTTTCATAGCTCCTTTTCTCAAGGGGAAGCCATTCAAAAATACTCACCCTTTCCCATCATGTAATCTCTCAGCTGTGATACTCAAGGCAACATAATTTCTTGTTGCTAAAGGGTAAGATTCAGAGGATCTACTCTGGGATCTAAAATATAAATATCGGGGAGCAGAATAAGTCTTGTAAGATGTCTGAGCTCTGTACAGACTGGGTAACTTACTCTTAGGACAATTCTCCAGAGATACACTGAGCTCTGGAAAGCCTGGAGACCCCTACTAAGTATCGCCAGCTCAAATGTTGTGCTTCAGGAAAGAAAGTATGCTCGGAACCTTAGCCCTTAGCATTTGAGTTATGGCTAGCTCTGCCCTACCCACTATTCAGACTGAAAATTTATTTTTTCTTTCAGGCCAACATAACCTCACTCATCTCCGTATCACACAGGATTCCACTCAGCATCTCTGAACTGCTACATTAGTGTGTGCTTTACTTTTGCACTGTGTGACACCTAAGTTGGAGCAGACTACCTAAGCTATCTTGGTATCACACTAAGTAATCACTGGATCAATTCATTATACGTTAAGGATAAAAATTCATTTTAAGTTAAGGATAAAAAGATAAAAGCTTCTCATCAGTATCTGCAGTCAGTAAAAATTAAAGTGTTTGGGGAAATTACTCAGATGAAGAGGCACTGTCTTTGTTTGATTGTTACACCGAACATGCAAATTATTTATTGGAGCTATGTAATCTTATCACATACGTGTTTTAAACATTTTACAAAATTATACCTGGTAATTGAAGAAGAAGTGCAGCTGCTAGAAAAGAAGAAAATGTAACCTGTTCCCAGTCCACTCATGCTCTTACCTTAAAGACATTATTGTTCTTGCTGGGTCCATAAATTGTTTATTATTGTGCCTCATTTTCATTCTTCTTTGAAGCCTGCAACTGAGACACATTTAATTTTTGTTAATTACTAATAACAAATATTCCCTTGACATGAAGTTGTTATACTGCATCCTGTTTTGCCAAAATGTAAATTGAACCTAATTCTAAAATCTCTAATTAATTCTGTAGTTTTAGAATGCAGTTGTGCATTTCCTTTTAACTTGCAAACTTATCATTAGTATATACTACTAATTATGATTACCTAAAATCCAGATACTGTAAATGGGTGAACAAAGTGCAAATAAGTTATTGATAAAATCTCTTACGGTTCATACACAACCGATCTCATGCCAATTAATTAGAGCTCATAAATTGTAGTCAGAAGAAATAACTTGACTTGAATGATAAAATAAGAACAAAGACAAGAAGCACAAACAAACATATAGAGCAGGATCTGTTACTGACCTGTGTCTCACTGAAACACAGAGTAAGGCACAGTTAAAACAATCAGTTCATTTCCGAACACTGAAGCATCAAACAGAATATATAATAGCACTATAGCTAAGAAACCTCTAATGTGACTGATGAGTAGTGAGCTTCTTTGCAATTTGAACAATACAAGGGGACAATACAGCACAGAACAGCACTCCAGGAGGTTTCTGGAGTGCACTGAGAACAACTTCATAACACAGGTGATCAACAAACCAGCAAGGGGAGATGCTCTGCTGGACCAGATTCTCACAAACAAGATAGAACACATCAGAGATGCAGAGAGGCATTTTTGCTGCAGACACCATGAGATGATCCTGTTCAGGATCCTGAGAGGAGGGAGAAAGGCAAAAAGCAGAATACAGTCATGAACTTCAGGAGAGAACACTCTTTCCTTCAGGAATCCACCTAGAAGTCCATAGGGTATAGCTCTGGAGGAAGAAGTGTCCTAGAGACTTCGCTGATTTTCAAGGATCACGCCTCTGTCTTCATGAGCAGGAAATCAAGGAAAGGCAGTAAGAAGCCTACAGGGATGAACAAAGAGCTCCTGAGTAAATTCAGAGAACAAATGGATATATACAAGACATGGAAGCAGGAAAAATGACCTGGGAGGAATATAGAGAAACAACTGGAGCAAGCAGGGATAGTGTCAGGAAAGACACTGATTTCTAGCTGAGCCTTAGCCCTTCTGATTTTTTCCCTACACAATCTCACTTCCCTCCTGTAGTCCTCCCAAGAGGCCTATCCCCTCTTCCAGAGCCCATAAACATTTCTCTTCCTCTTGATATCCCTCAAGATCTCTCTATTCAACCAAGCTGGCTTTCTCCCCTGCCGGCTTTTTTTCCGGAACACGGGATGGCTTTCTCCTGAGCTGCTAGGATTTCCTTTTTGAAGAGCTCCCAGCCCTCCTGGGCTCCCTTGCCCTTGAGTACTGTCTCCCATGAGACTTTGCCAACCAGCCTTCTGAAGAGTTCAAAGTCTGCCCTCTGGAAATTTAATGCTACCGTCCTACTAACAACCCTCTTCACTTCTCCTAGAACAGAAAACTCTGTCATCTCATGGTCACTTAGTCCTAGGCATCCACCTACTGCCACATCCCCCACAAGGCCTTCTCTGTTCTCAAACAGCAGGTCCAGGAGGGCACCCTCCCTTGTTGGTTCATTCACCAACTGTGCAAGGAAGTTGTCTCCCACGCACTCCAGGAACCTCCTAGACTGCTTCCTTTCTGCTGTATTGTACTCCCAGCAGATATCAGGCAGATTGAAGTCTCCCACAAGAACGAGAGGCATTGATCTAGAGATTGACTGCAGCTGTTTATAGAAGAGCTCCTCAGCTGCTTCTCCTTGGCTGGGTGGTCTGTAACAGACTCCCATCACAAAATCTATCTTCTGGTGGGCTCCTCTGATTTTAACCCACAGGCAGTCAACCTCCTGATCGCCACAATCCATCTCAATGGAGTCCAAGTCCTCCCTTACAAAGAGGGCTACCCCGCCTCCTCTCCTGCCCTTCCTATCCTGCCTGAAGAGTTTGTACCCACCATAGCTGCACTCCAGTTATATGAGTCGTCCCACCACGTTTCTGTGATGGCAACGACATCATAGGCCCCTTGCCCTACGACAGCTTCCAGCTCTTCCTTCTTATTCCCCATGCTGTGTGCATTGGTGTAAATGCCCTTCAGCTGAGCTGCTGAGCCTTCAGCCCTCTTAGAGGGAACAGAGTTCATTCCCCATTGCCTGGTCACTGGAGTAGCTCGCTCCAGAGTGCCCGTACCTCCCTTAGCACCCTGAGGCGTGTTCTCCCCCACTTTCTGTGTGGTGAGGTACTGGTGGTCCTCACCAGCACACCCTCTCCCAATCACCAGTGCCCCATGTCCAGGCTCGTTCCTGTCTAGCCTGGGCTCAACGCCCTCCCCCTTCACATCTAGTTTAAAGCTTGATTTATGAGCTTAGCTAGGTTTCTAGCAAGGGCTTTAGTCCCCCAAGGAGACACACGTGTCCCGCCCTTAGCAAGAAAGCCTGGGGGTGCATGAGCCACCCCATGATCAAAGAAGCCAAAGCCCCTCTCCTCGCACCAGGCTCGGAGCCAGGCATTAATTGAATTCTTCTTCCTGGCACCCCGCTCCTCTCTATTTAGTCTTGGGATGGAGCAGAACACTACTTGTGCCCCAGAGCCATCCATCACTTTCCCAATGGCCCTGAAGTCATTCTTGATGGTTTTGGCCTTTTTGTTTGCTAGACCAGCGTTACCAGTTTGGACTATCAGAGGACAGTAGTCTGTCTCGTGGACCAGGGAAGGAAGTTTTCTAGCTCCCTCCTTCCCTGATGCCCCCGGTAAGCAGCAGACCTCTCTGTGGAGCGGGTCTGGTCTGCAAATGGGTCCCTCCGTTCCTTTCAGGAGGGAGTCCCCTACAACAATCACCCTCCTCTTCTTCTTAATGGAGGATGTTTTTATCTTCTTCTGAGGATGGTGCAGCCTAGGGAAGGATTCTAGGCTGTGGGAACCATCATCCTCATCCTCAGGGTTGGATTCCACCTGCAGCACCTGGTACTTGTTCTCCAGGGGGATCTGGGGCTTTGCTGTCTGGCTGAGGGGAGCAGGTTTCCTTCCTCTGGCAGAACTTGCTGCCACTCCCCATCTCTTGTTCCCCCAACCGTGCAGTCTGCAGGTGGATGATGTTCAGACACACCAGCCCCAGCAGCTGCTGAGTTAGTGAGAGGGCCCTGCTCCACTGGTCTATCTCCCTCTCACACTCCCTGATGGTCCTCAGCCTCTTCACCTCCTCCCTTAGCTCCTCCACCGTGTGAGAGTTCCCCCCCTCGAGCGCAGCTTTCACCAGTGGGGCCAGTCCCAGAGGCAGGAGCCGGTGTGGGAGGGGGCCCTGCCTGCAGCCCAGGGGCTGGGGAGCTGCTGCACCCCCTGTGGCTCTGGCTGGGTGGCAGCAACCACCCTGCCTGCTGCAGCACGGGGGGCAGCTTTAACCTTCTGCCGGGCGGCCACCATGGTCCTCGGTGTCTTCTGCCTAGTCCCTAGGTCCCCTCAGCGCCCTGACTGCTCGAACTGCCGCTCGAACTGCCCCGCTGCTCTTCTCGGCGCTCCCAGGGGTCTGTTTAAATCCCCCGCGGAGGCCGCCGGGGCCGCCCCCTCCCGTCAGGCCCCGCGGGACCGGCGGGTGGGGCCGGCAGGGCCCCCCGGGTGTGTCTGGGATTCTCCCGGCTCCGGGGAGCTCCCAGCGCCTCAGAGAGCCCTGAGCTCGGCCCACAGCTCCCCGTCCTGCTGCCGGGGCTGCCGGAGAAGCCATGAAATACAATCTTGTTATAATTAGAGTAGCGCTTAAGATAAATCAGAGTCAACTCTGGCATTTCCTAATATTCACGTCCTAATTACTGGAAACCTAATTTCATTATTTTCAAATACGTAGGCCTGGATATTTTTCACATTTCACATAGATTAATTTAGCATTGTATTCTTTGGATTAATATACATTTGAGCATGTTATTCTTTATGGATGTTTTATAATAACGTAATGTGGGGTACTTCAGAAAAAATATGAGGGAAATGTGTCAGTAAAATTGGATTAATTTTGACATCTATAAATACGTTTTTTCAAAAATCAGCTATAAGTTCACAAAAAAAGAAAATTCAACTATAGATTAGAAACACTTTTGAGAAAAAGAAGTGGGAGTGTGGCCATTACTAAGAGTTGCTGACAGTGCAGTGAGCACCTCATGGAAATGATAAAGGCATATGAAATTCCATTGTATAAGAAAAAGTACAGAGTTCCCTCCAACACTAACACTTCATGCCATAGAAACTAATACATGACTGATTCCACAACATGGAAATATAATATATTTGGATTTTGCCTCAAGAGGTGTTTTATGGGAATTTTTTTTATTCAGGCAACAATTACAGTGCCCGAGAGAAGTGTCTCTGCTAAGAGCTGATTGGTGCAGTAACTCTTGGCTCCAAGAGATCATTCATCTATAAATATTTTTAAAATAAAAATAACCTGAGTCAGAGGGGAAACATCTATTAAGATACAAAGTAGGGGGCTTCATTCTGCATGAAGTATTTCATAGAGAGTAATATTTCAAAAGAGGAATAGAAAATCAGGCACTGTTAAATTTGAGTAGAAGTTACCTTTCGTCATTATTTTGTTTGTAAATACTCTATTGAATCACAGTGAAGAAATGAAAGAAAAGCATAAAATCAGTACAGCAATAATGCCGACCTAATTTCTGGCTGGTCTGCATCTAATGGGCTCACCTGAAGTATCACATCAGGGAAATAGGGTCCTTTCTTTACAATCTCCAGTCCATGGCCATAGGATTTGCATTTCTAAAATAATCACATTGAAATAAAAGACTTCAAGAAATGCTTTAAATTAAGCACAAAAAAAAGGAAATCTAGAGTTAATGCTGTATCACTGATACTGTTCTTAATGGGTTCCCCTGTGCCCAGGTGTTAGTGCACCCCTAGTAGTTTTTGTAACATTGCTGTTTTTCTGAGTTCAGGAAAAGTGAAAACACAAGGGAGTGAGTTAAGAACACAGGGACAGCCCTGCTCTGAATTTCTGTGCTTAACCTGCCTTAAATGACAGTTGTAACAATATACAAGCAGTTTAATACTCTCAGTGTGGGATTTGGGCAGCAGGTTTAGTTTACTGTTGACAAATACAGTACTTGAGCCTGAACCGTCTATCCTGGGATAAAACATGGTATAAAAGGTTGTTGACTAGAAATTCTGAATAATTCATTGTCTATGCTCTCTTTTCAGCAAGCTAGTAAGTCCCATTTTAGATCAAACTTCCCAGTATGGCAGGATGTTGTCATCTAGGATAATTGGAAACATTTTTTCTACTCTGTTAGTTTGAATTGAGTTCTAAAGAGGAGTTCAAAGGGGCAGAGCTGACAGGGATGTTCTCTCATAATAATCCTGGCAGCGTGAAATTCACATGCATGGCCAAAGGAGAAGAGAAATAAGCCTCACTTTATAGATTAAGTTTAGAAATGCTTTGTGTTTTTTCTGTGATATCTTTGTTCACTGCAAGCATCACTGGGAAGAAATTGCGTTGTGTGAATGAGACAGAGCTCAGATGCTCTAGAGGGTCTCTGTCCTAGGCTGGTTGCACTCTCTTTGCACCCAACTTGTACATTTCAGTGTGAGTGTGTTACAGACATACCCCAAAGTGTGGGAACCTGGTAATATTATACAAGTAAAGGGAGTTTGTTAGTGCTGCTAATATCCAGATAAGACATTTTCAACAGATAAAAAAAGGCGTGTTTCTGATTAAAATATATTGACAGCTCTCCTTTGCCTTGCAGAACAACCTTACCATTCAACACAGATAATAACAAAATAATTCTGCAGTCTTAAGATGCATAAGTATTCACTCAATGCCAAGCTGTCTTTCTCTTTTCCATTCCTCTTCCTGTATATCAGCTCGAAGTGAAAATGTGATTATTTTTAATCTCTTTAACTGACAAAGCATGCTAATGTAACATCTGACATAACAGTAGTATAAAAATGTTGTCTTTCCACTTCATGATCCCTAACTTCCTGAAATTTTCACAGGAAGTTATTATGATAAAAGATACTTATTTTCTGAGCATGCTGTTTGCAGTGTGGGCTTTTAAATTTAACAAAATCAAGTAGCTAACTCTTTGAAGTAGCTGTTTTACAATAGCTGCTGCTCTCTGCTGTCCCTCTTGTTTTAGCTGGAAAGAACTTCTAAATTTACATATGGTTTTCTCCCAAAACTTTTCAATTTCATTAATTTTGAAGAAAGAGTAACTGTTGTTTTATATGCTGATGTCTCAGGATTTCAGCATGTTTATTAGCTATAGCTGAATTCTTAACAATATTTAGGGACGCTTTTCTTTTCAATTCTCTTCTATAGTTTGTTAGCGGGGATGAGAGAGGTTGATAATGTAATATACAAGTTTTGAGTGTTCAGATATTAATTTTAATATTAGGCTTGGCCAAAAGAAACTATGAGACTTTAATATCTGTCTAGGGATGGTAAATGGCACAAAATGCAGTTTCCTAAGATGCTGCATGATTCATCGTACTTGCTCAGTAAATTTGTTCATCTGTTTAAGTGAAACTTAGCTAAATGTCAGAATGCTGTCACCTAAAATTATGGCTGGGTTTGTGGTGTTTTTCATGTGTTGCATTCAAAATTATATTGTCAAGGAGATCCAAGAGCCTGACATTGCCAAGGACACTCACTAAAAATGACACTGCATACAAATCTTGAAGGATATTTAGAAGGCTAGTCTGCTGAAAAGTAGAAAAGCTTTAATTTACTTTCTAAAAATATAAGTAGTTAATTCTTTTTAAGATTCAACCCAACATTTCAATTACTCCAAAAGCTTAAGAACTTTAACTGAGTAGCGTACCAGTAATTCACTGGAAAGGGAGAATTTAATGATTAAATTCCTTCTATAAGCCATTTTAAACGTTCTGGGCATAAAATGAGGACTAAAATAATGTAAATTTTAGTCCTTGCAAAAAAGCAACACATTTTCTTCCCTAGAATAATAAGTATAAACTGAAGTTATTAGCACTTTCTTCTGTTAAAAAAATAAAACAACAAAAAACAACGAAAACAAGTATGACAGGTATAAATTCAGAAAGAGGTTGCATACTCCACCACAGTTCAGTAGCTGCCTGCTAGCTTTAAGAACAAATCCACTTGACCATGAGTGAGCTACTTGTCAGGCTGTGAAGAAAGAATAGGGCCAATAGGTTTCCCAGCCCTTAACTCATGTTGTACGGATGATAAGTGTGTGAGATTTCTGTGTGAGCATTGGGAGCAGCAGAATGCAATTAGCAGACATCCATAAAATACTCCAATGAAAGCCCAGTCCGCCCTTTCGCACTGGTTGGAAACTATTACACTGAAGCTCATCTGCCACCAGAGTGCTGATCAAGTGCACTGCTGAGGTTTGGAAAATGTGTTTCCGTTATCTCCACATAAGTGGTGAGACCAAACAAATGGAAGGAAGGCATCTGTGAAATATTAAGCATCTGCTGTCTTCCCGAACAACAACTGGTTGTTTAAAAATTTTGATAGACTTACTTTGTGCCCACATAATGATATATGAAAGGTTAACCATGTATGAAAATATTTACCAGAGCACTGTGAATCTCTGGAAAAAAAATGGAACTATATCTATAAGCCACAGTTTTGCAAGTTTACAAATATAAATGATAGCTTTCAAAACCTCTCATGTACTACAGCATTTCAGTGTTTCTACCCTAAGGACAAGACGTGGCCCCTAGTCTACATATATTTTCTGAATATTCACCAAATTCAGTGGCAAAGTCACATGTTAAAAGTCAACTGCTGCTAGAAGAAAAAATGCTTCACAAGATGCCTAACTCTACAGTATTTCTAATGGCCAGCTTGCTGTGCAGTGTGTAACAGGATTATGCCTGTCCCTTTTAAACAAAATGTTCTGTTGAAGATGAGTGACTCTGGGAAAAAGAAAATTTGTTCTCATTTGTTCTTCAATCACCTTTGTGTGCATCTTGACCTCTTACTATCGTCTGCGTTTACGTTTGCTTTCTATATCTTTTCATATTCTATATGCTCTGCTCCTGTTTGTATATAACATCTTGCACACAAAGCATCTTCAGTGAGGCTTTTGAGAAAATAATGAAATTCACATCTGGTCCCAGGGGTGAAAAATGGATAATTTTAGACCTGCTTGCTATGTTACACGCTGTGGGACATATGTGATTATATATGACATGCTTGTGATTTTACATCAACCGTCATTACATCCACCGTTTGGAAGCAGAATTATGACCCTGTCTGATTCAAGCTAAAGAGCTGTCCTGCAGGTGGGAGTTGCAATGAATTCTGTGCATTGGGCACAGAGACGTGTTGTGCCTTTAGCCATGAAAGGCATTCGTAATCAGAATGGAGAGTGGTAATTATGAAGATGATTACTATTGCTTAGAAGACAGGTCGTGAAATGTTCCTAGGGAAACTGGATGAAATCTCACCTTCATTAGTATCAGTGGGAAAACTCCCCTTGGCCACAAGGTGCTTGGGATTTCATCTTTTGCCTCCTGCCTAAATAAACTCTTTCTGTGCTCACTGACTGTGCTCTCAGAAGCTCCTGAAATTATTTATGTTATCGGCATTCACAAACACTCTGAGAAAATCATTTGCCTCATAATGAACAGAATTTTAAAATTTAGGCTCATCGTGTATTTAAAAACTTCACCTGGAGTGAACATCTGGGATTCTTAGCAACATTGTTTTAAAGATGTAGTAAAAGCCCCAAAGCCCAACATTTCATGCTCCCAACTTCCCTTCCTCCACCCCTCGAAAAGCTCACTTGTTTATAAAATGGCAATTTTTAAGCTACACTTTCTTTCTTTCTTACTCAGTATCAAATAAAAAGGCATTGTAAATTTTATTGTAGTGCTCCTAAACTTGACAGCGCAATATGTAAGGCACCCTCATAGTTCTCTACTTTATATATTATTTTTATGATGAGAATTAAGGGCTTTATGAGGCTGTAATTTCTGACATTACCATCTTTTCCTAGGAACTCAGCGTTATCCCCAATACACAGAAGAGCAGCTGCAACTTTTCAAGGTCAACTGAACAACTCGAATTAGGAAGGACTAAAGTGAAAAAGTGCCTCCACCCTCTGCCTTATTTCAAAACATTTTTGCTGTAAAATCACAAATAAATGCAAAGTTGACATGTATTTATTGGCTCTAATACTAAAAGAGCAGCAGCACTACTGTACTTGCACAGAGCCTCACTGAAGCAATGGGTCAACAAAGTTAATCTGCTCTGAAAGGGCCTGTGAGAGAGAAGGTCACCTAAAGCACATGACCTCCACATATATGGAGTTGAAGATGTTCAGGAGACTGGAAATCTCCACCCATTCCCTGGTATATGGGTTACACGTTTCAACTCACAATCTTTCCATAAAACTTCCTGGTAGAAAGATCATTATTGTCCAGTAGTCTGACCTAATGGCAGTGGATCTACTACAAAATTACTATCAAAACTGTCTTCTGAAGGTAGATAACTAGTTCATTTCCAATAATAGAGCTCACCTCACCCACTGTTTTGTATGTGCTGAGTAGCCAAACCAGATTGATAATATCTCTTACAACCGACACATCTTGTTCCATATGTAACAGGGTAGAGCAGAAACTGCTCTTTCTTCTGACGAATGCTGTACTTAAAAACACATATATAAGTCAAACAACCAACCCTCAGGCTCTGATCAGCTACTAATTCCGTTAAAGAAACATAATAATTTACACAACATGGAATTTACACAGCTCAACAGATGCCTTCAGTTGCTCCAGGCTACAATATTTTTAACCACAAAAAAAAAAAAATATTGTAGTTGTGATTGTGTGTATACGTGTATGCATCAACAGAACAGAAGTGCTAGTCAGCACAATTTTCTCCCTCAATCTTACACTGAAAAAAATATATTATAGTACAAAGGTGATATTTCAACAACAGGAACTAATTCTGCTACCTTTATTCACCCTGACACTCATCATTCACTAAAGAAGTGAGTCCTCGCTAACAGAGACTAACATTTGCTTTGTTAAAGCAGCAGTTTTCATCTGAGGAATATAAAAGACAATGTAGGATTCTCTAAAACAAAATTCTGCAAAACTATTGAAAACATGTTTAGTGACTTCTAATGTGTTTCTGACTTTATTGGTTTGGTTTGGTTTTGAAAACATGCAAGTATCTTTGAGGTAAATAACTTAGATTTTTTTTCATAACTGTTGTATTAAAATAGTTATTTCTCATGTCTCAGAATATTTTGTTATTAATTCCTCAAATTTCACCTAGAGCTCTGTATCTAGTTTTTAATTTTACTTTGTTCAAACAATGAGAAAAACTAGACATGCTGACAACCTAGTTAGTATACTTTACCTTTGACATGTATTAGAACATGGACCGCTTGCTTTTTAGGTGACAATCTTTTTACGCTCCAATCTTTTTGAGCAAGGTCTCACACCTCCATTCATCACAAAAGTCTGGTTGTGCTACTCCTTCAGGGGAAAAGAACAAAAGACAAATTTCTGTACTGCATCTAATGAAAACTGTAGCACAGAAATTGTCCAAAACATGTTTCTACTTTGTATATAGACTTGGAAAAATGAAATAGTTTGTTTCTGTCTCTGATCTTGCATCCATCTGGAACTTTGTGAGCTGCATACCCTGTCTGTGGGTTCCACAGAACTATAGCTAAACTGGTAACTGTAAAGTGTTTCATCATGATAGGAAAGAAGAAAACCTTCCCTGAAAAAATTACAAAATTACAAAATGCTATTTTTTTTGAGGTGATCTCAAACAAAACAATTGTTATGTGAAGAGAAACCCACCATAGGTATTTTTGTTTGTAACTAGGCATGTACAAGGTATAACTTATCCTTACACTAGGAGTTAAACATGGCTTTTTGATGATGGAATCTTTCCAAAAACTTTATGTGTACTGCTAACACAGCAACATTCACTACTGAAAGTTCTAGTTCTGAAGTCCTAGGACTTCTTTGCATCCAACTTTGCTTGCATCGATGGTTGCCAGTCTAGAAATGAGAGCACCTGGTCGGTTGTTCTTTCAAAAGGTGTAGCTATTTTGGCATGCAACTTGTATCCCTTTATTGTTCGTGAATATATTTAAAATCGGGTCTTGTGGACTTCAATACTGAAGAGAACTACTGTACTAACAGTCCTGGAGACCATGCTCTTATATTAATGATTTATATATTATATAGCTGTCCTACAGGACTTAATGAAATACTTCAGAGAAGTGAAATCATGAGATATTCATCTCACTGAATATTGAATTTTTGATTCAGTCTTTTAACCTGCAACTTAGTCATCTTCAACCATCCTCAATGCGAAATCAAAGTTAGTGCTGCAGTAAATGTGGCTCAGAGTTCTAGTTATTTTAGTAAGCATGTTTATGTTATTTTATTGTTACTGTGATGAATCTGAATATAGTTTACCATGATCAGAAAACTCATGTGTTTAACCTGGCCTTTTTCACTGTCTTGCTCAGTATTTTAATGAATGTACTACTAAAACATCTCTATTCAGCTCTCAGTATCATAGACTAATTAATTCCTCCCTAATATTAAATATACAAATAAGCAGAGAGGTTTAATGACTTTTTAATTAAATATTTTTTCTGGTTTTCATGATAATTTATTCATATTTTTTAAAAAAAAGCTTAAAATAACCTTAACTGAAAGAGGAGATGTTAATGAATTAGTTAAGCAATTTTGATTATTACAAATTGAAAATGAAGATATTTGCAAATTATTTGATTTTTCCTAGGTATCATAATTCATAAGTGATCCCTTTTGCTCTGATGAAAACATGAAAAATTGATGAAAAATATGATCAAATACAAAAACATTGTAGTAAACATTTTTTTCTTTAATGCAACCTGATTTGCCAGGATACTTTACTCTTGCCTGAGCTCATAAAATCTTGCTTGTTATTAAGATATCTAAAGTATAATATCTTTTTTTCATTATGCTCCAGAGTACAGTTTTTCTTAAGTTATAAGTTAATTATAAACATTGGACATCGCAGTCTTAAATCTGAAGTATAAACTTGTAGATATAATTGGAGCAGCCATTTCCATGACAAGTCTATAAGTAACTCTGAATTCTTTGGATTTCTCATACAAGCCTCAGCTGTAGCTGGGAGGTGTGGTGAGCAGGAAGGTGTTTGGAGCTGTGCCACGTGAAGTTGAGTGTTCTGCCTTTTGGTTTACTCTTGGCATATCTGCCCATATAATACAATGAAGATCTTCTCATTCTGCAGCTTCCTCCTCCTTACACTCATCTGATGTGTGCATAGATTTTAAATACAGCAATGCCCATTCCACTCCTCCCAGCTTCAAACTGTTTTCATGCTGGTACTGTAAGAACAGGTCAGTCCTTAGGGTTTGGGAAAGGTAGTCATCCAGTTATGGACCCTTCTCAAACTATACTCTGGGCAAGAACTCCCATTTTCTACTCCCCATCTCATTATTAGTGAGCAAATACAACCCTCATTCTCATTTATCTCATACACAATCCAAACGGTCCTTGAATCAATGGGATTTTTTTTGCCTTGATATGTACCTTCATATTCAGTTCAATGTGCACAGTTTAGTCAATTCAAATATTAGTTCATCATCTTCTTTCCCTTTTCAAAGAGAAATTCCTGTCTCTTCCTGTAGTACTGGATAGTCAGTAACAGTCAGTTCCAAAGGTCTCGAAACATTTGGCTGAATCCCTCTTTCATACCATGAGGACATTTCATTGATATCATTGAGCAAAGATAAAAATGGAAGAACTGAACGTTGAAGAGAAATGGCTTCTAATATTACTAATAAACCAATCCAAATAAAGGGACATTTTGAATGAAACAATACTAACGTGAAGTTCAGTGACTATTTTCTTTCCTAAGAAAACAGAAAAACAACTTGAATAGAGAGAAATCAGAAGCCTAAACCACACACATCGTGCTCAGAAATTACCTTGGTTTTCATGAGAAAATAGACTGTTACTGAGAAAACACTCAAAAATCTTGCTCTGCCTTTTCTCTTTCAGTTCTTGAAGATTCCACACAGGAACGTTGAGGTCAAATCAGTTTGACCTAAGCTACTTTGTACTACTTAAAGAAGATAGAGTGGCATCCTGCATATATAAAAACACCACCCGACCCCAAGCCAAAACAGGGAGCTTTGTGGAAAAAGTAATAATGCCTGAAGCCTTCTTTAGCTATCAAAGGTAAAAGCACAAGAAGGAGAGAATTAACTCAGGTTCCTCCATACATAAAGAAGACGGAACTCCTGCCTTAGCCTCTTTCATGCTCTAGCAATTTGAAAGAGAAGTCTTATTACATTTGGTTTTCAGATCCTAACTTCCATCTGTGAATGAGCTATAGTAAACAATTTCATAGCACTCTGGATGCTAGGACGTAGTCATGTGAGGATTGTTTCCAATTCATACATTCACAGAGGTAGAACAGATATTTTTGCTTGAACGTTTATTATATGGCAAATTGAGAAAGTATTCAGCCAAAAAAATTGTGAATTACTGTTAAACTCCTTTTCTATGATTGTCAAAATAACAATAGTAATAGTCTCATTTTAAAATTTGATTATTATTGGCTGTTCTTAGTTTCAGATTCATTTTGCCCATATTTTCTCTTAAAATTTTAAAAACCAGAAAAGTCTGTTTTATTTAGAACAAAGTGCTTTAGGCTGTGAAAGAAAAATGAGAGGGGCGGTTATCCTAATATTACCTTCAACTTCTTGGTCCAGGCCACTGTGATCTATTTTTCAGTTTAGCTCACTGAGAGCAAGTCAGCTACTGCAGCACCTATATATGATTTTTGTAATTAAAAATCTCATCTGCCAAGCAAATAGGTGCTGTAACAATTCAGGTTGTATTTTTCATGTTTATTTTTATAATTTAAGTTTGCAAAATATGACCAGGAAATATTAAATTAAAAAACTTAAATAAGTACATACTTAGAGAGGATTAAACAAAGCTTAAAATTTTGCAAAAAAAAGGGAGGGGATGGGAGGGGATACTCTGAAAAAATCTGAATTGGCTGAGTAAGATTAAAAATATGTTTTTCATCTTGCTTCTGTTTACCGATTTTCTAATTTTTAGTTCAGGCTAGCTTCAAAATCTCATTTGGCAGAACAATGTCTATTTATTTTGATACTGCATGATATAAAACAATGAAAGATGTGAGCTAGTGAAGGTCTGGACACAAATCAACTAATCTCTGTGTCCTTGAGGTTAAGTGCAGAATTCCTTTCTGTTCTTAATGGCTTATGGAGATGCCACATAGACAAGATGCAGTAGTTTCTATCTTGTATTTTTATATGAGTGCAATCTTCCTTGTGCTAACTGCTGTGGTTAATGGCTAACATTTATAACCAAGCAGTTTATTCTGCAGCTGGAGAAGTAAATCCAGCCAAAAATTAAAAAGAAAAAAAAAAAAAAAGCTGGATTAGTGTGGAAAGTGCTTAGCTAAGCCCCATACTTCACTTGGAGAGACCCTTAAATGAGAAGCTGCTCAGGTGCATACAAATATTTGCCTACAGCAGCTGCTTTTCACTCTCAGGGGTGTAACATGTAAGTTATGCTTTACCACATGTAGCGCATGTCACTTCTTCAAGTGTGTTTATAGTATCCTAGTGGAAAGGCTTAAAAATCTGCAAGACTCAGACCTCAGCAGTACAGAAGTTTCAGAGGTTAAAAACTATGCTGATGTGGCCAAAGCCAAGGCAAAAGGAAATAAGCTTAGTTCCTCTTTTGTAGATGAGTACTCACAAAACAATTGTGGTAATGTGGAATATACTCAGATGAAATTTTAAGAGCATAATAATAGCAGTAGATGCAGTATACTAAGTTTCTTATATTTAGAAAACTCTATTTAGATAGCTTCTTGGTTCTGCTCTTTTACAGAAACATACGACAGTCAAAATATACCAGCTCAGGCTGGTCCTTCATTTTGTTTCACTGAAATATCTTTCATGCTGCTAATTCAAGACTCAGAATTCTTCTGCATTAATTTCATAAGTCTTTTGATTGGGCATTCTGTACATAATTTTGCATTCTGTCTGTTTCTGGAAAAGAAGGCATTTTGATCATCTGCTAAAATAAATGTTTAGTCTTTGTCTGATTCCAATAAACATCATAAAATCATTGAATCCTTAGGTTGGAAAAGACCTTTGAGATCATAAAGTCTAGTTGCACTTTCAGGTGGTTGTAGACAGTGATAAAGTCTCCCCTCAGCCTCCTCTTCTCTAGGCTAAACTAAACAAACCCAATTCCCTCAGCTGCTCCTGTTAAAACTTGTTCCCTAGCCCCTTCACCAGCTTTGTTGTCCTTCACTGGACATACTCCAGGGCCTCAATGTCTTTCTTACAGTGAAGGGCCCAGAACTGAACACAGGATTCGAGGAGCGGTCTCACCAGTGCCGAGTCCAGAGGGAGAAGAACCTCCCTGGCCCTGCTGGTCACGCCGTTTCTGATCCAAGCCAAGATGCCACTGGCCTTCTTGGCCACCTGGGCCCCTGCTGGCTCATGTTCAGTCGCTGTCAACCAACACCCCCAGGTCCCTCTCCTCCAGGCAGTTTCCAGCCAGACTTCTCCTAGTCTGTAGGACCACACAGGGCTGTTTTATTCTAAGCATAGGATTCTGCACTTGGCCTTGTTAAACCTCATGCCGTTGGTCTCAGCCCATGGATCCAGCCTGTTCAGATCCCTTTGGAGCCTCCCTACCCTGCAGCAGATCAACACTTCCACCCAGTTTAGTGTCGTTCACAAACTTACTAAGAGTACATTCAACCCCCTCATCCAGATCGTTGATAAAGACACTGAACAGGGCTGGACCCAGCACTGAGCCCTGGGGACACCCCTTGTAACTGGCCTCCAGCTGGATTTAACTCCATTTCCCACCAATCTCTGGACCCGGCCAGCCAACCAGATTTTTAGGCAGTGGAGTCTGCGTCTGTCCAGGCCAGTGGATGCCAGTTTCTCAAATAAAACGCTGTGAGAAACGGTGTCAAAGGCTTTTCTGAAGTCCAGGTACACTACATCCACAGCCTTTCCCTCATCCATTCAATGCGTCACCTTGTCATAGAAGGATGTTGTTACTGGTTTCTTTGTTTTGGTGAAGGGTAAAAGTTTTAAACTTCTGTAACATTTTCAATTAGGAAAATATGGGTGTTTTTTTTAATACAGATTTGAAGGCACCACAAAATTCAAAAGTACCATCTGCTTATTAAGAAATATAGTAAACAACAACATGCATCTGAAAGTCAGTCCCCAAATACAGATAAGCTCATAAAACCCTCTGGTTTCTAAAGGGCTAGAAACAGAAACACCCTGAGACCTATTCTAGGTCATTTGTTAAATGTTGTCACTTGTTCCAGCCATCCATAAAACACTCACCCATATGTGAATCCTTACATATTAATCAGATTGAATTATGCAGCCAGCTGTTACAACATCCAGCAAAAAACACCTGTCCCTCTTAATGACTACTATCAATAATCTTCCTTGTAGTATTTTGAGCAAAGGGAGAAAAGTAGTTTTTGTCAGATAGTTTCAATCCAGGTGAGCCAGAGAGAGCAAGAAATCTTTTCAGAAACTTAATCTCCTGGGTCTTCTAGTTGAGACACTGTGACTAAAGAGGCTCTGTTGAGTTCCAAGCAATGAAACTCCAAGCCTTTTGAGAATCATCACTTGCTAATTATCATTTAGTATGGTAAAAACCCTTCAGCTCGCTCACCTCCATTAAATTAAAACAGGAGGCAAGACCTGTATGAGTTGATTGAGCAGGAATTATTTCAGCTCTTCACAATTTTGGAGCTCTCTGTTCCCTGCTGTGATTATACAAAAGCAAGAGGAAGGTGCAGGCTGCTGTGAAGCTACAGTGACTTTTTGTTGTTGTTTGTTAGCTTTTACTCATCTACACCCTATTTACTCCTGGCTCTTCCCTGAGTAAGATTACCACTTTCCACTCAATAGCTTCTTTTAGGTCTCGCTTTATCTTTTAGTGTTTGTCCAAGCCTGTTAATTTTGGACCTATTTGGAGAGCTCATCGTCTCCATTAAGGAAACACTTAAGTCTGATTTGACAGCAATGAGATCTCTCTGCTTTTTTAAGATTTAAAGACCACACACAGCATCATTTCATTCATATGACCAAGAAAGCAGGTAAATAAAGCTGTCCCCTGAAAATTTTTGCTAGCAAAGAGAAAGACAAAAAAGCTTGATCACCTCACAGTATTTTCCACAAGGATTTTTCCCTTCTGTAGAATAAGCTCTGTTAAAAGACATGCTCTCCCTCTTCAAAAGGAGCTCTTTTCATCTTTCCATCGATACTTTCCATCTATGGATTAAAGGAAGTTCCTCTCCTATTTATTTTTGTGTTGCTAAACACTTCTGCGTATTAGACTACACCCACGTGATTTTCCTGTCCATTTGATTCCTGCTACCATATTGCTTGATATTTCACGTTGCATTTTCATAGCTATTCTAGCAGGTCCTGGCCTGTTGCTAGGTCAGGAAATTCTTGCCCCACTAGCAGATCACTAAAATATAATTTACTCAAAGCAGGAACTCCTATCTAGAAGAAGATACTCCACTATCTAGAGTGGAGTAAGTAGCTGTCATAACCTGTTTTACCATCCTTTTTGTCAGGACTCTTTCTTACCTCATGACATAAAAACATACCCCTTCTCAAGCCCAGGAAATGGTTTTGTAAGAGTTAAGGATTTGTTTTATCTTGGGTTTTTTTGAGACATTCAGTTCTCCTGAAAGTGTTACAGCCTATTAATTAGGCACAGTATTTTTTTCATCATTAAGTTATCAGCTTTTACTGTCATTAACTGTCAGCTCAGTTCTGCTGTTTATGAGAATGTTTGGTTGATTTGCATACATTCTGAATAAATGTTTTTGCACACCAGAGAAACACATACACAATTTTCTCTTGCCTTGGGCAGACATAATCCCAGAAATGAAGCAATTAAAAATGAACATATTTCCTAACACTTTATTACAATACAGCAGGGCTTGCACCAAGGTATCTTTATTATTTTCATCACAGTATTGCTGAATAGTACTCATATGTTATGTACTTAGAAAACTAAATGACTAATCCACATTAGCACAGAAGACTTAGAAAACAGCACAAAAGTCACTGTGTGTTTCAGAACTGCAGAATTCATATTTTACAACCCCCAGAAGAAGAACGTTTTTCTTCATTGGCTACTACCAACAATACTTATATCTCAAAATGACATCAAAATAAATGTAAGAGTAAGCACAATAACATTTGTTAAGGATTATGCTGGTATGGATCTTCCAACAAGGGAGTTGTTAATTCCAGGGGAGCAAATCAAACTAAAAGGATACAGACCAACTTGTTTTATGTTGTACAAGCTGCTGAGAATTTTTTTGAACAACCTTTTGTTTGATCAAATATCATCTCACTACCTATCTTAACTTCACAGATGTTTTTAAGGTCATTGATGGTAATGAACAGGTTGATTTCTGTAATTTTTTCAGCAGAGTTCACACAGATGTTTATCCTGACTGCAACTTGCAGTCTCAATCACACATTGCTAAAAAGAATGCCAGTGAAGGTTGTTCATACAATGTTATTTTTTACAAGGAATTTGCAGAAGCATAATGTTTAACATCTGAGGTGTGCTCAGAGGGCGTCCAATTAAGCATAACCTAGAAGTAGTAATGGTGCACAGTATAGTAAAAAAATACCTCCCCGGAATGTTTACTTGCATTATATCACTCAGCTCAATTGCATTTCTCTTCATTTATCCAAAGGCAGCCTAATTATTAATTTCTCTCTCTCTGAGACAAATCTTTCTCACTTCTTAGGAATTAAATTAAATGGGGTTTTTTTCTACCATAAGCACTGTCTTTTATTATTTTTACAAGATGTTAACATGTTAACAGTTGTACTGTTAATATATGAGGGTTATGAATCTGTACTAAATCAAGGAACATCAGAGTCTGTAAACCCACAACAAAGCAACATCTTGCCTTCAAGGTGAAAGCACACAAGCTGTAAAATTCTACTAAGAAAAGTTTCAGTTTTATTACAGTACTTTCCAACTTGGTTAAAGTTACATTTTTTTCCTCTTTAGCCAGTGTGGCAGAGAATATAGTGCATGCATTTCACAGAAAATGCTTCTTGGAGTAAAATCTGCCACTGTTTGGAATAACTGGCAAATGCTTGAAAGACAAATACTATTTAATCAGCCCTAGCCCACCATCCTTCCATACACCTGGCTATGCGGTTCTACAACATGGAATAGTAAGCTAGTGAACTTCTTATGCCACACAAAAAAAGATTGATAAGGCTTGTATTTTTTTATTTATTTATTATACAGTTGGTGAAATTGAATGCTACTGTCTGTCACATAAATTTCAAATATCTGCCTTTACGTTTGTATTTTAACAAAAGTTAACGCTTTTTTTATAATGTATTTGCTTTTCTATATACGGAAATAAAATATGGCCAGTACTCATTGTAAATGTATTCCACTGTTATATGAAAACTAATTTGCTACTTTCTGACTCCAAGGACAAAACTATGAGATGCACTGTTTTCTGTCCTTTCTGAATACTTCACCTGTCACTAAATCCTCCTATATCTCTTTTACAAAAAGTACATTCGGTATTAGAAATATTTTAATACTTGCTTTTTAATAGATGTTCTTAAAAATAAGTAGTGATTAAAATCAGAACCTTTTTGAAATGACAGAGAAAAATTAATTCTCTTTAGCAAGTAGGTGCTTCTTGGAAGACTAGATACTTCTAGAAAGAGAAAATGCACTCAATTCTTTGTTTTAAGATTTTCTGTTTGGCTGGGTGCTTATAGGTTGTTAAGCAGAACAGCAAGATAACTTAAAGTTAGGACCATACTGGGAGGAAGGAGGTCTCGTCTAGGATGCTTTTAACCAAAAGTAAACATTCAATTGTAATTTCTAATGTGATAGAAAAGGCTGTGGAAACTGAAGTTTACTATTACCCTCTTCTGGCTTATTCTCGTGGCAGTGGTTTGATCAACTCTTGCATTTTCCCTCCATCACTCATCTGTGCATAATTAAAAGGGGTTTTTTTTTGCATAATTTCACAACACTTACCATTTCTGAATGGGTGTTACACTAGTCTTTGAATCATGAGGAGTCCACCACACACTCAACAGACAGTACAAGGCACACCGTCTACATACCCTGCTGATTCTGAGTAGGTATCTCACTACAACAGCAACATAGTTGTGGCAATGGCTTTGAAACTGCAAAAGCCTGTTACTTCATGCTGCTTTCAATAAGAAGAATGCCAGGAGTCTATTTTATTGTTTCAGCAGCAGTTCTAAAAAGGCAAGAAATAATTTGTTCAATGTGAAACAATCAGTGTTGAGGGGAGAGGATCAAATGGTGGGGCTTGTTGCTATTTCAAGCTTAGGAAGACTTTGCAAAAAGTATTTGAGGTCTTTTTGAAGATGAAATCATTCAAATAATAAATTAATGTTTTGTTTAAAGTATAAAAGTCATGTATTTGGCTAGATATTTTTGATTTCTCAACTCTGACAGAAAGCACACAGCAAAATTAAGATGAAACACATTATCTAGTGCACCCTATATTTAGACCAAAAAAAGAAAGTCGGCAAAAGAATGGATCCTAAATCTACTTCAGTAACACCATCGTGGTTTATAATTCAGCTGAGAAACCTTCAGCCTCCATATGCTTCTATAAGAAGCACTCTGATAAGCTGCTTCTCATGCTGCTGAGAAACGCATATGAAAAGGGACAAGATATTAGGGTTTTGAAATGAAAGAGAAAGCACAAGCAGGTGTTTCATCCTTTAATTTAGAGAGTAGTGTTCAGAACCAGCGTTTCTGACATGAGCTGTATTGAGTGACCGAGACAGACAGGTTTTCTTCAAATATCTGCACATACTGTAATGCATAAAAATGCAACTCGGTTGCTGCAATCTCAAATCTCTTGTGCTTCTTTAAGTCAGTTATATATGAGGGAAAGAAAAGATGGAAACTACGTGCTGCAGATATTGCTTTTCTTTTGTTAAAAAACCACAACAATGTTTTATGTTTTTTCTTATTGAAAAAAAGAGAGAATGAAACAGTAACCCCACCAAGCAAAAAAGTATATAGATTACTAAGGTGATACTTAGACTTGAATTAATATAAGAGCATGAAATGTTTTAGTTGGAGAGGGTTGCCCATCAGGACTATTAGTCCATCAGGGCTCATCCGTGTTAAGTATTCTATTTCTTTAGAACAGCATCTAATTGTTTCTTGAACGATCCCTGTGTTTTGCCTCAGCAATAGTGCCAGATAGGCCATTCCATATGTTTATTATGTGCTAACTGAAAAAAGTCTCGCTAACATCTGTTGGAAGTTAGCTTCTCTCTCATTTCCATTTATATCTCTTGAAATTCATACTGGGTGGAAAACAGTTGTTCAGGATGACATTTTGCACTCTCACTGGATTTCAGCCTTCTTCAAAAAAGACCCTCTAACTTTCATTCTATCATTCTATCTCACATAATACTTACTGCCCGATCTACTTCTCTTTTTTTATTTTTTTTTTTTTCTTTCCTGGGTGTCAGTACTGGGCTCAGTTCTGTTTAACATCTTTATCAATGATTTTAGTGAGGGGATTGAGTGTGCCCTCAGTACCTGAGAGTGTTGGTCAACAGCTAGATGACTATGGGCCAGCAGTGTGCTCAAGTGACCAAGAAGGTCAGTAGCATCCTGGCTTGTATCAGTAATGGTGCGGTCATCAGGAGTAGGGAAGGGATTGTCACCCTGAACTCGGGACTGGTAAGACCTCATCTCAAATATCACGTCCAGTTTTGTGCCCCTCGCTACAACAAAGACATCCAGGTGCTGGAGCACATGCAAAGAAGGGCAACGAAGCTGGAGAAGGTTTGTGAGCACAAGTCCTAAGAGAAGCAGCTGAGGGAACTGGGGTTACCTAATCTGGAGATGAGGAGATCTTATAGACCCGTACAACTATCTGAAAGGAGTTTATAGTGAGGTGGATGTCAGTCTCTTCTCCCACATCACAAGTGATAGGACGGGAGGTAACGGCCTCAAATGGTATTTAAAAGATGTGTAGATGTGGCACTTAAGGGAATGGTTTAGTGGTGGACTTGACAGTGTTAGGTTTATAGTTGGACTCTTAAAAGTCTTTTCCAACTGAAACGATTCTATGATTTTAATACATCTTATTATGGTGTGAATACATAAATTCTGCTGACATAAACATTATGAAAAGAACTTTTGAGTAAATGGTCTTGTCTTGAGTATCTGCTATTGCAAATCAATGTATTCTAACTGAAATTAATGTAGCATGATGGTTTGCATCAGATTAGATTTGGCCAGAAAAATAAAATAGTACAAACCCATATAAGCTTGAAACTGAGAACTGAAGATAATGTATCGTCTCATACAGGCAGGGAAGTGGTTGAGTCACTAGCCCTGCAGGTATTTAAATGATGGGTAGACAAGGCGCTCGGGGATATGGTTTAATAGTGGACCAGTAGGGTTGGACTCAATGGTCTCAAAGGTCTTTTCCAACCCAACAATTCTGATTCTATGATTCTATGTATCTAAGAATAAAAAAATTCACTTATACAGGAATCTATGGTACAGTGTGTATTAGGCCTACCAGACAAATAAAAAATTATAATGAACTGAACTGGAACAGGAGAAGCAGTTTCAGATTTGCCTTGATTTGCTCTGTCCAAAAGCTTCCCGTTTAAAATAAAAAAATACTGCTTTTAAATCCTGTGTGTAACTCCATAATTCAATGATTCTCATGAATCTCATTCCTCATGAATGTTCAAATGAAGTTTTCTCTGTTGGTGTAGTAAGCAACTGGCAGGACTTACACTGCAAACCCCTGGGTCCCACTCCATCCAGTTAACAGAGTAGCATTGTTGAGAAAATTTCTTCTCAGTCTGAATCTGAATCCTATTTTCTTTCTGTGCTAGAAGTCCTTTAAAGAAAAAAAGGGTAAAATTTATGCAGTAATACCAAAATTATTTCCACTCTTGCCTCCAGAATATGACCACAAGGGTTTTTGATATTCCGTAGATCAACTTGCCTCTGCCCAGCATGCTGCAACAGATGTGTTTTCCTTGTAGGGGGTCTAGCCTTTCCTGTAGCCAAGAAAAGGAGTCTCACCTCTTTACTGCATCTTTGGAGTGAAAAGCAGGTTGACATTGATTCTTCCAGATCTGGAAAAGAGTAAAACATGGTAACGAAAACATAAATTCTTATTTTTCCCATGATGCTGTTTGTGCAGAAGTGGAGGAAGTTAAGTAGCAAGAACAAGTGCAGACTGCTATTATTTTCTCTGCCATGTACTCGTTTATGTGTTCTCATACAGACAAATGTGTGTATATGCATGCATGTGCATTTCTATTTATGTATATAAGGCAAGCTCTCATGAAAGTTGATATCCCATTAGTCCTAGGAAATTCTACGAGTCTAGGAGACTCTACCAGGAAACAGTCCTGTTTATGTTGTTGCTGATGGACATACGCTTATGTCTGTATGCAGTTCTGCATATCTGTTCTCTAAACTCTTCTTATTTTATACATTTGCTGCTACTGAGTAATAAGGATCTTTATGGCCTAAAATGTTCAGCTTTCCTTTTCTTAGATCACTTTTATTAAATTGACTTCCTGTACCTAACGGGTGCCGTGGACTCAGAACTCAAATCATTCATGTTTAAGCTTTTGCTCCAGCAAATTCAGTCTCAGGTTTGAAGTCCTGTAATGTATTTCTCCTACATATCGTTAGATGAAGCTAAGTATTTGAAGTTAAAATTTTGTCCCTTTGCCATTTATAGTTGTCCAAGTTGATTACATTAAATACTGTCCTCAGTTACATCTGATCACTTTCACTGCTCATAATAAATCTGGGGAACTATGAAAGAGGTTTAAGTTAACCTATCTTACCTCCTAATTCATCGTTCACATACCTCTATCAAGTGATATAGTTTAGATGAAGTTCTTTATTACTTGGCAATTGAGCCAGGCTGAGAGAGTACATCTGTATTCTTAGTCACCTCATTAGTTGACAATAATGTATTTTGTCACCACCACTTAATCTTCTTTGATGGGTGCCTATGGCATAAGCTGGAGTTTTACCTGATGTTTAGTCACTGGTACAGCTGATGGTTTGTAATGTATATGGAGTCAGACTATTCCTGGAGGGGCACGCTGGAAGAATAAAAGGCAATAGACAAGCTGCAGTAAAGGAAATTATGGTTAGTCATGAGGAAAAAAATACTTCCAAAGATGATGGTAATACACTGGAGTAGATTATCTGTGGAAGTTGTGGATTCTCTGTTCTTGGTGGCGTTTTCATTTTCAAGAAGAAACAATTGAAATTTGGAGAGAAATATCATGAAATATGAAAAAAATGTTTAGAATTTACAATATGAAAAAGAAGATGTTCAAGCATGGTGTCTACTTATTAACTTATATTTAAAAACCCAAGCAATAAGATATAGTTGAATATTAATTTCATTTATACTTCTTCATGTGCAAAATTTACCACATTCCAACACCTCAGCTAACGTAGAATTTGGATTGTGATGTGTTTTCTGCATGTGCAGCAAAGTCTGTAAAAATAAATTTTGTAGGTTCACAAAACTGTAAATAGTTGGAGCTGGAAGAAACCCTTGGTAATCATTTAGTCCAATCTCCCACTCAAAGAAGGGTCAGCTAAAGTTCCTCAGTACAGTCTCTAGTTGAGTTTTGAATAATATCACAAGGATGAAGACTCTATAGCCTCTCTGGGCAACATGCTCCAGTGTTTGACAACCCTCAGAGGAAAATGAGCTCAACAGCAATTTCATGTATTTATGTTTGAAGTCATTGTCTCTTGTCCTGTCACTGGGCTTTATTAAAATCTTATTCGTTCCCTTCTGTTAAGTAGGATTCTGCTCTCAACCTGCCTCAGCTTCCCAGGTGCCTATGCACAACAGGTGTGAGATCCCAGAACCGGATGGGAAAACATCTCATGGTGTGGGTGTAGGTCCTTCTGGGATGGCATTTGGGCTGCCTACACCCCGCATCACCACTGCTCATTTGAAGACGAAAAGAAGTACTTGTTAGAGGTGATTCCCTTCTGAGGAGAACTGAGGGTCCAGTGTGCCAATTGGATCCAACCCACAGGGGTGTCTGATGCCTCCCCAGGGCCAAGGTAAGGGATATCACCAGAAAAATCCCTAGTCTGGTAAAGTCCTCACACTATTACCCATTAGGGTTTTTTCATGTTGGCAATGAAGGGATGGCAAAGAGATATCCTAAAGCAATCAACAGGGATTTCTGAGCCTTGGGAGAGTTGGGTTAAAGGGTCAGGTGCATGGGTAGTTTTCTTTTCAGTCCTTTCAGGACTGAATGGAGCAAGCAAACACAGCTTGTCAGTATGTGGCTTCAGGGCTGGCGTATTCAGCAGAACTTCGGGTTTTTCAGCCGTGGGTTGGTCTATTAATCATCAAGTCTACTAGCATCCAGTGGCGAGTACCTCTCACTGAAGGGGAAAAGGGGTTTTGCTCAAGAGCTAGCAGGGCTGGCTGATAGGGCTTTAAACTTGATTTGAAAGGGGAAACTGGAAATAGCTGGCTAGTCAATGATGAGCAATGCAAAGGCACGTTAAAGTCTGAGGAACTGCATCCTAGTGAGAATATTCAGACAGCTTCACGAGATGATAGGAACAATGTACCACACTGGAAGTGTTTCTATATGAATGCATGCAGCACGAGGAACAAGCAAGAAGAGCTAGAAGCCTTAGCCCAGTTCCTGAGATATAACATTATGGACATTAGTGAAACCTGGTGGGATTTGTCCTGTGACTGTTGTGCCATGATGGATGGTTACAGACTCTTCAGGGGGGATAGACAGGGCAGGTGATGCAGGGCAGGGGGTAGGGGGTGACATTGTATACAGTGAAAGAGCTGGAATGCATGAAGCTTGCAGTTTGTGATGGAATAATTAAGAGCCTCTGGGTGAGGATTAAAGGACAGACAATTAAAATGGATGTCATCATGGGTGTCTGCTATAGGCCACCCGACCAGGGTGGTGACACTGATGAGGCATTCTTTAAGGAACAAAGGGATGCCTCCAACTCATCTGTCCTTATTCTCATGGGGGACTTCACTTTGCCAGATTTCAACTGGGAGTAACACACAGCAGTTACAAAGAGGTCCAGAAGATTCCTAGACTCTCTGGATGGTTTTGACATACCTGGTGTTTTTAATTGTGTTCTCTAGTCAGAGGCAGCAAACCAAAACACAGTATTGTCCAATGGAAAAAATAATTACTGAATAAAAGCATATGGAGAAATGGAGAAATCCTTGAAAAAGTAAAGCTGAGAATAGCTTTATTTCTTCATGTGTTTGGCACTCATGAGATTGTTTCTTCTTATGTCCCCTTGCTGTTCTTATACATTAGTGAAAGAAACCATGCAGGTTAAAGTAAAAGCTAAAATTATTAAATTATTATTTCTTTTGTTTACTTTTTATTTTTACATTTTACTTTTTGCTTTCAATCAAAGGAGATTAGGCTGGACAAAAGATTGTGACTCTATGTGCCACAGGCTGAGAACTGCAGGTATAAAGCTTATGTCTGCAATTTGGATTAGAAATGGTTTACTGCAGTACTTTGTTTGCAAGTTTAATCACATTTTGAAGCATTTTTAAAGATAATTTCAAAATCATATTTCATTCTCTTCTCTGATTTACAAAATGGCTAGTATTTGTTGCCATATCTACAACTTGTTTTAATGCCTTTTGTACAAAGAGTTCTATTATAAATGACTATGTCAAAATCAACCTCTAATAAAATGAACTTCTTTTGGTGTTTGCAATTTTACAGACCGTCTACCCTCTCAATCAAAATCCCATTTATGTTTGTGCAGCATCTCCGTAGCAACTACAAGAACAGCTTGTTGGAAAGTATCTTGGCAGTTTATCCTTTTCTTGCTGTCTTTTTAATGAAGAGCCTCAGTGTATTTGAAGTAACTAGAAGAACAAACAGCCAACATAAAGTGGCATTCTCTGATCATCCTGAGATACCCTATACGCGTATCTCAGGGATGGGGCTTGAGGGGTAAACCAAACAAATTAGTACAATGAAAACTAAAACTGCAAATAACCTTCATCAAGAATGCAGGAACTGAAGACTTCCACATTGCTGTTTCATACATTATCCTCAATAACTATATTAGAAACTTAGAAATAAGGCTATCAACAGGAATTTCTGGGATTGTTCAGAAGAACACATATATTTGTGTATTGCATAGTTTTTCAATAAATTCACTTCTTTAGTAGATTGACCTCTGGACAAAATGGTATATAACTTAACATAGCAAATAATAGCTCTTCTGTATTTCCAGTACCCTGCTGGACAAATCACTAACTTTCACTCTTCCTCTCCAAGTAAAAAGTCATAGATTTTGCAGGGTTCAGTTAGCATTTTCACAGCAATGACTATTTTTCACTTGAGAAGAGTGGAAGAAAAATCGCTATATATTTTCTTCGCGTGGAAAGCATAAAAAAATATGAAGCAGATCCATTTTTTTCATTTTTCATAGAACATACAATAACATGATTTTCACTGGTCTCAAAAATTGTTTTTGCCAAATTTACTGTAAAATAGCCATTCGAATTTCTAGCTTTTCTATCTACACCATGGTAAAATAGTACCATAGTAAAACAGTTAAACTATATTTTCAAAGTCTTCTTTTTAATACATGACCATGTTTTAAAATCAAGATGGTTTTATTGACATTTATTTCACATAAATTGATAGCTAAAGTATTTTAATCTCACTTTCCAAGTATAACAGCATTAATAGTTGTATATCCAAAATGTTACTGGACCTTTGATACATCAGTGATCAAATCAGAAATATCTAAAAAAGGTACATTATTATCAAAATTTGTGACACATACAGGCATTACAAGAAAATAAATACAGGTCCTCCTGTTTAAATACAAGCGATGCCAGTGAACATTGTATCAAGATTCTCAATTTTCAACATTATGATCAGGAGGAACAATGACTTTAATAGTACAGGATCAGAACTTAAGTTCCTTCTGGGCTCATTGCCATTTTCTGAATGCTAGTTGGTTGCTCTCGTCCTTGCAAGTTATGTTCCTATTATTCATTACAAAATGAATATCCAACTGTTGTAACTTATCTACAGTCATTTCCTTTCTGGTCATATTAGTTCAGAATAAGCTTCTCTATATGTCCCGTAGCGAAAAGAGCAGATAGGAAAAATATTCTTCTTTTGAAATATAGAAATTCCAAACTGAAACAATATACAGAATCTATATATTTCTCTCGCAAATATGTATCCTATGTAATACAGTTCTTCTATCATTCTTTATACCCTACCTTACCATATTGAATGTATTAAACCAAACTCAGTAGGTAAGAATATTGTGGCGGAGAGTGATAAATATTTAAGAGGAAGAAAGATTCCTGGCCTAAATATGTCTCCTCCCAAAACTCCTTGAGAAATTGCTTTAAGGGTTTTCTTTCCATAAAGATGAATCCTAGAGGGCAGAACAAAAAGTCAGGACAGGTACCTCATAGATAAAATCAACTTAGCATTTCATAAGACAGAGTTCTCTATCTCGCGTTGGTAGCCATTTAGTTACAGTATTAATTTTGGAGTAATTTAAAAGGTTGAAGGCTGGATCCATGCAGTAGTTACTCTTCCAGTTGCTATAAGACAGTTAACTGGATGGTAGTGATTCACTTTTCTGTACTCCAGGAGGTGGACATCAAAATGTAGTTGGATCAAACTACTCACTAGTACATTACTTATTTTAGAAATCTATCTGTTCCCACTAGGGGAAAATATAAATGGCTACAGTAGTAATGAACTGAAGGACAGAAAGGGAGAGAAGTTGCATTAATCTACCTCGCTCACTGGTCTTGCAATATATGAGCTAATACAGGGAAGAGTGACACAGAACAGTGGAAGCTGAGGGATTCAGATATTACTGAGACTAGATACCAGTATTGTTTGAACAAATAGTGACTTTTACCTTTTTTCCCAAGACACCTTAGGAAGTAGAGTTTTTGCAAGCAGTAACACAATTAAGAATGTAACTTGATCCTCCACATTCCTGTGTGTGAATATATTATAATATGTTCTTAACTGAATGAATAGCTATTGTCCTGTATAATATTATCACCTTCAGTACATAAGAAAAACAATTATCACAAGCAAGGCAGTGACATAAACAACCCTAAATCCAGTCCTTCTTTCCTTCAGTTCTCTGAATTTCCAAGGTAAATAGAAAAAAAGCCTTTAGAATAGGATTTTTGTCATTAAAACAAAATAAAAAATCTGAATAGCTCTTTATCAAATATTTAGTTTTTAAAAAACATGTCTTTTTAACACTTAAAATCATAATATATATAGTTATATAATAGTTTTTTCCTTGTTCAATCTAGTCTACTATATCAAAACCTGTTTCTAATGAGCAGAATTTTACTGACAGACTATTTAAATGTTTCTATTTCATACATCAGTAAAACTCTACTCAACAGAAAAAAGGTCATAACTTGAAAATGCAGCTCAAGAATATATATGTCTTCTTGTTTTCTTCCATAGCATCTAACTCAATTTATTTTAATTAGTGATTAAAAAAATATTTGTGTGTGAAAATTTAAAACAAGCCAACCGAAAAAGAAAGTTGTTCAGCTCATTTCCTTTGGTTGCCATGAAGTTGCTGTAATAAGCAGGATTTTCAAAGTCTCTTCTGGTGATTTGACTATTTTTCAATGCAAGGGATAATAGTTCATCTTCACTGGATTATTATTGGTGTCAATAGGCAGTTTTTGTGTCTTGGGTAACTGGTAAAACCTAGGTGATGTCTATAGAATGTTATTGCTTTCATCAAAGCCTTAATAGAAAAGCTTAGTTTTTTTCTCTGCACTGTATGGTTTGTTAACTGCAAACAGTTGTGGTTGGCTTTGTTTCACAGAAACATTTTGGCATTCTAGAACTGTATAGCACTCAACTCACATACTCATGTTTCTTATAGTCCTACATTAGTTCATTCGTAAAATAACCGTTTCTTTCTTAACCCTGCTCACTTCAGGCAATTCTTTTCACTGACAGAAATTTCACCCTGTGTACTGGGTTTTGCTAAAAAGACGGATTTTCAGAGGACTTTTTCTGAAATTCAGAAACATAGCAATCAATAGAAGTATTTTGTCTCTATTTGGTATGCAGGGTCATGAACAAATCCAAAACAAAGACATGGATATGATTAGTTCTCACTCCTCATCTCTCTCACCCTCTAAAAAACAGTAAAAAGCATCTTTTGTACTTGTGGTGTTGAGGGTACAGTGGCACAACCCTACATCATAAATCTGGTGACACGAGAGGCAGGGAAAAGTGAGGTAATTTTCTGTCTCTGTTCAACTGGACCCTACACTTATCTTAAGGTTTCAGTGGAGAAGGTGTACAGTTAGAAAATTATTCTTTCAAAACCAAGATATTTTCTGCTCTGAATCTAAGATCAAAACTGAAAACACTTGCAACCTGATACAGGAGAGAAAAACTCAATTTATGATAAAAATAAGGTTTAATTTTTGTTTCAGTTTGTATTTAATTTTGCTAATATGATTCCAAATATTATTCTACCTGTTCTTCAAAGAGAATAATTCACCTACACAATGTAAAAAGGTTTCAAGTTCTAAGATTTTAACCATTCCTCACAAAAGAGTAGGCAAAAGTCCTTCATGTTAAGTGCCTCTCAGAAGTTCTCATTTTAGAAATTGATTTCTTTTTTTTTGAGGATAAAAAAATGTTTTCTTAAAAAATTCCTAACTAGATCTCCCTCAGATTTTCACACCTTGCTACCTGTGATAATAGAAAAATAATAGGAACATGGCAGCTGTTACATGTCATGTAGTGATTACTGCTGTAAAACCCCCAAACTTTCTGACTTGTGACATACGAAAACATCCAGTGGTGGGCCGAAAATGTTACCCAAGTTTTGCTGGAAATTTCTTTTGATATTGACTACATGCTGGTTTACTATTGTATACCACAAGTTTAGGAGCAATAACAAGGTACAGAAACTTTTATTGCTATTTAAATCCCTCCTCTACAGCCTTATGGGTAGGTGAGTGATGTCCTTACTGTTGATGGTGGATGCTTATCTGAATAATGACTCATCTGAATAACACTTGATGAACTTCACAAGATGCAATAAACCAATCAAAAATTGCAAAGCAAGCCTCAAATCAAAGAAATTACAAGACCCATCTCCTGTACTTACTGTATATTTAACCAAAAATGTAATATTAAGGCTTTATCAGCTGGGAGTGGTCCAAACGCTCATAGCAGAATATCATCAGTGGTAGGGATGGCAAGAGAAGAATCTAGGAAATCAATAGCCGTAATACTGAGACAGACATTGTCCTCATTGGAGTACACTAGGGAGGAGACTCCCAAGTAAATGGGCTGAAAAGTATTACCATATTTAGCCTATGTAATTCTCTTCTCTATTTAAACTAATTCTCTATAAATAAAGTTGCTTTTAGGACTAATTCTACTAAATCTACCCTAAATAGTTATCATTGATTTGCATTACGATATGGGTTGATGAGAAAAGGAAAAGTAGGAAGCATGAATAACGCATAAGAAAAACCCCAGTCCTTCTGGCATTCTTTCACAACATTGTGCCATAATACAGAGTGTCAGCAAGCATTGTGTTTTAAATACCACCTACATTTTATGGTAGATATAAATACAGATTGGGACTATGGCTATGTTCAAGAATCTTCAAAAACTTCTATTCACGCAATACTAGAGCCACATGAAAAGAAGACTTTCCCACTTTCTGTTGGCCAAATTCTTGACTGATTTAAAACTAGATTCCTCTATGGTTGATTTATTTACAGTACTGAAAACAAACTCCCTTACACAGGAAAGAAATCCACAACTTTTGCTGACTCGTACTGCATTTCACAGCCTTTCTCCAGGTGAAGAACTTTCCTCTCTGTCTCCCTGGGCTAATCCATACTCTGAAGATCCAGAGCTCTCCTGACTGCGAGAGCCCAAAGGGTGAATACAGTCAGTATAATTAAGCTAGTACAGATGACTTACAAGCACAGGGTTTTGGAGAGTTACAGGCACTAGATTTAAAAAAAAAAAATAAATGCTACCATTCTGTTTAGTATCTCTGCTAAAAATGTTTGTCCTTTCACTGAAACCTCTTACTGTAAATCACTCAAGTACAACAGCCGCTTATTTCTGTGGAGGACTAGATTTTAGTGGTCTCATCCAGTTAGCACAAACTTAAAATACTGTTTCAGTCCCTCTGCTTCATTCTGCTCCTGCCTTCACCATCACTTTGGGTGGTAGTGACTAGAAATGCTTTCATATGTATGGGCAGAGTTATAATAATATATATATAAATATAAAATAACAATATTTTGAAGCTTTACAGAAAGGGAAATCTCCCTTCACTGATGTTTTTAGCTAGGACTCCCAACAGACATTTTTGTGTTCATTTCATTAGAAACTATCAACATATTCTCCTTACAACCTTCCTTGAACGTATGGATTTCATGATCTGGTTCCTGTGTTCTTACCACCTAAAAGTCCTCTTTAACCACCAAATGTAGATAAATATGTAAGATCCTGCTTCATTTTCAAGGGCTGAAAGGGATGTTAGCAGTTACGCTTGACATGATGATGCTAAGACCCAAACAGGACCTGAACTTTAACAAGAAAGATCTAATCTCTTTCAGATCCTGCATGCTAGAGCTCCTAGGGCTTTGCTAAACATCAACCCTATGAAGACCAAGGGATCTCCTAAAGAAATTTCACTTAGAGAAAACATGCTTTAGACACCTTTATGTTAAATTGTGGGCTTATTTATATGTAGTTAATTAAGGTGCATCCTACCATTTTTAACTTGTGTCAAGGGTTTATTTTGTCCCTTTCGTATCAGTGCCAACATACCTGAAGACGAATTGAGCACGTATGTTTGAAGCAGATGAACCAACAAATATACTTGGGTTTTGCATGTGGCTCTTAGTATTTCTAGGATCTCAGAAATTTTATTTGGTTGCCTGTAATAATGAGCCTTTCACTGTCTCCCTTTACTGCCATTCCTCTAAAAACTTCAGAAGTATTATTTAAAAAGGGGAGTAGGGCAATATTTATTGCACTTTTTTTTACCAGGACTACAGAAATATTAACCTAATTAGTTAGCAAGTTTCATTTTTCCTTTTTGTGAAGATTTGGTACATCAAAAACAGCGAAATCAACTCTTCACAATGAACATTTTCTTGTGAAAAGATCCTAACCATGTACAGGTTGTAGAACATTCTTAAGGATACAGAAGGTGTAGAAAAAAAAGAACTGTAGAGGTGATAAAAAATATCAAGAGGCACAGGCAGCAGCACAGAGACTGAGCAAAGCAAATAAAGCTGGATTTGCAAGGTGAAAATGTACTTGACATTGATCTTCTGACAAAACTTTGACATGACATAGAATCAGCAGCAAACAAGGTCATGAGGCAACGGGAAATTCTTTGACATGAATCTTAACCAGACAAGGACAACTGGTCTTTTGCAAAAGATTCATAACTGATTTTGAAAAATGCATGAATAAATAGCTCACGAGGATGACATGGAATATTTAACCTTTTAATTGCTGTTAAGCATCTACCCCAGAGGTGTTCAACTGCCATTATCATCAGAAATCTCTGAGAAGTCCTTTTGTGATTTATTTTCATGGTCTTACGCCAGATTTACTGCATACATTTTCATACCATGAAAGTTAGTTATGAAATTATCAAGCCAGCAAATATTTACTCTGAATAGTTATTAATTCCCAAAGAACTTTTACAGAGATTCATACTGTATCTTTCACTGTTTACTCTGCATATTAATAATCTTGGTGATTGTTTGCGTAAGACAGCTGCATTTGGAAATGAATGATACTGTAAACTATTGTCATAAAACAGCAGTCCTGTGAATCCTCTTGGGATTAAAAAAAAAAAAGCCTTACGCACATTTTTTTAAGTTCTATTCTGCAGTTTCAAGCAACAGGTTGATGATACCATGTCCACCTCCTAGATGTCAACCCTCAAGCTGTGTCTATTTGACTTCTGTATGCAAGTTTACATTAGTAGGATGAAAAATCTTCCAAGGTTGCACTCATGTTACTAAATAAAAGCTGTTAATTGATGCGCATAAGGATTTTGAAAGGGTTTAAGACACCCAAAAGTCTACATACCTTCAAAACTCTTTCAGAATCAACACTAGTAACTTCAACAAACTCATGATCCTACATAAAAAAGCTTAAAATCATAATTAAACCAACATAAAGAAGAAACATTTCTTTCCAAAGATTTATTAAATCTCCCTCATCAAACAAAACCTCTTGACTATCTTCAAAAAGGCTTATTTTCAAATGTGTATTTTGTGAATATGTCATTGATGACAGGAAGACAGATGATCAGTCTGCTTTCTAATTAAGTTTATTTTTACAATGTAATTATAGATTACAGTTCTGTGTTGTATAAAATTTGAAAGCATTCTAAGTATTACCATGCTAAAAACATAAGTGCTCTCAGCCAATTAATTTTCTTCATGCAAGAAAATTTAGTCCTACCACCTCATTTTACAGAACTGAGAGATCGCAGGAGTGAATGCTGTTTTTCTGTTATCCCTAAACACTGCTACATTATTGATTTCTTTAACAACAAAGAGATCCTGTGTTCTATAAGGTCATTTATAACACTTTTCTTTTTGTGGAAATAACCATTTCCTTCTTTCTTGAAAGCATCTGTAACATACTAAAATATTACAGGAAATAACCTGCCTGTTACTTTTAAAAGCATGTGGTCTCACAGAAATCCTCAAAATAAAGTTGTGAGGGAAATGCAATATTGCATATATTCTTTCCTTTGTCATTACCACAGTTTTAGATGTTCCTGCCCAAGAAAAGTTTCCTTCATTATTAGTACAGATAGCTGGGGGTTGTAGTTTGGTTTGCTCTCTAATCCTGTTTTTAATTAAATGAAAATCTTTGGAGGAGAGATCTTCTGTGTTTGCTTTCATCTTGGAGGTTAACATTTTGGAAAAGATCAGGAACCACATATGCTACCATTTGGGTTTTTTATAAGGAGTTTTGTTGCCCTTGTGCACCAAAGCACTCTATCCCAGGGAAAATATATAAAATCCTTCTTTTTTTAAGTTAATTTATCGATGCATGTTTGTTTACATAAATGCAGCATTCTTCAGTTTTACACCTGAGCACCTCCAGCTGTTTCAAGGTGACAATCTTCTTTTTCTACACTTGTAAAAATATCTATTCTAATTCAAAAATCTAATAGCTTCTCTTCCCACCACTCTCTTCTCTTTTTTTCCATTATGGAAATCTTGGCAAGACAAATTAATTTGTTCTTTTGGGAGCAGGGGGGAGGGGGTGTTTATTTCTGTGGTTTTGATGGATTACATTACTTCTACTAGAGAGCTACAGAATTATGTAAGGTACTACACCAGGTGAACAGATACTCCTCCTTTTCCTAGCAGTGTATGTTCCACATCACCGATTTAGCTGGGAATGTCTCCTCTAGTTGTGCCCTATTATTATTCTTCGACATTTACAGCCTTCCAATGGGATCAACGTGTCAACACTTAGAAAAAGAAGTAGAGTCTCAAGTAGCGAGCAGTTTTCCTATCAAGCATTGAAACACACAGGTCTGTTCCTCACTGAGGAAACACTGACTATGAGTGTATGTTAAGGGAAGAATCCCTGGTGGCTGGCACCTCTGAAGCCCAGCTGAATGCAAAGAGGAGCATTTTAGAGTTAAAGCTTCTGGCAAGAACATTGCATTCGCTCACTCTAGAGAGATTTCATGCAGGTGAACACACAATGCAGTCTTACAGCAACAATGAAAGAGCGAGGAAAATCGGTACAGTGATCAGTGACCCTAAAGTGTCAGGTCTACAAGCTATTATTATATAAATATGCATTTCCTATTTTTGATGTTTTGTTGACCTGATGTCAGCTGGAAAACACAGACTAGCACTTTTGGCTTTTCCAGTGGAGGAAAGACTGTTCCTATGATATGGATACAAATTTAACAAGCTCTACAAATAATATGAATAAAAAATGTACTGGTTCCTTTTCTAAGGTGAAAGAATCTTTAAAGAAATATTTTTTTCCTGTGAGGAAGACAGCTTTTTACTGAGCAGTAAAATGTTCAAAAGAATCTTGTCTTTTTGATTACTTACAGCGTTTTGAAGGCACTGTTCCTACCCCTGTTAATCTATGTGATTGACAAGGTCTACATTTGACTGCCCTTTTACTTCATTAGACAGCTCTACTTTTCATTTTAAATAGTGAAACAAATCCACTGCCATGCAAGTATTTCAGTTTTGTCACTAGACCATTGCTGCAGCAATTTAAAACTTCAGAAAAATATATGGGACTGAATCCCATACTTCTGTTCAAAAAAGCCAGAGGTTTAAAAACTCTCATAAAATTTAAGCCTAAAAGGACACTGTTTTGCACCTGTTGCTCTGTCAAAGTCAGCAGAACAGTAGATCAGTAACTATTCAGTTTGTTACAATTTAAAAGGAGTCTGGAGAATTAATAAAACAGCAGTATCCTCTTCTTAGTCCCCATTTCACTTCTATATCTTGTGTTTAATCCCTGATGAGTTTACATGTTACTTCAGGAAACTTTATGTTGTAATGATATTGCCATTGCGTTCAGTCTAATGAATGGTGTTAGGAAATTAACCATGTACATTGGTCAAGTACTACTTTTAGTACACTTAAGTATCCAGAAACTTATGCCCTTACCAAAGAACCTTGCTTCTGAAAAGCTGGACCTAGACTACTGGAAAACCATGGGATTGCTGCATGATGCTCAGGTTGTGAATAGTTCATTTATTGAATGCATTTTATGATGAAAGCCAGCCTAGCACAAAATATAACAAAAATAAATGCATATGTCATAAAATGGGGTGAGTTACTTTTGCAGACAGTGCTTTCTTGCTATTAGCACTGTAAGGACTCTGAGCCCACCTGCTGAAGGCTCCCTTTCTTCAGTCTTGTTTCAGTCACAGAACATATTCTGTTTCTACCACCTTTTGGTAACCGAACCATTTAAACACAACTTTTGGGACGCTATTCATTTTTCAGTCTCCCACAGTCTGCTGCTTGACTTTAAAGAAAAGCTAGCAAGACATTGCATCACCTAACATAATTTAGTATCCCTTAACATGCAAACCTCAGCAGCGTGAGGTTTGCTTACACTGTCTCCTGTATTAATTTTCTCAGTCAATTTTGTTAATTTCTTATGTTTCTCAGATATCCCTTGGAAGCAGGGAGCCTGGTACAGGGTGGTTCACCAGTGACTGGACCTGTGTCGTGCTGAGCAGCTGCGAGGCACCTTCTCTGATATGCCAGGCTGACAGGAGACCTCACTGCTCTCTGCAACTACCTAAAAGGAGGTTGTGGAGAGGAGGGTGCTGGCCTCTTCTCCCAAGTGACAGGGGACAGGAGAGAGGGAATGGCCTCAAGCTCCACCAGGGGAGGTTTAGGCTGGACATTAGGAAAAATTTTTTCACAGAAAGGGTCATTGGTCCCTGGCAGAGGCTGCCCAGGGAGGGGGTTGAGTCACCTTCCCTGGAGGGGTTTAAGGGACGGGTGGACGAGGTGCTGAGGGACATGGGTTAGTGATTGATGGGAATGGTTGGACTCAATGATCCGGTGGGTCTCTTCCAACCTAGTGATGCTATGATTCTATGATTCTATGATTCTGTGATTCTATGATTCATGAGTCTGGAGTGAATTCAGAAGTGGAATAACTTTTACAATTGCCCTTGCAGTATGTAAGTTTGCCACGCTGAATTCCTCCTCTTCCCTTCCCAAATCCTTCCATGTCTCCAAGCAGCAGCTCCCTCAGCACCTTTTTCAGTCCATGCAGAGTGGATCACTTTCACGACACCACTTGCTAACCCCTAATTCAACATGCTCTGTTTATTCTTTGGACAACTCACTATTTCTGTATAGAATTCTGTAATAGAATGGGAATTCTGTATAGAATGGGAATTTTAATGATGAGGAACAAAACTGAACCCTAAAGAGCTGTTAGCCGTAATGTCCTTTCGGAAGCAGTTATTTGTCATTCACAGTAACAGGTCTAAAAAATGAGCATGTGAACGTCATGCATTTCAAAATAAAGACGGGGGGAGGGTACACTCTCACCCTGACTGAAATTGGTCCCACTTTGTGAAGTTTATTGTTGTCTTGATTGCAGAGAGGTTACAGGCTGCAGCAAAGCTCCCAGTGAATAGCCCTTATTATGTATTACATGCTGCATGATTTATGCTGAACATGGCACCTTATGATCTATATTTCCAGTATCCTTTCAGAATGCTTTTGTAACTTAGCTCAGCTTGTCCTCTCTTTAACCTTTATATTCAAAACATATTTACTAATATGCATATTTTACACATTCATATGGCATTCAGCCCTTTTGCCCGCTGACTCCACCTTCAAACAATATTGGAAGGCGTGCAGGTTTTAATGCATTCCTGATTTTAGTTTTTCTTTGAGAATGGACCAACTAGATGAAAAAGCTACCATAGCACTGTTCTTCATGAACTGCACTCATAAAAGCTGAAGAATAAGGGAAACGGAGCAAACCCATTGCCGTTACAGTTTAAAGTAAAATAATCTACACCAGGCCTCCCATAAATATTGTGGGAAGGAAGGCTGTTGCGTATTAAAACAGAATATTTCTTACAGACAGGATCATTTAGTAGTGATTAACCAAAGGAGATGTGGTAATCTAAGAACAATTCCTTCAGCTACAGATGTTTACATAAGCTGTGCAATAGGAATGCACTTTTGGGAAAGCCAGGGAAAACAGGATGATTTTAATATGGAAGACTGTTTGCTTGAGGAAATATATTTTTACAAGTTAACTTGAATTGTTTCTTAGCTTTCAAAAATGTCTAGCTGTTTTGTATCTTTCTAAATCCTTGTGTAAGACACTTGCAATTCAATTGATGGAAAATGCAACAGACGAGCCAGGTATTGCTACTAGAAGTAGTAGTTTTGTGGCATCAAGCTGATTATCTCTTTTTTTACCCCCTGAATGTCTCCCAAAGAACTCTATACCATAATCATCTTTATCAACATTTGCTGTGTTTGCACCCAGAATTGCTTTGGGTAAGATAACCAAGTACAGTAAGTATATATGCAAGTCTCTCTGCAAATCCCACTTTCTTCTAAGCCTATTTTTGCCTTAATGGGATTCATTGCTTCCCTAAGCAGCCCTTGTAATTTTCAGCAAGGTCCTTTAACTCATTTAATGTGCAACATTTGTTCATGCCTAATTTGTCTGAGCCAGGCCATGTTTGTGTTTTCCTTGAGATGCAGAAAGGTTGATTGTGAGGGTGGAACTGCCTGCCTCCAGTGAATATATTTCTTTCCGAATTACAGTAATTACTGCAGGTTTCATTTGGTTGGTGCTCTCCTCTGTGCCCCTCCTTGACAAGGTTAACAAGCAGAAGGTAACTGAACATCAAAAGATAAGTGCCTAATCACACGGGAAATTGTTGATAGTACCATTTCTCTGGTGGCGATGATAACATTCTGTACTGGATTCTTCTGCAAAGGCAAGTAGGAATTAAGTTTGCAATTCTAAGGATAGCAATTGTAGATGTCAATAGATTTGCATTACTGCCAGCTTGTATTCCTAATATGCTGCCTCTGCTAAATAAAGGCATGAAAGAAAATTAGAGACAGTTTTTCTCCTACAACATCTCCTCTCTTTTTTTAAAAAAAAAAATTACTGTAACCAACATTTAATAACAGGTAATTACATTCATTTAGAATATTTGCATTGAATTATAATTTCAGAATAGCTTTTCTTGCCTCCCTTTCTACCTCTCCAAACATGTATCAGCGCACATACATGTGTAAGCATGCATGTATTTACAATATATGTCACCAGGAATATATACATAATTATGTCTATGCATATACATATCTGATCTCTTTTTCTCCCTCTTTTGCTCTGTGTACATGTATTTATCTAGGCAAGGGAAAGGTGAAATTCTAGTTTCACCTTAAGAGATCCAGAACCATATAATAAATCTCATTTGTCCTTAAATATTGTGAAATTAGTTCCCTTGTAATGTACATACAGCCATCACAACCCCTCTCAAGCTACATTTGCTGACCTCAAACTCTTAAATGTAAAATTATGAAAAAAATCTACCTCTCAATTATTTTCTCCTGGTGACAACTGCATAATAAGGGAATAGATATTTTACTTTTAGCATAATTTCTCTTTGAAGTTCATCCCTTTAAAAACTTCTCTTACGATACCTTCTATCACCAGGCAATCCAGTGCTAATGATCTGGAAGACCTAATATCAAAAATGCCTTTTCTAAAGAGACAAGATTTATTTTTAAGATTTTATAAACCTCAAGTACTTCAGAAGACTCTCATAATTAGTTCAATGATCCGAGCTAACTTGTCTAACTCACGTCACCCAGAACATTTACAAAGGCTGCATTTACCCTGTTTTTTCCAATGATTAGGTCACTCTTAGCCATAACCATATTATATTAAGTCAGATTTTTAGAGATTATTCAAATTCAGATATCTCTATTTCTTCTGCAGCTGTGTGACTGTTTCTCACACTTGAGTGATAAGGTGGAAGTTCTCAGTCATGAAAATGGTATATTTATAATTATCCTATTACGAAATTAAATCTCACAGTATTTTATCAATAACTAAAAAACTTGATCTCATTTGCTCGTGTCTCAGAGAAAAGGAACTCCGGGGACTTCCAGAAAGTGGCATTTGATTTATCTTAGTTTGAGAGGCATAGAAGACTCCTTGCTTTCAACAGATGCTCATTTTAGAGCATTTTAAGCATGTATTTGGATGTGCAAAATCCTTTCAGGTATTCTAGGAAATAAATTTTATCTGGGAATTTTCATTAGAGGCCATAAAGAAGAAATTTCACATGTAAGGGATTTCCTTTTTTTTACATTGTAGAATAAGTAGGGGAATAGACCTCCTTTTCTGTGAAGAAAGAAGAATTTGTTTCCTTTTGGTCTAGCTCAATATATATATAAATCCCTTCATACTGGTTAACACCATAGAGGAAAAACTGTGCACTTTATTCACATCCAATCCATGATACGAAGATGTAGAGAGCTGGGTCGCAAGCCACCACCTAACACACTGACCTATAAAGCAGAGCAAAGAGAGAAGCATAGAGCAGCAGACTTATTTTGTTTCTTCTCAGAGTGAAAACCAGACTGCATCCCCACACTTGTAAACTCTCCATTCTCTTATTTGAAGCTGTGCCTGCCAGTCATGAGCTTGTATGCAGAAGTAGTTGCCTGGATCTAGGGGCTGCACAGAAGCCCAGATGCTTCTCCCTGACCTTCATCAAGTGTAGACAATACTAAGGGGGTAAAAAAGCAGGCAAAATAGTTCTTATAGAATTAGATGAAATCAGAAAAAATCTTGTTGTGAGCACAAGCTGAAACAGTGAATCATTGTTCAATAAGGAAGGAATCTTTTTGTGTGTACCCAAGACTCACTGACTTCAATGTGATCACTTGCCACACAATTTTTGAACCATTTGAGAACATCAGCAAGCCAAAAAAAAATCCTTATTCTGTCCCAAAAAGTAGGAGAAAGAAAGAAAGAAAGAAAGAAAGAAAGAAAGAAAGAAAGAAACAAACAAACAAACAAACAAACAAACAAACCAACCAACCAACCAACCAACCAATCAACCCAAGAAATGAGTTGCAGGTTGCTATTTGAATGATCTGTAACTTCACTGAGGATGAAAACCATTCAGTAGCAAGTAATGTTAACTAATTAACCTGGGAGGAACAGACATTCAGACCATTTGTCTGGGAGATTTAAGGTAGGTTTCAGCCAGACATTCAAAGGTAAAAGCCAAAGCTTTTTTCGTAGTCTGAGAAATGAGGTCGACACAACCAGGGAGGCAATTCAGAGAAACTAAAGATGCTTAATTTATATGCCTGAAGCAGACAGTTGTGAATCTCCCCTGTGGTGAATAACAAGAATGTGTCAATGCTTTTCCACAGTAAAAGAATTGTTAACTGCAGAGCTGCAATGTCAAGAAAAAACGACTTCATAAAAATACTCTGGAGAAAAATGGAAAATTACTTTTTTTTTTTTCTGTCAGCAGGTAAATAGTACTTTCTTGATTATGCAGTACATACACTAGAAGAAATTAACACAAGGTAGAGTTCAGTCAAAATAATGAACTTCAAAACAGAACTTGTCCTATCTCTTTTAAAATTAAACAGCCCACACAAACACTTCAAAAGAATCCCAGAAACCCAAAAACTGGCTGTGTTCTGATAAACAGCAAAATTTAGAATTAAGTAACAAGTTGTGCAACATGTACAGTAAAGAAGAATAAATTCTGTAATAGCAACAATCTTTGCACATGGAACAGAAGACTGTATTTTTGTGGGAGGTGAGAATATTTAATTTTATGCCACAATATTCTGTTTAAAATCATTTTGTGAGAACACAGAGGGTAAGAAAGAACACCCTAATGAGGTGTTATGCTGGCTGCATTATCATGGAGTTAAACTCCCATTTTCCAATGAGTATGTGTACTGTCAAAAATACATCTACAGTTGAATCAATGCGTATTTCCACCAACTCTTTTTGACTGAAGATAGTCCTATTCAGATAATGCAGTATTACTGACACACAGAAGGCTTTTCAGGTCATGGGTTTCTGCTGATTTACATGTAGATTACTATCCAGAGCTGCACAAGCTGCCAAGCTCATTTCACTCCAGATGAAGAAAGAAGAATAATTTTCAGATTTTTATCTCAAATTTAAATGGGTTTTCATTTTATAAGAGGACAGGTTTGATGTTATGTTATGCTTATAAATATACTTAAACCCCAGCTAGAGCTTTGCACAATGTCTCATAACACCCGAAATAAAGGATCCTGAATATATGGGCTACAAAGATTGAAAGAAACTGATGTTTTTATGTTTTACTTCGAGGCCAGTTAAATTGAGTCCCATGGAAGATTCAACTGGTTGAAATACACAGAAAACAAGCATTTAATGAAATCACTGAATGATGTATTACATTTCTCAGTGCTACTGAGTGTATCTCTTCAATGACTATTTTACTAATGGCATTCTCGCTTCATTCCAGCCTAAATTCCAGGTGAGTTTCATTTTATCTGAAACTGGCTCACTGTTCACTTTCAGCTAGCAATAACCTACCTTTCAGAGTACCACAAAATCTCTGAGTTTTTCTGGAGCGTCTGTCCCGCACCTTGCAAAATAATCAGCTGTTTCCTTCACAGTGTTTCCATGTGGGTTTATTCCTACTTTTACAACAGCATGCCTGTGGAAGAGGAGCATTAAATAAAGTAGACAGGATCCTATGAAAAAGACACTGTGCGCACATTGTTTACCTTGTGAATGAATAGCTCTGACTCTCCTTCCCTGCTTCTTCCTTCCTTCACATCTGCCTTGAGTATTATTCTTCACAGAGCTAAAAGTCTAGTTCATTTCATTCCAAACCTCTGTATTTGTGCCTAAGAAGATGCAGAGATGGACAATACCACTTACTGGCCACTCTGAACAACCCACAGGGCTTGACCCCTCCAAGCTGCCTGTCTCCAAACACAACACCACGTGCTTTCAAGTGTTTATTCTGTGAGACAACAACGGCGAGTGCTGCAAACTAGCCATCCTCTACATCGGAGTTTTTTCATCACATAAAGCAGGAAAACACTATCCTCTGATGGGGTCTGGAGTCAAGGATTTTTAAGCACTCAAACACATTTAGAGAGAGGCAGAGGCATCGCAGCAGCAGAGTCAGCAGCCAAGCCCAAGCGATCCATTAAGTGTAAAAGGTTTTTGCCTTGAGAGTTCAGGGTCTCAGTGGGGGAACTGTTGAGCAGTTCCATGCAGCAGGTGGCCTCTCTTGCCTTTAGTGAGCATCCTAAAAAAAACTAGGGGGGAAAGCCCATTTAAACACCTGAAATATGATAGCTGTCATGTGTGTGGAGGAAAGCTATGTGCATATGCTGCTGTCTGGTTTTATTACCTTCAGAAACAGGCCCCACTGGAGACACAATATGGAAGTAGAACATAGTTGACTTTCCTATAAATTATCCATTCCTTTCTAAGTCTGCACATTTTATCTGATCTATTAGATATCCAGTAGGTAAAGAAGAGCTTTATAGACAGTGAAACTCTCTCTCTCTCTCTTTCTCTCTCTCTTTCTACCTATGTGTGTTCTGGAACTGCTGAACTAGCTCCATTGAATAACTTTCTGTCTATTCACCAAGAACAGTTCTTAAAAGAATGGGAAAGAACCCAGTTAAAATTGAATCTGATAAAAACTGCAAACAGTAGACATTTAGAATGCAGGGTTGCTTTTGGTATTAGCACAAGTACCACCTGAATTCTCAATACCCATTTCTGCCTAGATAGGCATACTGTAAATATTCAGTAAATGCACATAGCACATCCAGTTGGAATGGAAATGGTATGGTATGCAGGCATATGCAGAAAAACACATGTATGTGTACAGGAATGCAAAATACTCAAACAGAAAAAAAAAGACTTCTGAGAAACTCATTTCATCTGCACTGTGCAGTTTTGTTGTCCTAAAGAAAACCCAAGTGCAAGTGGAAGTCCAAAACCAATAAATTGATCGGCTGCACACCCGGTCGCAGCAGCTTTAGTCTCATGACTTCACGGACCAAGACAGGGAGAGAAGAGGATCCCAGCAGCATCTCTCAGCTCTCAGTAACACTGAGCTCTTCATCTCTCTGGGAAGTACAGAGCTTTCTGCTTTCTGCCCAAGAAAATCATGGACTAGAAAAAACTTATCTTTACTGAAGAAAAATTATATGCTGTTAGTTTATTTTGTTTTAATAGAGCATTACAAATCTGAGAAATAATTACAGCTTGCTTTTGCATGAAACAACCAAGTAGTCTTAGCTGAAAGAGTCTCTACCATATACTCACAAAAGGACTTAGTTTGTGTCTCATATCTCATTATAAATGTCTACCCTTTTTACTGATGAAGAGGTAGCCAAATTTCTAGTTAAATGGCTGAAAATCCAGAAGGCACAATAGCCATTGGGTATATTTTTCACAACACCTTTTTTAAGACTTGTCGTGTCTGTCATAAACTAAGTCATTGAAAAGAACCCTATGACTAGCCTGATTCAGTGTATTCAGTGCTAACTCTCTTCTCATAATGAGAAAAATGTTTTAATGTCAGTATGAGTAGTCTCCCCAACAAAATGAACTGATGTTATTACAGCCAGCTCTCTAAACACAATACATTTTTAATGAGGAATATGTGATCCTAGCTCAGAGCCTATTCCTCCTACTTGCTTTCTTTCCCCTCCCTCAGTTCCATGAATCAGTTTTAAGGATGCAAAACAAGCTGCAGTCACTGTTCTGTACTGACTTTAGTCTGTCCCCAATGTAGATCTGAAAATTTCGGATTGTCTGGGAGAACAAGTCAACAGTGCTTTTAATTTTGTTAAATAGCATGCAAATAGCTCCTTCTGGTCTTGAAGTAGTAGGCCAGCGTGTGTTTATTTATCATCAGGGATTTGTACTAGGTAAATCTGACTTGCACTTCATTACTGTTTGCAGTCCTTTCTCTTGCTGTTTATCCTCACATCTGAAAGGAATCTGACAACAGAAAAGTTGGATTTATAAATGGATTAACATTGTGTCCCACAAAGATAACTGAAGAAATCAATGACCTCCCCCTGAGAGCTATATCATCTGCTTCATAAGGGCTGTTTTACAAGATTTTCATTTGTGTATCATCTATAATAACTATGCTCTGCTGGTTATTTTTTTGTGCACTGATATGTGGTGTAGCATTTCACACATGTAGATGTTTTGATTCCTAAATGAAATCATAGAAATCAAAGCACTTCAGTCTTTTCGTACTTGGAGATTAAGTGAACTTCTCTACAATATAAACAATAAAGTAAGTAACCTGAGAACTGTAACGTGTGTCACTGGTTTTTGGAAGGAATACCAAATGGCAGACTCTGAAAGCATTGTTATAACTTGGAGGAGAAGTTTTCATTTTATTGCTTTCTAATCACACATGACAATGGAAAATGAAATCTGATAGGAAGGCTATTTCAGGACTCTCGTGAGCAACAGAAATGACTGAAATAATTTTTATTGAGTTCAGATGTGTTATCTCTGTTGAACATTTTTCCTTATTAGGTAGCATGTCACCTAAGAGTCTGTGTTCTGTGAAACAATTAAAATACACCCACATGAACGGTGAAATTAGCGGAAAAGTATAGAAAAGTAATAGGTATCAAACATACTCTATAAGAATTCACTGGCTGTTCAAAAGGACAGTATTTTATGGGCTTCTTCAGGCAGTTAAACAACCATGTCAGGAGCAGAAGTAGAGACACCAGGTGAAAACTAATACCAATAGAAAACAGCTAGCTCAAAGTATCTAGTAAGCAATAAGACTTATGCAGCCAGGCATCTGCAATTGCTGGCATTGCTGTTCGGGTATTAGTTAACTCTAACATAAAACAGAGTATCATATATGTACTTAAATTGCTAGGTTTTCAGAAAGAAAATTAATTCAAAATACTGTTAACGGTTATAATTTTCCCCTGGAGGATAGATATGCGAAAGAATGAATTGAATTGAACTTTTAGATAAGGAACTTCTTATTCAGACTTTGTTCTTTATATGATTATTGGTGATATTACTATGAATTATCAGCTAATGTCTGGGCTATACCACTGTTTATAGTCAAATTCAATAGTCTGGTTAATGATTACAATCCAAAGATTTATATGCATAATAAAATATTAGGCTGTGCCTCAAAGACATATAATAGTGTAATTTCACTAAGAAAAAAAAAATTATTTAGTATTGCAAAATTCTCCTCCTTTCCTGTCCCTCCTGCTTCTGAAAAAATTAAAAGAAAAATCACATTCAAATATTATCTTTTTATAAGCTGATTTTGGCCTCATGCTAATGAAATCCTCCTCAGAAGCTAACTGTAGTGGTAGGAGGCTACTGCTTTTTTACATCCTAAGTTATGTAGCTATAAGATGAAGTCAGAAAGGAAAATATGTTAATCTTTTTGGGGATAATTCTCCTCTACAAAGGATTTTTTTTGGTTTGTTGTGAATGCTTGATGAAGTCAGCAACATCTTTTTCTTTCTCGTGTTTTCTGCAAACAGCTTTCAATGCATTGATGCAGAACTTCATCATTTGGCAATAGCTTTTCTCAAGGAAGAAAAAATCTGGGTTCTGTTTTTTATACTGTTTTACTAGACAGACTTAATTTTAACTACTTAACTTAGGGCATTTTTCCGTTTTCTTTTCTGTAAAATTGCAGTAATGCACGTTTTCCATACACAATAAAACATTTTAAGATCTATGAGCAGACATACTTCTATTATTACAAATAATAATATTGGCAAATTATTCTAAGTCTCTCTCTCCCCTCTGTAGGTAGGTAGGCAGGGGTATGATAGGTGTGCTAACAATATGTATAACCTGAAGGAAGACATTTTCTCATCTTGATCCAATGGATTTAATTGTCAGTCATTAATAAACAGGATCCTGCAGCAATTTTTCTCTAATTTGTATTCAGGGTAGCAGTTTAGACAGTATAGAATTGTATTTGTTATCTCATTTTTGTGAATAGTCTGCCAGAGGCTCTAGATCCAAATTCTCTAAACTTGGCAGCTATCTGTATCTATTTAACAAATTGATAGTCTATGTCATTTTTCAGGATAACCATTGCATATCTTTTCTTAACTCCAAAATGTCACAGATGACATGCTTTTTTTTTTCATAGTGCGTTGAAAAATAAATGTACACGTGTCAAAATGATAGCAAAGATTCTTTCAGAGTCTAACTCCAGGTTTACTTGTATGTTTACAAACCTGAGGCATTCTTCCACAGTGCAATTAAAGACCTTGACAAACATACCCTAACTCATAGCTCACTGCTCATCTTGAAGAGTATTTATTGAAAATCCATTGGAAATTTTGTCCTGCGAATTGTCCCTGTGTTTATGACTGTATCTTGGTTCTGCTTGTCTTGCTGAAGAATAACATCTTATTATAGTAATGGAACAAGTACCTTAGTATAATAATGTGGCATAGACTATAATACTGCTTCCTCAAAATGTCAGTATACTGTTTAATACAACCGCCTGGGGAATCATCAGCAAGCTAATTGTTACGTTGAGAGAGTGCTTTAATATTCATGGTGATGTATTTTGCCGTGCTGAACCTTAATCCTCAAGATTCAACGCTGTATCTGTCTTTATTTTTTTTTTAATATGCTGTACATAATCCTTGAACTAAATTATGTTGAGTTGTAAAGTCTGCCTACCCTGCACTGCTGTCCATACTACAGCACTGTTTCTAGAACTATTTATAGCCTCGCTTCGTGGCACTGATCCTTATTCCAATAGCTGACCCTTCTCTGTTCTTGATGTTGTCCTTTCATTTTCTTTGTGTGTTTGCTTCTCCTCTCCTCTCCTCTCCTCTCCTCTCCTCTCCTCTCCTCTCCTCTCCTCTCCTCTCCTCTCCTCTCCTCTCCTCTCCTCTCCTCTCCTCTCCTCTCCTCTCCTCTCCTCTCCTCTCCTCTCCTCTCCTCTCCTCTCCTCTCCTCTCCTCTCCTCTCCTCTCCTCTCCTCTCCTCTCCTCTCCTCTCCTCTCCTCTCCTCTCCTCTCCTCTCCTCTCCTCTCCTCTCCTCTCCTCTCCTCTCCTCTCCTCTCCTCTCCTCTCCTCTCCTCTCCTCTCCTCTCCTCTCCTCTCCTCTCCTCTCCTCTCCTCTCCTCTCCTCTCCTCTCCTCTCCTCTCCTCTCCTCTCCTCTCCTCTCCTCTCCTCTCCTCTCCTCTCCTCTCCAAGTTGTGACCATTATTCATATCTGGGAACCTGATTATTCAGTTCATGCCATAGAAACCCGCCACTGTGCCCAAATTCCTGATAGAACCAGTCTGATTTACTGTTCATCTCAAACACAGCAGGCATATTCCAACTGTGTTGGCATCTTTCTTTGTCCTTCTCTTGTCACTTGCTTCTGATCAAGTATGGAATTGATTTTTTTTCAGATCTTACTTTTTGCATATAAAGCTGTATGTGACCTGTTCGTTGAGCATGCTGTGTTGACTGTCTCTGTGTCATTAGAGTATAAAACTCTACATGTCAGCCCAACATTGAACTGCATTGGTTTGATAAGCATCACTATACCTATCATCTGATTTCAAAGTGACATACCACTGCACCTCAGAACATTCTGCAAGAAAATAAGTGTGATGTTTGGATTGTTTGATCCTTCTCTGAAAAAAAGGGGCATGATTACCCATATTTTACTGAAGATTCTTCTGCTTGCTTAACAACATTCAGTTCTATTTGCTTTTAAAACAGCATCCAATATTTTGAATAGCATGTATGAAAAAATAACATCAAATCAAGCAGCAACGAATGATATTTCAAAAACTGCTTGGAAATTCACCAAGAATTATGTTGTCATTACCATTGCTCAGCTGTATAATAAGCAAGATTCAGACTTTGTGTCAACAAAGAGGAAACGCAAAGAGTGCTTACCCAGTTCTCGGAGATTAAGTAAATGAGAGGTAGAAAATGGATAAAGATCATCAGATAATATAGCCCTACTCTTTCTTCTTTTCTTTCTATTCAAGGTGACTGGAATTGAGTCAGCTGCTTAACAAAAAGAGAGAGCAATGAAGAGAAAGAGCATGAGGTACATTCTGATAGACTTTAGTCCATCTCTTAGGGTACATCCTTTTGATCATGTTATAGAAGAAAACAATTCAGAAAAGATTTTTTAAAGTTTCCTGTTAATCCCAACTAGAGATATATGACATTCTAATTCAGGCCTTATTGTGCAAATTGTGTTATGAAAATTGAAGTAACCCCAAGGCACAGACAATATAAGTACATAAAGCGCCTCTGGGCATGGCTGTGATGCAGGAAAACATCATGCAGATGTTTTAATTATTCAAGGAGTGATTCTTTTGAAAGGTTATACATGTAGCCTTTCAATGATATTTTAACTTTCAGTAGTAAGAGCTATGTAATTTAGCCCCAGTTAAGAGTCAAAATGCGGAATTTTTATCTATCAAAAGACACTTTTGTGAAATAACTTCGTAGTATATAATGATGCACAACGGTTATTTTTATTTTTACCTAAACTCAGCTCAAATTGAATAAAAGATTTTTAAAGAGCAGAGTTTTCCCAAGTGGAAAAAAGAAAAAGGAGAATAGAAACTTATAACAATTAAAACAACAAAGGTATGAATATTCGAGGACTGTAGGTACTAATTGATTATTACAAAGGACTATGCAAAATGAATTTCCAGGGTGACCTCCATGCCCTGCTCAGGCATATTCACTGTATGGTGTTACACCTGCCTTTCTCATCACCTTTGCTATTCATGATTTTCCAATTATATTTCAGGATTTTGATGGAAGTTTCAGCTGCCAATCAAGAGGCAGAAGTTAACAGATACTGAATTGTTAGAAAATATGGGAATTTTTAAAAGGTCAGCTAGTCTTCAGACTGAGAACAGAGCTGAAGCTGGTAAAACGGAATTATGTTTAATAAGCAAAAAAATAAATAAATTGACATGACTTTGTAAAAAACTTCTAATTATTAAATTAAGAAATGAAAAGGAGAACTAAATATAAAATCTTCTATAATTATGTCTTACGAGTCAGTGTTAAAGTAGGATTATGGAACAAGAAGGAAAAACTAGGCAGATTGGGATTGACCAGTCAAGGGAAAAATGGAACCAGTAGGATAAAATGAATAGACAAAGAATAAATTATTGCAGAATTATGGATCTATCAGTTTATGAAGTACATAGCACAGGAAGATAAAGAAAGAAAAATAAAAGGGTGAAAATGATGGAAAGTACTGCACATTAGCTGGTTGAACATATTAAAGAATACATGAATGAAGTGAAAAAATAAGAAGCGGGAAAAGATCCTTCTGTTGCACAGAACACAACAAAAGCATTTTTAGGAAAGATGTTTGTAAATATAAGAAAGACCAATAAAGTATAAAAATGACTGACCACAGGGCACTTTAATCTATTATTTGTGTCTATATAAAGTAAGGAATAGCAAAACAAGACCTGTGTTCTTGCATGTAATAATCAAAAAATATGTAATAAAATGGATTTTGTCTCTGAAAACAGTTATTTTTCTTTCTATAATAATTTTCTATCTGGAATGTAAAATATACTGTGAAAATTGATTGAGCTCAAACTAAATACTTAAATTGTCATATTTCACTACTACTTATAATTGCTTGAATTCACCCAGAAGTATTGGCCAGTATTTTTCAAATATCACTGCACATAGCACTGTTTTGCTATTATTTCTACAGTAAATTTGTCTCCTTTTTGGTACTTAGGCAGGCTACTTCTTTCTTGGCAGGAGTGTTTTCAAAGAGCAGTAGCAGAAGGAGTGATTTGGCACTGGAGACATTCAGTGCTGGACTGTGAGACCGTGAAGACAATGAGTTTTGACAGCAGAACTCAAAGAATAGCTTGACAAGAAAAGAGGAAGGAAAAGGAAGAGAGGATAAACAACAAGGAAAGGGATGACACAATAAAATTGCTTACCCTGACTTTCCCAAAGCAGTGATCTTTAACAGCCAGACAGCCAACTTCAGCAGTGACCAAAGAGAAGACCTGAGATACTCTTTTAGTTGTACAAGAGTATCTTTTTGTCCTACCCTTCTTCATGTCCAGTGCTGCTGCCTGCTGATGTTCACATGCTCTGTCATCCACCATTCAGAAAAACTCATTTTATTCCATGTCATTCTCTGCACGTTGCTTAAGCATCTGACGTGTGTAGGGTATCCATCATCTTTCTCACGCCAAGTCCCAGTAAACTGCTGCAAATAAACAGCAAGTCTCCTTCCTCAAGGAAAATTATAAATCAATCAATCAATCAATCAATCCAGAGGGATGAACACATAGAAACTTGGGGTAGGAATCTTCTTCTCAGACTTTCTTTCCAAGAAAGCCAAGGAGGCATGAGCCTCTTGGGAAACTATTTAAGGTCTCCTGTCTTCTGGTTGTGCAGAAATTTGAAGCAATGAAAGCGCAGCCTACATGTGAGTATGGCCTGTGATCCAAGAGATGTGGGTCATCTAAACTCTTTAGGGCTCAGTACTGCTGTGTGGTCCACAGTAAGTGGTATCTACTGCTAAGAAGAGATGAACTTGCAAAACTTTAATTGAATTGCACAACTGTGCATAGTGATGTTGCAAGGTCAGAGGACTTATCATAGCAATGAACAGGCAATTCAAGAGAGGAGAAAAAGAAAAGAAGTTTTATATTCTTGTATTTTTCTTATCCTGAAATATTGCTTACGTAGCTTTGAAAGTCTTATGGATGAATACCTTTGGTGAACATGCACAGCTTAAGTACACTTTGTTTATTTTGGGGGGAGGGCAGAAAAGGGGATAAAGACATGGGGTTACTGAGAAATGTGTGTTTGCTGCTGGTATAATCCTTAGCCAAAACAGTCAACAATTTTATAGAACAGAGAAGTACCCCAAAACTTGGTTTTCTGTCTACCTATACAGAGGCAAAACACTTTCCTTCCAGACTAGCGGAAACCTAGAGAAAAAGTAATAATTTTTTAACTTTTTTAAATGTTAACCTTCTAAAAGGGAAGATTAAATTCTTTTTTTAAGTTCAAACTGCTTTGCTAATTCCTTAAAAAATGTGGTCATGCATGTACATATCATGGTAAAGTATGAGAGCCTTTTTTCCTGCCTGTGATTTTTGCACTGCTTAGCATTTTCTACTGACATTATGAAACTCGAAAGGTCTGTATTTCATTTTCTTTTTAAAGTGCTTCTCATCCTTTTCTTCAGCCTGAGTTATGAAGACCAGCCTACTGTGTTCATTGACAGACCCTTGCAGAAATTCCACAAGCAACAAATAAATGGGTTTGTCATAATGTTTTTTATCCCTGCTAGCTCCATGTTTGCAGTTGAAACCACACTGATTGATATAGATTTCCATTCACAGGATTATTATATTTAAAACTGATGTTTCTCTTCAGTGCCACGATGAAGAGTGTGTGTTCAAGGCAAGGAAGGTTCTTGCAGCCCAATAAATATCTAATATTATATAAAATCAGATCTAATACTGTCTCAAATACACAATAACGACCTTGTTTAGGAGCTACTGGGTTGGGCCACGGCTACTTAGGTGACCTACATATGACCTAGACACATGTACATAAGTTAATATGCATTACTCTGAAAATCAAACAGGTCATTAATTTTTTCCTCCTTCAACTCTTTGCAGATAGAGAGGCATTTAAACTACATTCTGAAGCCTCTAGTAGAAACTCTTGCCTGGGTTATAATCATAGCACATGCCTCCAAATAAACCTACATTAGCACTATTCAGTGTGGTAATTAAGATAGAAAAAGGCAGTATTAAGCTGCATGGCCTATCAGTTTCCCTGGGGAGGAAAAAAAGGACTAACATGACTTGAAATGTGTTTGAGGGGTTTAGTTAGCCTCCAATTAGCAGCAAAGTTCCTCCATTAAAATGCATAACAAATACCAGCTTACATGTCCCTGAACCCTTCCTTATTTACATCCTAATTTCAGATGGTTCTTTTATTATAGCATATATCCCAAAAGCTACCACTGACTTTTAATTACACTATACAGTTATTGCTGTCAGGTGGTGAGTTGGAAGGACAGAAGACTCCAGGGCACATCTGAGTGAACCACAAGAGCTCAGCCCTTAACCAAAAGCAAACAGCAGAACAAAGGCAAACATTCTAGGGACAATCTACAATAAAATGAAGGCCAAATGGTCATCTCTCTTTAACCTGCCATGAAATCCAAAGAGTTTACTGAGGCAGCCAGACAGAAGTATAGGGACTGGGAACATGAAGAGGAACAGAATGTGACTTGTGTTTGACTACTTGCACTCCTTCAGATTCAAAAAGGACAAATTTCTTTTTTCCCTGCTACTGTTATGGATCTCTTGTTAGAAAGGTCATATTGGGGGTTGTTTGCTGAAGATTTCCATGCTGTGCCAATATAATTATTATATTGAGGTAGGTGGAGAAGCATATTAGGCAGTTTTTGGCTTCTGTCTTTGCATTTGTTTTAATTATTTCATGTCTGCTGGCCATCGTCCACTCTAATTCTGTCTATGTGAGAGACCTGACTTTGCAGGTTGGCTGCAGTGGTTGATTACGTTTTGAAGCAAAGAGGTTTTCATCTGTCCTTGGGACTGCTGGATGGTGGTGGCTGCTGATTCCAAATCAGGAGGACATAAAGCAACCACTAGTGAAAAAATCATGGTCAGAAGAGCACAGAGAAAGCAAGAAGGTGGTTGTGTCACCCATTTAGAACCCAGGCGCCTGCCCAAGCTGTCTGCTGACATTATCAAAACCACAGCTAGATGAAGATTTACATAAGCATCGTAACAACACGAGCAGTATTACACTGAGTATCACTTTTATTTATCTATTTATTGCCTACATTTACAGAAAAATAAGCAAATTAGGCTGAAAAGAGCTTGGTTGGCTTTTTCTGAGCTTGTTCCCTCGCATGGCAAAAACATGACAGAACAGCTGATGTACAATAACACACTGCATATCCAACTAAAAATGTATTGTTCAGAAATTTATTTCTTTGCCTACTGTTCCCTTTTTCCTTTTCAAAATTTTCTTTCCTGTGGGACTATGGAGTGCTTAATAGTCAAGTGAAATATATGATACGCAACAATCCTCTCTTTTCTTTCCTGTCTATCAGTGCAACTGTGACATCTCCACTGCATGGCCAAGTCACACAGGAATTATATGGGGATTGTACTGAAGGCAGAGACGTTTCATTTTGTTGCAGTTGTATTTTGAGGATTTGTGCAGAATGATCTTGTCTATCATCCTCACATGTCTTCTCAAAACCTAGTCATTCTTCCTTAAAGGAAAAAACATGCAAGCACACAAACCCACTCCTTTTCTTTCCTTACATGTTTACAAAATATTTTCTAACAAAAAATAGCATTGTTAGCTACTATGACTTGTCTTTCTTCACTTTAAGACAGCTATAGTTGTGAGTTAGGAATCACGATCAGTGCAGACTTCTAAAGGCTTTTTTCTTCCAGTTTGCTTAACATCTACCTGGGAAATTTAGTTGTCTTGGAATGCAGTTCTGAAGGACAGACGTATTTTAAAGAATTCCATAGCAAATATTAAATTTTCTAAGATAATAGAAGCCTGGAAAGGTAATGGGCAACAATCATTATAATGGTAGGTCAAAGGACACTGAAATTCCAATTCAGTAGTACTGCAATCAAGTGCAAGCTATATTCCTGTGCTGAATTTGGCTATGAAGTATATAATAAAAATAGAACAAGGGTCAGAGTAAGCTATAAAGTAACAACATGAGATCATACAAAGCAGCTACTTGGAAGTCCTAGTCTGAATTGTCTAACCAGCTGAAATCAGTACCATTTAGGGCATTTTCTGAATACTTAGAGGTACTGAAATTTCAGCTGAAGGTTTAAAAATGAGATGCCAAGTTAAGGTGAAGGAAGTTACTGAGGGAGTGAAGAGATGAATAAATACCACTATAATACTACGCATTGCTGAAATATAATTACTTGTGTTTGTTAAGGTTAATATTCTCTTTTCTAGGTAAGCTGGAATGAATTGAACATTAAGCCTAAAGCAGAAGTCAGTCACTGAATAATATTGCTTTTCTGATGCTGGAAACTCAGTATGAAATGTTTTTTAATCATGTCATTAACCTACAGCACACAGGTACAAATCAACAGAATGTATACAGCAGTGCCTTCTGTTTACCAGTGAGAAATAATCCCAATTAACAACACATAGACTGTGAGTGATATATTAATCGAGAAAGAAGCATTTATTTATTTTTTGCTATAAAACTACTTAAAGAGTATTTGTTATAAAACTACTTAAAGAGTATATTCAGGTCAGACTTTGGGAGGCAGGCATTAATCAGAAATATGAAGAGAATGACCTGTTTAAAACACTGCTGAACCAATGTTTTTGCAAATGAACTGGCTATGACTATGTAGCCAGGTAAAGAATAGTGCTGTCTGTTAATAATGCTATTAATCTGAATGTTGTTAATCTGAAGCTTGAGGTCAAATCATTAATGTTTTAAATAGTTCAGAGCAGGAACAACCAACAGAGCAGTTGGATGGAGTGCAAACCTGCCTTGGCTTGAAAGAGCAGATGGCATTGATGGAACCATGGTCCAAAACTTCAGAGTTAAACGTTATAAACCCATCTAAGCATGAATTCATATAGGAACAGTATAAGTGATTGATGAATCTCAGTGAAAAATGGACATGCATCTTCATCTATCTGATTGCAACTTCCCTCTTCCAAGGGTTCTCCTCTACAAGTCTGATTTGACATTTTTCCCCAATTTGGGGAGAAAAATGTACACTTAAGTATTAGCTGACAGCTCTGGATTCATTCTAGCAGGACTGTTGTCGTACCATACTGCTCTTTCCTTTTCTTATTTTTTTTTTCAGGAAACAGGAGAATAACTGAAGTCTGGACTTCTTGTCCAAGCTTCTTCATTCATGTCTGTCCTGTACCTCGTGACTGATATTAGCTTTCTTTGAATAACTGAACATCAGCAGAGATCCTAACTTGTATTCCTAGAATTCACCAAATACTTTGTCTAAGTGTAGGACCCTTGATAAGAAAAGGTGTAAGGAGCATTCCGTGTTAGAGACTCTGTGATTTCCCTAGGTGATTTGTTCCATTGCTGTTTCATTACTCTTAAGTTTAGAAAGATTTTTGTCTCAAAGACTTTTTGGCTTTTTTTTTCTTTTTTTTTATTTCTGTGATGTGTAGCAGTATCTCATGGGATTACTATGAGGAGCCATAGTCATTTTTTTCTCTTTAGGCCTATAAAATCCTGATTCTTTCCCTTGTCTCTCACAGACAAAATGTGCTAGACTCCTGGTCATGTCCCTGCCATCTCTGAAAGGACATCCTTCTACCCTTTGAGATATCAATCTGCTGAGAAGATTTTGATTTCTGAACTTGTTCTCCAACATACGGTCTGTTTTTATCAGTAAGACCATTAGCAAAGATACTGAAGAACTTTAAATTCACGAGTATCCCTGAATTAATCCTGTTCAGTGCCTTCTTCCATTTTGACAGTGAAGCATTTATAGATCCAATTTTAAGTGCAATTTACCCCTATCCAATGGTACTTCTATCAAAATAATATTTCTTTAGATTTATTTTTAGAATGGATGGTGAGAGCAAAAGATCATAATGTGGAATGTCTCCTGGTTTCATCCTTACATTGCTATGCAGAATGTAAAGGAAAATATTGGTTTAGCTTTGCTCAATTCCTTATTATCTTATAAATAGCAAGCTGAATTATTTGTTCCAGATTATTGTGAGGAACTGAAAATAACCTGACTGGTTGTCAACTCTCTAAATTTTCTTTTTCCCCTAGCCCCTTAACCCCTTTAAAAACTAACATGATTTTTGCCTTCTAGCATCCCATGAGTCTTCAAAGAAAATAAAAAATTTCTGAGATTTCTTCAGCTGAACAGCAGAGCTTAATGAAATTAAAAATACTGAGGCATTGGACACTGTAAAAAAACCCCAAGAAATGGACAAAGAAGCTCATACAAAGAGTCAAAGTAGTACCCTCTTAAAGCAGCACATTCTGGTAGATGTAGAGTTCCAAGACCATTTTAAAAAAAAGTTCGACTGTTATAAATTTTAAGAATGAACTAGAGTGCTTCATAAAGTAATATAAAATGCCAATGGAAAGAACATTTTGTTAACTTGTAGGTATTTTCCTTTGTTGTGCAAGGGAATATAGATGAGAACCAGAGCAGGAAAACAATCTCTTTCTTCTTTAAAAAGATATCTATAATAATATTTTTAATAAATGCCTTATATATTTTAACTCTGTATGGTATATAATCTATATATTTTCTTCATCTGCAGGAGCCTGTTGAAAAACGAAATTAATAGTATTAACTTGGGAATATATTTATATCCTTCTATTACATTTAGTTCTTTATTACTGCTCCTCTTTCTGAGGAAATTTGTGTTTAATGATTTAATTTGTGTTTAGTGATTAGTCATTTTTGCCTGCATAGCAGGAACAACTCTCAAGGTTGCTGGGTTTTCAAGACATAGGTTATTGTTGCTATTCAATACTGGCCCCCTTTTATGTATCTCAAGTTTGGCATGCAACAATAGACTTAATAATTTCCTTTTATGAGATATACTTTTAAACTGAAGGAGGACAATTGTTAATGCAAATGCCAGTCAATGGGTGCTGACCTCACAAGAACGATATGATTCATAACTCACACAATTTTTCCATGCCGCACCAGCTTTGAGTACCACACATAAGAAACAGGTTCCTCTCCTTGGAAAGCAATTTAAAAGTTTTCTCCATGAGGCAATCATGTCACCACGCCTCTTTGCAGCTGTATTTTCTCTGCCTCGTTTGCTCTGCTCACGTCTATTAGAGCTGGTGATACTGAGGAAAAAGGGAGTGGAGCAAGGGAGCAAAAGAGGAGAGAGCAGGAAAAAAAGATCTATAAAATTTTTCCTTTTTTTCATCAAACACTGTATACTGCAGGTTAAGATGTATTTTACTGGATGAATTTTTGTGTGCTTTGGTGGATCTATAACCCCAGCACACTTATCTGAGTAGGAATTATGGACTGAAAACTGGTTATTTTCCGCTTAGCTAAGTGAACTACAAAGAGAGGAATAATTCTACAACCTTAAAGGCAAGAGACTGAAGAAAAACAAATAGCAGAAAGTAATCATGGAAGGGGCAAAAGGAGATCAGCCATTCTGCTAAGGAGGAAGCAGTCTTCAATTAAATATCTATTAATTGGTAATGAATGCCAAATAACATTAAATAAGCATTTAACAGAATATTAATCACATACTTAAAGGCTAATTGCAGTATATTAACAATTAATGGCCCTTTAAGAAACTAAATATACTATGGCACCTAATAAGTGTTAATTGAAAGCTATTTCAGGAACTTTATTTTCCTTTTCTTAATTGGACAATGACACAATATACCGTTACTGAGCCCTTCTGTCCTTATCCTTTGAAGTAGTGCAGTTGCTGCTATTGTGCAGAACGCAGCAGCAAATTCCATCTACTTGTCTTCCAGGAGAAAAAGCAGGTGTGGTTTTCATACAAACGGCCTGCCCTATTCCTTACTGACAGCACGTGTGTTTCTTGTCCAGTGACCTTTAGTCACTTTATGTGGAAGATGGTTTGAGAGCTATTCTATGTTTAAACCTGTCTTCTAGCAATTATTCACCATAGCTACATCATCACCCTAGAAGTATAAGAAGAAAGAAGGAGAAGAAAGTATAAATTATAAGAAGAAAGAAGGAGAAGAAAGTATAAATTATAAGAAGACAGAAGAGTTATAAAAGTGATCGGAGGGGTTGACCACCTCTCCTCTGAAGAAAAGTTGAGAGAGAGTTGAGGTTGTTTAGCCTGGAGAAGAGAAGGCTCCATAAGGACCTTATTAGAGTCTTTCAGTACTTAAAGGGGGCCTACAGGAGTGATAGGGACAAACTTTCTAGCAGGTCTGTCACCATAGGACAAGAGGTAATGGTTTTAAACTAAAAAACAATGTGGATTTCAGACCAGATACACGGAAGACTTTTTTTACAAGAGTGGTGAAACACAGTAAGAGGTTGCCCAGAGAGGTAAAACTTTCCCCATCCCTGGAAGCTTTCAAGATCAGGTTGAGCAGGGCTCTGAGCAACCTTATCTATTTGAAGATGTCCCTGTTTATTGCAGGGAGATTGAAGCAGATGACTTTTAAAAGTCCCTTCTTACCTAAAACATTCTATGATTCTAGGATTCTAAGTTACTGAAACATTCCTCTACAGAGCTTTGAAGCTGTCAGAAGGCCAGATAAACATAATTTCAAACACAGGTTTGTGCTGTAGTTGTTGAGACTCCTTGTCTTGATGTATCACAGAAATAATCTTCATGGTGTTGGAATATACTTGCAATAATCTGTAAGCTTAGTTCTCTATCAGCAGCTGGGGGACACAGCTGGGCAGCAGCAGGGCCTCACAAATACACTGAGCATTTTGCCTTGGCATAGGCTGCATGTACTCAGTTAGGTACTCCACAACCTCTTGCAAGCCAAGCTTTAGCCAGCAGAGCTTCAGTAGTACTCCACCACGAGAGAGCAGATGGAGAATGAGAGCTCTGAGCCTTCATTAACATTGCTTATGCCCAAAGAAATCTTTATATTGACATGACTTGTACAACTGCACCTGATCTGCCTACCCTTTCCCAAATGAGATTCTGCCTCCTTCATCTTTGATGCTTTGTCAAAGATTATCTCTTGCCTTATGAGGACTGCCTGATCTTCTTTTGTCCCCATCCGATTTATGCTCTTCCTATATTTGTTCTCTGTATTTATACCCTCTAGAAGACACTGGGGAGAAGAGATCCCAGCAGGGACAACATGGTTTGGAATCCCTGAAACAAAGGTTAACCTGGAAATACAACTCCATTCCGTAGGATGAAAAGAAGTAGTTCAGTTGATCCATGAGAACAGATTTTACCCTCTGTGGGTTCTGAGGGGATTCACCATCCTCAGATTTTTGGGGTATTAAAATCTGAAAAACCTTTGCTTTCTAAAAGCTGAAATCTGCAGGTTTTTAAGTGTCTATATCTGCTTGAATGTGAAAGAGTATTCAAGGGGACTGCAGAAGGTTTTTTGAATACATATGTATTATCCTCTCAAATTTAATTTTCCCAAGTTTGGTTTTTGAGAACTAGAGTAGAGATGAATTATTCTGGCTGAAGTTTTGCAAAGAAAATGCTATGTGAAGTATTCTTCACTTATATATACCATTTCAAACAAAATAATTGAGATATGACTCAGTCATGAACAGAAAACAGAGACTTACAATGTTTTTCTGATACTTCCATAGTAGTGAATCCTAAAGCAGTAACACTTTGAATAACAAAAAGGAGCAAATAGCCCAGACTGTCTTCTTATACTGATTTTTCTTGCCCTACCTGCAGAATGATCTCAGGATACATCTTATACTATCTGAGAAGTGAACACATAGTAGGAGACGTTAGGAAACTGATGATGTTAAAGCATGATGATCTATTTCACGTGCCTCTTTTACACTTAGCTGCAATATATCACAGGCTGATGTACTAAAAAAAGATCTCGAAGGACATTGAATTCTCCAAGGAAACTATAGCGCACTTTAAAACATTTGGCCTATAATCTCAAATATGCAATATTCAGATAATAGTAAAGGAAATTTCTCTTCTTATGGGACTTCTGTTGGTGGTGGTAAATTGTGTATCCACTACAGAATTGTAGGTGGATAAAGTAATGTTATTGTAAGTGTCCTGGAAAGTAAACCCTAAAATTGTACCACCTTCATTATAAACAACTAGGCTTATCAAGCTTGGAGTTATCACAAAGTAAATCAAGGAGTTTAATACTGATTCATCATTAGCATCTTCCATTTAAAAGGGACATCCAGAAGGCATAATATCATTTTAAGGTCAAACCGCTGACAGGACAGACAACATGGGTTTTGAACGCCTAGGCTTTGTTTATACAAAGGTATATATTGATATCTTTGTATATATGGCTCTTGTCGTTGCGATTGACCGCTGCTTATTTACTCAGCACTGACTTTCCATGACCTTGTACAACACACAGATATCAGAACAATCCATTCCCTATGGGGACTGCAATCTGGAAGGCAACCATGGGTGTCAAGATACTCTAGGAAATCCAGAGGATATGTCCCCTGTATATGATGGGATTTTCTTTCTGTTGTTGATTTTGGTTTCTACTCTGTTGCTTACATGGAGATGGGAAATAGCAAAGATCTGCAGAGTTCTCTGAAAACAGGTGGCAGAAAATATCAAATGGTCCTGTGCCTTGTCTTGACTACAGGAGGGGAAGTTTTCCAGTGGTGTTAACAGCTAATTCAGCGTGGTTCTGCATCTTGAGAAAAATTAATAATTACACCTGTTTTACTTGTAAGATGAAGATTTTCTCCAATTTCAGCAACAACATCAATTTAACATCCTGGAAAAAGAAACTAAGATTTTACAAAATTCTTAAATATTGACAGTTACACACCAACTCATAGCTAGCATCCTACCACTTATGATTTTTATCTGACAGAAAGAGAGAGAGAGAAAGAGAGCAAGACTGAGGCAGAAAAACAACAAAGACCACACTTTAGTTTTGGGAAATTTCATGTGCTATATGAGATTCAGCAACGATGGCAAATAATTCTGCTCATTTCAGTTATTTCTTGCCTGAGAAACAATGTGTACGTCACCTTTTACACTTTTTGTGTCTGACAATTGTCAAAGATGTCATTGCCTGATAAGTTCTCTAGTCTCTAAATAAAACAGAAAAAGAAGGGACCTGTCTGCATGTTCAGGTAGGAACAGTGTTGACATTTCAAATATCAGGTTTTTTTACAATATATCAATAATATTTCAATTGCCAAGTTATGTGTTCCCAAACTACAGCTTGCAAACACAAATGAAGTAATCAACAAAACTGGCAGGTTACCTGACTGCACATCTTGCAGGACTAAATACAGTTTTCTCCATAAATCTTAGCAGAATGTATTATTCAGTCCTGTTTTATGCTAACTAGATTGCATTAATTTGAATATTACATTGAAATCGAAGAGATTAATGTAATCCACTGAGACAGAATATTGTGTACTTTGTGTGGTAAATTGAATTGTTGAAAAGTCTATATAGGCTACTAAGTCTTATCACAGATCAGTATTTTTGGCTATAATATATTCTCTCTGTTTCCTCTGTTTCTTGTAGAAAAGATTCTTTCTTTTTTTCTGTTTTTTTTTTCTCTAACTTATTTTTGGCAATTCCCTTTTGTAAGTGTAGTTTCTAAGAAAACATTTGTATGAAAACTAATGTTAAAGTAGAATTTTGACTGCTAGATTTCTGTTAAAATGAGCATTTCCCCTAAGGCTGCAGAGTCAACTATAAATTAGAGGGAATGTAAATTATACCCATGTTCACTTGCAAGAGCACTTCCACTAGAAACAAATCTATAGTGAAGTATCATTAGCAATCAGGTGTTAGTCAAACAAACCCACACAAAAACGCGAAAATTCCCAAGAGAATTCTTCCCTCTTCCCTTCTTGCTTATTCTGAGGGGAAGGTAGAAAACATGGTCAAAGAGTAAATCTAACAGATGTAAATGCAACTTTAGGTCAATGAAATCTGATCTCTAAAAGCTCTGGGCATTATTCACGTACCGATTCTTCAGTCTGAACTGATGTGCTCTAAACGAACACTTTCTTTCTTGACCCAGCATCCAAACTCTTCAGAATTCATCAGGAAGTTACGTTACTAAGTTTCAAAGATATTTTTTTAAATTTTATGGTTTTGCATACATGCAAATGTTGATGCCTGAGAAAAATGCAATATTAGTTTAAACAGGAAAGGGGAGCAGTGCAGCCCTTGTGCCACAGAGCCCAGGAATCCTTTAAGATCGCTTGTCAATGTAGTTAAATGACCGATGTCATTCATCTTCTATGAAACTTTCATGATAGATTCTTTGAGGTAAGAAATTGAATGTCTTTTTCTTGTTCTAAATGTAAGAAAGAAGGGCAAAATGACACACATATAGCTACATATTTATGAAATTGGTTTAACTGCTCTGAACTACAGAAAACACTTGAGTCTGAAGGTTAGTTGTTTCTTTGGTCAGTTTGAAGTTGATAGGAAGGACCAGATGCTACATGTCCCTGGTAAATTAGGGCCTTCTCGTGCCATCTAGGGGGGCAGTGGTATTTTATCTGAATGTGTTCACTCATTCTTTCTGATGAAATATATGACATGAAGACAGGAATCAAGCAAACCTTCTGGTAAACCTGCTTAGAGCCTGAGTTGCTTCAAAAGTGCCAAAGTGCACAGTACATGTGAGAGAAAAGGAAATTCCAAGTGGACAACAAGATGAAAGCCACTGAAACATGTCAGTTCACCTTAATAACAACAAATCATGTGCACTCTGCTAACATTATGATTATATTTATGATTTTGTCTTTGTTTTCCTACCATTTAACATTGAATAACAAAAAGTGCCAGAAAGTGCAGAAGTTTTGACTTTTCTTCCTGTTGCCAACCTTCCACCAACTTTTGAGATTTGTTACTAGAGGTGACTGAGGAAAGTTCTTTGGGAATGACGCTGCCAGTCTGCACACCAGAAAAAAGTAAAGACCTGATTTTGTTTGGGCTTAATGTAAGTTTAGAGAAAATAATCGGAGATGACAGTTAGTTAAACACAAATTTTAATCTGGAGAAGGAGGGAGATGAAGCTTGTCTATGTTTTCTTGCACCAGCGATACTCTGTGTGCTTTGCTTGAAAGTAAAGCAACCTGGGACATAAACATGCAGTGCACTAGCGTTATATGGCAGATATCCAAAAGTACATGCTCATCCCATAGTAGGGATTAACTGACTTACTTTCACTGAGATACAGCCAAAACAGAGGCTTATATTGCCTATAGAAGTGCATCAATTAGGGTATAATCGATACTAACTTGACTTGAACGTGAATATAAGTGTAGTAAAATATTGTAACTAGAAAACATATGTAATCGTTTTGTGACACTGGGAATGCCATTTTATACACATATGTGTGCAATGAGACCACCAGTGGGAAAAATGAAGATTAGTGCAAGTGAACATAGGAGGCATACAAGGAATAAGAAGTTGCCAATAGAAAAGACAAGTGCACAGCTCTGCAAATAGGCAGACAGCCTGATGGATGCACAAGAAGGATGACTGGGAAGACAAATGAAAAGGAGATAAGCAATGTCAAAATGTAGCAATATCAATAGCTAACTGTGTAAAAACATCAGGCCTAAGTTAGAAATCCTAATGAACAAGAACCACCAAGGACCACAGCCATCAGTGTTGACTAAATTATATCAGATCTCTATATTCACACATAATTTAGAAAATATCTTAAGATCAACAGTATTGTACATGTACTGATAAAGGTTAATACCATATAATAATTAACTATTTGCAAGTAGTGTGTTATCGATGAATAAATTTGTAAAGTTTTAAGTTTAAAATAGGTCAGTTTTGTCTTTCTAAACACTCCCATCGCAGTAATATCTCAGTACCTGTGTATGTATGTATACATATGGTCAAGGGCAATAGAAAGATGAATTTGCTTTCACTCAGGTGCTTTCTGGGTGTATGTGGAATGTTTCTCCTTGCCCACTCTGTGTAAATTTAGTAGGGAAATGCTACAAAGAAAGTACCAGAGAAAGTCTGAAGCAAGAGTTCCTGAGAGGGAAGACTAGAGGATTTTTCTAGCCTGGTGGCACGCCTCTTGTAGCATTAGAAGTCATGAAGAATAGGATGAAAAAAATCCCTGGTGTTTCTGCTGAGACAAAGTAATTCTACATAGAAAATCACAGTCCTGTCTATTTCTTCCCTGCCCTGCTGCTTCTGGCCCTTCCTTCTCTTCACAGGGAAAACCTCCTTACCAGAATTTTGTCTGATCTCTACAGATATTGATGAAGGGAGGGAAGGTCCCAGAAAGAACAGCTGGGAACTTTCCATCTTTCCATTGCAATGGGAAAAAGCCAGGAAAAGCAAGGAGTGTACCAGACTTTGTCTTAAGAAAATAAATAGATAGAGACTGTGTTCCCTTCATGGCTAGAGAAGATTCATGAATTGTTATTTATATGGTTTTTGAGATTTTTTTGATGATATATTCTATGATTTCGATTATGATGCCAACATTCTTCATAGTTACTGAAGAAAATCTAATAATAAACCATGACAAGTATAGGCAGAAGTGCACAAACACAGAGGGACAAATTGAATTGTTGGTGCAATTCCACTCACTTCAGTGGGACTACACCAGGAGATGAAATTGTCCCTCAGCATTATTTAAGGTTCAAAGAGTGCATTTAAAACACAATAAATGGATAATGTTCAACTGGGGCACTTTATAACTAAGTTTTCTTGCTCTCCTGGGGGATGATCCAGAGTCAGTGAACTGTTATAACCTTTCATTTTTCATTGCTACTAACATATATCACTATGTACCAAAAGTGCTCTATATGAGAAAATCAATAAATGCAATGCTTAGATGATAAATGTTTACAATTTACTTCTTCGTTGCTACCTTGTCCTAATAAAAACACTGCCTTGAAAAGAAAGTGAGGTTACATTTAGGTAAGGGAAAACTGTTCCTTCTTCTTAAGTATGAGGTAACAAATAACTTTTCTTGGTTTTAAACACTAGGATATACAGATGTTTGGAAAGAATTGAGACTGGCACAAAGGAATGATGGCTAAAGTTTAAAATCCTCATTACGTGTTGAAAGGTGCCAGGGCGAGCGTTGTGTGCTTAAAGCACAGAAAAAAGAGAGAAAAAGTTGACCTGAACTTCATTTTCCCTTCGGATCTGTGATTTATGTGTGCAACAAATCAGGTAGTAAATGTGAATAAATTTGATTGGTTATTCTGTCCCTGACTCAAAAAATCTTTTTTGCTTTCTCAAAAGCTAAATAACACAGCGTCACTGTATTTTATGTGAAATGGCAGCAGAGTTTCATGTTTCTTTCAAAAGAAAACACAATACACATTTACGATGTGACAAAAAAGTTTTCTGACTTACGTATACCTTCTTTTTTAACTTACATAGTCTTTACACCATTGCGTGGTTAGGCGGTACACCACACCAGAGAGAAAGAAGTAATTCACTCTGTCTTTTTCCCGAGATTATTTCTTTTAGTTTATGTATTTGCTGTCAGTCCTTTTAATACTTTGATATATGTATGGCATATTGTTTTTCAGTGAAGTTTCAATAAGGGTAAAAAACGTGGACTGATTGTGTGAAAACTAAAATTCCCGTACTTATAACTTTTTATCCCATAATTTTTACATCACACAATATTCATTATCCCACCTAAGCATTTGCACTTATAAATTCTTTTACAATAATTATATCTTTACCACCAGTAGTTTTTTCCTGAAAAATTATTTATTTCATTGTACAAAATCATTAATTTCTGGATTCCCGCACTGACTTTGAAGTACAGCTTTATTCAGACACTCATTAATACAGTGGGAGTGTACAGAACTCTTTTTTTTCAGCCATAGAGGCATTCTGAAATCATCTTGTAGAGAAAACATTGACTAGGATAAGGCTATTGCTTCCCCTGCTCCGAGTAAAGAATGTTTCTGAAGGTCTTCTCCTCAGAGAAATGGCTTATGAAATTTTTTCATCTTCTCATATATTTAAAAAAAATATTAAAACACATTGTGTCTCCTCCAAAAGTGGAAGAGCTGATTTAGTTAAGGTCTATGGCAAAAAGTTGTATTTGAAAATCTGACACATTGCAGAACTGTATCACACTGCCAAAAACAGTAATTCAGTTTTTTCCTTTTGCTCAAATCTATTTTAAATGTGCCTGTTTGCAAGAGGCTGAGACATTGAAAACCATCAGCATTTTACTTTTTTTTAAGTTGTTCATGCTAAGAGAATCTCTGGTTGGTCTTTGTTCATTGTTTTGTCATTTTGCCCCAGTATGGGGCATTTCAAGAATAATAACTCTGAAAATAATAAATCTGAAAATGCTAGTCCATTTAGCAAATTTTGGAGATTCACACTGTTTAAACTAAATGGTAAAATGAAATCAAGTCTTCAAGAAGGGTCAGTGATTGTTAAAATAGCAGCCAAATATCAGACAAATGTTATATAGGTGAAAAATATAATGAAAATCTTAGTTCAAAATGACAAGTGAATATTTTTCTTGTAACATAAAAACAATCGATAAATACACTCTATTTAAACTACAAGTGCTTTGAAATATGACAACTAAATTTGAACCTCATTATCTGTGCCAGTAAGTTAAATAGAAATGTATGTAAAATCAAGTTAAATGGATGAAAAACTACTTCACTGTTAGATTACAGAAGTTATTGTAAATGAGAAATAATCATCCACAAAGGATACATTTTCCCCAGTGATATGTTAGATTTATTCTTGACTCAGTGAAGTAAAAATCTTTAGCATTATTTATTAAAAAATAATAATAAGTTTTCTGGATGATGGTAAAATTTGCTATGAGGTGAAAATATTTGGAATGCTGAATAATAATGGGACAAGCTGTTGATCTAAAATGTGGATCCCTTTGAATAACTGAAGCACTAATGCAGCCAGATACAGGTTCAGACACCAGGAAATAAGAATGTAGGTCATACTCGTAAGAGCTGCATTCTGGATTGCAGTGGCATTGTGAGGGATTTGAGGGTCAAAATAGATAATAAAATGAAGAGTGAAATGCTCTGACTAAAAATGTGAGTATAATCCTGGGATGTGGAAGCAAGGAAGTATCAAACAGGAGAAAAGAGACTGTTTCACTAATGACATTCACTGAAATGCACGATTACAGAAGCACTTGTATGTAGTTAGTTTTCTCATTAAGGAAAACGTCACAAAGAGGTTTACCTGATAGCCATGAAAACATATCAGACAAACAAGCCCAATTAACTTTTGTTATAGCACTCCTGTGAACCACAAAGTTAATATAATCAATCAGTCAATCAATCAATGCGAATCAGTCCTGGTATACAGGAAGATGTATGGGGTAGCAAATTAGACTTAATGGCGAGTATGAGAATAAAGATGGTCTTACAGCTGAAGTCTGAAATCAGGAAGATAAGAAATCAGTAGAGTTAATTGCTAGGAAAAGATATCTGGACATAAGTTGAAAGTCTTCAGCTGACACAAATTTCAAACAAGGCTGGATAAACTTCTAAAATGTGTGTTGTAGCCATATAGTTTAAAGGCTTGAAACAGTTTGAGGTTTGGTTCTGCAGCCTGGAAGTTAGGTCAATGAAACAAAATTGTTTGTACTGACCTTAAAAAATTTATAAGTGGAATGTACTTGAGCCTCTGGGATATAGTCTAAGATATCCTCAAAGAGCATAAAAAATCTGGTGAGCAACAAGCTGGTTCTTCCTGGAGATCCCAGTGGATGTGTAATATTTTCTTGTAAATTTAAAGTGATATAACTAATATGTCTCATCATTTACGATCCAAGTCAAAAGGAAGTAAGAACTATGGTATATTAGTAGAGAAACTTCCTCGACTGATTAGGAAGGAAAATAACATGAAATAGTTGTTAAGCTTTAGAAGTTAAATGCTGCCCTCCAACACTTAAAAAAACCCAACCTATCTTACATCTGTTATATTATTTTATTTCTGATTATGAATCTTTTCCAGCCCACAAGACTATTCTCTATAGTGAATTTAGTACTGACCGTTGAAATTTAAAAGTTAGTTTAAACGGAATCCTGTGTGCCAGATTTTCATTAGAATGAGAACTATTACTATAGGTTGAAATGACCTACGTATTTTTAGTAACATGAACAGAATTGTCCGGCCAATTATATCTTTCTCTTATCCTTCAGCCTTTAGAAATTAACTAGTCAGAACCTACAATAGATTGGTCTTCAAAAATTATTACCAGTAGAAGACATCACAAACAAATGCTCCAAATGGTGATTTTTAAATTTTTTTTGTTTAAGTTCTAGAACTATAGAGACCTAAAGTTTCAAAACTGCACTGCAGTTTTTTACATGTCAGGAAGTTCATAATTATTTTTTTAGTATCTCTATTATTTTTTTTGTCATTTTTTTCATGTATCCTACTTGTGACTCACGTAAAATTGGCCTAGGCACTTGTTTGGTTGTTGTATTTGTAATGTGAATTCTCATGGAGTTATAAGATTCCCTACAGATTCTTTGGGGCAATGATTACATACAAAGAGAGTATCGACTCACTATATTTTGAGCCATTTTTCCCAAACAATGCATTTTTTCATCTCCTATTTGTCAGAAACTTATCAATTTGCAAACTACTTCCCTTTGTGTGAGCCTCTCTTTTTCTGTTTCTCTGTTTCTCTCTCAGATTTGTGGCACATAATTTAAAGTGAAAATTTTACAGCAGTATTTTAAAAATATTTGTAGCTCCATGTGATGGTTTCAAATTCCCAGAAAAAAATTATCATGTTTCTGTAGGAACAATGAGAAAAGCCCTGAAAGGCTGCATAGATTTCAAAGAAATCTGGTAATCTAGCAATGTTTCTTTTTTTGAATTTTGCTTGTTGAGTAAGAAAGTCCTTTCCCTTGCATAAAGGAGATGTGATCTTCTCTCCATATTCAATTATTTATTTCTAACATACTTATCTCAAACAAATATTCATGCTTTCGGTATCTAGTTACAGGACCTATCACCTTTTACTTATTCAATTTTTATAGTTTCATTCACATGTTTTCTGTAGAAGAAATTATTTCAAGCAGCACCAACAGATGTATTTCCTACTACTTGTATTAATTTTAAGTTTGCCAGCTTGTACTAAAAGAAAATTGTATAAGGTAGATGTGCATGCTAAGGAATTTTAAAGTGTATTAAAAGAGGAAAAAATGAAATCTCACCTGATTATATTGATGTAGAACACTTACAGTGTGGTCTCTGTTCTTTTGTGGTAATTTCTGAAACAGACTGCAATTATTTCTGGGTCCATGGAGAGATTTTTCTAACCACTTGGATTGATAACTGTACACACGAGTTGGAAAATGTGGACAACATATGTAACATGTATATAAATGCCCAGATGTTCGTGTTATTAGATTATCTTACTGACTTAATCTACCTGTATGAACACAGTCTATACCATTTGTTTCTTTGGTGTCCTGAAGACTAGGCCAGGACATCAGTTTTTTAAAATTAGTAGCAGGAATATACGGATTTAGGCTCAGAGGAACTGGGTTTGTCCTTCATCATCAGTGCCCGATACAAGCTGTGTTATTTCACCCACGCTAGTTCAGATGTTATGTGGTTCATATCACTTAGAATCATAGAATCACAGAATCATAGAATAACCAGGTTGGAAGAGACCCACCGGATCATCGAGTCCAACCATTTAGGACTCAGCAAAGAGCCTGCGGCTTGAAAAATTGCTAGATTTCCTCCAGCCTTTCATTCTAAACCTTAACAATTTTGTGTCTCTCTTCTGGTTCCTGTCTTTTTTACCCACTCGGTAGTGACTGTATTAGAGCAGAATTCTTCCTGTCCATTCCCTGCTGTCTCAATAGTCAAGATTACGCTGAAGATCTTACCTTAGTAATTAGCTAAAGATGCAGCATGCAAGAACAAATGTTCAGTTACTAGGGTACCTGAAAATCAATTGAACTTTTCCTTCCTCTTTCATTTTGGAGAGGAAATAACTGAAGCTGACATCACCACTCATGCATGTTCAGTGACCCAGCACTCATGTGCACGTTGAGACAATCTGTCAATAGACTTCGGCTACCTCTGTTTGTGAAAGGACACGCTGAACCACCTGCTTACAGCCCTAAGAAAAAGAGGGATGGTTAGATTTTCCTGCAAGGCAATAAGATATTTTTCAGCACTTTACATAACTGGCCAGCACGAAGATTTGGATCAGCGGTCCAAATATGTTTATGGTTTAGAACATGAAAATATATTGTTATCTTCCATGTTCAAAAATCAGGCTTGGATCGCTACAGAATGAGGCCTTTAACGCTTAATGAAAGGATGTGAAAGAACATTTTTTTGTATAACAGGAGATAATAGCTATGAACAGTCACTACCTTTCTAAGTCTATAAAACCTGTAACTAATGTGCTAAAAATAGCTCTGTTGTGCAACATTATGCATGTAGCAATTATCATGAAGAAATTTGATTATATTCATTCATATTAATGGAGCAGTTTTCATTTATGGGTTTGTAAACATTTCAAATTCTATTACCTAGCAGCATTATTTCTTCTGTTGACAGAACATATTATCTTTTGTTTTATAGTCACAATAGAGTGCAGAAAGAAAAGCAGCCCATGGCAAACAAAACTTCAGTCCCGATTGTAAAGCTGAACACTAGCAGTGCAGAAGCAGGTTCTCCTCAAAGGTCACTGCAATGGATCTAAAATCTATTTGTCATCCTCAAACATCAGCTGAATACATCCTTCTCGGAACGCTAGGAGTTCATCACCATGGCAACCACTAGTCAAATTGGCAAAGCTAAGAATATAAATCGTCTATTTGGAGAATTTATTTAATTGCAAATGGAGACCTTTAAAAACCTAGCTTACTACTGAAGATAGAGAAAATCTCCTGTGGAAAAAATGTGAAATTCTTGTGTAGGAAAAGTGCAACTGAGAAGGATGAGGAGGGGAAAGGGAAGCCACTTTCACGATGCGTCAAAAATGAAGTTGTACAGTGGACTGAATTCCAGGGCATCAGCAAAAAGTACAACAGTGACTCAGATGGGCTCAGGTTTGTAGTCTAAAATTTTAGACCCTTGCTGTGGAAGCACAGCTGCTGCAAAATAAACCTTGTTACAATGTTTCCTGGAAGAAAAGGAAATAAAAATTAGATTGTTTGTGCTTGACTCTTTACTGATAGCTGAAACCCAGGGAAATGAAACAAATCTACTGAGCAGTAATGTAGTTTCCGATCCCAATGCTTTGATTGCATAGAAAATGTCTACTGGATTCACTAACAGCTAAGTGAAAGCTTATACTTTTAGACACCTTGAGTGTAAATTTCCAGAGAGCAGTATTTCTGAATGAAGTAACTTCATCCTATTTTAGGGTGACATAAGCTGCTTGATGTTTCAAATGTGCCCCATTTATTTCAGTGGGAGTTCTGCCCGATAATTATTTCTTTGAAAACAACCTGCATGTGAATACTTCTACTGTTCAGATTTTCCAGCATTCAGCACTACCAAACCAACCCAGGGATTAGTTTGCAGAAGTACAAAACTTTCATTTTACAGCTTCAGCAAGATCTAGATTTGCAAAACTATATGAATACAATATAATAATTTTGAAAGATCAATTACTTATGCAAGAGAATAAGGAAAACTGACTCCCTTTGGAGACTTTGAACTCAAGTTGACAGTGCTGATTTCTATGAAAGGATAGTCTTTATTTAAGTTGCTGTGTATTTAGTTCTTTTTAAATTCAACATTCCCAAAGAAACAGAAGACATTGACTTTCCTCTTCTTGTCTATGGCTTATTTCAGTACTCTTCAACATGACTACATTGATAGCTCCATTAGTCCAATAGTACAGCTAAACACAAAACTAAAGACTTTCACAAGACTTAATGTTTTCAATAAGCACGAGTACTTAGTTTACAAAATCTTCATAACTAAGCTTAAGCGTTACAGCTCTTTTATAGTTTTTTAATAAAACATTGTGGTGAAATTATTTCTGTATAGTTGATCTTCAGTTATTCCTGATTTGTATCTAAAGGTTGGTCTTCCATGTCACAGGGTAACAGTTCTACTGTAATTCAGTGGCTTAAATTTTCAAGCACAGCAGAGAGAGATAATACTTGCAAAGGCCTAAATCTTCACACAAATATCTTTGAAATAAAATTGCAGCTATTACCAAGATTGTTGGTACCAAATACAATGACAATCTTCTCTGACTGTTATCATCATTCCACTTTCTCTTCTATGCTTATCAATTGCTTTATATTCAGTCTTGTGACCTTTTTTAATGGATGAATGTAGTCATCCATTAATTGGTCACTTATGTTTAATTAGTTTGTTTTACTTTGGTCACTTGACTTTGTCTTTCTTATTAACCAGATTTATATTGAACTGTTGAAAAACCTAGCAATTGTGGAGGATTTCTTCTGTGGAAAAGTAAGCAAAATCATATTATCTCAGACTGGTGCTCATATAATGTTTCAGAATTTCTAGGTAAAGAAAAACCTGTCATTTGCTGATGAAACATGAAGGATAGAAAAGACAAAAAAAACAGCAGTGCCAAGGGAAGGTTTATTCTGTATTTTAAGAATGTGCTTAATCTAAGTACTTATAGTTATTACTGATATAAAATACTAGAGATAATGTGTAGTCATACACATTAGTCGAGGCGCAACTAGTGAAAATGAAACTGTTGACAGCAAATTTTCTGTTCCTATAACTTATTGAGTTTTCAATATCTGACTCAGTTCTCAGATTGAAATAAGCAACTGTTCAGATCCAGTTCCCTGAAACAAACAGGGAGCAGTAGAACCATCTGTAGGAGGAACCTGACATTCAACACCAGTAAAGTAACTAAGAACAGAATGAATCAAAAAGGAAGCACGGCAGATTGCAGAATGAGGGAATGAGACAGAAACCAGGATGGGCATGGAGATATGCTGCTGATGGAAGATAGAAAAGAATGGAACAGGCAAGAGACTAGATGCATCTACTATATACAAATACTTATCTCCTAATACAGCACTTCAAATATATGTCAAAAGCTCTTCAAGAGATCAGCCTCCTAAACAGGCAACAGGTTCATTCATCTGTTGAAAGAAAACATTTAACAATCGATACATCAGATTGCTTTAGAGACACTTGCATGGCATTTTTTATTAAGATAAGCAGCTGCTCTAGCTGTCTCTAGGTGAGAGCTCTTTTGTGACGTCAGTTGACAAGAAGGTGAGGCCTTAAAACAGACTGGTAAGATGAGATTTCTGAGGGAAGAAACTAGACAGTCTTTTTGTTCATACAAAGCAGTGTGTTTACTGTATCAGTCTTCGGTTGTCAAATAAATACAACATATACAATATATACAATATATACAATATATACAAACCCAGGTTTTTCCTTAGAATCTTCATATTTTTCCTGGATTATTTGTCCAGTGTTACTTATGCAAGTATTCCATTTGTATAAACGCAGTCATACAGACCTGATTCCACAGAAAACTGTTATTTTGTAGAAATTAAGCCTTTTTTAGGGAAAACAAAATAAACAAATTCTTTTTATGACATTCCTGACATTTCCCAGGTTGAAAGGTAAATTCCCTCTTATGCTGGGTGAGGGTGGCAGGAAGGTCTAAAAAGATACACAGCCTCACCATTAATGGATATGTCTAGAGTTTGGTGGAAAAGGCAGCACATTACCAAACTATGAGAAATTCTTAAATATTCCTCCTTCAGATGTACAAATCCTACTATCAAAGAGAAGCCACAACCCCCTTTCCTAGGCGTTGTAATACTGAGGAGCAGAGAGGGGGGAATGCCGTGCGTTGATTATTGCCAATCAATAATCAATTGATTATTGATTATTTATTGATATAAAAACAGAGTTCTCACTGTGCTGCTCACTTAGTCCCCTCTCTTGTGGGATGAGTAGAAAACAGAAGGAAGATGAGAAGACTTGTGGATTGAGATAAAGATACAGATTTAATAGATGAACCCTAAGTTCTGTGCGCAAGCAAGATGAAATGAGGAATTTATACAATTCATTCAGTAGACTGATGTCCAGCAAGTATAATGATTAGCTGGAAGAATAAATGCCATAAACTCAAATGTCTTCCCTTCACCCTCTTTTCCCCTAGATTTATTGCTGAGTGCAGTGTCATATGGCATGGGATATCCCTGTGGTCAGTGTAGGTCAGTCTTGCCCATCCCATATCTACTCACCGTGTGCTCGGAGTAGGAGAAAACCAGAAAGCCTCAATGCTGTGCAAGAATTACTCAGCAACAATGAAAACATTGGTGTGGTATCAACACTGATTTGGCCCCAAATGCACAGGCCATGAGAGAAATTAATCCCGTCCTAGCCAAACCCAGTGCAGAGGGCAGACACTAAGGTCCATGTGAAGATGTAACATTCCTAATATGTCCTAAATTGGATGTCTTTGGCATCCTGCAGACTATACAGCTGATTACCAAACTGGGGAACTCTGCTCTGGGTAAGGCAGAAAACCTCTCCCCATCCTGCTAGAAAAGTTTTGCAATGGAAGCCTAATGAATACAAACAATTGGAGATTTCTTGTCCCTGAACCTCTGAGATACTTTCCCCAGTTGCAAAGGTACTCTGAGAGGTTTCCTATTTCCATGACAAGGAGGAGCAGTTTATCATTAATTCAGTTAAAATGTTTCAGTTGTTAAGAGCTAAATGTTGTAACTGAGGAGAAGGAAGGAATTTTATTTTTTCTGTACTGGACTCCAATGTAAAGAAAATATTTACATCCTGCATCCCTTCAATTGTCACTCAACAAAAGCAAAATAAATAGGTTTTTATTTTCCTCATACTGCCTTCTAACCTAGTCCTTAATTATCTGCAAATCATTGAAGTCTCATGAGTCTGTGTACTGATTTTTCATTAACTTTTCCTAAGTTTGCCTGTGTTTGACAATTGATCCCCTAACAATTACACTAGCTTTTAGTATAATTACCACTTTCAGCTTGGTCTTACAGATGCTTTGTATACCACTTAAATCTCCCAAGTGCACCTTTTTTGGAGTCATTCAGAAGGTCATTACTTAAGATCACATTCAATCATCCAATCATTTGTTCCCAAAAAGAGAGTACTAGGAACAGAAGCACAGCATGTGAATGTAATCCCTATTGAGTTTCCATTTTTCTACAATTTGAGTGTTTATTAGGTGTTCTTTCTTTAAGCTAGAGATTGATATGATAATTTTCATTAATAATTAAATCTCTCTGGTGAATCCCTAAGAATTTCTGCTTACTTTTCCTTCCAGAATATTTCAGGCCAAACTACTGTAGAGTATAACTTTGACATTTGTCAAGACATTTGTTGTTGTTTTCCTCCACAAAGAACAAGAAATTGAACATTTTTTTCTGGGTGAGAAGTCACATAGTGAGGATGGATCACCTGATTCGAAGTTTAAAGCCTGTCCAGTAGGATCTGGCTATTACTTAAATTGGTTTTCTACTAAGCTGCATGACACACTAATAATTCTGCCTCATGCATGCTAGCTTTGGTAAGAAAAGCTTTATTTATGGATTGAGTACTGAATAACAAGGAACTAAAAATCAACATACTGAAAGAAGTGAAACAATTTTCCCCGATCAGAAGTTATTTAGCTTTTTGTCATCAGTCATCTACAAGTCACTGAAACAGCAAAGCAGGGCACATGGAGGAGCAGAAGTTCCCTCTGCATAGCAGGAAACATTTTTACTGTGAGGGTGACACAAAATCTACTAGTAAAGTTTTCCTCCACTTATTGTCTTCTTATCCTTAAACTGCTTTCAAAGTTGAGTCTTTCTGGGTCTTCAGGAACTTGTAGCTTTTTCTGTGTATATCAGAGAATCTGTCCTCCAAGATTCCTGTTTCCAAAAGAAGGATAATAGCCCTCCCTTTTTATAATTCCTCTCCTTTTTATTTTTTTTTAATAAAAAATCCAGTTGATTTTGTCAAGGAGAGTAAATAATGACCAAGCAATAAACAGAAAGCAGTAGCGTAGATCTGCAGAAATGGAAGTTGGCAATGAATAAGAGAAATTTCCGTATTTTAAGGGAATAGATATAAAGGGTCCTTACAGCGGAGATAATCAGATTTGTTGTCAGAGAAAGCAGAAGCATGCAAACACAGTCAATGCTGGAGATTAAACTATCTTTGAAGTAGCATTCAGGATGCAACTGAGTACAACATGACTATATTATTCCTCCCAAAGCATAGGGGGTTTTTTATTAGTTTTGTTTACAGAAGAAAGGTGTGTTTAAAAAGGAAAAGCTTATCTATCCACTGATACATAAGACACTTTCTTACATACTGTCTGATCAAAGAGACCAAATTTTACTGCCCTATAAAGACACCCTAGAAAAAGATTTTCTTGGCAATATTTATACCCCATCATTTCATACACAAGTGTTCTTCATTGCAATTGAAAAAATTATGCTATATGTAAATGCATACTCATCTAGCTGTTGTGAATGAAGATATCTCCAAAATTACTTTGTGCTAAATTAATGTATTTATAAAGTAATTTTATGGAATTCAAACACGATGATATTTTAGATTCTTCAAAAAATATTCTTTGATAATTTTCATCATTGCATGTCTTTGATCTGTGCCAAAACCATTGTATGAGAGAGTATGTAGGTACAGGAAAAAAAAAGAAAAATCCGGAAACAAAGAGAATAATAAGGAATTATGAAGATGCAAATTTCTATTCCTTTGATCCAAACATAGAGCTTACGTAGTCCTTTAGATTGATTACAATATTCAGTTCATACGTGAACTTGAAGATTAGCACTCAGTGGTGTTACTAAATGCTGCAAAGGAGGGAAATGTAAAAATCAAGACCTCCTATACCCTCTCAGACACCAAATCTCCCCAGCTGTTCCATTTAAGACTGTTTCCTCTGCTCTCTGTTTTTCAATTCCAGCAGAGTAATACTTCTCAAATACTGGTATTTTTGATAACAGCATCATAGCTGCAGTGGTACATCACCTTGTCTTTTGTATTTAGCTTTTCCAACACTTGTTGTCTTGTTTCATAGGGCTCTTCAGAGAATATGACCAAAGAACTGGAGAAATTGAGTCCACGTAATTCTTGCAGTTTTTCAATTCAGGCCACATATACACATATGTGTATATAGAAAACAGACACACTTTAGTCCTCCACAGATGTGCTTCTCAACAGTGTTACCTTTCCATAGCTAAATATAACAATATGTTTAACACTTCTGATGAAGCCACAGAAAAATATTCACTTTTCTTGCTTTTCAGTTATCTGTGTTGGAGTATAACATTCATCATTCCTTTTATGCAACACTTTCTGTTTCTGCAATATGAAAGCCTTGAGTGGAAGTGTAGAAGAGTCACAAAGAAAAGAATGAAGAAGGTAAGAGACCTGAATAGCACCAAAAAATTGCGATCTAAGTCTCAAAAATGAACCACAGACCTTTTCTTGCTTCAGATTTTATCAGGAGTTTAGGATTTTATTTTCTGTTGCGTGGTTTGGGTTTTTTTCTTGTTTACTTTATTACGTAGATATGGATTCTTTGGGAGCAATTCTAGATTTCCTAGCAATAGTGCTTCCTCCTTTTCCTGTCATCCCACATCTTAGCTAGCCATGTATTCACTTAAAAGTGAGAGCATGTCTTTCCGATGCTAGCGGATGTCATTGCTATTGAGAAACTATGTGAAGTGCCATCAAGAGGCAGCAGACATAAATCCCCATTGAACTCAGGCTGGCTTTGATTCCACAAAGTATTCCACTGACCTCCCCTTCACCAGAATCCTGTAGGTCAGACTTTTCCATTATACACACACTTTGAAGAGGAAATACATTTCTTAGATTTGAATATAGAAAGATCAAACTGTCCAACCAGCATTGCACCCAGTCCACTTGCAAGTGAAATTGGAACTTAACATAAAAGTGTAAATCATCCTCTTCTTGCACAGAAACGTCCAGCAGAAGTAGTTAGAAGAGGCTGCATTGACAGATACTTCCCTAAGATCTGACTCTGAAAAGAAAAGAGGTAGATTTCCTTTCCTGTTCAATTTCTATTTAAAAGCTTTCAAGAGAGCAGTGGCAAGAACGTGTCACAAAATTGAACAAGCAAGGACACAAGTTCCTGCTGCAGCTTTTGCAAGGGTATCAGGACCACCAGTTTCAGATGGAATGACAATGAAATCCGGTAGAGAGAGACAAGTTGATCCTTCACTGAGGTTAAGTAGCTTATATCTTCTGTAAGGGTTATTGATTTCTAAATATTTTCTTCCTTTTACATCAGAGTTTGCCTGCAAAGCTCTGAATCTTCGGAGGATTTAACAATGATTAGGGCAGAGATAAAGAAAAGCTTCCCCCACCCCGAGCCTTTAAGTGAAATGCAAAACAAGCATTTTGCAGCTTAAATGACATTCTAGTCTTTACCTATAGTTAAATTCTTTACTTAGAGATAACCAAGGACTTTTTATAACAGATTTAAATTAATGTTTATTAGTCTACAGCCGTATTAACTATAGAATAATTTGTATTCAGGAGGGAGACTTTAAATAACAGCCTAAGACAATCACCTGAAGTGGAATATGAAAGAAAGACTAAATCACTAAATTAATTATATCAGGATACTTGGAATGAAAATATCATACAAGATTCTTATTGAAAAAATAATTAGTAGATGTCTTTAACTGCAACCACAACTGAAACAAATAAGGCTGGCTCTTACGAAGAAATGATGAAAAAATATTTCATATATGACCCTATTTTACTGTTATGATTTTATAACAAGATCCATGATAGTTCATCAATAGAATTTTCAAGGTTGTGAAATCTTTATATTAGTCTTCACATACTACTTAAAAGGAGCTTGAAAATGATGCTTAGTTCTTACCATGAATGTTTGTAACAAGTTTTATACATCTGTAAAACTTACAAGTCCTCCCTAAATCCTTATGTTTCCAAAAGATAATAATGATAATAATGATGATTAGATGAGAATGGTGGTGGTGATGATTGTTCTTGTTGTTATTATTTTTATTATTGGATTTAGAGTTTTAATAATAACTCTTTTTTTAAACTTCATATTGCCTATCAGAAGAAACTTATTGGTGTTATGCAGATTGCAACGCTCTGTTTTGCCCTTGCCTTCCAAAAGAAGATGTAACATGATCTCTGGAAGAACTCCCACATCTTGGCATAGCAGTGACACCTACTTCATTTCACAAGCTCTTCAAGATGGAGCAGGGAGCAGCTCAGGGAAAGGAAAGCAACTCAGAAAGTGCTTAAAATCTGACACTTAAGTTTAATCAATTTAAAAATTTTATCAATTTAAAAGTTTTATCAATTTAAAAACTTAAATATCCAATTCGTAGTAAAAATCACGGTTTAACTAACCTCTCTCACCATAAGAATCACAGAAGTGTCAGCTTGTGAAACTCAGCAGAAACCAAACCTTTAAGGTTTTTCAGATTTGTGTGTTGCCATACTAAGATGAATGGATGCTAATAATTTTGGCATGGCATATATTTCTGAAGAATAAAACAAGATTCCATCATCATGCATTTCACAAAGAAAAAACTCTCTTTGACTTTGTGCTCATGCTTGAAATCTCTATGACAAAATAGTATAATCCCTCCTCCAGGAAAGGAAAACAATGAGTAATGGTAATGATTTGACTTCCCTGTGCCACACATTCTGATTCAGTTTATTTCTGAGCCATAGCTATGATTTACAGCTGAAGTTCCCCTTTAGCTGACACAATATTACTCTGCAAATCTCAGTACAAAGCCCTATTTTTGTATATGGTTTCACTCATTCTCTGTAATGTATGTAAGTCAAATTTGTCTCTTTTGGCTCTTTATGTCAATTTGTTTCATTTGCAAGGCACAATTTGATAGCAAATAATCACAGAAAGAATTATTTAAAAAATCTAATTTGAAGTATCTTCAACTAAAACTTGAACAAAATTGTAGAGAACACATAACATACTTTAATGTGATATTCAAGGAAGGCTTTCTTTTACTTTTGTTTTGCAGCTTTTTCCTTCTTCTGTGAGAACTTTTTATAGACTAAAAGTCTGGTAAATTTTTCTCATAAAAAAGTACATGCACAAATACACAATAAACCTCCATTCCAGATTTCTGTACTTTAAAATTACATTCTTTTAAAAATGTTACTGAAAAGAAACAGATTTTTGATCTGGTTTTTTTCCCCTTTTTTATCAGTTTGGATAAGTTACGTACCATGCTACTGAACTGAGAACTTATATCTATTCTGGGGAGGGCCAGATTGCCCCTAAATTATAAACTCAAAAAAACCTAAGTAATTTATTATGTAAGTATTCATTTTGTCATTTCATTCTTCACTGAAAGGACATGAAAAGCTCTCCAGGTTAATGCAACAATCATACTACATATCATGTACTATATGTCTTGATTATTGACATTACAATTGTCACTAATTTTAGGTTCAGCTGATGTTCAGGATTTCTAGAGCAGACTGGTCTCCAAGAGTACTTCACTAACCATACTCTTTTTTCCCATTTTCTCCCTCCTCACATGTACAGCAGTGCTATAAGTATGAACGTCTCCTTAGCAAGTTGATATATATATATAAGAAAAAGTCTGTGAAGAAATGACATGGTGGGGCCAGTTTTACAGTCCTAAAGATGTATTTTAGTTATAAAAGCTGACAAACTAGGAACCAAATTGATTCTTTAAAGTTAGCACAACACAAGATCAGTCCCAGGAATTTCAGCCTGACAGTATTTCTCAAAAATTTGAGCTTTGTAACAGCATGCATGCCTGATAACATGCATTTGTGTTCAGGGCATATAGAATGGAATTGTATGAAAACGAATTGTATGAAATTGTATGAATTGTATGAAAATGTAAGTCATGCTATCGGTCTTAGTACTTTGTTTGATTAAATGCCGTATGACCTGACCACAGTTTGCACAGGGATGTTGAATTATTTTCTACCACACATGCCACTGACTTTGGCTGAAAAGAACAGATTTCATGTTGATGGAGCTCTTCAGTTCCCCACCATGACCCCTTTCTGCAAGGAAAACTGAATTCTTACTAACCAAAGTAGAAAAGTACACTTGAGCTAAATTAACTGTTTCGGGGCATTGGGTGGAAAAAAAAAAATAGATGGGTTGAAAATTTCTCACTGTGAAACAAGAACTCACCAAAGTAAACTAGATTTCTGAAAGTGGTTTAACTGTTCTGAAGGTAGTAGCAGAAATGGGCATAAACACCAGCGTTTTTTGAAGCATTCATTCACCAGCCTACTTGGGATTTTTTAGGCAGAACATAGCCATGATCTGCTGCTGTGGAAGAGTCCCCAGGGAAAACTTTTCTCAAAGAAGGAGTTAATGGAGTTCACTTTCCTCTTACAAAAAATGCTTATGCCACATTTTTAAAAACCTCAGCACAAAAATGAGTAGGATGACTGAAATTTCAATGTTTTTTTAATTCACATTAATTTACAAAACTCCTCAGGAGCTTTTAATCTATAGCTAGTGTATGGCCAAATTGTTTAGAGATGGAAAGTGTACATGTTTTCTTATTCCATTCCTATATTATTTGATTTTGTTTTGAATTTCTCATAATGTTGTTTTCCGCACCATACCACTATGTAAAGGGCGTTGTAGCTTCTGTTTGATAGTAGAATTGGTAACTATATTAAGTGACATTAATATAATAATATAACAAAGAATATTTTTTTTCTAAGGGAAAGTAAAAAATATTAAATATTGAACCGCCTGCACAAGCATACTTTTTTTTATTCTTCTGGATATATTTAGTATAAGGCTCACAAAAAGTCAGAACAACTCCATCTTTGCAGAGTCCAACATATTTCTACATTCAGTAAAATCATCATCCTAGCATAGAAATAAATTTATATCTTCCTGCTACAATTTCTGATACAGAAAGGGATAACTTGCATTGTGGAGTGAAAATTAATTTGCACCTCAACAGATGTAAGTGAAGACAAAATTACCCATATGCCAGGTAAGAAATTGCTTTAAACCAGAACTTTAAAACAAGATGAAAAGTGTTAGCTTTCCTTAAAAATGAATTTACACCTTGCATTTGTGGGGGAGTATAGGCAGTGAGGTCACTCAGCCTACGTGTTAACGGCCCCTACACAAATCATCATCATCCTACCGGGAGTCTTGCCATACACGCAATAATCAGAGTTTATAGTCAGAATGGATTTACAGGGGCGTCTAGGTACAATGTAGATACAGCTGCTATTTCCCTTTGTTTATGAAGTGCTTCTTTGCTACAAATTGTCCACAACATTTTTGATTCTGTCACACTTTTAAACACGTACAGGAACTGGTCATTCAAAGGAATCTTGTAAAAGTTGAACACTCCAGGCCTTGCCTTTTCAAAATTCTCTTTCCTGGATAATTATTCATGGCCATGAGATAATTATAACAAAGTTTTCAACTCACTTGCTAAACGTTAAATTCTCAAGCTGTGTCTACAAGCTCAAAGGCAAAATGTAAGCATAACCTCTTTTATTACAAAGGCATTTAGGTAAATTTTAGTGGAATTATTTCCACTAGCTTGAAAATTATAATGGAACCTGCTAACTTTGACGCATCTCCTTTTCCTTTAAGACAGGTAGAATTAATACCAAGGTATCTCTGTCTTAGTTACAGTCCTATCTAAATCAGTAGTCAGGCCCAAAGGTCTTTTGTTATGATTCTCCCATCACTCCGATCTCAACATCTCCACAGTGGACTGCCCATTTGGTCTTTGTAAGTGTGCTTCTTCCCCTCCAAAGCACAGGAATCATCAATTACAATTGTCTCCAGGGAGTCCACATTTCTGAGCAGTCCCACATCTCCTTGCCAGTGCAGTACTGCACAGACTTAGACTTGTGGACAGGTACCTCTTTCATAAAAAAGTTTTGTTGCGTCTTTTCTTTATCTATTAAACCATAGCTGCTATGTTTGCTGTTACTTACAACAATAGTATCTGCATGTCCAAACTAGCTGTCCTCTAAAGTAACGCAGTTGACAGTTTTGTTAAGTGAGCATATTCACCCTTTCAAAATTGCACACCCAGGTTGCTCCAATTGGCATCCTAACAGTTCCTGAGTCCAATTTGAAGAATCAGAAACCCAAGCCGACCAAATACCTAGTTGCAAGAACTGGGAATATCCAAAACTACCCCTAGTCTGGGCTGCCCTAGAACTATGGCTGTGGCCATCCTAGGGTCCCCAACAGTTTGAGACAAAAGCTAGCAGAGCATCACTACTTCACGTTAAAAGCTTGCCTCCATTCTGACATAAAAAGTGTCAAAAAAGAGACATTTCCCTCCTGTAAGAATATTTCTGACCTGAGAAAGGCCCAGGAGACTTGTAAAAGGGCAGCATCTTCACAGATCTCTCCAGAGGGATATCCTCACTAAGAAAGAGACGGGCACAGAGCCTGCAGGTAAGGCAGAATGTCTGCAACAGGGAGGAAACTCTCCTCACTCAACTCCAGAGACCTCATGTTTGGTGTCCACATTAAAAACAATGAATGTCAAACATTTTATTAATCCTACTGGTGAATTTCAGAATGCATAGGCTCTACAAACAAGTCAATTTGAGCCGAGTGTATAATTTGATGGGCACGCTACTGTGTTCACTTTAAACTTCTTTTATTAACATTTAATTTTTTCCTATAAAAGAAGCTAAAAAGAAGGAAACTGAAGGCTTCTTTACCCAGATGGCTATAGTTTGAACTAGCCAGATGGAAGACAGCAATTCCTGCCTGTATTTCTGGCAGATTTCTGGGGTCTGCAGGCTGGGGAAGGCTGTGCCAGACAGGCTGTGCTCCCCCATCATGTTTCTCCAAGTGCAAGCAGCCACTGTGGCTTTCCTAAGTTCAATGCGAACTCTGAGGATTTCAGGAATCCCTGTGGTAACTAGTGTTCAGCAGTTGCTTACAGAGCCTGAATCCCTACAGCAAGCAGAGAATTTGGAATGGGTCACCAGGGCTCTTGATTCTTAGGTGAGTGCCTCATGGAAAGCTTGAGTTCACTGAACATCCCAGTGACCTTCCTAGTGAGATTCACCTGTAGTTAATGGCCCTGATAGTATTACCCATCACCTGCAAGGACCTTGTGAACATGTTTTGCTTCCAAAATAGCTATTTGCATGTTCAATCTCTGTGTCTATGTGTTATACTTGCCATGCAATTCACTGGCATATTTCAGCTTTGCCTTTGACTCAGTGATCATAAATCCTCATTATTAGATGGAAACATATTTGTCTAGTGTAGAATCAGAAAGGAGGAGATGTTGTAGAGCTGCTGTTACATTCCTGTGTTGTCAGTAAAATGGCTTATCTTCTCCATGAAAAGAGCTTTACTTCTATGAGGCCCAGAACTATCTATTGTTTAAAAAGAAAAGCATAAAAAATATGTAAGTATATATATGTATGTATACCCCATCGATATAGTCATACAAATGTACATAGAAAGGGAGTGCATATATGTAGAGGGAGAGGCAGAGAGAGGGAGAATATATGCTGCAAGATATTTATTGTACATGTTACAAAATTATATAAGATCTTTTAATCACTGGCGGAGTTTACATTAAGGGATTCAGATGTTAGACCTAACCCCACTACCAGAGAAAATATTTGGAATAGAATCATGGAATCGCTTGGTTGGAAAACACCTTTGAGATCATTGAGTCCAACCATGCCTGTCTACTTCTACACCATATCCCTGAGCACTTCATCTACCTGTCTTTTAAACACCTCCAGAGATGGTGACTCAACCACCTCCCTGAGCAGCCTGTTCCAGTGCCTGACAAACCTTTTGATGAAGAAATTTTTCCTGATGTCTAATTTAAACCTTCGCTAGTGCAACTTGAGGCCATTTCCTCTCTTTCTGTTGCCTTTCACTTGGCAGAAGAGACCAACACTCATCTAAATAATGTAAATAATATCCCAAAATATAAACTTTTCCGCAACTTTTAGCGACAAATTATTTGCCCTCTGGGAATACATGTGACTAAAATGTCAGGGTTTGATACCTGATATCATTAATTCTTACAAAGTAAAATCCCAGATAAGACTGTCATGCTTGGTTATTTGCTCATGTTTTCAAATGAAATATTGTTAAAAATATTGTATAGTTCTATATAGAATTTATTATTAATAATAGCATCAATATGTTTCTATTTTTCCTGGTAAAAGCTCCAAAATTCTGAAACAAAATAACATTGATAGAGTTTGTTTCTCATATGTGCAGTGGCACTAACTCTGTCAACATACACATGGTGTCATAGAATCATAGAATAGTTTGGGTTGGAAGGGATCTTAAAGATCATCTAGTTCCAGCTCCCCTGCCATGGGAGGATTTGCCCCTGGTGAAGCCGTGCTGGCTGACATTAATCACCTCCCTGTCCTCCATGTGCTTTAGCAGAGCTTCTAGGAGGATCTGTTCCATGATCTTCCCAGGCACAGAGGGTGAGGCTGACAGTTTAGTAGTTCTTACGGTCGTCTTTTTTTTCCTTTCTAAAAATTTGCACATTACCCTTCTTCCAGTCACCAGGGACTTCTCCTGATTGCCATGACTATTCAAATACCGTGGAGAGTGGCTTGGCAACCACATCTGCCAATTCCCTCAGGAGTCTGGGGTGCATCTCGTCAGGTCATCTTTCAACAGAAATACTTACTATAGATATAGATAGAATTCAAATAGAAAATAAGGATTCAAGAAATATTTACAAATACATGCAAATGTGTATTTTCAGTGTAGCAATATAACTTTTGGCAAGACCTCTATCCATACCCATGCTTACGGTCCATGTATTTTCAACTGGGAAATCTGAACTTTCTACAGAAATACACAATCCCCGATTTCTGCATCATGCTGTGAACCAGTATTCTCTGCTCCAGCAGTGAGTGGCCTCAAAATACTACTGAGGATAACTCATATGATGCCATGAATGCAGCAGGAATGATCTAAATCTGTTCCCTAGGTGACTAGAAAGAGACAAAAGTCTTTCCTTGGAAACATGAAATTCAGGCGTAAAGCACAGCTATTATATTTGACGCAGGAGCTGGCTCTGCAATCCAATCTCAGACCTGTGTGTTCAGGTTTCGGTGATGAGTTATGATGTTGCAAAAAGGCTTTTGTTCCTATATATCAATATTGAAACAACTTCCAAGGCAGCAGAAGCCTCCAGAAGCATCCAGGCCGCATACACAGAAATATGATCTTTTTGTGTAATGGTGCCACTACACTTAATCTACTGATTCTGCTGCTTTTACTGTGTAAATGAATCTGTCTATTACTGCTGTCTCCTATCCCTTCCATTTTTTACTAATACAGTATAATAAAACGTAATAGTATATACACTACATAATGATATACGATAATGTTAATAAAACATATAATCTAGATAGTAGCACCATGGAACTTTGTATATGAACTCCTGTATATGAACATCATTTATAATTAATAATAAACACGGTGTACAGTTTGATCTTAAAGAAATTCAGTGTTTACTTTCCTTATGAGGACATAAGACTATGTAGCTATAGTAGTTCAGCACACTTATATATAAGGATGTTGTAGGTCACAGGCTATGAATTAGTTTTTTATGACTTCCTCTCGTCTGTCACCAGGACAGTACAATAGCAGCAACCAGGCTATCCAAAAACCTGCTAATCACTCAGGGAAAAATGGAATTCTTTCCCTGGATTGCCAAATTGAGATATAACATTCGCTGAGAGGCAAAATCTCTCCTTAAATAGTTCAAGCAAGTCTGAAGAAAAAAAAAATGGTCATTTGAATGTAATCCCTGTGAAATAATTAAGATGGTAACTACAAAAATATAGACAAGATACAAAAATAGACCAAACTTGTGAATCCATACTGTAGTTTTGCAATTACCTCAGTTTTAGATAGATGCCTGTTTTTTAAATGTGGTGAGGATTAGATCTTTGACCACAGCATCTCTATCGAGCATTATTGGGGTTAGTCTCCATCTCAAAGTGGCCAATTAGTACTATGGGGATGAAACTGATGTTTCAGATAGCAAAGAGTGAAGGGAAGAAAAGGGAAAAAAATGTGATCGTATAATGAAAGATAAAGCACAATGAAGCGTCTGATGAAATAAAAGCAGGTCTTAAGAGAGGAAAGGTAGACAAAAGCAAAGAATCAGGAGAAAAAATCCTGGATACTTACATGCTGTTTGTCTCTCTTTCCTATATACATTTCTGTAAATTGATCACAACCAGTTTGGTTTCTCTTCCCTAGAAAACTGTTAGTTTTGAAATCTGAAACTCCAAAATGGAATGAAAAGTACTTTCGAAAAGTATTTTCAAAACACTATGTGGAAACAGAAATAAGCATTTGGATGATTATATACTACATACTTACTTGCTTGTAACGTTGAAAAAATAAAATATTTTTGGTGAAACAGTGCCATATCATCCACATTTTATGTGGCAAATTATGAAAACATTTTATTTTAGTAAGGCTGAAACATATTGGTTTAGACACTTTTGTTTCAGATGAGATGACAAAATCGAAAGAAAATATTTTTCATTTTCTTTTTGAAATATGGAGTAAATATATTTCTCCCCACGAGATATATTATATAACTCAATCGGCATTTCATAATAGAGAAGATGTTTCATCTGAATGTTTCTGAGCAGATGTCATGCTGCATGAGAGAGGTGATGTAGACATATTGTTTATCTTAAGTAGAGTGCATTCAAAGGGTAAAACAATCATTGTGCCTATAGACAGCCATAAGGCTATCCTTGATAGCCACCTTGGATGTGGGTATGAAAATCAATGTGCATTTAGACTGATATTAACATATTAGTTTAAAAGTCATATTGTGGTCTTCAAGTCACAGTCTGTGGATCCTCAGCTGCCACTGAACGTTGTTTGAGGTTTCTTCAACAAGTAGCTAAGAAGAACATCTCTGTAGTTAGCAAGCTTACATTTATTTTCTAAGAATTTCACCAGCTTCAAAAATATTTTAGGGATTCACAAACACAAAACATTTGAAAACCCACTATATAGACTATGTCACATTGAGATGCCTTTCATTGAGAAGTGTGGGCTAACAACACACACAGACCACCACAACATAATATCTGACAGAGGAGGTTTTTTCCCCATGTAGTTTTACACCATAAGGTAAAAGGTTAGAACTATCATAATTCTCCAAACCTAAATAAGTTGAGCAAATTAGATATGTACTTGAACACCATGATCAATATAAAAATGAAAACCAAAGAAAAGCAAAAAAGTGTATTTCAAATTCCCCAAACACAAGACAAAAAAAATAAAAATAAAAAGGGATGTTCCTAGTATATCAAAATACACTGTTGGTAGCTAAACAAACTTCAGTCCTCCTGTCTGGGATTTCTTGCCTTTACATAGAACAGAATAATCTGAGTCATAACAGAAATAGAGGAAAATACAAGATATAAGTAACATACGATAAAACTCAAGACTGTCACAAGCAAGCAAGTCATTATACGCCTATATACACTTCAATTAGGACGATCAAAGTGCCATAAATTATCACTGTTTGTATAATTACATCCTGACTCAGATTAAAATTTCCTTAAGTGAGACTACATGAGCGTTGTCTTAAAAAGGGCAGCTCACATGAATCAGCAGATTATGGTTTGTCCCAAAGCACAACTGGCAGAAAATTCACCTCTCGGGAAACAACTGCTGCCAACTTCAGCTTCTTATTGAAAACTTTGCTAATTGTGTACATACACTTTCTCCCTTGTCTTTCTTTCATCTTCTTCCAGCCTGCAGGACCTGGTAATTTTTATTTTGTTGGGGTGATTGGGAAGGCTATCTGAACACTTTCAGCATTCCTTGACTGTGTAGCATTAACAGACTTCACAGTTAATCTGTATTTCATTTTCCAAAGGTGCTAGACCAGTGTTTAGATGAAAAGCATATTGTGCACTGTTACTTACTGACTCTGTAGAGGAGGCAGCAGTGATTGAGCTTCTTGGCCTGTGTTTATCCAAGAATCTTATGTCCTTTACACGTCAGCTCCAGGGAGTTACTGTCCTAAATTCACACAGAGCAGATTGAAGGGGTTTTCTAAGTCTAGACTAAACCTAAGCACTCATCAAGGTTTTTGATAATCCAAACCATTGGATCTTGGCTCATCCATGGCTTGTTCTGTATCAAATCAGATCCTGACAAGTCTCCTGGATCAACAGCAGAAGTCCCACATGGATTTGTGATAATGCTTTCTGATATTCAGTAACCTGAGCTGGAATTCAGATAACTTTTCCCGAATCTGGTCATAATATTTCCTTCTCTCAGTATTCTACCCATCTTTGCCTTGTGATGTGCCCACACCACCTGTTAATCCATCTGGTTTGTTTCTGTGTCTGTTGCCTCTGTCCCATGCTTTACTTGCCTGGCATTCAGTAACAATTTCTCTGTGAATGAAGCCTGCTGCCTTCATCCCGCCAAGCCTGCAAACCTCAACACAAATTTGTTCTTCTTATAATGATCCTCCTCCATTTAAGATGTGTCAGTCAAGCTGAGTAAGCTAAATATTCTGATACACAAATGGCTCACCTGTATCATTATCTTTGCGAGGCTGAAACCAAAACATTCCCTGAGATTCCCCACATTCTTTTGCTAGACCCTACAAGACACCTATGTGCTCCTTTACTGCCTAGCTAATTAATTTTAAGAACAGAATTACCACACTGCACATCTTCTTTCCTCATGCTTAAAACTGTAGGTACTCACTCAATCTCTTTGCGCTAGACTGTCTGTATGCACCACAGCTTTTCCCTGTCCCATGTCCTAGACTTCCTCAATAGATTTCCATTCCCCTCTCTATACCTTTGCCAGAAACATTCTGTATCCTTATGTCACAGTTCTCTAACATGGCCATATCTCCTCTACACATTACATAGTCCCAAATTCTTTTTCAGATATAGCAGAGTTTTCTATTTCCCTTTACTCTACTCCCATCACAGCATCACAGAATCGCAGGATGGTTGAGGTTGGAAGGCATCTCTGGAGATCTAATCCAACCCCCTCTTCTCAAAGCAGAGTCAGCTGGAGCAGGTTGCTCAAGGCTGTGTCCAAACAGGTCAACAGGAATGTGGGAAACATGTCACGGCTTTCAACCACCCTTACAGTAACAATTGAAACTATCATCCCCTTGCTAGATCTGGAGATCATCATGCACCATGGTAGCTGAGCTAAGATGATAAAAGTGACTCCTTCATGGTTTTCCAGGGCATCTTTCAGGTTTTGGACGTTGATGCAAATATTTGTAGTGTTGCAATTGCCCATAAGTTGCAGTTGAAACAAATAATTTGCAACTATGGCAGAATTGCCAAGATAGGTCACAATGTAGTTTCAGGTCTTGTGCCCCAGACTGTCCTTAGCTTCCAAGGTGCCTTTCTGAGACAGTAATTCCACTAATAGTTTCACTATGACATTGTTGCTGCAGAATCATTTTGGACCTGGTGATAACAGTATTATTTTCTTGGCAAGTGGTCAGAAGAGCAATTCAGAAAAATATATTAGAAATCTTGTGTGGAGACGAGACTGAGGTCACTGCACTACAGAATCACCATCCTGCTTCTAGATACATTTGCATGTTTCCACTATCTGTACTCATTTTCTGAAAGGTAGTCTGTCATTTCTTAACTTGACTTTGTTGCATTTACCTATAAAAATAGATAAAGGATAAGATGGAAACCCCATACACTCAAAAAATGTGAAGAGGTTTGTATAATATGCCAGCAAATAAAACTACCAGCAGTCTATAAGGATATATAAATATATGTAAAAGGGCATGTAAATACTTACTGTAACCTTTCATGGTTTTGAAACCATTTCATTTGGATCCTCGTTCAACACTGTAAAGTCCGACACAGCTTCTCAGAGACCCTAGTTGGAGTTGATTTGCACATATAGCTTCCAATGTCAAACTGTTGAGATCTACTCTTTTCCTCAGATGTAGACAGATTATTCTGCATGAGTAGATCTTCACCAATCACTGTTTAGGTCCACTAGGAGTGCAGTCTGTCTGTTCTCTATGTATCACAACATAACTTGCATACCTTTTCCCATGTTTTGTACCTCATCTGGTTATTAGCATCTACAAGAGTCATACATTGAGGTGCAGAAACTTTATTTGATAATTATTCCTCCAGCAGCTTGCATTTCTCCTGCAGCTTTTCCTCTTGGAGAAATCACAAAAGGGAATCTGTGTGAAAACTGTGGTTAAGAACAATAGGTATCAAAAGATTACATTTCTATACAGAGAGATAGAGATAGAGATAGAGATAGAGATAGAGATAGAGATAGAGATAGAGATAGAGATAGAGATAGAGATAGAGATAGAGATAGAGATAGAGATAGAGATAGAGATAGAGAGATATTGCATTAAAAGCACTGGTAGTACAAGAACATTTTTTTTGCTAAAATAAAAGACAAAGGGGATCACAAAACAAAATGCAGACACAACCTCCCTGCCCAAAATGAAATTTCAAGCGTAATTAGAAAGGCTGTGGAATTGATCAGTCACTCTTTTAAGAGCTGGCTTTAAGTGAAACAACCAAGAAAGGTCAGAAATCAGATACAAGTAGAAAAGGCCATCAGATACGAGTAGAAAATACATGGGAGCAGTGACCTTAAGAATAATGAGACACAACCCTCAAAACAGGTTAAAGAGAAAGCCTTTAGTTCAGGATCTGAAATGCCATCAGATCTACAGGAAAGAAAATTATCACTAGGTGTAGTATTCTTGTTGTTTAGGGAAGCAAGGCTTCGTATATTCTTTGTAAATATGCAGAATTACATCTAGATGCTTGACTTTGTTATCTAGGTGGGCAACCTCCAGCAACTACTCAGCTGCTCTGTCAAAGAAACTCTACAGACAGAATTAAATTTAAAAGACAAGCAGAGAAGATTAATTTCAATGTAACTTAAAACTACTGCTATTGATGGATTTCTGTGGTAATCTGTAGATGCTCTACTAATTAAGTTAAAACTGTAATATGACAATGTTATATCTTTGAAGAAAGTCATATTTATTAATAATATCCATTCTTTTAAACTGAATCAACATAAAACTTTCAGTAAGTTTATAATTCAGTGTGTTTCAAAATTTTGTTATTTCACAGTATTTGGATTTCAGTATTTTTTCCATATTTGGCAGAATAAGATCACTATTTTGTTCATGCATGAGAATGCAGTTCCATTGTTTAAAAAGGTCAAAGTTTATTTCCCTCTATATATCCTAAATATGCTCATGTTAAAGTGAATCTTTACTAAGCTATTTATTTTACAACTCCAGCAGAAGGACATTTGTGCCTTTATTAAAACATTATACATGCTACAGCCAGACTTGCTTCCATTTGGCAGTTTTATTAAGTGTTCCAGTTAACCTAAATCTTAACTAACAGCCAATAAATTTCTTCCAAGTTCAAGAAAAATGCAATAAGAAATAAACTATTTTTCTAGACTGTGATGTACTTTTAGCCTGTTAACGAGGATTCACTTTATGATTTGAAGGCAGTTGGGTACTCAGTCAATCTTGGAAAGTATGCAACATGTTTATCTTGGTAATGAGGATAGGTAGGAAAGATACAATGATAAAGTTTCAGACAAGACATATTGAAATCTAACAGAGCTAGTAACATTCCTTCCAGTAAGAAAGCACTTAATGACAAGATAGAGTCTTTGGTGTGTTGCTGCCTGATTCAAGAGCAAATTGCAAGTGAAGTTTTTCGGACGTCACTGCTGGGCTCAATGCTATTCAATAAACATTGTGCGTAATGGGATGGAACTCACCTTCACCAAGCCTGCAGATGACACCAAAAAAGAGAGATCATGTGGAGGGCAAACCTTGGCTGGCCACTCTATCATTCCACCTCCATCAGCAGGATGGGGGAGAAAATACAAGGAAAATTTCACAGTTCAGAATAAGAAATGGGAAATGAATTACCAGTTGTCAGCACAAGCAAACCAGATCCATCTTGAGGAAATTAACTTAATTATCAATTAATTGTAACAGACTTAGTGAGAAATAAAAACAAAACTAAAAACATCTTCTCAAGAACTCTCCCTTTTTCCCAGGCTGAAGTTCATTCCTAACTCTTCGACTGTATTGTCTTTTAATCATTGCAAGGCCATCTATAGTTTGGGCATAGTATTATTGATATATAAATATGGACCCAGTTTTCTATAAGTGGACCCCAAAACATACCAGTTTCCAGCAGGAAACACTGAAGCACTGGAACATATCAAGAAATTAAAGTTCTGTAGTAATTTAAAAGTACTCTTAACCCAACACAGGCAACATATTAAACTGTGTTTAGAGTCAGTGTTACTGTGGTTCAAAATTTGATGACTCAAAATGCTGACATATATCCCCTGATTCACTGATGCAGTTGAAGTTGCTAGGTTTATTTACAATAATTTGGAAATCACGAGGAGACAAAACAGTTTGATGATATGGGACGCTTTCTAATGATATCTGGGGCTTTGTTGTATCCTCATCAAATATGTGTGTGATCTTACCCACAAAGAGATGAAAGTATGCACTCCTTCTGTATCAAAGAAAAGATTTAAAAATAGCCAAGAGCTAGGCATCACTTCAGCAGTGAAAGTACTGAGCAGACCTAATTACATCCACTGTTTGCAAATACAAATGTAAAAAGTAAAACTCATTGAAAACACAAGTTCATCAGAAGAAATACTTTCCTTTGGAGAATGGTGACCAAATCTGACTTGGAAAAAAAAAAATGAAAGGTTTCTTTTCCTTTCAATAACACATTCACTTTCAATTATCTCTGAGAAGTTTAAGTTTTAAAATTCTTTATGACAAATGTAAAAAAAATTAGAAAAATTGAAATTAAATTGATACTGAACACTTTGACTTCAAAATATGTTTCAGTTGTATTTCATAAAGTTTCTAGACCCCCTTGTTTCTCCACACATGTACTGGCTTGATAGGATATTGAATATCTAGAAGTCTAGAAATAACCGCTGGAAACTGGTTTGTGAAAGGTAGTTTTGAAAGACCTCCAACTGAATCTGTACTGCTTGATACAGCTGAGTTACTTCAGACAAGGATAAAAGCTTGTTTGCAATGATTTCAACTCAGGTTTTCATGTATTTCCTGTATTCTTTCCTGTGGACTTAGGAAACGAGCCATAGGTTTATATCAACTTCCATAAGCCTGAGAACTGCAAGTAACAATCTCGAACCCTCCTGACCTAGGTAATCCCCAAAGTCCCAGATAGTGATAGTGCCATAGATTGTGATTATAAGGCTGCCTGTAGAGACCTATTGCACTAAACCACAAATCCTCAACTCCCTTAGCACCCTTCATTTGATCACTTTAGCAAAGAAGGATTGCCCTGGAGGTACGTACTTTATTATTTTACCTTCCTCACCAAATCACTAATGGAACTAGCAGGAGAGAAGGCTGCTATCTCACTGTAAGTTCAGTTTCTCCAGTAACTATCACATTAGTATGGAGCAGCTGGATTTAGAAAAGACAGTAGTAAAGTGGCTGATGGAACAGGAATCACTTTTTTAGTACCGCTTCCTATTAGCAAACTCATTCAAAGGAATATACTAAAAATAAGATCCATACAGAGGATTCCACACTGGAATAAACTGCATTTTTTCAGGCTGAAAAAACATCACATCCTTTCCTTTTAGCCGTAATATGACTAATGCCTGCTCAAAATTGCACTCATTTGCCTTCTGATAAATGATTTACTGGCCTCAGTGTAATTCATACAGGTAGAAATCAACACACAAAGACCATCAGCACAGCTGGTGTTAGTTATCATATTGAGATTAATATAAAAAAGCTTAAGTAATATGAGAGATTTGTCTTGCTCTTGCTGTGCTATCTTGTACATGCATAGATAGATGACTGGCTACCATTTTATTACCCAGATAAGAAGAATGATATAAGAAATTGGAAGAATAATAAACCTGCCGTATAGCATACTTTGTGTGCATTCAAATGTTATCTAAAACAAAATCTTCATTGTCACCCAGGAATTGTCTTCATAAATCATTGACAGAAGATAGCAAATGCCCTCAGCAGTCAACATCTGAAGAGATTAATTTGTTCAACCTTGACTCAGAAGGCTATTTGCTGTAATTATACTAAATACATGACCTTGTCAAGCCTGAAACATTGGCATTTATATTATACATGTTCTTCACCTTGATGCACTTGCTTTGGAGGCAATGGAAATTCTGTGAGAAAAATAGAAATCAGAGGTAATCTCTTAGGGATGATGAAACTGGCACAACAATTAGTTTGTGAGCAACCGTTTCCAGCCTTCCCTAACACTGTCAGAAGACATTGGGGATTCAACTGCTCTGTGTTATTTACCTTTCTTCTTTTCCAGCAATTTATGTCTTAAGAAATCTAAGTAATTTTCTCTCCTAACTAGTCTGTGTTGAATTTGCAAAGGCTTTCTTAATTTCAAACACATATTTCTCTGGGCAGGGTTTTAAACAGCCTTCAGACCCCTCCACTCTCACACACAGAAACATGTATGGATGCATTATATGCATTAGTGGCCCAGCTTAGTCCATGAAGAGAGTCATAGCAGCTGAGGGGGGGTTGACTTTCTTCCCTACGGTAGTCTCCATGACATTATTTGGAATTAAAGTCAAGAGACCAGTTCACAAGAACCATTGCATTGTCTCACCAGTGATTCCTAAGGAGCCATGGGAATGCAGATAAGTGCATGAAGAGGACAAAGAAATGTATTTGAGCAGATGTGAGGTGGCAGACAGGACTCCTTAGGTCACCAGAATCAGGATCCATCCCCTTTATCCAACTCCCACACTGATTTCTAGTACAAGTAACAATCTCCCTGTATCTCAGTTCTCATATTTAGATGAACCATACACCTTTTCTGTTTTGTTATTCAAACTTAGGTTGCAAATTATTAAGGCAGCAAGTATAGCATGTCAAGCAGAACTGGATCTTCATCTCAGCTGAGATCTGCAGATGCTTCGGCAGTATCATAAAAGAAAAAAGTAATTAACATTAATAATAGTATTAATAATATGCAGTGAATTCTGAAAGCTTGGTAGATCTTAATATTTTTACTAGGAGACAATACTATGTTTTCTGTCTTATATTAAATGTCAATTAAAACGAGAAAAAGCAGGACAAAAGGAAAGAGGGAAAGGACTAAATTTAACATGAAACCCACCAATTGCTAGAGTTTCAAGCTGTTCGTCCCATTGTTTCCTAACTCTCTAGTGGTTGTCCTTATTTTTGCAGCAGTAACAAATATTTGTTTCCTGTAGTCTTTTCCCCTTTACCCCAGATAGGCCCCTTTCACCTCATATTATATAAGGAAGAGAAGTTGTTCGGCTGGGGTGATGTGAGGGCTCTAGCTTGTTAACGATATGGAACCTCCCTTTATAGCTCTTTCAGTGCTGTGAAAGAGAGACTGCGTGAGGCAATAAGGAAGTACAAGAATTTTAATTGCTGAATAATTACCACTAGCATAGTTGGCAAAATTTAACTCTGAAGGATTTTGAAGAAGTATTAAAAGTCTCTGTGCAAGAGTAGCCAACATGAAGTGTGTTAAGAACCCATGAAAACCTTTTGTTAATAAATTAATTAAAAGGCACTTCTGTATATGAATGAAAAAGTACTTTATAAACAAAATAAATCGCCACTTTCTTAAATTGCCAAATTAAAAAAAATAGAAGAACAAACAAACAAAAAGCCTTATACGTGATTTAATACATTGTCACTTTGCATTACCTCAAAATGTTGAAGTAATAGACTTGAAATGGGGAATTAGGTAACCTCCATTGCACTGTTACTTTTGTTCACAAGAGGACTTTTAGATGTACATTTTAAAAGTGCAATGTAGTTAATAAGTGATGGATTTTTTATTACAGACGTTAATTTTGGTAATTAAAATTTATGTGCTGAAATGTAAAACAATATCTTTGCAATGCAAAAAGAACTTCCACATAAACTGTGATGAATCACATTTAAATCAGGTAACTGTCTTTCAGAAAAAAATTTGGGATTACAGGGAACAAAAGCACCAATGCTACTTTGTATATTTCTCACAAAATAGAAGGTGTCTTAAAATTTCCCACGATGGTACTAAATATGTACAGTCTGTTTATAACCCATATCCAGGGTGTGCTGGATGGAGAAATTTGTAATTAAATATTATTGCTAATCAGATGCAATTAACAAATTATGCCTATCATAAATTGGAATGAGATCCATGTCCAATTCCTCTCCTATAATTCTGAAAAGCTATCCTAGTGAACAAAACATTGTATTCTAGAGCATCCACCCTGATCCAAAGAAATCACATATCTCCTTATTCCCAGAACCGTCACTGTTATGCACTTTGCTGAAAAGATAATCACTTACAAATCAGATTTTAAAAGTGTGCCAATTAAAATCTAGTTTAGTCTTTTATACTCCTCCTGTCTAGATAACTACCAGCTTTTTCTTAATTCCTTAAACACAGATTCCACAATTTCAAGTCGCTAAAATTCATTACAGACCAACACGATGCTAGATTTTAGGTGAATATCCTTTAATAACTCCTGATCTTTGGAAAGAAAGGAGAAAACAGAATTAGCATCGGGGGCTTAAGAACATCATATAGATACTTTGAGTTCTTTGAGTCCTTTCTTGAGGTTCTGATTGACAAGTGCTACCTTGATGAGTTGTCTTGTGTCTGGATCCATTTTTCTGGCCACAGCACAGTGAGATACTTGGCCACAGAACCAGTAACATGGTTAGATACAAAGGGAATTTTCACATATAGCTAGATGGTTTGCCAACTGTTACTGCCCGAGTGGGAACATAAAGCTTTTCCTTTGCATTTTTTTGGAGCATCTATGGTAGCAGCATCACATCCTTATAGCTGAAAATGTAATTCTAATAGAAAATCAATACTGAAATATTTTTTGTTTACATTCTGTTATTTGCTGCTTTGATCAGAGCTAGAGGCTGAGTTTTCATATATTTTAGTTGTCAACAATGACAAAAGCAAGTAGGTTGTAGCTGCAGCAGCTATTTTGTACAAAGATTATAGACTAGATCTCAGACGCAGTTGGGCATGGTAATGCCAAGGCTTTTATCATTAAATTTGCTATTGAATATGTTGCAACTCTTAAAAACTGAACATTGGGCATAATAAAATCACAATGCCTTAAACAACAGAGTAATTACATTGATAGATCACAGAGCTCTTCTTAGCAGATGTAACATGTAGAAAACTATATTCAGATGGTTTTGTTTGAGTTTGAAATTACAGAAACTGAGCATTTATCAAACCCCACAAAATAAATCAGATTGTTTGTATTACACTTGTATAGATCTCATGGTCATGTTATGTATAGTAATTGAGGCATAAAGAAATAATTTATGTGAAACCAATGAGAAGGTCAACATAAATAGAAGGTCATAATTTTGGTGTTTGACTAAACTGTGATCTCTTCTCCTCCTAAGATATGTTTAATACAGGAATTGTAGGGAGCAGTCTCAAAAATTATTGAAAGATAACCCAGCATGTCAGCTGTGTAATTACACAGCATTCAGCAGCACAGGTAGGTTTACTGTTGTGTGAAATACATACAAAATAGTTCTGCTATCAAGTATAAAAATGGTGTATCTTAATTTCATCTATATTTAGGGTAAGAAGTCATAAATACGCCATGCCACCCGTCACCGTGGTAATATAGTCATTCGTAAAGTACTTGGACTGTCTGCTTGAGTACATGGACAATTACTGGTTTTGCTTGCAGTGATAGATTTCACATAAGTTAAATAAATAATAGGAATGTCAAAAACCTGCTGTAAAAACCTGGAACATTCGTCTCCTATAATCCAATGATAATTTTTTACACCTCACCCATACTTCCTGGGATCTTATGCTAGCAAGATGATTTAAGAAACCAGTCTGTAGACTAAATGCGGGTAAGAGAGTTAGAAAAGAGCATTTCAAGTACAAGTTAAGTCCCTTTGGGTTTTCCTTCTATATATAAATAAGACAACAATAGTATTAGCAAATGATTTTTTGTTTCACTTAAAAGTACATGGCTCTTAAGGTGACTGGAAAAAGTATGTGAAGTCTGGAATCTTTGACTATTTCCAGTAACTTTGGGATACAAACACCACAATCACAAGCATCCACTCCTTTCTTCCTCCTTTCTCTGAGCTTTTATTGCTGAGTGCAAAGTTGTATGATACGGGATATCCCTTTGGTCTGTTGGGGTATCTATCCCTGCTCTGCCCTGCTTCAAACCCCTTTCCCACCCTAAGCCTACTGTCTTTGGAGAGTGTGAGATACTATCTCTGTGATGAAAATGCTGTGCTTCAAATCAGTTGTTTTCCAGCCATGGAACTGTGTGGAATAGGGAAGTCATGTGATAGGGCAGTGGCTTTTTCTGTGCCAAATTCCTTATTTTGGAAGCAGCAGAGCTGCCCCTGAGCGCCCAGAGAGGTCATCCTGTCACCCTGCAAGGAGGCAGCAAGGGCAGGACAGTCACCAAAAGAACCCAGAAACCACCAAGGACACCGGACTCATTTCCAGAACCTTCCTGAAGGAGGACTGTGAAATTACACCAAAAAGTTCTCCCCTCCAAGACCCTGATGTTTCCATAAATCTCCACCTGCCCACCTGGGGTTCAAAAGACAGTTCTGTGTGGGTGGTGACCTTCTTACACTTTTGTCTCTCTTTCCTTCCCTCCTTTCATTTTTTCCTCTTTTATTTTCCTTGCTACAGATTTAGCAAGCCAACATCTTGCCTTAAAGCTGTGCCACCACTGATCAGCAATAACCAAAACACTGATGCGTTATCAAGTCTGTTTTAGCCCCAAACGTAAAGCATCGCACCATATGTGCTGCTATGAAAGAAATTAACTCCATCCAACAAGGCCCAGAACGTTGTGAAATAGAACAGGCTTGGGATTATTATATAAAATTTATTCCTGAAAAAATGACATCCTTGTTCTTTCTCAGATTAAGTGGAAATGAGAGGTCTTTCATATCCTTTTTGTCTATTTATAATGATACATTCTTTCTGTGATTAGGCTAAGTTACACCTAGTGTTACTCTGATAGGAAGCTTATATACAATTTGTTGCTTATTTTTTTCCAGTTCTAGTGTTTTCTTGGTAGCAGGGAGTTCAAGGTTTCAAATGCCTCCTTTGTAAACTTTGTTACACAATCTTGCCTTTGGGGTTGTCATAACTTCTTTTTCTGGACATTTCTAAAGATAACAGACACTCAAAGTCTAGATGTATATATTGCTTTAATAGTAAACATTTTTGGTACTTCGTTCTTTAGAGGTATAAAATCCCCAAGTTTAGGAACTGAAACAATGGTCTTTTTGTATCATGAGAAGACTATTTCTGTCCTTTCGTTTCTTTGTGTATTTGGTTGAGGAGGAAAGGAGTTACCTTCTAATATGCTAATTGTACCAATCCAAACATATCAGTCAATGAATAGCAAGAAAGAAGTTTTAAACCTGCATTAAAACTTTTTTATGAAACTTTAGACTGACTGAAAATACATGCATATGTTTAAATGATTTTGGAACATAATTGCATTAGAAAAATGAAGAAGAAAAGCAATGTGATAAAAGGCTTTATTCATTGTAAAGGAAAAGACTATACTGATAACTTAGATTATTTGATTGATATATATTCAAACACCATAAACCCTAAAATAGAATCCTGTGGTTCAATGGTGGTGAAGTAGGTCTATTGAATGAAGAAGACAACGTAAATATATGCATCATAGTATAAAAATACTCTGTGACATAGTAAAGCAATTCCTCTTATGATTTACTATACTCCTAGAATGTCTCCCAAAAATAACTGGCAGTGTTGGCATAAATTTCTTTGCTGTCTTGCTTTAAACTGTGTCTCCTTTGGGGCTTACCATATGATTAGGGATGCATAACTCATTTAAGGGTTCTACCCTGCAGTGTTCTGGGCTTTGAAAATCAGTAGGATTATAAATCACCTGAGACTTCTGGGGTAAACCTAAAAATTTTGCACACTACTATTTTTGGTGGACTAATTAGAAGTGAGTTGGATCTCTCAGTAAATACATTTAAGGGAACGGGTCTTCTTTTTCTTGATACCTCTGAGAACTTACCATGAAATTTATGAAAATTTCTTTGATGAATAATGTTGAATTTCCACAAGAAATTAATGGAGACTCATTTCATATGGTGTTTCAGAGTAAGAGTCAAAATAAAAATTGAGCCTATATACCGAGTATTTTTCTATCGTCATTTTTTTTTTCACTGGTGATCATAGTGAGCATTAAATACAAAAAGATGCTGATAGTGTAATCATTGTTTTCCATAAATAAACAATCCTTTTGACTACTGTTTCTGCTGACAGCAATTTTTATCTGAAAAAAAAGGACCTAATGATTTCTTTTGCTGATTACTGCACTTGTCTGTGTGGCAGAAATCTTCAAGTGTTATGCATTCCACTTTGGTGGTGGAGATGAAGAAAGAGAGATAGATAAATGTTGTACCTCCTTTCCATAGGTAACCAAGGAGCTATAGCTACTTGTGGCAGCCCTTTGTAGCTTATACAATATGGGAACAGTTGTGCAGGTAAACTTGAAGTACATCTCAAAGCAAAGACTATTCAAAAGGGATATGTATGTGAGCTCTCAAACAGGAACTATGCTGTAGAGTCTAGGTACATAAGCAGAGAGTAATTCCAGAAGATCTCGATTTCTGATTATTTATTTCCCATCTATGTACATTGGGACTGTAATTACATAAACCTTCCATTCTGGTTGTGGAAACATTATCACTTGAGCTGTGTATGTGCGATAAAATTAAAAAGTTCAGAATTCTGTTTCAGGGTCAACGTTTGAAGTAAGCCTCCACTTTCTGAAAGTCCGTTCTACTGAAGCGCAAGTGTCTGAATGTACTTTTGAAGAGAGTATGAGATTCACAAAAATAGTCATTTTAAAATTGACTTTTGATTTTGAACTAATATTCACTGGGTATTACTCTTTGCTCAGCTTGACCTGTTTCTTGCCCTGTGTAATACAGTGTAAGGTGTTTGTATTCTAGGTTTTGATTTGGTAAATATTTTTTTGCTTTTATTGTGTGGTAGCAGGTGCATAATTGGCAGGCACAGTTGGTAGAATTATAGATTGAAACTTTACACATCTTCTGAGATATCTTTTTCAAACCAGAGGTTATCGTGTAAGGGGCAAAACATTCAGAAAGCAGCTTTCATTCAGTTAACTACAGGACGATTTAGTTATATTCTTAGAAGGATGACTCATTCTGCCAATACCATCACATAAAAGAAATGACCTATACTTAATAAAATAGCATTTCAGTTTAAGTGGACAATTCACTTTTACAATTTTTTTTTTTAATACTGAACTGGCTTTAAGATATAGCTCTATAAAAAGCCGTATATAACACTGAAGTAATTTTCTAAAAGTAATGTGCAGAATTTATGTAAAATTATATCAAACTTCAAGCACATCCAGAATGCAATATTGTGAAATGTCTCCTGTGGCTTTGCTGTGTGATATGGAAGTTCAAGCAGAAGTATAATTTAATAATCTAACTCAAAGAGTTACAAAGAGACAAAAGGATTGGATTGAGAAAATCCATTTACTCAAAATAATTTGTTCTGTAGTGGCAGAATTTCCTAAAGGTTGTGCCAATCATAGACAAAAAAATCAGCAAAAAGGAAATGGAAATAGCATGGAGTTCAACTAAGGATGCTTTCATTAGATGATCTGAATAAGAAATCAAGCAAGCTAACTGCACTAATTTATAAACAATAAGCAGCTCCAAAAAGTGGATCAAATGCATGCCTTGACCTTAATTCAATTTTCCTGTTACCAACATGGAAATCATCTTTACAAAATACTAGTTTAAAAGTAAAAAACAAAGCGGAAATTGTAGAGGCTACCAATGCATGTCCTTCTCCATGATAATTCTGCCCACTTGGGCCTTTAGAATTTTTTGATATATGACTAAAGAAAACACTGTTCAGTACTCTCAGAGTTTGACTTCTCTCTCTTAGAAGTCCCAAAGCCACAGCACATTGCAGTTATGTTAGTGGTTATTTACACCAGAGAGATCTGTTGAGACATTCAGTTTGCTTTGGGTTTGGATAAGCTTTCCAGATTGTGTATTTAGTTTAACTGTTTTTACAGTGGACATTTTTTTTTTCAGATTAATTCAAGACTTTTTCAAAATCTTAGTTACTTGCTGAAAAGAATAATTCCAATCAGTTGGAAACGTGCGGATTAATCTCTGCAAAAACCCGGAGAGCTGCAGCCTCATGTTGCTGCATTCTCAAGGCTTTAATGCTTTCTCAAGGGCTGTTCGCTCCTCGCAGGAGCCCTCCAGGGATGCAGACAACACAATGAGCAGCTGCGCCACCACGGGCACCACGCAAAAAGCACTCAAGTCAAGGTCCTTAGCCATGCTTGGCATTCCTGATGTTATACAACTCTAAAGCAGGACAAAAAAAATATTCAGTCTAGAGTGAGCAGCCTGAAATTAGATTTTAACCTCTATTTTGGCAGTGACATATTGGCATATTTCTCATTATACCCATGCTGTCACGCTCTGCACGTAGTTTTCAGAGTAGTACTGGAATGCCTGAGAGAGGGAAGCAAATCACAGGGGACAAGGCTAGTGGTAAAATGGAACAGGGCACAGAAAACCAGCAACAACCAGATTCCCAAACTTACTTTCCTTCTATTTCCCTTCATTTTTGTTTTACTTCCATAATCACATGGATCTTATCTCCATCTGTGTCTTCCTTTATTCTTGTTTAAGTATAAGGTCTACATCCTCTCTTTGGTTTTGTTTGGGGTTTTTTTCAAGAATGATGACTATTGGCTCCTGTTAGGAATAGATTCAGAATTTCAGGTCCTCTGAGATCTTGCTGGCTTCAGGCATTGCACAGAATATTAAGATGAAACAATAAGTCTCCTGTGTTATGCTTCTGTGGGCTTCAAATTCAAATTGACTCACTAAATAATTTTGCTACAAGGAAAACAAGCACCAGGCTAAATATATCACTGCATAAAGCCTGTTTCTGGTGGCAAACAATTTCTACCTTCAGGTAAGAAACTTCAGAATATGATGGAACTGAAATCAGTCTGAGCTGAGCTCTGGTGATCAACTTTGAGGGTTGTGGGATGCTGGAGCAGGTTGCCCGGAGAAGCTGTAGATGCCTCATCTCTGGAATTGTTCAAGGTCAGGTTGGATGGAACTTTGAGCAACCTGATCTAGTTGGAAGGTGTCACTGTAAGTGGCAGGGGGGTTGGTCTAGATGGTCTTTAAGGCCCCTTCCAACACAAACCATTCTATGATTCTGTGATTCCATGATTCCATGATATACAAACACATGGTTGATAAAGGCTATCAAAATCTTTTTAGAACAAAGCTGTGGATGCCCTACTTGGTCTTAGTTTGGCCATCAAACTCAGGTCAGACTGAGAAAATTCTGCTGCTTCCTATTATATAATAATGAGGATGGTGGTAGTCGTGACATCTTTATTTTTTGAAAGATATTGAGCTCTCTGATTCAGATATTATATTCAGATACTAATTAAAACACCTTGTTAACTATAGACTAGAATAATTTGGGGGTATATTAGTAAGTACTGTGATGCTGAAATTTATGAAAATTGCCCCATGCTATCTTTAGAAAGATATGCATATGTAGCTTTTCACCTGTGTATGTGTCTGCAGTTTGTATATATATACACACACATATATGTAATACAATATTGACAAACTTCTGACACATTCTAATTTTTTTGTCAGCCAAAATGTCTCTCTTAAAACCGCTAATCTAGCAATGCTTAAGTCGCTTCTTGGAGACACAGAACAACTGTTCATAAATTTAAAATGTCACAGAAAATGCTGCCTTATACCAAATATGGACCTGCATATTCTATTCATTAAATTTTTCTTTTATTTCAGAAATGCAAAGTACAACGACATTGGATAAGTGTACTTTACTTACACAAGTGCACATTTACCTCCATATTCATGCATCATATTTTGTATTATTTAACAGCAGCCTGGTCCTGCTGTTTTATTGCCCAATTGGCTAGGATGACATATGACCATAAGAACAGATAGAGGCTTACATTTGCATTTGTTTTCACATTATGGATCTCAGAAGCAAGCTGGTAATCAGAAACATATTATCTAGAATTACAAGGGATGCATTGCTGCCACAGTAATGTTTTAAAAAATTAAATGTTCTCAGTAGGTGTTTAGTGCCTCTATATTTCAATTAGCATGCTCTTACTATATGCCTACAGTTTTTAAAGATTGTTTATGGGGATATATTATTCGGATGCACATTATGCATATCTGAATGCCTGCACATTCTCACAGTAAAAGTTTCTTGCCCCATATCTTATAAGTATGTTGCAAAGGGAGAAAGAAATCTCGGAGGACAGGAGATATCAGATAAGAGTTAAGGTATGAGGGATGTGCAAAATAGATGGATCTCTACTGCACTCAGGGCTGCTTCTCAGGCATAAATGGGATTTTTCTAACTCTTGGCATGTTCTGACATACTCAACAGGCAAAACTACAGCAAGGACACAGTTAAGTTTGGGTTCCTCAGGCTTCTAACATCCCTCAAACAGCCTTCAGTAATCTAAATGTCACAGCAGAGAAATGAAAAAGACTACTACACAGTGGAGACTCAATTCCCCAGTTCCAAATGTGCCAAATGTGGTGATATCAGCCAGCATTGCCACATAAAGAAACTACATCACAGCAGATGGATTGTCTGACCAAATATCGCTTTGATTTTCACAGAGGAAGAAAAAGCCACAGAACTTAGATCTGTTTTCCTTCATGATTTTGTCTTTGCTGTGCTCCCAAAGTAAAAGAAAACAATAGTGAATCATATTTTTATGTGTGTATAGATATATATGTAGAGAGATATATATGTATGTATTTATACATATATAAACATGAATTAGATCAACAGGGCATGCATGCAGCACATACATATATTTGACTAAATATAATATGTCTTTAAGGTGATAGTTGTTCTACCAGTCTCATCAGAGTCAATATTTGTGTTGAAAGTTAAGCACTTCTGAGGACTGAAACGTAGTTATGTAGGTGACTAAACATTACAAGGAGCTGTTGTGATTTACTACACAGGTCTGAGTACTTAGGGAAAAAACAGCTTTAAGCTATTGCATATATCCAGTTATTGGAAGAGATGCAGAAAATATTGAAGCTATGAAAACTGAAACTGAACTGTCAGAAAGGATCTAACGCATCTGCAGTTTATAAAGAAGTGGGTGGGGGGTGGAAATCCATATTCTATCAGGTAAGATCATTGCAGTGGTCCCGTTTTGTCCTAAAAAAACCCAAACACACAAAAAAAAAATCCCTTTATTATGTCTGTAGAGCTAATAGTACAAGCCATTGCATTTTGTGCAAACACAGGCTAGTACAGCAAGTTCAATGTTTGTTTAATACCCACATTTTTCAGAAGAGATGTCTGGACCACAAATCTTCATATGAACAGATGGCTAAATATTTCCAGGAGGGTCATGAAAAGCCTATACATCCAGGCATCACCAAGCAATCAATGTTTTTTTTTTTTCAGGATCGTGACAGATATAGAGCTCCTCCATTGGAGCAGATATTGCACCAGCACACCCCTCTGTGTGAGAGCACTTCTTGTCAGGTCTCAGCATGTTCAAAGCGCCAAGGGGCTCTTCCTCTGCCTTGACTGACCTAACGATCTGAAATAAGAAGGGTGGCCAGTTGGCCTGGGTTGGCCAGGGTGGCCTGAGGCAAATTGCCACTGGATGGTGAAGAACTGTTGTTGAATTTGGGAGATAATAATTTTCTGCTACGTCCAGGAGCTACTGGACTTAAGAATGCACGATGTGCTATGAGCACTGTGCAGTGTAAGAGCAAGGAAAAACATCATTGCTTCCCTCAGAAGTTAAAGTTCCTATAGTCATATTATAAAACATGAAGGCCACTCTTTGTACCACTGTCAATTTAATTAAAACATCCTTCATGAAGTCATCTGTTATGGAAATACCTTTCAAAAAAAATAGGAACACAATAGGCCTACTAAATATTCTTGGATTTTATTGGAATTAATATATAATTCAAAATTCAGTGGAAAGCTTTGTAAAACTTCCTGTATAATAGCAAAAAATGCCAATAATTTAATGACAGCAATCAGATCAGTAAGAGAACAAAAGTATGGATGCTCACAAATATCCATTGCTTAAAAGTTTTTTAGAGACAAGGCAAACTCCTTATGAGTAAAACACTCAGTAGTCTAAAGCACTTGTGTTTTTAAAAGCTGTGTCATCTTTACTACTCTGTGATTTTAAATTCTCCTGTGCCTGCAGACTTTTATTGGCCAATCTCTGTGAGCCCTCCAAAGGTGCACATTCATTTGTGTACAAAAAATGAGACTTACAAAGTATGAGGTGCAAGAAGGGGATGTATAAATCTGAAGGCATAGAAGATAACTTCTTACATGCAAGAGTGCAGCTACCATTGCTATTACAGGAAAAAATATTTGCCTCTCTGGGTTCCTCCAGCCTTGCAAATTAGAGAGTACAATAAGCTGTAATTTTTTCTTTGTGTGTGTTTTCCTTCATTTATTTTCTTATTTTGTTTTGGTTTGTTTTACATGAACTACAGTTTTCTTAATAGCTACCTATAACCTTGCTTTGATTGGTACTTTAAGTGAATGAACAAAAATTGAATATTCAGGAAAATTAGAAAAGCTTATATAACCTCAGTTATTTCTTCTTATTAGGCACTTATAGGTGGAATGCCTCATGTCACTCAAGTCTCCTGTCTTGCATGGGGAAAGGAACATACACATACACCACAAGATTCAGTCGTGAGGGTAGGTGTTTTCCACTAAGATGGCAGAGAGCTATGATCTGTCATCAGATTTTGGCATCTGTTGTTAAATTCCTGGGAGGTACTAGAGATTTTCTTCAGTTCCTCAAATCATGCTTGGGTGTAAGTCCTGTGTTCTTGAAATTGTCTATAATGGTCTGGTAAAAAGAGGAAACTGGTGGGGGGAAATCCATAAGTGAAATGTATCCATTCTCATTTAGCAGTCAGGCTTTGTTCTGCCTCCATTCATAAGAATTTTTCCTCAGAATAAAAAAAATATTGGTATCTGCCCTCTGCCTGACCCTTACCTCATGGTAGAAAAAAAAATCCAGCTCCTGAAGAGGCTTTGAGCTGTATCAGCCCTCCTGAAAGTCAATAAGCAGCTGCCAGCAGATATTGCAATTTCCAGAGCAATACGCCTTTTTCCATCTGTTTCACCCAGATACACATTAGACTCAAGGCAGCCTCCAGTAACAAGAAAACATGAATTCCAGCAAAACTAAAGCTTATATTCTTGATTAGAAAAATGGAAATGGAGAGAACATAATAAAAGGGCATGAAGAGCACAAGAGAACTCGGCACATACATAAATGTATATATATGTGTGTGTGTGTGTTTACAAATGTGTCAATAAACAGGTATTACATTAAACAACTTTTGGAACTTCCTCAGGCATATTTTGTCCAGTAAAATAAAATAATTCAGGCTAACAGTATTAGGTACTGAATGTGACTTCTTGTCTTTGTTTCATACACAGAAGCTTTATATCCCTTCAATACTGTAATGTTCTGTTTGTACTCTCCAATAGTCTTTGAATTTCCTTATAATTCAAGGTGACAAATCCTACTGTAGCTTTAGTGCATTCTTTGGAGACTATGAGAATAAAACAGTTTTACATTTACCAAGGAATGTTGCCTTACGCTATAACTAGAGGTTACATATGTTCTGTATATGCGTGCACAAAAATATCCTTATATATGTTCTGGATGTCAGTTTTACAACTCACATTTCTCTACTTTTTAGGAAGTTCGGTGAATCAAATTTTTGACTTAAATGTTCTCTCAGACACCAAAATCTACTATATGAAACTGCCCTTGGTAAACAAAACATTCAGTATATATGGAGAATACTGAAATGATACTTAAAGTAAAAAAAAAAAAAATTAAATATTCATTCCTATGTAGATATGTCACAGAATCACAGAATAATAGAATGGTTTGGGTTGGATTGGACATTAAAAATCATCTAGTTCCCACTAGCCATGGGCAGGGGCACCTCCCACTAGACCAGGCTGATCAAGACCCCATCCAGCCTGGCCTTGAACATTTCCAGGGATGGGACATCCACAACTTCCCTGGGCAGCCTGTTTCAGTGCCTCACCACCCTCATTGTGAAGAATATCTTCCTAGAGTCTAATCTAAATGTCCCCCTCTCCAACAGAAAACCATTCCTTCTCATCCTATTACTACTTGCCCTTGAAAAGAATCCCTCCTCAGCTTTCTTATAACCCCCCATCAGATACTAGAAATGCACTATAACATCTGCCCAGCGCCTCCCCTTCTCCAGGCTGAACAACCCCAACTCTCTCAGAGGTGCTCCAGCCCTCGATCATCCATGTGGCCCTCGTCTGGATCCATTCCAGCAGTTCCATATCCTTCTCACTTTGGGAATTCCAGAACTGGACAGAGTACTCCAGGTGGGGTCTCACGAGAACAGAATACAAGGGGAGAATCACCTCCCTCGCCCTGCTGGCCACCCTTCTTTTGATGCAGCACAGGATATCGTTGACCTTTTTGGACGTCAGTGCACATTGTCAACTAACATCAATCAGCACCCCCAAGTCCCCCATCCTGTACTGAAACCTCAGATTGCCCCAACCCACATGTAGGACCTTCACTTGGCCGTGTTGAACCTCATGAGGTTCACACGGGGCCACTTCTGCAGCTTGTAGAGTCATAAGAAAATTCATTACACCTAGGTCTTCCGTAATTAATCATACAAACTTGCCCATTTCTCATTAATACATGAGGGTCTACAGTAACATTTATCACCATACACTTCTGTAAATGTATAGGAACTTGCTGCTGAATTTTCTTTGTTCAGAGATAGTATCTCATCCTTTACACAGGATCCCCTGATACACAACAGAGATCTTCTCAGAACTTGATAACATTTCATCCATTTCCAAATACATCAGACTGGAATTAAACAAGCTGAGGTCTCCACAGTACATAATATTAACTATTTTGTTTAGCAGATTACTGAACCCCTCAGTTTTGCTAAAACAGACATGTAATGTGTATTCAAAGTGACACCATTCTGGGGACATGCCAGCTACACAGCTCAGATTACAGGGCAATGATTAGAGGTAATCCTTAACAGCAGATACTGCTGAGTCCTACATCCCATCCAGTATTTGCAGACACTTTAAAAAGCCTTACATTTAAAGTATCCTCATCTCATTGCACTTTGACTACTTCAGTTCTTAGGCTGTCTCTGTGTCTATACCTGTGCCTGAAAGGGAGTGGGGAACAAGTACGGGAGTTTGCTACCTCACACATTGCTTGGCCATTTAAAAATGCACCTTTCCTGAGTGGTTACTGGGAGTATGCAACAACTAGCACATCTATTTCTGGGAGTTTCTCATGTTTTCCGAACAGCCCCTACACTATGCATGTACTCACACCCAAATTAGGAATCACTGGACCTTCTCAAGGCTTTCTTTCTTTGCTTAAGCTTTGTAAACTATAATTATTAGTAGAAGGCATGCTGAAGCTCCTCCGATAAATATTTCCTTTCTTACTGTTCATATATATGATTTTATTGCCCCCCTCCCCTTATACCAGTGAGGTTTGATGCCACAACATCAACATCTGCATAACAAAGTTGTGCTCTCTACCACAAACTAAGCTTAGTTAACAACTGGGAAATGTGTAAGTCAGCAGGGTAATTAAAACGGAATAGAAGAAAAACAAAGTAGCTTAATCTGAGCTTATTTGATGTCCCTGCACATCAAATGGAATTCAAGAAGTACAATTAGAAACCAGTGTGTAATACATACTTTATCTTAAGATGCAAATCAGAGGAGAATTTGTACAAGTTTCAGGGCCAGTGGATTTACAAACAGCCTCAAGTCCGGTGAATCGTGGTTCCAGCACCTCCCTTGCCAGACTGCACAGCTGAGCATCTTCTAAAGGTTCAGTTCTGTTATAAAAGCCCAGTGGTGTCAAAGGGTTACATAAAATCAAAAAAGCAGAGCAAAGAATATTGATGATTCAAAGCTGACCTTAAAACATCAAACTGAAAAGTCTTGCAGTAAAGCTGTGCCAAAATGTGTTTCCTTTGTATCTGAGTTCTCCTTAATGTCATAAGCAAATGATGCTTGTCAAGGATGCAAGATACAGTCCAGGGAAGAGTATCACAGGAAAACAATTCCTTCATTTGACCTTCAGCTCCCCCTTATATTTCTGCAGGACTGGACCTTCTGCTTTTTTCTGGATATGCTGTTCATAAAGCCTTTGTGCAAACAGGAAGGGAGGCACAGAACATGTTTCCTTGTGTTTCTCCCTTTAAAACAAAAGTCTTTTTCTTTTTCTTTTTCATTTTGGCAGCATTACCAAAACCTGATAATTTTGGACTAAGTTCAGGTTTCTTTAATATCTAAGATACCTTTTGCTAGTAAACTTAAAACATATAGTAAGTTGGTGGCATATTAGGCTGCTTGATGATTTCAATCAAAGGTTAATAAGGACTGTGAACAGACACAGTGCTTACACGTATTTAAATAAAATACTTCAAGAAGAACTGTATTTTAAGTGAATTAGGACCCTTTTTAAAGCCTCTACCTCTTCTTCGGTGTAAGAGAGGCAAAACATCCCCTAACTATTTACAAGTCTGGATACATCCCAGTTTAGCTGAACTCATAGGTTTGGCTCACCTCTAGTTACTGCAGCAAGGCAGTGTAAATTGCACTGAGATGTAGCAATTTAAAAGAGTGTAAAAAATGGCCAAAATATTCTGTATTACCCATTAAACTGAAGAGTTAAGTTTCATCACATGAAAATACTGCTTACTTGCTTCTCATAATTGCAGCTGAGGTTTTATAATAAAGAGGTAATAGTTTCATCTAGGCAAGTATAATTTTCTTCTGTAGATTTCTGTCAGACAGTGAAACAGACCTAATGCACAACATCCAAAAGGGCAAACAGAAATATTGGTTATGGCTTATGTTTCTTTCTTGCATTGGCTTGAAGAAATTAAGTGTCACACTTCACAGTACCCCAAGAAAGACCATGTTATTACACCTTCAAATCATTTTCTGTGACCTTCTGAGATGGCATGTTTCAAGCTGCCTACCAGTCTGACCTAACTCAGCATACAAAATGCAATGCAATGAAATGAAATGCAATGCTTTTCACACTGTATATCATGTGTACCACAGACTAAGCAAAACGTTCATTTTTTTATTCTTTTTATGGGAAATTTGAAGTATATTTCAAGATTTCGTGCCCTGATATAGAAAAAGACCCTTGCATGGCATTACAGAATTCCTCAGTACAGGGTTTTCATATCTCCCTCTGAAACATCTGTTGTTGGCCACTCTAGGATTCCAGTCTAGATTGATGATTGGTCTAATATCGCGTGATGCTTTCTCTCTTTGAATCATGCTGATGGATTTACTCAAATGCAACTTTTTACCATGAGAGGAAATTTAGAGCATATTGGCTGTGGAACCCCAAGGTGAACATGTTTCATGCACTTTGGGGTACTGGATTGGAAGGGGGCATTTAATTTCAAATGACCTAGCTCTTTCTTTATGTCGTTTCTCTGGAAAACTCAGGAATTACTGAACTCTTGGGCATCCAGAGGTCTTTCATGCAGACTGGTCTTTTCACTTCAGTGCTCCACAAAATAATTGTCTTTTACGCTCCTACTCTCTCCATCTTTGGCCTTAGCATTATTTCATCTCTATCAGAGACTTCAGGGACATCAATCAGAAAGGTCACATCTAGACCTTCCTTCTGAAAGAGTGAATACAGTGAGGCACACACAGAACTAAAGGTGCAAGTCCTTTAAAATTACAGCGTGTTAGTCTGGGAATGCCAAGGAAAGTATTCTCAACCTTAAGCAGTTAGTTTTTCTTCCTAGGTTTACAGCATAGTCAGATACCTTCAGTAGTAAAGATTATATCCGATGCCCCCAGAGAAGCCCCTTCCTCCCCACCACTCAAACAGGGAGGCTGACAGTTCGCAGCTAAGTTGCTTCCTCGTTGCTCTAAGGTCATTCTATTTGAACAGTCTCCTGGTTGTTAAAATCCTAGTTTGAGATTAGAAAAGGGGAACAAAATAAAACATTAGGAATGGTATAAAGTAAAACCGGGTAGCTTGTGCACCACTTAGCTTCAGGGGGTGGTTTCCTTATCACTATATGTGTTTGGTTTTCCCTTGGCTTATGTATGCTTCTTCTTAGTCCATTTTAGATTGCATTTTTAATTCATCCAATTTTCTGTACATCTCAAATATTCTTTTTTATCCTAATGTCTGTGCAGTTATAAAAAGTGCATCATCAATATCTGGAAATAAACAGTTAGACATCCGTACTCTTAAACTCTCTCTGATTTATAAAGTGTTCCCTTTGCTAGTGTTTCTACTTCAGAAGGTGCCCTAGTTTTCAATACGCAAACAGAAAGTCTTGCTTAAAAGGTGCCATGAATAAGGCTTATAGCAGCTTCCACTATCATTCGTGTAATTTCCTGATAGTCACTCAAACAGTGCAAATCACGTTATGATTCTTGATTTCTGATTCTGAATGATCTCTTCCAAGTGTTATATTCAGTTTAATGTGCAGCACCCGCGAAAGCTCAGTACATAATGCAAATGTTCTGCACGTTGTCATTCCAGGGATGATTACTTCTTTGATCACACTATAGCTATGCCAACCTGTTAAAACCTGTTGTCAATAGGAATAAACTAGATCAAAGTGTTTGTCTTAGAATGACAGCACAAAGCAGCCTGAAATCAAGCCAGTATGTTTAGAAGACAAAGGAGCAAACAGTAAAAGGTTAACTTTGGTAATATGATAAAGTGCTGTTCTGGTAAAAATATGCAATTAGATTCAAATCTGGCTTTTCATTACAAAAAAAATGCCTATTCAGTGTAAATTTGCTGTATCCATAAACAGTAGGACACCCTGGTTATCAGGCAACCATTTTCTTCAGATATATTTTTCCTATCAAATTTAAAGCTACCTACAGAAATTCTTTATGCTGAATAAAAAATTAGCAGTCAGCTAATTTCTTACCAATTATAAAGCTTAAAAGTCTCTGTACAAAAATCAGTGTATGTCCTTCCAGCCCACAGTAAATTCACATATTGCATCTTGGAGAATTGAAAGCAACATCCTGGTGAAAATTTTTGTGATAAACTAAGATCTTGGTGTGCACTAAAAAAAAAATGAAAGGCCACAAGGACTGGCAGCAGCAACTGTTGAACCAACTATGATATGTCAAGATGGTTTTTCATGACCTGGGAAGGGATCTAAATTGTTCAGGTAGATTATTCCAACTGTGCAAAATCACTTCTAGAACATCTTGCAAATAAAAGATTAGCTGAATGCTAAATTTAAGCATTGTTCCTGTGGTCTGAGTGTGTGAATGGACAAGTGTACATAAAAGAGCTCTTTCATGGACTTCACTCTGCATCTGGAAGTCCCTGCCCCTCTGCTGAGAACAGCCAACTGGCCTTGTTTAATCCTAATAAGGATTTACTCATAACTGGGAGTTATTGGGATACTTTATGGGGTCATTAAGTAGTGTTTTGAACTAATCAAACTGACTTATCCAGTCTCATTGCAGTTTATCTTTAGCCCATGACTTGTTAGTTTCTGATCTGGGTTGAAAGCCAATGACTTCTTCAACTATTCTTGCTTTGTCACAGGTTTGTCTGGTCATAATCTACTGCTGGTGACTCTGTTTTCCCTTCTAGCATTTACATCTATTTATTCTCTTCTTTGTTGGGATTCTTCTTTCTAAATTCATGGGCTGAGGATACTGTCTGTCATGACATTAAACCCCAAATCATTTTGTTTTTTTAAGATTCTATTAACTGCTCTGCTTTCTCAAACAAAAGTGCTCTGCTAAGTTCTGTGGATTCTGGTATTGTTATATTCACTTGAAACCCCCTACTTTTAGATATCCTATCCTATCCTATCCTATCCTATCCTATCCTATCCTATCCTATCCTATCCTATCCTATCCTATCCTATCCTATCCTATCCTATCCTATCCTATCCTATCATTTCTATTAAGGAAAAAGTAACACTTTTTGGATTTCTTTTGTTCCTAATACAGTTAAAAATCTCTTTCACGTAGTAGGTTGCAAGCTTTTCCTTTTGTCTTTTTGCCTCTTTATCAGCTTTCTACCATTCTTAGTTTCCAATTTATATTCACTGTTAATAGAAGCACTATTTTTCTATTTGTTGTATAACATACTTATCTGAATATAAACTGATTCTGATCAAAAAGCAAACTAGACTTATAGTTGACTTTAGGAGAATAATGCATGGATCCTGGATATATGATAAACCCCATCTCCTGTTTTTTCACGTTACTCTTTCAGTACTTTTAATCACCAAGTAATCAGGCAGAGTTTTGTTCCACTCTCTCTTTCCGAGCTGGAGGCTCAGCCACAGAACTACAGCTCTCACTGTGCTCCTTCCATGCAGTTCTCTGCTTTTCACCTTTATTTTCCCACTTCAGGGTGAGTTGGATTATAACTGAGACATGTTGGAGTTCTGCAGCAGTCTCCACACCACAAAGAGCTGTACCGGTGGATGAACACTGAGCAAGATTCCCTTTTTGTTTGTGACTTCTTTCTCAAAACAGCAAATTTGAGAAGATCTAGTGAAATATTTTTAACCAATTCAAATTTATCATTCACATTTTTACTGGCAACTAATTTTGTACTTCACAGTCTGTGACATTTACTAATTAACATTTTCAGCTTACATACAGATTTGTGTAAAGAGCTTAATTGTTCATGAAGCATAAGAAGCCCTGGTTGCTCATACCCATACATACATACATCTATTGATTATCTTACGTATCAATAATTTCTTTGTCCAGATGAGCTTTATGTTTATATGCAACACTTTTTAATTTATTTAATAGCTTCTCTAGTAACACCAATAATGTTCAGGAAGCTCTGCAGGGTAAGAATGCAACTGTCTGCCACTCAGGTTATGCTTGTTAATGGAAATATCTAATGTAAATATAAGGCACAGGTACTTAAGGAGCTAATGATCCTGTTCTCAAGTGGAACACCACGGTTTGTAGCTGTGGCTGACAACTATCCTATCTATCTTGATTATTTTTTTGCAAACATTCAGGCATTCAAGAATCATTTAGCAATTTAGAGATAGTTGCACTTTAAGGCACATAAGTTCTTTTCACCTTTTACTCAACTATTTTTTTCCTTCTAATGTACATTCATTCCATGGGATGATCTAACTAGGTCCATCGTTCTACTAACTTCCACTAAAGGCAAAACTATCTTCATATTGATGGGTTTCTTTATCAGAAAGTTTTACTGGGCTGGCATTCCCTACTGTCTTTTTTTACACAAGTTTTGCAAAGAACTGTAAAAGAATACTTTAAAAATAAAGAACAATTTAGTAAGTAACATTAGAAACAATAATTGTTTACAAAAGTCTCTTTAGTAAATAACACAGGATGAGTTCCCTCCAAACAGTCAGCTATAGAAACATTTGTACAAATTTTTACCTCTTCAGAAAAAGAAGACATTTTGATATAACAGCAAATAATTACTGGAAAACTCATGGCAGTCAAATGACAACAAAATACAAGCAGTAATCATAGAACAAAGATGTCATGTATTTCACTGTCTCAGGCTGGTTCTTCTCTTACAAAAGAGCCCAAATTTTATCTTTTAAATAATTAGAAATATTTTGAAATGGGGAAATTTCTTGAACTCAGCAAATTTTGGTATCAGAAAATAACATAGATCTGGAAAAGCTAAGAATCTATAATTCAGCTGATAATGTTTTGGATAGATTATTTTGATCAATTGTCTATTTTTATCATTGTTACACCCAGGAATTACTGATTTTCAATAGATTATTTAAATTTTGAAAATTCTTAATTTTAAAGATAACTTAAAACTTTGAGATTTTGCATATACAGATCCAGAGATTACTTTTCATTCCTAGTTTTGATAATAACTTTGCATTTTTCACATGATGCTGCAAAACTGCTAGAAATATTCTTCTGACTAGAATGGCCCTCCTGGGATGTGTGGGGAACTTAGGAACATACATCTTAGGACCTCAATTTAGTAGAGAATTCTTACAAAACCAAAAACACTGACTTATATGAGTGTTTCTATGGCATTCAGGGGGGTTAGTCGCAGTTGAAGTCTGTGCTTCTCTGTTCTGCTGGCTTAAGTTCCAGATATAGTAAAATGATGCTTTAAGTTCAGGCTTGAACACAGAGTAGAACATAATATCACTTAGATAAGTGTTTTGGGGGAAAAAAAAGAGGGGGGAAATAACTGAGAAGGGAGCCATCTGCTAAGCACTTCAAAAAGTTAGTCTAACAGAGAAGTTAGGCTGTCCCTTCCCCAGAACACATGTAATATAAATAAGCAAGACAGAAAACTATTGAAAAAGACTCACACAAGCTGAATGAACAGACATAGCTGGCAAGCACTATGCAGTACAATGTTAAAAAAAGCTTAATTTTCTTTTTGTGTTATTGTGGATGTTGTTTATCAGGCTAGCAAAGGAGAGAGGTCGAAGAAAAGAAGGGGTACAACAAGAAAAAAGGAGGAAGAAGGTAAGTAACAAGAATGTAGAGACAGAATTTGGCTGATTTGCAGAGAAAGACAGTAAAATCAGCACAGAAAAGTGAGCATGCAGCAGAAGAACTGTGGAAATATGTTAGCTGTTACTAATTCTTCCATTTCCAATTCATCTGCTTGACAGTTTTTTTCTGTTCTATCCCTCAAGGTTGCGAAACTAAAGAAAGAAAAGAGAAATGCATAAAAGCACGTAACTAGAAAACAGCTAACTCTTGCACAGTTCTGCAACTAGGAGTGCTTGACTTTCACATTACCTGGGACTCCTCCAGGACAAAAACTGTCCAGCCTGCACCTAGGGTTGCTTCTTTCTTCATGTTTCTTTTTCCTCATAATTCCTGCAGAGGGGAAAAAGGGAAAAAAATAAAAGAAAACAAGAAAAAAAAATTAATTAGATATGTCTAATTAAACTCAAATGCATAGACTTTTATTTTAAAACTATTTACTGGGGGAGGGGGCAATAATCTCCAATGAAATATTGCAATGAAAAACACTGTTTCTAAATTAGACACTCCTAAATACTATAGATGAAGGGAAGAGACTGAAGAAAGCAGGTACCTATTTATATTTGTGCAAAGTCAACAGGAGGAATTTAATCAAATATAATTTGATCCAAACATTATTTAAACTTAAAAACTTAAAAATTTAAACTACTCTCTGCACTTCTGGGGCAACTATATTTTTACTAAGAAAGATGTTCCATGTTTTTTTCACTTGAGTGCTGAATCAGTGACTAATGAACGGACTGTGTTTCCTTCAGATTTGCCTGATCAAATATTGTTAATTTACAAGAGCTGCAGGTAAAGTTTTGTTTTCTTGAATACAGTAGAAAGCAAGCAAAATGGTAATTTTCCTAATCAGCAATCTCTTGTATGCCTCTACAATAAATTCAGTACTTGAGAAATTGCCTCTGTCTCCCTTCAAAATCACTTCATAATTCTGCCTCCTGCCTTTCCCAAACTTATTCACATATTTCAATAAAACATGCTTTTAATGATTTGATTTTATCTGAGTTATGCCTGCATAGGCCTGGCCGTTTGGTTTAATGCCTCCAGTGTCAATCCTTTACCACCTACAGATATTTCATTAAAGGTGCTTAATCAGTTCTGTCTTCAGCCCCAAAAAGAGCAAGTGAGTGGAACACGTACTCGCAGTAACAAGTTCTGTGATTCTTTCAGGACAAATGACTTTTCTAGGCAGCAGTGATATAATCTGTGGCAGACACTATGACCAAAAAGCAGACAGATATTCACTCGTTCAGTTCTATCACATGAACATCACACTATATCCACTTTTCTTCCAAATACTTTTGAATCAGTGCCTCCAATCATCATAGTCTAAATCAGTGCCTATATTCATCAGTCTTTTATAGTTTTCTGTTTGTTAAGAAATGTTCAAGTTCTCTATAACTTTTTTCAAACTTTTTTCTTGTTCTTAAAAAAGGAAAAAACAACAAAATGCACTGTTGCTCTGAAAACAAGCCCAGGTGGATGTGAAGAGGGCTGTCTGCTTCTTACCTGCCAATGAAGGATTCCTAATTGGACAAACTGCTGCAACAAAAGTCCAGTTGGGAAAAAGCAATAATGATGCCTTAGAATTAAGTTACTCTCACAGTTTTCATTATAAACCCATTTGAAGATAAAGGTATTTCAAATTGTGTGGTACTTGGGGATAGGGTTTAGTGGTGGACTCAAAGTGTCTGGTTAACGGTCAGACTCGATAATGTTAAGGGTCTTCTCCACCCTAAATTATTCTATGATTCTATGACCATGAAGACCATAAAAATGCTACCATCACAGAAATCTTTTCATATACTTTTAATACACTTCATATACTTCAATAACAAATAACAATGAATGTAGCTGAGGAATGTGGTTATTACTAAACACTTTCTATATTCATGAATATTAGGTTAAAGCAGAAATTAAAACCGCTGCACAGAATACAGTATATAAATAAAATATAAGCCCATATGTCCTGCAGTATAGTGGGAAGAAGTAAGTTATTTTTTGAATGGTTAAACAAATAGACTTTGCAAAGCAGCAAAGGCAGCTAATAGATGCTGTTGGAAGGTACTAATAAGAACCAAACTTGACAATGGCACATTACCCTTTCCTACCTCTTATGTGAGTGTTTCAGTCTAAGCTTATTCTAGTTAAAACAGAAGCCTGCATCTCTGATCTGCTTTACAAACATGAAGATAAATTTAAAATGTTTTAGGAACAGAAAGTGCAAGTAATGTCCAAACATGTTTTCCCAGAAATTGTCAAAGCTGTATTTGCTCCATTCTCATGTTCTGATGTCTGATTTTCAGGCAGTACTTTTTTTCCTTCCAAGTCATTTGTTCTAAACTGGTTTCATTTCCTCAAAGGCTTCCCAAGTGGCAACATTTTCCTAAGCTAGGAATTAACTCTTCAGCACTCGGTGTAGGCTTTCTTCTGGGATTATTGCTGGGGGTAGAGGAGAGATTTCATGTTTGGCTCAACCAAGCAGAACTAACAGCTCTTCTTGGTGAGTCAAAAATACAAAGGTGGGAAAAACATATTCCAGCACTTTTCTTCTCTTTTCTGTGTCAGTAGCATTGCCAGAATGACCTGAGTCAATTTTGGACACCTTTGTATTCAAAAAGTATTCATACCTAGAACACATTCCATTGCCTTTCCTTTGGGAAACAGATCCTGAGCCTTGGGATCTTAGTGCTACTAGTCTCTGAAACAATACTTGGTCCTGGATCTGTTACATAAAACCAGCAGAACTGGAAAAGACTAATGGCTCTATTTGAGCAGCAGGTCTTCATCGTACCGATGACATCCTGCTGTCTGTGTTTGAGCACCAGAGGGTTAGCCTGGAGAGTTTCAGAGCTGCCAGCACAGTTGGACTGTGCGTGGGTGTTGGAATAATTGAGGCTTGAGAGGATCTTTTCGCTCACACACCAACCAAGTCTCGTTCATCTGGAGTGACAGTCGGGCATTGGCCCCTGCTGTCTCTGCTTCTGCCACCTAAAATGTTGCTTCTAAACAAGGCTGCAAATTGTGAGCAAGGCTTCCTCCTCCTTGTCCTGAAGAGCGTTGCCTGAGCTGAGCAGGGCAAGGCAGGTGGGAAAGGCTCCATCCCCATCCCAGATCAGCAATATTTTCTTCAGTTGCAGTATGAGAAAGACAGTACTAGACAAACTGTGAAGGATCTAAGGGAGAAACAGAATTAATAGGAGAGAAATAGATGGGTGGGTAGATAGATTTCATGGTGGGGGTACTGGAGAGAGCAGAAAATGAACTGGAAATAATATGGACAATATTTTCCTGGCCTATATTCATTAAATCTTTAATGAAAGCATTGCAGTTTTGGTGAATATCTCTAGTAAATGTTCTTATCAGTTGGTGAAATATTCTGATCTTTCTACTGTTCTTTCCCAATAAGAGTTCTGAACTTCAAACAAAATATTTTATTCCGCAATTTGGGGAGGATGGACAGATTGCAATGAACATTGGTAATTTCCAACATAACAGGAATTCCCAGTTCCAGCCAGTGGTAGCTGGTGGCGTACAGGGGATTGCACTGTGTCGGCAGGCAGAGGAAGGTTAGCATCTTATTTTAAAGTAATTCTGACCTTCATCCGCAGTGGTTCTTTGTCTGACTAGTTGTGCCTGTGGACACAGTGCTGGGTAAGTCATTCTTTTTCAGCTGCAATATTGCAAGAGGTGCTCAGAAAGAGAAATATCCTTCAGAGAGCACTAATGTACTGCTGTGTCTTAGCAGGAGGAAATTTCTTCCCTGTTCTCATGCACACTGCAGCCTGGGAGAAATGGAGTACTCTCCAGTTTCCCACGTGCCCCGGTGACCCCATAACTCACAGCTCCATTCAGAGCCTGCTAAGTGCTCCTGCTCAGAAAAACAGTGTGTGTGGGGCATGTGGAGGTCCCCAAGAATCTTAACAGCTTCCCTGCGGCAGTGTCCTGCCTCGATTAAAGTGAATAGAAAAAGAATATTCTTCAAAATGTGTTCTGTGCCTTATGCTAGAGTATATAAATTATGACAATTACGTGTCTCTCTGGATGAACGTGAAGCCGGAGCAGTAGTAATGAATGGAGTTCTAGATTATACACATTTAGCCTTTGTCCATAATAAAGCTCTGGCTAGCGAGTCAATTTAAAGCAGGTCTATGGGGACACTGCGAAATAAAAAGCTTTCATTACACCATAAAAATCCCAGCAAAAAGCAGAGAAATAAAGTAAATCTGCTGTGGGTGTTAGTGCCATTAGAACATTATCCAAGGAAATTAGGAACATTCCTGAGGAAAATCATGAGACCAAGAGAAATCCACCACAAAATTAACAGTACACATTTCAACCACTGTGACCAGGCTTATTGCCTTTTATGTCCTGAGCTCAGAAAAACTGTCAGCAGCCACAAAACACCTGGAGTTTAGATTAGTATGTGTTAAATTCTATTTATGTACTTGTAAAACAATGTTACATTGCTATTGGTCTTTAAAGAATCTCCTGTCTCAGAAGTTTCCCATACTTACTTACTGTATTAAAAAGAAAACCTTTTACATTCAAGTCTGTGAGTGCTTTCTATATACCTAAGAAGTACCTCTGTTTTTAAAAATAGATTCTCCTAAGGCATAATTAGAGGAGGACAGAGGCTCTTCTTTAAATACCATATTCATTTTCAAAGTTGAGTTTAAAAATGTTGATTTTAAAAATGTTGATTTTTGTCCATTATTTTGCACAGGCCCCTGGAAGAAATTTGAAATACACCTTTTATCTGTTCCCCTCCACCAAGGCAATACAGCCTGACTGCTTCTGGCAGTTACTTGTTCAGCCTCCTTTTCTTTGAGAGAGGATAAGTTGTGAGGCATTCTGCTGACATGTAATTAAAAAACCTCAACAACTTCTATTGCAACAGATATGAAGTCAACTCTCATTCGTTCCAAAGCATAATTTTGAATCAGAATCCCTTCTTAATTAAAACAAACTTTTATTTAATATATTAATAAACTAAGCATATAACTAAACATACTAATATATTATATTAGTATTTAAAATTATTGAGGTTTCTTCTCACTCAATTTCATATTACCTGTGTTAGTAGCATTTAAAAGGAACGTTAACAACTTTCCTGAGCGCATTGAAGACACATTTTTACAGAAGTCCAAGTTACTGTGGACTTGTCAGATTTCATGACTTCACTGTCACGTCAAAACATTGTTCGTCTAAAATAAAGTTAATTTACTTTCTTATAGCAGACATTTATAGAAGTTTGTGTGTGTGTATTAAATACTTATTTAATATATATAAATCTCTTGTTTAATACTTTTTCCAATGAATAAGATGTAGACATGTGTTTGCCTGATAGAATTCAACTGTCTGAAGATTCAGTATGTAAAGCACAATCAATTGATTTATTCATTCCTGTGACTCAAAACCAAGTCGTTTCCATTTAAGGTTTACAGTATTGCACATGGGTTTTTCTTTAAATTAATGAACAATTACCCAGTGTTTTTTTTTTAACAGTGTCATTTATTGCATCTGTTTATATGTGTTACATATAGTGTAGCTTTTGAGACCAGTTACGCGCCTTTTCCGATCACGGATTTACCATGACAGTCCATACTTGAATATATTTAGACAAAGTTAGCTTCATAAGAAACCGAACATGGTTTTGTTTATAAAAAATTAGGATTTGTGTGAATCTTCAGTCTTTTTCCCCAATGGGGTGTCCTTTAATTAGAGCTGTTGTAGAATATGGTCTTGGTTTTTTGAGCTTCTGGGACAGGGAGAGCATATGGAAAAATTTCTCACTTACATTAGTTGTAACACTCTTTCATCATGTTCACTTCCATATCCTTGACACCCTTTCAATGCACAGCTTCTTAGTATTCACTTTCAGAGGTGGAGCACAATAGTCGAGGCAGTTTTAAAGTATACTATTGAATTTTACTGAATATACTTTCGTCTTGCTTACACTTGCAGCTAAACTTCTCAGCACCACTTCACCCACCTGTTTCTGGCCTACAGTATTAATAATAGGTTGTTTTACCTGTAAAGGCACAAGATAAAAAAAAAAACCAAATTCCCCAACAGAAAAGCCTCAACACCGATTAACACAGAAATCAGTCTCTCAGTGCAGGGCACAACATGAACAGACAGACTAGAAACAGTTCCTCAGGGTTTCTTGGCACGTACCACACTGTAGAGCATGAAGTTATTGATACTGGTTTCCCTTAGGAGGAGATATAAATTATTTGATTGTAATTGTATGGTGAATATCATGAGCACCAGTGCTGTAGCCTACTACTGTCAAAACCAAGCAATAGTGAACAAAAACTGATCAGCTCTTCAGCTGACAAAAATCGTGACAGAAGTGCTGGTTTAGTGCAGGTACAGCAGCCACTCCAAACTTTTTAATAAACAGCAATTACCTCAAATTGCTCCAAACTATTATTTTTCCTTAAATCAAAGCTAAACCTGAAACAGTGTTTTGAAGTGTTTGAATATGAACCCAAAACAAAACCAGAAGTCTTCACTTGTCGTTCCACTGAAATCAGAGCAGTATTGAAAAATACACCCCTTGTGGTGTATATGTGAATTTATTTAAATGTTAAAATATCTTACTGCAAATGAATCCTTCCACTGCAGTGTTTCTTACAGTGTTTAAGTCAGATTTATCTTCCTTTTGAAGTATACCCTTCCTATTAACATTTTCTCTGGGGCTATAGGTCTGCATGTAAGACAAATATAGCTAATAATAATTATAGCCATATTTGCTCACTGGCTAACAGGCTTGGCAAAAACAAACTTCATCCAACATTTTCATATTTGTAGACCCCAAAGATTATTATTGCTATTTATTCATGTTCCTAATTAAGAAATTTGAAATTAAGGGCAATGTTCGTCTTTAGATATAATTAAAGCGGTATTTCACGGAATAGTGCCTGAATTTCCTTATCTCACTCTGTGCCAATTAACTTGGCCCAATTTGCTTGCTAAAGTGGCTGGGCCAATTTAATTAACCTGACTTCACTCTCTGATTCTGTATCTGAGTATTACAGAGTTGGTGTTTAGCTCCATGGAGTGACCATAATGAATCAGTATGTATTTGGAGAGTAATTGCTTTAGTAATGAGAAAGGACAAAACAACAGTCCACATCATTATGTAATTTTTTAAGCAGACTTTCTTGTGTGAGGTCAGGTGAATAAAAGAGCCCATAGTCTCATTGCATTGTTAGGTCTCAGGAGTATGTATGAAAAACCCTAAGAGGGAAGAAAACTAACACAGGGAAGCAGAGTTACACAGTGACAGGTGTAATAGTTCATAAAACTAAATCAAGATTTTAAAAAAAATCTATAAACCATTGAAAAAGATGCTTAACACTTTGAGTTAATAAAATCAGCAATTTTTTTAGCATTACAAACTATTCCAAGAGTGGAAAAAATCATCCACAAAATTCCTTGAACAGGAATCCTTAGCATTTATTTAGTTTCTTTCATCTTCTAAGTGCTTTATAAATATTTAATTCTGACCAAAATTATCGTGACATGAATTACTGATATTATTGTTGTTATTATTAATAACCTATTCATATGTTTACTCTATTTTTTCCAAAAGGCAAAATTGAGGAATGTAATTGAATATTTTGTAAGAGATTTGTGATATAAATTTAGCTTCGCACAGGTAAGATGATCTACCTGGAGAAAAAGAGAGATGTTATTTCCATATCTTCCTTATCATATGGGGCATGCTAACATCTTCTGGACTCTATTGCCCTACCGCCAGTGGGTGTAAGCCAAAGAAAGGCAAGGAAGTGAGAGTATCACATTACTCAAATAAGAAATACAGGCAGAGGATGACCTTCTCAGCATAAAGGCTAAAGTTTCTTGATGTAAATCAATATAATCCGGATTTACATTTGTCTTAGCAAGTGCATAGAAGATATTTTTTTCACAAGTATTCTCTAAATATATAATTTGTTGATTTGCATCATTTATGGTTAGCAGCAGTCAAGGAAATTACCATTTGTTTTGTTTTCTTTTCCAAATACAACAGGTAATTTTATTTTTTTTGTATCACCAGACATGAAAAAAATCAGTTGAAATCACAAAGGAATATCAAAGTTATTGATCAACTCATACTGTGACCTTACGTCCATCTTGCATATGTGAAACGTCTACTGTGGAAACACCATTCAGAGCTGTAAATAACAAATACTTCTTGTTCATTTGCAAATAAACATATACTTTTACAAGTAAATATTTCAAACCAGACTGTCAGATCTATGGTTGACTTGACAGTATTAGGGAAGACACAAAGCAACAATTCATGCAAAGATGAAAAGGATCGTGAGGAGTGGAAAGAAGCAAAATAGATTTTGTCTTTATGAACAAAGCAGTGCTTTTCAAGCCTAAAGATTAACAAAATTATTTTACAAAGAGCATGCACGCAACCAAGGCCAACAGCGATCAAAAATAATCTGCTCAGTCATGCAAAACTAAAAAATATTATTTTCCAATGCTAATTTTCCAAATATGAAACTGCCTGAAGATATTTTTTTTTTAATTTCAGACTGGAACAGAGGTAAAGAATTGCCTGTGCTCCTCCACACACAACTGTCTTCAAAGTAAATTAATCCAACAAAATCTTCCATGGTTCTGCAAAATATCCAGATCTTCTCACGAGAGTTCGTTTGTTCCCAGTTTTCCACAGCTTCAAAAACCTGGTACAGAAAGGCTTTTACAGGGTTGATCTAAAATAGTTACTTTTTGCCTTTGGCTATTTTGCCTTACATCTTGCTTTAGGTGTTCTGTGCTGCTGTGGAACGCTGCTGTAGAAATAGGTAATATTTTCAACAAAAGTTTTGCATAACTAGACAGACAGCGAGGCTGAGGGACCAAAGTTTGAACTAACAGCTGTGCCCAACTGAAAACTATATCCCGTATTTAGGATTAGAGTCACTTAAGAGGAAATACTTCATTAACCTTTTTCAAGCCAGGAACCGTGGCAGAACTACTGTTGTGAGCATATTAAACTGGATTTTCCCTATAATACTAACATACCAAATCCATAATCTTTCGGCATTCCTCAGGAGGTGCATTGTACAAACTTGCAAATATTCAGTTTTCACCAGTCTCCTATCACCTTAGCAATCCCTGCCTTCCAAAGTGCCACTTTTTTATACACAATCACCTCAGTAAATTTATTGGGATTTCACAAGGAGTCTGACTCAGTAGATTGTGGCATTTGTTAAATATTTGCCTCTGGGAAGTTAGAGGGGCAAAAACTCAGGCTATATTAGAGCATGTGGCATTTGAAAGATTTTTTTAATCCATTTTTCCTCAAAGTACAGAATTAGTACTGTGCAAGTTCTTCAGCAGAATCAGAATGTTGATGATATTGACAGTGTTTCAACAGATGGACTAGTATTTGAACATTAAAATGCAGTTTTTCCAGAGAGATGTGAAATATATATAATTTTGATCATGGCTGCTCTTTTTTCTTTTTTTGCATTTCCTGATACTGGGTTCTTATAAGAGTAGTAATGCTCCAACACAGATTGTCTGACTTACCCCTCTGTATTGGTCTTCAGGTCAGAATTCAGACTAAAGCGTGGTGGGTAATTGTTAATGATTGGTTTCTTTAACTGCTGTGTGGTTATGTGTAGGAATTCCACTTTGCAGATTGTGATTTTCCTTGGAAGGCTCCTCCACCTCATCTCTCCCAGTCTTCCAGTCCAGGACTATTGTCATGAAGGATTCCAAGTCATACATTGATCTGGAATGACTTAATTGCATACTCTGGTGTTTAAAACACATCTCTTGCCTACAAGAAAACTGCATGTGAGTCTGTCCATGACATTCGAAGGCAAAGTTCCCATTTGCTTCAGCTCTGCAAAATCAATCCTCCTGTTCCTCTTGTCCTAGTAACTACTGGAGCAATGCGTTTTGGACTAGACTATTGAGCTATTCACACAGGACTGAGCCCCAAAGCTCAGTCTCATAATTGTTTCATTATATTTATAGATATATTAGACCCCAGGACTGGAGTTCACTGGTATTACAATAATAGCCTGTCTTGGTTTTGTGGATTTCTTTTCTTTGACACAACATCATTACTTCCAAATTTTGGCTGGCACTGAATTTAGATATGCTTTGTGTGCAATTTTCAGTCCTAAGAGCATGTACCTCCACATTTTTTTACTGTGAATCTGAATTCTGTCTTGTGCTTTTTCTTTTTTAAAGGATACATTTTCATGTGAATGTCATCATTCTTCAGCTTGGGGGAACTGTTTGGTTTTTTCAAAGTATGAAACTTAAAGAAAAATTCTAGCAATAATGAATTTATGAAAAAATGGAAAAAGAATTTATTTTGTATTTCAGTTTATCAACTCTACTAGTAGGATTTCTTTAGCTTCCCCTGCATCCATCTAAAATCACAAGATAAGCACAGAGGTGGTGAAGCTCTGCCGTCTTGAGACTAGTTTACTATCACACATAGAGAGAAGGATACGACATAAAAAGTAATATACACCTGCTTCCAGAGTGAGCGTGCCCTTTACATTTACTTTTATGGCCACAACAGTATGTATCTGTTTTAAGACACTTTAGCATCCCAACCATTTATATTCTTATAACATATTCTCACTGGAGCACTGAGAAATTTGAAGCAGCTGAACAGAAGATATAATGTCCAAGTAACATTATCCATTTCTGGTGGCTTGTTAGTAACTGGGGATGCAAAGAATGTAGTGATAATTTCAAATGAGGCATGTGAAGTCTGCTCGACACCAATTATCTGTGTGAATGGAACACAGAAGTATAACAGTCTCACTTTAGACAGTAGGACTGGTTGGCAATTAATTTCTTTATGCTATACAGGGAGCCAGACCTGACCTTTTGGAAGGACATTCTAATATTCTCTGCTGTGTGAATCATAGTTTCACAGTATTTGGAGTGGAGAAAGTTAGTGTGAATTAATAATTGATGCATAATAAAAGTTAACTCTTATTTCAGAGGGGGAATTCTCTCTTTTCAGTCCATTAATCTAAACTACTCTAAGTTTTCATGCAACTTTCAATCTAAATGCATAGGAAAACTTTGTTCTTTGGAGGTGTGCACAGTGCCAGGTTCTGCAATCTGCAATCCTCATAAACAATTTCTCACTCTCTACATAGTTTTACACGTCTCTGTCACTGAGTCTCAGTCAGAGGAGCTAGCTGAAAATTTCTTCAGTCCAATTTTTTCCATTAATACTTCAATAGAAAATATATGTATTAAAGTTATGTTAAATCACGATGTATCTGGAATGAAACAGTCCTATAAACTGAGTCTTTTCCTTTGACACCAGTTCAATTAGTTTTTAACAACAGTAACACAGGCCATGGGTTGGACCAAAGTCTTCCAAATATGAGATGTTTTCTGACACAGACAGAGGGGCTAAATCTACATACACTGTCGCAGTAAGCAAGGGAGAGAACGCAATAAGAGTTCATTGACACATCCATAGTGGGGGGGTGTAAATTTAGCTTTAATAGCTTCATTACACCCACAAAACATACTCCAGTTAGCTAATGATTGCAATTATTAATTTGCAGATTTCAGTTAGGACTTGAATTTATCACATCTACCTTACGTCTATTTGTGAAAGCTGTGTAAAAACATTGTAAACACAGCTTATACTTTAACATATTTCAAAGAAAAGCCGCCTAAATTCTGAAAGCTTTTCTCATTTTGCAGAAGTACTTAGTAGATTTTTTGCCACAAGGTTCATTCCTAGATATGAACAAGAATAGAATGAACAAACAAAAAGTGTTAATGGTTTAATAATTGGATATTTTCTCACTTTTCTGAAGTGTTATTCATTTCCTGTAAGCCTTAGTTATGTCTATTTCCAAGATTGTCCAGGACTCATATTTAGTTTGCATTCCACACCACAGAAGAACACACAGAGCCATTTCAAAACACTGCTTGATAACACACTAACTGACTGCTCCTGCGTTCCCTCTCTGAAAAAATCTCCCATTAACATCAAGCGAAATGAGCGCAAAAGGGGAATGGGACTGGGAATGTGATTCATTATTTGATACATGCTAACACAGTCCATTTAAAAGTAATTTTAATGTTTAGGGAAGTCATTAATTTAATTACAAGAAAGCATAACTCACTGACATATTTTGAATTAAAACATTCTGCACATTAAAAGCCTTCCTTATTAATTCCACTGTTTTGTTTATTGTTGTATCATTAAAGGATAAATCACACATTGTTGTACAGCTTTTCAGGATCTTTGACAGATCAACATGAATACTGATTTTTGTTTCTGTAGAAATTTGGCATCTATCTAGCCAACTAGAGCCCCCCAGAATGTGAGCTTTACACGAATGGCAGGGGCCTCCCTGAAAAAAACTAAATGCACTGAAGTTGCCAGATAGTGTGTTTTGTTAACGAAATTATTTATTGCATTAAATTTTGTGGTGTATGGACATTAAGGAGTTAGTAATAAAATTGCCATAGTCTACTTGATGACCTTCTAAGTGCTGCTCACATCAGACCTTGATGAATTCTCCTAAAGTGCATTTGGAATTGAATACCATCTAAGCAGTTGCAGAAATATTATCATCTTCCCTCCCTTCAGGAATATTATTCCTCCTTCATATCTTTAAACTCTTCCTGCAAGCTGCAACTGAAATATTACACCTACATCTACAAGGGAAGCTCAATTGCCACATGGAGTCCTGTTTAATGTAACGGCTCCTCTGAAGTTCCCGAGGAGAATCTTATCCTTCAAGAGAGCATAATTTCGTGATGATACCTATTATTTTTAGAATCTCTCTAAAATCAAGTAAGTGCAAAATTATATCTTTTAATGTATTTTTCCATCAGGAATGTTATGTTCAAAGACACTGGACATATTCTGGCACGCATTGGGGCTGAAATAGGCATATTTAATTTTGCTGAGGTTTGAAATTTCACATTTGAGACACAGAAAACAACTTTTTGAGTGCTTCGTATGGAACTGTGTTTTTCGTAGAATTATTTGGTCTGAGCATCAAAAACATGACTTGTCAAGTTGTATAGAGTTAACCAATATTGGGTCACTGAGCTGGAAACAATGTTCTGTGGTGTTTATACTTGACTTTTTCTTCATGATTGCATCAATGAACAATAGTTTTAGTGATGTGGATTTTACAGCATGAAAAGACCTACAGTCAGGGAGAACATAAACCAAGTGCAAGGTACTGAATGCTGTGACTAGAACAACTGCATTAGGGAAGGGTGAAGCTCCATTTCATCATCTGATACTACAGGGATCACTATCCTTCTTCAGCAATTATCCGTTCAAGAAAGTGACCATGTGGTGCTGAACTTGACTTCTGTATTTAAAACTGAGTCTATTAAATGCCATGAAAAGCTCATATCCAAGGAGAAATGAACTGGAAATAGCCTGAAGCAACAAAGAACTTCTTAACAGCATTCTGCTGAGAAGGTCACAAATTTCAACATTTAGAGACTCTTTCTCTGTGATGCTGATCAGGACAGCACAGCTGCTCTGACTGCTGTGGAGAACGGAGACCAAAAATTTTACTCCCTTGACTTCTCTCTAGCTATCAAAGTCCTAGAAAGCAAATAGGCTTTTGGTGGGTTTTTTTTCACTTATTTCAAAATGTCACAAAGTTATTTTTGCAGTATTAAAAAGCACTGCTTTATCTTTTAGGAATTGTTGTTTGTTCGTTTTCTCCTATCTCCCTTTTCCTATCTTAGTTCTTATATAAGCAACACAACATGCTAGAAAACAACTAAATTTTTTAAATTCTTTGCATCCCAAGGACTATAAATTATAGCTCCTTAGAACTTCATTGCCCTTTCCTGAGGACTATGTTTCAGGAAACAAATTCAGACTTTTAAAAGAATAGCTCTGGTGTTTAGAAGAGCAATAGCAAGTGCAAAGTTCAGCCATATTGTAATAAAATATTGCAATTGTAATACCTGTTTTAATGGCAGTATTGTAAAGCGTAATACTTTTGTCTTATGTTATGCGATGGTGCTTGTCTTAAAACTTGGTTACCAAAATTATCATGTTTTCATTATAAAGCCCTTGTTAGATACTGTGATTATGTAAAAAAACACAAATGGATGGGCCATGTATATTTTTAATAACTCTTTTCTTAATATTTTCATTGTCTACCAGTTTTTAAGTATTTGAAGTAGCCATGGCTACCATGCGTAGGAGCGTAGTTTAGATTGCAGTGGATTGTCCTCAGATAATTTGCATTTATAGGATTTTTATAGAATAACCAGATCAAATTTGTAACTCATGTACATCCCAAGCATACACCTATGCTTGTCCTTATGCATATATCTGATATAAAATCTTCATTGGAATTGAAAATGCATTTTTTGCAAGTACTCAGCGTTCACAGAAACTTTGCACCCTCCACGAATGTTCCTCTTTGTTAAATAATTTGCTAGAACAAATTAAGAAAGTGAATATGTATTCGTAGTGAGCACAAGCAAAACAATGTCTGAAAATCACTAAAATGGTTGCAACTTGTTAGAGGTAGAAACTTTTCTTCAATGGCTGAAAAGAGTTGCTGGAACTATTCTAGAGCCCCCACTGAAGTTCTGATAGAACCAGCAACAACAACAAGCTGTTGTAAAAATACATTTATTCATGTTCTTAGCTACCTAAAGCTACACCTCTTTTAGACCCTTAGTTGTCTGATCTCAAGAAAGAGACCAACACTGCTGGGGCCTAATGTATAAATATATTTAACCACACCTGACAAAACACATTTTGGGAAAATCTTGAATTCTTAAAAGTTGATCATCACATCCTGGGAGGAGAAGGGGCGGGGGGGTGGAGAACACAGGGGAAAAAAAATGCACAAACCCCATAGATCTTTTGCAATAACACTACTTAGACTGAGTCGCTTGATGATGAATTTATGTACTATATATAATCAGGCCAAGACAGAACAATGACGTCAGCTTTCAGATGAGTAAGAAATCAGCGTAGCGCTGTCATGCCCTGTTGTTCTTCCAGCATATATGACTTTATCTCAAAACACCATAAATTAAACAGGCTGACACTTCCAGCACATTCACAAAGAAGAACACAACAGTCTAAAACTTCTTTTTTCTGTACTGCTGCCGTTATGTTTTCTGCATGTGACTACACAGTTATGATAGTAATGCTTCTGTGGATGCACTCTGGTATCCCCAGAAGTTAATATGGTTCTTGGTTTCTACACATTGATAGAACAGTCATGCAGTGGGTGCAAATCGCATGATTAATGGCATACTTGTACATTTTTTTTACTTGAGTTAACAGTTTGTCATGAATTTTTGTGAGCACGATGCTGTTTTAATTGATTACTTCCTAAAACAAACTCCCTTACCCCAACACTGACAACTTGCAGAAAACATAAATGAATAATGTGGTGTAAATGAACAGCAGGCACTCAATGATCCATGAATACAGCAAAGAATTCAAGTAAGCGTTGCAAGTGAATCCAGGTTAGCTGGTCGGATGAAACCCATGCATGTTAGAGGACTACGAGTTGTGTCAAGCTCTGAGAAGGTCAGATATGAAAGAGGGAGAGAATATCAATATTGCATTTGGTTTTACAGTCACAAATAGAAAAAGAGTTCACAATACTGTCTTAGTAGTATTTATATCAAATCTTTAACGAAAGAAAAAAGATTGCCTGCACCCAGCTAGGTAACAGTCCAAGTGATGTGCTGGTTTCCCATCTAAGCCAAGTGATTCCAAACTGATTGCACCCTCATTTGAACTGTTTGTTGGCTTCATATGTGTGTGTGTATGAATACATAAATTGAAAAGAATCAGAAACCATATGCTTATCAGAAGAGATAGGATGCTGGAGCTACTTTCTTCTTTTGCCTCAAGACAAGTGTCCCTCTGCATGTAAGTAGTTTATAAACTGTTTCTGTGTTTGGTTATAAATATCTCTTTTAAACAGAAGTTGTAGTTTACGGCTTTGAGAATTGATTAGGATCCTTTTTCTGTTTTGTCCTCCTGACTAGCACATTAAAAATTAATGGCTTTATTTAACATTCTTCTTATTCTGAAGTTTAAAAAAAAAATAACATCAATAACTTTCATTACTATAGGCCATATGACATCTAGATGACTGGAATTCAGACTTATGCTCAGCACTCCATAAGCATAAGGAAAATGACTTACTGTCCCCTTTCATCACTAAATAACAGTTGAGGGAAAGGAAATTCTAAAAGATGAAGAACAAGGAATTACATATGTATACACGTACACATACACACTCCAAACATAGTTATTTCTATCCATTAATTGCTGTTATGTATAATGATATCAGACTACATAACTTTTACAAATCGTTGTTGAATTTATAGATGATAAGCCTAAAAAATAGAGAAGATCCCAATTTATTTCACAAAGGTGGGTTTGTATTGAAAGATTGGAGAAAAAAGATAAAGCCACAGTGGGGGACAGAGCAATTTTATGAGCAAGTGTGTGCTAGCATTGTGGCTTGCTAAGCCAGTGGCCTTTTTTAAGCACACATAGCAAAAGAGGCTGGAGACATCCACGTGTCAGTCCGTGGTATTTAAAGGAATAAGATCATAAATTCTTCCACGTCCAATGCTAACAAGGTTGCACATGCAGTAAAACTAAGAATAGAACTATTTCTAGGAAGTATTGAAACCCTGATTTAAGAAATGAAAAGTTAATTTCTTACAAGTCTTTCCGTTTGCAGACACTCTACTAAATAAATGCTGGATACACAAAGCTTCTTTTATTCACAGGCAAGAAAGAGGGATTGACTTTATTCCCATATACTGTACCTTCTCACACTAAAAAGACCCATAAAAATAAGGAAGAAATTAGAACAGGAAGTTTGAAGCTTTACATCTAATCTTTCCCTTGGAATTCAAGTAAAATGAATGGATCCAAATGTTATGAATCTATGTATTTTCTTGATATCCAAAGCATAAACCATAGTGAAATAATGAGAAAACAGAACAGAAATTCTTAATATTCATGCATTTTGAGAAGGCACATACAGAAATGAAGAAGTCAAGAAAAAATCAGGAGAAAAATATCTATGATAAAGTACCATTTTATCCTGTATTTCTGAACACAGTGTCAGCAACTACATAGAGCTACATAGTATGGAAAGACCAAGCTGAATTGTATAGAGGACGTATTCTAGAAGCCACCACATGTTAAACTTGCTCCAAAAGCCTATACAGGATCCAGCCCCTCAAGTGACTTTTAAAGATTTATAGTGTCTGGATTTCATTACAGGTTAGGCATTAGCTAAGCACCATATTCTCAGCCCTGTCAGCCATACAATATATCCAAGGGGACAGAGGTGCAAAACTCTGGAGACCCTGGAGTCTTTAAAATGTGAAAACAGAATGTTTATGGAATTTAAAATTCAGCAGCACACAAAGGCTGATCTGGGGGGGTTCTGAACAGCAAATTTTAGTACCTAATCTTCATGTGAACCATGCCCTGATATTGATAACCTCTGGATTTGGCCCTTGGGTAAAAATAAGAGGAGCACAATGTAGAACCAGAATACATTAATGAGGGGTTGCCTTCTTTTCCTCTTCGTTACCATTATGTTATCTAGAAAATTATGTAGCTCTCTTGGATTAATCCTGGAGTCAGCAGTAATAGTACAGCATAATCTCTACATGGAAAGTATTTGTATCAGATCTGAAATCACATTGATAGTGCATGGCATAGGAACAAGAATAAATGAAATATTACATAGTGTATATTTCAGAATAATATCCTGCTGACATAGACAAAATACAACTTCTGGATTTTACACAGAAAGTCTGAAAAATTCCTGTCATTAATATTTAAAATGAGTATTGCCTCAAACCAACCTCAATATTCCTGTTAACATCTGACAATATAATTAAGATCGGATATCTCTCTGCTTGTAGTAGTGGGGATTATAAATTTTTGAGTGTGTCTACATAACCACTATCAATTAATATGAAATTCTGATTATGTTGCATGACATATTTATTGAATGCAGGCGTTAAAGTACTAGACATGCAGGTTGACTCACCAAGTAATTACATAGACTGTTGAGATTCATTAAAATGTATAACTTAAGGAAATCCTTCCATATTCACTATTCCAGCTCCCTTGGGGTGGGTTATTTTTGTTGTTTAGAAGCTCATTTATGAAGCATGTCTCTTGCTTTGCCCAGTACAAAGAGACACTTTCTTAGAAGAGGATTCAGAAAAGTTCAGGGAAGGAAGAGTTTCTGTCTTTTTCTTTTTTTTTCCTTTTTTTTAATTTTTTTTTTAAATATAAGTTTTGCTTTATAAGTGTTGACAGCTTCCTCCTAAAAAAATTACTTGTCATGACTTTTCATGTAATTGTCACCTTCCTTCTCCTTTCACTTAGCAATGCCCTTTGGGTTGTTGTACTTTAGCTGCGAATCTGCAACAATTTCAAAGTGACAGAATGATGGAATATCACACTTGAGCAAAATCCTTTTATGCTTCCTAATGACTGGGGTTTTGTCCACAGTGAACATTAATTTGACTTAGCATTTCAGAAAGTAAGATATAAGGTTGTGTTGACTAACAAAAGAAAGTTTTGTTTGCTTTCTATACAGGAATAAGGTTCTTAGAACTTGGGAAAAATTAAAAGAGAAAAACAAATGTATGTAAAATGGAAAAAAACTGAAGTAATGTTTTATGGCTTTTACTGAAAAGTCAAAGAACATAAATTATTATAGGCTAGATTTTCAAATATGTACTAATTCATTCTGTAGATGACAATAGAAACATCTCTGAATATCCTTTTCTTAAGTTTCCCACATGAGCTTTAGTTTAACCAATAAATCTTAGATATCACATATAACAAAATAAAGCTTCAGCCAGTGTTTTAAATCATACAGGAAGACAGAACTTACTCAAGTCTTTCAATTAATTTACTTTTGTATAGAAACTAAATATTTTGTGTTACTACACTAAAAAAAATTTAAGATAAACTGCCAATAATCATCCACCTGGCTGCCATTGCCACGTTACAGTCACATGCAAATAGTCATAGACAGTTAAATATTAATCCTTCTGTGAGGCAGAGAGTTGAGACAAATAAAGAAAAGTCACAATGAATGGGGAATATAAGTGACTTTAAAGCTACTTAGAAGAAATACCCAGCCACAAAAGCAAAGGGAACATGAGACAATGCAGAGTTAGTTTGTTCTCCTTTCTTATAGATCCTGAGCTTAAAGCAGCCTACAATGGCTCAGATCATCAAGTGATGACATTTCAGCAGATTTTTGAGGTTCTGAGAAGAAGATGCATCAGCAAAAATAAATTACAGTCAAGTGAAGAGTATGGCCTTTAAGAAGCTAGAACAAAAAGCCAATGGTGCCTAATACCAGCATCAAACAACCAATGGAAGAAAAGACAGAAATAGTTATGGAGTTTGGGAGATTTGGTTTCCAAAATCCAGATCATTTAGTGTAAGACAATATAAACCTGACTGTTAGTGACTACGTGTATACACAACAGTTTTCATATTACACAGAGGTTAACCAGGAAATCTGGGACTTCTAGCAGGGTTGAGAAATTAGCTCGTTACCCTTTCTCACATTTTAGCCCCACTTGCAGACTAGCCAATAGCTAAACGCAGGCAGTTGTAATACAACCCCCCCACCCCACCCAGGGGAAGAGGAAAAGGAAATGAGAAAGATTTGTGAGCTGGAAACTAAAACTAAATGAGTTTTAATGAAACAATAATAATAAAAAGAAAAATAATATTATTAATAAAATAATAGTTAAATATTTACAAGTATATAAAATCTAGCCCCAACAATGACTATACATCACCACTGATACTACAGGGCGGGCTCAAGGAGAGTCCCCAGGCTGGACGGAGCATCAGATGGGAGCTGAATTTGAAAAATGGATTCAGGAATCCCCAGTGGATTGGGATCAGGGCAGAAAGACTGACAAGGTCCCTATAGCATGCTAGACATCAAAGAAGAGGGCTTGACCCTCATGATCCCTCAGTTTTATACTGAGTATGACACAGAATCACAGAATAACCAGGTTGGAAGAGACCCACCGGATCATCGAGTCCAACCATTCCTATCAAACACTAACCCATGTCCCTCAGCACCTCGTCCACCAGTGCCTTAAACACCTCCAGGGAAGGTGACTCAACCCCCTCCCTGGGCAGCCTCTGCCAGGGACCAATCACCCTTTCTGTAAAGAATTTTTTCCTAACGTCTAGCCTAAACCTCCCCTGGCGGAGCTTGAGGCCATTCCCTCTTGTCCTGTCCCCTGTCACTTGGGAGAAGAGCCCAGCTCCCTCCTCTCCACAACCTCCTCTCAGGTAGTTGTAGAGAGCAATGAGGTCTCCCCTCAGCCTCCTCTTCTCCAGGCTAAACACCCCCAGCTCTCTCAGCCGCTCCTCATAAGGCCTGTTCTCCAGCCCCTTCACCAGCTTTATTGCTCTTCTCTGGACTCGCTCCAGAGCCTCAACATCCTTCTTGTGGTGAGGGGCCCAGAACTGAACACAGGATTCGAGGAGCGGTCTCACCAGTGCCGAGTCCAGAGGGAGAAGAACCTCCCTGGACCTGCTGGCCACGCCGTTTCTGATCCAAGCCAAGATGCCATTGGCCTTCTTGGCCACCTGGGCCACTGCTGGCTCATGGTCAGTCGCTGTCAACCAACACCCCCAGGTCCCTCTCCTCCAGGCAGCTTTCTAGACAGACTTCTCCTAGTCTGTAGCTGCTCAGGGTTGTTGTGCCCCAAGTGCAGGACCCGGCATTTGGCCTTGTTAAACCTCATCCCATTGGACTCAGCCCATGGATCCAGCCTGTTCAGATCCCTTTGGAGCCTCCCGACCCTCCAGCAGATCGACACTTCCACCCAGCTTAGTGTCGTCCGCAAACTTGCTCAGGGTGCACTCGATGCCTTCATCCAGATCATTGATGAAGACATTGAACAGGGCTGGACCCAGCACTGAGCCCTGGGGAACCCCACTTGTCACTGGCCTCCAGCTGGATTTCACACCATTTCCCACCACTCTCTGGGCCCTCCAGCCAACCAGTTTTCCACCCAGGAGAGTGTGCGCCTGTCCAGGCCAGAGGTGACAGTTTCTGAAGCAGAACGCTGTGAGAAACTGTGTCAAAGGCTTTGCTGAAGTCCAGGAAGATCCATCCACAGCCTTTCCCTCATCCAGTAGCCGAGTCACTTTGTCATAGAAGGCGATCAGGTTAGTCTGGCAAGACCTGCCTTTTGTGAACCCATGTTGACTGGGCCTGATCACCCGGTTCTCTTGCATGTGCTTCATGATCGCACTCAAGATCACCTGCTCCATGACTTTCCCTGGCACTGAGGTCAGACTGACAGGCCTGTAGTTTCCTGGATCCTCCCTGCGGCCCTTTTTGTAGATGGGCACGACATCAGCCTCCAGTCCAGTGGGACTTCCCCAGTCTTCCAGGGAAGGAAGTTTTCTAGCTCCCTCCTTCCCTGATCCCTCAAGATCTCTCTATTCAACCAAGCTGGCTTTCTCCCCTGCCGGCTTTTTTTCCGGGCCACGGGGATGGCTTTCTCCTGAGCTGCTAGGACCACCCCTTTGAAGAGCTCCCAGCCCTCCTGGGCTCCCTTGCCCTTGAGTACTGTCTCCCATGAGACTTTGCCAACCAGCCTTCTGAAGAGTTCAAAGTCTGCCCTCTGGAAATTTAACGCTACCATCTTGCTAACCACCCTCTTCACTTCACCTAGAACAGAAAATTTTATAATCTCATGGTCGCTTAGTCCTAGGCGTCCACCTACCGCCACATCCCCTACAAGGCCTTCTCTGTTCACCAACAGGAGGTCCAGGAGGGCACCTTCCCTGGTTGGTTCATTCACCAACTGTGCAAGGAAGTTGTCTCCCACGCACTCCAGGAACCTCCTAGACTGCTTCCTTTCTGCTGTGTTGTACACCCAGCAGATATCAGGCAGATTGAAGTCTCCCACCAGAACGAGAGGCATCGATCTAGAGATTAACCCCAGCTGTTTATAGAAGAGCTCATCAGCTGCTTCTCCTTGGTTGGGTGGTCTGTAACAGACTCCCATCACAAAATCTACCTTCTGGTGGCCTCCTCTGATTTTGACTCACAGGCACTCAACCTCCTCATCTCCACAATCCATCTCAGTGATGTCCAAGTCCTCCCTTACAAAGAGGGCTACCCCGCCTCCTCTCCTACCCTTCCTGTCCCGCCTGAAGAGTTTGTACCCACCATAGCCGCACTCCAGTTATATGAGTCGTCCCACCACGTTTCTGTGATGGCAACGACATCATAGGCTCCTTGCCCTAAGACAGCTTCCAGCTCTTCCTTCTTATTCCCCATGCTGTGTGCATTGGTGTAAATGCCCTTCAGCTGAGCTGCTGAGCCTTCAGCCCTCCTAGAGGGAACAGGGTTCATTCCCAACTGCCTGGTAACTGGAGTAGTTAACACCAGAGTGCCTGCATCTCCCTTAGCACCCCAAGGTGTGTTCTCCCCCACTTTCTGTGTGGTGAGGTACTGGTGGTCCTCACCAGCACACCCTCTCCCACTCACCAGTGCCCCACATCCAGGCTCGTTCCTGTCTAGCCTGGGCTCAACCCCCTCCCCCTTCACATCTAGTTTAAAGCTCGATTTATGAGCTCAGCTAGGTTTCTAGCAAGGGCTTTAGTCCCGCTAGGAGACCCATGTGTCCCGCCCTTAGTGAGAAAGCCTGGGGGTGCGTGAGCCACCCCATGATCAAAGAAGCCAAAGCCCCTCTCCTCGCACCAGGCTCGGAGCCAGGTATTAATCAAATTCTTCTTCCTGGCTTCCCCCTCCTCTCCATTTAGCCTTGGGATGGAGCAGAACACTACTTGTGCCCCAGAGCCCTCCATCATTCTCCCAATGGCCCTGAAGCCATTCTTGATGGCTTTGGCCTTTTTGTTTGCTAGGCTGTCATTACCAGTTTGGACTATCAGAGGACAGTAGTCTGTCTCGTGGACCAGGGAAGGAAGTTTTCTAGCTCCCTCCTTCCCTGATGCCCCCGGTAAGCAGCAGACCTCTCTGTGGAGCGGGTCCAGTCTGCAAATGGGTCCCTCCGTTCCTTTTAGGAGGGAGTCCCCTACAACAATCACCCTCCTCTTCTTCTTGATGGAGGATGTTTTTATCTTTTTCTGAGAATGGTGCAGCCTAGGGAAGGATTCTAGGCTGTGGGAGCCACCATCCTCATCCTCAGGGCTAGATTCCACCTGCAGCACCTGGTACTTGTTCTCCAGGGGGATCTGGGGCTTTGCTGTCTGGGTGAGGGGAGCAGGTTTCCTTCCTCTGGCAGGAACTTGCTGCCCTTCCCCATCTCTTGTTTCCCCAACCGTGCAGTTTGCAGGTGGATGATGTTCAGACACACCAGCTCCAGCAGCTGCTGAGTTAGTGAGAGGGCCCTGCTCCACTGGTCTATCTCCCTCTCACACTCCCTGATGGTCCTCAGCCTCTTCACCTCCTCCCTTAGCTCCTCCACCATGTGAAGGAGTTCCCCCCCTCGAGCGCAGCTTTCACCAGTGGGGCCAGTCCCAGAGGCAGGAGCCGGTGTGGGAGGGGGCCCTGCCTGCAGCCCAGGGGCTGGGGAGCTGCTGCACCCCCTGTGGCTCTGGCTGGGCGGCAGCATCCACCCTGCCTGCTGCAGCACCTGGAGCGGCTTTAACCTTCTGCCGGGCGGCCACCATGGTCCTCGGTGTCTTCTGCCTAGTCCCTAGGTCCTCTCTGCGCCCTGACTGCTCGAACTGCCGCTCGAACTGCCGCTCGAACTGCCCCGCACCTCTTTGCCACACTCCTCTTCTCGGCGCTCCCAGGGGCGCAGTTTAAATCTCCCGCGGTAGCTGCCGGGACCGCCCCCTCCCGTCAGGCCCCGCGCGGGACCGGCGTGTGGGGCTGTCAGGACCCCCCCCGGGTTTGTTTTTTTTTCTGGGATTTTCCCGGCTCCGGGAAGCTCCCACCGCCTCAAAAAGTCCACCCCACCACAGAACTCACCGTCCTGCTGCAAGTGCTGCCGAAGAAGCAGACGGACACATACGGACTGGAATGCCCTCTTGGTCAGTTTTGGGTCCCCTGTCCTGTCTGTGTCTCCCTTTAGGGGACCTTTTTTTTGCCCTTTTGACTTACAGCATTTCACTAACTTGAAGATAGCCTTGGTTTCTACAGGAATAAGGAATGTCCTTTCTGCATTCCCGTGCCTTGTTGCTTTAGGGATAGGCTGAACATTAGGAAAAAATTTTTCACAGCAAGGGTCATTGGTCCCTGTCCGAGGCTGCCCAGGGAGGGGGTTGAGTCCCCTTCCCTGGAGGGGTTTAAGGGACGGGTGGACGAGGTGCTGAGGGACATGGGTTAGTGATTGATGGGAATGGTTGGACTCGATGATCCAGTGGGTCTCTTCCAACCTGGTGATTCTATGATTCTGTGATTCTATGTTGGTGCCTTGCACTTGAGGTTGGAGGTGTGTGTTAGTCTGTACCATCAACAATTTGATAATATTTTTTTAAATGGGGTATAATTATCATAGTAAAAGCCATTTAACTTTAGGACTTTCTTGTCTCCAGGGGTTAGATGGAAGACTGGTAATTGAGGTCTGGTAATCTGAACACGCTATTTCATAGTCTCAGATACTCTTTCCACTCTTCCATTCATTCCTTTTACACCTTTGGGTAATCTTTTCAATTTACTGGCAGGCTGGATTTCAGAACAATTTTTTAAATCGTTTGTTATTACAGTCTAAACTGGAAATATCGTAAATACATGAATGCAACAATCGCAAAGAGAGTGACTAGAATAGCAGAGGGTGAAAGTTCACTGAAAACAAAAGCAGTTTTTAATCTTTGTCCTTTTTTCAGGTGTTCTGCTTGCTTTTGAACATTATGGCATTTAAAAAATAATGAGTTAAAGTTTGCACAGAGTAATTAGTGAGAAGATGAAAAGTAGAGATTAGTTAAAGTTCAGGATTACTCTCTCTTTTCCGTACAGGTTTAGATAGTGTTTATCAGGGCTCTGTTTAATGATCTTCCAATAAGCAATGTCACATCTGTGATATGTTGATTCATCTCTTATCTGCATCCCCAGGGAAGAACTGCATGCCAGGATCCTGAAGTGTGTCTTCCTGCAGCACTTTTTCTAGAATTTTAGTTGTGAGTGTATAAATTGCTATTTGACAAAGGGCAAGATCAGAGAGATTTATTTTAAGATTTCACATGAACCGCTTTACATTCACCAAAAAAGAGGCAGTTTTTCAAAGGTTTAGCGTAGGGAATCTCTTTCCCGATGATTTGTAAAAATTAATTTTGGTTTAGGTCTTTGAAAATAGAACAGCTGATTACCCATAGTCATCTGAAGATTGACTGTATCCCTTGAGAATCTACATACTCCTCTTGACTTTTCATACAAGGAACCATATCACTGATGCTTCAGTTTGCCTCTGTAGCCCTAAGTTTTAAAAGACATCTAATGTTGCTCCAGAAGAACTTCCATCTTCTACAGAGGACTGTATGAACATGGCATGGTGTGGTTTAAAATGGCTCAAAGCAGAAAGCAGATGATGATGAGATGTGACACCGTCTCAGCCTGTCACCTGATCCGCCACCTGACACAGGTAAGAAGCAGAGAGTTTAAATAACTGCAAGCACACCTATGACATTGTGGACACCTGATATCTCCTTGGACCTGCAACACAAAGAAACACACGCTACAACATGCTGAGCCTTGAAGGCGGTGGCCATTTTTCTTCTCTTCTATCTATCTTATAAACTATCTCTCTCTTTTTCTCTCTTTCTCTCTCCCCTGATGCTTTTTTAACTTTTACTCCTTGTAAGAGGTGTACCTGCATCAGGCTGCAGCAGGCATTTTTGGTGTTTCGTTTAGACTAAAGCAACATCAGGCTCTTTTAAAGATTTTCAATTCTGTTTAGCAGATTTTTATGTATTATCATCACTGTTTTTAAGTTGTGGGTTGAGAACATCGGCTCTTACAGTTTCTTCTTGTTGCTCTGTTGCGTGTGGGTCATTGATTGTTTGTATCCAGTGTTTCAGGTCATGCATCTTTTCTAGTAAACACTGTTTTCACCCTCCTTCTAAATTATTTGTGTCACTGACACCATGCTGGTGATTCCAAATAGCTCACTTTAAATGAGATATGACAAGGATGATTATTAGTACCAGGTTCTTATGAGTTTAAATAACTTTCATTTAATGATTTGTAGCAAAGTTAAATTAGGAACTTATCAACTTTATGCAAAATTAATGGTAGTTTCCCATTGTTTTAAATCACAGAATCACAGAATAACCAGGTTGGAAGAGACCCACCGGATCATCCAGTCCAACCATTCCTATCAAAATGTTCTTCTGAAGTGAGTTATCCTGTTGCCATTGATGGAAATAAAAGTCACATTTTTTTCTTCTTGTTCCTCAATGCATTCGAGCTTTTCTCTGCTATTTTGGGGGTATTGGGCTGTGTTAATGAGTCCTGACTAATTTCAGTAGCCCATAAACCTTTTGCCTTAGCATGCTCACAGATACTTCTCATAATCTCTTTTTTTATTAATCCAATGAGAGACTTGATTATTAAGTAAATTTTTGGGGAGAGAAGAGCTTCTTAGAGGAACGAACCTTTGTGTGTTACTGCTCATGTTGTCAATCCACCATTATTTCCCCCTGCAGTCTAAATCTATCTCACGATTGCTGTTACCTGGACCTTGAGTAGGAGTGATCCTATGTGGCTGGGATGCCAGCCACAGATTTTGCGACAATGCTGAGTCTTTATTCTTCTAGATCTATCTAATCGTTTAATAAAAACATTATTAGTGCACATTAAAGGCACCAATCACTTTTTAATATATTTTAGAATATTTCCGAAGTCTTCAACAAATACTGCTTTAGATGATATTGCATTCTAGTGTCAGCTGATGTTAGCAGTGCCAACAATACTGTGCTCTAACATGTTTTATCAAAATGTTCCTTAAAATATTAAACATTACTTAAGGCTCAGATCAAATAGAAGGCTTATGAGAATTACAATAAAAGACTTGAAGAACTGTAAACTCCCAATCCACTCTAAATTTGTGTGGGATTTGTTGCTCCAGCTGGATCATTACAAGTCTGTGGGGCCTGATGGGGTTCATCCAAGGGTACTTAAAGAACTGACTGATGTCATAGCGAAGCCTCTCAATGATTTTCCAGTGCTCTTGGGAATCTGGGGAGTTGCCAGTTGACTGGAATCTGGCAATTGTTGTCCCACTCTTCAAAAGGGGCAGCAGGATTGACCCCAGTAACTGCAGGCCTGTAAGTCTCACTTCAGTGCCTGATAAGATCATGAAGAAGGTTATTCTGGGAGATACTGAAAAATATCTAAAAGACAACATAGCCACTGGTATCAGCCTGCACGGGCTCAAAAGGGAAAAGTCCTGCTTGACAAACTTAATTTCTTTCTATGACAAGGTGACCCAACTAGCTGACCAAGGGAAGTCAGTTAACATAAGGTTTCTCAATTTCAGTAAAGCCTTCAATACAGTCTCTTAAAGTATTCTCCTAAACTAGAAGTCCAATATACAGCTGGATAAAAACATAATGCAATAGATGATCAGTTGGCTGACAGGCGGGGCTCAAGGGGTCTTAGTAAATGGGGTTACGTCAGGCTGTCTGCCAGTCACTAGCAGGGTTCTGCAGTGCAGGGATCCATCTTGGGGCCAATACTCTTTAATGTCTTCATAAATTACTTGGATGAAGGACTTGAAGGTTTAATAACTAAGTTTGCGGACAACACTAAACTGGGGGGAGCTGTTGACACTCTTGAGGACCAGGAAGCCCTGCAGAGGGATCTGGAAAAATTGCAAAGCTGGGCAGTCACCAAACTCATTAAGTCTAACAGGGGCAAGGGCTGGATTTTACACCCTGGAACATAACGACCCTAGATATAGAATAATGGAATCAAAGAACAGTTTGGGTTGGAAAAGACCTTAAAGATCATCAAGTTCCAACCCCCCTGCCATGGGCAGGGACACCTCCCACTAGACCAGGTTGCTGAAGGCCCCATCCAACCTGGCCTTGAACACTTCTGGGGAGGGGACACCCAAATCTTCCCTGGGCAACTTGTTCCAGTGCCTCACCATCCTCATCATGAAGAAATCTAAATCTTCCTCCTTCCAATTTAAACCATTCTCCATCATCCTATCCTATATGCTCTTTCAAAAATCCCTCTTGTACATCCCCTTCAGGCACTGGAAGGCTGCTATAAGTTCTGCCCAGAGGCTTCTGTTCTCCAGGCTGAACAATCCCAACTCTCTCAGCCTGTCCTCATAGCAGAGGTGCTCCAGCTCCAGCTCTCAAATCATCTTTGTCTCCCTCCTCTGGATCCATTCCAACAGTTCCATATCCTTCTTATGTTGGGGATTCCAGAACTGGGCACAGTACTCGAGGTGGGGTCTCACAAGAACAGTGTAGATGGGGAGAATCACCTCCCTCGACCTGCTGGCAATGCTTCTTTTGATGCAGCTCAGGATACAGCTGGACTTATGGAAGTTTGTTTTCTTAAGGTTTAGGGTCCTGACTATGCTCCTTGCCTGTCCCATATCCCTCAGGGCTCCACCAGTGCGTGATCACTGCACCCCAGGCTGCCTCCAATTTTGACGTCACTGATGATCTCACCTGCACTGGCAATCATCAGGTCCATACTGCATCCCCTCAGGTAGGGGTGGTTATAACTTGGGTTAAGAAATGATCTTTATTGCAGTGTAGGAGTCTCCTGGATTGCCTACACTTGCTGTGCTACTTTTCCAGCATATGTCAGGGTGTTCGAAGTCCCCAAAGAGGACAAGAGGTTGCGAACATGATGCCTTTGGTACCTGGAGGAAGAAAGTTCCTTCCAAGTCAGGACAGTCTATGATTCTATAACTTCCTTTTCCCAAAACTTTTTCAAGTTTCATTCTAGGGGTATGAATTTCAAATATACTGACACCCAAGCCTCCACAGCTATATCCCCCATCACTGGTTTTCAACCCAGCCGAACACAGGTTTGATATCCTTCTAGCCCCAAGAATATTGTGTTATTTTTTAAATAGACATTGAGATAGATGGAGAGTAGCCTCTTTAAATACCTTTCTTGATCTATTCTGCTATCAAGGACGTTCTACTAACCCCGCTTCATTATGCACATCATGTGGGATTTCACAAACTGGACTTAAGTTTCAAGGTGCCTATATCTACTTTGGAAAATCCAGCTGTATATGCAAAGTAGTTGACCTTGAGGATATCACATCCTGTCATGTTACATTAAACTTCCAATAGGCAGGACTCACGGTGTAGGACACATTCATATGAAAGATCCTAGATGCCTTTGAGTGCCCTAGCAGGTAGCTGCAGAAGATATGAATATTCATGATGGCTGGTAGGTAAATTTCAGACTACTCACTGAAGACATTAACTTCATTGTGTGTGGATATCTTTCACAATTCCCTCTGGCAGATCAGTGATTCAGCTCCCTGTGAGCTTACTGTACAAATTATGTCAAAAGATAATGTGTAAAAGATTGAGTTGTCCCAGTAACCAAAAAAGGTCTGAAAATTTCAAAACATATTATTAGTATATAAAACAAATAGATGTTTAATAGTGTTTGTTTCAGCACAGACTATAGTAACGCCATCTTACAGCCTACTTAAAAAATCCTTCTTCTGCATCGGTCCCTTCATGCATAATACAGGCAATATTTCTACTTTATGGAAGCTGTAATTTCCTGGCACACATAATGACAGTACACTGTGAAAATGAGTTGAGCCTGATGCCTTCTTTTTGTAAAATTAATCAGTTATAATACACTCACATAGATCTATTAGAGCAGCAGACCTTGAGGCAGGATTCTTGACACTGGTTTTGCCATTATGAACGGTTTTACTTTGGTTGATTTCCTTTTGTAACAGTAATAAAGTAATAGAGCCTTACACATATTTTTATATAAATATGTTTTAAAATATACCAGCAAGTTCATGCTTAGTTAGGGGCCATAAAAAATTCATAACACTAGAAGTTCTAATTCAAAATATTATGATATACAGTGGTAAGAACTGCTTTTAATGATGATATGAGTTCTGAAAAAAATACAGTTTTGAAGATCTTTATATTTCTATACAGTGTTTAGTGTAAAAGGTGATTTATAGAGTATACACGAGGCAGAAGGCTTATTTCAGTGCTACATAGTTATGACATAAATCTAATCTAAATCTAATTGAGCAACAAAGCTGGTGAACTGGCTGGAGAACAGGCCTTATGAGGAGCGGCTGAGAGAGCTGGGGGTGTTTAGCCTGGAGAAGAGGAGGCTGAGGGGTGACCTCATTGCTCTCTCCAACTCCCTGAAAGGAGGTTGTAGAGAGGAGGGAGCTGGGCTCTTCTCCCAAGGGACAGGGGACAGGACAAGAGGGAGTGGCCTCAAGCTCCGACAGGGGAGGTTTAGGCTAGACGTTAGGAAAAAGTTCTTTACAGAAAGGGTCATTGGGCACTGGAACAGGCTGCCCAGGGAGGTGGTTGAGTCACCTTCCCTGGAGGTGTTTAAGGGACGGGTGGACGAGGTGCTGAGGGATATGGTTTAGTGTTTGCTAGGAACGGTTGGACTCGGTGATCCGGTGGGTCTCTTCCAACCTGGTTATTCTGTGATTCTGTGATTCTAATAATATCTTCTCTCCCAGTCTTATTGTTTTTATTACAATAGTTGACACTGGAGTGTGGCTGCAACTCCCTGCTGTGGGGCATCCAAAACTTTGTGTAGCCTTAATTTGTTATAACTTATCTTCATTATATTCTCTGAGATGATTTATGCATTGAGTACATTTACTTCTTATAATATTATGTTCCATATTATGAGCCATCAACTACAAACCTGAGATCTTTGGGTCCAAACTCAGAAGCAACTGCTGCCTGAACAAAGATTCAGCCAGTACCTCAACCATCAAACCCTAAGAGGTCTAACTGACAGAGACATAACAATCATGAGTATAGACACCGTTTTTATTCTATTGTCACTCAGATACAGAGAGAAGGGTGAGATCTCATTCCTGTATTCCTCCATTTCAGTATCGTGTGATATCATTGTTAAAATTTTAGGCATTCCCTTATTGCTGATGGGAAGTTGAGTTTAAGTTGTCGGATAAAGACAGATTTATTTTACATCCAGCCCTCAGCTGGTGCAAAATTGCAGTAAATTAGGGCAATTTATAGCTTGTGAGGATGTGCTCCCTTTCATATGTGTCAAGAATAGGATGCTTTTCTGGAATTTCTCACACATGTAAATGCTTGTCTAGGTTAAAAAAAAAAAGACAAAACAAAAAAAAAACAACAAAAAAAACCATTCCCATGAAAACGAGGGAATGCAAATACTTTTGATCTTCCAAAACAAAAGGCTTGGAGTTATTTACACAAAGCAAAATAAATTAAAATAATCTTAAAGCTCATTAGAATCCTGTCATACCTGTTATAGTAATTCAGAGAAAAAGATTTTTTATGTTTCAAAGTAAAAATTTTTTCTGTAATATTGAAATGAATAGGTAGTGCATTTTGGCCACAAACAGCATCGAAGTGTCCTATTCATGTTCTGGGATTAATGCTCTTGTATTGCTGAAGTTAATCATCATGCAATCATATGAGAAAAGTTATTTTTCACCAAGGAGGAAGGAAAATCACCGGTGTTGCTTATTCATGTCTGAAGTAAATCTCCCTGAGAAGCAGAGGAAGCGATTTTAGTTTTGTGTCTCATGGGAAAGTCTGTGCACATAACCCAAGGCAATTTTCTTGCACTTTTGGTGGAGGATGAAGAATTAAAAATACACTAAGTCACACTCATTAGATTTCTTCAGGACAAACTTTCAGCACAATATTACTAATAGAAGAGGAAATCTACAATTCATAATGAGAAAGCGAGTCTCTTGCTGCTTTGGTTTCCCAGGACATTTGAATTATTCATTAAAAATTATTACAGAGCAGCCCAGATGAAAAAAAAAAATGTGCCCTAAACCATAAAATCTCTAACATTGATAACGAACATCTTTTGTTATTTCTTCATAAGAGTGTAGTAGCACTGAGAATCCACTATCCAGTAAGATGATTTTCCGTTCAGAGTTAATTCATTGATCTGATAAAAGGAATTACCTTTCTTATTCTGTACATAAATTAAATGTCCTGGTGTTACAGAATTAAAAGGAGGTATATTAGACTGTGTGAATTATTCACAGGGAACTTTGGTGATAGGGAAAGGCAGCAGACACAATGAACAAAAATGCTACTAATTCCTTTTCAGACTAGCAAGCAGAAAGGTCTATAAAACAGTAAATGAAAATACGGAGACTGTGGTAAATCTTACAGAAAATCTGATTGCAATCTGTTATTCATACAGCTTCCCCCTTCCTACCTTTGTCAAATTGCCACAAATTAGACACTACAACTGCACCTTGTCAATGTTTAATCCCCGAGAAAGAATTATTGTCCAGACTTTAGAAAGTTTCCAGCTGGACAGGGTGTTTGGGTTACTGTCCATTCCCATCCCCGAACTCTTCATTACACTCCTGACAGCATTTGATGCCGGCTCTAAGGGTGTCCCACAGCTCAGAGTGGCCTCACCAGGGCTCTGCCCAACCCCTTGAAAACACTTTCTCACCAAACCTGCCCCAAGCTCAGCTGCCCTGGGGATTGCTCAGCTCTGTGCCTGAGCCCCTGCCTTCCGATGTCACCCAGGTGACCTCTAACCACACAGCTAAATAGGTCTTGGCGGTCCTGCATTTATGCTTTGTTTATATATCAAATTTCTCATGCCTCAGGAGGATCCGTGGTCTATGGCACCTGAGCCAGCTCTGAGAGGGGGTATACCTTTCATCTCCAAGGAGGCACGACAATAGGTCTTTTCCCTTCTTTTACTTTCACCAAACTGGAATCTTTCTCTGAATAGTTCCAGCAACTAAAGAAAAGTCTGTATCGAGCTTTTCTGGTATGAAGATTGAGTATACAATCCCTTTATACAGTCATATATCACTGCTCACCAAAAGATGAAAATAGAGAACTTCCTGCATCCTAATCTTAAATCACAAAACCTAGATTATAGACACATTTGTTATTCCTTCATTTACTGTTCCGCCAAAGAACTCCACAGCTGCATTCAGTGCTGCATAGAAAAAGAATGGAAAGTGGTCTCAAATCAAACTGGTTTATAATCTGAAGACTTCTGTGCCACTTCTATCTTGGAGAAGATATAGATGACTATACATTGGTTTGGGCCTTAAATAGCCAGATGAGAGAGCTCAAGGAGACAGTGAAATAATAATATTCACACTAAGTAGCAATTATATAGAGATATCAGTCTCCAGATGTTGTTTTCTAGATACATTTATGTTGTATGCAAAGCACAGGGTTCACAGGCTGCATTTCACTTCAGCATGTCCTTTATTGCAGCACTGTGTATTACTTCTTTTCAGAAGAAATAGGAGCAATAATGTTAATTAATGGCATAGAGGGGAGAAAAAGTAAAAATTAGGCCAGTGATGTTTGGACATACAAGATAATTAGTAGTGAGTTAAGAAGATGAAGGAGCTTCAGGAAGATTTAACAAAGGAAGACCAGTGTGGCAAAAATGTTTGATGCAATCCACAACCCAAGAGGAAGCCAGACACAGTAGAAGGATAAGAGAATAAAAGCATAACATGAGATAGAGTAAGTACATAGAATGTGAATAAAACCCAGGAATCCAAAGGAATCCAGTCCAGTGCAGAGCCTGGTCTTGCACAGCTGTGGACAAATAGACCTAAATCATGTTTCTGCTTTGCTTACATTGCTGACAGATTTTCTCATTTCAGTAAAAATATGTTTCAGGTTTATGATTATTTGCTGTATGTCAGATTTGCATACTCAAGCAAAATGGTTTTATGACATCATTTGCATTTTAAGGGTATTCTGGAAAGTCTCCTAAAGGACTAGCACAGCTGACGGAAAGGCAGGATATTCATGCTGTGAAGAATAGCAGCATTAAAATAGAGAAAGGTTTGATTTTGCAAATCAAAAATAGAAGTTTCCATGTTGCAATTTTTTTTTACTTACTCTATTGCCCTCAGCATTCTTTTCTTTTGGGGGGTTGAATGAGCCAGGTGTCAGAGGTATTCTGCTGCCACAGTTTAAAATATATGTTAGCTAGAAGAATATTCTCCTCTATCCTGTCTCCCTGTTGGATAAGCATCGCTTTGTTCACTGACATTCTCATTTCCCCTCAGCTAAGGTTTTGGTCATTTACTTCTCCAGGACCATTGATTTAGCCTTCACATTTTAAAATGGAAAGGATCCCTCTGTGTCTTCAAACACCTGTCCTGAAGGAACATGAATTCCAAAATTATTTCAAAAGTAGGACTGAGGTCTCTCAGTCACTTAGGCCAATTTGAAAATATTTCCTTAGTCAAATTCACACACTGATTAAACAGCTTCCTTTGCACAGAGAAGACCTTGACATTCTGTCCTAACAAAAGGGGCAGGTCTGTTTCTGTGAGTTGGACCTTTTCTTGCAAGACTTCACCAGAATTTGAGCCAAAAGTATTTTGTGGAGAGAGGGAAAAAGCTTTTGTCTTTTAAGACACTCTGCAATGCAGAGGGTGGATTTTTTTCTCTCTCAGAAATATGTTATGGTAAATAACTATGTTTTTTAAAGTGTGCAGAAATATTCCACTTTTATAACATTCAGAAATCCTGGCTTTAAGCTACAGAAGCAGAAAATCAGACTTGGGTTCAAAGACCACCTCTGTTTGTGTTGTTCATCAATATACATTCTAGTCCAGGTGCATAGGGCTTCCCAGTCTTTTAAACAGCTCGTCGCAGACTTCCAATAGATGAAATGCACTAAATAAATTTAAATTGGCTTGTGTGTCTGAAGTTTACAACTATTCCTATTTTACCTCTCGCACAACAGCGCTTGAGGTGCTACTATTACTTTTTTAAATTTCCATCCAATTTTTCCTAAATATTGTTGAGAAGAAGTCTGGATGCAAATAAGGGCATAAGAGTAAAAAAGTGCACATAAACTGTCTTGGAAACTGGATGATGAAAAATCTTAACAAGGAGTTAAGTTGAAAAGATGAGTTAACTCCACAAAATTGACTTTTTCTAACTTCATCCCTACATAAGGAAATGTAAATACAACCAGTTTCAGAAAGAGCATGATAGCATTATCATAATTTGGAAGTCAAGTTTGTCAGTAAAAAGGGAAAGTAAATGGGATGCAATCAGAAGAGTCTAGACAAAGAGAAATTGTTACAACCTCATCAGACACCCCCCCAGTGGATGTGCTGATTATGCCCTGTGCACATTGTTGGCTATTATGCTCTGAATCTGTAATAGATACCTGCACTAGACTTTGGAATTTTTTTTTTCAACCATGAGAATATATAGGAATTGAGATTTTTGCAAGAAGATGGGTGTTTGACCAGTCTCCATAACTATTTCTATTACTCTTCCTTCTTGCCTCCTGCATTAAACATCTACTTACATTCTCTTAGTCTGACATTTGTCTTCATTCCTTTCTGCAGGAAGAAAACAGCTTAGATTTACAATGTAGTGTTTCATTACATGACTTTAAAGAAAAAATAAATTACAGAAGTGGCATATCATGTAACAGCATAATAAACCACTGGTAAATTATTAAGTGCTGAGTGGTATTTTTTATTTATCATTCGTTACTAACTATCTGGTCTAAAACATGCTGCTGGGAGATGGGGCTGTCATGGATTTTGTGTTTTGTTCTTTGTTTCATAATGGGGCACAGTGTATTAAGAACATCTCTGAGTGAGATTTTAGCATGTGCCAGCCACACAGCTGCTGCTCTTCCTCATCTGTATCTTGTCGTAGCCTTCCTACGCAAGAATGCATTTCTGAAAGCTATAAATAAGAAAAGAAAAAGGCAAAGGTCAGGATCTATGCCCTTTTGAACCCAAATTACAGCACCTAACAAGAGCTCCTGATGTACTGCTGCTTTCTGCTGTACTTCTGACAATTCTGAAGCATTCTTTGTATTATGTCACATATTCATATCCCTCCCCAGCCCCAGCTTCCCCCTTTTCACCTCCCCCACTGCTTGGCTCATGATCCAATGCAACATACTCAGTGGGAACTAGCATAGCCTGGCAAAAAACCAAAAAAGTGTGTTTTCTTCACATCAGATGTTTGTTATCAATTTGAGCAAATTTCCAGATGTATTGTAGACACTGGATTGCTGACAAAGAATCCTCATGTATCATGTCAAAGGGGTTAGGAGTTAGAACATGTGGGACGACAATGTGGAGTGGTATTGTTTGCACTCTGTCCAAATAGTTATTAATTTTTCCAAATTAATGAACCAAGGGATGAACCAAGAGATCTTTTGAAGGCCTGAACGACCTGGGGGACGCCTGAAAGATAAGTTAAGGCATACAAATCCTTAACTGTTAAACCTGGGGACAGCAGGTGTCCCTAGGACTGGAGGCATTTTTCTTCCTCTGTTTCCAGATTACTGAAAACATTATTCTCTCCAGAACTGAAAATTGTCCCAGAAGGTCTATCCTTAACTAGGCATAAATGAACTGATAATGTGAAATTTTGAGCTTCTTCAAGAGTCTTTTTTGACTTCTGTATTCCTTCATCTGTCTCTCTTCTTGTTATCAATGCAGGCCAGTTATGCATTTTTTTGGAAGTTTGTAGATGGTCTATAATTAAAATGCATCAAACATAGTGATTATAGGCCATTTTAATTATTTATAATGGTTATCACATGTATGAGTGAAAGATCAGCCCAAAAGCCATATATAGTCGAGATGCTTTCAGTAACTTTTAAGGTTATGATATTTCTTGGCACTGCTCTTAAGTTGGCAGCATCTTAAACAGTGGTGCCAATCATTTGATTTGAAAATGTCCCCTGACATTCTGGTATCACGTACTTCATGCAAGGATCAGACATTGGTTCTACCAGAAAAAAAACCACTTCTTATTAAAAAAGATTGTGTCTGTGGGAGGAGCTTTATTGCTAAACGGTTTCTCTGCAAGCCCTCCTATGACAGGCTGCAGCTAGGACAGAGTAGTACTTAAATCCACTCTTGTCATAGGAGGGCAGGAATTCTGCTCCCAGAATTTCTACTAATAAGCACAGACATGTGGCAAGTGACTCAAGCTTGTTAGCATGTAGATAACCAGTTATCTGAGGTGCTCGAGGTGATCAGGCCAGTAAGAAGGCAACCAGGAACAATATGAGGGAATATTTTTCATATCACTATCCCAGAGAGTTTCTCTGGTTGGTGTAACCCAAATGCTACTGTAGCAACAGAGCAAACCAGCAGTCCACAAGGAATCCACCTAACAGAAGGGAGATTTTAAGAAAGATCTTTGTGCAGGAGCCAAGGACAACACCTTGAGTGTTTCTGAAATGGGGTGCTCATCACATGAAGCAAACTCATTCCCAAAACTTTTATCCTAGATGAGCCAGAAGTATCACTTCCCTTGGGCAAACCCATCCTAGGATCATATGAGAGGGAAGAATTCACCATGCGTCGTGGTATCCCATGGGCTAGATCTATAACTGCAAACACACAAAGAATATTTTAAATTCCCTAGGCTTGATTCATCCAACATAAATGGTTCAAAATGTCTCTTTCAGTAACCCAAAACTAAAGCATTTTAATTTTTTTTAGTGCTCTCTGATACTCACTAAAATAAATATCCTATCTTTTTATCAACCTCCTAACTGTGAGTGGCTACTGCAAGAGCTATTATTTTATAATATCTAACATCCAACTTTCAAATACCTTGAAGATACTGAATTGAGAGACAAGTGAACTCTGCTGAATGGTAGAAGACAGATGGGAATGATTGGCCCTAAGAACTGGTAGCTCTGAGCACCTCTCAACAAAGAGAGACTGTCATTGGAACAATTTAGTCATCCATTCAATGCAACTTATTTTAATACTTGGCTTGAAGTCTGTGGAGTCTTAGGCACGCTTGTACTGCAGTATTGTTAATGAGCTACTTACTGCTTTTTTACCTGGGGCTTTTTTCTCTAAAAGATATGTCTCTCCTGTTTGCCTTGCAGCGTAACAAAGGATTTGCTATTGGCAGCAATTAAGAGGTTTGAATACCATTTACATTTCTTTATCTTTAAGGTCAGTGATACACTAGCACAAGACAGTTTAAATTTAAATACTCCTTTGATTCATTATTCTAAAGGCATATTAACTTCAATCAGAAAATAGATGACACCTACAGTCACATCTAGCTTCTGGTCCCATAACGAAATTCTCTGTCTAATCTTCTTCTGTTAGTTTAGACTAAAAATAATGTTCTATGTGGAGATTTTATCCTTTCCATGTATCTTCTGTGCAGTTCTGACCACGTGTGAGCTACATGATGGAGGAAGCCAGTACCCAATATTAAATCTGGACTGCAGGCTGTGTGTTTGTGCCTTGCAGCAGAGGTAGTGCCTTCTCTCCTCCCTCCACTCCCTCACAGGACAGACATCTGACTAAAACAATATGATGGGATTCTCTAACCCGCAGAACCCTAGGAGCTCCAAGGACAGACCTTCAAATTCAGCCTCAGGTCAGGTGAACAGGACCCAAGCACATACACAAACTGCTATTGCAGGATCTTTCACCTAGTTTTTCCCTGTTCTCACTGTGTAAGGAGACATCATGAGCTAGCAGTAGATATTTCAATTCCCTTCCAATAGTAGCTATTACATGGGCAGAGCACCATTCAGCAATCAAGATCCAAACCCCACTAGCTTCTTTTTAAAGGAATGCACTGAGTTCATCAGCCCCTGAAACAGCAGGACGAGTACGTACAAAAATGGCTGTTGAATTGAATCCTGGTTACAAGGCAAAAGCTGATCTACAGCCTATTTCTGACACGCTTTCCAAACACAGAACTAGCCTTCAGAATGGTGAAAGCTCCCCATAGGGTGGTGAAAAGCAGACTCTTCCTCTCTGCCACTGCCACACTAGGGTCTGGAGATTAGTGCTAACAGGACAAAAAGAAAGATGTGAGGAAGATGAGTAGACAAGAGTACATTTCAACTTTGCCATCGTGCTGCTGCCACTGCAATTGCTCTGAATTAACTATGGTGCAACTATGCAAGTTTTGACACCTCGTAGTCATACAATAGTTTCATACAATAGTTTGAGTTGGAAGGGACCTTAAAAGATCATCTAGTATTGCACTGTTTTCTTGCTCCTAAGATTATCATGCATAATAGTAATGGAAAGCAGTGACGAAGATCCAGTAAGTTCAGAAATCTTATTAGAACAAGAAAAATAATTCAATTCAATCTGTCATGCTATCCATACTACTCCTTGTAAGTCCAGAAATGAGGATCTATTCAAACAAATGAAACAAAATTGGGATGGACGGTGAGAACAGCAACCAAAAAATGTTCTGAGACATCTAGAAGTTGCTGTTTGGCATTTTGTTAATTTTTTTTTGTTTGTTTTGTTATTGTTTGTTTTTTCCTAAATAAAATAGTTCTGGAATCCTCAACATAAGAAGGATATGGAGCTGTTGGAATGGATCCACAGGAGGCTACAAAGATGATCAGAGGGCTGGAGCACCTTCCATTCAAGAACAGGCTGAGAGAGTTGGGATTGTTCAGCCTGGAGATGAGAAGGCTCAGAGGAGACCTTACAGAGACCTTCCAGTACCTGAAAAGGGCTGAAGAAAGCTGCAGAGGGACTATTCATAAAGGCTTGAGGTGATAGGATGAGAAGGAAGGGGTATAAACTGGAGAGGGGCAGATTTAGACTACACATTAGGAAGAATTTCTTCATCATGAGAGTGGTGACACGCTGGCACAGGTTGCCTAGGGAGGTTGTGGATGCCCCGTCCCTGGAGGTGTTCAGGGCCAGGTTGGATGGACCTTGGGCAGCCTGATCTAGTGGGATGTCCCTGCCCATGGTAGGTGTTTTTTCATATTTAAGGCAAAAAGCTCAGATTTATGTAAAATACTATTGCAACTTTATTGCTGTATTTATAGACACAATAAAATGGTTGAACTGTTTGAATGGTGGAGAACAGCGTATAGTTATGCATGCAATAAATAATAACAGCGTACGGTTTTACATAGATTTGTTTAGTTTTATGTTTATAATACATATATTGGCACACACACTACAATTTCCACAGTAATAGATAATTATATGCATATAGCAAAAGAAAGGTGGTCAAATTCACTTCAATGCTCATTGGCACAGGCCTTGAGAGTATCCCTAAATGAGAGAATGGTTAAATCTACATGTCTGACAGTTCTTTATCTTCTTTATCACTAGCATTGTTGTCTTCTCAGTGAAGATACAAAAGGAGGAAATGATAAATAAGATGTGAATTTGAAGATAAGACATACAATCGTTTCCCTAATACACACTCCAGCTTGACTTTGAATAACTCAAGATACAAGTCTCCAAATATTATATAGACATAATATTTCTCTATTTGCCAAATGGATTAAGAAGCTGATATTATTAAGGACATGGTTATAAATAATTTCTTGTTCTTGGCTATTCAGGCAAAGAGAAAAATTTGGTGTTCTCTGTGTCCATCAGGATGTACGATCATACAGCTGGATTGCTTACAGCTAATAGCTTTTGAGAGTTAAATGGAACAGAGCATTCACACTCGTAGCCCTGACCCTGCTCATTGCTTACAAAATATATGGGTTTATTAACAGGGAACAGGTTGTGTGCCTGGAAATCATAATTTAGAAGGAATGCAGATTTCATTTGTTTTCAATAGTGACCTGGGCTAAAACTGCTTCTGGATGAAGTATGACTTCCATTGGATGGAAAACTGGGAAGTCATTTGGCAGAACAGAGCAAAATATGAGGTCCTAATGCAAGGCTGATCATAGGAGAAAGTGTCTGGGAAACCCAGAAATCATAAAGAAAGGGAAATCAAGACAGAGCTTATAAAAAGCACAAGTAGAGAGAAAGAAAGCAGAAAGGAGAATGAACAAAGCTGCAGGCATGGAGTAGTTGGGCAAAGCTGAAAGGGGAGAGGAAGCATCTTGCAAAGAGTTAGCCTGGGGCTGAAATGAAGACAGGAGGTTTCAGCAAGGTACCTAAATATATATACATCTAGGAATACGTCAGGGTAGGTGACTAGACTCAAAGACAAAAAAACCATCAGGGATTTGAGCATGGGTGTTAGCGTTTCAGCTGAAGATCAGGGGAGGAGAATCAGACAGTTTCTGGGCTCTGCACAGGGGAAATTAAGTCAAACTGGTTAAAAACTTTGCAGACAGGGTATTCAAGCATTTAAAACATGAAGATCTGTAATTATCACAAGAGCCAGATATTAAATGTTCCAAATTAACATTGTGGACTTGATCAGTTGAAGAAATGTGCCTGATGTTTACAGCTGTAATTTTCTGTACTTTTCTGAGATAAATTTCTGGACTTCTGAATGGAACATTTAGAATACAATTTTATCATTTCAGAGAAAAAATTACTTTCAGTCTCTACTCTGAATAGGAAAAAATATTTTCTATTGAACATTTACTTTCTTGTTTGAAATCTAACTTCAACCCAAAACACATCTGTTTCAAAGATAAATCAAAGATGCAGCAGCAGCTTGTGTTCAAATGAAAACACATTTTTTTTATTATTTTTTTTTTTGCCCAGACTTCAGGATCTTCAGGGTTTTAAGGCCTCAGTATTTAAAATAACTTCAAGACTGTGATATCTACAGGCAAACCTTATGGTGTTTTTCTTCTCTGCACTTCTTTCTTCTCTCTCTTTTTTTTTTTTTTTTACCTAGTCTTTTTAGCTTAGAAGTAGGCACACTTATTTTGGAAAGCCTGCTCTAGCCAAGTTGGATTTTTAAAGGAGACAACGACTTTGGGAAAGCCAAGTCAGTGATGATTAAAGTTTAGTGGTCACTAGTAGTCAGGTAAGTCATGGCATGCATGGACTGTTGCCTGAAGCCTGCTGATATGATCAAAGCTGTGGAATATCTGTGTGGAGGTTTCAGGAGACTAAAATTGGAAAGGTTTATGACCTTAATGCTAGAGGTGTCTAGGTCAAAAAATGTAGTTAAAGATGCTTATTTCCAGCCCCAAAAGGTAAGTTTATATAACTCTTGTGTTGGAAGGAAAGAGTCACCATCTGGTAATGAGAAAAAATAAACTATACTTTACACCTCAGGAAATACAGAAATATAGAATGGTATTGAATGCAATGGAAGAGTCGAACTGGGAAAAAGCATGAGTGCCGCTGCCTTCACAAGCACTGCAGCTCATGTGTTGTTGTGTGGTGTTGGCAAGCCAGAAAATATCAAGTTCTGTTTCTCAACAATGCTATGATTTCTTACCAGAAGAAATTTGAGGTTTTCATAATTTATAATTTCATCTTGCAGTCTTGAAGACTATTTACTGATTTGACTCTAAATTATGAAAAACCCTTACTAATTATGCCATTTTTACTACACGTGCAACTCCTTTGCACAGCAATGACTCAAAGATCACCTACATATTAAAAACTCTGAAGTATATGCCAGGGGAGGTTTAGGCTGGACATTAGGAAAAAATTTTTACGGAAAGGGTCATTGGTCCCTGGCAGTGGCTGCCCAGGGAGGAATAGGAATGGTTGGACTCGATGATCCGGTGGGTCTCTTCCAACCTGGTTATTCTGTGATTCTGTGATTCTGTGGGAGGGGGTTGAGTCCCCTTCCCTGGAGGGGTTTAAGGCACGGGTGGACGAGGTGCTGAGGGACATGGGTTAGTGATTGATGGGAATGGTTGGACTCGATGATCCGGTGGGTCTCTTCCAACCTGGTGATTCTATGATTCTATGATCTTTTGCCACTATGCTGCAGGTTATCATATCACTATTAGTTGAAGATGTAACAATAAACTTAGCATAAATAGGCCTCTGCATCCTTAACCTACTCACTGGCAGGGGGTTGTGAGGGGTAGAAAGGGCCTCAAAGCTGTGTAAGCAGTGCTCAGCAATAACAAAAACATTGTTGTAGCATCAACACTGTTTCCAGAACAAATTCAAAACATAGCCCCGTACAAGCCACTACAAAGAAATTTAACTCGGTCCTAGCTAAAATGAGTTCAAGCAGCCACTGCTAGAATAGAGCGCTATTCCCTGAGAGAAGGAGCGCTATTTGAATGCATTTTGAATTTGTTTGTGATATCTGATTATGCTGATTATTCTAGCAAACACATGCACAAACAGACAGTCATAATTTAGTGAGTGTTAACCAAATAGCAAAAGCCTTCCACAGTACAAGGGAGTTAGTTCTCTACTGAGATGTTTTAAGTCCTAGAGGTCGTCTGTATGCTTTTCTTTTCAGACTGAAATTTAAACAATCCACAAGATTTGTGTTGGCTTTCTTCACACAGATGTATTCAACCACATAATGATTCATGTACACTAGCTCTAACACCAGGCTGGTCTAAATGACACCATTTGTCTCACTTAATTAGGAAACCCACCTGTCCTAAATGCTCAGTTAAAACAGATTGAGATTTTGAATACTCTGACCTGGCAAAGAATAGCTGTCAAACAAGCTGGAGAGCATTCTTTTTCAGCAGTCAGCCAGTATTCTGCACTCATTATCCAATTCAAAAAAATGTTAGTCTGTTCACAGAGATTTCACAAAGAGAAAAAGCAATACGGTTTCCTGATAAGTACATGAGAATGATTATTTAACAGCCCCAAGTTGTAAAGGAAGCACATTTCTCTAGCTCATTTCATCCACAAATGTTTCAGCACCATTGACCTACCTAGACTTTTAACAACAAATTTACAGTATCTGGAATTCCATTAAATTGGTGGTAACCCACTTTGACTCTGCTTATGTTTGATTTCTTCCAGAGACGATTCAAAGTCTGAAAGCAACTTTCACTTTAATGTTTGGGTTTGATACACATATGAGCTCAGTAGTTCAATCTCCTTTCTGCCTCCTGAAATTTCCCTGGTAACAAACATTTTTATCTCTCTCTGGCTTAAAAAATACAGCTTGTGTTCTTGGAAGTAGAAAGACTACATGGATACATTCTTAGTCAAATGTTTGCTCTGGGTGTTTCAATTTAATAATTCAGTCAATTGGAACTCTCATAAATAAGATCAGACACTGGCACCTGAATAAACTCTTTGAGCCTTTCAGTGTTTTAAAGGAGCTACCTTCTTTCAAGAAATTTGATTGAAATTCACATTGCAATATGTGATTTCACAGCCCATGTTGTTTCAATAAAAAGTAAAAACATAATCCCACCTTTCTTCATTTTTTTTTGCTTTCACTTGTTTCCACACTCTTTCTTTACCCTCACTGCATTCATTTATTTCCATTGTTATAAATCATAAATATCTCCTACAGTACTGTGCAGAACAAGATGACATAATTCATCTCCTGTCTAAGTATTCAAATAAAATGAATGGAGCATTTACCTACTGATTATTTGTTAAGAAAAAAAAAAGAAGTACTGGGTGGGGGTTTATGAGCAAACAAAACTAGAAAACATTACTTCTATTAGACATTATAAGAGACCGAGATTTCATCCAGTATTTCAAGTATTATTCAAACCAAATACTTCAAAACTGCAAGATGACCACTGAATTTACCATGTTTTTACCATGAAAACTGTGTGTTTTGAATTTTCTTTTTTTTTATAGCAATATGTTTCTCCCAATCCCTTCATCAATCCACAAACTTTCAAGAAAAAAAAAAAGAGGGGGAGTTATAATGAACAATAGTTTAGTCAAAATGCACTAAGAAGTATAAAATTTAAAGTTAATTCATCAAGTAGCTAAAATTGCAAAAATACAAAAAAATATACAGAGAAAAGTTCAAAGAGAAATTGATTCTTTAACCTGAATAGCGAATGGTGTTCAAACCTCAGGAGATGTATTTTGATTTTCCCCTTCTACCTGAAAGAATTTGAACCATAATCTCCCTTCTCTACCAAGAGAGTCCTAAATACATCCAATCCTTCCTAGAGGCATAATAAAATTTTTCCCAATTCTTCTTTCTTGCCCCTGTAGGTAGTTTCATTTCCCACATGTGGGAATTCATCTGAAGCCGATCAGCTGTACCTTAATGGAAGAGTCGTTGCCACTGAAGTACACATTACGTTTTCACTGAGCATCAGAGGTAGTGAGCTCAAATATGTACTTCACTGAGAAATATTTTTCTGCTTAGGAAAGCACATGTTTTCTTAGTTCATAATGTTTATTCTTTTCTCATGGTCCTTTTGGATGCACCTCAGCTTGACAACCTGACAGTCAACTTCAGTAATGATGTTCACCTACTTAAATTTTCTCTAATTTATTCTCTGGGGTTTAAGCTGTGGAAAAACTAAATTAAAAGCAACACTGCAGTGTGTTAGTATGCAGTTATTGGACAGTGCCGGTGAAATACACATCCCATTCACAAGGAATGAAAACTCACAATGTCTCTGAAAATAAAGTTTAAATTAATAGTGTTCTGGAGCTTTTTCTTCTTCCCTTTTAATTGCTTCAGATGCAAAGTTCCACAGGTCAGATAGTTTAGTCCCTTTAGTTACTTGTAGGTCAATATGCAATCTTACCTAGATAAAAATACTTCTGTAATGTTTCTGCATCTAAGAGTGCTTACGCAATGTCCTTAAGCAGATGAATTTCTCATCGTGACTTACAGCCCTCCAACCCAGTGCTAAAGACGGCAGTGCCTCTGGTCTTCACTCTAACCTTTCACTGCTATCTAGTAACTGTTTTTTCCTACCACAACACATTTCCTAATTCACTCTCTCCACATTTCCTTCTGACAGCCCCAGGGTAGTTCTAGACCTTTAATGCAGACAGTCCTATGTCTTCTCTAAAATTCAGAAAAATTGTTCATTAAGCTTTTTCATTGCCTTGCTGTAGTACCTTTGGTTCTTCTGGAAAATGGTTTCCTTCTGCACTAAACATTTTATTATTCAGTTCTGATCCTAGATTAAAGTTAATGACATAAAACGCAACACATCTGTCTTTTATTCTTGCTGTCGGGTTCCAGGAAACCAAAGAGTGATTTCTTCTTACAATGTCATCAAATCTCACATATCCTCTTCTTTGTACCTCTTCTCAGTTATGCTCCATAATATCGAAATGAAATAATCCATTCAGAAATCAGACCACATCATCTTAGGTGACCATGTCTGAATATTGCCTTCCCCCTCTATAAACTCTCTTCATGCAATCTTGCTGTCTCAGTGGATAGAAAATTCAGACCAATAAGCCCAGAAACTGGACCAAGTGAAATGTATTAGGATACTCTTGGAGAAGTGGTGTATCCCAGCTGACCAAGGTCTGTGCAGATTTTGCACAATCTTCCTGCTTCCAAACTGAAGCTATTCACAAGCCCACTCTGTGAGAATCATAGAATCATAGAATCACCAGGTTGGAAGAGACCCACCGGATCGTTGAGTCCAACCATAGTGGTTTCCCTACTGAGAGTCTCCTTTTCAACAGGGCTTTTCTTGTTCTACAAGCATTTGGGAAATATGCTGGGGGGATGAATTGTTACTAGATATAGAGGAAAAGTTGCCAGCAAACATGACTGAAAAAGTCTTAATCAGGCTCTGAAGTGTGTTTTACATTAAAGAAACACTTACATTGAATTAGTGTATAGTGAAAGAAGCCTTAAGAACTAGAGTACCGTAACTTCAAGTACTCGCTCCCACAAAGATTGATGCTGCCACCATCCAACAATAACTGTATGATTCAAAGATTTTTTTTCACTGGAAGTAATGTGGGCTTTAATTTGGGGAACTAATACAGTAATCTCAATTTATTTTATGTTTTGGCACTAAATCACATAGTTTCACCCTGCCAAAATTCCCCATCTGTAGAAGAATAATAATAATTCCTTTTGTCTCTTCCCTTCCATTCACTAACCCTCCAATTTAAGCTATGAGGACCTTAGGCTGCTTGAACACACAAAATTGAACACTACAGGTAGTAATAATGGTATTTACACAAAGAATTGCATCAAGTGTTAGCTTTGTGTGACTGCTTTGTAAAACATACTTAGCACAGAACTGTTTTTCATATTTCATGTCTCCATGATATATTTTTGGCCCTCTTACCAAGGCAAAATGCATTAAGGCTAGCAATGGCTGTGAATTCCTCTGTTGGACTATTTCTTTTCAGCAGTATAGTTTGCACTGTTTCTAATAATCCAGACTGCCTGTAAAGAAAATACAGGCACAGAGCAATAGGAAGAGTCATGTCATAGTGTTCAATGTTGTCATTATCTGCTCAGCTATCTTTCAAGCTTATTTCTACTACTTCTATGCTCACTCTATATATTTTTCTCCTAAAATTCAAGAGAGCTTACATTTTGCCTAACTCATTGTGTTACTTCTTTATAAATAGAGCAGCACAAAATAACTTGAATAATTCTTTCTGCTGTGTCACTTTCTATTTCCTTCTTCTAATAAGAATTTTAAGTTAGGATTTAGGAACAGTGTAAGTAAAAGAGAGAGAAATTCTACTGGCTGAGCCACCTGAAATTAGTAGATATTACTGTGAATACAGGAATACCTTCTTAGGCATAGTTTCTCTTAATGGCCAAGATTTTACACACTGTTTAAGCTACTGCTCCATTTTGCAGTTCAATCAAGCAAAGGTTTGCACATCCGTACTCATATATGGGAGATCAGATTAATGCACTGTTCTGTTTGCAGCCTTTATTGATAAAGCAATTGTGCAGGGTCCAGAAGTTTCAGAATGCAATAGCAGGTTTTATCACTTGAACTAATCAGAATGTATTTTCTCAGCATTGAAGTTTTTGTTCATTGTGTTGAACATATCAGTTACAAGACTGCACATCTCGTGCAAAAGACTGTTGATACTTCTTTCATACTCAAAATGCCTTACTTCTTGTTTCCTTAGTTATGCTCTGCTGAATCTCATGCCAAACCCCTCTCTCCATCTCACAGTTCAATTTAGGAGCTTTAAAGGCCTCAGTTTTGATTTTATTTTCCCAAGACCAAACCTTTGAATGAAAAGGACCTCTGAGAGCTTGAGCTCCTATAAAACCTAACTTTATTACTATTCACACTGAATACTGCTACAATAATAGTATGAGCCCACTTAGCTGCATTAGTCTGTTGTGGTTTGTAGCTGAGCACAATCAGCAAGCCTCAGACAGAATCATAGAATCCTAGAATCATAGAATAACCAGGTTGGAAGAGACCCACTGGATCATCGAGTCCAACCATTCCCATCAATCACTAACCCATGTCCCTCAGCACCTCGTCCACCCGTCCCTTAAACCCCTCCAGGGAAGGTGACTCAACCCCCTCCCTGGGCAGCCTGTTCCAGTGCCCAATGACCCTTTCTGTGAAGAATTTTTTCCTAATGTAGACAGGTTACGATTCTTCCTGTTCTACAGACCTGGGAGATTCAACTGAGATGACTTATCAATTAAAAAAAAAATTTAAAAAAAAAAAGCCCTAAAATGCTATGACATTCTCAGGGCAATGTCTCAACTTCCATAAAGTGCTTTGTAGCGTGTAGATAGTTTTAGTGCTGCTGTAGCAATAGCAGCTCTGGCTTTCAAGATTCATAATGTGGTAACTCATCCGAAAGCAGTAGAGCAGGTAGGAGTAATGGTTTGGGCTAGTATTGTCGCTGTTATTTTGTTTGCGTAATTTGAAGTCAAAGTTCTTTCTTCCCTACCTCCTCCAACATGCATCCTTCTTTCCTGGTAACCGTGCAGCTGCATGGAGGGACTGGCAGATTGCAAAATACAAAGTAGTTTAGCTCAGTCTCTAAAAGTGAAAGCAAAGAAAAACAATTAGAAAACATGGGATTGTGTTTTTATATCAGTTTGCCAGATGTGATCTCTTATATAAGGGCTGAAATGGAAGATCTTGCTGTCCTTCAAGTTTCGGTGGCCTGGTGTTGGTCTGTTTTCTTCCTTGACACCCTTCTTTTAAAGTTGTTGGGTGTTTTTTAACTTTAAAGATATTAGTCCTTCGAAAGCTATCCCAGTGCTATTTTGTGTCATACAGCAGGTGGATGAGGGAACAGAGAGCTACCAACCATGACGGTTCTGCGTAAACATAATGTAGAAGTTGTTTAGTGAGACTCCGCTGCTGTGGTGGTGAGATTTCTTCCCACCCTGCTAGCCACACAGCACACTCTTTGCTGCTTTGGACAACCTTTTTGATTCACTTGTAAAGGCACATCTACCTTATTTGGGCTATTATCTGATCCAGTAAAACGCAGCCTCCATAGCAAGAAGTATTCCCATTACGTAGAGGCAGTCACGCAGGGCACCAAGGCAATCCCTCAGTCAAACTGAAACCGTTATAATTGGGAATCGTGTGAAGAAGGGAATTGATAATCAGTCATCTCAACCAGGGAAAGAATGCCCATTGTTACAAAGCAGCAGTACAGAATACTTGGGCTCTCCCCCAATGTTCTTGGGGGCCTCTGTGCCTGGGAAGAGGCTCCATCATCACTTGAGAAAGAGACTGACCATCCGTCACACCCTGCTTGGTACCTGATACCTGGATCGTGGCCCAGGTCAGGTGGTCTGATGCAATTAGTGGAGTGTTCCACTATTATGATACCCTTTAAGTGCAGCCAAACATAAAAATGTATGTTTAAACATCTGACAAAAGTCAATTATCTCAAAATGTATAAGTATGTGGTTACACAGAAGGTGCTTTGAGCTCTTCTGGATTGCAGCAGGCTGAGATCAGTAATCTCCCCTGAGTTGTGAAGCATCTCAGGTGTAATACGTGATTTCATTTGCTAATATAGCAAAGAAAATGCCTTAGGCGAAGTCATTCTTACTTGTGAGTCAGTCGTTGCCTGCTGGGAATGCTGGTGCATTATCTGTATTAACACCAAATCTCAGAAAGAAAATATTCAGACTAGTCTGCCTGTCTGTGTTTCTCTATTTGTCAGGACTTGTACTTCTCTTATGCTTAAATTTTGATATGTCTTTGTATGCATGAATATCTCTATATCTCTGGTTTTGACTAATCACACCATGTGGTAAATAGGGATGAATCTCATTTTCAAGTCTGATTGAATTCCTAATCATGGGAAGTTGACAGTAAAATTAATAAATCAATGTCCTTCCTATAAAAAATCCATTTATTTACAATCTACTTGCCCTTGGGCAACTAAATTAGAACAATTCTTAATTAAAAGTTTTTCTTTTTTTCTTATGGAAGGGCTTAATAGAAATGCTGCATTTAAAACAGAAAAATGTTATATATATTGTAGAAAATAGATCTTCCTGGTTTTTTTCACTTTTGTGGTGGAGTAGAGACACGAGTTCATATTCCGTACTCCAGAAATACTAGAATCTATTATGACTGGCTAGATCTCTTAATTAGACACGGTTCAATCTCTCTGAATGTATCAGATATATCCAAGACAGTCCAGATATATCAAGTTAGTAAATAATTTCATTCAGTCCCTGAAACTTAACAAAACTATGATTCATTATGAACAAAGTATATTGATAAGCCGGAGACAAACGGAGACAAAGTGCAGCAATTTAAGTCTCTGCTTCCATCTCACTGCTTTTTATTTATTTATGTATAATATTTATAGAGTGTATGCTTTGTACTACGCAGCATTGCAACCGATGAAGGAAACCACCATAAAAATCATGCATGTTCTAAGAGAACAAAGTACCTTATTTGAAGAACCATCATTATGTTTTTAAATATCAAGAGGCCAGTGTGTCAAGATCAGTATTCTGGATCTGGAAGGCACTATTTATTTTGGTGAAGAATGCTAGTTTTCCAAAACCATGCAACTATTCCTCAATGAACCTGTAATATATCATTGTGACATGTCATTGTGTGAACCCTGATGAATGGTTAAAAATTGTATTTTAATTAATCAGATTATTGTATTTTAATTTTTTTTTTAATTTTTTTTTAATTTAATTTTAATTTTTTTAAATTTTTTTTTTTAATTTTTTTTTTTTTAATTTAATTTTTAATCAGATTATGTATTTTAATTAATCAGATTAAAATTTATCTGTGTTTAGGACTGTTAAAAGTATTCAAAAGTACTCAGCTTTTGCTTCATGAAGGTAAAATGTTATATGGAGATTCAGAATAAGGGTTAAGACCCAGTACCTTTCTGTTGATTTAGATTCCCTATTTATCCCCCTGAATTAAGTGACAAGGTTTTTCAATGCTTAATCAGAGATAAGAAGGCATCTGATTCCAGATGAAGTATGTAACTACAACTTGCTGGGAATTTTCCAACACAATGCTTTTTAACCTGAAAATTAAATCAGACAAAAATTAGTAATAAGAAGCTAATACATCCTCTTTACATTCCCCACGCTGGTTCTGAAAATATCTGTTTCCTGGCAGTAACAAAATAGGAAGAAAGAAATGTCTGCAGGATCCAAGCTGATTACACACAGAAATTGTGTTTGGGATTTGGAAAATTTCACCAAACTGGAATCTTTAGATTCTGCCTTGAAATTTTTAGGTGATCTAGATGTGAAAACAATCAGTCTCTCCCCAGTCAGAGGTTTTGCATGTTACATAACACATTATAATTGCTTTGGGCTGGAAAGAGAGAAAAAAAACCAAACAGCGAGAAACTTCACATTCTAACAATTAGGGACACTAGAGAACAACATAAAAACCTTTCTACTAAAGAATATGTGTTATTTACCTAAAATGGAATGGTTCCAACAAGAAACAGTGAAAGTCACTCATGCTGGAATAACTAGTATCCTAGTCATCCGGGAATTTACATCTTTGGTGTGAATGAACTCCAAATAATTTAAAGACACTTGATCTAACATACCCAGGTAGAATATTTCTAATGTGCTACCTCAGAGCTCTAACATTGGCTTGGATACTTACTGGGTAAATTTGATATTTTTCCATTTTTTCATTTTGATAGGACTTGATTTGATCCTATTTCAGAATTACACAGGTTCTTAAATCATTTAAAAAAATGCAGAATGGAAAATGGAGCTTTACTCATTATAATTACATTAAAACCACTGTGGCATTGACCAAATTCTACTCTTAATTCAAGTCTGATTCCCTGGTGTATATCTAGGACAAGAGTGAGACACCAATTTGGCTTCTGCTTTGTTTGACTATTTCTTTTGTCATACTAATTTCCTCTAACTAACTTTTGTGTTTGTTCAGTGCCCTTTGAAATGCTATGGGCAAGTTTGTTCTTTAAGTAGAACGAAATCACTTATATTATTTTCATTAAAAATTCCAGCCATTTCCTCTTTGCCCAACAAGGACCACTTTTCTACTAATTTTGCAAAGACAAAACTGCTTGTCTGTGGGAAAAAAATAACCTGATCAAAATGGGAAAGACACTCTTTCGTCAAAGAAAAGGTTGTTCAGTTTTAAATTCTTTCTAAAGGACATCTCGCTTGAACTTCGGCTATTTAAAAACCACTCAGCTGGTCTCTCTGCTATGTCCTTATTACCTCATTGACTTTAATAGCATTTTGTAGATATAACTAGGAATCAGATCAGGTCTGAGGCATACAGATTAGCAGAGGTCATTCTTTTCAATGAAATATTAGTGTTCTATTTATTCTTTTAAGCTACTTGAAAAAAACTAAACATCCAAGAGACTTAAAAATTATTAATCTAGTTTTGTTAATAAGCAAGACTCTTCAAATAATAACATTCTGCTTTGGAGAGATTCCTTTCATGTTGCTCTGCTCATGAGTTTTCAGTTGTGGAGGACCATCTGCTAGCTGGGAAATCCCTCTCCTGTTTGCAGCAGACTACAAATTCTATTGGTGTTCATGAAATAAAGCAACTTTATTTAGGGAGACCACTGAAAGCTTCATGTAACACTTCAAAATTGCTTAAATTAATAAATCAAGCGGTACAAGTCTTTTTACATTTTTCTCCAAGAATCTCAGATCACCCTCTGTGAATGAATTTTCATTTAAAGTGTATCTGTGAAGATGTTACCTATGTTGTGCCTCTCACAAATGGTGGAGGTGAGAGACAGGTTAATATAAAGAACCTTGCAGTATTAATATTTTCATTTCTCTCTGGGACATGAAACCTTTCCAGCCTGAAATGCCATTTTCTTAACCTTTCTCAGGTCCCACCAAAGTAATAACTTTACAGGCTCAAGCATATCTCAAATCTTAGAACTTTAAATAAAGTTTTAATAGGCTCATCAGTTATGGTTCTCACAAGAATGCAGCGTCTCTTTGGAGGAAAAAGCCACGTATTCATATTTAACAAGTGCTCTTTCACATCTATTGTACATGGTTGCACAGACTTGATGGATATTAGATTTCTGTTCCATTTGAAAAAGTTACTACCTAAATACACAAATATTAATCACGAAGCAATTGTTCTAATCATAAATCAAAAATTACCACACCTTTCCTCCATAGAAAGCCTACAAATGCTCTGAATAAAGTAAGAAGCCTAAGCAATTGATATCCTGTGTGATCCTGCAAACTGAGGGTTTATTTCTATGGTAAAAGACAATTATTTGAGATAGGATGACCTAATTTAAAAAACTAAATAAACATTACTTGACTATATTAATAGAATTATTTTATCTTACAATAATTTGGAAAACAAGGAATGCTTCCAGAGTGACAGTGCCATTCTCTTTTCTCATTGCCTTCAAAAATTAAATTATAACTTTTCTTATAATTACGTTGTACATTACATTTGTACATTTCATATACTTTTTAATTATTCCCATTTTCTTTCTTTAGGACATGTACAGGATCTAGTCTTAGCAGGGGAAGCTGGCAAAGCATTAATGTAAAGATTAATTTTTAGGATGGTGGACAATACTTTATAAGATGGTTAAGCAATGCCTTATCATAGTAGCAACCTTCTCTACAGGGATCAATTTGCTTTGTGTAAAATCTTACATTATTGTACTCACAGATAAAATACCTATCAGCTTTTTACATTGCATTTAAAAGGGACTTTTCTGCTACATAAACTCATGCCTTTATTTAATTTTCTTTACAATTGTTACAAAAGTACAATGCAATACCAATTTGGACATATAACAAATCAAACACCATTGTATAGTGTCACATTCATTTTGTACTTTGAAATTGTAACTTGATTAATGTCATTATATGAAAGCTTGTCCTATTGTTTAGCTGATGCATTTAACACAGAAGTAGATCAGGAACAATGGGTAACATATGTATGACAGCCACATTTTGCATCCCATGGATAAGATTTGCATAAGTGTGGGAGTTATAAAAGTCATGCAGAAGTCCAAAACTAAATAAATGTAGTCTTAAAAGAAAAAGCTCTACATAAACTATTAATATTGGAAATGGAATTTTGACATTTATTATTTAAAGGCTTCTGTTTGAAGTATTCTTAAATTCTTTCCCTACTGTACATTTACAAAATGCGACTGTACAACTTTACTGCAAACTTTCTTCATGATGGATAGGTACCTGCTGGAGGATTTTTCACCACAGTAATGCCAAATTATGAAAGCTCTTCTAAAGATGTAATGTAGATTTCAGGGGGCAATTTAAAATCTCCTGACCTGTTAATGACTGTTTGTTGGGTAGCAACATACAATGAGCAGCCCAAGCCCTGTGGCTGGGAGGAGCTGGGAAGCCATAGCCAGGGTCCTCAAGGTTATAAAAGGTTATAACGACTCTGTTGTGTTATACAAATTAGGAAGTTGGCTGTCGAAGGCAGGCTAAGGTTAAACAATCTTATAAAAGCAGAACGAACCCAAAATAAAGCGGCTTCACCTGGATCACATTGATCGTTGCGTGATGTCCCATTTCTTCTGTCAACTGTTCCCAAGAAAAGCTCCTTCAATGAGAAGCAGATGACAAGAGCAATGGTCCATTTTGAATTAATATCAAGGTTTACCTCTTTTTAATTCTTTCACAGGAATCTTGGAGAGGGAAAAGGTCAGACAAGGCCCCACAATTCTCATTGCTCTGCCTCACCAACACACTGCAAAGCACACATCATTGCCAAAGAAACTGCAGTAACCTGCTGTTAAATTGTGTGTGAGCACATTCCGAACATAATCTGCAAGTTCTGGAAATTAGGATGGCTTGGCTGAGTTCACAATGGGAGGTAAAACCATTGCATGTATCTATTCTGCTTGGCACCAGAGAAAAATTTTATTACGTATGGTCATAGTGGCTGGTAGGAATGGTTGGACTTGATGATCCTGGGGGTCTTTTCCAACCTAATGGTTCTGTGATTCTGTGATTTGAAATGGGTTCACCATAGTTTGTTTTACAAGATGAAGAATACAAAGACCCATCAGAACTGATACTAGTTTTACACTAATGGGAATGGTTGGACTCGGTGATTCAGTGGGTCTCTTCCAACCTGGTTATTCTATGATTCTAAGTTACAGATATTTAGTAAATTATCAGTTGAGGTGTGAAACAGATAACACTAGATCAGCATAGTTAGGGTATCACTTATAACCACATAATCATACACTTTTTACCTCACTGTGTACAGTATAGTAAAGAAAAAGTTGTGAATTCTCTTTAAAAGTGAATTTTGTTTCCATGGTTCAAATAGTGTCTTCTCTAGCCCAAGTATATATATTTTGGGTAAAGCAAAATCTCCAAGAAAAACGCAAATCAGAAAGGGGGAGAAAAAATATGTAACACACTTAAAAAATTACTAGAGAAAACCAAGATTTATTACAGTAACTCAAATCATTTCTCATCTTAGGAATATTCATACATCTGGGGGGTTTTTATTCACTGAATTGTTGTTTGCCTTTAAACTCACCTGAATGATAAATGATATGCTAGAGGAAATGTTAGATTATTCATCATGCCACTATTCTATAGCTTTTGCTTAAGACTGATCTTTTCAAATTAGGGTTTGTACTGAGTACACAGAGAGGAGGGAAAGTTTTGACTTTTTCAAGAAATCATATGTTTAATTAACTTTAAATATGCCAAAATAGAATCATTAGTTAGATTCTTGTGCCTCCTACTACGATTGGTTTTTCAATATGTAAAATTTGTGTTTCTTTGTTTCTAGCAATGTCTCAGTGCAGGCTCTTTAAAAATTAACTCTCCCCTCAGTAAGATTTTTATTAACAGTGTAAAATCATGTATTTTTGGAAGAAAAGACAACAATTTATTGAGACTTCTATGCCTGCATAAGTGCTCTGAGTGTCAAAGTGCTGGCAGCAGTGGGTCCTGCAGGAGCAGCCTTTGTGGGGAGGGACCAGGGCTGCCCCGTGATTTACCTCTGAGTAAACGTAAAACACTGCACAGCAGCTGCGAAAATGAAGAATGAGAAACCTCGCAAACACAGAGGTGAGAGAAGAAGGAGGGTGAGGAGGTTTTACGGGTACCAGAGCAAAGACTCCTCTGCATCCCATGGAGGACCTCATGCCAGAGCAGATGGATGTTTCCTGAAGGAACTGCAGCCCATGAAGATGCTCAGGCAGGAGCAGGCTTATCCTGAAGAACTGCAGCCCCTGGGAATGACCCACACTGGAGCTGGGGAAAAGCGTGAGAAGGAGCAGCAAAGAAGAGTTGCAATGGACTGTCCACATCCTTCCATTCTCCATCCCACCTGTGATACTTGAGTGGTGGATGCAGAAGAGAAGGAATGAAGGAGTGAGTTGAGCCTGGTAAAAGAGGATAGATGCACATAAAGTGTTTTAATTTGTCTTTATTTCCGGCTCTGCAACATGTTGATGCAATAGTTAGCTGGGAAAACTAGAAGGTACTTCTCAGATATTTCTTTGGTCTTATACATATTCCCTTAGACACAGCATTTAATTAAAATACGGTACTGCATGCTTAACTCTGTCACGTGTCTGTTTCCTTTATCTGCAATGTAGTCTGGGTATTTCTTACCAACTAAGCAGGCATTAAAATGTTTATAGCTGTACTAATTTGATGAACATACTCATGAATTTTTGCCATATTGTATTGGTGCAAAATTTGTAATCAGAATTCTACAAAGTCCTATGTATATCTCTTCAGTAAAAATCCTCAGAAAAAGAGCTGGGGAAAAAAATATAACATGGGCAAAACTAATTTTTGCTTCCTTAACTTGTTCTGAAGGATCATAGACACATTATTGCTGACATAAATATAGGTATCAAAGAGACAGGCACCTTTCTATTTAGGAAAGATACATAACTAGCTGAAAAAGGGTAAATTAATGTTAGTCAAGAAGAATCTCTGTTAGCATTGAGAATTATATCCTAGGCTTGTCTCTTGGATTTTAAGTGTCCTTTCATGTGATATTACATGCTTATTTTGAATAACCTGACTACTATTTTCTGTATGCAATTTTTTCATAATTTGACTTTATGAAAAATATTGTACAAAATACCTGTACTGTGTCATTTGGAATCTTTCTTAAGAATGACTTGGAAGATGTGAATTAGGAGAAGGGCAGCCCGATGATAAAAATGCTGATTAGCTGGCCTTGTAACTTTATAGTGTGAGAAGTGACATTTCTTCAGGAGACATTTCTTCAGAAATTCGTGCCAGTCGTGGTGCGCATGCCAACTGAAAAAAAAAGGGTCAAGTGGAAAGCAAGCTTAATAATAATGCTTCTCTCTTCAGGAACCCATGCACAGTTCAGCAGTCGTGTCAGCATTCATTCTGGAACTTGGCTGTATTTCTCTCTTTCTATCACCACTAAGAAGTCCAATTTATATATACAATTTTGTAAATACTCTTTGACACAACCTTTCAGAAAGAAAGGTTCCACTTTGAATTCCTGAATCATACTGAGGAATATTAACTTCTAAATCTGAAGGAAAGAGTTAAGATATATTTTATTCAGGTTTGTGGAAGAGTGGCAAATATTTTAGTATCCTCACTTTGTATCTTTATCTTCAAATTAAAGTTTGAAATAAATTGATTGGTATTTGTCACATTAAAGTAATGTGCTCCCCCTCTATCATATCCCCCCAAAAGCATGAAACTTGAAACAGATGTCCCGATTCTTTATTTTGAATCAAAACTTCTCACTTCTATCGACCATGTCAGCTTAGAAAGTTCCAACACAGGTTTTGCGTGGGCAGCTCTTGCATTTAGACAAGTAACCACAATTCATGAAGACTATATTCTCATTTACTTAACAAAAGACAGAGCCAAGAATCCATCAATACTGCATGTATGACAGGCAGCTTTGAGCTATCCTATGCTTTGATATTTGCTTTGACATTTCCTAATAAAAGTTTTTTCCTGTGAAAACTACATGATATTTAAAAGACTAAGGCTCAGGGTTTTTGCCAGGTCAACAAAACATTATGCTGCAAGCATCATTGTAACTGTTGTCAAAAACAAAATACACCTTCCAGCCCCATCTTCCTTCCCACACGCAAAAAATCATTTGCTTAAACTCAAAACATTTTGCTGGTGTACAGCAACTCCAGGGCAGCAGCTGAGATTCAGCTGACTTAAATCAACTTCTGAATGGACTAAACAGAAAAATTACTACATTACTGAATTACTACAGCTACATTTATGTTCTTTTTCTGGGCAGAATCACTGCTCTGATTAGGCAGGTGGGATTTTTTTTTCATGTTCATAACTGGATTAAATCAATTAATGATACCTTTTAGCCCAAGTGTACATCACAGCCTTCTGGCTGAACAGATAAAAAAAGGGTTGTCTTTTCTCACTTGAAACTAGCAGTTTTTCATCGTCTTTTTATTTCGTTTTCCTTCAAAACCTGTCATAGGTTAAGTTAGAAGAACTAGTGAAATTGCAAGGGGCCTTGAAGATTAGTATGTCCCCTAGTATTGATACTGCTATAATTCTTGGAGTTCTCACTTCAAAGCATTCTTCCCAATGCACAATGAGCTCTTTGGCTACACATTTACTACATGGTTACTGGGCTGGTCAGTCTTAGGGTAAATTTCTTTGTGTACTTTTGAAGATGGTATTTCAAGGTGTGTTCATGCTACTGTCACGAATGGGTGATTTAGATCATTTAAAGAACCACTGTCAAAGGTATTAGCAAAAGTGGGTTTAATATGATGTTGTAAAAGTGCAACTCACCAAAGTTTGATGGCACAACATTGCTGTATGGCACAACCATTTGAACAGTGACTCAAAACTACCAGACGCGCAAATCAAAGCGACCGAGACAAAATCTAAGTTGCCAAAGCACCGATCAAAGTTACTGTATTATTAGGATATGTTGATATCTGTTGCTTGCCAGAGATCTGCTGTAGGTAAAAGTTCTCTCTGTCTTTCAGAGAACCTTTGAGAGGCAATCCAACTCAAAGAGAGATCATCCCCATGCAGTCACGTTGCCTAGGAGGGAGAGCTCAAAGAAACCTCACTTAGGCTGTCATATTTATGGAATAAAGTGGTTGGCTCGTGGTCAAATTACATGCCATGGGAAAGGTATGCAGGAGACTCTCTTGACAGACAGCTTGCTTTGTTCCTTGATAAATGAGTCCTGCTATTCATGTGTCAATCATGTGATTGATGTTCCAAGCTCATATGCATCGATGTTCACTGTCTGCTACTTTATGGGTTTCCAGAGAACAGATTGAAATTAGAGGAGTGTCAACCCCACTGCAGATCAGGCCCTTACCTCCCCTGGAGTCTGTACCACACTGCTCCTAGTTTGGTTAAGGGGTCTAGTGCACCTGTCACTGTTCCATGGGGAACAATTGTCTACTCTTATGTGCTGGCAAGTACACCCTTCCTGCAATGTGGAAATATGGGGTATTCATGCTTGTAATCAGTTGTCACTAGTTTCTGTACAGGTGGTAAAACAAATGCAACAGACTCCAGAGGATACCCCAGCAATCACGTGAACACAGATGTGACCAACATGGGGATACACTTGCAAAGTGTTAGGGATATAGAATCATAGAATCATAGAATAAACAGGCTGGAAGAGACCCACTGGATCATCGAGTCCAACCGTTCCTATCAATCACTAACCCACGTCCCTCAGCACCTCGTCCACCCGTGCCTTAAACCCCTCCAGGGAAGGGGACTCAACCCCCTCCCTGGGCAGCCTCGGACACTGCCCAATGACCCTTTCTGTGGAGAATTTTTTCCTGATGTCCAGCCTGAACCTCCCCTGGTGGAGCTTGAGGCCATTCCCTCTTGTCCTGTCCCCTGTCCCTTGGGAGAAGAGCCCAGCTCCCTCCTCTCCACAACCTCCTTTCAGGTAGTTGTAGAGAGCAATGAGGTCTCCCCTCAGCCTCCTCTTCCCCAGGCTGAACCCCCCCAGCTCTCTCAGCTGCTCCTCTTGTTCTCCAGCCCCTTCCCCAGCTCCGTTGCTCTTCTCTGGACTCGCTCCAGAGCCTCAACATCCTTCTTGTGGTGAGGGGCCCAGAACTGAACACAGGATTCGAGGAGCGGTGCTGTTGTGGTTCGGAATTGAGAGCAGTGTAGGACAGTGTGAGAGAAAAAGCACTCAGCAAAAGCAGGAAAAAAAATATTTTTTTTGTGCTATGAAGAGTGTAAATAAAAGACTGAAACAATTTGATAGAGGAAGAAGGAAAGAGGCAGAAATGGCACTGAGGTGAAATGGAATATAAAAGCACACCAAACAGATGAAATAGAAGGAGTAGCACTTTCTCGTCTTTTGCCTCTCCAAACCCTTTTTTCTGCATGTCTCCCTGACACTTTCAAAAATCACTGCCTATGATCCTTTCTCCCCTCAGGACAAGAGCCTAGCTTTTGTCCATGAAAATCTGATTACTCTCTAAACCTTTTTCTTTCATTATTGAACAAATAATGTCTTGAACTATTAAATGTCTGTAAAACCTTTCTAGTGTTTCTCTCCTGGGCATCTTCATATTTCAGAAAGGCACTTCTTTTTATGTGCATACAAATTCCTTTAACAGACTGTCAGACCTAAGGCTTTTGTTTGGCTGTTTCCATTGCACTTGACACAGTGAAGACCTAATTTGGACCTTGATCCATTTTACTGTTCACAAAACTTATATCAGAGCAGCATTTCTGCTCTAGTGAAGGTTTCCTTTCTGTTTAAAAACTAACAATCCTAAGTGCTAAATGAAAAAAGTAATTCATTGACATCTTCTGTCTCTCTGGGTACCAGAAGATGGAGGTTCCAGAGATACATCCCCTCTAATAAAAAGTATGGCAAGTCATGAATTCAAAATTATAAAAGCTTTACACACAGAAATAATCTTTCTAATCACTTCCAGCCTTCTCTTGTAGCCTTAATATTTATATTACTTTGTGCAAGTTAGCCATCAGCTCCTTGGGAAGGCAATATTTTTGGCAAAACATTATTGACCTCTTACATCTTAAATGTACCAACTTGCTTATGTTCAGGTTGTGATTCAAATAATCAAAATCCACATGGAACAGGGATCTGCAGTGCAGAGACCCAAGGGAAGGCCAGTGGATAAAGAAGAAAACAGAGAGTAAGGACTATATCCAGGGAAAAGGAAGTTAGGAAAAAAAAAAGACAAAGAAAATGGTTTTATAAGACAACAATGAGAACATGAGATAAATGATTATAGAACATACATGGCAAAGCCAGGAATTATTATTATGCTAATCTAATCTTATATAACAAAGTTTATAGGACTTGCCAGAACTTATTTTGGTAGATTTAAAAGACTTTGATAAGAAAAATATGCTGAATCTTAATTGAAATTCCCAGGGAAAACCAACCAAACACAATTTCATCAAGGTATTCAGCAGTTAATGAAATGAAACCTTTTCCTATCACTTTGAACTTGTCTTGCTTCAGCTTAAAGACATTTAATTTTCTTAAACTTTTGTCTATTATATTAGTGAATGCAGTTTTGTTTGCCATGAGACACTGCTAGTATGCAAGACAGTCACTCACCTCTCCCCCCCCCAGGCATGTTCACCTTCCCCCATAGATTTATCCCTCTCTGATAAGCAGATTAAAATCCCTGGTAGGAGTTGTTTCCAAATATCTTAATCACTCTCTTGGATTCTCCACAAAGTTTCTCCAATTTCATCTGCCATCAAAACCACTGTATTCCAGTAGTTCTTGCACCAATATTAAAAAGGTACTGTCCCTAGATTTTACACAAGATTTTTGTCTTTGTAATTCTAACTTTCTCTTTTGGGAAACCACAAGTACCTTGTTATCCACTGCGAACATTCAAATTCATTTCAAAGTTGTTGTTTACAAAGTTAAGATTTCACAATTTGTCAGCACAGGCTGCAAGTCTTTGATTAGCTACATTAAAGTACCACATGGAAAAATCAATATTGCCCTCACATTTTGGAAGCATGTGAAATAATACTTAAGCACAAATTCCATTCTTAACAATGCTTTCATAATTTTATCTTTCTTATTTTGCTATTTTTGCCAATCAGATTTTTCTCTATTTCATCTGTAGAAAATAAATGGAAATATCTTTCCTGAACTGGAAAAAAATCACCAGCAAAACAGAATAACATTCACTTACTTTATCCCCATTACAAGGCTTCTTTCCATTATTACTCTTATCTCTATGAAAAAAAAACTTCAAAAGAGAAATGTTATTTGTGCCTTTTCTGTAAATTGGACAGTACTATTGCAGAAATATGGCTAAGACGATACACAGTAAGCTTCAGTTAAATGAAGCGGCTTAAATTTGTGGCATAGAACATCAGAAATCAAAAATAGTGTAAACAGCCTTAAATTTACAGCCTTAAATCAACAGCCTTAAATTTACTTGATTATGAGATGAAGTCTTTAAATACCAAGACATCTAGAGTATTGGTCCTTATTTTTTTGGTGAAAGTCAAACTTTCTATAACGTAATACTTTTCTATATGTATGATGAATTTGTAAATAAATACTTTAGACAAGCTGGCTATTTCCATTTGAAGCTTGCAGGAGGGCACATGTGTCCCCAGATCCATGTACTCTTCCAGCTGTATTTGTTGATCCAGTAAAAGATGTTATTTTTTCCTGTGGAGTTTATCTTACTTTTGTCTTTACAGTCCCTCAGCTATAATAAAACTATCATTAGATTATGATGAATACTTCCACTGTTCCTGGTCTCAGAGCTGCATTCTAACAGCAAAAATTAGAGCAGGAAATAGCTAAGATCGTATTTTCCACAAAAATTACATCTGATCTGTTTTCCTATAACTTTCAGGTAGCTAGAAGAAAAAAAGATTTAATTGTAGAATGCAATGATTCTGTTCACAAGACAAAACTATGAATCTGCTGCTTTACAGTTCCTGAAGTATATGATTTCACCTTGAAGATCTTAAATAACTCTCATCTTATAAAACACTATTTTTTTATTCTTATATCTTGTAACATCTGAGCTTGTCCAAAACAACTTTCTGATGCTTTCAGGCATCACAAAAGAACTGGGTAAAATGCCTTTCCTTACAGGGTCATGAGTTCCTGAGCCACAAGCCCTCTGACTTTCAAATGTGGGAGCATAATTTGAAGCAAGGAGTGGCTAATACGTCTTCTTCACTGTGATTCCAATTTGCATGTGCTACCTCCCTTTCTGCTTGTGATTATGTGACATCTTTCTGGCAACTGCCAAGAGGGAAACAAATATAAAAGTATTTGTGTAATTTTAGTTGTCTAGAATGTAATGATTGTGCTGTCACTTTTGCTCTGCGTTTTATCTCCCACACCAATCTGTTCTGTTCCTCCTCTGCATCCTCTCCATGCTGCTCTGCCACCTGATTCTCTAACCACCTCTTCCCTTCAGTGAATCTGAAGCAAGAAGGGGAAGCTGCCATCTGACCTATGAATTCTCCACAGATTTCATCAAATGGTGCACAGGCCACAGCCTAAGGACTGTAGTTCTTTTATCTTTTAACCCCTGGGGCATTTCAGAGCCTACTTATTTGAGCTCACAGTTTTAATCTACCTGCAGACAGACTTACATGATTTGTAAATCTGCTGAATTGTTTGTGTCCACTTCACTCATTGATTCATGAACGCCTTCACAGGAGAAAGGCTCCTGCCTTAGTTTGATAGGAGATTCCAGTCCAAAGGAAAGTAAAACTGTTAATGTGTTGTAGATCTCTTTCTACTTCTCTCTTGTCCCTGAATTTTAATCTGTGTCCTGAAACAAGGCTCTTAAACCAGCCATTGTGAGAATAAATGACAGATACCCTTAGATATTAATCTCAGTCTATTCTGTATTCCCACAATCCCCATTATTTTACAGGTGTATCTGTTCACCTGGAGTATCCAAAACGATCTGTCTCATAAATAAGTGCTCAACTGAAGAGCAGATTTCTAATCCTTCTGACCCCTGCGAGCAGCCCGAAACTGCAACCATTGTTATGTCAATCTTACTTTTCTTTTTGAAGAAGTCATTTTGCATTTTCTGTTATTATTTTGGTTGATCTTGAGCAATGGCTCATACCACAAATACAGGCAGATACTGTGTTTTGTTTTCTCTGGCAGATAAATCATAGAATCATAGAATCACCAGGTTGGAAGAGACCCACCGGATCATCGAGTCCAACCATTCCCATCAATCACTAACCCATGTCCCTCAGCGCCTCGTCCACCCGTCCCTTAAACCCCTCCAGGGAAGGGGACTCAACCCCCTCCCTGGGCAGCCTCTGCCAGTGAATGAATCATCTTTCCAATAAGATTAAATCTGCCCACAATTATGATATGCATTTTTAAAACATTTTTTTCAAAAAAATCTCAAGTTTTCAAAGTCACCACCATCCTTTCAGTGGTATACATTGAGAAACAGAATTCAAAACTTTGTTTTAATTTTCATTTTCATCAAAGGAGGTGCACAAACTGGAAGGACGTCAGCATATCAGCAGGTGTTTTGTGAAGAAAGTGAAGGTATTATTCTGTTTGCAGCTCAATGCATGCTCTTTCTCCTTGTCTTTTTCAACCAACAAAAAATAACGTATTGACAGGTTTCACTCCTTCAGTTCTGAGTTATGCTGGAGTAGCAATATATTGATAATGTGTACATGGGGAATACTTAAGGATTTGATGTTACAATGACTCAGATGCTGTGAAAAGCGCACATACATATATATGTCTCATACAAAAATCTCTTTAGTAATTATTAGATTTAGTGGACTGAGTATTGACATGACAGCAGCTAACATTTCAGGAAAGAAGAGGAGAAGGGAGGGTGGGAAATTACCTTATTCATGCAAAAACAGAAACAGCAAATATTACTGATTTGTTTCTCTTACTGCTGAGAAGCCACATTATGTAAGTGATAAACACTGTTCAAACTGCTCTGTCCATTTAGGTCTGTATGCAGATGCATGTATGTGTTGCTGCATACACATACATGATATAAATTATTATTTAAAAAACATAATTCCAAATAAGACTGCCCATGTTTGCTCCGTGTTACCAGTGTTTCCAACAGAAGCTCCCCAGAATGTTCGTGTGGTTAATTTAGAAGACTGGTTTACTCTTTCACACTGAGTTATCCATGCAGTGTGGTATCTGTCTCTTCCCTCTTGAGCCCTGGTGTTACTGTTTTGGCACAGATAAGGGAAAAAGTGTCACATTAATCCTGCAGAAACATCTGCACCAGAAGCCCTTTCCATGATAGGTGAGGAGGTCCAACAGCTTCTTCAAAATAATACTGCTAATTTGGTTTCTATTGCAGAAAGGTCTTTCTTGAATGTAGAGAATTCTGTTTTGAAGAATGAGCTTGTATATAATGGTTCTCTTGATTTTCTTTTTTTCCAAAGAAAACTAGCAAATTCATCTTGCTATTCATTCCTTATGCTACACATTTATTACTCCCATCTTACCAAAATGGAAATATTCTTTTCCTGTGTATAAGCACAGGACTTTGTCCTTAAAAAATAAAAATAACTCAAAACCAGCCCCAAAAGGATAGAGTATTAATTTGATACACTGTGAGGACAATAGGAATAATAAAAGAGTTACACAGCCTCAGCTGAAATGATGAGTTTCTCCTTTACCCTTGTGTCTCTTTGCAGATAATATGTTTTTAACAACTCCAGTTTTTCAGTTATAGTTCCTAGGAAATTTTTCCAGCAGTCTACAGTGTTCAAGGCTCTACTTAGCTGCAGTAAATATATCAAAGAAAAAGCAATACACTTTAAAAAGATGTATTATGTATGGTATATAACTGGAAAATGGCATGCCTTTAAAAACACATTCTAAATTCTACCTACAACTGTTTATATGAGCATAATTGCATGAGGACAATGGGCTGAAAGTCCGAAGGGCCTGGGTTTGTCGAAGGAGTTCATTTACCAAGGGGAGAACAGGTTTAGATTCAGAACCCTTCACACCGTTTCACAGATTTCCACAAGACTGTGAAATGCACAAATCACTAGCCAAGTGTACAGCACAATGGCAGGTGGCTCTACCCACCTCAGTAAAATTAGGGGTTGCATTGAAAAGTCCTTGAAAATTTGCTCATGTTGTTTTAAGCTAATGTGTTTACTTGTTTGTTTTTGCAAGCAGCTGGAACTATGAGAAAGAAAAAATTATGTGAAATACTTTTTCCTGTATTTCAGGTGCATATTTTAGCAAGAGATAAGAATGTGTGCATGTTTACTTCACTCTATTTAATGTTTTAGCCCAGTTCAGGTTTGGCTGCCCTTGGGGAATAAGAACTAGGCTCTGCTTTTGGCAGAATGAGATTAGTGTGTTCTTTTGTTGTGCTCTGTGTGCTTGCATATTTAAACTTGAAGCCTAAGTGATTGACAAAGTGAAAGAAATCTAAAAGCCACTTACAAAAGAAAATATTTAAAACAGAAATTATTAGCACAAGGTAGATTTTAAAATATACTTTAGAAGAAAACAACCCGATTCCCTTGGCTATCATTCGCTCATGTTTTTCCCAGTAACTTCGCAGCACTGAGTATGTATTTGCTTATTTAGTAGTGATGATCTTTGAAATCTATTTTGATCAACTTAGAAAAAGATTTTTATATTGATGGTTGTAAAATAAATTAGGAGTAGAACAGAAATTAGGAAATTAGGAATAGAAGAGCCTTTAACAGATTTTCAGGTTATGAGAATTATAAAGAGCTGTATGTTACTTTGCTTTAAAATCTATTAATATTGATTTTGGTCTGGATGACACAACCACATCACTGGATTTACTTTATTGAGTAATTTTTGTATGAATTCACTGACTATTATGGTGAATCTTACCAGAGGATTCTTGCCTAAACTGTAGAATTGGTGATTTGTTTTTCCTCTCAAAGCCGGTTTTATGAGTATTCATAGCCCCAGTGAGCAAAGACAGTTTTACAGACTTTGCATTGAATCTGAAGGCACAAGTGCCATAGAAGAGGTTCCTGTAAAAGAATTAGGATGCTGGAGGAATGGGGCATCAATTATAATGAGACAATTGATTTCTGATAGTAATATATATGTATATTTTTGTGATACGCTTTTATATATGTGTGTGAGTTTATATAAAATCTCAGTGGAGAAGTAAATTATATAGGGAATATTTTAGGAGCATATAAAGGCCATGTAAAAAAGTTTTGAATAAAGCTGAACCTGCTTCACTTGTGCCATCATCAGAGTGCTCGGGCAGCCAGCCAGAGGTCGTTGTTATCCACCAGGACTAGAACAACCTATGGAAGAGCAAGCTCGTCAGGTGCAGGAGGCTCATCCTTACCCCTCCCAGGACCATGCAAGTAACGTCTGACCTAAAAGTAACCTTCATTTTATCTTATCTAAAGCATTATACCAGAGGAAACTTTGCTTACTGCACCTGCTCACTTCAGAAACCTATCAGACAATATATCACCTCAACTTAAACTCCAGGTTAGAGGCCATTCTTTGGATTGTGTCTGAAGTGTAAAAAGCTATCTTTCTAAAGGAATATAAAGAAAGACAGACAGCTGAAGTATGTGACTCTGCCACAGATGTGTAATGCATGTACCTAGTATCCCAAGCGTGGAAAATCTACCATAGCAGGAAAATACAGCAAACTGCAAATAGCAGCAATTTTCTGCTTCACGATCCATTTAAAGTAGACTAGAGATAGTTGGTTCAGATCTTTTTTGTTACATTAATGAATGCCAACATAAACTTTCCAGTAAAATTAGATAACCTGATTTGTACAGCCAGCCTGTATATTAGGTTCAGGATTGTCTACACATGGTGATTTCTCTGCATTTTTTGGCCAGTTCTGTAAAGAGCTGAGATTTCTGTGATCCTACACCGAATGCATAAGTTCGTGTGATTTTTAAAAGATTTTAAAACAGTTATTCAATGACTTCTTGCAGAGGGCTAGGTGTGTCATAGATAGCTCACTTCTGCCAATAGTGTAGTTATTGGCAGCTAGCATAGCGGGGAGAGTCTATTGATGCTCACGTTAAGGAAAAGATAAAGTGTAAATTCAACCCTTATCAGATTTAAGCTTGAGAGAGATGTCATAATTGCATCTAAGTGAGACATTTGTCATTTGCTTCTTGTTAGACAAACCCAAACCTTACTTCAATACAGATATCCACATGAAACTCTTTTTCCAATCACATAACTTCTATTACACTTCTCATTGGTAAAGTTGCAGTGCTTTAAGGAGTAAATCAGCTTCACTACCTTCCATTCTTGCAAAAAATAGGAACTGAACTTGAAATTTTCTCATCGTGCAGCAGAGAGAAGCAAATATTACATCTCACAAACTGCAGACTAGCAATACGGCTATTAGACTGAGTTGGCAGCAGTTCTTTAGGTCTTCATAGAAATCCCATATAGGATTAAGAGTTTGAGCTGTCAAATTTGTCTAACTCTGTGCTAGATATGCACAATGAGCATATGCTTGGGGCATGGTCAAAGAGTGAGATGGCTGAATAGATAGACAGTCAGCCTCTCTTTTTTATTTGAACTTCAAGGGTGACATCCTCATGTGGCAGACTAGAACCATTTCTCAGAGATCTGTCTCCCAGGCGTGACAATTCCCAGAGCACTCAGGTATTAAGGGTGGCATTAGGATGAAACAATGCTGCAGGAGTCCTTCTCAGCTGAAGCAAACATTGTGTTTATTTCCAGGGATTGAAAAGAATTTGTTCACATTTTTTGCCTTTTTTCCACTCTGTGCTGTGAATTCTAAACACAAATATGGATAGAGAAATACCTTACTCTTTAGTTTCTCACTTACAATTTCACACTTCAAGACTACTATCACAAGTTTGAACTCTGAAATGCATGCCTGTGAAAATAGCAGGGAAAATAAACTAAAAACCACAGAAGATGTTCTGTCATTTTTTTTCCCTTTGTACATTTGAATAAAAGATTTTTTACCAAATAAATTTCCTACTTACAGTAATTTTTGTGATCCTGACTCTTTCACGCCAAAGTGAAAACTTCCACTGAATTGTCAATGTATGTGTCTTTACACTACACAGCTCAAACTTGATATTTTGGGGTAACTTAGGGCTCTAATGGTATACTGACCTAAATTTTTCAAAAGTAATTTTAAATTCTTCTTTTGGGATGTGCAATTTGAGACTGTTTAAAGAGACCAAATCCTTATAAGTTCTAAATGCTTTTTGTATGTAATTACGTTGACCTTTTTAACTGCGTTCTGAATTTGGTGTATGTCAAATTTTACTAAAAGATGTGTTTTCCCAAAAATGTATGCACAGAAGCAATTTGAACTCTACAACTTAACCCAACCAAACAAAACATCCTTGACTTCAAAAAGGACAGACACTTAAACATTAATAAAACTTGGAAAAAAAAAAGAGTAACTGAGGAGAGGAAGTTATGATGAAAACTGAAATTCAGTCAGCCTATGCTTCTTTAACACTTACCCATTTTTTTGTTATTTCTCTGTTAAAAAAAGATGGAGATTTTATCAGTCACTTTGTGTTGTCCTACTCAGCAGATAAATTTAATAGTGAATTTTAGCTGGCATTATTTATTCAAATGCATATCTTCAATATATTATTTTATCTTGGCATAATGCAATCACTTTTGGTTACAGATATTGATATTATCTGTTATGCTTGTAATTAATTAATCACATTTAATTCATTTCCTATTGTAATGCCTCAGATGCTATCTTGTGACATCTTGTAGTGTCACTTTCTATTAACCGCATTTGGTGTTGAGAGCTGAAATGTATCCTTTAAGGATCCCAACATGCAAAGCTATCTCTAAAGAACTCCAGTTCTCCATGGAGGTGTGCTACAGATAGTCCAATCCACTGTACTTCATGATTGTGATATTAATTATTGCATTTGAAAGATTTTTAATTCACTTCCCCCATACTAGTTCTGCTATCATCAATGTTCTTAAAGTTTTTGGTACATATTGGGTCCTCATCCAGTGTAGTGATATTCACAGGAATAAATGTAGCATGGCCAAACTGTCTCAGTCAGCTTAAAGGAATTAAGAAACATTACATTTACTGACAGAAGTGTTCGTGACATCTGAGATTATGCAAGTATCAACTTTAAATAAAAAGCTATTAAGAATCTATATTGATTTTTTCTTTTCTGATTTATGTTTTTAATTTTTTTTGTTTTTCCTCTTAACACAAATCCTACATATTAAAATATTGCATCTTTTTGTAATGTGATTAATATTCATCTGCCTTTATTTCACAGATACATCTGTCTCCATCACAAACGTGGGGTTTGTGTGGATTCATATATCCCATACACACTCAGCCTAGATTGGAATCATAGAACCATAGAATGGTTTGTATTGGAAAGGAACTTTAAAGATCATCCCATTCCAGCCCCTCTGTGGTGGCCAGGGACACTTCCCACTAGATCAGGTTACTCAAAGCTCCATCCAACACGGCCTTGAACACCTCCAGGGATGGGGCATCCATGACATCTCCAGGCAACCTGGTCCAGTGCTTCACCACTCTCACAGGAAAAAAAAAATCTTCCTAATAGCTAAATCTACCCTCTTTCAGCTTACTCTCTGCTAAAAAGCCATTCCCCATCTTACCTGTAGGACCCTTTTAAATACTGGAAGGCTGCTGTAAGACCTCCCCCCAGAGCCTTCTCTTCTCCAGGCTGAATAACACCAACTCTGTCAGACTGTCCTCATAGCAGAGATTCTCCAGCCCTCTGATCATCTTCGTGGCCTCCTCTGGACTCACTCCAACAGATCCATGTCTCTCCTGTGCTGGGGACTCCAGAACTGAGTGCAATACTCCAGGTGAAGAGTCGTGAGAGCAGAATAGAGGGGCAGAATCACTCCCCTTCCACATCACTGTCATCAGAGGATTTCTATACGTGTCTCCATCACTCCTTCCCTGTTCTTTCTTGCAGAATCTTTTTTAATCAAAAGGCCAAGTACTAAAGTTGAGCATAACTATGCTGACTTGGAGGCCTCCTCCAGTATCAATACTCTTCTGTTCCTCTGACAGAATATTCCATTTTCAGTAAGCAGAGAGCCATTGAGAGGCACTGTAGGCTCTTTGATCCATGACTTTGCCTATATGGTCCAGAGTATATTGGCTTTTATTGACATCATATCACATCACCACACATATCTGATATGTTGCTCACCCACTCACTTCCAATGTCACTAATTCTGTGGATTTTCCCTCCTGTTAATTCACACTGCTCTGGCTTTAACATATTCGTATGCCTTTTTATGAGTAGTGGCTTGTTTTGTCTTTTCTTGCCCACATGTATCCCTAGGGTCTTTGCATTCTGCTTCTGTCCTCACTAGTATCTGTGACTCTTCCTAATTTAGTATCATTTGTGCATTTCATTAACATGCTGTTTATTCTTTCTTCCAGATTGCTAATGAAGATGTTAAATAGAAACAATCCTGAAACTGCACCCTTCATTACCCTACTAGATATTTTTCCCCTAGTCACTATCATAATCTTTTGTTTATAGTCTTTCAGCCAGTTTTAACCCATGTGCTCCTATAAAAAACATTCAAATTCATGTTCCACTTATGACTGCAAAAATCACTGCAGTGAAAGTTTCAAGAGCATTTGGATACAATCTCAACCCTCTGAAAGTCATGATAATTGCTGAGAATAAACCACAAATAACCAAGAATTTTCTGGCTATCAGTCACATGTCAAGGGAGAGATGATTTTAGGAATCAAAATTATAGTCGTGTTCTGTTCTTCTAACTTACTGTCATATGTGCTATCACATGTATGTACATTTAAAGCCATTATTATGATATTTTCTGAATTGTATGACAGAAGCTGTATCTTCAATGCAGTAGCTTTCTTACATAGTCACATGTAATTACATAAAAGAATGAGACTTTCATTTTAGTTTTATTCATCACATACTGTAGATCAGTAGCCAGATACCAATTTGTTAAAAATAGCATTTAGGTGGGTTTTTTTGGTTGGTTTTTTTTTGTTTGTTTTTGCTTGGAAGCATAGCAGGTAAACATACTCAGAACCATGTAAGCTGGCTGAGAGAAACAGATGTACTGTAGTTTGAAGCTTTGTGAGGAGATTTTCACACAAACTTCAGTTCATGTCCCAGACAAAACCAAACTTAATTGTGCTCACTAGGTCATATTGTTCCCTTATTTACAGTGACTCAAGCTTATTGATTTTCAAGCTGAATATAACAGCAATGTTTAGGTTAGTGTACAATGCTGGGATGCACAGGATCTTTTTTGAAAATAGAGTACCTTAAATTTATAACACATTGATGTTGAACTTTAAAAATAAATTTCTTGTTTGGTTTTGGTTTTTTACATTACAGTCTTTTGGCTTTACGTAATTGTTTCTGTAGAAATTAAATAGTCCATCTATTCAATTAAAATAAAAAAGCCTCGCTTAAAAATGCTCTTTGGCACTTTGAATTAATTAGTACAGCTTTTAGACTTTACAATTGGCACTTTTTTTTTTTTCCAAATTAAGTTCTTTTCTTTTCTTTTCTTTTCTTTTCTGGACACAACAGAATTACTCTTTTCATTCTGTTCCAGTATTTTTGTGACTGTAAGAGTTCAGTTCACATGGACATAGACAATACTTCACGTAAGCTTAGGAGGTGTGAATGATTGCAAGTTTCCTCAGGACCTCTGCTAGTGTTTCTTTGCAGCCTAACCTTTCTAACTGACTATCATGTTGCTTTTCAGATCTTAGTCTGTCTGCTGAGGTTGTTGTGGCAGATGTAGGCTGCAGATTTAGCCAAGCTGGTTTCACCCTAGCTAGCTCAGCTGAAAATCTACTTTTGAGTAGCAGAGGTGGTCAGCATGAAAATGAAGTGTTGTCTTTGCTAACAGGGCTGAGCAGATAAAAGTACTCAACACAGCTAAAGCAGAGATCCTACATTTGTATATTCTATTTTATAGTCAGTGATGTTAGCTAAACCCTAGAGAGGAAATCACATTTCAGCAAAAGTCAGTTTTGTGGCTAAATCATCTCACAGACCCTAGTTTAATTCCTAACTTGGCGCTTTACAACCTTGAGCAATTTGTGAAACAAAAATCTTTACATTTTGGGATGCAGCTCTTATTGCTTTTGGTACCAGAGAGTTTCCTGCATAACTCTGAGCATACGCTTCTGTGTCTTTCCTTTCTGTTACAATCCAAACTCCACAGACATCAGGAAATCCCATGTTTGGTACAGAGGCTCTGTTTCTCATGCACAAAATGAAATTAAAAGTGCTTTCCTTCTGTTTCTTGAATATTTCTCCTGCTTAGACAGTAAACTCTTTAGTGCAAAGACTGTACCATACACCTGGGTGACTGTTCTACGTTATCAGATCTCTTGCTGTGATCATGATAAAAATAAATAAGAATACTGAATTACTTTTGTGATCCTCTTATCAGTTTATCACATTTGAGTAGCAGAATCCCTGGAACAATGTCCAACACATGAGAACATAAATGAATTAAATGCGCATTTATAGTTATTTTTTTAATTATTATTACTATTTAATTTTTTACTAGAAGAATTTACAAAGGCAACAGATTTCCCACAGCAGATTCCAAAATAATTTCATTTTTCTTGTGGTTGAATACAGAGACTTCCCTTTATTCCAAAAACCTCAGTTCCCAAGAGCACGGTGATTCTCCACTGACTGTATCCTCTGTGGAGCACAGCAGTATGTATCACACACACTAACTTCTAAGCTCTGGTTTCCTCCCTCCCAACTAGCAGATGCAGTGAATTTGCAGTGCCTGAAGTTCTCCTCCCATTGCAGTGCTCAGTGACACAACATCCCATTCTTCACTGCAGAGGCAGTGGAAAGAAAAGGACCGAGCTGGGAACAGTCTGACTTGTGTTCGTTGCCCACTGCTTTTCCACACCATCTGTTTGGAGTCAGTGCTAGAGGGAGGACACGCTGCAGGCTTCCATCAGGTGCTGTTGCGTATGGTCTCTTGTGCCTTTGGAGGCTGAAAGCCTCTGGGACTTGCCACAGATGCATGTCCTTCTGCATCATCTCTTTCAACGTGTTGGCGGCTCTAAACGAGTCACAGTCTAGCTTTAAGTGCAGAAGGCAATAAGGACATATATCTAGAGGAAATATAACTCCAAGTTCAGGCAAAGATGACTTTGTGAAGAAAGTAATTTTAATAATGTTCTAAATTATTTGCCTTATTTTTTTTCAAACACAGAACTTCATTTAAGTCTCAAGAGGGGAATATAGCACTAAATTTGCAAAGCTCTGTTATAATGAAATGGCATAAGTCTCAGTTCTATATTTATGTATCTGTCCGTACACAGGGACACATTGTGCATCCATGCACCTACTTGCATATACCTGTGTGTGCAGATGTGTGTGTAAAATATGTAACTTAGGTCTATGCCAGCCTGGGAATCTCCCTATCACACTTCAACTCAAAATGCAGTCATGTCCTATAATGTTGTTCTCTGAAATAATCTGCCTTGGAAGCACTATTCCAGCAATAATTGCCAGGCAGATGGCAGTGGTAAATTAGGCAATATTATTGGTAATGAAAGTTAGATGCTTCAGATTTTTCTGAATGGCATATTCATATAAAGACTTTCAGAAACAGAAACATCTTTAATGAGAGAACCAACATCCAATTTCACATTCCCTCCATTTCTTGAAATATTTCACTAGTATTTCTTCTGTCCTGTTCTTTCTTTTGTTAGTAATTGCTGTGGTTGTGTTGTTTTTATCACCTACTTCCAAATAACTACTCTGTTTACTTATCACCACCCACTTTCTCACCAGTTGCTATTAATACTTATTCCTTGCACAGGGAAAGCACATAAAGTTCCACACTTGAACACAACATAATAGAAAAGCATGTGCAAAATAATGCAGGCAGCAATGTTTCTGGTTGCTATTACTTCCACTGAAAATAATGCCATCTGCTTATCATTATGCCCCAGTGCGTGCTATACATGTGGACAGAACTTGCAATGAGTTGTTTTCTCTGTAGTAAACAGCTTGAAAACTACGCCCTGGAATAATGTCATGAAGAATACCCTCTTGGCTTTTTCCAATTAATTTCTCAGCAATGATTTGTGATAGAAAGCTGTAGTTAATGGCAACAAATACTGACTTGACCTTTTAAATTGAAATTTCCATGTTTTAGTTTTTCTGGAAGGAAGAAAGGGAAGCTCCAGAAAAACAAAAGATGAACAGTAGCCAGTAATAAATGCAGAAGTTTCTCAAAAGAACAGGAAATTTATGAGAAAAATGTTACTAAGCTTGAACAGTTAATGTTAGTATGAATGCCAGGTCACAATTCTGCAAAACCATCACACATTTAGATATCGGTTTTATCTATTCTTTTTCTTCAGACTTCACACAAACTATGATTTAAATCTCACAGCACAGTTTTTTTATGTTTCCATGCTTACTGAGTTTGTGATTCCAGTCCAATTATCTTTGTGCTATGTAATATTCAAAATCCCTTCAGCCTGTGTGTGTGGGTTTGGCCACACGGTCTATGAATAAGGCACTTTCTGCCTGGTCCCAACAGGTTTGGTTGGATGGAGATGGTCTGTTTCTTTTCAATGTTTGCACAGCAGAAACACAACAACCACTTCAGGGGCCTACTCAGAATTCTAACTTTTACTCTGAATGCAGTCAAAGCTCAAATGATTTATAGCAACAATTGTTTGCTTTGAGCTCAAAGTCATACTCAAAATTCCAACCTGAATCATAGTTTGAACTCTTTACTTTGAGGTGTGGAAGTAACCAGAGTTTACCACAAGAACTTGGATACAAACAAATCCCCACAAAAGTGCCAAGAAAAAGAAAAGACAGATTTAAGGAGAGAGTGAGGACAGAGAGAGGAACAAGAAAAAAGAAAAAAAAAAGAAAAAAAAAAGAAAAAAAAAGAAAAAAGAAAAAAAAGAAAAAAGGAAAAAAAGAAAAAAGAAGAAAAGCTGCAGAAGGCAAACATAACATAAAATAACCACTACCTCAATGAATCCACCAGAGGCTTGTACAGGAAAAGTGGTTCCACAGGGCAGAGGGCATGCCCATGTGCTTCTTGATATGGATTCTTTACAGAGAATCTCTGTCCCTTATTAACTTATGAGGTACAGAAAGGGTGATTTCACCACCCCTGCTCAGTCTATGGGTGAAGGAGGCAGAAAGGCCAGTGCCTCCTCCCACACCTCCCCCTCTCCTCTGCTGCTGCCAAACTCCTTGAAACCCCAAACACAGACACAGTTCAAGACATGCATATAAATACAAATAAAGAAGTTGATCCTAACACACAAGATTATGACTTTTGTACTTGTCCTTTCATCTGTTATATTCTGGCATTTCACAACAGACCTTCGACTTCTGTCTGAAATTCCTGTTGAAAACAGAGACAGGGAATGATGCAAACATCCAAAGATTTAAAAAGAGAATTCTCCTACCTTTTGAATGAAGAAAAGATCAGGATTTTTTTTTCTATTCTTTTGAACAAATAATTTTTTAAAAGGGTTGAATGAAATAAGAGAATTAGGAAAAAAAATAAAGGAAGCATCTTTCCTACCACTCCACTGTTCTTGTTTGCCAACTATTACATCCCCAGAGTTACAGACTCACTGTACAGAGGACGGTGGTCATTTCTCTTCAAGCTGTGAAGACAAGATTCATTTATCTGTTCAGACAAGATTAAAGGTGTGCAAAGAAGTTGGATTAAATACTGAACTTCAGAGGTCTGCCTCTGCTTTCTCTGGGAAAACTCCAATTTGATTCCACTTGAGATGAGGTAATGGTCAATGGTTCCTGGCAAACATTCATCACAGGCTTCAGAATGAATCAAACATTTCTCACATGGTTTATTTTATATTTAGAATGTCAGAAAACAGCCTGGAAGATTTCCTGCAGGCAACAATCAGCCTTAAATGTCTCTCTTTTTAATTTAGAATTTGAAACATTTGATTTTTATGTGCTCTGCAGTTTCCATGAGATGAAAATGTATAAATTATTTTTTCTTCAATTATGAAAAGGAGTTTTTCCTCCCTTGCAGAGTTTCTAAGCTATATTGTCTTTCTTCTTCTGATGTGCTTTAAATGATCCATCAGATTTTTCATGTCCTAAATAGGCAGCAGGCAGTGATTTTTACATTAAACAGTATGATGAGATTTTTTTCTAGCATTAAATGCAATGAATCCTTTCCCCATATTCCCTTCACGCACAAAAATTGGGTTTTACTAAATAAAATCTTTTTTTTAATTTATCTATTTCTATCAAAATTAAATGGAACTAAAATTGAGCTTAATTATCTCATACTCCAGAACGCAGCAAACCACCTTTTTGATATGAGAAAAACTGAAGCACTCAAATACTTGTTTTTCAGAAATCAGCAGGTTTTATATAGAATTCAAATTTCATCTGGCCCAGTTGTTCAGACGAGAGCTTTATTCACCCAAAATAATGGTAACACTGAATTTAAGTCAGAATTCTGTTTACCAAGGAGCTTCTATTTTGTTCCAGCTTGTAATATGGAGGGGTGCTAAACCATGCCTATGAGTCCTAGAGGTTGTTTCATGACACGAAACCACAGAGATGCAAATATTCTTCTCTGATTGGTTGCTTTTAGGAAAATTAGAACATTTTCCTGCTGCCTGAGCCAAACAGAATAATGGGGATAATGAGAGAGGGAACAAACTTTCAACCTTTTGCACCTACAGCCTTCTGGAGGAGCAATGTCATTCAATTACTCAAGGTGTGTCAACAGAGACATGTTGAGGCATATGCCTGCGCTGCTCATACTTGTAGCTGGCTGGAGAGAGCCCAACTAGATCCAGAAGCTGCAGAGATGTGCTAATATGGTGCAGGGCATCAGTTAAGATGGCAAAGAATATTTACTAAGTCACAGCTCTGAGTGAGGCGCTACTAGCTACAGCTTCCGTGCCAGAGCTCTCACATTCAGCTACCTCCAGGCAGGGACAGGTTGGACACCTAATTTGTAGAAACATAGAATCATAGAATAACCAGGTTGGAAGAGACCCACCGGATCATCGAGTCCAACCATTCCCATCAATCACTAACCCATGTCCCTCAGCACCTCGTCCACCCGTCCCTTAAACCCCTCCAGGGAAGGTGACTCAACCCCCTCCCTGGGCAGCCTCTGCCAGGGACCAATCACCCTTTCTGTGAAGAATTTTTTCCTGATGTCCAGCCTGAACCTCCCCTGGCGGAGCTTGAGGCCATTCCCTCTCGTCCTGTCTTCCGTCACTTGGGAGAAAAGCCCAGCTCCCTCCTCTCCACAACCTCCTTGCAGGTAATTGCACCCATCCATGTAGACAAGCATATCATGCAATAAAGACACAGACATCATGTCAATGTAATAACATGGTGTCATTATGGGATTTGCGTCTCTTGCTTTGTAAATAAACTCCCTTTAATTTGGTTTAGTATCTGCACAGCAGCAGGAAGCCGTCGTGCTGTGCCGCGGTTGATGAGCAGAGTTGTATTCCATTGGCATGACCGACTTACTAAATGGACAATACACAGACACAAGCACTCCTATTGCAGTTGCACTTCATGCAAGTAATTAAGACGATGTATACAAAAGCAGACAGGATTTAGTTATCCTACATAGTCAGTAAGGGCGTGTAACAACAGATACTTGTGAAAAGAAGTGAGGACCTACAAAGAATTAATAAAGCTTTTCAGGAGTCTAAATATAACTTTAGATAACTAACTTTGAGTGCACACTGCCATTATTTTCAGATAGCTTTTATTACCAGCAATAAAAACAATGCTGAGGTACTAGAGAGAAAATTATTATTCTTTCCTTTCCAGCTGGCTGGAAGCTTAGCACGTTGACAAGGAGACCCTGCAGGAGCCATGCCCACATCTCTTTCCTGCATGGACTCTGAGAGTCATCTCCACAGTCTCCAAAGCACCAGAATCACGAATATTAATAATCTGAAGCATAATAAACATGTGAACACTTCCTAAAGGCTTATAGTCCTGACGTCTCCCGTTCCTTGTCTAAAGCTCTGATCGAACATCAACATCATCCTGGAACTGGAAATACGTAAGCCACTTATAAGAATAGAGCAAAAGGTATTTATAAAGATTATCACAGCTGAAGACCTTAATAAACACTTCAGTATGAAAAGCAGAAGCTTCCTTTGCACTTCAGAAACATGTCTTAGGATATTACACAAAGCTAAAAAACCCTCAAATCTCTATGGACAATAATAGCAATATTTATTTGTTTTGAAGTGTAAATATTGGGAAGAATCACTGAAAGATGACCATAAAATAGTCTGTTTTGCCGGTGCTGAAGATATGCACATGTTGTAATGAATCAGAGAAGCACAGAGATAAAACATTTCCCAGAGTAAATTATTGCTATCAGCCTATACCTTGAGTAATAGAGTTTGTAGACTCCTACTCAAAACCCAAGATCCTGACACTCAAGCAAAAAAAAAACCATTCTCTGAGACATAGTGGTGGTAGCATTTTGGAGTTAGAGGATACTTGGGAGTGGAGTATTAAAAAATTTCTCTGTTTATGTGATATTATATAAGGCTTTAACTATTCCTTTACCCAGAAAGGAATGGAAGATGATTAGAAAAAGCTGTTTATGTGGTTTCTGTGTGCAGAAGCCTCTTAAGTTTCAGAGAAGATCTTTTGATTATAGTACTAACCAACTGCTATTGCAACTTCTGAACTTGTATAAATTTGAGATTTTTATTTGAATATATTCCCCAAGCCTCTAGCATCTTTCCAGCAAAATATTAACTGAAGAATTATCAAAGCTTTCGATACATTCAAAGTTAGAATATGTCAGGGACGTTATAGCCACAGTAGTTAACCTGTACACCTGCAGACCAGTTAGCACTTTAAGTTGTCTTGCAAAACTGAATTTGCAGAAGTGTACAAATTAGCATAATTTCACATCAAATTGTGAACAACTTGAGTTGCTAATACTATCCTGAAATAGCCACTAAATCAGTATTAATGCTGACTGCTTGTTGAAGACAATGGTTTGTATTTGGTCTGGCCAGATATGCTACACCAGGTTACCAAAGGCAAGTGTGAATAATCAAATGAAACAGACTGGATGCAAGAACTTAATGACAAAATTAAGTTCTAAGGACAGGATTTTCAGATATTGGCTTGACTCTTACTTCCATAATGAAAATGCCCAAGACTTTTTCACTGGCTTGAGTGAGAACAGAATTAAGCCAATACTGTGCTTTCAAACATTTTTTATCCTACCAGATATCTTGAAATCATCCAGACAATTATCCTGCATTTACTATATGACTGGATACATTTAGGCTCCTACTCTGAGCAAGACAGAAATGCCTCACACCAACAGGTAGTTGAACAGACAAACAAAGGATCATGTAGTATTTTTCAGGCACCCTGCCATGGAAAAAGAAATCTGATTTGAGCATTGGGTGGGTCTTTCTTTCACTGCTCTTTTGAGCATCCTTTGTTCAATGATAACTGTTATCCTGGGTCTTCTTCCCCTTGCTCAGCAGAGGGCAATGTCTTCATCCATGCCAGTATTTATTCATCCTGCTAAGCACTGATTTGGCTGGCAGACTGGAAAATGCTGGCATCCTAATTAAAAATAAATGGGTCCTAGAAGACTATGCGGTATCAGAAAGAAGAAAGCATTGCCTTAAACATAATTTAGAAGTTTTCTGTTTATGGTCAATAGCATTAAACAGGGCAGCCTCATCCAGTACAATTAATGAAGATAAATGGGCTGAGTACCTCAAAAAAAAGATTACTCCTTCCTATAAAAGGGGAGTGGGTTTAGTGCTGTGGTTGAATGAGTACTTAGAAAAGAATCTCCTAAAAAAAGAAACATAATTTATGAAGTTTTCCATGAGACATTTGGTCTCTTGAGTCCTCATGGATTGCTATTCATTTGGGTGGATTTAAACTATAATATGTGGCGAGGCTCTCCTCAAATCACTTACTTCATCCTACCTGCTTGCTGAATTTCCCATTTCACCTTGTCTTTCAGAACACAAACCTAATGAAACAGGTCCTGTCACGTTAATCCATTTGTTCAGTACATAGTTCCCAAGGGTCCTATACTGAAAGTCATGTAGGCAGCAATGTGATTTGTATCACATCCTTCTATACTCAGCTCCAAGAATGTTTCCTAAGAAATCTGGAACTAAATTATTTAGACTGCAGAGAAGCAATTATTGATATCTACTCAAAACACTAAAACAAAGAAAAGAAAAACCCAACCAGATATCTGGAAGAGTACAGGAACACTGCTTTTTATGAGAAGCACTCTCTATTTTACTGCAAACTGGATTTGTCATGAAAAATACATTGAAATATCTTTAATGGTAAAACCAACATGAAGCAGCACGGCAGATTCTAAATCTTAATAGAAAATCTGAAGCCTTTAGGCAAGAGCAGTTTCCTTGGTTGGGATTGTTGTCCAGACCTTCAGGGAGCCCATACAAAACAGTTGTTTTGCCTAGAGAAGAGGAGGCTGAGGGGAGACCTCATTGCTCTCTCCAACTACCTGAAAGGAGGTTGTAGAGAGGAGGGAGCTGGGCTCTTCTCCCAAGGGACAGGGGACAGGACGAGAGGGAATGGCCTCAAGCTCCACCAGGGGAGGGTCAGGCTGGACATTAGGAAAAAATTTTTCACAGGAAGGGTGATTGGTCCCTGGCAGAGGCTGCCCAGGGAGGGGGTTGAGTCCCCTTCCCTGGAGGGGTTTAAGGGCCGGGTGGACGAGGTGCTGAGGGACATGGGTTAGTGATTGATGGGAATGGTTGGACTCGATGACTAGAAACCTAGTGATTCTGTGATTCTGTGACACAGAGGTGGGTATGTACATAAACTTACTTTCACCTAAGGAGGTTGTTAGCTCTCCACGGGCTCCTTCTGCAGCCAGCAGAGAAGAAAGAGCTCTCAAAATGGCAATTCAGCACCAAAGTCCAATTTAACCACTCTGAATTGCTCTCCTGGGGGATTTTTTTTCTTCCCAATGACAGTACAGCTTGTAGAGGACTATGAGACTTAAGTAAAGTGAGAATACTCAATTGAACAGGAAACAATGGGTGATCCCAACCAATTCAGATGACAAACTTGGAGCTGGGTTTCTTGTATTTGACACCTTTATTGATTCCACTAAACAACTTGAGCTGCCAACAAGAGGAGGGTCTTAGATCTGCAGATTTTTTTAGATTTCCATTCTAAAATCTGTTTTATATTCCACCAACTGAAGGGATTTATTTTTTTTTTTTTTATGGCTGCTGTGGAAATTAGAATTTAAAATGAGCCTTTAATCCTTTGGATGAAGCAAATGAGTTAAACAATAGAACAGTCTTATTTAAGAGAACATGACTCTGTCGCAGCCCCCCAGAATGCTTACTGAACATTTTAGACTTCGTAGTTTATTTCTAACTCATGGAAAGTACCCTAATTTCCTGTAAGCAGCAACCCAAGATGATGCAAGTCTACAATGCTGAAGGAACTCCACCTCTATTTAAGACATTGGGAAGATTTGTCAGTGGCAGTTCAGCTCCAAAAGATTGTTTCCCGACTGAGATGACAGACTCAGATAAATAGCAGCCTGAAAACAAGCCTTTAGATACTCTTTGCAGACAGCAGCAACCAGTACATATTTTGTAAAGTGGAGAGTCTGCAGCTGGAAAAAAGCCTCCTGTGCCAGAACTGCCTTCCTGTAATGTCCCATTTCCTAGTAAACTGTTCTTCTGTGTTATAAATGGGATAGCTTGAATTTCCTGTGTACAAGGTATACTTTAGTTCTTGATATGCATGGATTCATGTGAATAACTCCTATTAACACTAATGTCAGTTAAACGCATTAGTATTGAGTAGTATTATTAAAATACACCTTCTCAATTGCACCCTTGATTAGTATTAACATAGGGCTAGCTGTAGTTTCAAAACGGTCTTCAGCAGTAAATTGTTAGTAATTTTATGTGTCAATAATCGTTATTCACCATCTCTAAAATACAGTTGTTAAGATGTAGGGAGCTTTCATTCCTCAGCAAGAGTCATAAAGCGGAGCTAGTCCCAAACACGGTATCTGCTACAGCTCTTTAAAACATGGGCTACCTTAAGGGCAATTAGTTACTCCATCAAAACCCTTTAAGCACTGCCAGGAGCCTTGTTGAGCTGGCTAAGCACACCTCACAGGTATGGAAAAGGTGGTGTGGCCAATTCAGGTGCACCAAAACTGGTAACACTAGGAAAGACTTACCAGTGATGGTAGTTTGCACAAAACAAACATCAGCACGATGAAATAGAAACCATGGAGTTACTAGAGGATTTTCTGCTCTTCTTTGGCTGGTTGGGTTTTTTTTTTTTTTGAGAAAATGGGGAGTCAGCTTGAAAACAAGTTTTAAAAACAGGGGTAATTTGCAACAGGGATGGAAAGATCTCAGAAAGGAAAGGAAGAGCCACAGGCACCCAGATTGGGCACAACCACTTCCACCTGGGACAGGCAGAGCCCCCTCCCAGGTGACAGGCGCTGGGAGCAGCTGTGATCCACCCATGGGAATGACACATTGGGAGACCCAAAGGAGAGCGTGCAGGGGGGAATTTGCAGAGTCTTTTTCACTAGTGTGTGTGTGTGTAGGGGGCTGCAGGATCATGGTGGGTGGAGGTAGGACTGAAATGTCTGCATGTGTCTTCGTAGGGTTACAACCTTTAAGAATTAGTGTAGAAGGATGTTTAGAAACTGTAAGTGCTTATTATCCGTTTAGAAATGACTAATATTGCAGTTTGTCTGTGATATTGTTCGTATTGATCCTCAATATATAGTTCACTGTTCTCTGGTTAATCACACACTGTCAATAAATGCATAAACTACTTCAAACCTGATTTGATTTAAACCACATGAGTTGTGGTCATGAGTTTTTTCCTGTAACAGCACATAGTGGATAAATATAGAAGAAGTCAGGCACAGATCCAGTTTTACACCCAGATTAAATTCCAATGATGTCTGTGAGTACTCAGTTCATGATCTACCCTAAGCAAAAAGGGATGTTCAGCCTGAGGAAATGTTAAAGCAGAAAGATAATTACATGCAGTACAACCAAAGCTCAGCTACTGAGTCATTGTTAAAATACTGAGTTATACTTGCACTTTGTTACTATAAGGAGTAACTTATAGTGATGATAATAATACTGTTGAGCTGTGTCAAGTAAATTTTGCAATAAAAAAAACAATATTTTTTAGAAAATGACATATTTTTTTCCCCATTCCCAGCAAAAAGCAAGAAAGGAACATACTGCAGACATCACAATATTAGAATAATGGATAGAAGATAGTGGAAGGTGTGACCTAAAGATGTAAGTTGGTGTGCTTCATCAAGCAAGACCTCTTTTTATGTAGTAATTTATCAAAGCTCTCCTGGACTTGCACCTGTTTCTCCTCTCAGTCACCAGTGTTCCATAGGGTGAGCTGTGACCAATTTGATGGACAGCACTGCAAAATCTTCTAGACACAAATATATGATGCTTAAAGTTTCTGTTGAAAAAGTCAGATATGAACATAGGTAGATGCTGGAATAAATGTTCAGCTTTCAATTTTTCCAGATGGGTGCATTGGGCCAGTTCTCCATGTAACTTAGCACAAAGGGTGTGGAGAACAGAACAGGTGGAGTACATACAATCTTAAGCTTTTCTCTATCACATCTTCCCATCCCTCCCAAGTCTGAGCAATGCAGGGGAGGAGCTTGGAAATTTCTGTCCCACTCCATGTTTCTGTATTAGTAAAAATACAAAAATATGTCCTTTGCCCTGTAAATGTGAGAGGTAAAGGCACATTACATTTGTAAAAGTTACCTAGGCTGCTCTGACTCTCAGGATGTCAAATTTCCATCAGTTTGGATGCAGTGTCTGTCCTGGAAGAATCACCTTTCAACAGGTGCAGCAACTGCTTCCTCTACATACCCTTTCACTTTGCAGTGGTGGCTCATACACTAGTACCTGGATACACTTGGGGACAAAAACCCCACCTTCTCTGTGTAAAAAGTTGCTTTTATTAGACAAAGACACATTGCAAAAATTGATAGCACTCAAGAATGTGCCACTGTAATTGTCATTAAGCAAATATGATTACTCAGAGATCTAGTTCCAGTGTGAGAAAGCCACATTAGACTCTCTCCTCTTTTTCCACTCTTCCCCATTTCCCTTATGTAACACAACTGAAAGCTTTGTATACTGGCTCTGTGACTTTGCTTTGTGAGAGACTTGGTTTTTGTTGTAAGTTATCTCCCGTTCCATTGTAAAATTCTCCTGTTCCCTTACAAATTCAACTATGTGCATCACCTGCTTCTGTGATTTTCAAAAGCACATGCCTGCATTCTCCTAAAAGGAAGCAGAGATTAAAAAGGTTTTTTTTAAAAAAAAAAAAATGTACTAGTAGTTGCAATGGGAAAACATCATATTTTATTATTTTTTTAGATGTAGCCCAGAGACAGATTTTTCTCTTCACAAAGTAGAAAATTGAATTATTCTGTCTGAGTGCTCTCTTTCCTTCTCATACACTCAACTTTCTACAAGTAACAGAGAAATCATTAAAAATACATGGAGTCTACAACAAGGGAAAAAAACCCAGCTTGTGTAAAGCTAAGAGAAAGGTTTAATAAAAACATTGCTCATACTTTTTTCCCTTCTACCTTTTCTTCCTTCCTCCCCCCCCAACTCCCCCTCGTCCCCTTCAAGCCAGGGAAATTCATCCAGTAACAGAATCTGGAAACAGAGCACAAATCCTATCTGAGAGACAGAAAATGTAACGATGTTAAAGTCTGATGTTTATGATGCCTCTCTGTTAGTGAATGGTGTCAGTGGCAACTCTACAGCAACAAATTACATGCAAGAAACTATTCATTAGTGAAGGGCTGCTGCAGAGCATGATATATAAATGCCCTTATTTGCAATAAATATTTAAACATTTTATTAAAAAAGAGAAAATAAAAAGAAAATAAACACAAATCAGAGGCTCCATTACCATGATTTGTTTTTAAAGAAGCTAAAATTATGTGTCATTAAGCTGGAAAGCTAAAACACTAAAGGATTGTTACTGGGGAAATTCTTTCCTCTCCTGCTTTTTCTTCTATTTTTCTATGTGGCAATACTTCCTACTACTTCACATTTTCCATAAGCTCTGATTCTTAGGAAATACATACATAACTACACCTAACAAAATATGTACTAGTGCCTACAACGCCCGTTCCAGAGGGGTGGAAGTCTCCATTGTTTAAAGCCTTGTAACTTAATTGATTTCTGCAGAGTTACATTACTTTTCCCTGGCTAAAAATCCAGCCTCCCATACAAGCTGAGCAAAAATTTTCTATGCATGCTGACAAAGAAAAAAACCAAATTTTAATGGGGTTCTCCATCTTTGAAGCCCTCTGATAGTCACCCTAACCTTAGCTGAAAAGAAGGAACAGCATTCTCCCACTTACTGTGTGCTGAAAGGGAAGGGACAAAGAGGAGGAAAGGTACGTGCTTTTTGTATCTGTAGGAAGTTTAGTTCAGTGCACAGGCTGCTACAATGGTTTCCACAGTCCTGGGTTCAGCTCTGCTTTGTGTTGCAGAAATATGAAGCATGCTGAGTAAATGTGTAGATCAAAGCTAAAACTTAGCTGCCTAAATCTTAATCACCTGCTTATCTTCTGTCCCTCTGCTGTATGGGATTTACCCCCCTACTCTGGCACTTACCTTCCCCGCGCAGCAGCCGAGCGGAACCAGGACTCCCACTGGAAGCTGTCAATGCAGCCACACGTGCAGGAAGCCTCTTCTGTTCTTCTGCTCTGGCCTCCAGAGGGATGCCTCTTTCTATTTTAAAATACAGATAGAGGAACAAAAATACAACTCCATCTCCCAGAACGCAAAGTTCAATGGAAGGAAACTTACTGGGACTTTTTGTGTGCCCTGAGAGAATTGTTTTCAATCTTTTTTTTTAATTTTTTTTTTTTACTAGAAGATTCAGATATCCATTTTTTGAGATGCTAAGGATGTGCTAAAGTGCAACCTAGTGAGTCGTTGGTCTGGAAAATACAGACAAATGTAATAAGAGAAAAGGACAAGTTCCCAGGATGAGGTTTGCTTTTTACCCACTGTCTACAAATACAAACAGGTGACATTTGTGCCACCTACAGATATTACAACCATATTTTTGACCATTCAGTTCAGTTTAGCCCTGATGGCTAAATGTCTCATGGTTTTGCACACATCTTTTAAATGAGCTTTAATCAGTTTAAGTGACAAGATTGAAGAGCTTTTGATCCGTTCAGTATGTGAGTTGTGAAGATGACATTAGACTCCTTCCTTCAAAGCCTTCATGTGATATGTTACAAGTACCATAAAGAAATCAGCAATTAAAACCCAAACTGATACTTCCAATATGTGAAGGGAGAAAAGCTAAATACCATCTGAACTGCAGTTGTCTTGAAAACTGAAAACTAATAGGCTGCAGGTTTGCTTGCTTTGCTCTCTGATGTTGTGTGTCTTCTTTAAAAAATTAAAAACCCTCACATGTGATCCTCTGAACAAACTTCAGTACTAACCTCAAACTCATTTCGTTTTCTTGAGCACAGATATGATTGTATGAATAAATCCAGTTGTGAGCTTAAGAAGCTTTGGCAGGAAAGGAACTGGAGAAAGGTGAGTGATGGAGCAAGCCAAGAAAAATACACAAATTAACCTTCAACATCCTCTGTAGCATCTAAAGATGATAAAGGAAAGTTTGTGAGTTAGTTTCAGAAGAATGTTGCTCTCTGTTAGTGTAAGTAGCAAGTAGGAAGCTACAAAGTAATAGAAAATATATTGTGGAAAAAAGAGAACATTTTAGACATTTCACAGAAACTGTAATTCTTTGACCTCTCCTTTTAGCACTAGTTTGTAGCTCTGCTTTTCTGGGATTTAGTTAAAGAAATCATACATTCTAGGGGAATATCCAATGGGACTGAAATCATCAGCGCAATGCCAGAGTCAGCTTATCCATCCTCAAATGTCATTTTAAGGGGATGCTATTATAAGAAGACTTGTCCCAACTATGTTAATACCCACATTCCCGGAACACTGACGGACCATCTCCAAAAGAACTATCAGGTGGAAAACAGAAGCAGAGAAACCAAAACTGCTGCAATTAAAAACTGTATGACAATGGCATAAAATAATGTGGGCTTTGCTGTCCTTCTCAGAGAAGAATTAATGCCCAGAAATGGCGTTTTGGACCACTGCTGTTCTAATAATAATGCATGCTTGCACTTAAGGGGTAATCTCATCTATTGTTTCTGATTGAATTTGTAATAAAGAGAGATCACCTAAGGAAAATTACTTGATGATGCTGCCTATCTGCAATTAGACATGCTCATGTTTAGAAATAGATGCTATCATTTACCAACAGCAGTTCTGAGGGTAGTTTGCATCAAAATGTTCCTCACATCTACGGTATGCAATCTCTGTCAAATGAGGCCAGGCAGAAAAATATACATGAACTTAGTGAAATAAGAAAAGTAACAAATTATGTATTCTGTTTGCTTGCCAGCTGCTTTATATCCACTGGCATTTGTTTTTTAATCCTATACGCAAAATAATCTTCTTCAAATCGGTAGTTACAAGCACATGAAAGTGAGAATCAAAACTTTCTAAAAAATAGTAAAATATGTTGGACATTTAAGTGACATTCTGATCTTGGAGCTGCACTGCAGTTGAAATAGCTTTGGGTTTTCTGGCAACTCATACAGAATTTACTTTTCTGAGACATACTTGGAAAAATACACAGTAGGCGTTTTGCATGGTCACTCAGTATTTCAGGTTTCCCACACTGAATAAAGTTTTTAGTCTTTCCAGTGCCTCAGCAGCTCACAGGGTTGGTGAGAGGGTCTTCTTTGGTTAAATCAGTCTGAATTCTCTGCACAGATAAGAAATGTACGGTCCTCTAAAAATCCAGTTGCATGATGTGTAACAAGAGAATTACAGTGAAAACAAATATTCAGAACTTCTCCATTGCCGATGACACGAAGCTGCGTGGTACAGTCAACATGCTGGAGGTTGCCATCCAGAGGGACCTTGACAGACTTGAGAGGTGGGACTATGAGAACCTCACAAAGTTCAACAAAGCCAAGTGCGAGCTCCTGGAATCCAGTTCAGGGCAATCCCAAGCACAATTACAAGCTGGGTGGAACATATATACACATAGAAGTACATGCTAAAAAGTAAGCATTTTGGTCGTATACTTCTAGAAATTTTAGTGTGGACTTCCTGAGTACAATTCTGCAGCTTCACTGCAGAAAAATGACCACAGTGTCTTTCTAGTGAAACCAGAGAGGGATATAAAAGGCTATGTGATATCTGGTATAATCAGAAAAACTCTTACTGTGATGTTTGAATACCAGTGGTTCAAACCACTGGTTTTGCGGATTATATCTTCTCAGATAGGTATGTTTTACTCCATTTTTCAGGTGAAAATCTGAGGTATAAAAATTTCAGTCTTATTCGACATGAGGGAGCTGGGCTGACACTGAGGATGCCTTTGATCCACATAGTTATCAAACTCAAGCACTTAGATTAGTTTACTACCTTGAAAAGATATATCCTGAAGCATAATGTGTCAGGGGGATTAAAAACTTGATACCAGCTATAGAACCTTTAGGAGCACTGACTACAATGCTATTTCTTCTTATAAAGGCACTTGCAGGAGTAACGAGTCAGGTTTTCCAGGACTCTGTTGCAGACACAATAGGTGCTAGGTCCATGACCTCACAACGTTTCTTGCCCTAAGCAATTGTTGATTTTGTTTATATCTAATATTTTTCCAGGCCACTGGTATGAACAATGAGAATTTTCTCCTCTATCAGTCTCAGACAAAGGATTAGGAAAAGATCCATCCATGATGGAAGGGAATATGGGGAGGAAGTAAATGATTTTAGGGATTGCTCTTTTCATTATTCTGAGCTGACAGGAACTGAAGGCAGCATTTTAGTTAGAAGAGACCCTCATCAGATCTACCACGGTGATGATCTCACCTGACAGTTCAGGAGCTATGGGACACACTGTGCAGCAGAATTGAGATGGTAGGGAAATTAACAGGTTTTAGGCTTTGTTTTGCTTGACAGATACGTATAGGCCTGCTAGGAAGGCCAGGCTCCAGACTATTGCAATAATAGGCAGGAGCTTTGGGAGGATGGATGAGATGAAGATGCAATTATTCCTTCCCCCAGTTCATCCACCTATATCAGCACTGACTTCTATCCTCTCTCAATGTGTATCTGCAATGTCAGTAGGTACCTCTATGACAGTGTTCGATTTCCAGTGGCTGCGCTTTTGAACTTCTTTCCTTCTTCTGTGCTAAGGTGATTATCGTTGCCATAGCTACTATAGGCTATGCACTCTGAAACCTTTGAAGGATGTAACTGCACGAAACCATGATGTTCCCATCACATCCTCAATGTACCCAGAGATCTCAGGGGTGTTCCCACAGGGTTTCACAAGCTGGGGTCCTTCCCCAGGGAAAAGTAAACCTTACAAACAAGGGATAGATGAGAGGTGGGACTGCTGAGTGAGTGCTTTTCAAAGGCTTTTGAACATTCCCCATCTTCCTTTCTCACTTAACGCATGACAAGAATGCATCCGATTCCACAAAGATCTGCATCAGCTGGGTGGAAGACCTTCTGAATTTCCCACAAACCTACTCTGTGTTCTCTGCTTTTACCAGGCAGCCTGAAGTGCTACAATCAGTGCTGAGCCTAGGGCTACTTTTTTCTGATTTCTGTTGCAGCTTTGCACTTACTGTCATTGAGGCTTCTTGAGTGGCAGTAACAACAAGATCTCGTTGGAAAACTTGATTTGTTAGTGGGTTGAACAGTTTGCTGAAATTCCATTCCTTTGATGTGCAATATGGGCATGCAGGAAGAAGAAAAGAGGGCTGTAAGTGAATAAGACTTTGTGCCAGAAAGAAACAAAACAGCTCTCAACATACTGAGTAATAAACAATTCCTCACATTATCACCTCTGCCTCTATCACTTAATGTGTTTGATCCAAATCATAAACTCTCCAGGGGATCTATCATATGCTTGCAAATGCACTGGGTTTTGTATTAAAAGTTATCATTCTCTATTGACAAAACCACACAGTAACGTAACAAGAAGGTAATATGAACTTGTGAAACTCAGAAATCATCACAATGTAGGACACTAGTGCATCAATATTTATAAACACTCAAACCATTCTTGTAAGTATACCTCCATCCCTCTTACTTCAACCATCTCTGCCCCTAGGGCAAGACAGCTCTTCCCTCTATTGCATCCACTTCAAAAGTTATAAACTGTGGGAATTACATTTCTCCCCTGTCTCAGTAAAAGTCTTAAAGATCTACAAATTTCTTCCTATTTTAGTTGGTTCCATTCTTGTCAGAACACCAAATATTTGGCATCCCACACAGTATTGACTCATAGAATCATAGAATAGTTAGGGTTGGAAGGGACCTTAAAGGTCATCTAGTTCCAACCCCCCTGCCATGGGCAGGGACATCCCACTAGATCAGGTTACCCAAGGTCCATCCAACCTGGCCTTGAACACCTCCAGGGACCGGGCATCCACAACCTCCCTAGGCAACCTGTGCCAGTGCCTCACCACTCTCATGGTGAAGAAATTCTTCCTAATGTGTAGTCTAAATCTGCCCCTCTCCAGTTTATACCCCTTCCTTCTTATCCTATCACTACAAGCCTTTATGAGTAGCCCTTCTCCAGCTTTCTTGTAGGCTCCTTTCAGGTACTGGAAGGTCGCTATAAGATCTCCTCAGAGCCTTCTCTTCTCCAGGATGAACAACCCCAACTCTCTCATCCTGTCCTCATATGGGATGTCCTCCAGCCCTCGGATCATCTTTGTAGCCTCCTGTGGACCCATTCCAAGAGTTCCATGTCCTTCTCATGCTCAGGATTCCAGAACTGGACACAACACTCCAGATGAGGTCTGACAAGAGAGGAACAGAGGGGCAAAATCCCCTCCCTCACCCTGCTGGCCGTGCTGCTTTTGATGCAGCCCAGGACACGGTTGCCCTTCTGGGCTGTGAGCACACATTGCCGGCTCATGTCGAGCTTCTTATCGACCAGCACCCCCAAGTCCTTCTCTGCAGGGCAGCTCTCAAACGTCATTCCCCATCGTGTACTGAAAACAAGGGTTTGCCCTTACCCAAGTGTAGGACCTCGCACTTGGCCTTGTTGAACCTCATGAAGTTCTCAGAGGGCCACTTCTCCAGCCTGTCCAGGTCCCTCTGGATGACATCCCATCCTTCCAGTGTGGGAATTACACCACTCAGCTTGGTGTCATCTGCAAACTTGCTGAGGGTGCACTCAATCTCACTGCCAATATCATTGATGAAGATATTAAACAGCACTGGTCCCAGTACAGACCCCTGAGGGACACCACTTGTCATGGATCTCCATCTGGACTTTGAGCCATTGACCACTACTCTCTGAATACAATCCTCCAACTAATTTCTTATCCACAATACCATCCATCCATCAAATCTATCTCTCTCCAATTCAGAGAGGAGGATGTTGTGGGGGACCATGTCAAAGGCTTTACAGAAGTCTAGATAGATCACATCCACCAGTTTACCCATGTTGACTGCTGCAGTTACCCCATCACAGAAAGCCACTAAGTTGGTCATACATGACTTGCCCTTGGTGAAGCCGTGCTGGCTGCCAGTAATCCCCTCTATGTCCTCCATGTGCTTTAGCATAGTTACTAGAAGGAAAATATATTGGAAAATATATATTTTATTTTTCCAAAGCAGAAGCTGTAAGCCCTAATTGATTCTTGATCCTAGTGAATAACATTAGGTCTAGCAAGCATCAGAAACAGGAAGAGCGTACTGTAGCTAAAATCAATATAGCTTGCTGCTGAACTCCAAAACAAATCTCTCTGGCTACATATGCTGATAAATAGATAGTACTGCCACTCAGCTACATGCCATTAGCTATGCTTTTGCTCAAAGTGTCAGAAAGTAAGTGGTATACCTATCATTATCTCAAAAACAACAGGAACTTTTTGTTATGCTGCTGGGCTGGGGACACTTTTCTGGCATCTGTATTAGTTACAAATGCTATTAGTAGCTCATTTAGCTTGGTTATTATTCTTCACACAAGTCAGCAATAGCTTTGCAAGTATGTGTAAAAGCAACAACAAAATAAATTTTGAATTTAAAATGTACCATGCTCAAAAAATAAAGCAACTTGTAAAGGAAATAAATAGATTTACTGCAAGCAAAATAAATATACTAAAGTAACAGCATTGAGCTTAAATTATGATCATATGACATCAGAACCCTGAACAGTGCTTTCAAAAACCTGGCAAATATTATTTTCAGTTGCTAATCTTTTAAAACTACTTTGGCATTTTTCCCACAAACCAAAGTTTTATTGTAGTAACTGTGTTCCAGATAGTGCGTTCTTTTTTTTTCACGTTAGTACAATCTCCTGAAGGCACTAAGGCATAGTCATTAGTTTAACAATAAGATAACTGAAAAGAAATTCAGCTCACCTTCATAAAATAAGAAAAAAGGTTCAAAGATCAGAAATGGAATGGCAAGTCCTTCAAAGGACGCATATACAAGGCAGTATATATTGGTAGCTTACTAGAAACTTGGCTTCCCCTCCTTTCCCTGTTCTCTCTTTGATCTCAAGCTAAACATCAGAATCCAGCTTTTAAAAGACTTGAAGTGCCTTTCATTTTCTCTCAGCTGCCTGAGGAGCAACAACTCCCACATCTTACATGAAAGAATTTATTTCTCTCTAAAAATAACTTCAGTTTCAAATGTCCCCTACAAAGAGGTTGAAATAACTTATCCTCAAGTCTGAGAAGACAAAAGAAGGTAATTGCATGGGTAAGCCATTACCTACAGCAGGGAAGAAGGCAGAGGAGTCATTACAGATCTAGCTGGAGCAGTAATGGAACATTTCCTGCTTGTCACTTCTGTAAGGACGAAGGGCAGTCCATATGTGGCAACCTTTGGGCCCCTTATACATGGATCGTTAACACTATCCACACTGACTGAGCTGCTATTAGATATAATCTACAATTCTTATCCTTCAGGTGTTTTCTGGGTTTTTATTTCACACACACACACTTTCCTTCTTGTAAATGCTGAGACCGCTGGGACTTTTTACTCCTTTGAACGTTAATTTTTTCTGTCCTTCAGATACCATTGCTCAGGGTCGAGTACATAGCATAAGCTTTTGCTTTCATTGCGGTTAATTTAAGTTAAAAGACAAGGTCAGGAGACTGGGATGCGTTTCCACTGCTCACAGAAGTGCTTTTCTTCACTCACTCTTCTCTGTGTCATGACACGAGTCAGATAGGGGAACACCTACAGGTGATGAACAAACCTCCAAGCTGAAACTCAGACCAATTCAGCCACCAAGGTTCAGAGCTTCAGGTGCAATAAAGCTGCTTTGTGAATTTCTGGATGGTAGAAGCATGCGAGATTTCAATACTAAGTTTGCCCAGGTAAGCCAAGAGAACTCCATCTCTCCAATTACTTACATGAACTCTGACACATAAAAGGAGACTAATCCTATAGCTCAGGAACCGAGAGGTAGGGAAGGGACAAAGAGATGGTTTTAGAAAATATTCTAACCTATCACAGTGAGACAAGGCTCAACTCGGTCACTTCACTCGGTATGAGTGGATGCATGTTCAAATATAGACATCTTCTTTTGGAAATGTTAGTGTGTGCCAGCCCACAGCACTTTGTCTGTGAAGCATTTTCTAGCTGATAACATCACTGAGCTTGAGCATCCACCCTGTTCACCAGACCTGGCCCCCTCTTTCCAAAGATCAAGTTATTGCTCAGAGTAACCCATTCTTTGTTGGCAGAAGATATGAAAGCAGAGATGACAGAGATCCTCAACAGCCTTTCAGAAAATGATCTGTGAAATTGTTTGGAACTTTGGCGGCATCATATGCAGCTGTGTGCCACCTCAGAAGGGAACTATTTTGAAGGTGAATATAGTTGATTTTCCTAATTTGTTAAATAAAAAGAGTTACAGGCACAGTCTCGTTTTTTTGTGTCAGACTTTGTATTTTCCATTATATCAGCACAATTGATTGTGCAGCAACAACAGAACTGTGCTCCCCACCCCAGACCAATAAAAGGCTAACATACAAAATACTACTGAGCTTTAAATTGCAATTTCAAATTATTTCTATACTTTTCTTCAAAAGGTCTGTTCACTCAGAAATTAAGAGGCTTAAAAGCAGAGGTTTCTGGTGTCTTGAGGTTGCAAAATTTCTTGTTTGCTAGAAAACAATAAGACAGAACTCATGAATAGTTACATTATATAATTTTAAAATATTTAACAGTGAGAAAGTTCCAGATTTTGTCATGGTTGATGTCACAAATATGAAAATATGGAAAATGTTTTGACATTTCTTTCTCGAACCCCATTACACATCCTGTGTGCTTTCTCTCAGAGGTGTATTTTGGCATGAAAGGCTATCTTCCCAGCCAGAAGCCAGATAGATCACTCCATGGACTTTCACATTGCAAATAAAGTTTGGCCCTGAAAAGACTAAGAATTCTAGTACGGATGCTGTTGCAGCACCAGATAGTAAAACAAAGATATATGCTGGGTTTACGTTGTGTTTTTATTAGAGGTTTAGGCTGTACTTCTACTTCCATGAGAAAATTATTTTACATAAATTGGTCACGTGGTTTAAATATTCCAATACTAGACTCTGTGCCTGGGGACATGCTAAACATTGTCTGTGCAGCAAGTCTGCAAAGAGCTGGCTCAAGCATAAGAAAAAGCTCACTTGCACTTTCATTCATGCTACCTGGCCCTGGCTTGACCTCAGCCTTCTAGAGGCATGAGCCTCTAATATCTACACTGTTAAAGGAAACACAAGTTCCAGCAAAATAAACATCTCACAGAGGGAAGAACCTTAATCCTTTGCCAACTGGCATACCTGGCACAATTTTGAATGTTAGCAGTAGACTAAGGCATAGTCTAAGACTGAAGAGCAGAACAGGCTGGCATCATGGGGACGGTGGGGCAATTAGGAGGACCCTACGCTAGCTTTGGGTAGCACCACCTTGAAGTCGACGATGATCCCTGTATTTACAGAGAATCGGCCAGGAAACTGAAGACCTTAGTTCTCTCCCCTATACTGCAAATTAAAGACATAAGAAACCAAGAAAGGAATCCAAAAGCCAGGTATTTCCTCTATTAGTTCTTTTGGCAGATTAAAGCAAGAGGGAGAGCATTATAAAACTCCTCAAGACAGGCTACTAGAGAAAGAAAAAGTACAGAAAACCACACTGCAGTAGCTCCCAAAGAGGCTCTTACCACCTCTCCTACTTAAGTCACTGTTACTTGTTATCAGAGAAACAAGAGACAGCTGATCAATAAGTAGTATGAAGAGGAGCACCTGAATTTTTCTTGTCATGAGGAAAGATCTCATCTGCTGAGGCCATTACAGTAAAAAGCAATGCATTCAGGACACGTATCAAGCAGGAGTTTTAAAACTGCTGAGTTTGTTTATGTAACAGAAAAGTTCTTGCAATCTTATAAAGAAGGGGAGGGGAAGAAGGGAAGAAGAGAAGCTAAGTGTTTACATCACTACTCCATGTACCCCCATGTCTTCATGGATGCTTGGGCATGTTTGAGGCTCTGAGAACAAACCTGTCACACTAGGAGTGTTAAGAATATCTGGAATTCATACAGCAGCCATGCACCCAGGAAACAAGATTTCTGCATATAAGAGTTATTTTTTGATAAACTGACATTCCTCAAAAGAGAATATTTTTTCCTCTTGGAAGCATTCCACTACCAAGAAAGGTAACATCTTCATTCACCAAGCCCCCAGGTACATCACAGAATCATGGAATCACAGAATCGTTTAGGTTGGAAAAGACCTTTAAGATTAATAAGTCCAATCATAAACATAGCACTGCCATGTTCACCACTAAACCATGTCCCTAAGCATCACGTCTCTACATTTTTAAAATACCTCCAGGGATATGACTCAACCACTTTGCTGGGCAGCCTGCTCCGATGTTTGACAAGCTTTTTGGTCAGGAAGCTTTTCCTGAAATCCAGTCCAAATCTCCCAACACAGGCCATTTCCTCTCATCCTATCGCTTGTTACTTGGGAGACAAGACCAACACCCATGTCACTACAACTTCCTTTCAGATAATTGTAGAAAGTGATAAGGCCTCCCCTCAGCCTACTTTTTTTCAGGCTAAACAGCTCCAGCTCCAGATGGTGGATGAGGTGCTGAGGGGTTTGGTTTAGTGGCAGATAGGAACAGTTGGATTCAATGATCCAAGAGGTCTTTTCCAGCCTGTTGATTCTATGATGCTATGACATTTCTGGTATGGAATACTTTCTTTGGTCAGTTTGAGTCAGTCCAAGATCGGCTTCTCCCAGCACTATGCACCTGGAGCCTTGAAACTGAAGAAGACTTTGGGGTCAATGGAAATGACAGCCCACGTCTGAACAAAAAAATTAAACAAAATGTCTTATCACTTTTATTCTCACAGAGCTTGATATCCTTTAGCTTCTGAAAAGTACAGTTACTTAGAAATGTAACTTTTTGAGAAGAAAAACTATTCTATCCAAGCTGAAAACAGGACACCTGTGAAATTACAATTTCTGGATACTGTGAAATAGGAAGAAGGGTGAAATATCTGCTGCTGGGCCTGCAAATGAAGCAAGTGTTGGTACCAGGTGCCAGATGTTGTACAACTGAATCTGCTTTTCAATAGGGGCAGTGCCTAGTAATCATTTTTCTCTATGTTGTCTTTAGGGGTTCTTAATTGTGTATTTATTGTCAGCAATATTACATGATCATGCATTTGGGCACACTTTTCTTCAAATCACTTAGAAAAATGCTTATTTAGGTGGCTGACCTTGCCACAATGAGGAAAGCATGGTGAAAGAAGAATAGAACAGCACATTGACAGTGTATCCAGACTGGGTTTCATTTCACAATTCAGTGACAGGGAGGGGTGTAATAGAATGTTAAACCCTGTAAAACAAGGCTTCTGGGATGTTGGCTTTCCAGTTTAGGTAGCCAGTCTTTACAGTGGGAAGACAAACTCCACTTGAGAAAGCGGCAGCATCCAAGACTGCATTCCCCTCAAGGTGCTTTGATTATCAAACAGTTCAAATACGGGACTGCCTAGGTCAGTATTTTTACTACTGTCACCAAAACCAACAACTTCAACATATTTATTTGCTCTGCACTTCCCTTACGCTTAAGAAGACTTGCAGGTCATGGATAAGCAATATGTGTATCTGCAAAGCAAAGGAAAGAATACAATTATGCACATGCTAGAGCAGCTTCCTGAGCTGCTAGACACTGTGACCTTCAGCAGCTAACTGCAGCCCTTCCACAGGCATAAAAAGCATTAAAATTGCAGACAAAAGGCTGAAATTGTTTAAGAATATAGTAGCTTTAAAAAGTAGGCCCTAAAAGCTGTTTTTTTCTGATTTTAAGAAGCGTAGATACAACAGAAAATTTGAAACCTGCATTGTGAGCTATATGACTTCTAGTTACGATGAATCATCTCTGTGGGTCATTGTGGTTTTATAAGCATATTCCTACTGTCACTCTCAAACTTAATAATTGTATCTATAGGTGTAGCCCACGGTAAATATTAGGTAATTTGTTAGCTTAACTCTCTTTTGTCAGAGCTATGTAAATCTTATTATTGGGTCTATGCAGTAAGTGAACATCATGGCACAAGCAACATGCAATTGTTAGTTAAAACTGGGATGGCATGAAATTGTGTTTCAGACCTTCCCGATGAATCGTCTGGAACTCGCTATAAAATACACTGAAGACCTTTCCAAGGGCATGGGGGACAACAAAAAACAAAACCTGGACAAAACTGTGGAGACAGAAAAAAGGTATCTAGTGTTTTTCAAAAAAACCAATACTTTGTAGATAATCAGCACCAGAAGCTGTCATCTTTTGGAACCTTTGACTTTAAGCCCCAGGCTGACTTAGAGACAAATGATTGTGTTCTCTAAATAGCCAGTATACCTAGGTGAACATCCGTATCCAGTGTGTGCTTGTCCTACTTAAAATTGTCAGTTAGAAAGAGGATGGATGATCTGCCTATTCTGTTTATATTTCACCATTAAAGGCGCAAAAGGAACATGCGTTAATCACTGACCTGATACAAAGTCTGGCATTGCATCCTGAAAGAGAAAATCGTTATTCTAATTGGAACTAATGGCTTGTGGCCATGATAAGTCATGGTGAGGCACAATATTAATGTCACTTTGTCTGGTGACAGAATATCTTATGCCCACTTACTCACAGTCTGCCACAGTCTCAGCTGATGCAAATTGACACTGTCTTCAGGCCAGAGCGACAAAAAAGGCTTCATTGTCTTTCATCCCTAAAAGAGAGATTTGCAGTATTATTACCTAATGTCACCTGAAAGTGACAAATACAAGTACAAGCTGGGACTACTCTTGTCAGCACTTAATCAGGAGCCAGTAATTACTTCTCTGCATTTATTCCCCTTTTGCATTCTATACCAAGTGTGTTCAAGTTAGTATCAAGAATAAGTAGATGGACATCTCACCCAGGAAAATGTACATCAAAGTACAAAAAGAGAGGAAGAGAATTTTACTCCTGCTGGTGAGTTAAGTGCAAGAGGTGATGTTGTCTAATAAAATAATACTAGTATATCCAAAGAGAGAATATATTGATTTTACTTAGAGATATGTAAAGATCATCTTCTGAAAAATTCAGTAGTGGTTTACTCTTACAGATTGTTTTTTGTTTCCAGAACTTGCAGAATTCTAAAACAGAGGTTGTTTTACCAGTTTAGAACTATCATGGTTTATTACGCTATGAACTGACATTTGAGCTGACATCAGAACTGATTTTATAATCTTGTAATCCTTTTCCTTTTGAGACAGAAGAGGGTCATGGATTTTGCAAGCATTTATTTTCCAATCTTGATCAGAGTTGTTGAGGATATGAGGAACAGTGTCTCCATGTCATAGGAAAAAAGTCCATAACAGTGATGCTGGGTTTGACCTAAAGCCCATCAGACCCATCACTTCAAATTCCTCCTACAGCAGCTTGGGCTTGAAGATCAAAGCACTCAAATCATAAAAGTACAGTACAATTAGGAACTTTGAACTAGTGGATTGATTAGATGTCTCCTAAATGCTATTTCAACTCCTGCGAGCTGCATAATAGGAGGACTGTGATACATGACTACAGGCTGTTTCATAAAGACAGGCAAGGAAGAAGTGGTGGGCTCCATACTGAGAACCCTGAATGTATGGAAGTCAGCTATGGTAATTGTGGAAGCCCTATTGAACGCCTCGGGGTCAAAATCGGAGGGTCACCTCCAAGGGAGACCTTACAGAAGGCATCTGCTACTGACCCACAATCCAAGATGACAAGGCAAATGAAGCAATACTTGAGTCACTTAAATAAGCCATGGGTAGACAAAGCCAGGTTCTTAGGGATGACTTCAACTACCCAGACATTTGCTGGAAGAACAACACGGCAGTTCATGTGTCATCTGTTAACTTCCTGGGATGCACAGACTCCTTCTTCAAACAAACATTAAATGTGCCAACCAAGAATAGGGCACTGCTGGACTTGCCTCTCACAAACCAAGAAAACCTCCTTTGTAATATCTCAGGTGGTGATAGCCTTGGCTGCAGTGATCACAGTAGTGTGGAGTTTGAAATACTGCTAAGCACACTGAAGGTCAGTTTCAAGACCAGGGTTTTAGGTTTTAGATTTTAGAAGACCAAATTCTGGCTCACTTGGGGCTTGGTTGGAAGGGATCCCATGGGAAGCTTCAACAGAGGATAAAGGAGCTAGTGAGTGCTGCGAGTTTTCCTAGATACACAAAACCAGTTTATCCCCTCTAAAGGCAAGGGAAGTAGGTGGAGAAAAAGACCCCATTGGTTTAACTGTGAGCCTCTGGGTCTGCTCAGAACCAAAAGGGAAATTTACCAGTGATGGAAAAGTGTAACGTTACCTCTTGAAAATTACAAGGGCATTAGCAGAGTATGTGAAGATGCAGTAAGGAAAGCAAAAGCTCAGCTTGAACTGCAATTGGCCAGAGATTTCAAACTTCAAGAAACGGTTCTTCAGTTATGTTAACAAGAAGCAGAAGCAGGAGGATACTGGCCCACTGCTAAACTGGAGAGGTATCTTCTTCACCCCTGTCTTTATCCAGGTTTATGCAGACACAAACCTACCACCAGTGAATGAAGAGTTGGTGACTGAACTGTTACAGAAGCTTGACCTGTACAAATCAATAGGCCCAGATGCCATCACCCAAGGGTGTGGAGAGAGCTAGCTGATGTAATTGTGAAGCCACTTTCCATAATCTTTGAGAAGTTATGGAGGTCCAGGGATGTCCCTGGAGATTTTAAGAAGGCTGATTCATTCAGTTTTTGTCCCTGCTGTACAAGAAAGATGCAGATAGGCTGGAAAGCATATAGAGAAGGGCCATTAAGATGATCAGACAAGTAGGAAACCTACCATACAAATTAAGGCTGAGAGAACTAAGTTTGTTCAGCCTTGAGAGAAGGCTTAGGGGATAAATTATTACCATGCTTAAATAAAGGGTGTCTACTAAGAGAATGGAGATTCCCTTTTTACAAGGAGTCACATGGAAAAGACAAGGGATAACGGGTATAAGTTACTCCTGGAGAGATCCCAATGACATTCCAGAAGAGAATTTTTCACAATAAGAACAGCTAAACATTGGAATAATCTCCCTGGGGAACTGGTAGATTCATTGACACTGGACACTTTTAAGGCTCAGTTTGACAGAGCGCTGGGACATCTCATTTAAACTATGAGTCACCTAAAAAAGGTGGACCAGACGATCCCTGAGGTCTCTTCCAACCTGACATTCTATGACTCTATGATTGATGATTCTAAGCTGAGAGTCAATCATAGGCATAGCAATTCATTTTAAACTCACTGTTCTACAGGACATTTTAGTATAACAGTTAGGTGCAACTCTCAGCAACTAAAACGCACGATTAGTGTACTCAAAACGTATTTTTTTCTTAATTCTTCAGTTTCTTAACTAGAACATGTGCCAAATGCCAAGTTATGCATGCAATGATTCCCACAGAACACAAGACTTCTGCACTTTATCATAGTATAGATATCTGACCAGCAGTGAGCCATAAAAGGTCAGTTTCCAAGATAGTACATAATAAACTTAATAGACTTTTATTGATACAATAATGTATTTCACATAATAACTTCCAACTCATCAGCTCCTGTTGACATCATACTGTAAACCGACACTTTAACATTCAGCATAAATCCCAGAGATGTCTAACTTTTTCCTTTAGCCTTTTTTATTGACACTTTGAAGTAAATGATCTGTGTCTCATCATAATCTACCATATCATCATCTTCTGCATGTGCCCCGATCAGCACCAAATTAATCACTACAATTGTTTCTATTTCACATTTTTCTGTTTTATTTAAAAATACAGTGGTGGTATTTCTCATTTGTCTTGCAAACAACATTTTCATCTACTCTATTTAGGACACTTTCAGACTGAAATTCTTTTTTTCCCTTCCTGTCTTGCAAAATCAAACCTACATATACATTGTTGTATTTGAAAAACGTGACAAATTATTCCAATAGGAATTGAGAATTGTATTTAAGCTAATGCAACAATCCCAAATTTCTGCAAACTTACTCCAGAGTGTTCTTCCTTTTTTTTTTTTTTTATCTTCCATCTTACATTGATTTTCCAGTAGTGAACCATGACAGGCAAAATCCAGTCCATAGCTCAAAGGACACCCTGAGTTCAATGAGGCTTGGGTTCTTATTTAAAGCTTATTCTTTCCTGAAACCCCTTAGGATTTGTACTGCCAAGTAACACCTTTTCACACTAGCTGTCCAGCCTATTATTCTTAGCATTTCTTGTTCCCAAGTGTCCTACAAAGAATTTGCTTCTGAAACTGGATCTCCTTGCTCTTACCCTATTAGTGTCGTGAACAGTCACATATCACCCTGGAGTATGACCGGGGTAGTGGGAGAAGAAATTCAGTATATCAACTTCACACACTACCTTGAAAAATGACTCTATAGACTGCTTGCAGGAGAATTTGCAATAGATCTTGTAAATATTTCTCTGCTGTATAATTCTCTGCTTAAGCAAGTTTTCACTTTGGATCAAATTGTGGTCCATGAGAGGGCATTATTACTAAACAAAAAATAAACCTTAAGAAATTATGATGCTTTGTGAAATAGTGGAGGCATGGGGGAAGTTATTGACTATTCTAAAATGAATGCAGGAGCAGTCTGTGTTATATTCATTCACCTTCCCAGAGATCATTGTTGGATGACAGCTTTGCTAACAGGGCATTTCTAGGCAGAGGCATGATTTGCCCTAATAGAGCCATTATGAAAATAAACGATTCTCTTTATCCCCTCTCAACTGAAATAAGGGCTTATGAAGCTGTATTTTGAGATAGTCTGAAGTGGTACATATGGTCTCCTTCTTGATTTGTTTCGAAGACAAATAACTCCAAGAAGTTCCATTTAAAAAGTAATAAAGATCATACTGAGCTTAAATTTAGAGCATGCTAAGCTAACTTTTTTAAAGAAAAAAAAGGTGGCAGTTCTTTTTCCTGTCCTTTTTTATAATTAAATGAATCAGAATTAAGTCACATTTTTATAGAACCTTGAAAATATCATCGTGTTCCTTAGGAGTCTTATTTATTTTCTTAGAAAGTGAAAAGCAAACATATGATTCAGAGAGCCCTGAAAGTCCAGCTATGCTTAATTGTGGTAACTGTTAAAAAAAAAAAAAAGCAGAATTGGAGCAATTATTCCTATGGAAAAGCTTCGTTCAGGAGCACAAGCCCTTTTTCTCTGCTTTATATACTAAAATTCACATATGTGTACATTTTTGTGTGTGTGGTGTCTATCAATAGCTGTACCTTCTGGGGCCCTAAAAGACTGCATTTAAAATTATAAAAGCTTTTAAGAAAAAACTTCCATGCCAATAAATAGTGAAAAGCTTGTAGCCCTAAACTAGTCAATTATTTCTAAGTTGTCTGCCATTCAGACGTGGCCCTTGTCCCTGTACGTGTATTGTCGGCACATCCCAGAGCTGCTTTTGAGCCTCAAACTGAGAAAGCTGGATATCTCTATTCATTAATACATCAAAAGTGTAGATCCCCTGCTGTGGAGAAAGAGCAACTGCTATGGGTATGTCTAAAAATGCACGGTGTTATGTCTGTTAGCACTCCAGACTTCCAAATCCATTCTGCTGCAAGTTGGGGAAATAACAGAGCGTAACTACAGGAGGTAGCCCTGACGGAAAAGATGATTGATCTAGGCAATAGTCAGGAAGGATCCTCAAGAAAGAATTCACAAATGTATTAATATGAAATAATATTTAAACCACTATTAAACATAACTGAATTTACTATTTCATTCAATAGTGAATGGAACAGAGGCTCGTCCACTGCGAATACAGAAAAGCTGTTGGCATGAAGACGACAAGGATGACAATAAATTTGGGGGGAAACGTACTGCCACAGATTTCACGGGTGCAGTTACGTCAACTTAGAGAAGATATTGTAAGTGAAAATTTCACACTTGATTCAGTTCAGTCATTAGCTAACCATCTTGACAAGATATGAAAAGAAAGGCAGTGGGATGTTATTTCCAGAGCACTGTATAGCAACATGGTATACCAGCTAGATTTCCAGTTGCAAACCTTGGAAAGAAGATATCAGAGTGCATCAGCAACAAACCTGATGATTTCCAAACCTTCCATTTCCTCATAAAAATATCTCAAATGAAAGAATGAATCTTTAGGACAAAGGAGAAAGAAGAGCTTTCTCCAATAAGATGCTCTTGTAAAACAGGGTGATATTCCTGATCTTAAACTTTTAATTCCATTCCTATTTTTTGATAGAAATTGAAAACCTTTACCATTGTTATCCTAGATCTCTAAGCTGTCCTAATGATTTGGCATCCTAATCAAGACTCCCATCCACTTGTTAAGTCGTTCTTGCTCTTTCAATTTGCTAAGTTATAGACAAAGAAATTGTACCACTGCAGCAGTATAAACCAGAGAGGACAAGTAACTAATTCCAATGTAACAGCGTAATGTTTTTAAAACCAATGAGATTGGAATGAGGAAAGTAAAAATCTAATTGGTCTTACATATGGAAGGTAATTCAGAACTTGGATCATTCCTGTTCCCTTTGTCTGTTTCTCCCCTGTTTTTATCAATCCTTTTTTTTGAAGGAGAAAAAAGCTGAAAAAGACCAGAAATGCATGCAGTTCTCAGGATATCTTAGACCTTTGTACATAATCAACTGCTAGCAGCAAAACAAAATTTTCATTTTTATTTTATTTCCTTGTTGAGAACAGTTGGGTTTGTTGGGATGTAATGATACTGAGAATTATGCCACCTCTTTATTTTTATGACTGGAATGGTTATAGTCAGCTCAGAGTCTTTGTTGGAATTAGATTATTTAATTCAGTCAGTTGAACCATATGGCAACAATTGCAACTCTGCTTCTTGGAAAGAGGCTTAGACTCTTCATCTTTGGGCCTGGGACACACAGCAATATTCAAGCAAATTGCATAAATTACTATTCCAGCAGTACAGATCAGGTAAAATTCCTTTTCAAAAACAAATATTAAGAGAAATGGGAAGTGAACAACATGGATTCACTTTCACATATTCTCGGCACTTCACAGTAGTGAAAATGTGCTGTTGTGAGGAGATGTAGCCTGCAACACCACTTTCTTCTCTATTGCTTAACAACAGTGTGCTAGCACCCTGTTTGTTATTTGTAACATCTTGATTATCCATCAAAAAAACCCCAAAACATTAAAACATATGGACAAGAAACCACAAATATCCCAAAATAAGAATATAAACCAGAAGACAAATTAGCTGGAAGGATTTTGGTGCTGCATATAAGGAGCCAGAGGAAACAGTCCAAAATTCTAGAAAATCAGTCCAAATTTGCAGAATTATCACTTTAATATAACTTTTTGAAACACACCAAAGTACTCAACTTGGAGAAATGTAACTGAATTTATTTTGGGCTGTTTAAACTGTTTAACTGCTTATTGTGTTTTCTGACTATGACAAAGAAAAGGGAAGGAGTTTGCCCAATATTGATGCCCATTTAAAACTTCCTTAACAGATAAAACTACTGCTCTGGGCTGTAAAAGGTGTCTTCAGGATAATTAGAAGATTAGCTATGGAATTGCAGGAAGCTATAGAATTTTCTCTGCATGGTGAACTACATTATACTGAACCAAGGGTTTAGTTATAGGATTTCTGATATCGAAGGAAAAAATAATGTAAATCATTAATTTGATGGTCCTCAGCTAAACTTAATTAAAAGTTGAACATTTCTTTTATCAATTTCTCACTTCTTTCACCCATCTCTTAAAAAATGTTATTCTTGGGCTTAGAGTAAAATAAGAAAGCTTCACATAATGTTAAAGTCTCTGCCATCACCAAAGATAATGGTTTGTTTGCCTAAGGGGAAAATGGAATGAATTGTAAGTAATATAAAACATTCCTTCTAATGTCTTTTTTTTTTTCCCCTGCTCTATAGCATTTCTTTAACTATAATCAGATGTAGGTTTAGGCCTGTAGGGCTGCAATTTAGAAGAGAAGTTTTTTAACCCACAGTCATCCCTGGAAATGTCATCTTTTACAGAAACATTCGTTACATCGATGTGTTCCTCAAGAGTTTCTGGTTTGCTACCAGCCTAGCAACCAAGCCGAGGTAATCAATATATATCAGTCAGAGTCGAGATTTTTCAAAAAAATGGCTTTCAAATGTACTCTCGTTTGCTCAAACTAAAATACACATTTCACAGAAAATTAATAAATCAGGATGATTGAAGAATAACATGAATAAAATAACAAAGGAAATCAAACAGGCACGTCAGGAAATGCAAACGTCTTCAGCTCAAATATTGCTATTCCAGTATTTCATGACAATGTACCCTTCCTTATTTTCTACTACGAGAAAAGGAAGGTGATGGTAATAAGACTTTTTGAACAGAATTCTTTCTTTTCTTTTGTAGAATTTTAAGAAAGGGTACAAGTTACCATGTCAGTGAATTTATACAAGCCCTTTTGCCAGCAGCAGAGGAGTGTTGAAGGTTTCAATACTAGCATGTGAAATGGCATTGAAAATAGTAAGCTTGCACTTCTCATGCTTTCTAAATTTTGTCCTTTTCTTTTTTCTTATTTAAAAAAGAAAATCTTCTAAATTCACTGATCCAATTCTGCAGCATTTCAGGCCTCATGCATGCTTCTTTATGAGGTTCTAGAGGACAGATTTTAGGGATAACTTGTGCATAAAGCAAACAGATCTCAAATCACAGAAGTCCCACAAGCTGCAAACAGCAAAACACGATCAGAAAATAAGGTTTATGTGCAAAATTCCCTTTTTTGTTTTGTTATGGGACACCAAGACATTCTATGGACGTCTGCACAGTAGAGCCTGTCTATTTGGTAGGGCCTGTTGCAATAGGTCAAGAGGCAATGGTTTTAAACTAAAAGAGGAGAGATTCAAACTAGATATAAGGAAGACTTTCTTTACCATAAGAACAGATTGCCCAGAGACGTGGTAGATGCCGCATCCCTGCAAACGTTCAGTATCAGGTTGGATGGGTCTCTGAGCAACCCAGTCTAGCTGATGACGTCCATGCTCATAGCACAGGGTTTGGACTAAATGACCTTTAAAGGTCACTTCCATCTCAAATTCTTCTACAACTCTATGATTCTATAGTATCTGCCAAAAAAAAAGAGTTGATGCTATGGTTCTATATAGTTCCAAATCTGAGAGACATGCATGAGACTACAGATGAGGTTAACTACTGTTTGAGGTCAGTGAATGCATGTTTTCTTTGCATTTAGAGAAATGTAAGCAAGGCAGAAGAAAACGCATATGCACTGTGTCCAAGCAGAGAGGAAGATCAAGCAGATCAAAACTTATTTTAACTACTAAATTAGCCTTTATGACTTTTTCTCTCCCAGGCAACAGAGCACAAGCTCCTGCTTAGCTTTGCAGATTCACCCAGGCTTTGCGTATTTGACTTATTCTCCTGAAAAAAAAAAAATATTTAACAAAGGTGAGATTTGGAAAGGTAGGGACTGAACTCTTGCTCTCCTAAAGTGTCAGTTTCCCTGAAGAAAATTAATGAAATATAAGTACTGCCTCAGCAAACCAATTAAGACCCTGCAGTGGACTGAAAATGTCCTTAACACAAGCAGCCCTTTTAAAACACTGTGCATTCATCAATATATAAGGAGGGATGGAGGAAATGGAAGCAAAATGTCAGCCATAGTAACACCTACTAGATCTCTCACTTCCAAGAACAGATAAAAATGGAGGAGTCTGGGAAATAGCAATCGTGATGAAAAGGCTTTGAGCGAAAATTTCTCACATACTGTAACATTTCAATGCAATCATAAGCAGAAAATAATGTTTTTCTCACTCAGCAAAGTAACACCTCTCTTTCTCAATGCAATAGTTGATAAATCAGTTAAAATAAAATGTAAATTGAGTTTTCCATCTGGCCACTGTGATATCCAATAACTCAAGCCAAATAATATGTTGTCTTTAAGAAAATCATTCTACCAATCAAAACTGTACACCCTGCTTTTTCTTTCCCTCATAGCTCAGTTTAAAACTGAAGATAATGACTAGTCTTACAGAACAAAGATGAAGGCAAGTGTGTTTTAAGAAAATTCTTTCAATCTTTGCTTTAGCTTCCCTGTGAAATTCATATGGTTGTATTCTTCTCAGTTTAGCCAATGATAAGAAATTAAGTCAAGTAAATTTAAATGTGCCTCTTTAGATAAAGCCATGATTCATTTAGTAATCACCATTGTAATCCAGTTCTAAAATGGCTGCTGAGCTAAAAGGATTTATGCAAACTTAACGTCAACTTGCATCAGCTTTTTTTCTGGTTTTTTTTGTGTTGTGGGGTTTTTTATTTATTTTGGTTTGGATATTTTTGGTACACATCTATTTTTCTAAATTTAATTAATTCCACATGAGCTTTTCTGTATTTCCTTAACCACACTTTGATGGACAAGGCAATCCATTTTGGCATCTAACCCTTATATCAAAAAAACCCAAAAGATTCTGAAGTTTAACAACTGAAGAAATTTTCATTACTTCTACAAGATATAGATAATACTATCATCAACAATACCTAGATCGATGTTTCAAAACACACAGTTATAAGACTTCCCTTTGGGGTACTCTTTATGTATTTTTAAAGACAATTATTTCAAATGAATAAATGTAATGTGAACAAGAGCTCACTTTTTACAGAAAGCACTTCCAATGTCTAAACAAGCCATTTGTTAATGATGCAACAGTAACAATTTCCATATTGTTCACTGTACAGAAAGTATTTGTTTTGTTCTCAGATTTACTGATTTTAATTCTGAGCAGAAATATCCCTCTCCCAAGCCTACACAGATAAAACTGCCCCTTCGCACTAAAAATAAAGCAGAAATTCTTTTTGCAGTTTCACTTAGTAAAAGTGATTGGTAACATGCTTTGTCATCTTGACAGAACAAAGGGCAATGGACACAAGCTGTAGCACAGGAATTTCCAACTCATCATGAGGAAGAGCTTCTTTACTATGAAGGTGACAGAGTACTTGAACAGACTGCTCAGTGAGGTTGTGAAACCTCCCCTTCTGGAGATTTCAAAACCCACGTGAACATGATCCTGTGCAACCTGCTCTAGGTGAGCAGAAATATTGGACTAGATGATGTCTAGAGGTCCCTTACAACTCCTCCCATTCTGTGATTCTTAGAAGACACAGCTAAAAAGAAATTGAATTTGCATATACTCACCTGCCACTTTTCTCCATTTTGTTTTGTCGCAATCCCCTGCAAAGATCATATACACAACAATATCACTAGGGAGGAGCACAGTAATACATAATCCTCCTTTGGATTATATGTATTGATTACTATAAACTAATTGCAGAACAGGTGTTACTATAAATCTGAATTTTAGGGAAGATGTGTAGGTGGAGAAAAGAGACGGGAGGGACACAACAAAATGCCAGTCACCTAATTACACACGCTTCAAAAATATTGGGTTCAAAAAATTCAAAAATAATGGGTTAACTTCAATGTGCTACATTTTTTTCTGTCTTCAAATGTCTCAGGTTTTTTTCACTGTGTGTGGGTGTAACGAGTCCTCCTGTCCTCAGCTAGTATTTGGCTGACCTGAGCAAGGAATTATTAAATCCATTACCCTCAGACTAACAAAGTCCACTTTGTTTTACTTTTTTTTTATTACAGACTAGAATATATTGTTGCAGAACAAATCAGATGCTAGGCGTCTTCACTGCTTTAACAAGTTTTGTTCCAGGCCATCATGCCTAATATCACACTCCTATATTTACACCTCATTTATGAAGTTAGCTGGAGGCAACATGTCAGTTACTAAACTTTCAGTGTGGGGAAAGAAGGAAAGGTTAACTGACACAGTTATGCCAGTCTGCCCCAGTCAAAGTGCAGTTGTGTAAACCATCTGACTGCTGTTACAAATATGAAGTAATTAGGTTGATTCTGCTCAGTTCTCAGGAGACAAGAATGGGAATCACAAATCTAACAATCACAGCTCGTATTGACTGCCATTACTGACAGCAATGTTAGCAGACAGATGAAAACTGCCTGCGTATGATACAAAAGCAAAACTAACACCTCCTACTGTTCACAGGAACAGCTTGTTGACAAGAAATATTGAATTTTTCCTTGGTCCATCCTTGACTGACACAGGGATGAGGACAGCAGTCAAACATAGCTGTGCCTGCGGAGATCATGGAACAGATCCTCTAGAAGCTACATTAAAGCTCGTGGAGGACAGGGAGGGGATTCAAAACAGCCAACAAGGGCAAGTCCTGCCTGACTAAGCTAGTAGCGTGATCACATCAGTTGACAGAGAAAAAGCAATGAATGTCATCTAGCTGGACTTCTGTAAAGCCTTTAACACAGTCCCTCACAACATATAGATTTGATAGGTGGACTTTTTAGTGAATAAGGAAGTGGTTGGATGGTCAAGTTAAGAAAGTAGTGGTCAACAGCTCATTGTCCAGATGGTGATTCATGACGAGAGGTGTCCCTCAAATGTCCATACTGGGACCAACGCTGTTTAATATTTTCATTGGTGTTCTAAACAGCAAGATTGAGTGCACCCTCAGCAAGTTTGCAGATGACACCAAGCCGAGGAGTGCAGTTGTCACGCCAGAAGGACGGGATGTCATCCAGAGGGACCTGGACAATCTGGAGAATTGGGCCTGCATGAACCTCATGAGGTTCAACAAGGCCAAGTGCAAGGTCCTCCACCTGAGTCGGGCCAATCCACAGTTTCAATACAGGCTGGGGGATAACGTGGTTGAGAGCAGCCCTGTGGAGAATGACTGGAGGGTGCTGGTGATGATAAGCTCAGCATGAGCTGGCAATGTGCACTTGCAGACCAGAAGGCCAACCATATCCTGTGATGCATCAGAAAAAGGGTGGCCAGCTGGCCAGCAGCAGGGAGAAAGCGATTCTCCCCCTCTACTCCATCCTTGTGAGATCCCACCTGGAATACTGTGTCAAGTTCTGGAATCCTCAAGAAGGATATGGAGCTGTTGGAATGCGTCCAGAGGAGGGCTACGAAGATGAGGACTTGAGCACTTCTGCTGTGAGGACAGGCTGAGAAAGCTGGGGCTGTTCAGCCTGGAGAAGAGAAGGCTCCAGGAAGACCTAATAGTGACCTTCCATTCCCTGAAAGAAGCCTACAAGAAAGCTGGGGAGGGACTTTTTACAAGGGTATGTAGTGACAGTACAAGAAGGAATGGCTTTATATTGGAAGGGGGCAGACTTAGGCTAGACATTAGGAAGAAATTCTTCACAATGAGAGTGATAAGACACTGGCACAGGTTGCCCAGGGAAGCTGTGGATGCTCCCTCTCTGGAGGTGTTCAAGGCCAGGTTGGATGGACCTTGAGCAGCGTGCTCTAGTGGGAGGTGTCCCTGCCCATGGCATGGGGGGTCGGCCTAGATGATCTTTAAGGTCCCTTCCAACCTAATCTATTCTATGATTACAGGTTTCACACCTTCCAGTGCAAACTGAATGTAGGTAAAACATGAGTTTCAGTAGCATCCTCCTAGTGTGGGACTCCCCTAGTAAGCCACGGTACTGAGATTTTTCTCAAAGTTAGCATGACACAAGACACCAAAAGGCCCTTGATCTCCTATACTGGAGCACCAATTAGCACACAGTAGCTTTTCAGACCAAAAATCTCAATCACTAGTGTGTAACATTAAAACAAGTGAGCTCAGAATAAAATGTGGACTACATATTGTTTCTGGATGGGGCTCAGCCTTCACTTTTTCCTCTTGGTTCAGCAAGTCTTAGTGCTATGGAACTGTTTGCATATTGCCTCTGGGCTTCTTTCCTACTGCAGAAGTTACCTATATTCTCCTGGGAGAAATGTGTCTTTTCACCTCTGAGGACTAGCTACACAAGCACCATCCCCCTGCTCTCTGCTACAGACTTCGAGCTTATTTGTGTTACAGTCTCCAGGTTGCTGTCTTTCATATTCTTTTGAGAGAGCAGAATAAAGTCAGGACTGTGCTTCAACACGTTCCGTTGGTTTTGGGAAGAGACCTACATTCTCTCCTTTGGGAGAGCTCCACCTGGCCCAGACTGCAGCAAATAAAATGAGGTGAAAGGATAACCCTTTCACAGCCCTGTCCTCTGAGAGGACATATGACACCAACGTATCAGGCTGCAGACTGGTGGTGTGATATCAGTTTGCTTTACCACTTAATCTTTGTAATGGAAATATACGCCTCTTTTTGTACCATTTTCCTCTCTAGCTGAGAACAACTCTCTTCCGTCACTCAGAAACATGGGAAGTATTTTGTTTTCAAACCTGAGAAGGGAGACAGGACTCAGTTAATTTAACTAATCAGAGCGGTGTGTGTTGCCCTTTGAGCAGGCTGTAACAGGAGAACTTTATAGGCTGAAGGGACATAAACAACTGAGGAACTTTCAGGGTTATTGAACTTCCTCACAGTGAAATGGCAAGTTAATCTGTTTAACCACAATTTGTGTGACCTCCCCACTGGAAAATCTAGTAAAATACATATATAGCATCTCTCAAATATTAGACCTTTTCCGTGGGCACTAAAAAGCCTGTGTACAAAAAGTAACTCTGAGGTACAATGCAGGAAACAACACCATCTCCGATTTTGATGAGTAACTTAATGACACTCAACTAAACAGGTTATGTTGTAAACAGGCAGTATGTTGTAAAAGAATCTAATACTGCCTTAGATTCCCTTGAGTGCTTTTCAAGGAACACCAAGTAAAATAATGCTGCTGCAAAGCCCCAAGCATACTATATCATAGTCTGACACCACTTTAATAATGTATTACACAAGCATGGCTTTGGTCTAGCAGGATCAATGGGGAGGTACTTTACTAAGTGAAAAAAAAGAAGATATAGAGGAAAATCAGAGTGAAAATGGAAAACTACAATGAAGTGCATGTTTTCTAAATTAGAATATGTCCAAACAATAATTTCTAACAGTCTAAATCAATTTAATTTAAAGTTTGTTCTTTATACAATGCTTTTGGCTTCACTCTCTTGAAAAAACAAAAATGTTGTTCATTTCTTTAAGAAAGGTAAGGCTTTTTTGTTCTAATTAAAGAAATGTAGTAGACATAGGATTGCATACACTCAGTTTTCCTTGAAAATCTTTCCTTTTCCTTCAGGTAATATCAATATGTTAGTAATGATTTTACAGAACTGGTTTTAAAAAATGCATGTTAAGTCCCTGTATAACTTGTGACTAAAGGCTATATCATTTACCTCTTCCTTATGGTTCCTTCACCATTGTGGCAGTACTGTATTGCAGTCAGCGCTGTATCACGTCCACCTGCTGCAGATTCAATATGAAGCAGACAAATATCATATCTACAAGCTGAATTTATGTACTATATATGTCAGATGCAGTGCACTTCAGCTTCTTCCAGAAACAAAGCTGTAGGGAAGAGAAATGGTGATGCTTACTTAGAAAGAAACAGCAAGCAAGCAAGACAAAGAAAAACAAACAGGGAAGTATAAGATTCAAATATACCCTTGTGAATTAAGGGGACTAGTCTACACTGCGCTGATCAATCACCATCCTGTTGTATTATGTAGTCAAGCATACAAGTTGGACGTGGTAAAACAGGGACATGGTGGTTTCTTTTCAAATGCTCTCTCAAAACTTCAAACTCTCAACGTTGCAAGCACAGGACAGGTCTCCTCTTGGTCCAATAATGTTATTCCATAAAAACACTACAGAATATTATCTGACAGTTCATTAGTTTGCTTCACTAGCTTTCCTGGAAGTCACTTAGCAACAGAACTCCCCAAACACACACATGCATGTCATTGAATAAAGAGAAATGGCTTTCAGCTCTAAGAAGGTCATCAAAATTGTAATTAAAGCAAAATGCATTACCATGTTGAGCTCATTTGTAATTAAAAAAAGAGAGAGATTTAGGAAAGATGTAGGTTTTCATCTCAAATAATTATTTTACAACTGTCTTCCCATTTTCAACGGTCTCAGACAAGATTTAGAAACAAGCATTAAAGACTAAAATAAATAGGTATGAGGAAAACAGCAGCATGAAGCTATATGGTAATTAGCATTTTTAATTCAAGGAAATAACAATGAAACCATATGTAGGCACCAAACAGACACTACAAGTAAATAAGGAACGTGGCTGATTTCATATTTAAGAGAGGTTAGTCTCAAAAGAAGCTTTCATAGGTTTAGCAATTTTTTGGTGCAGCAAATTTAACTGTGTTATTAATTACAGTTTTCAATATTATTTTGTACTGTTAGACTGTGAAAACATTATTGTAGCTAAAAACAAATTCTTAGCTCCATATCTGATGTGTTCCTTTTTGCCCAGAACAAGGTTTTTATTTAGAACATTATTATCTCTGGAATTGCTACATGACATCAGTTTTGTTTTATGTAAAACATCATGTAATACAGAAACTTGGTTTTAAGTAAAAGAGCTTAGAACACTTCAGGCATTCTTCCAAAGAAAAATTTCTTATTTTATTGCAATTATTTCATTCTAAGTTGGCCAAATCTCTGTACTTTGTGAGGGATCTTTCCAAATGTAGACACCGTTGTACCTAATAAAGATTTGCTAATGCAATAGTTACACACAGCCTAGTTCAGGAAAGACAAAGAGATGGGTAGTTGCTATGCCTTTGTATTAAACATTTGTAGACTCTGTAACCCTCTTCTCAACTTCTTATTTGCAGTATGGCTCCAGTTAATTGGTTTGCTAAGACATTATGACTAAACTGGAGTGGTAGAATTGCCTGTTCTGGAGATGTATCTGCATTTTAAGTAAAGTATTCCGGGAGTGTGACCTTCATTCTTCTCCTTGCTAAATACAAAAATTTCAGTTTTGCTTCATTTGCATCAACTGCTTGACAAATAGATGTGATTTAGTAATTGCAAACTCTTGATCACTAATGATTACTGTGATGTATCTCTGCAGCTTTTCTGAGATTCTCAGCGGTATAGAGAACATTAAGAATAGCCAAACTGTTTATGTCTACGGAATTGCTCTGCAAACATAGGATTTGTACAGTACAAGTATTTCTTTTTTGCTGAAGCAAGAAAGAATTGAATTAATGCAGAAGCCACATTAAATTAGATTTAACACGTTTTGCATTTAGAAACGGTCAGCTTATGCTGTATTAAAATCAATGGGACTGGATTGTTTTGAATTTTTGCAACTTCCATGATATAGTCCAACCTATTTATTATCTAAACTAGAGTCTCTAGACCTTAGGAGCAATCTAACGTCTCTCTTGGATACTTGTTCATCATTTTTGTGTGTTTGAAAGCATTACATTAGACGTTGAGACATTAATCTATAGATCTATAGTTTTAATTTCAGAGAAAAGTGTTGGATGCTCACTATCAGAAGTTTTGGAACCATATCCAAACTACAGAACTAAAATACTTTTGTGGATCTGTAATATCTGGGTTTGTTAAGGGAGAATCTTTGTGCTAACTTATAACTGATGACATATTGCAGGTCAACTCCAGTAATTTTGGCTAAAAAAGTCTACCTCTTATCTTGTAATCAGAACGGCTGTGCTTAAAATTTTTAGGATGAGAACTGTAGCTGTGCATGACATCTACTCTATAATACTTTATATTAATGACATAATTAATCATCAGCCCTGGTAAACTACACGCAAAGTAAGGATTGACTACAATACTAAGTATATTATTACTACATTGTTATGTTTTAATGAATTATTATTTACATTAATAATGCATACAGAACAATTTAGTTATGACACTTCCTATTGCCCCTTTTTCCAGAAACAGTGAATGTGGGAAGTGAAATAGTCCAAATTAAATGAATCAAAAAGCAGAAATTCTTCTGTACCAAATAACTATGTGAAGTAACAAGGTCTGATCAACAGGCTTAAAATAAAATAGGTGACCCATGGATGACTGGTGTTGCTTTGCTATGTGTACTATTTAACCTGTAACTTCTCACATTGCTGTTCTCAGTAGAACTGTGTGTGCTATTTTTAATACATGGAATGTAAGAAAATGCATCATAGTTGCATTACCTACGTAGTGGAATTAGGCTGTGACACCTTGACTGCAGCTTCTCCAGCGTCCTTGTGTGGTCCATGTTTTTGGATTATGTAAGTTGTTTATTTATCAATATAAAAGACCTTCTTGCAGCAACTTTGGAGATCTCACAGGTGGACACATTGTGTAGGACCTTCCAATTGTCCAGGGTAGGTTTTCCAAAATCCTCACAGTGGTACAGGCTCCCCAGCTGCTGTGGATCTGGATAAGGATAATAAAGCAATTGAGATTTATCTTTCTTAATTACTGTTCTTATTCTCCTGCAGTAATGTTTAGATGCATTGCCTTTAAAGCTGTTACTGTTAACTTGTTACTAATCACTACTAATTGTTACCTTTCTTGTTTTAAGAAGTTAAATAAAAATTAATTTCACACAGTATTTGAGAGTTTGGGCCTTGTATGCTCTACTCACTCTGTGGTTTGCACTCTGTGGTTTGCACTGTGTGATAAACCACCACGTTCTTAAAAATAATAATATTTCTACTATATATTCTATCAATTTCTAGAAAGAATAGTTCTATTCTTTAGAGTTTTTTATTACTACTGTTATGTCTTTTACATCACTCTGTAGACTTCTGTTTCATTCTAAGTGAAATCTGCACTTTATCAGAAGGATGATTATTTAAAATATCCATAGTGTGATAAATGCTACTGTTTTCACAAAGAGCTCCTCAAATTTCATTCTCATTATGTGGTGGAGAAGAAGGGGAAATAATCAAACATTTACTTAAGAGAAGTTTTATATCACAGTTTTTCCAGAAAAAACGTGAACTACAAGCTTCTGTTCTTAATTGCAGAGTTAAAGTTCATGTAATTTGTGCAACTTCTACTGCATTGAATTTAGTACACAGTGTTCTGTGTACCAAAAATAAAAGGATTCATTTTTAGAGCCTATTGAAATTGCACTTCTAGTCTATAAAGGAACTTGTAAAAATAGCATCACAGGAATAAATTTTGAATGTGTCTAGTAAATGTGAGCTGGAAATCAAAGTTTCAAAGAAGGAGGAAGAGGAGAAATCGTTGAGTTGACAGGCATATTTGTCTTCAGAAATGAATTTACATTCTCAGTGAAGTATCAAATGTTGTTTAGATTTTTTATTTTCATTTTCAAGGACTATTATCCATTATTTCAACTGACAGTCATCACCTGTCATTCCTTAAATGATCTCTTTGCTTCCAAGGAGATCTGCAGTTTCAGACCAGTCACCCAAAGGCACAGTGGCTGGTATAAAGTCTATCTATCACTAGACTACCATCATCAATTTCTTCTACCTCAGACTATCCACGATCTCCATTTTCAGACGTGATATATGTCAAGAAGACATAAATGATAGCACAACTAAGTAAAATAATTAGATAAAAAAAAAAATGCTATGTATACATCTAGGTTTCTATATGGTGTTCTTTAAAGTCAGTCAAATTAATTCTTTGTATCTTTTGAAATCTTCTTGCTTATAAAACACATTAATTTCCATTGGGTCCTGACTTTGTCTTTGTTTAGTCCTAATTACGTCATTTCAAATCAAAGACTGGGAGGTTACGAGCTACTTAAAGGCTCCAAGTTGTAAGCAGATGTCAGATTTCTAAGAAGCTTTATATATATGAATGTAATATATGTTATTTTGATGTTGTATTGTTAGGTCTGGGTCGTTGATATTTTAGCACTTGCAGCATATATGAACAATTTTTCATAAAATGGTTAATACAAGATTTTTTAAGGGTGTCCTTTGAGCAGAAATAAGTAACAGGGGGTCTGTGATTACGAATAGATTCTGAGTGTTGGTAAGTTGAATCTGCTCAGAAGCATCTCTAAGAAATTTTTTTTTGTTGTTTGAGGAAAAAAATGACTCACCTGAAAAACAAGTGTCAAGCATTTCCTCTGGCAAATATTGCACTGAAATGTTTATACTGCATCCTGGTTACAATTCCCAAGAAAGTATTCTTCTGCATGCATAAAACTTCTGTGAATCAGCTTCATATCCAATTACGTGTCCCTTAGTTCTCATGACTGGGAATGCTGAACTGTTGTGCTCTGGATACTGTCCACTGAAGGAAAACGGCCTCAGAAAATCAACTCCAGGAGCTGCTAGGGTGGCATTTGTATATAGGGGGTTGGTTGTTTCTTCTCCTCCCCTCAAGCTTTCTAGATCAAAGCATTTGGGATGACATCAAACTAAAATCAGTGCCTTTTAACTAAAGACTGTTCACAAGAATGAAAATAACTGTTCAGCTGGTGCCCCAGTTTTCTGTAGGGAATGCAGCTGATAAAACCTGCTCGAACATGCTGAATTGTTCAAAGGGCCACATGGGCCATGGGTAACTGTGCTACAATGGAAGCAGTAACTACAAACTACTAGATCTCACATAGAAAATGAGAAGAAAAAGTAAAGTTAGTGACAGGATTAGGAAGGAGCCTAATCTCCAGAAGCAGGTGAGCAGGAAGATGAGGAGAACCCCAGGGCTGCCCTCCTGCCAAGTCTAAGCATGGCATTCTTGAATAAGGAAAAGCTCATAAATCATCCCAAATATTTCTGATGACTCACAAAACTGGAGTGCTGCAATGGATAGCTATAAATTCTTCAGAAGGGGCAGGCAACAAAAGATAGGTGCTGGGGTAGCTCTATATGTTAGAGAATGTTTGGACTGTCTAGAGCTTAATGATGGTGACAATAGGGCTGGGTGTTTGTAGATAAGAATCAAAGGGAAGGTCAACAAGGCAAATACTGTACTCAGTGCTAGTGAGGTCACACCCTGAATACTGTGTCCAGTTTTGGACCCCTCACTAGAGAAAGGCACTGAGGCAATGGGTTATGTCCAAAGAAAGGTAATGAAGCTGGTAAAGTGTCTAGAGCACAAGTTTTCAGAGGAGTGGCTGAGGTTACTGTGTTTGTTCAGCCTGGAGAAAACAAATCTGCGTGGAGACCTTATCACTGTCTACAACTACCTGAAAGGAGGTTGCAGTGGGGCAGGTGTCGACCTCTTCTCCCAAGTAACTGTGATAGGACAAGAGGAGAAGACCTCAGCTTGCATCAGGGGAGGTTTAGACTAGATGTTAGGAAAAACTTCTTTACCAAAATTGTTATCAAGCATTGAAACAGATGTGGTTGAGTCACCATTCCTGGAGGTATGTTAAATGTGCAGATGTGGTGCGTAGGGACATGGTTTAGTTGTGAACTTGCCAGTTCCAGGTTAAGGGTTAGACTCAATGATCATAAAGGTCTTTTCCAATCAGAATGATACGATGATTCTAAGACAACAATAATATTGGGGAAAAGACGTCAAAGATAGAAGCAATCTGTTAGAGTTTTCGATATTTATGATATTTTCAGTGACAGATTAAACCAAATGGCTGCGGGTAGAAACACTATCTGAACTGAAAACTGCTTGAAACAGTGGTAATTAATAAACAGTGAAGATTAATTAACAGTTGATGGAGTTAGGAGGGCAGGACGCTAGCAAACTGACAAAGAATTTGGATAAACAAGCTGGATATCAGGGCAAAGTTCCAGGCTGTGAACTTGTTTTAGGCTATGAAGTTATTAAAATCCATGATGTAAATATAAAGTAAGAAAGAAGAGGAACTGGATGATCTGAAAGGTATTATTCAAATTCTGGTGCTGTTGTTATTGCATTTTCATTTGCACTCCAGACTAACACTCATATTTTGTGTGATTTTAGAACTAAAGTACTTAGTAAAATTTAAGAAATGCAACTGCTAAATAGACAGGCTGAAGCAAATAGAAAGGCAACAGCAGCCAAGTTTCCCCTTTTTGCCCACAGGACATGACAAGGAATATAGCAAGGTGTCTAGGAGCAAAGTGCATGGTTACCACCTGTCCTATTTTGCCAGCTGAGGATAAGGCAGTTTTCACTGTCATTTACTTCTGTAAACAAATGCAGTTTTAGTGACAATTCAACAGACTTCTTCCATCTCTGCAGAATGTGCTTCTCAGTGTCACTCATACACTGCTGCATTGAAAGAGATCAATATAAAATGCCTATGTGGTGGTTACATCTTTTAGAATTTTTCTTTATTTCCAGTGACAGGAATACAAGTTTCAGACTACTCTTTGGCTTTTGTGCTTTCTCTCCAGGCCACTGTCTTTTGGGATAGTACTTTAAAAACATCCCATACCACCTCGTATTTCTGCATGACTCCTACTAGTTCATTGTGTCTTTTGGCCAAACCCCCCCCTTTCTTATGTTCAGCATGCATTAAACACAGTAAAAAATCAGGTGTCAAATTGAAGGAGTTGTTATACCAGCACTTACACCAGAACTTACTATGTGTGATACATAGCAAGAGCAGGGAGAACAGCCTTGCTGAATAGTAATTTTTAGACAACACTGCAAAATAATGTTGTTCTTGTGGCCAAAATTCACTTACAGCAAAGCAGATGCCTAAGAACACATTAGCAAGTGTTGGGATATTAAATTTAAAATGTTATTATCTTCAGTCACTTGAAAAAATTGTTTAGGTATTTTAATAAGAGTCCTGATTAATGATGGGATGAAAAGAGGTTCCTGGGTTTTTTGCTCAGACTGCTGACTTCTTCCAGGATTGCAAGCTAAAACGTTTTTGAAACAAGACTTGGGTCCAGCTGCACACCTCAGAGCAAAGCTTTATTACGGGTGTCCCAGTCTTTCTGGAATCATTAGCTTGCTTTTTATTGTTAGCAGGGTAAAATTCAATAGAACTGGAATGGAGAAAGGGAGTTTTATAGATAACTCAATTGTAAAGTTGATATTTGGCCTTTTACTTTTAAAGGCAAGTAACTGCAAAGTCTTATTGAAAAAGAGTAGACACCTAGTTGAACAGCAATCTTTATTACAAAGATTCCCAGATGTTTACATTATGTCTTCTCTGATCTTTGGGCATCTTTTACCAAGGTCAACTAGAAACTAATAAACACTCCTGAGGTCTATTAGGATTTGAATTTTAAATTAGATGGTTTTTGTTCCTACCCTTTTTGGCTATTGCAGTGAGAGGAGAGATTAATTACTGAGGAACTATTAAGATTTTTCTGATATGCAACCACTTTTGCATAAGATCACAGCCTACGATATTCAAAATCCAAGCCTTTAGCCACATCTCATGAAATTCAATCCACTTCCTTTCCTTCCTTTCCTTGTGGCCATCTCTTTCATGTTGACACACAAGGCCTATTATCCATTTCCCTCTGCATGAATCACAAAACTGTGCAAGTCATAACTTTCATGGTCAGTGTGTGATTTCAAGACTGCATGGCATGAAAAAAAGAGGTCATTTACATTGTAGAGGGGATGAACAGGGAAGCTGAAGAGTTGGGAGTGATGTTTGAAAAATACTCTTCCACCATGGGATGATAAAAAAAAGCCCTTCTTGTATTGGTGAGCGAGGTAGCAGATACAGAGAGACCTGGATGAAGGCATCGAGTGCACCCTTAGCAAGTTTGCAGGCGACACTAAGCTGGGTGGAAGTGTTGATCTGCTGGAGGGTCGGGAGGCTCCAAAGGGATCTGAACAGGCTGGACCGCTGGGCTGAGACCAACGGCATGAGGTTTAACAAGGCCAAACGCCGGGTCCTGCACTTGGGGCACAACAACCCTATGCAGCTACTAGGAGAAGTCTGGCTGGAAACTGCCTGGAGGAGAGGGACCTGGGGGTGTTGGTTGACAGCGACTGACCATGAGCCAGCAGTGGCCCAGGTGGCCAAGAAGGCCAGTGGCATCTTGGCTTGGATCAGAAACGGCGTGACCAGCAGGTCCAGGGAGGTTCTTCTCCCTCTGTACTCGGCACTGGTGAGACCGCTCCTCGAATCCTGTGTTCAGTTCTGGGCCCCTCACCACAAGAAGGATGTTGAGGCTCTGGAGCGAGTCCAGAGAAGAGCAACAAAGCTGGTGAAGGGGCTGGAGAACAGGCCTTATGAGGAGCGGCTGAGAGAGCTGGGGGTGTTTAGCCTGGAGAAGAGGAGGCTGAGGGGAGACCTCATTGCTCTCTACAACTCCCTGAAAGGAGGTTGTGGAGAGGAGGGAGCTGGGCTCTTCTCCCAAGTGACAGGGGACAGGACGAGAGGGAATGGCCTCAAGCTCCGCCAGGGGAGGTTCAGGCTGGACATTAGGAAAAAATTTTTCACAGAAAGGGTCATTGGTCCCTGGCAGAGGCTGCCCAGGGACGGGGTTGAGTCCCCTTCCCTGGAGGGGTTTAAGGCACGGGTGGATGAGGTGCTGAGGGACATGGGTTAGTGTTTGATGGGAATGGTTGGACTCGATGATCCGATGGGTCTCTTCCAACCTGGTTATTCTATGATTCTATGACAGCCGATATAGCATGATGCATACAGCATAAAAAGATTATGCATACAGCATAAAAAGATTGTGGAGATAAACTATTAAATGAAATGCTTAAGACTGAGATCTCCTTAGTAACATACTGTGCAATAACTACAAATCCAGGCCAGATACCACTATGTGATTGAAAAAAATTTTATAGGAAAAGGAGGAATAGCTTGGAGTTGACTAACTTGGACAAAGAAAGAGTCTTTGATTTGGGGCAGTACCTTGACATGCCAAATATCTTAGGGCTCTGGCAGAAAGCAGAAAATTGTTGGTGTACTACAAGAAGACAGAAGGTATAATAAATGACAGAATAAACTGGGCCAATACAGAAATGGTACCATTATCAAAACATAAAATCAAGTGAGTTTAAGATCTGTCTCAACCTGTAATAGTGAATCCATATAAAATGAAATGCCTTGCCAAAATTTGGAAGAGTGTGGAGATAGTTTAAAGAGCCCATCTTTGAAAGACAGGGAATATTTATGCCACCTATAATAACAGACTTTAGTAGGACCAGAAATGCAGTACCATTACATAGCAGAATAAAAGAGCCATTACAAATAAATATATGTGTATATATATTTGTATATACCCTGGAAACAGAGAAAAGAGGAAGTAAAGCCTGATGAAGAAAGTAGGAATGACCTTAAACTGCAGCAATTTAAAATCTGAAAAAATCAATAAAAAATGGTTTGGAATACAAGATCTCAAGGGACTAAAAATACTAAGAAAATGTTTTTCAGGCACATCAGAGGCAGAAAGTCTGACAAGAAGCCATGACTGATAACTAGTCAGTGTTAGAGGTGCTCTCAGAGAAAATAAGGCCATATCAGGATAATTAAATAATTCTTTTTCTTCAGAATTCTCTACAGAAGTAGGCTAGGAGAATCTCATAGTTGACCTTTTCCTCATGGTGACCAAGTTGGAAATGTTCTCAAATTCAAGAGCGATTAAAGTTTTCAGAAGAAAAATTAATAGTTTTAATTATAGATTACCTAGACTAGCTGGTTCTAATCTAGCATTTCTAAAGCAATAGCAATAAGAAACAGCTAAACCCCTAATTCAGTTGGGTAACCAATGGCATTACTGAGGGAAGGAAACCCTGAGGGTAACTGGGGAAACTACACAACAATAAGGCTGGTTTCCATATTGGATAAACTTGTTGCAAGCAGTAATAAAGAAAACTGGATATGTGAACAGAAAGCAAATAATAGACAAGCAGTGATGTGGCTTTGAAGGAAGTATGGACTTGCAGATCCAAGAAAGCTCTTTGAGACTATAGAAACATATAAAGAAGGTTTTGGAGCTGATTAAGTGCACTTGAATATCATTTTTGGATACTGATAGTTAACAAACTATCCTTCATCGTGGGTCTTGTAGACTGAAGCTGACATGGGAAGACAAGATTTTATTGTTGACTAATAAGAACTAACAGGTGGGAAAAAAACAGTGGGAAAAATTGTAAGTTGCCATGATTCATAGAGGTTACTGTATAAATGACAGCTTGCTGATTTTTTCACACAATTATTCAGTTTGGTTTAAATTAAACTGAATACTACGACTTTCGAGAGCATCTCATGATACTGAGTCATTGGCAATAAAATGTCAACTGAAATTCACTGTTGATAAATACAAAGTTACACATATAAGGAAAAGCAGCACAAAGTAAATGCCTGTAAAGAATTCGCTGGATTAGGCATTATTGCTAAGAGATTTAGGAGTAATTTTGAATAGTTCTGTTGGAATGACAGCTCTATGTCCAGCAGCAGCCTGAGGCAAACAGAATGTAAAATTTTTTTCATGGATAAATCAAATGAAAACAATAACAACCAAAAAAGTGTGTGGTATGCACAGCTTTGAATGGAAAGTAAAATTTTCTGTGCTTCTTCCTTCTGCCTCTGCCATACCCTCTGCTCCAGCCCAAAGGAAAAAATGGTAGAAATGTTAAGGGAAGAAAGGAGAACAATGAAGCAAATACATGGGCAGGCAAACATTTTAAATGAAAATTTAGTATTCTTCCTTTTAGAAAAGACAGTGTGAAAAGGGGGAGTATATAACAGAGTTCTTGTTACGTCATGCATAATATAGAGAAACTGAATAGAAGATAATTCTTCTCTACTTAACATGTTGCAGAAATTAGGGACTCTAAATGAAAACCTTAGATGGAAGTTTCAAAACAAATGCAAGATTAGGAAAATTATTGAGATTAGAAAATTTATTGTCACAAGACGTTACAGCTGTCTGAAGTGCAAGTAGATTTGAAAGGCAAGTAGACTGATTTATAGAAGAGAACTGTTGACCAGAGAGAAGCGGATTAAAAGGTCTAGAATGGGAAATCCCTAAGCTGGAAATTTCTCATGGCTGGGATAACGTACCCATCTGTCCTTTATTCTAACAATTATTCTCACAGCATCTACAGTGGTCATTGTCAGACACAGAGCTAAATGGACAGATATCATGACTTTTTATTTCTTTTTTCTTAATGTGAATTGGCTGAGTCACATTATTGATCAATAATAATAACATTCTATTAAAAGTAGTTTTCTAATGAGAGATGCAGAACAGTGTCAACCAGCATTGTAGAAAAGGTCAATACTTACCAGTTTTAAACTTTGTGCATTTCTAATTGCAGTCATGCTTTCTCTCCATTGAACATTGTTTGAATTCTTTGAAATAGTTGGAGTGGAATAAGTTGTCTAGATAAGATATAAATGATTAGAACCTTGAGCAATTCACCTATACTTCATATTGTTAGGCTCGCAATTATGTCAAGTTTCCTGAACTCATCATATAAAAAATGTGATTGTGTGTACTATACAGTTTTATTATTCTTTGGCTCTCGTCAGCAATATCTGTTCCAGCAGCTGCAACAGATGTCAGGGCAGTGACAAACAGGACAGTGAAAATCTGCACATAAATGGAATAAGAATTTGCAAGAATCCTTCAAGCATGTAATGGTGTTTGAGAGAGAAAAATAAATATTTCCTACAGGGAAAATGTCCCTTCATAGTGAGGTATGAACTGTCACATCATGAAACAAAGTGCATAAATATGACTTTTTTTTGCATATTTTCAGCATGGAAAATAAATACCAGGGCAGAGTCCTGCATGGGATTTCTGCTTATGTATTGCCAGCAGGCAGAGCGGTGCTGCTTGACTGATGTACCTGCACCATAACATTTTCAGGCTGTCAGCTAATGAATTAAAACCATCTAAGTCTTAGCCTATGCTTTTTGTATTATAATACAATTGTACTTAGGTACAGGGAGTTTATGTGTCAATGGAAGTTAAGAGGAGCTAAGAAATATAAAGAGTATATATTCTTACTGAGAAGTATTTAAGGTAGATACTAAAAAGAACATGGAAGCCTTATTTCTCTGTGTGATTTAAGTTTTATCATTTGAAACAAGACCACACCAAGGGCAAGCCTTGAGGGCGCAGTAAAGGACTTGAGTTTGGAACACGGATATTGGCCACGATTTGCTGCAAGCTTCTCCGGCAGCCCCGGCAGCAGGACGGGGAGCTGTGGGCCGAGCTCAGGGCTCTCTGAGGCGCTGGGAGCTGCCCGGAGCCGGGAGAATCCCAGACACACCCGGGGGGCCCTGCCGGCCCCACCCGCCGGTCCCGCGGGGCCTGACGGGAGGGGGCGGCCCCGGCGGCCTCCGCGGGGGATTTAAACAGACCCCTGGGAGCGCCGAGAAGAGCAGCGGGGCAGTTCGAGCAGTCAGGGCGCTGAGGGGACCTAGGGACTAGGCAGAAGACACCGAGGACCATGGTGGCCACCCGGCAGAAGGTTAAAGCCGCTCCGGGTGCTGCAGCAGGCAGGGTGGATGCTGCCACCCAGCCAGAGCCACAGCGGGTGCAGCAGCTCCCCAGCCCCTGGGCTGCAGGCAGGGCCCCCTCCCACACCGGCTCCTGCCTCTGGGACTGGCCCCACTGGTGAAAGCTGCGCTCGAGGGGGGGAACTCCTTCACATGGTGGAGGAGCTAAGGGAGGAGGTGAAGAGGCTGAGGACCATCAGGGAGTGTGAGAGGGAGATAGACCAGTGGAGCAGGGCCCTCTCACTAACTCAGCGGCTGCTGGGGCTGGTGTGTCTGAACATCATCCACCTGCAAACTGCACGGTTGGGGGAACAAGAGATGGGGAAGGGCAGCAAGTTCTGCCAGAGGAAGGAAACCTGCTCCCCTCAGCCAGACAGCAAAGCCCCAGATCCCCCTGGAGAACAAGTACCAGGTGCTGCAGGTGGAATCCAGCCCTGAGGATGAGGATGGTGGCTCCCACAGCCTAGAATCCTTCCCTAGGCTGCACCATCCTCAGAAAAAGATAAAAACATCCTCCATTAAGAAGAAGAGGAGGGTGATTGTTGTAGGGGACTCCCTCCTGAAAGGAACGGAGGGACCCATTTGCAGACCAGACCCGCTCCACAGAGAGGTCTGCTGCTTACCGGGGGCATCAGGGAAGGAGGGAGCTAGAAAACTTCCTTCCCTGGTCCACGAGACAGACTACTGTCCTCTAGTAGTAGTCCAAACTGGTAATGATGATCTAGTAAACAGAAAGACCAAAACCATCAAGAATGACTTCAGGGCCATTGGGAAAATGATGGAGGGCTCTGGGGCACAAGTAGTGTTCTGCTTCATCCCAAGGCTACATGGAGAGGAGGGGGAAGCCAGGAAGAAGAATTTGATTAATGCCTGGCTCCGAGCCTGGTGTGAGGAGAGGGGCTTTGGCTTCTTTGATCATGGGGTGTCTCACGCACCCCCAGGCTTTCTCACTAAGGGCGGGACATGTGTGTCTCCTTGGGGGACTAAAGCCCTTGCTAGAAACCTAGCTAAGCTCATAAATCAAGCTTTAAACTAGATGTGAAGGGGGAGGGCGTTGAGCCCAGGCTAGACAGGAACGAGCCTGGATGTGGGGCACTGGTGAGTGGGAGAGGGTGTGCTGGTGAGGACCACCAGTACCTCACCACACAGAAAGTGGGGGAGAACACACTTTGGGGTGCTAAGGGAGATACGGGCACTCTGGAGTGAGCTACTTCAGTGACCAGGCAGTTGGGAATGAACTCTGTTCCCTCTAAGAGGGCTGAAGGCTCAGCAGCCCAGCTGAAGGGCATTTACACCAATGCACACAGCATGGGGAATAAGAAGGAAGAGCTGGAAGCTGTCGTAGGGCAAGGGGCCTATGATGTCGTTGCCATCACAGAAACGTGGTGGGACGACTCATATAACTGGAGTGCGGCTATGGTGGGTACAAACTCTTCAGGCGGGACAGGAAGGGCAGGAGAGGAGGCGGGGTAGCCCTCTTTGTAAGGGAGGACTTGGACTCCATTGAGATGGATTGTGATGATCAGGAGGTTGAGTGCCTGTGGGTTAAAATCAGAGGAGCCCACCAGAAGATAGATTTTGTGATGGGAGTCTGTTACAGACCACCCAGCCAAGGAGAAGCAGCTGAGGAGCTCTTCTATAAACAACTGGGGTTAATCTCTAGATCAATGCCTCTTGTTCTGGTGGGAGACTTCAATCTGCCTGATATCTGCTGGGAGTACAATAGAGCAGAAAGGAAGCAGTCTAGGAGGTGAGCAACGAAGCTGGTGAGGGGGCTGGAGAGCAGGTCTTAAGAGGAGCGGCTGAGAGAGCTGGGGTTGTTTAGCCTGGAGAAGAGGAGGCTGAGGGGAGACCTCATTGCTTTCTATAACTACCTGAAAGGAGGTTGTGGAGAGGAGGGTGCTGGGCTCTTCTCCCAAGTGACAGGGGACAGGACAAGAGGGAATGACCTCAAGCTCCACCAGGGGAGGTTCAGGCTGGACATTAGGAAAAAATTCTTCACAGAAAGGGTCATTGGGCACTGGAACAGGCTGCCCAGGGAGGTGGTTGATTCACCTTCCCTGGAGGGGTTTAAGGCACGAGTGGACGAGGTGCTGAGGGGCATGGGTTAGTGTTTGATAGGAATGGTTGGACTCGATGATCCGTTGGGTCTCTTCCAACCTGGTTATTCTATGATTCTATGATTCTATGAAGCTTGGTAGTGATGGTTCCTATGTTAATATATATAAGTTAGGGAGCACTAGAAGCTTGAATATAACCATCATGAAGTGCACAGAGGTGAAAAAAGAAAAAAAAGAATGTGCTTTTTTCCCTTCTTTTAATATTAATGCCTATTTAAAGTTGCTCAAGGGCTCAGAAACATTAAGCAGCCTTTAGTCTGATTGGTTATGGAAAAAGATATCGTAGGGGACATCAAGAACTCATGACAAAACTATGGAGTTTATGTAAACTTCAGCATAGAATAAATCTCATAGCCATCCAATCAGATCTATATTTTGGTCAGCATACTGAGCAATTCTTTCTCAGAAAGTTCCTACAGTCTTTGAGCTAGGTTGTTCATCTGTACAAACCCCTGATACTCACATTGAAGGAAAAAAGCTGAAGAAATCGAAGATCAGACTGGGAGGCTGTCCTTGCAGATGAATGCTGGTGTATATTGGTAAGTTAGTATGAGAAATACAAGAAAGGTTTTCCTTGCTGAAACTACTCTGAGGCTGAAGGGAAAAAAATCAGTCTCCAGGACCATAGGGCAAGTATCTTTCACGAGTACTTACTTCAAGGCAGATCTTTAAAATAAAAGAAGAAAAAAGAACCTGTTCTTCCAACAAAGGCAGCAGCCTACGTTCAAAAGAGACAAAGTAAAACCTCAGTTCTCTGGAAGCCAAAGTTGAAGATCCTACTGGCTTCACCGCTGCCATCATTTAATGATCCATGGAGTGTTTCAGGACATTCTTTTTTACTAGACTTGGAGGTGACATGAAGATAATTTGCATTATCTTAAGCAAGAATAGTCTGGATAACTGAGATGTCAGCACAGGTCTGTATGTGTGGGATTAAAAAGAAAAGTTTAGGTTACAGCCCTGAGCCTGAGAGATTTTCTTTGATATGCTTTTCCATTCATGTGCTGATCAAATCTACCACAGCCAACATGGGAAATTTCATGAGCTTCTTTGCAGACAAAATGTATTTCCCTGTATTTAATATATCTCCCAGCTGCAACATAAAATTGGTGATATGCAGTCTGGAAAGAGCACTTAGTAAAGGCAACCATGGGCTCCTCACTGTGGAGACTTCTCTCATGTCTTCCCTATACCAAAGCATTCTCAGTTAATGGTTGGAGAAGGGGTAATTATATAATTGTTATGTGAAACACTAAGTGTTTATTCTAGCAAATTTATTTTTTAAATACACTTAATAATTTACAAACAGTACATAGTCATTTCTCTTAAACTTGTGTAACTATTCAGGAGGTAATTTGAAAAGAGTTCCCTTTGATGATACTCATTGTTATGCACAATACTTGTCATTTTTGTCTGCAAATGATAAATTATTCAAACAGTTTCTCACTGCAATCATGTGTTGCTTAATGTGTCAGTGAGATGGTAATTTTATTTTTTAAGCTCGATCACTAAAAGTAAGATGAGTTTAAGATGTTCCATATATTCCATATGTAACTCAGCTATGAAAAGAGGGGATAAAAACAAAATACAAGGAAAATATACAACTATATAAACAAATATACAAAAGAATTCTGGAACTACAATGTTGGTGTTTCTTTTTCAGGTAATCTATGAGTCTGGAAAAATTGTCCTTTGTATGTGACATGCAATATAAACTGTATAATATGGTTTTAAGATGAACATAACTATCATATGTACTCTCCATTTTAGATAAAGAGAAAAATGAGTTGTTTTGCAAGAGGTTCGCTATCAGGTTCTTAAGCAGTTGCAATCCAGTAGCTGATTGATAAATTCGACTGTGCTGACCCCAACCGCTTCAGTGAAAATATGTGTTGCAGTTCACATCTTTGCATATGCAGTCAGTTAGGATAATGAGTTTTTACACATGACATGAATTATGATAAGGAAAGAGATACATGTTCTCTTGTAGGGACATGTTTATATCTGGAAGTGATAAAATATGAGAGATGCTGGTTGAACTCCAAGTCCCTATGTTGGCTATCTTGTTTTTTAACCAGTCCTGAAGCTGCGTGGAATACATAGTTAGGATGTATTTTTCTGTCTATATGTGGGTGTCTCTCCCTCTTTGTCTCTCTGTTTTTCCATTTGAATCTCAGTTAACTGTTCTTTGAATGCTCTTTACTAAGGTGGCATTGAAGCTTGTATGAATGTTGTAATATTTTATATATTTTTTAAAAAAAGGAACTACCTCTCCTTTTTTTTTTTTTCAACAACAGTACCTTCCAGCCCAAGTAACTCACCAGTCCTTTATAAATTTTTCCTGACATTCGGGATCTATATCAATTCTCTAAACTTTTATCTTGCAGCGTATTAGCCTTGTCCTACCCATGTTATATATCTTGCCTGCACAAAAAAAATCTTGATGCAACTGCAAGACATAAATCATACGCTATAACAAAAGGGCCTTTTTGATACCATAGTTTATACAGGCTCTTGAGATGAAGTAAACTAAAGCAACGGGAGATTTTTTAGAATTGTGTAGCTGTTCTATACCAGAGAAAAGCAGTTTTGAGAACATCCAGAACTGTTCTGTGAAAATAAAAATATCCTTTTTTTAGCTTACTGTGTTGGTACATGATACAATGAAACATTGAATTTGTTTTTAAGAAATATTCTGAAATACTTATGATAAATCATTCAGGAATTCTAAGGCCCATTGGGTGTTTATGGGCTACTAATGATGCAAATCTTGAATTAGGTTTTGGTAAGGAATTGGCTTTTTCCAGTCTTTTACTATACATTGGGGTTCAAGATATAGTAAATCATTTACAATTTATACATCATAGGTTTCAAAACACCCACTTTAGGTAAAAATTAAAATAAGAAAATATGTATGAGTATTGAGGGGAAGGGGTGGTAACTAAAAAAAACAAAATAAAATGTACTTCCAGTTTGCTTTAGCTTAATTTTACTTTATCTAGGGTTAAATTTTTAGAAGTAAAATTTTAAAGCAAAAATACTTTCCTACTGGCAGACTTTTTCTTTCTTGTGCATTTTTCACTGTTTTCCTCTTCAGGGCATGTAGCATGTGGACTCAAGTGTCCGTATCTTTACAAATGCTGCGAGCATGAAGAAAAAGGAAAACTAAATCTAAAGGATCTCTTTAATTCTAGAAAGATCATCCTAGCATACCTAATACAGTCTAAACTAGGAATGTCAGAGAGGTAAAACTTCAGACAGTGCTTTATTCTTACCTTTGACACATGAGGTACAATACAGAATTGTGAAATACAAAAACTTACAAGGTTCTCAAGGGTTGCACTGAATGATGTTGTGTTTATAGGGACATGGGCAAAACAGATTTTTTCCAACCTTTTCAAAAATAGAATTGCATTTTACTTACTTGTTTGGTGAGCATATTTTGAATATGGTTTATGTCTGACATTTCCTGCTGATTTTGAATAAGTAAGTGCAATATTTAAAAATGGCTGCTGGGGAGTTTCTTTAAGAGTCAGCTTGTTTAAAATTCCTGTCTGTTACTTTAGAACTTGAAACACATGTTGAAAGGGCTGGTTGCATAACAGGTTCTACATATCTTTTGAGTTTGTACCCTCCTAATTGTTTTTGTCCGTATTTACTGAGGACCTGTAAGCAAGACACGCAAGAAATGTACAACCTGCTCTAAAACCTATTCTCATCTCCCACCATATTCAATAGCGTTCCAGAAAAAGGTACCTTAATAAGTGTATAATCTTTCAAAATGCAAAATGTAAAAAAGTATTTAACCTTGATAACATATGGAATGAAACTCATACTTAAAGGCAGCTTAGTTCCCTATTTTAAGTGCACACTGGCACTTTGAAGTTAAAGATGCTCTGTCAATCTATCTTGCAGAAACCTGGAATTCTGTGACTATCCTTGTGCAATATTTCTCATTTGTACTACTGGAAATGCAGGTTGATTTCCTAATTGGCTGAAAAGCCAAGGACCTGTATCTCTGCTTAGGCTCAATGATTTATGGATGATATTCTAGCTCTTTTTCTGTCCCCCAACCTAACCTCACAGTGGCATACAAGCTGCAGTGCCTTTAAGATGGTTGTTATTACTCTTTTTTAAGCCCAGCAGTTACACTTGCTCTTGATTCCTTATAACAGTCAATGGTGACAGTAACTATGATGTATACTTTCCCTTTGTACAGGAGACAGAATTCTGCAGCACTGTTCATCTATCTGATTCCCTTGTAGGCTTTTCACCTACTGCTGTAATTTATTTTTCAGAAAAAAATACCTCTTGAAAGTAAACACAGATATAGGAATACTGTAGTGTGTGTGTGTACCCAGTTTTCTCTTTACACAACTTCACTCTATGTCTAAGGCTTTTTTCTCTACAAATAACATATCTGTTCTCTTCCATCACACTCCGTTCTACATGCTAGCTTAATTCAAACACTTTTCTGTGGAACTCCATTATGACACTGGGAAGACTGTCAGCTTATAAATTTTTCAAAAATAATTTTTATTAAGGATATTATCTCAAACACGTGGTGTGAATTTTGGGATGAATGCAGGGACAGGCGTTGGACTCAATGGTCCTTGTGGGTCCCTTCCAACCCAGGATATTCTGTGATTCTATGACTATCTGACTATAAATCTTTGTGGATTCTCTTTTCTCTTCTTTTCTGAGTGGACTATTAGTATATACGAGTTAAAACATTTCTCTTGTGGACCTTTTTAGATCTGTCACTGCATTATTTTAATAATGAGTGGAAATTTTGAGGATCTTACTTTTGCTTTTTTAGGTTCTTTAGGAACTGGAAACTTTATCAGAGACTAGAAATGGAGACTAAATTAAAATAGAAGAGATTCCACCTGCATTTGAATTTTTACACAATTCTCTGCCACCAGTCACAGCACAGAGAATTTTACATGTTAATGTGTTGAACATAAGCAAAAAGTGATCATTATATGTGGAAAGTATCCAGGGAACAGGAGCAGAACCTGTTCCTGCACATTGCCTCATCCTGGAATGTAGGAAGGAGTTACTGATGGAAGGGCAGGAGAGGACAGGGAGAGCACTTATGAATTACTCCCATGAGCAAAACAGACTTGACTTAGGGAAAATTATCTGTAATTCGTTTTCAATTAAAGCAGATGCAGATAGTGATAAACAAGACAAATATTTAAGCAAACTTTTCCCTTTTGCCTCTCCAAGGCTCAGAGGTACTCTTTCATTCCCAGAGACTTGCCCCAGCCCCAGCAGTGCAGGGAAGATGGGAGGTGGAAGGAGCTGCAGTCATAGAATCATAGAATCACCAGGTTGGAAAAGACCCACCAGATCACTGAGTCCAACCACTCCTATCAAAGACTAAACCATGCCCCTCAGCGCCTCGTCCACCCTATCAGAAATTTCTTTTTAGAGGTGATGTGGACAGTTTCATGATTTTTCACGCTTTTTCACAACTGTATATAACAACAAATTCACTTTTTTCCAATAACTCACTGGATATTTTTGCTGCAGACATTTGTAAGACAAAGTTGTGCTTCCATCAGCCTTGCAGCTTTCTCATTTAGATCTAGAAAAGACTATTAGTCTCCAGTGCTACTGAGTCTGATACTCTCAGGTTTCTCTGCAACTTTAAAATCCAATTTTCTCTTGTTCACTTTGAATGTTTTTACCTCATAAATAGTTCTAACTTTTAAAAGGAAGTAAATGTTTGCCTCTTGCCCTAGCTTTTACCCACATTCTCAGCAGTTTTCTCATTAGCATATAGTTCTAAGCTATAGTAAGAGCCTCACTCTTTTGCTTTATATATAGCTGCGTGATAAGCTGTGTTCTACTCTCTCATGGAAATATCTTCTTAGCTTTTCTACAAAATATCACAAAAATGTTAATAAACTGGGTTTACAATAGAACTTTGAAGTTATCAACCTCTAAAAGAAATAATTTCAGAGTACTTATAAAGACAGTATGATTCACAGAGAATGGCTTTTAAAGTCCATGAAATTCTTTAAATAGCTTAAAGACCTCCTACTGTTCTTGTTTTATTTGTGAGCTGTAAGATACACTTCATTCACTTCAACCAGCTTTTTGTTGTTATTTTAGTCAACAGACAAATCAGGCATAAAAACTAATAGCAGCCTTTTCTGTCTAATATACTTTACATGAAGACACTGCTTTAAATTGTCTCCATATAGCTTATTATCATCTGAGCTTTTTAACTAGTGATGGATTTACCTGTGGAAACAGCAGGAATCGTAAGCAGAAAACAATACCTGTTTTGTGTATTTGTGAAAATAAAAGCTTTTTCTGTTAGCAAAATTGCTTTAGAGGCATGTACATTGCATTGAAGGTACTTTAATTTCTTTCTTTTTTTATTATAATCCTCTCTGTGCAACACATTTGACTTTTAAATCTGCTTTTTGTCTGATTTTCTTCTTATCATAATCTTACCTTAAACACATTACCATCTCTAGCCAGTGTAAACTGGCCAAAGAAAATGGATTTATATCTACACCACTGGGAATCTTTGCAGGTGTTGTTTAATGTTGTTGTACAATTGTAAAAATGCCAGAATTTTTATCTTTCTCCCTTTTTTCATAAATATCTTCCCTTTTTGCAATATGCATTTTGCATGTTTTTTAATATTCTACACACTATTCTCAATATATTTCATATTCTTCGTACTCTGCATTTTTAAAGTCCAATATTTTTGTACTTCTATCTTTATGAACACTCTCTTGAGTGCCTACAATTTGATGCTGTTTCTCTGTGATCACAAGAATCAAATCTTCACCAACTCCTATCTCGTTTATCACATATGTTTATTTTCTTGGCGATACATCTGAAGGCATGTCTGGCCTTCTTGGTCTCTCAGCAGATTTGAAAGGAAATAGCTCCATTTTATCTCCAGAAATAACTTTCCATCATCATTTCATTATTTTCATTCTAGTCTATGCCAGGGTAAGTGAAGTCTTCATGATTAATGATATGCCTCTTTAAGAGAATCTGTTATGCATACGAACATTTCCTGACCTGTCTCTTCTCACACTAGTTTGGATGGTTTTATTTATATTTTTATAACAGTTTCTACCTTCTCTATCACATGCTTCCATTCAGATCACTGCTGTTCTTGTGAGCCATTCTGCATGCAGAATATAACTTCTCTAATCTTAAAGATATATTGCCCTTTCCTGCATATATCCTCCTGTTACTATAGTGTTTTCATAACTCTTTTTTAGATTCCTGAGCCAGATCTCAGGTAACCTACACTAATTAAGTTATTTTTGCTTAAACACATGCAGTTACAACTCTCCAGTCTGCCTTCCTTACATAACCCCGAAGAATGCACATAAAACAAAGCCTTTCTTGATTTATTTTTCAGAAAAAAAAGTCTTTCGCTTCTTTATTTTCAACAGACTGCACTCTGTCACCTTCTAGAATAACTCTAGAATAATTTGTATTCCTTTTATTTTAACTGTAAGCCATGAAGCTGTTCCCCAAGGATGTGCATGTATAGGTTGGGATCATCACGGCTGCAAGGGGCTCACCAGCCTGAACTTCCCACAGAGTGAGGGACTGCCAGATTACTAGTATGATCCTTGTCTAGTGAGGATGCATTCAGTATTGAGTAGAGAATTCAAAAAATACAGTATATGTAGAAAAACAAAACCAAAACCTCACTGTTTTGGAAAAGGTGGATATTGAAAACTCTTTTTAATAATTACCTAGAATTAATAGTATCAACACAAAAATAGTAATTAGGAACCTTAAAACAAATAACAATTTACATAAAAGGCTTGGGAATTATTTGTTGTTGTTGCTTTCTTCTCTAGCTGACAACTTCCTTACCCCTATTCCTTTAGCCTTTTTCTGTTCCATATCAAAGGGGGGAAAAAAATGGTACATAATACTTTTTGTTTTATCTTAGGAATACAAGCCACATGTCTTATGCCAAAGATGAAAATGGTGTAACATCATGCAGATATTACAGGTATGGGAAGATAACAAGGACATGGAGGGATCAACTTCAAAACACATTTGTAGCCTCCTGGGGCTGTTATTTTTAATTGACTGAGCTCTTTGAGTAATCAGTTACAAACAAAATCTCAGTATTTCATCACTAAGCCTGTAAATACTTTTGCACACCCTTTCCTTGAGCAACTCTATTCTCAGCCCTTAAGTAAATAAATAAATAAATAAATAGAACTCCGTCCTATTGCCCATGCCCTTTCAGCAGAACGTATCGTCTATTAAGACGAACCATTCTTATATCGCTGAATGGTCGCATTCACCAGTCCATGAATTTGTAATTTAGCATGTTTACTGCAGTCCTGGGATGTGTACCGCTTAAAATGTTCACCAGGGACTTTGTCATTTAGCTGTGTCACATTATTATACTGTGTAATGAAACATAACCACATAATGCATGTAAATAACAGAGTGTCATCTCCTTGCCAAATATAAAGGGAATATAAAATGTAACTTCTATCACAACCCCAATTAAACAGCATCGTAATCTTCTGGAGAAAAGCAAAAGTTGTCTTGCTGAAATTCTTCTTCTTCTTTTTCAGTTAAATATAAATGAAAGACATAGCCTCTTCATTCTTATAACATTTACCAAGCTTTGTCCCCTACTAGGTTTCTAATTCATGATTATATTTTTAATATTGCCCTTACATATCTGTATCAGCTGTAAAATACACATTTTTGTGCATATCCATGTTCTTCGTGTCTCCTTCTCTGCAGTTGTCCTCTTTCTGTCTTCCTTTGCTCAATAATGACAAGTATTTGTAATTTTCTTTCTTTTCCACCAGCTTGCCCTTAGCACTTAGAATGAGCTGAGCTAAAGAAGAAAATCTGCCCCAGATGCATGTGTGCACAGGACTGCAATTCATTTCCAGGCTCAAAATTCTGAAGCTCAAGAAATCTTTCATATTCATTTACCCCAACTTATTTAGCTGCATTTCATTCTCTCGCACATAGAGATTCTCTCCTATTGCACATGGAAGCTTTCTCTGGTGTTTTTTCTAAACTGTTTTAAAGCACCATTTCATACACATGCACAAACACAAAGAAACTATGATAATTAAGAGAAAAAACAAAGGTCTATCATGTAATCAGTTGGACAAACATATATAAAGGCCAACACAGAAAATAAGAGCACATTGCAAATTTGCTGAAATGAAGCAGAGCGACATGCAAGCATGCTTGAAATGACATTAGACACACTCAAAAGAACAGTGTACACACTTTTTAAGATAGGGTAGAATGTGAAACACTCTGTAACAAGTAACATTTTCAGAAGAAATCAAACAAGGATGCAGAATGCTGATTAAATCTTGAAATGAGAAAAGATGGGCTAATTTTCTACCAGCAAGATGTCTGGGGAAAAAAATAGGAAGGAGAAGCACTATCCTTTTGAACAAAAACAATGCTTTTCTCTATTTTTATCCAATTTTTTCTTCAGTTTCTTACTTAATTTTTAAGTATAGGAGAATTAATAACTGTTTTCTTCCATGTTGTTCATTCTTTTGTGGTTGCTAAGAAAATATGCATGTCTTCTGCTTAAGCTAATAGTCATTTTTTAAGTTGCACATTCAAATATCCACACCGCAGTTGTCATAAACTCTGTGGAAGCCTAGAATGGGCCAATTAGAAAAGCAGAGATTTGCCTTCCCCTTACAAGTAGATCATGCAGGCTTTAAAAAGAAAATATGACTGAAGCCTGAAACCCAGACATAAAAATGCTTAACTTACTGGTTTTAAAAACCGCATGTGACATAAAGTTCTTGTGGTCCAAGCAGGTGTTAGCAATTTGAACTACACTTTCTGTTCTTTGGCCTCCACAGTCGTAAGTCTTTTCACAAGGGCATCTAAACCAAAAAACAATCCAGCTCAGGTTAAGCATGTGAAAAACAGTAACTAATAACACCAGTTACAATTCAAATCTTGTTTGTAAAATATTTGTAGTCTTTTCTTCACAATGTAATCGTAGTAGGAAAGAGGAGAAAAAGAAGGGACAAAAGCATTTTTTGAGTAAAATCAAGTAGGTAAATTCAACACTGTCTCTACCCGGAGGCAATTGTTGATCAAAGAGATTAAATTCATTAGCTAAAATAGTTGTCAATAATCTGCTCAGCTCTCATCATAATGACAGTAAAGCTTTTACGAGTTGAGTGAATTGTCTAGTATGGCGGAGTGTCTCAAGAGTACTCTGAACAACTGATCGATCCTAGTCTAGATGCTTTTATATCTTCCCATTTTCTTCTTAACCTCGATGTAAAATCATCCTTGTAGTCAAATAAATTAAATCTTCCCAATAATATAATCTGTCCAATAATCTGTTTAATGAATTAAATCTTTCTATCCATAGACTGTTTGGAAGAAATGGAGAAACAATTGGGCTTTGTTTAGTGTGAAATATAGCTGTATACATATATTCAGATATTTTAACTTTTCTTGGTCCAAAATATACTCCTAATCTCTAAAAGCATTTAGCATGCAGGCTGATTAAATTAGGTGCATATTACTTAGACTAATAGCAAACAGTACATCTCCCAGCACTGTATTTCAGAGCACAGGAAATACCAATTAATAGTAACCCTGGTTATGACAGTTAAACATTCACTGTTCAGTCTGGTGAAACCACGCAAATCAAATCAAGGTAGGAACACATATCAGAACTAAACACATGTTACGTTGTATTTCCATAGACTTTTATGCATTTATCCCCTACTTTTGAGGATATAGCTTGTCAAATTACTCACTATAAGCAAATTGGAAGTTGAACTTGACCTTTTATTTGAATGGCCTATGAAAAACTGTAATTTCAATATTATATTCAAATGTTGCTTCAGACATTTTGAGCCACTGACATTCCAGTACATGTATTGCTCTCAGGTTTTTCTGTCCTTTGTGGTTATGGACTCCTGTTTCTCTATTATGCACCAGGTCACCTGCTGCATGCAGGACTCTTCCCTCCTCTCTCTCTTCATACGTAGCAGAGCCTGAAGAAGGAGGAGGCTGTGATTCTTTGGAAGAGGTTGGACAGGGAGCTGCTGGGAGACAACTGGCCAGAGGGATTACAGGAACTGGCTCTCTAACTTCTTTTAAGCTGGACAAACTTTTTGATGATGCTTCTTTGATGACACTCCCATTTTACAAGGGTGGAACAGGAATCTCATCCTTGTAACAGCAAGCACAGGATTTTCTCCCTGCCAAGAAGGCCAATGGCATCTTGGCTTGGATCAGAAACGGCGTGGCCAGCAGGTCCAGGGAGGTTCTTCTCCCTCTGGACTCGGCATTGGTGAGACCGCTCCTCGAATCCTGTGTTCAGTTCTGGCCCCTCACCACAAGAAGGATGTTGAGGCTCTGGAGAGAGTCCAGAGAAGAGCAACAAAGCTGGTGAGGGGGCTGGAGAACAGGCCTTATGAGGAGCGGCTGAGAGAGCTGGGGGTGTTTAGCCTGGAGAAGAGGAGGCTGAGGGGAGACCTCATTGCTCTCTACAACTACCTGAAAGGAGGTTGTGGAGAGGAGGGAGCTGGGCTCTTCTCCCAAGTGACAGGGGACAGGACGAGAGGGAATGGCCTCAAGCTCCGCCAGGGGAGGGTCAGGCTGAACATCAAGAAAATATTTTTCATGGAAAGGGTGATTGGTCCCTGGCAGAGGCTGCCCAGGGAGGGGGTTGAGTCCCCTTCCCTGGAGGTGTTTAAGGCACAGGTGGACGAGGAGCTGAGGGACATGGGTTAGTGATTGATGGGAATGGTTGGACTCGATGATCCGGCAGGTCTCTTCCAACCCGGTGATTCTATGATTCTGTGATTCTGTTTGTCCTAAACACTGTGCTTGGGCTTAAGGGCAAACCACTTTGTGCACTTACTTCAGCAGCTGGGTGTTTTAGTTCAGTGGACTGAAGAAATAAAGACTGCAGACACAGCACTACACTGCTAGCCCAACCAGCAGATGCTTAATGTGTCCTTGGTAAGTTCTAAAAGCCACTAGGGGATCGTGAAAGTATTCCTTGAGGATTCTAGGTGGAGCAGTTTCTTCTGGGGACTCAGCTATGATATGACACCACCTTAATTTTCAGGCAACCACGTGGTATGAGCTGATCCTGCACAGGCATCCCACAGTGAACAGGATAAAAAAAATGCAGGCAGTTGCTAATTTTCAACAAAAGAATATGCTATCATCTTCCAGAGCAAATTATTTCACTTAATTTATTGTTCGGTGAGGACTACCACAGTCTGACAGAAGAGTAGTCTCAATATTACTTATGACAATTCTTTGACAAACAGAAAGAAAAATAGTGAAGCACTTAGTCCAAGTCTTTGTCTGCAGTAATTTGGATAGCTTTGGGGTTTCTTTGTTTTGGTTTTTTCCTTACATTTGGTTACCCACAGCTTTTTTAATCTATTATGGAGCAAAGGCAATTTCAGTTTCCTCATAATTACGGTTTCAAATTACTTCCTTTTATATACTAAATATTCACTGTCTTTTTATTTCCTTGAAGAGCATTTCTCCCATCAAACAATTCCACAATTTATTTCCTATTAGAGGAAAATTCTTTTCCATATGAGCGACAAAATAAATGTAAGCAATTTCAAAATATTGAGACTAAAAATCCTTTTTAATTGATCGTTGCAGTGATCCAATGAATGTTCACTGAAAGTTAATACAAAAATGGATCATGGCCTGATTTGAATATGAATATTTGTATATGAATATTGTCATTAAAAATATCTACAAGGTATATCCAGATTTCTGCATTCGTGGCTCTGGAGCGGAATTGGTTTATTTACACTACAAAAACGTAATGCCCTTGCATGAAACAGTGATGGATTTTTCATCAATGACTGATAACTTAAAAGGTATGGCAAATGAAGCTTCAAAACCATAGTGTTAAAAAATACATCTTAAATTACAGTGCTGACAAATGTAATCTAAAGCAAAGTCTGATAACCTGCCAATTCACTTCAAATTGTCACTGTAATGAGTTTTGAAATATAATCAATAGTATTGACTTTGAGGTGATTTTCATAAGTGTAAGGGCTAGTTAAATAAAAGTTGCAGGAAAAAAACCCTTTGTCATTTTCAAGTTGGTTTTATAATGAACCTGTTCTTATTTTGAAGCTTCCATTTAATAACCAATTTCAAAGACGTCCCATTATTTGCTAGTTGAAAGTGATATGCCAAAAAAAAAGTAACAGTTAATAATAAATTTTCTACTCCTCTGTAGCACAAAACTGGTACTAAAACTCCTCTCTGTCTGATATTTGCTATAAGGGTCTGAATAAGCACTTTTAGTCCTCAAAGAAATATAGATTGAATCAGGTTCAAGACAAAGAAGAGTAAAAATATAGCTTTGCTTTATTTAAGCCAGGTCTAACTGTTCTGATGCCTGTACTCTATTTTTCACTCAGGCATAGAGTGTCACAGCCCTTTTTAATCTTTCCTGTTGGGTATAGCAGCCTTTATAAAATCTGAAGGGAGAAAATAGATTGGAGGATGGAAGAGCTCCACAGATGCACTGGAAAGTCCAACCTCACACTCAGGGCTAAAATGCCAGCAACGGATCTGCTCCCTCTGAAACATTTTTTCTCGTAATTATCCCATCCCTTTCAGATTAAAAAAAATCCAGGCTACAATGTGTAAAACATAAAAAAAAGTGCTGCAACTGCAGCTTTAGGAACAATGTGAGAAGCAGCTTCTACATGTCTGAGTTAAAAACCTGGATAACGGTGTGAGCTACGCTCTCAGATTCGCTTGATCCAGCTCAGGGTTGCCTGGCTGGGTATGTGAGAATGATTAAAGTTTGCAGTGCAGAGGGCAAGAAGGCAGGAAATACAAGGGAACTACAGCTGCTTCCTGCACAGGTGAGGGGACAGAGCCATCATATGCATCCCTCCTTTTTTTTCAGTGATCCATTAAAGCTATTTGATATTTCTTTCTTTCTCACTCTGTCTCTAAGCAAACATATAGTGGCTGATAAAAGCAAAATTCTGTGCCTTGCCCTGCTTTTTAATCATTCAGGAAGAGATGTCAGACTGAGAGAAACAGTTTGCAGACAACTTCTTTTTCTGTGGCTCCAGAAAAATAAACTACAATTCTAATCACCCTAAACACCTTTCCTGTAGGAAAAGAATAATGGAAACCAGGACACCAAAAGGCTTTGTCTAGAGAAGTCCTCCACTGGCAGTGAGTGCCTACATCAGCTGTTGTGATTGTTTACATTTTTTAAAATATTGCTTTGGAAACACAATTTTGAAAACAGTTCTGTTCTCTCTCGGCTTGTCTGGGACTTGTTTTGCATTTAATTCAGTAGATCCTGATTACATATCCCCACCTGTAGTTCTAATCAGTGGTTACAAATATTGCAATTAGCTGCTGTGGAAATTATTATATTGTCACAAACAGAGGATTAGAACGTCATGCAAGGAAAAATCATCAAAAGAAAATGAATATTTGAGGAAAATAAAGATCTAGGTCTCATGCTAAGATTCTTAATAGCAAAATAGAAAACCAATAGTAGGAAAGAGGGAAACCAGAAAAATATTAATGCTTGCCTGTAATGCAATTTTCCCCCAAAGGTTATTAAAATCCATTGATTGTGAAATGTCTATTTGATTCTCAGGCAAAGATTTTAACTGATTAAAATGCACAGTGTACTGGGAATTAAACCTTTATCCCATGACAAAGTCCTTTTCAATGGAAGCATAAATGACTGGATCCTGAAATTCTAAGAAAATCATTTACTTTGAAAAGGGAAACTATTTAATTTTATCAATACCAATGCAAGAAATACAGGACCAATGTGTTCTGACTTACAGCTCTTGAGCAGGAACAATATGAAATCTACTCTTTCCTGACACAGGAGTTTTCCACACTTTTCTAGATTCAAAACTTACTTTTATGGGGCTAACAGCCCTACGGATTGGTGCCAATGCCTAAGTCCTGTCACACTCTCAGGTAGCAACTATAGATTATGCCCAACATTATGACCCTTCAGTATCAATACTGAAGAGAATAATTCATTCTCCTGTCAAAGCTAAACTTCAGTGACTCATAAAAACTATTCTGATAGAAATTATTCTGTTCACATGAAATACATTTTTGAAAGTATTAATCTTCAAGGCAATCTGTTCTTTTACTTGGGTCAATGAAGTTTTGCTAAAGCATTGACATAAGTTGCAGGAAATTCACTACTTGTTGTTTAATGACTGCCATACAGGCAAAAGTGATTGTTATCTTTTGCAGTCACTTAACAGCAAAATGGCACATTCTGCATACTGAGAGATGAAGATGATATTGTATGAGGCACACCTTGATAATAGTTTTCATAATTTTCTTTACAGTCTCACATGTAACATTAGCTGTGGCACTCAGTGTACACATATTTGTCTCACACCAGACAGCATATTTTTACCAGATCAAGATGGACAATAGGTATTTCTAGTCTCTTGATCTATTAAACTTTTGTCAGATGCTGTATCAAAGAACCCTGTTTGTCAGCACAGTATGTTCAGACTTTGTTTTTGGTAGGGGAAATATATTGCATCTTGTCATTTTCATCCAATACCGATCACCTTTAAATTACAGGGATTACAATACATTTAAACTAAAAACTGATATTTTCTTGGAAAGGCCGAAGTCTTCCTATGTATTTGAGCATAGTGACATTTAAAATTTCTTAGCAAACAGGCAACCGTTTTGACTATGTTATATTAGTGTAAACCACTACACACTTCAGAGAGATTCTCAACTACTTTTTGTTATTACTTTTATTGTGCCTCAGCCCTCATCTAGTGAGTCTTTTGGACTGCTTACACTTTTAGTGTTTGTTGCCCCATACCGTTGAGCTGCTGGGTAGGCATACTTTTAACATAAGAATATAATCATTTTTCCTGATGCTGTTCCAGTTTTGTCTTATAATATGTTATTGACATGTATCCAGTTTACAGATGCATTTAGAAACATGCATACACAGCAAACACTAAGATTTATTTGTTTAATTGTACCTGTGCTTTTATCCCACCAGTCCTGATTGTATGACTATAGCAGCACTTATTTTCCCCCCTGCTAATGTTCACCTTAAAATGGACGAATGCCCCATTGCAACCTTTTTATCTTTTATGGAAATGTTGCCCAACCTGCCCACGAAAATCTATCTGACCTCATGCCAACAAGTCTTTGGGTACATTGCACATCATCTGTCATTGCTTGGATATACTTTTCATAATGACATAGCACCTCCCACTACTATTGCAGATCACAAAACTGGGTTTTCAGCCTCAATTCCATGCTCAAGACTTGTATTTCCTCATACTGTTTAAAAAATAAATAAATAAATAAATAAATAAATAAATAAATAAATGGAAAGGAACCTCTTCATCACTCTAATATTCCTGTAGAATGCAGGAATCTTCAAATATTTCTAGCAGTTTTACAGTCAGTCTATTCTATACGAGTTAAGTGGAAGCTGTTAAACACATCAAGAGCTTCAAAGCTAGCTATTGTTAGAAAGAAGACTACCTTCTGAATCCCTGCTTCTTGCTGACATCCATTGCTAGCAAAGTCAGAGTGAAGTGCTGTTTAAAACTCTTCTATTTCCAGGGAGTTTCAACTCTCGTGCAGCTTTTAACTGCTCATTTTTTCCGCTGCAGGTACTTTCTTTGTTGCTCCTTTTCCTCTGCTAGCATGCAATATCTATTGATCATTCAATGACTCAGTGCTGTTTTGCACCATAGTTGCCTGAAGCAGCATTGGCAACCCTGGATGATGCAGGCAGAGCGTAAGGTGTGACTTCTTCCCACCCGCATGTCAGAACCTAAGAGTCACCCCTGGTCTGACCAGGTCCTTCAAGCCCCTAGTTCATCTCTCAGAGACAAATGGAAATGCCTGACAAGAGCATCACAGTGGTTAGCGTATACTTTCCCCTGAAGTATCCCTCTAACATATTTGCAGCTCAAGTAATCACTGAGCCAGACATGGCTTTTATATATTTAGAAATGCCCCAAAGATTTGTTTTCTGTGACCTGTACCAGCTTCCTCTGGGATTCATGTAAACATTAATTGCAATATCTTCTGACAAGCAGCACCGCAACAAAACTACACATTGCAAATTTCTCGGCTCACCTCTACGGTAGCTTCTTTCCTGTAAGGGAAGGTGCAGAAAGCAACGAGTCCCTCTCCCTGTCACTCTGAATCTGCTTATACTCATGCCTGCTCCTCTCTTTTCAATCAGAAGAGTCCCTTTTAACTTAGCCATTTCTTGCATGGAAGTTGGTCTTTGATAATCCTCCTTGCCTTTTCTCAGACTATTTTCATCTATGCATTTTCTGAGATGGAGAAAACCGCACAGTTACTGCAACATAGCCAGTGGCTGTCCTGGTAGGTCACTCCTTGAAATTTCTGCCATTTCCACCTAACAAAAAACACTCTGAAGACATCCACTTCAGAGTCTATCAAAACAGGTGAGGTCCTATAGGCACAGTCCCAAACACTGCAAAAATGCAAACCCAGTATCAGATTTACATTAACAGCTCAATTCCACTGCTTAGAGTCTGTAGAGTGAACAAACCTCAGGAGGCAGCAAGCTAATCAAAGCAAAAATATCATAAATTTGGGGTGCTCTATGCAGTGCCTTTCACCTTGCAAATGAAATGTTCTTCAGCTTTTTGTGAGCTCTGACATGCAAAGTTATATTAAGCAGAGAAGCCTTCAAGGCTGGATAGAAAAAACAGAGAAGCCCTGAGAAACAGCACTAGCAGCAGCAGAAGAGAAGACATCATGATCATCTTCAATAATAGGTACCCACTCTGAGTTCAGGTTTGAATAGGACTCCTGGTAGGGTATTAATGTGTTGATATCCCTCAGAAACGCAGCACCTTTGCAGTGCCAGTGCCAACCTTCTGTTGATTTCCCTTCCTTTCTCTTTGCCTTTGTATGTAGTGGTGTTGTCATTTATTTTATTCTTTCACTTCAGGGATTTTTTGCTACTTCTTTGAAAAATATTAATGCCTACATGACTTAATGGCTTTTGGTTTTGTGAGTCCCTTTCCTGGGAAGTGAGACTGATGGCACTAGAGTCCACGACAGACTCGATAATCTCTCTACTGGGCTATTTAGAATGATATACATTTGTATGGCATATTCATCTCTTTATAGAAAGACATTGTAAAAAAGGTTCTTGTATGCTCCTATTAAATAAAACTCTAACACTGTCAGCCATTCAAAGAGAAATAGTCAATATTTACTGTAATGTTCAGCATCAGCAGCAAACTATAGCTACCACTATTAAATGACACGGGAAGCCATCTGAAGATATCGTCAATCAGAGATTTGGGAAATAGCATATTACTGTAATTACTGGCCCTTGGTTTCATAAATATCAATTTTCTTTAGTAAGATGGCATGATCTCCTTTTATTGCTGGCTATTTGGTGTTAAAATGGAGTTCACTTTCTTAATCTTCATTTAGAATGTTTCTCCAAATAACAAAAATAACCCCAAAACAAACAAAAAAAGAAGCAAAAAAAAACCCCTTACCATTTCAATATTTACATATATTTCAGAAATAAATCTCATGCTTTTGGAATTCTGGGACTCTAAGCACACCAAAGGAATCTATGCTTTTGTAAACTCATGGCACTTCTTTTAGGCTGTGTTGATGTGCCATCTTCCTCAGCTGCAGCTTGCCCTGGGGTTTCCTTTGACAAAGTCTATTAATTGTGATATATCCTTTGAAATTGAATTTGCTTTCTCCCTAAGCTCTTTTCTTCCATGGCCTGACCTCGCATATCTGAAATTGGCCCTAGAAGTGCATTCTATAGCACACTTCACAGAGATTTCAAAATACTTGATAAATATTAAATCATAAGCTCATTCCAAACACTTGAAGAAACCGAAGAGTATTTATGAGCAATCCTTTCTCCCAAACTCTGCTGCATAAATCAGAAAACCAAATATGATGTAGCAGACCACAAGAGAGAAGAGCTTCAAACAGGAACTAAAACATTCTGCCTCTGAAGATACGTCCAGGAAGAATGTGAATCAGCAGTACATTAAAACTAGTGTTTCCCTGGTGTAGGATCCTTATGAGGTGATTAAGTGTCTTCACTCAGAGCCTTTATTCCAGGAGTCAATGTTTGTTAGAGATATATTAGATGACAGGCTCAGCACTGAACAAAGACAACACAGCAGCCAACACGGTAACTAGCAGGATTTTGGGTTGCCTTCAGTTTGCTAGTCAAGCACTCAACCTGCCTACCAAGGCATGTAAAATCTAGAGAGATCAGAGCACGAGATGGTATTGCTGGAGGCTATAAAGAGAGGGTTGTATTTTTGTCATCTCTTTGAAAGTTTTCTCAAAATGCTGGTTTGTGATAAATATCTTCCTGCAGTTTGTGGCTATTGAATACAAAATCTGAAAGCAGAGCCAGGACTGCAGCCTTCGATCATCACATTCTTTATTTATTTTTTAATAAAAACCAGCACACAAAGAGATTCAACATCTAGTCCTACATAGCCATTTCTGTATCATTTTGGAAATCCCTCGTAACTTTGGATTTAATTTTAGAAGAAAAAAGCATTACATATAGAAGGCTACTAACAGGCCACTGGCAGAGCCAGAAGCAAACATTAAGCAGTTTATGTCATGGACTGTTTCTAGTACCAGGACTCGTGCAAGATGTTTCTTTTCTACCACTAATTAATGCCATTAATATCTTCCTTCCCTGCTGCAACCGTGGTAACAGGCTATGCAACTGGTATATACTCTGCCCCACCTGATCTTTCCCCTTTTCTTATGGATCTATCACATGCTAGAAGCAAAACAAATTAAGATATAAAGAGCTCAATGGGTTCCTTAAGACCAGGGCAAGGAAAGAAAGAACTGCCTTTCAAAAGGGAAGAAATTCACTGTACTCACTTGAGACACGCTGCCCTCCAGCTGATCACTGTCCCGTGGCAGATGGGGAAGCTAAACACTGCATGAAACTGACCTCGCAGCTTATTCTTTACGGGGCGTTTTCAAACTTCCTCCATAGTATCTTTTTGTCAATTCTTAAAATAACTTCCAGAAAAACACTTTATTGACTTTGATACAAGAACTAGTAGAATAAGGAGAGCAAAATTTCCCGTCTTCTGTCTAAAGCACAACAGCTTTTGTACAGTGTTAGTTCAACTGAAAGAAGCAACAAACAGTCGTCAAAATGACTGTGTTTTTAAAAGTCAGAATACCCACAGAATAACAGTCTGAGAATATTATGGTATTTTAGGACAGCATAAGAAAAGCTCTCATTTACACGCAGATCTTCTTAGACTTCCCACATGTGACTAAGGATAAAGTTTGATATAGTTTGTCTTCTGCCATACCTTGTTGAAATCATCACAGACTCGCTATCACTGCCTCTTAAGGCCAAGGAACAGTTTTGATTTGTCATAATAAGCATGTAAAAATTTACATGGTTGCCCAAAAGATTTAAGTTCTTTTGTGATCCAATTGGCTGACAAATTTTTATAAAGTAATTTTTCTACTAAGGCTAACTAGAAAGTGGTATGAAGTCTTCATTGTTTGTTTTATTTTATTTTATTCATAACCACCTCTTTATATAAGAAGTACTGAGGAGCTCAAACAAAATGAAGTCAGGAACATACAGAGTAACTATATGTCATAGGGGTGTGGATGGAAGGAGTAGTGGTGATGCTTTACCTCAGGGAACGTGCTCAATCTGACAGAAATGAGCATTTACAATTTAGATGAAATATTAGGAAACTTTAGGAAAACTTATTATCCACTTGTTAAAAAAAGTGAATTATAAAATCAAGAGAAAGAACGTAAACAAATGAAGAATTTGCTTTAGGATATCTGTGTCATACTGTATCTGTGCATTGTGGCTTTTAGGGGCTTTTTATTTTTTTATGAAGCAAATGAGGCTTGCCTCTCAATACTTCCATGACTGCATTGACACTCAGATAGATCATACTTCTATAATCATGGATATTTCATATATAGGCCACCTGCACATACCTCTTCCCCTTGAGACTAATAAGGTGAACAGCAGGGACTCTGTTTCTCCAAGTAGGTGGGGGATGTGGCAAGGAAATAGAGTGTTCACTGAATTTTAAGTCTCTACTTGCTTCACTAGGTTGCTGCATCTGTAGCATTTGGGGATTTCTCAGCTCTACCAGCAATAATTTATAGCAGCTCAGTGTATAATCTCTTTTTTTCCTAGATACTATTTTAAAGTGTCCTTTTGCTTCTTTCCCTCTATTATTCTTGCCCACGGTAGCAACAAAGTATTTGAAGATGATGAAGTGGAATGTTTGAACTTTTTGTAGTGCTTTTGCCTGGATACAGTGCATTATCTTGTGTGTCTCTAGATAATACTGACAGGGAAAAAAAAATACCCTGAAAATATAAAAATAATTATGTATGAAAGGTTTTCATTTTGCTTCATCACTTCTGAACAGACTCAAACAGCTGCTGACAGCTTGAGAAATCTTTGAAAAATGTTCTCTGTAGAAACTACGGTAATATATCAGATTTTCTATATATTTTACTTCCCTTGTTCTCTCTTTATGAAGATATTTGCATGAGAATGGGATATTTTTGTCCAGTAGTTTGCTGGCTTTGGCTGTCCATGCTGTACAGGTTTGGTTCAGGCTGCTTGGAGAAGGCTTCTGATAGAGCTTGTTGCCTTTTCAACACTTGCAGAGGTTCTGAAAAGTCAAAGAGATTGAGGAGGAGGAAGTTTATGTCTTGTTCCTGCAAGTTAGTGAAGTGCAGAGCCCACTGCAGTTCCCAAAAGTAGAATTACACTTATGAACTCATCCTGGCTATCTGGACTCTTCACGGTTTGATGGAGGCAAGCTCCTCCTAAGCACTTGTGAGGCTCACTTCTGTAAAGCGCATTCTCTGAGCCCCCAGGCTAACGCAGCAAACCATTCACTTTCCTAATTTCCAGCATGCTGATTAGCTCTTGTAGATCTGGGCCAAACACACTTTGTCTCATGCAAGACTGAGCACTGACTGTAATAATAAAACAAATTGAACTTCCCACCGTCAAGTGTTGAAATCTCTGATAATTATGGAAAGTTTTGCCCTAATTTCATTTGTTTGTGCCTTTCAAACTTTCTGGTTGATAACCAAAAGGACTGAGAAACCTTAAGAAAGGCTGCTCCCTTGTGGTTTATCTACCTAGGCAAGAATGATGACCTTTTGTAAAGTATGATATTATATGAGTTTTTAGTTCAAGCTGTTAATCCCAGAAAAAGCATTGATGGTAAATGCATTTGAGTAGTCGGTGGTGCTCATCATGTTCCCAGGGGCTCAAATAATTTAGCAGCCCTCCCAGGACTGAAACCTTGAGCAAGCTATTAAGTCAATTATCTAAACTGTACAGCATCTGCTCAATCAAAATTGAACCTTTGAACCTTCCTACATTTGTCATGTCCAAGGACAAGCATCACTGTGACTTGGGGGATGATTGCTGGAAAGCAGCTCCCAGACTCTGGACCCATAGCTAGTGCCATATTATTGCTGTCAAACTGCTCTTCCAGGACTCCCCGTAGCTCCCAGGCAGAGTCGGGCCGGGAAGCACAGCAAAAACGAAGGCAAAACCATCCATAGAAATACTTCCAAAGGTTGAGAGTTGAAGCACCCACTCTGCAAACAAAGAACAACAAAACCAGGAAAGAAAGTGAATACTCCCAATTCACCAACATTTATTATTAATGTCCTAGTCCCACATAAACTAATTTAGCAAGCGATACTTTCCGTATGTAACGCCAAATCATTGGCATTTATCCATTCAGATCTACAAACTAAGTTTTGTAGACTGTGTGAATGTGTGTAAAAACTAATAAGCATACCTGAATTAAATAAACAGTTGGAATCTGCAGGCTCAGGGACTTTGTAATACCATATGGAGTCTTTCAGATGTAAATTACCAGCTGAAATTTATCCTGGGTCAGTAGTAACCCAAATTGTTGCATTCTAATAATTGTTCAGTGGCCTATATGAAATTAGGTGATTGACATGTCTACAAATTACAAACACAATTGCTCCTAACAGAGCCTCTCAGGGAGACTGGAAATTGCATGGGCATGGAGAATGAACTGCCAATTCATCCTGAAGGTGAACTCTTTATGTCGGGAAGGGACACCTGGGGGAGATGTGTAGTGCTACTTTTCATGCTCAGACTGTTCTGATTAATTATTATCATTTATTATTTGTACTGTTCTCTATTGCAGTATCACCTTTAGGCTGAAATCTTACATCATCCACTTTACCAGGAATGATAAACATGCAGTTCCAGCATCAAATCATTTGCACTTAAAAGTCCATCTATAAACTGCTGTGAAAAGCCAGCCAGATCTCTTAGTATGAAGTAAGGCGGAATGACTAGGAGATATGGGAGATGAGTTTAAGGACTGCCTTAATTTTAAAACAAGGTCATATCAAGGAATTAATTTTCTACTGTGGCAGTCTGATGCTTTTCTAGAGCTCTAGTATGCATGTAAATAAAATTTAAATGCTCCATAACATATCTGCTGCCTTTAGAGGTTGCTTTCTGGCAGTGCAAAGCTATTTTGGAGAAGGAAAACAGATTTTTAATCTCATATTGGTCATGTAAGTAATAAAACTGGGAAAGAGGTTTTCAACGTATATGATCACGCCACAGATCTTGTGGATATCAATGGATAGAATCATAGAACAGTTCTGGTTGGAAAGGACCGTAAAGATCATCCAGTTCCAACCCCCCTGCCATGGGCAGGGACATGTTCCACTAGATCAGGCTGCCCAAGGCTGTGCCCCACCTGGCCTTGAGCAGGATTATAAAACCCTATATTTAATTTGGATAGCATCAGGAATTTCATCAACATAGTAAATATTGTTGGGTTCTCAAACATATAAAATCACTGCATCAATTCTTTCTTTTTTACTTTAGTTCTCTTAATGTTTAAAACAAGCTTCAGGTACTGCTAAGGAATTGTCTTCCTTCCATACATCTGTTTCACAAATTTGTGGGGGAAATAGCAAGCATATTGATATCACTCTTATGTAATCATGTCCTTTACAAATATGACAAAATATACATAAAGGTAGTTTCATCTAATGGGTAGTGCAGGGATAGAAACAGTTACCATGGGACAGTTTTTTAAGAGAGTGCTTATTGCTTCACTCCATCCCACAGCTCTAGCTCCTTCAGCTCTTCTGTCAGATACAAGCAAGGGATAGTAGTCAGTGTTGGTATGAAACAAAGCAAGAAAAGACAAAGAGAGATTGAGATTCATTTTATGCTCCTCAGAACTATCACTATGATAAGATGCTGCTGAAACACAAATTAACATCAGTCCTGACAGAACACTAGGCATTTCTGCATAATTATACCTACTGGCATCTTCAAAATACCTTACACTTCTGAAAGAGATGGAAACACTTAGATAAGTGGAAGGCAGGTGCCTACACTGGAGCTGGCAGCGTATAAAAGCCACTTTCCCCAGGAGCTGCGGGCATTTATAGAAACTGAGTCAGAACGTAAGCTTTACCTCTCATTGCAAAGACTTATTGCTTAAATAATGGTGAAATATTGCTGGTCAAAGGAAGTGTGTTGCTTGCTGATGCACTCTTGTCACATTCTGTTTCACATTAAAACATAGAGTCCAAACAAATTCCTCTCTGTCAGCTCAAGGCAGTGTTGTTACAAATACCTAAAATCTTGAAATTCCTTCAAATATACGTGGCTTCTTTATTGAACACTGCCTTATTTAGTAATATAATGATTTACATCAAATATTCCTTCTTTTTTTTTTTTTGTTCATGCATTTTTCTCAACATTCAGCTTTTGTTCTTTTATGCAGCTTGGAAAAGAGACTGAGAAACTCCACAGCATGGCTTTGCTGTCCTGTTTATCATCTCAATTTCTGCTGGCCCCGCTGACTTTTCTTTTGCAATAAATTGACTAGCCTTCTATGCAGAAATATATAAATTAGAATTTCATTTGTCTAGGCCCCCTGTGGGCCAATATGTTATATTCACGTGGAATATAATCACAGTTTAGCTTAAAAAATTAAACAAGCACCCCATAAGCTATTCGAAAATGATCTTATCATTATGATTCTACAACAGAATCGCTAGGCAGAAAATCTTAATTAGTGACAAAAAATGTGTCTCTCTGGAGGTTTGCTAATCATCCCAAATTTCTGCTGAAAGAAGCACATGACAAGATGTAAGTGTTGGCTTTCACACCACAAAATGTTATTTTGCATTTGTTAATATCAAAGCCAGAATATGTTCAATACTTTGGCTAAAACGTGAGACACTGGGAAGGGGGAGGCATCAAGGGTGGAACCTTCAGTAAAAGTTAAATGGCTTTCATTCTTATTATTTCCATATTTTAGGGGAAAGGAAATATTTTCCCCCTTTTAAAAATTTTGCTTTAGCAGGGATGTTTGACTGGATGATCTCCAGAGGTCCTTCCCAACCCCAGCCTTTCTGTGATTCTGCAGTTCTGTGTTCTCAGTCTGTATCAGAGATTTCTCCAGGTAAAAGACATGCTTTCTTGGCATCACTGAAAGAATAAGATCTAACTCTGTGCATCCACTTCTTGTTTCCTTAAAGCCTTGAAAAAATTAGTGAACACACAAGTTTTATAGAAGATAAAACTTGTTAGTTTCTGTTTAGCCTATCATGCTCAAGCTTTGAATGCACTGAACTGTACCTTAAGATCATGTATGAGGAGCACTTTTTTTTAGATTTACTTAAAAACTTCTTGCTGTCAAGAAAATAATGTCAATGATGAAAGTCTTCACAATGACACACAAAAAAACCCAAAACCTTAACTTATTTTCCCTTTCATTTACTTTTCTTTTAGACGACTGCTACCAAAGGCATCACTTACTAAGTTTCACTCTGACAAGAGAAAAATATAACATAAAATTGGAAATTTCAGGTTTGATTTTATTACGCTGTTATATTTTAGAGCTTCTGTTTTATAAGAAGTTGCAATTTTCTATTTATTTGATAAAAGAAATGCATTTGCTGTAAGATGTGTTCTTGCGGTTTACATTTGCTGGATCATAAGTCACCTGAAATTCTTGAAGATGAAAAAATAAATTGGAGTACAGAACAAGGTCATTCTGTCAGTCTTGCCAAATCCAAATCATGCGTATAAATTATTATAGTGAGAAGCAGGAAACAGTTTTTTAACAAGGAAATATTTTGCCATTTATTTAGTAAAGTTTCATTTATTTTGTTTTACTGCAATAAGAGAAATATGCAAAATGGCTTTGGAGAGAAAAAAAGACTTCAGAAAAACTGCGTCTGAAGCTACCAAAAAAAATCAAAGATTAGGGTTTTTCTATTTCAGCCTCTCTTCTTTGCTCTGCTGCTGTTCCATAAAATTACATTTTGAGATGGACTCAGCAAAACTGTGTGCGTAGATTTTTTACTGTTCCAACTAGCTATTCCGTATCTGTAAAAATGTTCAGATCAAACACTCTTCTCTATATAAATGCTATCAGACTAGCCCTAGTCTGATGTTGGGAACAATGCACGCCCTTACAGGTGGTCAAGGTATGATACATTCCTAAAGATGCTTTCAGTTGCAGCAGGAACCATCTCAGTCAAATCTGAGAGTTTCAAAAGTATGTAAGCCCTTACATCTATTGATTCCTCTGCCAAAAAAGCTTGGAAGAAAGACCTCATTAGGATTATCAAGTGGTGACAGAATTAAGCTCAGGCATGGGTAGTGGAAGCAGTCCCCTGCTTGGCCTGTAGAACTATGATCAAATGAGAAAGAGCCAGAACCTCACGGGGTTGTGGGTGCTTAACTTCCACATAAGGGATTCAGTGGGGGTCAAGTAAGCTTACTGAGAAGCTAATTCTTCCTTTTTCGCATCTCAAAGCATGTCTACCTCATAGGCTAGAATGAAGACCACTCCAATTACATTCAGGAACAAAAGTGGGTAAGAAACATGGACCCTGCCTGCACACCAGATAGTGATGCAGAACAGAATAAATTTCTGGTTCTGCAACTCAAAGTACCTGCACTGGGACCAACCAAATCACTCTATGTGATGTTTCTTGTGGAGGTACAATGAAATCAGTGCTAATTTAGGAGTCTTGCAGCATGGTCCATGTGTAGAGAGAGAGTGTGTGTGTGTGTGTCTGCCTGCTCTTTCCCATCCATAATATAGACCTAGATTATTTGTTTCACAAGAACATTGTGAGAATGAGATATACTGACAAGAGTGAGGGTCTAGATGACTATCATTTTAAGACTGAACCAGTCATCTTTATCAATTTAGAATTATTATAAAATGAAAGTATTGGACAAACACTGCAAAATGAGGTTGTGAAGCTGCACGGATTCAGAAAAAAAGCTTCAGGATAAGCTTACTGAAGGAAAAAGTCTTCCAAGAAAATACTGGTAATAAATGATAATTTTGTTAGATTTGCTTCCTTTGCAGACTGCTTTCTATTTTACAGGTTCAACAAGGAGAATTCTTCCACGTGGAAGAATGGAAAAAGCTAGTGCAGTAATCACCCTTGAGCCTCTTTGGGATTTTTTTCTTACATAAAGTTCTTTAGTCATAAAATTTGAAAGCTAAAATTTGATTAGGACTGCTTCCAAAAGTGTTTGTCACTTCTGTTACTAAGACTTTTTTCATGCCTACTTTTTTTTTTATGAGCAAGCAGAGACATTGTTTTTATAGACAGATATTCTAAATTAATTCAGCGGTTTCAGACACTGTACAATAGACGCTGTTTAAGGAAGCAACTGCAGGGCCTAACTCAGGTCTTGAAATACTGTGTGGAACAAAGATAATGTCATAACATGCAGGACCTTTCCTCCAAGGATCACACAGCATTGATAGAAATGAGTAAGCAGGTAAATACCATTTCTGGTTTACAGAAGAGGAAATTGTGTCTAGATACTTGGCTTTTTATTCACAAAGAGTGTGAGTTCCTTATAGCAGCTGCCAGAGTCACCTACCTACTCATCTGAAGTAGACCAGAGCACTGCCTGGAGAGGGAAAGTCTATTCTAGTTAGAAACAACAGGGTTATGGCTTTGTTTTATAAAGGTACCAGGAAGTCTTTAGCCTCTAAGCCACAGCCAGTGCAAGGACACCCCAGGTGTAAGTTGGGATTTATGTCAGCTGTACGGCAAGCAGTTTCGGAGCCACTTAGCAGCAAAATTGCCACAGACCATATCGATCCCTGACACCCTGACCTGACCCCACTGACAGGGTGAGAAGTCCCAGAGTGTCAGCTAACTCCTGCTCCACAGCTGTAGACTTTGGTGACTCTGCAGCAGACTATGTATAGCTCCCTGGGAATCCTGCCTCTCATTTATTGAAGAAATCACTGAATCCAAATGTCAAAACCATCTTGAGTTCAAGTAAGAGTTACTGTTGAACAGAACTTTTTTTTCCCTGGGTGAATTTCCAAGTAGTTTTGTGGCTTATCTTCGTGCCTCCCTTGGCAAATGTTGAGCAAAATAACTTAACACACACATGCATGTTCATAAAATCAATATGCGGGAAGCAGAAAGAAAAGTCTCAATACAAACCTAGAGGACAGGTTATGTCTGCTGACTTTTCCCCAAAATTTTCTAATCCTCTCAGTATTCATCAAAGAATTAGCCAAGTGCTTTTAAAAGGGTTTGAGTAGCAAGGGTCCTTACTGTGGAGACAGTTAAATACTGCTCTAGCTGTTAAAATAATGAGATTTTGTGAGAAAAGGTGGATTATTCTACCCCAGCAAAGAGCTATAAAAATTACCTTGAGAAAAGGCAAGATTATTTCAGGAAAAGCTTGTCTGAAGTTTATGGAAGATACATGAAAGAGAGGTTTATGCATAAAAACTTTCATCAGCACTAATGATGTTTTCCAAGGGGGGAAATGACCATGGACAGAAACACCTTGACTTTCCAATTCCAGTTTCTGCCTCGCAAAGTCTGTGAGGCACTTAGACCAAGTTGAGTTTCAAAGTTCCTGGGATTAAGCTAAATGTTTTTAAATCCTATTTATAATTATGTAAAACTCCTGACATAACTGTATGCTTACTATTTCTTGCATGCTGCTGTCATCCCAGGCTGAGATTTTATAGGCAGCCAAAAGCATAATGTGCAACATCATTTTGAAAATCCGAGTATCAGGTGACTGCACTAAGATTCCCTATTTGTACTAGTGGTAAATAAACAATATTGTGAAATAGTTCAGATCTGTTGCAATATGAATAACATCCACAGTCTTGTGGCCAATGAAAGAAAATAAAAAAAAAAAATACAAATAGCATCTGCGAAAGGCAATCTGTTCAGGAGCAGTAGTCTCACTGTAACGAAGAAAACAGTGCCTGGGAACTTTGAATGATGATGCAGGTGTAAGTGACTTGGATTTCCACCTCTGCCATCCAGGATGCAAAGAGATATTAAGTCCCAGTTGAACAAGATAAGGGAGAAAAATAGAGTCTCTATATAAGCCCTGTGATAAGAGAGAGAAAGAAAGGTTGAGGTTGAATCCTCTTTCACTGTTCCCTTATAATACAGGAAATCCTTGCTGATACGTGCATTCAACTTTGTTTTCTGGCTTCATTGCATTGTATATTCAGACCAGGAAATGGCAATTATATTACTTCCCCGAAGAACTGCGCCTTAGACTTGATCCTGTCTGTCACGACATGGTCTCTACTTGATTAGAAGGAACAGGTACTGACAGTTCACATCTTCTCCTTTTTAACCAGAGATGTCCTGTCTGCTTTACTTTCCCCACGCTTCTGAAAGAGAGGCAAGATTACTCACAATTTAACGATAATAATTTCTTCTGTGAAAGGAAAATAATGAGTTACAATGCTTAGCTTGTAACAATTCAGGGAGATTATCCCAGGCTTAATACACATCACATCACAGACTAAAACCATTCTATTGTAGATAGGAAAAGAGGCAGGGGTGGGGACACAAGGGATGGGACTGGTTTTGTTCATATAGCTTATGAGAACTCCTCGAGAGTTTATTTAATGTTAAATTCGTGCATGCTATGGTACAGCAATGTTGTCACAAAATTAATCTGTAAAACACACAAGTAGAAGTCTCTCTTGTGGACATTACCTCAGTAACACGCATCTTTTATTCAACCAGCCTGCAATAACATGTTCTCTCAGACAACTTCATTTCCTAACTTATCACAGAGTTTAGGACCAGAGACCACCTTTCAGCCCCCAGAACTCCCACTGGAAGGAGACTGGTTTCTTGCTGTCCCCTCACCACAGAGTTTCAAAAGACAGGCAGAACATCAACAGCCGGCAGCAGCTTCTTGCCTGATCCTGACAGAGTGCTGAGCAAGGAACTAGATTGTCCAGAAATGAATTATGTACAGCATTAAGTGGTACTTGAAATGATACATTGAATTCCCTTTCTGTAATCTGTATGTCACAAAACTCATCAGTCTGTAAATTACCTATTTTTTTCCATGAGAAAACAAACACATTTTAGATAAAGAAAACCCTTTGAAGTACACCTTGAGTTGTTATAAATGTGCTTGTTTAGAAAAATAATCTCTTCAGAGAACTACAGCTTCTACCTATCAGAATTTTTAGTGTGACATAGCTTCATAATTTCAAAAATAAATACCCAACGCATGCTGGTAGCAATCAGATTTCTGTCATGGACACACATGCGGCATCTTTCTTATTCATATGCATAACTAATCATATCATCACAATATTTTAAAGAAGCATTTAGATTAGAAATAAGTAATACCATGCTAACAGTCACTTTTCCTTACAGGAAGCAGGGTTTGGTAAAGAAAACTTTGGCAAATGGAAAAATTCTCTGTCATTTCTCAGAAGCCAAATTGCAGTTCACAGGGCAGCATTTGCAGGGCATGCAAGGAAGACCAAATGCTTATACAATGGCTACGTGAATGTTTTACAAAAGATATCTCCTATTCTAATATTTACAGCCTTTTGAAATGTTACAAATCCTACAGATTTAGGTGAAATGTGGTCAATTGTAATGTAGTGGAGGGTTGCATGAAGACAGCCCAGCGAGCTCGTAAATGCAATGAGTAGTAGAGGTTTGTTTTGTATGGGACATCATAGTCTAGCACAAGTGTTAGAATTGCTACAGCCTGGTTATCCTGATAATGTAGACTTCTATGCATCTCAGCAAGCAAAATAACTTTGGTTGAAGTCAAAATTGTCTCAGAAGTACAGTCTTGGTATTGTGACCTCAGCAGAGCCAGAAAGTAAATACATTGAGTGTCTCAGCACCACTTTTAGTGGCATAGAAACTCAATGTATAGACATTAAAATGACTGTCAACAGCTGTAACCTGTTTCTGTGTATGTCTGAGTGTTGGCATTAAGCACATCCGTTGTGCCCTCATCTCTCCTTAAAAAAAAAAGAAGCAAATATAAAATTCAAATATGCAAAGCTCAGAAGTGTATTTCGTCTAGTTTTGAAGTACGTTTACAGGTTTCTAGATGCATTCCTCTGCCTCTGTGCAAAACTCTTCCCTAATTTGTTTTCTGCTTGCTTCTCCTTCATTCAATTCCTGTTGTTCAATCTTCCCTGCTCTCTACCAGTAATCACTAGAGGTTCAGCTTTTGCTAATCTCTTAGTTGTTCAGTCAGGCAGCACTGTTCGGCTTTGTTTCTCTGCAGCATAAGGATGATTTTAGGCCTTCAAATAAACTCTTTCTTACTTTTAAAGTAGCTAGTATTTCTGGCACCTACTTTAATGCAGCTATAGCATTGCAGAGAAGAAGTGTATGGATAATATTTATCTTCGCAGTTTGAAAATGAAGTCATGTAACATGGAATTGTCTATTGATGTGACTTGTGTTGTTTTGTATTTTCATTTCATATTAAGAAAGATGTTGCTGAATGAAGTAGGCTATAATCATGGGAAATATTGATTTTTATCAGCCAGATGCAAAACACAGAAGATAGCTTTCATGTGCTCTACGGGGCACCCTAGAACAAAGAATGGTTGGCCCAGTTAAGTAAGCTACTCTCTCAACTGCCCTTTTGCAAGGGGAGGCAAAACCTCTTTGCCCCAAACAAGACAAGTAGAGCATAAACAAACGCTGACTTCTAACTGCTGTTTCTTTACCAACCTCATACAAGAACTGTGAGGGCTGGTGAGTCTTGCTTTCTTGTAACCTTTTTTAACCATCAGGTTCAGTCTGGACATCTGTTGGGGACTACAAAAAGAAAGCTTAATGCTTTTCTTTCTCTGTTTAAGGAGCTACAGTAGTTACTAATAAAACTGGGAACAGAATTTTAGGAAATAGCAGAATACTGGAGCAAAATTTCTTCTCATTCAATTCTTCCTTTGGAGGGATGCAAGCACTTTGTCTCCTTTTTTCTTACTTTCTCATTAACTACAATTTACCAAATCTTTCACGGATATTTGCTGATACTTCTAGACATAGGCTGAAGTCCATTTACAGTACAACTAGTTCAGATAGTAAATGATTAAGGTATGCAGGAGTTTAATTCAATAGCTTTTATAACTTTCCTGCAGGGTGAGATTGCTGAGAAACAATTACATATGTAAAATTAGAAATCTTAACAAATATTGAACTGGAGTGAGCAGCCAGTGAATTACTTTTAATGTTATAAAAAATGATTAATACATGACCATGTGCTCTTACTGGTTTTCAAATACAGACTTTATTGTCCTTGTGCCACAGACCTGTGCACTGTCCAGAGAAACCAAGGTGCATACATGTTGTACTCACCCTCACATTCAAAACCTTGTTCCGAGCAAAAAGGAGACACAAATTATATGCAGAGCCAAGAATTCCTTGTCTAAATAAAGTCTTAGCAGCTTAATCAAACCAAATAAATAGTTATTATTGCAATTGCAATTAAACAAAAAAAGTCATAGCCCAGACTACCTAATTTCTGGAAAAATTCCTTAATAATACTGCAACAGGTAATGTACATACACATACCTTTCCTCTGCCGTTTTGTTTGCCGGTGCTCTGCTGGCTTCCTTAAGAAGAGTAGGGGAAAGTGGTACAATGATTCCAGAGCACACTGACCTCTGACAGGCAGATTGTGAAAACGATGTTGTAGATACCTCTCTTATTAATTTCATGTCCACTTGGCATTAATATTTTTACATTATCTAACAGAATGTTCCTTCTCTCACTTTATTCCTTGGTTCTGAATTCCAAATTATACTTGGGTTTCTGTTCCCCTTGCTAACTCTAGAACTGATTTACCTGTCTCTCAGGGTTGCTTCCCTTTAGTAAGAAGAGACTGACCATGAAGATTTATGGTGTTTTGCAGTCTGAAGGCTCTGTATCATCCTACATATATATTTTCTTACAGTACATTTTTATTCTAGGGTCATAAATACTTCAGTCTGTATAGAATTGCTAATTACTATCAATCAACTAACATTATGCACTGCGCTGTGCAACACTAGAAAAACAAAACTAAGGCAAATTTAGGCAGTAATGCCTTAAACAAGCTAAAAATCATATCATGTCAAAGCAAGACCAGACAAGTCCTGAAGTGTTGCAGTGCTAGGTCAGTACAAAGCCTTTGCTCTTTTAGAAGTGATGTGAAAATCACATTTGTTGAGCTGCAGCACAGAGCTAGCAAAAAGTTGTCAAGTGATCTGCCTTTCCCTCAGACTCACAGACCCGAGAACCTGAAATCCTTCCTGGGTATGTGAATAGAGATGCAGCCATTTGACTCAAGTCTTTGCAAAACTTGAATCATAGAATCATAGAATCACCAGGTTGGAAGAGACCCACTGGATCATCGAGTCCAACCATTCCCACCAATCTCTAAACCATGTCCCTCGGTACCTCATCCACCCTCACCTTAAACACCTCCAGGGAAGGTGACTCAACCACCTCCCTGGGCAGACCGTTCCATTGCTTAATGACCCTTTCAGTGAAGAATTTTTTTGAGCCTGTGGCTGAGGGCAAACCTATCAAACTATTCTGGTGGCTCTGGAGAAACTATTGTGTTTCAGTCAGTACCTTTGCACTGCCCAGCCATGATGTTTCAAACTAATTGCAAATAACAAAAAGAACTTTTACTATTTCCTGTTCTTACTTGCACTTTATCTACTTAAACATTGAAGTTGAGAAAGAACTGCATTTCATGCAGTAGCATTTGTGGTGAGGTTTGTTAGTGACGGTAAGTAGCCTGCTGAAAAATGGCTTAATGAAACAGAGTGGGAGTTTGGGGTACGGTGTATTTTCCATGAACTAGAAGTCTCCCAAGGTGAAGATTTTCTATTAAAACTCCGAAAGCTGTGTTTTCAAGACATGACTTTCTTGACTACTTTTGGCCTCTTGACGATGTAACATTATCCTGGGATTCATTCCTGTCTTAACAGCCTTGGTGGAAGTCATTTATCTGCATTTGTTACATATCCATATGACCTACATTTGTCAAGTACATAACTCCAAGAGATCATGCCGACAATCTGAAGGGAGAAAGACTTTTTAAATCTATTAATTTGTAGCTATAGATAATGAATGAACAAGGGGCTTTTTTATTAGTCTTGAATCGAAGATTTTAATCGGTTTCAAAGGCTCAAACACTGACGGTTGCTTCCTTGGACAAAATTCTCTTTCAGGTTTCCCCACATGGAGAAGCCTGCAGAGCTGGTGCCACAAAACAATAATTCCTTTCTTCAGTATGGTAAGATGCCCTTGTCGGCAGCCTCTTATTTTACTGTTAAGTGAAGAGTTTAATCAGGCTAGTCCTCTGATGTTTCTTTGGTGGTGCCCTTGATCCCATTGCCTAGTCACATATTGCTAACAGAGGTGTTATTGTGGCCATCTGACACACTGGCCTAATCAATAACCAAGATGTGCAAAAAAAAAAAAAGATTTCTTTGCTGAGACTCTTCAGCCTCCTGTGTGAGGAAATATCTAATTATAACCAATAGTACCCACCCTGCCCTCTCCGAAACACCAGGCTGGGGCACGCAAGAAAAAATTTTTCCATCTTCTAGCACAGCTATGACTCACCTTTATGGGCATACACCAAAGAGGAATAGGAAATAAATAGCACATAATTTTGCATTTTTATAATAAGTTTGAAACTAAACACTAGGAAACCTTGTCAGCTCCTGCTAAGCTGATTCCAATTAAAGCTTCTGGCAGAGTTCCAGCTGTTTTACTACCTCAAATAGCACTGAACATAACAAGGTTTATGAAGCATTCAAAAGTCAAATACCCTATTAACATAAACATGTAGTGAAATCAACTCTTCTACAATTTTCATCTTTCTTTCATTCTTGCATTTACGTTGGACTAATCTAAGATGAAGCCTGTTTTCTTTGTTGCATCTCCCTTTTTTTTCCGCTTGCTAGAATGCAAAACAAGATTTAGTATTTGAACAGTGCGTGATTTGCCCTGAGAACTTACTCCCTTTGGCAATTTTATTAGAACACTTTCTATCCCACTCGATTTTGATAGCAGCATTCTGGAGGTTAGTTTTCTACAATGCTTTTAACTCCAAAGCAGCAAGTGGTACATGCCAGCATACTTTTGTTCTGGATTGTTTAGGAAGCTTCTTGCAAACCTGGGTACTAATGCCAACAATATAAGAAGAATTGTTTTATTCAATTCACTCATAATTAACAGGCAAAAAAAAAAAGATAAAAATAGTGCAATACTCAAAAGCATTTTCTGACACAGTTTTGTCTGCTTAGTATTAGGTCATTTCTATTTAAACTGAATGAAAATGAAACATATACTTCTGTGCATCTTTGGTAGGTTGAATGTCTGTTATGTTCAAAACATTTACTGCTTTTTGCCAGAAGGCTGATTAAAGCAGTGGACAGAGAATAACAAATATACTGGAAATGAACCATGCTAAAATCCTCATAGATACTTATATTTTAAATAATTGTAGGCATCTGAAAGTAAAAGCATGCACTAACAACATTGTATGCAGCACACCAAGAAAAACCATCTATAATTATGTTGGCATCAAAGAACTTTTGAATAAGCAGAAATAGAAATATGTGATTAAAGTGGAATTATCATAAATCTGTTATTGGCCACTATCTTACAGTTTGTGAATATAGTTAGTTAAGATAAAGCTTTATGATATTATTTGTTAAGTTTTACCTTTATTTTGGTTGTATAGTTCAGCATCTGGTATGCCAAGTACACATTCTCAAAATATAAATTAAATACTGTCAGTAAATGATATTTCTGTTGTGCCAGAACTGCAAGATTTCCAGTAATGTTTAATAGGTTTGTTTTTGTTGGGGTCAGAAGCATCTTCTTCCTCCATTCATCCAAAGCCCATGCAAGTTTACTGAATGGATAATTTCTATAAGTTCCATAATGGATTGGATGCAAGCAATTTTTCTTTGTTTCATTTGAAATAAGAACTGTTAAACAAGGACGGTCTAAGACAAAATAAAACTACCTAGAATGTTGGGGATTTATGCAGAAAGCGGTCCATTGCTCTGAAGCCAGATAAAACGTGTTCTTTTTTACTTTGTTTTTACTTTACACTTATATATTTTAAGGAGTGTGTATTTTAGGAATTTCTGCTCCACTAGTCATGTAATGTTAGTGCCATCTTCTACCACTGTCATTACAAGCTGAATTCTAAATGAGTCCAGAAGAATCTCCGAAGATTTCAAATTGCTGTTAGTTTGAAAAGGGTATTTCTATGAATTATGCGTGATCCTTCAAATTTCAAAATACAAGATTCTTTTAATATTCTTTTTCCACCCTGATTTTTTAGGGGCACCCTGGCGGCAAACAACAAATGCAAAAAATAATTATTTTTTTAGTGGACTTCTTGGCTTTCAAGCCAATTCAAAAGCCTGAAGGTAGAGGAATGAAAGACTTGCAGATACTTAACAAAAATACTTAATGCTCAGTATTTTTTAATATTCTTTAGAACTCTGACACACAAATTAATTTGGTTTGTATTGCATGACCTGAGAAAAATAATTAATTAAAATTTTTATTTTTATCAAACAATGTAATTCAAATTTTAGCTTGGTAAGAACTTTCTGAGTCTTACCGCTCAGAATTCATTCTGATCCTCTTCAATATAAAAAAGTGGCTTTTTAAAATCCAAATATTTCAATTTTAACATTATTTAAATTTTTTTAAGGTTTACTATTACTATAAAATGTGTTGGGGTAAAGCTTTGTGTATCATTCTGAAAGAAAATTTGTCATTCAAAGTAAATATTATAGTAGACTATTGCAACATTCAAAAAGATGCTGATTTTTCCCTAGCTATTGGAGTAATTTCTACTGAGATACTAGTTTCCTGTGCCAGTTTCCCTGCTGCCTCTTCTTTCTTCCTTTTTTTCCTTGACAGCAGCCTTCAAGGTGATTCTTTTGCTAAGGTGATATTTAATGCAAAGTACTCTATTTAGTTTGCATTCAGAATCTAAAAAAGAAGAGCTAGTCAAATCCTACTGGGAAGCTCTACAGAATAACTCCCATGACATTCTACATAGGTTACTACAAATCTACCCACTTTTCCTTTCCTAGACTACAAAACAGTGTTTCACGCAGAGAGCTTAATCACTAAAACATATCTACATGTCTTGTTATTTAAGAGTCTTGACTGTAGAAAATATACATTAGTTAGTTAGGGGTGTTAATGTTTTAGCTGGAGTAAGAAGTAAACACCAAAACAAACCCAAATATGTTGTTTAAAATTTGGACTGAAATACCCCTAAGCTGTTCCCCAAGAGCCTTTGAAGGATGTATTGATCCTTTCCAAAACATCAACTTACTCTTTGGTTTTCACCCTCATTTTGACCAGATTGCAAATTCTTTCTTAATTGGGTCTAAATTCACTAGTGTCCCATTGTAGATTTGTACCATGCCTCATGCACACTGGATTTATCATGGATTTTTATTCACATCTGCTCAGTTATTCAGCCTACTAACCTAATGCTTGCCACATATCCAGACACCAGGATGAATTTGAGGGGAAAAAAAAGAAAAAAAGAAAATAAAAACATTAAGTCACAGGAAAGCAGTAGGATGACTGATAATTTTGAGTTCTGTGTATGAAGGCTGATTAACCATGACTAGCTCCAAGTTAAATGTCTGTTGTTCATAGGGGAACAGAGAGAGAACAATATTCTTAACAAATTCTTTTCTTTTTTGATGCATTATTGTTTGAACCACATTGTCTTGAAAGAGTCAGATTTTTCTTAGTTTTTCTTGAGGTTATTTTGTCACGAGACTACTGATAATATAAGGTGTGTCATTTTAAGATTAATAGACACAGGATGTAAGAGATGCAACATTCAGAGCATGAAGAATCATTAACTAGCAACAACATCTGAGCGATGTTCCTGTGTTTCAAATGCTTCATTGCTTCATTGAGTAGTGAACACAGCATCTCACTCTAAGGCAGATGTTATGCCCGCACACATTTCAAACACAAACAATTATCTCCAAAGCATGCAGTGAAAAATCAGACAAACTATGTAATATCCTTGAAGAAAAAAAAATAAAAGCTGATTTAGAACTGAAAATTTTATGTCAAAGGTTTTACATACATGACCACCTGTAATTCTTACGGTCCATAATAACGTGTATTGTGAACAAGGTATTCAAAGTCAGATTCAGTATTTTGGTCAAGAAAAGGTCTGGTTTGTATGATTTGGGAAGAACAGAAATCTTTCTGCTGAATCTATAAGTTAATTTTTAAATTACTGATGATAGTGAGAACATTATTTCACATGACTCTATTGCTCCATGATTATCTTTTGGTCTCCATTGGACATGTCCTGAATTAGTTGAGACAGGTACAGTGAAACATGGGATATTGGAGTAAATGGATTACTGATTTAGACTGGCATAGCAGTTTGTAAGCTAGAGACATCGCAATGTTCACTCCACGGGTATCTCAGAAACAGAACTTCTTATATACTTAATGCAATAAATCCTCAAAGCTAATAAGGGAATTAGGATAGAAGGGAATAACACAAGGATATTCAGGGGAGTGAAGAGCGGGGTGGGTGGGGAGGCAGAAGGGAGGCAGAAATTTTGCTTTCTGCTCTCTGCCCAACACCTAAATCTGCCTGGTCCTGTTCTGCATGACTGGGATGCAAAGTGTTGGAGTAATACAAACTCTGTAACTTCCTACCACTGTCAATAAAACAAAGATGTGAGGAGCTAAGTGGAAAGCTTGTATGTTTGCTACAGTCTATCTTATCTGTATAACAATTTTCATCAAGGATAGGATGCATTTGTACTTCAACTTTTCTTCTTGTGGTGCTCAAAGGTTAAACGGGAAGAAAAAGAATTGGTTCTAATGTTAGTCTGTGCAATCAAGATAAAAGACAGCAACAAAGCTATTGCAGTTGTAAGTGTAAAGTTTAAACTTCATAGTAATACGACATCTTAAATGTTTGCACCTTAAACAGTGCATCAGATCTCAAGGGGAGTACACAGGAATCTTTTCAGTTGACATGAAATTGCATTGACTTCAGGGGGTAAGATGGGATCTTTTAATAACTGATATTATACTGAAAATCACCAAAGAAAAGGGATTAAGCAAATGGAAGTGCTCAGAGTCTGAAACTGCATTAAAATTACCCTCTCATCCTATCCAGGAGAAGAGAAGGCATGCTGTGTTTCTGAAGCAGACTGAAGTTATGTGGAAGTTTCAAGATGATTCCCTGTTCTGCCTCCATAGCCCGTCCCTGGTACCCTACAAACACCATCCTCTTTGTTACGACGACAGACATGGCAGTTAGTTTCTGGGGAAGATGATTGGAATGGAGGAGAAGAGGACTAACCATGAATTAGAAAAGACAGCTCTGAAAGAATTCAGACAAGTAGAAGCTTTGCTCTGTTATTAAAGGAAAAGCCAACCCTGAAAACAATACTGAGATGAAAAGCAAAGGGGAAGATGTTGTGACCTCACAACTCTGCTTTCCTCTCTGGGCAACAGATATGCCTCTAATCATTTTTCTAATATTGAATATATGTCAGGCATGTTAAAGTAAGGAATTTCACCAATTTGTAAAATCTTCAGTGCTGTCAGTGAGTACGATTGAGTAGTAGGTTAGAAATTTGTGCTTTCAGTGCTTTCAGTCCCATGGGAATATATTGCATCATTTAATGGAAATTCATACTTTGCATCTTTCCTGATTCTGACTGTCAAAGACCTTTCCTGCAGCAGGTCCGAGCTCTCTGTGAGTCTCATGATGACTTGGAAAAAATCTGGGATGTATGCCACAGATCAGGATAAATGAGCCTAGCATTTGTTTTAAGCCATGTTTTTTTAACTTGGAGAATGGTTGTGAGAGATGAGAAAGTTCTTGGCGATACCTCATGATAAAAAGGACCTTTAGACTTAGAGCAACTCCACAACTCTGTCACAGCCTAGATAGACAAGGTACCTTTTATGTAGGTCGCTCTTTTATGTAGGTTAAAGCATTGTGGTGCCTAATATTAGGTAACAGTAAAGTCTGACACCATATTATGTGTCTCGAAAACCAAAGCTCAGAAATTTCACTACAGTAGCATCTTCTTATGGGGTAGCACAGCTCTCCTAGGAATACCTTAGCAGCAGCAGCATTTATACTGTGATGGACTCACATCATGTTTCGCAATGTTTTGATGTCAAAGTGACCTCTTGACCTCAGGGGCATTGTCTCTGGAGATCCTCCTCTAACCACCCCAGAGACAAAGCATTCTGGTGTGAGCATCTGCATAAGCAAGGTACTCAGAAACCACTGCAAAAAGAAGAAAAAAATTCAAATTGTTCTTTTTGATCTTTCCATTCAGTTGAAATAGTATAATAGTTCCATTAGTTCCAGATTTACTCTGGTAAGAGTGATAGAAAGTCAGGTTACTGAGTTTAATTTGTTCACTTTTTCTCTGGAAAACTGATCTGAAATGATCCAAAGGAAAAAAAATATTAATCTGTCCCACAAAATCTGTTAGCTGTAAAAGCAGTTAAGTAATAATTTCATACCGATTTTCAGTGTAGGTAACACATAGCAAATGCTGCAAAAACATCTCTGGGTGAGATTAGAAATACATCTGTGATTTTATAACTTTAATTTCTTTCTCAGGTAAGCACTCATCTGAATATTTCTACCATTTCTTTTGTAAAATTAAACCCAGTAATAACTATCCCAGAGTGTCTGTATCTGAGGATAATATTGGTAACGAAAAACCTATTCTACTTACATGAATCCTCCAGGTAAGATTTCACAAATTACATTAGTAGAAAAAAAATACTTATTGACATCTATTTTCTTTTGAAACTTTTTCTGGATAACTGAGTAGATGAAGGACAATAGTCACAAATAAGGTGAATTAAATGAGTCCTCAGAGCTCCTATCATTTCTTGAAGATGACAGCAAGTAACAGCCAAAGTCTGCAGTGTTGTTATAAGACTTTTGGTTGTTAAAGTTTGTCTCCCTAGAAAAACTGAGACCTTAAGCTTCATCCTAACATCATGGCATGTATTAATATATCTCTTCTAGTTTATTCTATAAGAACAACACTAATACCAGCAGCTCAGCATGTGCTGGCAACCAGGGATGTTGAGTCACTTAGGCATCAGCATGGTCACTGCTGTGAGTATCAGCTGGTCTCACTATCCTCTGGTATCTTCTGTTTGAGAGGTTCAAGTTTGCCTTCAACACTGGACAAAGAAGAGTTGTAAATGCCCCCCTTTAAGTAAGGACTTTCCTGTGCACTGTAAATATCAACTGAGAAATGTTAGAAATCTGTCTGCATTTTGCATATTGCCTGCATTTCAAATACGTACTTCAGTGTTTGCACCAAGTTGTTTGCCTATTGTCTCCCAATCCATGCACAAAGGAAAAAAAAATAAATGCAAGTTGATTAGTAAATCAGAGATAATTGTAGTCTTGAATCTAACATGTGAATGTCAACTCTTCATGCATATTATATTATGAAAATTAATTCCTTGGCTTATTTTGTTATGATAAATTTTTCCCTGTGCATCAATTTTACCTTAAAACATTAAGAAGTCACTCAGATGCAAGAGAGAACTTTAATGTCTCAGTAGGAATAATTTATTAAAAGTTCATCTTCACAGAATTGTAAGATGTGCCTTTTCAGACAGCACTAAACCCGCAACTGTCATGCAAATACATGCTTCAGGAAAATTTGAAGGCCAGTAGTGCTATCAGTCGAAGGACTTAGAAATCTCAAGTAGCCCATGTAAAGGTCAATTAGTATTGGAAAAAAGATTATAAAAGGAGTTCTGAAGGAAACTTAGGAACAGGGCTGTGGAAAGATATGCTAATTGTGTTGTTCATAGCCCAGTTCAAAAATAACCTTGTTCATAATACAGAACAGGTTGACTGATGGAGGAATACCACCTGAGTAAAACACCTCTACCTTCTGAAAGAGAATGTAATTCTGTTTCCCTGGTGTATTTCTTCATTTATAGGCTGTCAGAATTGAAAAGGCAGATGTTTTATTCTGGGAATTGGCTGCAAGGGTGATTGGTTTCAGGTGAAACACTTAATAAATTAAAATTTAGGGAGAAAGATAACCTTATTTAGGGAGAAGAGCTGAAACCAGTAAATGTGAAAAGAAAAAAAAAATAGAAGCCTGGTGGTTTGTGCTACATTCCTATGCCTAATTAGATAATTAGAAGGTGGGTGCTAAAGGATCTAATATTGATTAGTTTTCTTAAGACATCTTCACAGAGAATAAGGATACAAATGGGAACTGAAAGTACTTTGGTGTGCAATCTATAATGGTCACTTTTAAGAGCTTAGCAGATGCTTTAGATAACAAAAAAAGATGTTGTCTCTGAATTTGCAATGCTTTTAAGAGATTGGTGCAAATACAGAATTAACACTATTTAGATATCCACACAAAATGAAAAGTTTTTGAGGATAATCCTTGGTGGAACAGCAGTAGTAAGCAGATGTTGTATCTTCTTACACATAGGCAGTACCTACCACACAGAATATTAAAAACAGACCCTCAGGATACTCATTGGGCTGATGGTTGTACACTGAAGTCAAATAAGAAATAGATAAATCCTTTCACAGTCTTGAATGTTCTTATAGTGAGGGGCCCGAAACTGAACGTAGTATTTGAGGTTTAGGCTCACAATTACTTCTAGGTCCTCTTGTTTATTGCCCATGCTGTGTGCATTGGTGTAGATGCCCTTCAGCTGGACTGTTGGTCCCACTACACTCCTAAGGGGAATAGTCCCAGTTCCTAATTGACTGAATTTTCTAACCCACCAGTAATCTTTACAGTTGTGCTGCCATTTCAAGTGCTGTCCCCCACCCCCTCTGAGGTGCCAGACCAAAGGTCCTTTCCAGCACACCATTCCTCAGCCAATGAAGTGCCATTCCCAGGCTTTTTTCTGTCAAGCGTGGTTTTGTCCTCCTCCCTCTTGACATCTAGTTTAAATGAACAGCAATATATTGTAGATGACTATACTTGACTACTACTCAAAGAGGAACCAAAATCTGTTCATGAATATTTTAAACAATATTAAGGAAAAATAAAATAATACAATAATCATATGTAATATTTCTTTTATCGTCAGAGCAGGTCAAGAAAAATTTCCCATAATTTCAAGTAAATACTATTCTCGGAATGAATATCTATGAGAAAGTATATTAATGTTGACTTCCATAAAATTATTTAATAATTTCTAACTTTCTTCCATCTCAGATCATAGTTCTAAAACTTGTGAATGACATCAAGCCTGAAGTGGATGTACTTTGGATGACAGAGTCAGAATTTGAAATGAGGCTTCATGAACAAAGGAATGGTCTGCTGGTATCCAGTGGAATTCCATGAAATTAGTAACATGTAAACATGATCGACAGTGGGACAGCCAAATTAATGCAAGACTGCAGACCTACAGAACACAATTGCCAAATGGATGGACCGCATTTTCCTGAGGAACCACTGTGCCCCACTGGAGCTGTGATAATTTTCCTTTCTCCCCTACTACTTCTTTCTCTGTCCTCCTCTGACTTATTTTACTGTACCTTTTATTTTCTTGGCACTACCGTGTATTGGATTGAATCTGAATACTGTTGTAAGTTGTTTAGTGACCTTGGCTGTGTTCAAGGTATCAGACTGTGATCTGAACAGATTGGAATCTGGTTTTACAATTTTGAGAAGTTGTGACTTGGAGTGCACCCAAGTATCTACTTTGTGATTTTGGCATAAATACTGCATTTGAATTTACCCTGGGAGATTTGTCAGTCTTTGATTTGCTGTGCAGACGTTAAAAGAACCATTTTCACCCTCCCTTTTTGACTGTGCAGATTGGGGTGGGCCCTAACACTGCTGGTGTCAGGAGCAGGATGTAACAAACATCCTCTATTGTATCCTCTATTGCTTCTACTTACTTCTATTTAGTTGTTTTTCTTAACCTATTGTTTCATGCTGTTACCAAGTGCTGTGTGACATTTACCTCACATTTGTTCACAAAGTGCTTAAAGTTCAGTATTAACTATGCATAATCAGTGTATGCTAATTCTCTGGTTTTGTCATTATTGCATTTTAAATTACATAAACAAGAAATCAACATATACAGTCTAAGGCTTTAGGAAAATACATCATCTTGGAAAAAATACCAGGGCTTCTAAATGCATGCTATTTCATTAAGAAAGGGAAACAGGCTGGGGTATTTGTTAAAGATAACGTTTTCCTTTGAGATCTACATGACTGATATTAACTCCGTTACCCTGCTCACCTTATGTGCACAGATCTCTGAGCATGAAAGATGTACAGAACAGATTATCAAAGGTGAGATCTGCTTGGTAGGATCTGAAAGATTATTGCTTCAAACTGGCTGTCCAAAGCTTCAAGATCTGAATGTAAAATAAAGCTCTATTTTAAGTAAGATAGGGAAACATTTCCAACTTATTTCTTAGCAGATCAATCATTGACACATTCTTCAGTCTTATGAAAATGTCGCAAATTCTTTAACATTCCTAAAGACCATAAAGGTCTTTTTATTTTCCTGCATTCAAGTTGTGCTGCCCAAAGATAAATGAACCAGCTGCAAAGTTTTTGCTTTCTAGCAGTACTAATTTTTAATTTTAGACTAACCAAATGAGACAAAGAAAGTCCAAGAATAATAAAGTGTTTTTTCCAGTTATTACCATGTCTCACCAAACACAAATTGTAGATTCATCACAGAGAATAATCACAGCAACTTGCAATCTCAAATATAAGAGGAAGTCCTGTAGTTGCTGTAATACCATTATTCAACCTTTTCTGAAATTTCAGCATATCTTTATCCTTTTTCCACTGACATGCAAAAGAAAAGCCTAAACCATTCACGGTGCTGTGTTATGGCCCTCCAGAGCTGACTGAGGAGCTGAAGTGTCAGCACATAGCCTGCAGAGTAAAGATCCTCTACTACTGTAAATTGATGTGTTTTGATTGATGAGATTTAAGTGCAGAAATAACTAGATGACACATGTGGCACATTATACTTATGGTTATGAATGGGGAAATGCATTTGTTTGCTGAGAAATGGTTCAAGGTTACTTTTACAGAGGAGAAATAGAAGTGTTTTACAACTTGCATAGGATCAATAATATAAAGATCTTGAAAAGAACAATTTTCTCCAGAAATGTCACAATTCTCAGTTCTCAATAAGCGTGAATGCAGCAGGCAACTCCTGTATCACAGTATTTGTTCAAGTCCTCTGCTGAATTTCATTAATTAGTCCCTCTTCCCTTTCTGTTGAACTTACATTCATTTTGTGCTATCTAAGGTCACAAGACTGACAATCCACGGCAGACTAAAGTCCTTTTAGTTCTTCAAAGAGCAAATTCCAAGTCTGTCTGAATCATTCTCTGCATCCTCCAAGCTCCATCAACCTTATTTCACAAGGGACAGCTTAATATGCAAAATGGAGTGCGAGTAACCTGGTGTTCAAGATGCATTCAGTCATCAGTCTTTGTTGGGTTGCCTAATATTATGCCAGTTGTGCCACTTGTTTTTGTTGAGGCTGAACTGGGAATCAAACAGACCACGCAGGTGAATTTAACTTGGCTCAATTGAAATCCGTCTTTTTTTCCCTGAGAGTTCCTGGTACCGTTGCACTGAGTAAATCTCATTACTGATATTCTGCATTCTATAACGTGTGTTTACTTGTCAGTGCAGCCTGAAAAATCCCTGACCAGTTTGGAGGTAAGCATAGTCAAGCCACAATGCTTCACCTGCACCAGTTCAGTCAATAATGTTCCTCCACACGTCCCTACGAAGAAACTTCCATGGATAAAAGCTGGGGGTGTGAATGAGCCCATCCAAGGCTCTCTGAAGCAGCACTGCACCATAATGCAGTCTGTCAAACTGATAAGCCCACAGTCTTGACTGCCATCCACCCACATATCTTTGCCTTTCTCCTATCAAGAAGTAAATAGTAAAATGGGCTGTTGTGAGCTGTCCATCAAAATCACTAAGAAAAACTTGGTTCCTTATGTTCTATTCTTTTTTTGTGTGTAGTTGAGACATTCTTGCAAAGATCTAAGAGAAAGAGTAGTGAAAGAAATTCTATATTAAGACAAAAACTGAAGCTATCCTAAAAAGAACTGAACTCGTACTTCTGAGAGGCTGCAGCAACTAGGCACTGGACCACTGACCAGGTACTTGTGCAGTTTCCTGGTGCTGGGGGAGGAGATTGAGCCCCTGAGAAGTGTCAGATCACAGGACTAACTCTTGTCCATGAGAGTAACTCTGGCCATACAACACAAGGCAGCACCAGTTTCTTCCCTCTAGCTAGAAGAGTAGGGGTGCTGCACAGCACATAGAACAGAAATAAAGATGTTAGGTTGGCCTCAGACATCATCTGTAGAAAAACTCTCTAACCAGTGTAGAACTGTAAATGGGGGGGGAGGGAGGTGAGTCTCCTGAATCCAGAGGTGGTGAATATTTTTCCTCCTCTACCCATACAACCAAAACTTTTATCAGATTGTTTTTTCTCTTTTGCGTAAACCTCACCATTTTAGCATCAAACCATTCTAATATTATAACATATGAAAACAAGATATGAACTTCTTCCTGACAGCATAGGGAGGAAGAAAGGTAAATATCAGTTACCTGTCTCAGGTGCTGTCACCCTTTAGCAGCAATGTTCCTACTACAACAGAGCTGAGTGAGCCACATTTAAGGATTTCTTTTATTTTAAAATTTATTTCCTGAGTCACTGCCTTACATTTTTCTCCACTTACTTTGCATGACTCTTTGTTCCTATTTCTGTTTTTCTAACCTGCCATATCTCTTTCATACTTAACACTTTTTTTTCTTGTTTCATCTTGTTCTGCATTTCCTCCCATTTTGTAGGTCTTGTTGTCGTTGTCATTGTCTGTAGAGCTACTGATGCTTAACTTTTCCTTAATTTGAGATGAACAGAGGAAAACGAATTATGTTCAGTGTTGAACATATGCACACAATAAACACCCGACTTTTAAAAGGTGTCATAGAAGCATCTGCTATGCTATATTTTTATGACTGGTATAAAACAGAAATAATTGGTATTTACTTCTTATTTTCATCTTCAGATGTCATTTTTGCCCACCCCCTCCATACTCACTTAAAAATGTAGCACTACTTTAAAGCTAAATACACACACACACACACAAAAGTCAATTTAAAAGCAGTTTTGAACTTCTGAAATTAAAACATTCCCAGAGTAAAAATAATCTTAACTACTGCAAAGTTTTATGCCCTCTCTTGCACTCTACACTCATTACTGACTATAGCTTAAAATGTACGCTCATTAAAGCTTTTGCTACCTGTTGGCACGCATGTGAAAGACGTTTGTGTCTGACTACTTAAACTGAACTGACATAGCTAATAAAACAGGCATTGAAAACTCAATAAAAGGTTTTTTGGCACCCTGGGAAGAGAGTGGGATCAAAACACAATTAAAATACATAGAAGAAAACTCTGAGTCAGCAAGGCAGCTACAGTACTTGGTAACTGTCACTTGATTACTCTTGAAAGCTGATAAAAATCAGAAATAGTGATTGCCCACCACAGGCATAAGATATCCTTGCTGCTTTAGAAACATAATCACCATGTTGCAGGAGGTCTAATCAACAGCTACCTATAATCTCTGTGATAGCTGTAAAAATGTGTTAATGAAATATTCATGCAGGTAACTGTCATAGGCATAAAGCATCATAACCTACTCTTTTTTACTAATGAATACTTTATTGGGCCATCCTGTTCCAACTTATTTTCTTACAGAAGCAACGTAGATTCAGCGGCTTATTCTTCCTAGATACCGTGAGCAACATCTCACTTAAAATTTTAGTCTTGACCTGACCTCCTGAAGAAGCAAGGTTGGAGCCCATTCCTTGAGAAGATGGCATGACTCAGAGCCCTGAATGTAATCCCACATTTTAGAGACACATCTTCTTGTTTAAAATATATTGGGAAAGTTTTCATTTGGGAAAGGCAAGAGACTGAATATATATGTAGGTCATTCTTGCTCCTACTTTCATGGCTCAGGAAGACACCAAAGAGGGAGGATTTTGTTTAGCAAAGGCATTAGGCTGTCATGACAACTACCTCTCAGTTTTGGAAGGTCATTTAATCTCTCCGCATCTCGCTTCAGGATAATCAAGGAGACAATACTTCCTTTCTGCTTTGCTTACAGACACAGTAAAATTAAAATAGACACTTCAGTACATGGATGTGAAATAACTGGGCAATGTCACACTGATTACAAATGGTTTAAAATAATTTGTGCAGAAGTATACAGTTTGCAATGTACATTACAATATCTGTGAAGCATATGTATAAAATTAACCAGCATGGTAGTGCCTAATTATAAGACTCCAGAACAGCTGGCATTACAGCAGACCAAAAATATAAGCACATACCAGTATTTTTTAAGAATTGAGAATCCCACCCATCTCAAAACTATGGAAGGTTCCTAAAAGAATTTAAGAAACTGAGAAAATCAGGCATTTATTTGATAAATATGGGTCATAATAAGTTTAACTAGAATAGCGTTTATGTTGTGTAGAAAAAACAAAAGTTCTGGTTATATAGCACTGCATCTGAACTTGAGGGAATGGCCCCAAGCTCCACCAGGGGAGGTTCAGAATGGACATCAGGAAAAAATTGTTGACAGAAAGGGTCATTGGTCCCTGGCAGAGGCTGCCCAGGGAGGGGGTTGAGTCACCTTCCCTGGAGGGGTTTAAGGGACGGGTGGACGAGGTGCTGAGGGACACGGGTTAGTGGTTGATGGGAATGGTTGGACTTGATGAGCCGGTGGGTCTCTTCCAACCTGGTGATTCTGTGATTCTGTGATTTGTAACCTTGCTCAAAAAACCCTGCCCAGTTACCGCCTGCTCTAGACACACATACACGTGATAGATGCTTACCAATAAAAGTTACTAGGCTGCCTTGAGCTACCTAGAGTTGTGCTCAGGAATGTTTCAAATCACCACAGCCGTACGCCACAGGCTCCCAGCCCCAGAGGGGCCCGCAGTCAGAGCACATTATTTCTCTGCTATCAACATCAGAGCTACTACAAACGCACCACACAGGAGCTCCAAAGACCCAGACTTGTTAAACATATGCAGAGCCACTTAAGACGAATCTTACGGCATGACCTAACTCTACACAACAGTCACAGTCAGAGCAGACTCATTGCAGAGATAAAATCAAGCTGCTCTAGATATGCACATAGGGTGTGAAGGCACCTCTGACACCCCTCTGACTCTGCCACACTTCAGCAGTTAGTTGTGCTGGGTAACTCAGAACCAGTCTCACACTCCATATTTCAGGATTCACAGATGAAATAACAATGTACTCCTCTTCTGCTTGCGAATCTGCTCGATGTGATGAGACTGCTCTGAAAATATTTACCACAGTTTATCAGAACGAGCACCACATACAACACAGAAAACAGGCACAGGTGGCACTCCAGCTATCGTCCATAAACTACCCTGCACGGTTGTTTAGTGTCATGGTACAGAATAGGTAGGTATAATTTTCCCTTTTTCAAAACCAGCTGTCTTCCCTCCCTGGTTAATTCCGAAAACTAGTTATACAGGTCTAGGTTTATTGATGTTTTTCCCTCCATTTTTCACTTTTCTCTTCCAGAGGACTCTGAATTACTAGTGTGCCAAAGTGTAACTGCACCAGGAGAATCTGGTCTTACTCACATGCAAAACAGCTGCCAGAGTGGAAGCTGTACCCTTCCAAAGGATTTGAGGGTTTGACTGTCCTCTGGCAGAGAGGATAATGAGTCTCAATTTTCCACATCCTATATGAGTAATGTCAATAATTGGTACATTAGCTAATAAAAGAGCCTTCACTGTACTAATTACCTCTTAAAAGAAAACTTTGAGTACCTGTGTCATTTGATAGAAAAAGACTTTACAAAGACATAAAGCATGTTCCAGACTGTAAATCCCAAGATCCCTGAGATTGTAACTCAGAAGATCCCTGCTGTCCTGTCAATAGTTTCAGCTTCTATTCTGAAAGCCCCTATGAGGCATGGATTAACAAGCAAATCTGCAGCATCCAAGCACACTGAAAACACCAGGTTTCTCTGTTGGTGTCGTGCACCGAACACAGCTAAATTCAGATGCTTAATCACTTATCTCTGTCCAAAAACAGCCATATATCCTGATTTGTACGTATGCCGGGAGCTAGTTCAGGCATGTTAAAAAAAAACCTCTTTGACAAATTAACTCTTGTTTTATACCCCTAATCTTTGAAAAAATGAATCTGGTGTCTGATTTCTCAGTGCTCTCCGGACAGAATCTCAATATTAGTCCATCAGTAATATGATAATATAAATAAAATAATCACCTCACTTATACTTTCAGCAGAGCACTACAAAAACATCAATTACAGTTAAATAAAAAATTATCTACAAACCCTTTTTCTAGATGTGTGAGAATCAGTCATCTGATGTTATAACAGTGAAATTATAAAAATGTTTTCAAAGAATAAATAAAGTAACAGGGCATAAAATACCGAAAGAGATGTAAAAGCTGTTAATTATGTTTTACAATATATTATATGATCATAAAGCAATCAAGAATGAGGGATAACATGAATGGAGAATCAGTATTTTATTACTTTCAAAATCTTTCTGCTCACAATGCCAGCACACTACCCTGAAAGCATTCAGTTTGTAGAAAATCAACATTATGTCATGATAACCATGGACTGTGGAAACAATCACTGTCCAGAGCACATAAGATGAGGATGCAGAGCAATGCTCTTTAGGCAGCATAGATTTCAGTGCAAGCTTTAAAAAATTGTGGTCTTAGTTCTGAAAAAATACATGAGTAATCATCGCTTAAAAATTTTCTGGGCAGTCTAGGAAATTAGGACATCTGGCATGCGGATCACCTGTGACATATACTGTCACAAGTCATAAGAAGAATAACATATTTATGTATTTGCAGTTAGGTATGTGGAAAGTATGGAAATGCTATTTGTCTGATATGTCTTCTGTAGAATTAAACTTGCTGTCAGTCAAGTCTCAAATATCGTTTTTTCCTAAAGCTGAAATAAAATATTTTAAATAAATATAAACATAAATATGGGAGCAGAAAACAGAAAAGAAAGGTATTTTGTGTTTGCTCCATCTGTTCTAAAATACATTCTGGATGTTTTAATAAATTACTATTTTGGAAAAAATATAAATAGGCATGCAAGATACATAAATGAATATGGAATTACCTCAGAGCAGTCTGTCCATGAGCTGCAGGTTCTTTGGAGGTATTAAATATTTTGGAGGGGAATCTATAGTATCCTCTGAGCTGTTTATATATCTTTTAAAGTCTTTCCATTCAAACTGAAAGGGCTCTGTGAGGGTTCATTTACCCTGTAAGACACATTAGATGGAAGAGGTTAAAGGAAGAGAAAGTTCTAGGTATGTTTAAAGAGTCACAAACTTCTCTCTGATTGACTGCTCAGAAACAAAACTTACATTAAGAGGAGAATGAGAAACACCAAAGGAAATGCCAGTTCATGTTTGTTTACTGCCAAAATGCCACATACTCCTTGTGGTTTGTATTTATTTCTTCCTTACAAATGAAAGCAGCCTCTCCCAATTCAAAATTACTGGGTCTGACTGAAAATTATTAGTGCAGCCTCTTTTTCTACTGTGTCCCTGGTTGGTACCAAGTGAGGTTTTACTTCTAGCAAAAGCAATGGTGAAATATGTTTATAATGTATTAATGCTAGAGCAGTATAACAACAAAACCTTGCTGCTATAAACTTCATCCTTTCCTTCCAAGTTAGTTCTATAACTAGCTTATGCAGTCTTCAAACCAGCACATTTTTTCTGCTTGTTCCACCACAGTTAGCAGCATAACTAAAAACAACACAGTAGGATGCTGCAGTCCCTTTAGAGTCATCACACCAACTCTTAAGGTGCCAAGAGAAATATGAGACAGCACCAGAATTTAGCCTATATGAACATGCATAATCTCGTGTCTTCTTTGGGACATTAATTTCTTAAATGAGAGACACTTTCCACTCTTGGCCTGCTGGGCTGGGTTGTATTCTGCAAGTCTATCTGGTTTAGAGGTAGATTTGGATCTTGTTTTTGAAATGGAGATACTGAAAAATACATACATGAGAAATATAGATGGGAAGATAACCTCTTCTGCTCTTTCTGTCTCTTATACACATATTGGCTAATGTAGATCAATGTGCCTGTGAGTAGGAAAGGAAAAAGTTTCATTGGTCTTAATTCTCTTTTTTCTGTCTGAAAAGGCTTTAGCCTTTTCATGGCCTCAGTCAAAGGGTAAGCACAATAATTATGACTGATCCAACAAGGATACTGGCTGAACAACATTGATTGTTATCCTTTGGTTGAGCAGGGGAGCAGCAATCACGCCAGAATTCACTCCCCCAGGATGGTACCTAAGGCACAGTAAATTGGTCATTGATACGCTTACTCAGAGGAGATCTGTTTAATGAAAACACTGAGAGTCATTACTGTATACTCACTAGTTGTCAAAAGGGCTTTCAAACCACCACTTCCTTCACTTTTTATCCTCATCAGTAATTACGTGTTGTATTTTCTCTGCTAATGTCCTTCGCAAGTGTAAAGAACAACTTCTTTACTCATGTTTGTGTCTTAAACATCGTCTGAATGCAGGACCACCTGTACCTGAAGGGCTTTTCTGTGGTTCCTGGTGCAACAAGAGGGGGAGGAGTAGGAGTGGGGATCACACTTACACACACACACACACACACATACACACACCCCACTGACAGCCCTGGAGCCCCCAGCCTCAGTTCAAAAACTTTCCCAAAGGAGCTTTTGTGCATGCACACCAAGACCACCCCTCGCATGCTAATAGGGCATGAGCTTGGCGTATAACCAGAGCCTGCCTAGAACACGTGGCACGTGCACCCACCACCCCGATGCAGTTGGCCTGAGGAAACACTGCCCTGAAACATTAGCAGAACCATAGAATCATAGAATAACCAGGTTGGAAGAGACCCACCAGATCATCGAGTCCAATGATTCTCATCAATCACTAACCCATGTCCCTCAGATCCTCATCCACCCGTCCCTTAAACCCCTCCAGGGAAGGTGAATCAACCCCCTCCCTGGGCAGCCTCTGCCAGGGACCAATCACCCTTTCTGTCAACAATTTTTTCCTGATGTCCGTTCTGAACCTCCCCTGGCGGAGCTTGAGGCCATTCTCCCTTGTCCTGTCCCCTGTCACTTGGGAGAAGAGCCCAGCTCCCTCCTCTCCACAACCTCCTCTCAGGTAGTTGTAGAGAGCAATGAGGTCTCCCCTCAGCCTCCTCTTCTCCAGGCTAAACACCCCCAGCTCTCTCAGCCGCTCCTCATAAGGCCTGTTCCCCAGCCCCTTCACCAGCTTTGTTGCTCTTCTCTGGACTCGCTCCAGAGCCTCAACATCCTTCTTGTGGTGAGGGGCCCAGAACTGAACACAGGATTCGAGGAGCGGTCTCACCAGTGCCGAGTCCAGAGGGAGAAGAACCTCCCTGGCCCTGCTGGTCACGCCGTTTCTGATCCACGCCAAGATGCCATTGGCCTTCTTGGCCACCTGGGCCACTGCTGGCTCATGGTCAGTCGCTGTCAACCAACACCCCCAGATCTTTCTCCTCCAGACAGAAGCTGCCGGATGGACCATGTTTTCTAGAGGAACCACCATGCCCCACTGGTTTTTTCCTTTTTCCCCACCTTTTTTTTTCTCTCCTTTTCTTACTTATCTTACTGTACCTTGTTTGCACTTTCTAGCACTGTGTCATATCCAATCAAATCCGAGCTGTGTTGTCGTTTGTTTAGCGACCTTGGCTGTGTTCAGGCTATCAGACTGTGATCTGAGCAGACTACTATCTGGTTTTGCAACTTTGAGAAGTTGCCTCTCAAACTCACACAAGCACCTGGTTTGCTATTTTGGTTGTGTCAAAAATAAACACTGCATTTGAACGCACCGGGAGATTGGTTGGTCTCCAATTTGCCCTGCAGATATAAAAAGACCCTCTTCAACTGCACAGGTTGCAGGAGGCCAAACACTAGTGGTGTCCGGAGCAGGCCCTGACAGCAATTTAGGTGAAATTAAATGAGAGTGGCAGCATGAAAACAGCAGAAAATTAATTGGTGCATTCATCTAAGAACAATATCAGGTTTTAACTTATCCTGGGATATCCTTTTGTCAAAAAAAAGGGGCAATTTTCCATTGCTTCTGCTTGAATTGTCTTTGTTGTATGTTAATGGACACCCTGGTAACACACATTTCCTCAGCTGAGACAAAGGAATGCCACATGGTAAAACAATTTTCCATGCCCTGATATTTGCCAGAATTTCTGCCATCGCATCAGCTGGTAGCCTGGAGACGGCTGCTGCCAAACGACATGTACAGAACCCAGATGTCAGATACAGTATATCTTGTTTCTCTGATTTATTTCCTCAGTCATTTTGATCAGCTCCTGGATGCTAACATCCACTGAATTCAGTCGTTGCCTTTTTCTCTATACAAGTTAATGAAGTTTGTTTCCTAGGTCGTACTTCAATTTTCTGCATGTGACACAGCAGTCTGGCATCGGACAAAGTACCTGTCTGCTGGAACCCAGTGATTTCAACACTGCAGCCATGGTTACATCCACTGTGCTTCCCTGAATTTCACATAATTGAGCAACTAGTTTAGCACTGTTGCAGCAAGAAAGGCAATTCATTCACTTGATCCTTCCCCATGTAAAGCCCTTTCTATTCAATGTTTCCTCCCAACAAATCATGAACGTTTCTGTGGTCATTGGAGTTTTATTTTCTTTAACCAATATTAGAGAGAAACAGAAGTCCATTCCTAAATGTGCATAAGTATTTGGGGCTCATTTAATTTCTGAGATCTTTTTGCATTATATTTGTGATAGATACATTATTTCCTTTTTGTTGTGTATTTCCTAGTTCATATAAGCAAAGAATTTACATTTTGGACAGGAGATGTCATAATAATTCAGCAAGGAAAGCAGAAAGAGAAACCAAGGGAATCACTTAACTCCCAGGCAGAAACAGTGGTTGCAAACCTTCTATTTGTTTTTAAGGCTGGTAAAGCAGCCACAGGCCAGGGGGGAAAACAGAAGATTATAGGCACAGATGGTCTGAGGCTGGAAGAGGTAAAGGTAACTGAGGAAACTCTCTTAAGAAACTGAAACAAAATCATTTAAGCTGTGGCTTTTTTTGGCTCTGGGCAGTTAAAAGCAGCTGACTCTTAAAACTATGGCTTGTTCTGGGATTGTGTGTTTCGAGAGGAGATTAAACTTTACAGTATTTTTCCCCTAGTAATGTTTAAAGCTGAACAAGATCTGAGATAGTCCCAGATTTAAAGAACTGCAGATTCAGTCTATGATTATTTTAAATGCAACTCATTTTTATTTTTAATTGTATTGCCACAACTGAAGTTCGAGCTTGAAGTGCTGAAGTTCTTTTTCAGGCATCTCTACTTTTTATTAACAAAGGATAATCGTACAGTGTCACATTAATTCCTGAACAATGTACAGAGAGGTTTCAGAAACTGTGGCACTTGATTGTGAAGTAAAATAGAGAATATTAAATACATAAGCCAGTACAGAGTATGCTGAAAAACTGAAAAATATATAATTGTTGCTAAACGATTACAGGACCCTCTAAACAACAGTTAGGGTTTTAGAAAAAAAAATTGTCTAGCATAGATTTGTCCACATAGGAATTTTCATATAAGAAGGAAATCTTAGTGTGTGTATTGAAGCCTCTAACTGGCTTCAATAATGATTTATCAACACGTGTGGGTTTTCCCTGCCCACATACATAAGCAGATCTCTCAAGCTGCTGTAATTATGACATGCAAGGCTCAAAAATCAGTCCCCACTGTTGAAAAGACAAATGTGCACCAGTGGTCGTGACAGGAACATGCTTATATCCATGCCTCTTAGACGAGGAAAATGTTCTTGGACAAAAAGAAAATTCTCAAGTACTTGTATACCCAAAATCTTGTTATGAGTAAAGAGGATCAAATCCTACTGTACAGAGACAAGAATTTATTATTACCCTGACTAAAATATGAACAACATAATCAAGAGTCTATTACCAATTATTAGTCCAGTTACAATGTTCATAATAGCCACGGTCTGAATTAATACAGACAAAAACTCATTAGTAATACAGTTAAAATTGTTACTAAAAAAAGGTTCACTAATCTCTCTCGCTTTTCTCTTCTGCCATGCTCATCCTTCTGAGGTTTGTCTGAACCAAGCCATTTGCTATGAAATCAACACATCTTCAGCTGCAGGAGATGGTATCCCAGCAAGGAGGAGGCAACCAAACAGGACATTGCTGGTGTCTACTGGGGAGAAAGGCTCTAATCAAAGCAACCTTAAATGGGAGGTGCAGATTTGTATTTGGGGAGATGGGACAAAGTATTAATGGGTCTGTAGACCCTTCATTAAATACTTACCTGGCAGCACTGCACTTACATTCATCACAGGTTAATACCACATAGCTGTTCCAAGTATTGACTGTCTAAAGCCACGTAGCCCTGGTGAATGTGTAATGTGTACTGCAGTGCAAATAATAAATTATCACCCTGATGAGGAATTCAGAATGTCTCTATGACCTTGTTAAAAAGGAAAATCTGAAGAAAGAAATGATCAGTGTTTATTAGACTGTAAAACATAAAATGATACAAGAAAACTCTAGTCTTGGGATGTTACATGGAAGTGGAAACATTTACTACTCCCATTTGTTATATGCCTTTATAAAAAAAAGAGCGAGAAATGATGTGTCCATTTACCATATCAAAATTTTATAAAACTGTTTCTGCTAATAAGATTTTGAGTGTTGATGCTTTCAGATGCTTTATCTGTCACAGAAAGAGAGATGTAACACTTAGTCACGTAAAACAACCTGGGAACTAACCAGAAATGAAGTCACTAAAATAATGAGAACATCTGTTCAACATCTGTTGTTTAACTTAATTTACTAGACCTGAGTACAGGAAAAAACAGTGTTCTTGTTACTGGTCCATTGACAAATAAAGTAATGAGAAATTGATCAGAATTATTAACAGCTCTATTTCAGCTTAATGTGCATGAGGTGTCATTTAGGCCTGACATGATTTTTTTTATTTCAGAATTTGGTTATACATATGATTACTTTTCAGCTACTTCTGCTAGCACCATTTTGAACATAAGAAGCAAGCAAGAAAAAGTTCAGCCTGTTTGAAGTGAACAATACATAACAAAACTCTTGTTTATCTTTCTTACTACTGTAGCTGCTTGAGTTCAGGATGGAATATTGTCTTCTTTTTCCTTACATCCTTCTGTGGAAATGAATGCAACATCACGTAACCCAGATGCCATTTCATCGCACAGTTCTAAGGACATTTCTGAAAATCTTAAATAGTATTATTTTTTAATCCATTTAATCCACCTTAATTTAAACTTTTTGAAGTATGCAAGCATCATATTATTTCTGTTAATGTATTAAAAGAAGACTGTATAGAATATGAGATTAAATTATTTTTGTGCTTCAGTAGTATAAATATTTATAAGCTTTACATGAAACATAGTCAGCATTTATTGCTGATGTAGCTATTGATTAGTAAAATCTAGAGTGAAAAAGGTTACCTTCATCTTGTGTTAAAACACTCTGAAATGGACCTTGTATCACATTTAATCACCTTTTTTTTTCTCTAATGGGAGTGTTTTGCAAGTCATTTATATTCATAAGCTATCCCTTGAAGTTTTTTAATCATTTTCTTTTCTGTTATGGAAATAATTCATAACTGCATTGTATTTACTGGAATAGAATCTACTCCTCCTACTAGAAAAGTGCAGTTTTAACTTAAAGCCTTCATGAGGGCCCACATCCAAGGAAACCTCTAATTCTGCTGATATTTTTTTTCACTTAGGTTTAAGCATCACTCACTGGAGAGGAGGAAAGCGGGAGGAAGTGCAAGTTTAGACATTTAGACATCAGGAATACACTCAGTGAGTGATCCTGTAAATCCATGCCTCCCTTTCCCTAACAACAATTCCCAGACTTACTTGAGAAAGAGAGCAAACAGCTGAGGACAAATTGGACCTCACATAAACGATGGGAACAATTGGTTTTACTTAAGCATGTGATTTAAGGAGCCTGATGAAAAGTTCTAGAAATTCAACAGGTTGCAGCTCAAGAATGTATGGGAAAAGCAAGTAACTTTCTAACATCTCATCCATCTAATGGGAAGAATTTACTGGGCTTCACTAAGTCCAAGTTCAGTATAAAACAACATACAAGATCAGTACAAAACAGAACTTAGCCCTGCATTTTATTGTACTGATGAGCCCAGGTGCATAATCACTTTATCACGTGACAGCTGATTTCCAGGTATTTTTTGATGTACATGGTATTTACCCTATTTCATCAAAAACTAATGTAAGTCAAATTACGAGGAATTAACATTGAGTCGATGGATTGAGTGCATTCAAACTGATAAGTGCTGCTCCTCAGCTGATAAACTTGTAATGCTGTGGTAATTTTTTTGTATTCCCATTGCTTCACATGTCAGTGTTCTCAACACATCAACATGCAAAATAAGCCAGATTAGTTTAGACAGATATTTTGTGGGCAAGCAGAGCATTATCTCCCATCGGATTCCCTTTCACGGTCTTATTCCTCTCTGGCACCCTGACCCTACACACTGGACTCAGACGAGCAGGAGGAACTGCCGTTCCACACTAGGGATGCCAATGGTGTCAGCACTAGCACATCAAAGAAGTGAAGAGGAGCCCCAGACTTTCTCCCCAGCTTGTGTCTGCCCTAAGAAGACACCATATAACTTCTGGACGGACATGCACTCCCTGCTATAAGGTCTGACAGAGGACGCAGAGAGTCATCAGGGCTTCCATTCACCTCAGGGCTGCACCTAACTCTGGATTTCCTCTGTGCGTCTGAGATAAAAATCTCTGAATTAGTTTTTGAACTGAGAAAAGAGAGAGAGGAAACTAGTCTTCCAGTTTTGGAAGCTGCGTCAGAAATGTCGATTGATTCGCCTGGAATTGAGGTGCCATCTAATAACAGAAACCAGATTGTACAGTACATGCTGCATGATATGTCAGGCTCCAGGTTATGCTATAAACCATGCATTTCATTGAAAATCTTCAAAAAATAGGAGACAAAGAGATGCAAGATGGAGGGAATTGTCAGGCCATCGTCTACAACAGAGAAGTCTAATCTTCTTTTACAAAAGCATTAAGACTCTCCTTTTTTCTAAGTCTCCTTTTAATACTAATTCTTGTCATGACCATGTTGAATTTCTACATTTTAGATTATTTTTGGTTTTTCTGAGGCAGATGGAGTTTTCTTTTCACATGATGTCCTGAGGGTGAAGGTTCAGTAAGGATGAACTACGCAATCTGCTTTACTATAACACATGACATACTGTTGATCAAAGAAGAATGTGTTAGGGACCAGATGTTGCAAGTAGTGATAACGTGTCCCAAGCCTTACTGTCATGACATAGTGGAGCTAAAAGTACTTGTAAGATGTGATCAATAGGGAAAACATAAGTGAATACCACAGAAGAAATATCTCAGTTAATTTTTTTCTCTCATTATTAATTCTCCCTTCCCCTATTTTAATATTCTACTATAATTTCCCTCTTGAGTTTAATTTCCTTTATCACATTTTTACCCCATTGGGATGTTTCATTTAAAATTGGATTGATAGATGCCTTTAATTTATTCTTTTCACTTAAAATGCAGGGGTCCACTTTTTCCCCGAAGGGTGCAACACTACAGAGGATTATTTCAAACCCTAAAGGAAAGAAGCATGTTCCAATTAGGTAAATTCTCTCCCTTTGTCTCAGTATGGTTATTTATTGCTGTTTATTCTGTAGACTTTTAATGAAGAATAGCTATTTAAAGAGATGTGCTACTACATATTGAATCTGTTGAGGGAATCTCAGATTTAAAAGATGGATCAAGAAAACTGATCATAATTTCATTTCCAGTGATATGAGTTTCTTATGTGATGCTATATCATTTCAACTTAGTGTCACACTTTTCTGTCTACCAAATGAGTTAGTATAAAAGATCAGCAGAACATGATTCAACAATGTCATGCTTTTTCCAAAAAAATACCCAAACAAACCAAAAAAACCACACCATAATAGAAGGGCATTAAGTTTGCAGGTCGTCTAAAGCAACCTTTAAACTTCCTTTCATTTCCTTGTGCCTTCAGTTGACATGCAGCCCAGAGGATTAGAATAAGCTTAGGAAAAAAAAATTAAAAAATCAAAACCTGTCTGGAAAGCTACTAGGATTGCTTAGATGAAAGAAGAAAAGGTTGATAGGATAGTATGTTAATGGTTTGCAGATGCAGCTATTTGCGATAAGGTCCCATCAATCCTTTCTCTATGTCAATGCTGAATAGAATAAGAGGTAATGGATTTAAATTTCAGCAACAAAGATGGGTCTTAGTCATTAGAAAACAAAGTCTCTAATGAAAAGGACAGTGGCACCTGTAATACGGATTCTTTAAGTTCAGTTTAGACAAACACTTGTCATGGACATTAACACTTTGGGGGATAAGTTTACAGAAAAGCTCTTCAGTTCTCTCTTTGCCAAGAGCATTTTCTAAAACTCCATTTCTTATTCTGAATTTTTTGTTTTCCTGTCTCACCCATAAGAGGAAAAAGTGACTCTTTTCTGAGTGGGTGTTGTGCCTGTCAGAGCAGCACAGGTGAGGCCATGTATATATCACTGTATATGTCACTGAAATGCAACTAATTTATGCATTGTATCTTTTTATAGCTAGTTTATTGCTATTTACTATTTCTAACTTTGCTAACATTAAAAAAAATAATTAAAAGTCCATCTCTTAACAAGACTGTTCATCAAATCATTGTGGGTTTGCGGAATTTCATAGAATCATAGAATAACCAGGTTGGAAGAGACCCACCGGATCATCGAGTCCAACCATAATGTGGGCTTTCTTTGTTTTGTGATTAAAAACATAGTGTCAGCAAGTATTTTATGGCTGTCATCTTACAACACAGTCTTCTAACTATCTCGTTAGGGACTCAGGATGGTTGAGGCATCTTGGCCTCTAAGATGGAGTCTAGTTTGACTTCTCTCAAAGTCTGTTTACAAACTTCACATGCAAAAGAGACAGTACCTACAGTCTCTCCCTCCAACATCAGACTGTAGCTATTTTCATAACTACTGCCCTCTCTGACATCTAGGGTGCAGAACAGGCTTGCCCTGGTAACACGGTACCAGTTTGAAATCATTTGAGTTCTCTAAAGGATAATTTTAAATGCTATAGTAAGAGACCTTTACACTTTTTCTCCGAGAGGTTTTAAGGACATATACAGATTCAGGGCTAAATTTGGATTCTTTGGCGCTTCCTTGCATGTGTTCTGGAAACTGGAATATAGGAGAAACCCTAACAGGCAACAAATACTCCATGCAAAGTAGCTGAAATATTTCCTTTGCACTACGATTGACACCAGAGGAAGAGAAAGGAATTCTCAGTGCAACAGTGTCTTCCAGCTGCGTAGCTGTGGGGGCTACTGGCTCTTCAGAGCTGAGTCATTTGGTACATAGCACTCACTGAACTCACTCTCAGTAGAGGCCACTTCTTGCAAACTGCTTCAGGGAATCTAAGGAAAGAAGATAACATGTTAATAACCGTGGTATAAATAGATAAATAGATAGGGCTGCTGAACATCTTTGCAATTTGTGGAGACTAATGATGTTCTAAAGCACTCTCAGTTAATGAAAATAAATACTGTGTGCTTAACATATCATTAAAGAAGGTAGTTCATATTAGTATCAACTTTTATTCAAAAACATATTTGTTTAGGAAAAATATGAGAGATATACCATAGGAACATTTTCTGTACCCAGTGGGGGAAGGCATTTCTAGAGTTTAACTCCTTTATCTTGACACACTTATATAAAGCTAACTTGAACTTCCCAGTACAGCTTTGATGAAAATAGTTTATATCCCAGATAAATAATACTGTAATCCACCATCTACTTGCCTTCTCCTTAATTCAAGTAGGCAGCTGTTTCATTATTTGTTTAGAGACACAGTAATATTGTATCTATTATTCTTAGTTAACTGGTGTGAGTAAGGGCATTTACTGTTTGATTTTATTTTCCTTTCCAATGCCACTGTTGTGGTCTTTAACAGAGGGGAGTGTGTCCTTTGCCTCTGCACAGCTGATTCCCCTTAGTCTGGACATCTCATAGGGAAGCATGAAAAGGATTCTTCATCATCTGCGAGTTGCACAGTATTCGCTCATTATTTTTAAGAGTTTAATATTACTAATTTACCTCCTTAGTGATATAAGGACAGTCACTATGATCCACAGTGCATAAAAAATTAGGCAGAAACGGTAAGATGGTAACTTGCTCCATAACATTAGCACAAATCAATCTGATTTACCAGTTTATACCTCAGTATCTCATTGTCTCACAATTCCTTCTGCTGCTATTACAAACAGATGATACAAAGAGCTTTTTTTGCAGTGCAATTCCCACTGCAGCCTATGCTACTTTACATTCCACTTGGGGCCAGAAAGTTTTTCATTGTTCTCAACATTAAACTTCCCCTCTGCCAGTTAAGCTTGTTACTCACTAACCTATTCGTCAGGTTCTGTTCCAGTTCAGCATCACTGCTGGATAGAAAATTTCTGTTAAAACCCAATTTTGCCCACAAGATGAGAAAATTTATCATCAACATTTTTAAAATAAATTTTAGCTGTCAGCTCACTCTGAGACCATTTTCCTAAGTCTGTGAAAATGTTTAATAACTAACTGACATTAAACAGTATGCAAAATTATCTTAATAATCTAGCATTGCATTTAACTGAAGATTTTAATAAAAACTTAATTAAGGTTCTCATATTTGTACTTGAGGGCTATCCTGAACTCAATAGCATTCAAATCCCATTAGTGCTAATGGCCTAATGCCAGATGTGGAGAACGTAAAACACATAAAATTTACTTTTAATAAGTCATTCATCCTACGATAAATATATAACTATTATTAAAAATACATTCAAGAGGATTAACCACTATTATTACAATGAATGTTTTTAATAATCAGTTGATATTTATTTAGTTTATAGTTCTGTCTAATTATTACACAGTTATGGTTTTATAATGCCTCTGTAAATCTTCAGCAATTGAAATGTTTATTAGGAGACACTAATTTAAGAAGCTAACAAAATACATATTTTAATGACATTGGCTCAAATTTTTTCTTTTTTTCTAAGGAAAAAGAGGGGAGAATTTTTATTGAACAAACATCTAGGCAGAAGAACTTTAATTCAGAGATGCAAGACAGCAAGTACATACAGAAGAAGGTTGTATCTCAAAGCAGGGTTAAAAAAATTAAGAGCTCATCTTCTTCACAAGACATTTTAACAAAGAAAAATATTCAATGGAGAGTTATCAGTCCAAAGGGAAAGGGGATGGTAAATTGGGCAGAATGTGGGCAGGGAATATGTCAAGTAGGTAAGTTTTGAACTAGGAAAACCTTTAAAGTCTTCAAAAAGTAAATTCAAAACCTGGATTTTGAATGTTTTGTCTATTTAAGGTGTTTAAAAGGATTGGAGATATAGTCCAGGCAGAAGAAGAGAATTGTTGGAGGAGAGTGACTTACCATGGACCAGCTTTAGACCATTTCTTCTTCATCTGTCACTCTTCTGCTCTAAAAACCTTTCATGATGTGTCCTAATTGCCCCCTTGCCTTAATTTCCTCACATTGTTGCACACAAAACCACATACCGTCACATTTTTCCCCTTGAGTTGCACGTATTTCTTGGGAATTAAAAGGGCTTCTCCAGTGGAGGCCAAAAATATTCCTTAAAATAGACAACAATTTCTTCCTGAAGAAATAAAATATTATTTAAAATACCATAAATCATTGTCTCCATATTTTATCCTTAACAGTGTTTTGATAAGTGCTTCATGAGGTAATAAAAACAGGGAACTTGTAATAGATACAGCCCCAATCTAAATGTGGAAGGCTACACTCCATCACCTGTTGTGTAACTGCACCCAGGACTAGCCAGAGACAATGGAAATGTGTATATTTATTGCTTTATAATTATCCTTGTAAATCCACTCCCACTAAATGACAGAAAGTCTCTGAGAATAGGCTTACTGTGTACAAGGACCTATGTCTTCAAAAAGTTTATGATATACATACTCTGACCCGAAGTCCACTGGAGCCAATCTGCATCTCTTCTTTGACATGAGAAGGCTGAGTCACAAATAATGCCTTGTGCCTGGCTTGTATTAATCACTATAATGAGCTAAAGTTGTATTCAAAAGACAAAAGAAAAAAATGAAATAAATGGTCTGCTTTGACTTTGAAATCCTTTGATTTCACTGGTTTCTGTCCTCACATTAAGGTTATTTAAACGTGTTTTAATTGCTTACATTAAAAACACGTAAGGCTTTGAAATACAGAATGTTAATGAGAGTTTTTACTGTTTGGTCACAGTATCTTATGAAATATTCTTGATTTAGCCGTATTTGGTGAAAAGTAATCTCTAAAATTTTAAGATAATTTAAAATTGTTCTTTTTACTTATTTCATTTATGTAACATTCTAGACAGTCTTTTCAAGAAGTTAAATAGACTCATTTACAATCCAAGGATTATACTTGAACCTTAAATCATTGGAAGGTATCTCAATTTCACTTTGAAATTTAGATATTATTTCAACTACACAGCAATAATAATATCAATAAATGATCAGAAACTATTCTATTCTTTTCTTAGGTAAACCATATCATTCATTTCAGTAATGCCCCTTGTTTTCATGGTACCATCTTCCTCTCTGTGGTGGTAAGACGCTTGTGGAACTCTTCACACTATTAACCATAAAAAAGTCAATGTTCATCAAACTTTATCTTGATTTCAGATTGTTGTTCTGCCAAAGTATTCAATACAGGTGAGTGCTAAATCAGTTCATAGAACGTTTTGTATATTATGTGTTGCTAGTGGTATTTTATGTGTGAATCAACATGTTCTGAACAATTCAATCCACTGTGACTAAGGAGAGATGGAATTCCTTTGACAGACAACACAAGGATCAAAAATGATAATAGAGACTGAAAAATTTAATGTCTTTTAGTGGAGTCTTCATTAAAAATTTTCACCTTGAAGATAGTTAACTACCAACAAACGATAAAATATCATAAAAATAGAAAGGAAAGGTTGGGAAATACTAAGATGTTTTCCAGTCAACTGTGTTTTATAAAATTCACTCCTAGATACTCAAAAAATTTACCTGAGTCAATATCAGAACTATTGCCATGGTCTTTAAGAACTACTACTGGGAAAATAAAAGCTGTCAAAGAAGGGCAGGACAGCGGGGATCTGGAGATCATCCCTGACAAGGTGTCACTCAGGCAGAAGCTGGAAGCCCCAGGGGCTGATATAGTGCCCTGGGACAGGGACAGGGTGGGAGAAGCCCCAGGGTTGGGCAAGGACAGGCAGAACTCAGGAACACCACACATTAAATGACATATGCTTGTCTTCTAGTAGACTCTAGATACTGTTTTGCAATCCACTGACTTGAGAATGCCAGGCAAAACCAGCCAAGACTGAAGTATTGGAACGTGCGTGCCAAAACAGTTGGATAAAAATATTGAGGATGTAATTGTCAATAGCTCAAGGGCTGTTTCATAAGGATAAGCTGAATGTTTCCATAACAAGTGTCTCCATAACACAGCAAACATACTGATTTAAAGTGGAGAAGGGAGAGCCCACAAATATGCGAGAAGAATGGTTTCAAATGTAACATAAATGATCATCATAAACAGATGAAACTGTCTGGAAGATACAAGTTGTATCAAAAAAGAAGGTGTGTAGCATACATAACAATGTGTTCACAATTGCAAAGATAGATACACATGATTCTAGGTTTTATAAATAAAATTTTACTCCAAGAGAAACCTGAAATGTTTATGCTCTATTCAGAATTCATAGTATGTCTGCTGGAGTTATACATCTAGTTCAGGCTGAGTCTTCAGGACCAGCCAAAGAAAGTCCAGAGTAGAACAACAGGAATGATCAGACATTAAGAAAAGAATGACTTATCAGAAAAAAGTGCAAGACTTTTTCTAACTTGGCCTAAAAGACTAAAGCATGAACGTGCTAAGCCTTGAAATGTATAAATGAACTTTGGAAAAGGAAAAAAAATATATTCTCCAGCATTAAATGAATAGGAAAAATATGCAGTTAATGCAGAAAAAAATTGGTTAAGTGCTGTTGAAAAAAAAAAAATCTAACAACAAATCTCATGAAGATCAGAAAAATATTTTCTGAAGGATGTCATGCAGTTTCCATCATCTGAATTTTTCAAGAGCAGTTCAAGACAGACTTTTATCAGAGAAGACAAAGGTATATTGACCCAGCCTTGGGGCTGGGATAAGTTGTGAAGCATTGTGATTATTTGCTGTGCCAGAAAAACCTTGAAAATGCATGGAGGAAGTCAACAAAAGCATTCCTGTGTTGTCATGCATTTTTTCCAGTTAGATACTACCTGTAAAATGAGAACAAATTGCCATATGTACACTGGAACTTGGCAGCACAGGCAAGCTCTCATATCTTTCCCATTATGTTCCTTTCTGTGAGTAAAACCTTAGGCATTTATGCTGTGAAGTTCTGGGACCATATTTTGGTCACTGCTGGAATTCATGGGTCATTTTGTCTCTTTTTTTATAAGCTTTTACCTGACTTTGAAAGAGAACTGGCTGCAATCCTATTAAATATGATGGAATCACAAGACTACTTATGTTGGAAGATACCTTTTCATCATATATACATGATTTCCTGGCAGGTACATACATGTTTTCGTAGCAGGCATGAGTTTTGTGGGAGCATTTGAGCAACTGTTTGTAGAAGTTCTGGAAGTGTGCAATTAACACTGGGCATGGAGGGAAGGATGAAGGTGGAAAGTGCGTGCCACCTCAATGTATTGTAAACACACTAAGCTATCAGAAAAGGCAAATAAAACCAGTTTTCTTCACGGATAAATCCTGGCGTCTTTGATCTCCCAGAGACTGAAAGTCTGACATTCTAGTAATGAAAACTTGCATACACTTAGTACTCTGATCCGTAACAACTGAAGATGGCCTATTGCAATTCTAGAAGAGAGACATTGATGAAATAGAAGAGGTGGAACACGATAAATACAAGATTAGCAGTTCCTTTTCTGCACACATCGCATCATTTTACCATTGTATTTTGGGGTTGTTTTTTTCTAGTAAGACATTACTTGTCCCCTTTACTTAGAAAGTCTCATTCTTCCATGGATTGTTACGGGAGAAAGGGTGAGACAGAAGTAATGAAAATTGGAAGACTGGAGACAGTAAATATTTGCTTGTTGTAGACAGACAAAGATGTCAAAAAGGATAGCTTATGAACACAAGTATTCTGTTGGGGTTTGGCACACGTTTTGACTGCTGACTGTTGGAAGACAGTGTTCTGCTGCCACTCAGACAGGTCTGACAACACTAAGGGCCGTGCTGGTGAGCTGGAACAAGGGTGGTTTGTCTGCCACATTCTGGCTTCTTCTCTTCATGACTTTTTAAAAATTCTTTTTTATATTTGGCCCTGTTATTATATGTAAGTTTAATGAACTCCCCCTCTCCATCTCTACAAAATGTGAGTTGGTCTGGCAGCTTCATACTGCCCATGCAGATAAAAAAAGAGCTAAACATGAAGACAAATTGAAATATTATGAGCATGAACACAAGTTTTGCCAGCTACTGAGTAAAAGAACTAGTCATTTTTGAAAGTTATTATATAAACCAGGCACAGGAAAAAAAAATCTGGAGAAATCCTGTATAAAGTTAAGGAAGTTTTCCTTCATACATGCTAAGAAACTAATTAAAAAAGAAATTGCAGGCCAACAGTGGAATCTCTACATAACAAAAATTAATATGGGAAAATAAGATCACTATTGAATATTCAACATCAGAGGCCAAGACCTGGATTGAATATTGGTTTCCACTTTATAACACTGTTACTGGTGTTTAATAAAGTTCCCATATAGAATGCAATGTCTTGAAACCAGTAGGTGTTTATAATTAGTAAATTAGATCCTATGTCATTTCATATTTTTTAACAAATTCATAAGCAAATATTAATCAGCATCTGTAGACAGATAAAAGATGTAGCTATTTAGAATTTCTTGCTAATTTTTTCCTAATGCTTTTAGGAAATGGCAAAATTTTTCTGAACTGCTCAGAAAATAAATATAGTTGTATGGATAAGTATCTCCTGTGTAAAGTTAACTCATGAATTCCAACTTTACAGAAGTAGAAATGTTCTGGGCTCTGAGATACAGGTTTCCAGCACAGTATCATCCAACAGTGGTGCATTTTGAAGTTTGTATTTGTGGTGATACCCACCTCGCTAGGAAAGGCATTTCTGAGATATGAGATTTCAGGGTTTTTATTAAGCACTGAGGGCAATTCCTACCTAAAACACTGTGTGAATATCAGCTGCCAAGGTGAATCTTTCCAGAGCTGTACCAGCTATGACCAAAACAGATTTAATGAGAGTATTCTTTTGAATCAACATATTTTTCAAGGTTCTTGGTGTTTTCTTAATATCTCCATTTATCTACTCCTTACAAAATGAGAAATAAGAAAGCTTTATGAAAAAGACTGGAAAAGACTCAAAAGTTTTCAGTTTCTAGTCCCAAGAACTGAGTGAGTAACTGACCTTTGTTACTATCTGTATCTAATGAAATTTCCATATCTTGTGATACCAAAATTTCTTGTCACATAAAGCCCACACTTTCTTTCAGTTAAAAAGCTTTTATTTGAGTGAAATTTCACCTTCTCACAGTGTGTCTCCCACGTGAATTACTGTGGGTGTCCTACAGGGATACATTCCATAACAGAAGCGGTAAATATAAAGCAGCTGAAATTTCAAAAACAAGCTTCACACTACAGCAGTGGTGGGTGAGGCTGACCCTGGAACCCCTGGGAAAAGACACGCTGCTGAGGTGTGAAAGACGGATTTCAAGTTCCTGCTCTTCTCGCTTACAGAGAGAAGCTAGAGCCTGTGTTTCCCACACCCCATAGAAATATCTTACCCACTAGACTTTTAGCAATTCTGGATGTAGTTTGCCTTCAAAATGCCATCAGCTTTAATAATACAACCTTTTTCTAGTGAAAGGTAATTGTTACAGAAATGCTTTATATAGAGAACTTGATGTGAAGACGACTTGTAGTCCCTCACTCAGCTGCTGTCTTTCTGACTGCATTAACATTAAGATTCTGCTGTGTAGAAGGTAGATTATGTTGTCTGCTTGTCAGCAAGTATAAACCATCCTCCTGCTTTCTTTATTACTGATTATGTGGGGCAAGGAGAGCAGGACTTTGTCCCTTTAAACAGCAGATACTTAAACTGCAAGAAATATAGACAGTTGATGATCGTTCATCTCCCTTCTCAACTCTACCCCTCCTTCATGCTGGACACCTGGAAATCCCAATTTCCAGTGCACAAGTGTTGAGTCGCAGCAGCATTCTCCATGCAGCCCCCCAAAGTGCTGTGCAGGGACAAACGGCTGCCAGCATCGCTGTCCACTTGTTGGTTCTACATGTACGTTGCCAGAGAATCTAAAAAGTGAGCTACCTCCTCTCTCATCTGATACCATGGCAACCACTCCTCTGTTTTTTACCACCAAGCGGCTGTTAGTGTTTTCATTGTAAACCCATGTTTTCAAGAATTTATGACTTGGCATAAACTGTTGTTTCTCCTTCAATTTCTTGCAATGGATTGTATTAGAGAAATAAAAAAACCTAGATCTTTTTCTCTTCTGCTTCTTAAAAGACACAGCAAAGTTCTCCAATGTCCAATCCAAAAGAAAATAAAAGCTATTAAAATTATTAAGGTAAATGTCATGGAATTCTGGGTGACACCTCAGCTCCTGTTTCTAATCTTCTGGTATCTCAAGAAAGGAAAATTAAGTACATGGGTAATTTACTGAAGGTATACAGCAGCTCAGGTGCTTACCTCTTCCCTGCTTTTAACTGATGCTACGGTAGAAGATAAAAATTACAGTTCTGAAATGTAGAAAGCTGTGCACGCAGGTGAGTAAGAGAGGTAATCAAAGTAACTGGTGATGGACTAAGAGGGAAACGGGAAATGAATGAAGGAGAAGAAGATATCACTTGTTTGGTACAAAGGTAGCAAGGTGGAGAGCTGAACTAGAAGGAGGAGTTGGAAGAAAAGATACTGTCTGCAGTGACAGTTAATGGTGCTAAAAGAGGATCATAGAATATCTTACCAGGATTTCATTTCTGACAGCAACAGCCAGAAGTTTTCTGTAGGAACACAAGCTAGAAGCAAAGAATGACATTCTGGATTCAATGAAATGAAGTGGAATTATTAAAGTAGTTTTTGCTATCACTGAAATGAAGTTATTTCTTTCTTCATGGTGCAATCTCTAGAAAGAAGGTGAGTTTGAGGATAATAGATTTTAGAAAGGCCATCACGAATGCTGAACTATCCTCCTAGGTAAATCAAAGAGATTTTCACTGTTGGCTTGAACAGAATAGGAAAGAGTAGAAAAAGATAAGCACCTTTGAAATCAGGTTAGTCTAATGAGCTGAAGGATTTTATGTCTGAGACTAAGTGAAATGACTTCTTTAGTAGTTTCTAGTCACCAATATTTTTCCTCATTCCTATCACATGGAACAAATGGACCCCAATGTTATTTATTTATTTGTCTATTAATAACTCCTTGGTAAAGAAAATGCAGCACATCCAAACAAATTGAGTTAACCTGTCTCTCTCTTAATTCTACTTTTAGGACTTGGCCTATGAGAAACCCTGTATAGAGCTCACACTAACTCAAGATCAAGGTTTCCCATCTTCCAGGGATATCTGACCTCTTTAGTCATCTACTATCTCAGTTCCAGCAGTGTCAATCAGGATACTTCAATTGCAGGGTAGTAAGTACTAAAAGAACAGCCCATACTCATGATAAAACAGCTTTGCAGTGAAAAGGGCAAGGCTGTGAGAAATCTGTCATCATCTCCTAGGGGCATGCCAAGACAAAACCAGCAGGGATGGCCACAGGGTTCAGCTTTAACTGTGCCAACAAAGATGGTCCAGCAAGACAAATGCTTGACAAGATTGTTCAAGAAGACAAATAAAGATATAAAGATACCTGGAGGGGGATACAAAGAAGGCAGAGCCTGGGTCTTTTCAGTGGTGCCTAGTGAAAGGAAAGACACAATGGGCACAACCTGAAACACAGAAGGTTACCTCTGAACATTAGGAAACACTTTTTCGCTTTGAGGGTTACCAAGCCCGGGAACAGCTTTCCCAGAGAGGTTGTGGAACCTTCCACATCGAAGATATTTGAAAGCCATCTGGACATAGTCCTGGGCAACCAGCTCTGAGTGGCCCTGTTTGAGCAGGGGTGTGAATGAGATGACCTCCAGAAGCCCCTCCCAGCCTGGACTGTTCTATGATTCTGTGACAAAATAATGAGTTATTTTGGGCTAGTTTTGAACAGTAGCCTAACGTTCTTATGACAAGATGTTCTCTATTGCTAAACAGAGAGAAACTGGCAAACTCCCTAGTTTCACAATAACTCTAAAGCAGCAGAAGCCAGCCTATACTGTCAACAAAGGACGCATCTCCACCTTCAGGAACTTGTTACAGGCTCTGCACCTTCCTGCCCTTGGGTCACCACGAAGCATTGATGCAGCTGTGCAGTCAGGAACACTTAGAAATACTTACAGAAAAATTATTATTTTGGCAGCAGCGGTTTCCAACCCAAAATAGGGTTCTGAGAAAGTCTGGGACAAAATTATGAGTAGAAAAATGTCCTTCTACTTTCAGTGTGATTTCTAAGTCACTTCTCAGTTACCTTCAAGAGTTCAGATAAGCTTACAAATCAGTACCTGCCGGCATCTCTCCATTGTAGCTGTTAATTCATGCTTCGCATCTGTTACATTAGCATGCCAAAAGAACTTACAGCCTCCTTGAAATTTCCTTCAGCATAGTTTGAGCATAATTGAATATTAAGAGACCAAAATTTAATTTTTTTATTTTCTTAACCAAATCTATTCAAATATGCCCTATGCAATAGCTCCCTCGGAGTATTAGGTGCAGAACAAGGTCAGGACTTTTACAACGAACCATTTCTGAGTGACATATAAACAAAGAAAGGTTGGAACCTTTTCTTTCTTTTAGAACGTGAAAAGACCCAAATGTTTCTAAGCAATTTAACATCCACTGGGCCATGCTGCCACCTGTCAGTCTGGTAACACCTTCTTAGATTTATAAGGACAGCTGAAGAATAGTTTAGTTGAAAATATCCTTCATCTACCTATTTTTCATCCTAATTATAAACAAGTAGTCTAAACTTTATCAAGGAGTAAAAAAGAATGCCTTAAAATAAGTCCCTGAATAGGCAGTAAGGCTGCTCGTGTTATCTAGGTGCACATTTATAAAAGCTTTCATTATGAGGGGATCAAATCATTTCATTAAATATTCTCATTTAAAACCAATTTGCATAAATAAGGGCTCATTTCTCAAAGAGTACACTCATTCAAAGAAAATTAGATTTCACTTGGAAATGCACACAACTCCAAATTTCTCATCATGCTCTTAGGCTGTGTAAAACAGAATCATTTCCAAATCCATCCTGTAGTGGTTCTCAAACATTTTCTTCCCAGTCTCAGCAGAGCAAACGAAGTTGTTTACCCAGCAGAGTCTCTCTGACCACACCAGAGGTAGGTGCATCCACACCCTGTACCAAAGCAAGACCTTGGCAGACACCTGCTCCTGCCTTACTTTTGTTCCAAAGGAAGGATTCACATGTGCTGTATTGAGGGGAGCTATGAAGTGCTCTAGTCAGGTCCCTCATGATGGAGCAACCTGGATTTCCAGTCACTCTGAAACACTTGCCTTGTTCTCAGTCCATACATAGTCAGCATCAAGTAAAGCCCAAACATACAGACTAGGAGAAGTCTGTCTAGAAAGCTGCCTGGAGGAGAGGGACCTGGGGGTGTTGGTTGACAGCGACTGAACATGAGCCAGCAGGGGCCCAGGTGGCCAAGAAGGCCAATGGCATCTTGGCTTGGATCAGAAACGGCGTGACCAGCAGGTCCAGGGAGGTTCTTCTCCCTCTGTACTCGGCACTGGTGAGACCGCTCCTCGAATCCTGTGTTCAGTTCTGGGCCCCTCACCACAAGAAGGATGTTGAGGCTCTGGAGCGAGTCCAGAGAAGAGCAACAAAGCTGGTGAAGGGGCTGGAGAACAGGCCTTATGAGGAGCGGCTGAGAGAGCTGGGGTTGTTTAGCCTGGAGAAGAGGAGGCTGAGGGGAGACCTCATTGCTCTCTACAACTACCTGAAAGGAGGTTGTGGAGAGGAGGGAGCTGGGCTCTTCTCCCAAGTGACAGGGGACAGGACAAGAGGGAATGGCCTCAAGCTCCACCAGGGGAGGTTTAGGCTAGACGTTAGGAAAAAATTTGTCACGGAAAGGGTCCTTGGTCCCTGGCAGAGGCTGCCCAGGGAGGGGGTTGAGTCACCTTCCCTGGAGGGGTTTAAGGGACGGGTGGACGAGGTGCTGAGGGACATGGGTTAGTGATTGATGGGAATGGTTGGACTCAACGATCCTGTGGGTCTTTTCCAACCTAGAGATTCTGTGATTCTGTGATTCATCTTTCCTGATCGCCCTCATAGCTGCTCAGGTATGCTCAGAGCCACCAATGAAATGTTTATCCAGTGTTTTTGGTATCAGAGGAAAGTATTAAGTAAATTACTTGCAAAGATTTCTTTATTTATTTATTCCCATTCTATTAAGAACTTTTAAAGTCTATTAAGAGACTTACAAGACAAGTCTTACTTACCTCTCCTTAGCAGGAGGCTGGTTGTGTCATTGACTCATGAAAAACAGTCTCCTCCAGGCTTCATGATGGCCATTAGGGTAATTCAGAGGCATTCGCTGAGTGTGACAAGGGGCTGAACTGGTATTTTTCCATCTGACCAAAATGTTAATGTTGTTTGAAACTCAATGAAAAAACTGGGAAAAATACAGATTTACGAGAAGTGCAGCTCTAGTGAACTGCTACCAAATTCAGGAAGGAGCCCCATAACCATATCAGTTTTATAACCACTGCTTTGATTACCACCTAAAGATATACTTGTCTGATACCTCTGAAAGCCCTCACTTGCTTTGGATGAATTTTTCAGGAGTGAGTGTCAGTTTCGGACTGATTTCTGGTTGTTTCTATTGTTTGTTTTGCTTTTGAGCTGAAATATTTCAGTTACTGCTGTGGAAAACATACAGGTGAAACATTGTGTTTTGATCAATTTTTAAAACAATTTTTTGTAGCTATTTGTATTGAAAACCTCTAGGATTTCTGTGCCCTAAAGGCTTCATGTTTGAAAAAAAATCCACTGAAGAAAAATTTGCACAGATTTGGACAGGTTACAAGCCTCCAAAATACCATTTTTTTATCTACAGTACATAATGGACAAATTTTGGCAACTGAGTTCTCTGTAAGTTTCACAAAGTGGCACATCCTCTGTCCCTCCCTGGCTCCTATATGCTGCCTTTGTAAGAACTACACTAGCTCTGTAATAACTATACCATGTTTATAATGACTATAAAGGCGTATTTGTACAATTAGTGCCAAGACTTCTCCATAAACAATTTTCTAGGGAGTTTTGAAAATGAAGTTTTATCAAACTCTGAAATCACAAACAAATAACTTTTTCTAATGTTGACATAACTCCTTCCTGGTAACATTTCTATTTTTTTCCAATATGTAGGGAAAGTTTGAACAGAACTCTGTTCAAATGTTGGATGCATTTTTTGTTTGACATAGCTTAATATGCAAGGTATGTATAATATCATCTGGATTGGGTAGCTGATTGGTTGGGTGATGGAATTTGTTCGTCTGTTTTACAATGTTGCCCAGTCTTGTGATAATAGGTAACAAAAGTTCATAAGTTCAGTCTTGTTCCTCATTGAGGACGAAATTAATATTAACAGAAATATGTTCATTAATATTAACAGAAATAAAATACCTTTTATACTATGATTAAAATATATTAATGAGAAATGAGGAAATAAAAATAATTAGGTGATTTATATTAGTTATGTAATCAACTACAGCTAAAATACTTTAAAAATTTGTTTTCTAGTTTATGAGATGTTTTATATAACCTAAGTATCCAATTATGACAATAGATTACATTACTATCTATCTCACACAACATATTTATAATACATGTTATGCACATATTTGATTTAAAATATTTATTTGCAGTGACTTTCACTAAATGCAGTTCTTGTCATGCTTTTTCTTTAGTAATTTGCTTGCTTCTGTTTACTAACTGAATAATTGTCAGAGTATAATTAACGCAGATGTCGCATGTGCCTAGTTTTCAGGTTCAGGTTAAATTTGTACTACTGCATATGGAAATGTCTAATTAGATTGCCATCTGAAATGATGAAGGAGTTACTATATTTTGAGTAAAGTCCTTTTCACAGACTTCTATCTTACTCAGTGGTACTATAATGTTTTCATTAGTCGGCATTTTCTAAAATGAGGGTTTTATATTAAGCACATCAGCTCACACGCATCGGTGTTTACTGAGGTGGAAAATACTTGGAGACATTCTGAATTCTGTAGACTGAAGTTTTATAGAGAACCAATGGATACCATGATACTAAACAATCCAACTCCAAAGTTCTGATATCCAAATATATTTCTCATTCCAGTGATTTGTTTTCAGTGCTTTATTTTCCAGTGACTTCTTTCTCTGTTGGTGATACTTGCAGACATTGAAGTACTGGAATCTAAGATTCAAAAGATTTGGCAATGTAAGGGAGTTGTTTGTTAACAATAAAGTGTGAAAGCTTTATGTGGCTGCAAATGACAAGGTGTGCAACATGTGACTCTGATACTTCGTTTCAAACTGGTTATAAAGACATAGATATGTTTCTAACTATAGCATTTAATTTATTGTGACATTTTGCATGAATGCCAACAAAGTAGATTATGTGGACTACAGAATATAAAACGGTGGTTATAGTTAACTGTTGGTGTATGAAAAAGTTATTGTGCACATTTTTCACAAGCAATGACATTAAACAATGAAAATGAAAGTCATACTGAAAAGTTTTGGCATGGAAAATTAATAAAAGAGGATGTATTTATCCTGGTAGAAAATAAAAAGTTAGTGGGTCAATGCAACTTCGTTACTGCTTCTGCTTAATAGAGGTTGATATTGCGCTGCTTCCTTCTTCATGTCTTTTCATTATTGAGTAATTCAAATAAATTATTATAGTGCTGATTATGCTCTGTAATCCAAATTACCAAATGTGAGCTAAGGAGGCATTTGCAGATCTGGCTGACCAAGCAATGTTTTCAATCTAGATTGCCAACTCAAATTTATAAGCAGTGATATTAAGTATGTTGTTCACATTAATTCTGATTTATAACCTGATGTAATAACTAAATCACATAAATGGATTAAGTTTCATAGGCTTTTTTATCTAAGAAAACTCCACTGCATGTTACTGAGAACAACTGACATCGCAATTACACTGATGTTGCTATTGAGTCTTCAAGCTCCAGTGTCTTTATTTCTACTATTTCCCTACACAATAACAAATATCAGGTACGTGTACTCAAGTAAAATGCACATTGAAATATTAGCTAACTTTTAATTGGGTTTTCAAACCATATAACCTGTTTCTCTATACGCACTTCTTCAGTAAGTGAGTAGCTGGTCTCACACATTTAAGAAAATTCTCTATCATGACTGGGGAATTAGCAGAGCAGCTAATTAGTGACACTCAAAGAAATGTTTGACAAGACAGAACTCCTCAGCACTATCTGAGTATTCAAAATCTTCCTTTTAAAACCCACATTAACTTTACATTGCGAATTTCACGTGTGAGATTTTATCATTACTCTGCAACTGTGCAACAGGAACATTTCCTGTATTATTCATGATAAGTGGTTTTTAAATGTAAGTATCTCTCAGAAACTTAGATTCTTTTTTAAAACAAACATATAAACCAAGGCAATTTATTGAACAAGTGGGCATCTGTGCTGCTAAAACAGCCTTTCCCAATATGTTTGGTTCTTCTCTTTCAATATGTTCCACAGTAGTTCTGGATGCTTCTTTTGTAATGCTTTGATTACTGTCACTTGTCTGGTGTAATAATGTTTCTTTACTTCCCAAAAATGAGTCTTTTAAAAGCAGAACTAGCTTGAAGTTTGTTTGTTTCCTTTATTTAAAGGTCAAAATACTGCAAGAAAGGCTCTAATGTGCCTTCATGGCCCATTTAATCAGCTACACCATCTGGATTTCTCCTTTGAGATTTTCTGTCCAGAGTCCTTAGCGTGTCTTAGGGCACCATAGTGACATAAGTAAATGTTATTTAAAGCGTAGTACTAGTAATGTCTGTGTACACAGTGATGTTGTATACTTTCATACCAGCTTTATGTTTCTAAATCATCAAATGTATAGGGAGCAAATCTGAAAAAGCAGCTGTGATTTTACTGTTGTTCTCAGTAGGCTTTCTTACAGGCCAAAACATCCTAGTGTTACAATCAAACCTTTTTCAGTACCTAAGTTACATCTCAATCTCACTACATACCATGTTACAATATCATGTGGTGGTGAGGTATTTTTCTTGAGAAGAAATGAACATGGGAGGGCACAAGGGATATTTATCATGTCTGAATCTGCGCAGTCCCATCGCTTTCCATAAACAATCAATACTGAAGTGATTTGCATTCAAACTGACTTTGAAAGAGTGTTCAGAAGAGATGATATACATATGTTAAACTTTTTCCAAAGAAATCTTTCTCAAAAGAAAGTCATTGAAATTTTTTTATTTGGTTTTGGAAATGCTGCCCAACACCGTCTGTGTATGCTAAGCACCCACACTTCAGCCTCCATGCCTCTAGTTTCATCCCGTTTTATTGACTTTTTCCTATTCATTGAGGTGTCACAAGTCCTAAATTTTGTAATGAGCTGTCATAATGAAGCAACAGAGATGGGAAGGAAACATCTCTCAAGCCTGTGATTTTTTTAATTTGATACCAATTAATTGGATAGAACTGCAGACTGTAGAAGAAGTGTTTAGAACTGAAGATATCTAAATGATCTCATCAGAAGCAAGCTGGATTTCTTGGTTGATGGTTTCTAATTTACACTGTAGCAGATGGATGGTGCTGAAGGTCACAATTACTGTATAAGGCCAACTTGTTTGTACAGTTTGAACTCCATGTAGATAACTGTCTCATTTATACAGAATGCTTGTAGCAAAAACCTTTTGTTCTTTTTTTAGATCTCTGTTTAATGTTGGTAAATTACATCTCTGTGATGGACCAAAATCAGATTTCAGGTTATCCTCCATTTCATTCTTCATATTGAATCTGGAGTTCTCTAATTAGACTGAAGATTTTTGTTGCCATCACAGAATGGAAAGGGGTTTGTTACTTGCTTATTTGTGAAAGAAATGAACTGAACAATTTTAGACATCCAGCCTAATAGCAATAAAAATGAGACATGTCTCCATATCTAACTAATAGATGAGAAACTTTTCCTTTAAGGAAAATTAAAAAAACAGGTCAATTATCTTTTAAAATAGAACAAGCTAAAATTTTCAGAAATTTACGACTCACTAAAGTAACAGGAGCGAAAGTTTGTTAAAAAGCAGTGAAATCTGCCCTCTGCAAAGTGGCCCTTTAGCACAAATTGTGGGTATATGTTTTCACGAATCAGCTGCTCAAAACAACTGCTGTTGCATGATCTTTCTAAAAAATTGCAAAGTAGAATATCCCATATTCAGCAAGAGATAAAGTGATATATGTATTGTAGGATAAAATCATGCAAATAAATAAATATCATATGGCACCTAACAAGTTGGAAATCCACACTTTAGCTGCCTTTGTGCTAATTTGTTTGTATCACTACATCCTACCATCCATGAGGCAGACTCCTGAATCAAAACACTTCATAAACAAGAACAAAAGTCACCCCAAAACTAAATTAAAAAAACCTTCCATTTGAAAAGTCAGGACTGAATTACTTGAGTAACGTTTTGTACAGTTAGCGATTTGAAAGTGACACCAAGTTGGTACTGGAAGCATCAAGCAAATGAGCTGTAGAATTTTGTGCTGTGGTCTTTCCATTCTAGTTGGTCTATGAAGGTGGCTGAAAATATGTTGGTCTGATGGATTATCACTGGGGTTTTTTCAAATAAAAAAAATCAAACATAGCTAATATTCTAGCAAATATCTATCTACATCACGTTCTGTATCCTCTTGCAGAGATTGAAGTTAAATTGCTTCCTCAGTCCTCTTCTCCTTTTATGACCTCCTCTGTATGTCTAGCAATCTCTTGAACTACTCTCCTAAAATCTAGAGAACTCTAGAGATATGTTACTCCTAGTGCCAAAGCAATTCATTTTGGGGCCCTTTCAGTAATGCAAGTGTGATCAGTGAAAATAGACTCTGAGAGCAAGAACACAGAGTGGTGCAGCTGAACCTCCACTAAGAAACACTTAAAAAGAAAGGAGTAACTGCAGAGACTGCTGCAAGCTTTTTTGATCTAACACACACGCCAAAACATACTTTAAAAGACTGAGGCTTGGTTCACTGAAAAATCTTTTTATTTACTAGGCACTGACATCAAGTAAGGCAGTATTAAACAAGCTCATTTTCTTCAACAAGCTATTACTTTGCATTGTTTTGCTGAATTTTTGCATTAGTTTCATAGATTTGCAGGCGTCACTGAGTTGCACTGACTCGATAAATGAAAGATTCTCAGCCAATTGTCTCTCATCTTGAACGTACAGAAAAGAGATGAGCATGAGCATGTAGGCTTAAGAAACAAGGCTGACTATAAAAAAATATAAACACCATTAAGAGACTACAGTGAAAGATGGAAAGACATGCTCCATCCCTAGTGACCCTTAAGTATGATATATTTGATATGTCACCATCAGATTCAATCTGATCTATGTTAGTATGCAGTACCAAATCACCTGTGAGATGTTATTATATCTTATCTGTTTTGAACTACCCATGAATAATGATCTTTTCTCTTCCCTCTTTGTTTTCTGCATTCTCTGTGTCCTCTGAAAGTCTCATTTGAACAGCTTGCAGGGGGTTTTTTTGGCTTCCTCCCAGATGCCTCCTAGCATCTCAGAAATGGCCTCACTTCTTCTCTGGTTGAGCCCTGCATACAAACTCAGGATACTTAAAGATTTTATCCTGAGTGGGCCACCATGACCCACCCAGGCTCCTGCTTAAACTAACAGTGTGTCTGCATTAGAGCCCTTTCTTAACTCATACTTACTTGCTGTTATATCATCATTAGCAGAGTCACCAATCTTATGCTACAGACTGATGCCATTTTTCTTCATTCTCCAGTGTATTAACAAACGAACTCATTAATAACGGTACAGTGACAATAAAAAAAAAAGGACTCTTTTCATTTATATGAGAAGTTTAACTTTTTCATTTTTATTTTCTACATCAGTGATTTTTTTCACTTCTGTGCAACTAGCTGACCTACGGGACATTTTAAGCATAAAGTCCCAAAGTTAGAATTTAACATCTATTTTAGGACACGCATGGTGGCATTTTAAGAAAAGCAATCTAACTCATCTGTGCTATTTGTGTATCCATATGTGCACACATTTTCTAAAGATTAGTGCAAATTGCCAACAAAGTGAAGTCATTTCCAGAGCAAATATTAGGAGCAAATACTGATACAAATGTCTGTAATTGTGATAGTAGCCTAGAAAAAACATAAATTTTATCAGAAATAATGTAAGCATAAGTTTTCATCTGTTCTTCATGTATCAGAACTTTGTTCAAATATTTTACTTGTCAAAAAAGCACCAAGAAAATTGTATACTGTAACTGAACACTGTACTGTAACAGACTGGAACACTGGGGGTGGCAGAACTTTTATACATATCTATGCTAATGAAATATGTCACATAGTCTTGGTGAATGTGAAATTAGCAATAATTTTTGAAAAACTACGTTTTCTCATTGTGAATACTGGAGGCAAAAATAAGATTACAGTGTGGGACGTAGGAGATATTTTCCCTGGGTGAGTGGGACTACACTGTGCACCACATTTTCATGCAAAGATTTGTATGAATAGACAGACCTGCGGGCCAGAGGACAGCTGAGGAAGGTCACCTCATCCAGGCGACCAGGGCAGCACAGGGACAACAAAGCATACTACAAATTACTCCTGCCCTACTATACACAGAGAACCGTACGAGGTGTCAGTATGTTTCATGGCATCCCACATCTAGATACTGTAAAAGTAGAAAAACCTTTTGTGTTCTGTGCAATATGCAGCTTTGTAAACTGTTTATAAGCCTTTCCTCGTGGAAAATTCTGGGGTGGTTGATGCTCAGGGCCCTCAGGCAGTAAAATCCACAGCTACATACATAATTTTAGGAACACAATTTGTTAGGTGCTTTTGTTGGAATGAACCAGATAATGAGCCACATTAACAATACACAACTTTAACAGAATCAGATATGAACTTTTGGGGGAAAAAAGCAAACCCTCATATTTTTACATTTGTTGAAGAAAGGCTTCTGTATAATCAAAATCTGCTTCCTCAGAATATTGTCTTCTGAAATATAATGCAAGAACGTAACTCCAGAATGCTCTCTGCATTGCTTTAGTGCTATTCTAAGTGCAAGGGACCTTGTATTTGGGACCCTTGGTTCTCTCTCATATAGGTCAGGTTCAAGAATCCTGAATCCTGGCGAGGAAGAGCAACAGAGGTGTATAAATGTCAGGTGTCTGCTTTGAACCTGCTGCTCCAAGCGTTGGCCTTGGATAAGGAGAGCTGTGTGCTACACAAATTACCCAAACTAAGCAGAACAGAGAGCTGAATTCAGCACACCACAGCTCAGAAAGGTTAAAGTTTCCTGCTTCTGGCTGTACTGCGACAAGCTGCCTCTCACATAAGTGAAATCCCTCTAAAATGACTGCTACAGTGGTAGTCTTATTGTTTTTCCATTTGCAGCCTAATCTTTATTTACTTCCCTTTTGTTTTCTCTTTTTCAGGTTCTAAAATTATCACAATGAATATCAAGTATTATTGGATAAGCTAGTTTTTGGTTTAGCATATTTTATGTGAGCTGGAAGGGCATGAACAGAGTTAAAGAAAAAGTAACAACAGAGAGAAACAGAAAAATTATGTAGTAATGCATGAAGAAGAAAGAATAGAGATTTGAAGAGAGGCAGAGGGGCAATGAAGCAATAAGACATGGGAAGGCTCTTCCAGATGGCAGAAGCAGCAGTTGGGAAGGCTTTGGCACCAACAGTGCAAGATTACGGGCAGGGACAGTGAAGAACCAGGCGCTCTGCAGGAGGAGGAGGGAGAGAGAAACACAAGGTCAGGGAGGCAATCTGGCTCAACAGCGTGGAAAATTATAAAACCCAGGCTGGCGATACTCTGTCACCACACCTTGTGCAGCTGATTTACACCTCTGCAGAACCACGCAAAGCGGTAACTGAAAGGTAGCAATCTCTCACGTCTCTGGCAGACACCTCGTGCTGGTCAGTGGGAGGTGAGCAGGGTGGCAGTTACAGAAAGTCATTGACAAGGGATCTGATCCTTATCTTTGTGGGCAAAATGGGATGAAATCTCTAGACCTAAGTACAGATACCTGAGATTTTTGAAGATAGTAATTGTCTTTTCAGGGAATCGGCTTTCAAATTTGTTTTGTATAAACAGCTTCCACAAGAACATTTTTGTGTTACACTGGTGTTGCCACCATACGCCTCTGCTAGGGTCATTTCCTCTTGGATGCTGTAAAAATACCATGTCTTGGCAATAAAATAGAGCTTTTTCTAGTTGTTTTTCTATAGGTCAGACAATCAAAAAGGCTTTTCAAATGTGCACACAAGAAGTTCCCTTTTGTGAATCGAACAAGTGGTGTATTGTGCACAAAGTATGGAAAAAATCTCTTTGAAATGTCTGTGGAGGATTTTACAATGATAGTTCCATTGTCTGCAGTCCTGCTTTCAATAGATTAATCTACACGCTCTGTCTACTTCACTCATGACTTGCCAGAATCCCACCAGAGAACTTTGCATGGAATCCCAGGTCAGACTCTGCGGGGTCTTCACTACCGACGGCTCGGGCAGCCGTGAATCCAGATGTGGGTGTCCAGCTCATACAAACAGACCCATCATGTACCATCCCCTCCAAGCTGAAAAACAGAAGCACTGGGTATGCTGCTCAAATGCCAAGACCATGAGGGTCTGTCCTGTGCCGTGAGCTCTGCCAGGCTGATGTTGGGCAGGAATACGTGCCGAGCAGATGGATCATTCCTCTCATGGCGACACAGGCATGGGACCCAGAGCTAGGACAAAGTAATAAAGACTCAAAATGCTTAAAATTAACGTCATAATGTAGTCTGTACCAATATGCTAATAGATTGTACTGTCCCACCTCATCTGCCACTGTCTAAGAAAAGATAGTTCAAAGAACATACTTTGCAGTAAGCAGCTAGGAAATAAGTCCAGTTGGGTTTTTTTGCCTGAAACTCCCGACTGTTTGGGGGAACTGGATCCTACAGCATTGCAGATGCTGCAGGCTTTTTCCTTGAGTTAAACAAGAGTTGGAGCAAGTGATTAATCTTTTTCCTCACATTTTTAGATACTTTTGTTTGCACATCTGTCTCGTTATATTGCATAAAATGCTTAAGAACACAGAAGAGAGAGGGAAGGAAAGGCTGAAAGTGTTGATTTCGCTCTTAATTTTATTTAACTATTGAGAAACTATTCCTCATAAGAGAGATTTTAGCATGTGGTATTTGTAGTAAACCCTTAAAGAGGAACTGAGTCACCCCAGACTCTTGGGATTGGCTATCACTTACACAAATATTGATCACACATTGCAGTCTTCTGGTAGTTCATCGATTGCAGTGATAAGAGGCGTTGAAAAGCCTCACTCTGATTTGTGATGACCGACCTGCTCTTTAAAATAAGAAAGATCCTTATATAGAGAGAACACCATCATGTGCCTACACATCCTGTATGAATACACAAATATTATTCATTATCTACTTAGGAAGGGAGAAAACTCTTATCTGGTGTTTGATAATTTTCTTTTGGATTAAACTATAGCTTGGTGTGTGAAAAAGGAAATGTTTATAAAATACCAAGAACAAATTGTTGCTTGAAGTTGACTGGATGTAGTTCAGTTGCCAATCCCTAATAATGGTCTTGGTTACGCATGTCCATGAGAAATGGCATTTGTCATTGACTTGACTAGTGCACAACATCTTACTGTTCTTTATACGAAAACTGTAGGATCAATGGTAACAAATTTTCCCTCAACTCACAGGGAATTAATTATGGAGCATGGTGCACCACCTAGCACAAGACAGGGCCAGTAATGACTACAGTGCACCATGAATTTTATACTTTCATTTAATTCCCTTTGCCACTCTAATTTAATTAATTTCACTCGGTTGTATTAATCTTCAGTTAACATCTTGATATGGACAAGCATACAGCTTCATCACATGCAACAGATTTGTTCCAAGCACCTCTTTGCTAACAATTTTTTTCTCTCCCCTCAGTGGAAGTTTATGTGAACTGAAGACGCTTAGGTGTCTGGATTTCTACTTATTAATTTTATATCTATAATATTATCTTGTGAAAAATGCATTCATACTTTGTTAGACTATGATGCAAAGTCTAATCTTGCCTTTTTGCTAATTTTGAACTTGACATTATTATTATCCTAAGTGTTACCCCGCTGGCTGCAGACAATGTTTTACTGTATTTTTGGCTTGACAGGGTTTTGAGAGCTGTTCCTGTCGAGCAGCGCTCTCTACTGATGAAGAATAAAAACAAACAAAAAAAAAATCTGTGCTTTTCTACATGCTTTTAATTTATTTCAGAAACTCCTAAATTGAACTAAAAGAGTATTTTAAGCTTCATAACTAAAAATTTCAAGTTGATCTGTATAACGTTTTTTATTTAATGTCACAGGATTTTTTTTCTGTATCTTGTACTGGTGCAAAAGTGACAATTACATGTGAAAATACTTAGATATTTCCAAGGAGAACTTGAGTGTTGGAGAAGAACAAAATTCTCACTGGCCGTTTTTCCTAAATCCCTGAGGTTTTCTGGGCAACATTTTCTCATCATTTACCAGTTGACAGAGGAGATTAATCAAATATTAGACAGTATTCTCACTGCATAAAGGAATGCATCACACTATGCACAAAAATTATGTCTGCCAAAAGCTATGCAAGTGAATAGCTGACTTATTTCTTAAAGTCCTTGCTGAATTTTAACTGTGTGAATTCTTTAAGGTTAGTCAAATAATTTGGATTTAAGTAATCTCATGTGAATTCAAACAAGAAGGACTATAGCAATATAGTATTGTTGTGATCTTTCAATACATAAAGTAGGCTTATAAGAAAGTTGAAGATAGACTTTTCACCAAGGCCAGTAGATACAGGCAAAGAGGCAATGGTTTTAAGCTAAAAGAGGGTAGATTTAAACTGGACATAAGAAAGAAATTTCTTGTGGTGAGGATAGTGAGACAGTGGAAATGTTTGTACATAGAAGTGGTGAATGCTTCGTCATTGGAAGAGTTCAAAGTCAGGATGGATGGGGCTCCGAGCAACCTGATTTACTGAAAGATCACTAGATCCAGAGAAAGACAGTTGGACAACATGACCTTTAAGGGTCTCTTCCAATCTTAATCATTGTGTGATTCTATAAAGAGGAAGTAAGAGACAGAGGAAAACAGAAGGACATTCAATATAAATGCATAACAATCACCATCTTAGAGCCTGCCAATAAGATAGACATGAGCGTCTCCGGGCCGTGCTGTCTTGGACACTCTGCACTTGTAAGGTTAATGCAACACAAAGCCCAAACTACTGTCTCTTACTTCAGGGAGTGGACAAAGGTAGGACCAGCTGTTCACAACGCTCCACAGGGCACTGGAGGCCCCTCTGCCTGTATATACCCACCCTGATCCTTCAACGGAGCGTGGGTCCTTCTGTCCTGGGGGGGTGATTTCTACTGCTTTCTGCTGCTTTAGTTTTAGACGGATATTGTTTGTCTGTCCATTGCTTACTAAACTGTCTCAGTCATCTACTTAGAGCTTTCAAGCCGCCTTCTGTGAGGTTATATGAAAATACATTGGAAATGTGAGGTTGCAGTAATAATAACAAAAGTCTTCACTTGCATTTCTTCAGTTGCAGGATTATTTTAATGTCTGGTAAGGAAAAAGAACAATAAGAACCTCATAGCTTTCCTCTAACTAGGCTGAAATTAAACGTGGGGAAAAAATCAACAAAAATCTTTCCTTATTTGCAGTACTGGTGTTGTTTGAACGTGTGTTATAATTATTCCTTGCATTGATTTTAGTGGTTTTAATTTAATTCTCTATTTAAATCAATATAGGAAAAAGAACAGCTGGATTATAATCCCTTTCTTTGCCTAAACTACATACACAACAATACTGAATCTTCTCCTCCCTTCTCTTTCCACTTCTGGCAATGAATTTAGCCTCAAACTCACACAAATTGTTTGGTCCATTTGGAATTCATGTGACATTTTGCATGAAAAACAGTGTGAAATGCTGTTTTCTTCGCTCCTGTGAAATAAATTATTCATCTTAGTGATTTATTAGGCAGCTTTTTCTTGTAGATAAGAAGTCACCTCTCATTTGTTCTATGATCACATAGCCTAAGCAATAGAAACTGGGTTGAATCCAGCAGAAAGAGACCTGAGTATCTATAGTTTGTGTTAGCATTATTAAAAGAAAATGCCACAGCTCCAAACCTGCTTAACTTTGAATGAAGTTGTTTATGCATGAACTAGGTTACACAATGTGCAATAAAAATGCAGCTACTGCAGATGTGGATGTCCAGCTTCTATGCGGAGCACAGGGAGTTATACAAATTACTACAAGAGTATCTATGGTTTAAACCTTGTGCAGGGGTCAAGGAGAGTGATATCTTTGAATTATATGAAGTACATTGTGGTACATTAATGACAGGAGAGCCAATCACTTATTACTGCTTGGTTGGCTGGTTTGTTTTCTTTTGGAAGAAGTTTTAGAAGGTTTTGTGATTTTACTTTCGTGGGACATTTGCTTTAAAACCAGGGGGTGACCTTGCAAAAAGTCACACACTTGTCTGGGGATCAGTGCTGGAGGGATTGTCAAATTTGAACACCCAGTTCTGGCTCAGACAGCCCCTCAATCACACATTGCTTTCCCTCTTCCTCCACTCTTTCCTACATTTCTACTGTCTGAGGCACGACGTGGGTCTAGCCACACCATAAATCTGAAGCAATACAGTCATGTTTAGATTTTTCTTTTCTTGATGTTTGAACTATATGCTGCATTATGGCGTGCATGGAGAATTTTTGTTTCTGAGTGTACCAGTTTCTGACAGACATTTTAGCATTTCTCTTAATAATTGAGTTAGAGCAGCATTTACTGCTATCCTTGAGTTCTGCCCCAAAGTCTCTATGACAGAGAACCAAAGCAGCCCCTGCTCTCTGGCCTCAATGGCAAATGGTTCTTGCCATCTTCAGAGTTTTCTTCATCTGAATATGAAAGCACCTGGAGAAATATATTCCGTACACAATGAAACTGAGGCTGTATTGTTAGTAGAATACATGGAAGTAATATCACCTGCACAAAATTATTCAGGTTGCATGCTTTCCCTACAGCTTTCACTGAATGACATGATAAGGCATGTAGATAACATGAAGATAATATTTTCTTTCATGAGTCCATTTTTTCTCTTGAATTCTCAAGCTGCTGCAGGAGCAGTAGTTTATAGTAGTAGCATTTGCTGTCTATGGCTTGACAAGAAGCTGTGGTTTCTGTCACTGGACATAGCAATGGCTATTCAAGCTACTGCCCATTTCCACAGAGATTTCCACCTAGAGTTACTGAAAAGAGTAAATCTTATGCAAGCTGCCTGAGAAGAACTCATACAAGTGGAAAACTATGCAATTCAAGATGCTGTTGTTAGCAGCTAAGTGAAGTTTTTGTCCAAAAAAAATCCAGAAAGGTTCTACTCCTTTCCAACAGTTGGGGTTTTTTTCACATTTTTTTTAGGGCATTTATATCTTGCCCTAAATTTTAAAAAGACTAAAACCTCTTTGTTATGTCAGTCAACAGAGAAGGGATACGTCCCCATGTACAATTCACATAGACAGGTTAGTGATGTCCCAGACAAGTCTGAGGGAAAACTGAGAGATACTACACTGACCAGGGTCAATAACTGACTATCAAACATCAGCATGTGAAGTGCACATTGGCCAAGTGTTTTCTGTATTAGTATTAATTTGTACATACAACTGGATGAAATCAAGAATGTTTGAGACAAACCTCTGGTATTTAAAGTTCTTTCTGCACAAATTCTATTCCTTGGACATTACCTGCAAAATTCACTGGGGGCAGGGGGTTTGGTGTGAATCCCAAGGTGTAACTGAACTTGCAAAACACAGATATGGAAGAGAGAGCTGATTTCACTACAGTAACAGAAAATACATCAGGCCTTTTGTACTGATACTAACATTGTCTCACTGAGGCAAATACCAGAGACAAAAATTATTTTACAGTCACCCTCAGAGACACTATTTTTTAATCCTCTTTCTCATTGCTTACAACTCTGCTAAATTTTAATTCCTTGAGGCAGATGTTTTGCATGCCATGTGTTTGCCTGAGAACACATTTTTAATTGATCTTGAAAGTAGATTAAAGCAGGTTTTTGGTTAAAAAACCTTGGCTATTTCTCAGAACAAATCTCAAGCAAAATATGCTTTATTTACATTAAAAAAAAGTCAAGAAAGAGAAGTGCCAGCACTTCCATGTTTTTTAAGCTGCAGACTCGGACACCTTAACAATGCAATCCTTTCAGAGATGCAGAGTGTTCTGCAAAGTGTTATCTGAAAAGTTACTACAAACTCAGCTCTGTGGCAGTTACATTTTTCTAAGATTCTGTTTACCTCAAATTAGTTGTATCCTAGAGCCCTCAGGAGTTAACCTGACTAATTTTTTCCTCAGAGTCCTTCACAGTTTCCTGCCTGGGGACAATGAGAAATGATCAGAGCTTCTCTGACACACAAATGCGGGTTGCTGTCTCTCTTTTCTCCACACACAAGCCTTCATGAAAAGAACTGGAATAAGATCATGGAGCTATTAGAAAGGCAATGGACAAAAAACTTTTTAAAAGACAGTAGTGAAGAAAAAAGTCAGCAGTACAAAATTGGAAAGGGACAGAATGATAAATAGGAGTGCCAAAAAAGAATGTCGAGCACTTGGGATGAAATGGTAAGAGTATAATTATCAGGAGACAAGCTCACTGAATTCGGTGTGGTACACAAGGCAAGGGGCAGAACAATCCATTTTGTAGTCATTTTTCCTGAATGACGTTCAGGATGCGCCGTACATTTGGATCGAGCCCATGCAGACAAAAAGTAGAGAAGTCACTGCCTATCAGTATCAAAAGTTGACCAAAGGGCATATACTGTGGAGGTGGCCTCAGAAAAGTGTTAGGATGTGCTGGAGAGAGCAGCCCATGCACTGAAGTCAATTAGGGAACCAGCTTGCAGTTCCACCTGCCTATTGCCTCCTCCATGTATTCCTTGCTGAAACACGCCTTATACAAAACTCAGTGTGTAACCCTGTGAAAAGATTTCACATGTTCGTGCTTGCAGGCTAAAATAAACTCATTCACGTGCCTTAATTCTACATTTGCTTAATTCCATAAGCTTACTCTTTAATGCAGTTTTAAATACAGAGATATTGTTGTGGGATTTAAAGACTGACCACTCAGGAGAAGGAACCCTTATTGGGTTCCAACTGAAATGCAAGAAATGTTTGTAGAGCACATTGTGATGGTTTATAGCAGTTAGGCATCACGGCAATTTCAATTGAATTCATAGACCTTAATAAGTATTTTAAATCACTGAATGTATCCCAGCTCTTAACCTTTTGAATGACCATGGAAATAGGCTGTTCAGAGGCTGATGAGAGGCAGCAAAGCTTGAATGTTATAATAGGTGAATGGGTGAATGTATCGATACGGCTGTGGTTTCGCATTCCGGGCTATATAGACCAAAATGTTTAGAGTGTCACTTCATTTATTTTCTCAGTGCACCATGTATGCAAAAGCACAGCTACACGTAGCAGCTGGTTGTGTTAGTTCCAGCTGGTGGTACCGTGGGCAGGCAAAGGAGAAACAGAATTGCTGCAGCAGATCAGTGAACACAAGTGCTTGCCAGAGGCCGAGGGCACCGAGACAGGAATATAAAATTGACTGTCAGCGCCATTCAGTATCTAGGCTTTTCTACTCCACGTGTTCATTCTCTGAGTGGAAGGGATAAATGGTTTTTGCAGTGTTTGGTTTTCTTTCTGAGAAAATAAACAGATGCTGGAATGATTTTTTTAAAGGTGTGCGTAATTGAACAGGTTTGGGGTAATTGTTAGCAATAGATATTCCTAAAAAAATATGTAGAAAAGAAAAATAAGGAAAGTTATTTGTTGTTTATCTTATTTTACATATCCAGCTTTCAGCAACTTGGCAGTTTTAGTTCAGCAGAACAAAGAAATGACTCCCTGGGATTTCTGATACATTTATGTTTCTCTTATTAGTGAAATGCATGTAAAAGCAGTCAAAATACCCTACTTAATGAAGCTTTCTTAAAGAAAGTAATTAACACTATTTCTCTTCTTACTTAGAAAACACTACATTTTATATTAAAATATATTGATAATTTTCGTTTTGTATCATAAGAAATGTATTGAGAAATCTTAGAAAGTTCTAAGATGTATATGATAAGGATTTCCTCAAGGGTTATTGTCATGCCTAAGATGAAAACGGACAATTAGACCTTCCCTTCCACATATACCTGTACCTTACAGTTAAGGCTTCTAAATTACAACCATAGCTTTTAAGCTGAACAATTCAATAGACGTGTCCTGTGGTCTCTTTAATCTTTTTCCAGCATGACCTATTATTTGTACCACCTAATCCCACATTAATATTTTAATATACTTTTTATGTTAGTGTAAACTCAGCATGTGTCACTGTAAAGTCAGAAGCAGGGTTCAGTCCAGGGGTTTACAGGATTTTTCACCTTTTTATTGCTCAGTTTCTATTTCTATTTCAAAACTTATCCCTATTTCAAAAGTGATAGACATATTATTCCATAATATTGTAGAATTAACGCTTACTACTGAAACTATTGCCCAGGGACCCCAGCCTGTTGTTCTGAGGTGACTGCTGGTGAAGTTTTCCCTGCAGCTGAGATCTGTAGAGTTACAAGAACAGACTTTGCAAGGTGCAGAACAAGTTAAATGGGTGAGTCTATGTTTCCCAAGCCCATCAGGGAGACCATGAGACCAAATCATAAAGCAAGGTGGCACAAGACCTGCATAACATACACCAGGAGTCAACAGAGGTCAGTCGACAGCACACAGTGCAGAGAGCACAAGTGAGCTTTTTAGCCTTTGTTCCCCTTCTTTATGTCCACTCTAACTATAAAACAGCAGTTGAACAGGGACACAATTATATGCAGCCATATAACACCCAGAAGAATAAACGTCCTTGCTGTGCCCTTCTGTGGGGAAAATAGTGGAAGATTGGAGAAGAGGACTGTAAACACACTCAAGTGACTTGCAGCTGAAGTGTCAAAAAATATATATATATCACACTAGTTGATGTTTGGTCTTGTGTGTCAAGCAAGTAGAGCATCTGTGCTAAGATAACATAGACCTGTGATAGACTTAGAGGCAACGTATTGCACATGCTTGACATTCCCGTGCAAATTCCTGAAATACGTGCAAAATCAGCAGGTTCAGTGACGTTCCAGCATGGACCAAACTCTGCAGGGCCCGCAATCATGCTTGTGTGCCTCTGCCTGGGTGCTTCTTCAGGGATCCCCCAGCTGGTGAGGTAACAAAAATCAATTTACTCTTTGCATTCCATTTGTGGTTTTGTGGTTGTTCCTCCATCCTTCCTCTGCTCGCTTACACACATTTTACTAGCCATGAAGAATTCACTTCTTTAAGCCTATCAGACGTTATTTGATGTACAATGAAAGACTTGTTTAGGACTGATCAGAAAAATATTCACAAAGTATCTTTTGGGGTAGAAAAAAACTGTTTATGGCCAAAATATTTTAGCATGATGTTCTATCATTTTTAAGAAAAACTCCCAGATTACAAAATTAAATATATATGAAAAGGAGTAGTTATTACAATTTTAAAAAATCATACAAGAAATACAGATTTCATACTACACATTGTTTTCTTTCTTATTTTATTTGTTCTCAAAAAGTCAGGCTTTTCAGTGCAACACAATAAGGTTGCTCTTTGATGTTAAAAAGAAAAGCAAAAATTTTTGGCTACCCAGCATGACACCTTTCACAAGATAAGGTTCTATAGGCAGATATTCTAAGAGCAGGTATCCGACATTTAAGAAAAATAAATCTTTTTAAGACATTAAGCAGCATCTCAGAAGTCTGATCTCTCTTCAAATTATAGAAATGTGGATGAAATCTATGTATGTGTTTATTCACATCCAAAGATGAATGGACACCTGGGGAAAGATAAATGAACCTGCAAAGTATTTCAGACGTTTTTGTAAATCTGAATGATGACTATATGCTTGAAGAAAGAAGATCCATATGCAATGGATTCTTGATTTCCAGGTAAGTTAGAATCGTAAAACCATAGATTATCCTGAGCTGGAAGGGAACTACAAGGACCATAAATCCAAATCCTGACTCCAAGCAGGGCAACCTAGAAGTTAAATCATGCATCTAAGAGTGTTGTCCAAACACTAACTGGACGCCAACAGGCTTGGGGCTTTGACCACTTCCCTGGGAAAATTGTTCCGGTGCTTGATGACTCTGTCAGTGCAGAACTTTTTCCCAATATCCAATCAGAACTTCCTCTGACACAGCTTTAAGCCATTCCCTCACTTACCATCAACAAAAATCCCTTAGACCCCTCTCTGCAGGGCTGCAGTCTGGCCTCTTGTCCCCAGTCTATACACACATCTCATGGATTTCACCGTCTAAGGTGCAGAACCTGGAATTTGTCCTTGTTAAACTTCATATAGCTGGTAACTGCCCGGGGCTCTGATCTATCAAGATCTCTCAGTAAACCCTTTCTACCCTGCAGGGAATCCAGAGGTCCTCCTAATTTAGTATTATCAGCAAACTTGCTTAGCTTGATTTAACTCGTGTCCAGGTTACTGATAAAAAGAGAACTAGCCCTGCAGTTTAGCCCTAGGGAGCACCACTAGTGACTGGCCACCAGTCAGATATTACCCAAGTAATAAAACTCTTTGAGCCTGACCCTTCAGTCAACTGATCACCCATCATATTGTGTACAAGTCGAGCTGCATGCTAGGAATTTTGTTCAGAAGACTGTCAGAAACAGTATCAAAAGATTTGCTGAAATATGCTGCTCTTAATATGAGTGGGATTAGTGTTTTAGATGAAAAAAATATACTGTATATAGTATGATTTACTATTTCAGGAGGAACATCAATCACCAGATAAACTTTTTTAATACAAAATAGTAAAACATCTTTTTCAGTGGGGTGGGGGGAAGTAAGTTTTAATTTCCAATAAATACTATCTGGCATTCTCAACCTGTTTATGCCTTTTTCACCCGAATACTACAGAGACCAGTTGTTTACAATAGTTTATCCAAGTAAGAGCTTATTGTGTCAGATGAATTGTTAGAATTTGAAACACTATCTAGGGGTTTTGGGGAGAAGCATTTAAGACACTGGAATTGTAATCCAGGCTATTTTTTTTCTGAGGCAAATATATATCATTCATTCAGTGGATAACAGAAACTGTAAATGTATTCAATCTTCATATTTTTGGAGCACTGAAATGTAAATATCAGGAGACATTGATGCAGAAACACAATTTAATTCATCTTCTATTGAAGACATCCAGGTGTGAAAGGACTAACAGTGCATTATGGTTAATGATTTCGCTGCAGTATAGGAATCCCCTCAGCAGGAGGAGGGTTGTTCTGTTTTACTTCTTCAGATAAAAGCTGTCCAAAGACAGACAAAGAAAAGTTTAAATGTAGCGAGGGAGAAATATAAGTACAGCACTTAGAGTAAACAGGAGAAATCTCTGATCATTTAACAAAGTAATAGAATCTCTCTTTGTTGCACTTAACAAAAGGGGGTTTGTTTGCATTTTTAAGGGCTTGTAAACACTCTTGTTGTTGTTGTTGTTATATTTATTATTCTCTTTTCTGTCGTACTTTTCTTATCCCTCAGTATCTGCCATTAGAATGCAAAACTCTTTTCTGGCAGTAGATGTCATTTTACCTGTGCATCCATGTGTCCTTGCTTGATTTTTCAAGCTTTTTTACATCTGTCTTATTTTTTCTTGACAAGAATTAGCAAGGCAGGGCAAGTGTGTGCTGAGCTTGATCTATAAACTTCTACTGCAGTTTCTCTGAACACAGCAGCAACCATACGAAAGCTCCACACGATAGGGGAGCAAGAGAGGGGCAAACATGCTGTGCAGTTGACCCATTGTGAAAGCAAATGCCATGACAGGACACCCCCCCCTTCTTCATCTTATGATGTGATTGGATCTAGACCACAGGATGGGAAGCCCTTCTTGCCTATAGCCTTGTATAAGCAGTGAAAAGGAAATTTCTGTTCATAATTGCTTTATTGATACATATGCTTTTAATCAGGCAATGGAATTTCTTTCAGCAGGTCTTATTTCCCCTTAGTTTGGTTGAGTGTATTTCTTATTGTTGGTGAAGAGGTATATAATATGCACGACTGACTATCTTTAATGCACCTCCTACTTTTCTAAGCTTCTGTCCTTTTTCTAGCTTATCTTATTCAAAATTTTATCTTCCAGGAGGTTGCACAACTAGTTCAAAATTGACAGACTAGTTTATATTTGAAAAACCTTTGTAGAATTGAATGAACTTGATGTTTTGTGTAGATCCCATGCTTACAAATATCCAGCAACTATGTCTATTTGCTGAAGATCTTTCATAAGATAACAAGAGGATGCTATCATTTTGGTTGCTAAATTTTACTTTCAATTTCCCATTCCTTCCTCAAAGTTGTAAGTTCTTCAGATTCTACCAACAAAAACAGAGCTATGAACTTTCTGAGTCAAGAAACAACATACAAATAAGGTCTCAAAGCATGCAGCTTAAAATTTTGTGCAGACATAAGCAGATTTAATTACAGTTTGCTTTATCTGAACTTATTTTGGCAACCACTGTTTCCATCAGTTTTAGAGCACAGTTTTACACTTGCTAGTAAAATAGAAATACTAACTTCAAAGATGTCTACAGAGAGACAGTACCAAGCATTGACACTGTTAGACTAATTATATGAACACCTGCCGTGCAAAAAATTTTGGAGGTTCTCATGATGATTTGTGTAAGGGTAATCTCACTCAAAGTCAAATTGTAAATATACTTGAAAGCCTTTACCTGCAACACTTCTATAAATGAAAAGATGCCCCAAATCTGAGTTTCAGTACATCTGCTGGCCTAGGAAATAATCATTCTGGGTTAATCAGCAAGGTGAGCTCACTCTTACTTTAGAAAGATTTGGGAATGAGAGCATATCAGCCTAGCAAAAGGAGCTTTCATGGAGAAAGCATCTTGTGTGTGTTTCTGTACTTTAGTCCTTTCATTCTAGCTCACTTTACCAGTCTATAAAGTGATGGAGTATTATCTTTTATTTTCTGTTACTGGGAAAAAATCCAGATTCTGGTGAAGCCTTCAACTTTCTTTAACAAAACGAGAGGTATGCTCTGGTATTAAGCAATGATACAGACTGCTACTTAGGCAGGAATATTAGATTACAACAATTTAGATCAAGATAAAAATAATATACTAATAAATAAAATAAACTTATTTTCTCAATAGATAAAATAACCAAGAGGAGACTGGAACAGAGTTGTGCAGGTCAGCACTGACAGCACCTAAACTTTTGTGACACTTGCGATGTGAATCATTTATCACTGGGATGATCCTTGCAGAAGTGATAGCATAGCAAGAAGGGGGTCCTGTGACAGTCAGAAACTGAGCTTGAAAATATACCCTTCAGCACTGCCCTTTCCTGACACTGCTTTTGCTCTGCTACTAATAATGTTCATAATGACAATTGAGTGGATTCAGACTGTTTTAACAGATTCCACATGATCCAACACATGGAAAATATCTTCTGGCATCATCTATGTGTATACTGTTTTCTTCTTAGAAGTTATATATTGCACTTCCCAGTCTCCAAAAGCTCTGTACCAAACCAGCAAAGAGCAGCAAGTATTGATTCATTCTTATTGGAGGCTGGAAAAATTTCTTAGAGTGAGTTGCTGACCCTTGACATCAGAGCAATGCATAAATGTGTGGATAAAATGAAGTGATTCACAAAACAATCAGCTCCATCATATTGCTGTAGAAGATTCAAACAGGACAAAAACTTTCATCTTTCATGGAGGCAGCTGGAGCATTTTTATGAACACACAAGATTGTATTTGTCTGGCTCCACCAAGAAGGATGATAAGAGATACCTAAAATCTAAATATTTAGGGTAGTCTGACAGTGTTATGAAGCTGCATGTGAGAAAGAATTTGAAAACAAAATACATTTGAAAAACCAAGAACATGTTTCATACCTTTTCAAGAGTCATGAGTCGGGGTTTTAAGAAAACAGTGAAAGGCAATTTGCTAAGATATTGAATAAACCTATGGTGCCAACCCATTTTGAGTGCAACGTGCAGTTCTGGACTTCACATCTCTTAAAATGAGGTAGCAAAACCAAAATATGCAGAGCAACAAGTAAGATCAGAGGCATGAAACAGCTTTCATATGAGGAATTACTAAGAAAAATAGGTCTCTTCTTCCCAGAAAAAAGGACAGCTAAAGACATACGTGGCAAGGATCTGTAAAACTGTGAGTAGTAGGGAAAAAGGTAATGATTATTCATTACCTCTTCTAGTACAGATTTATGAGCAACATGCTAAAACAACAAGCAGCCAGTTCAAGCCAACATCCTAAGAGACTTCTTTGCATGGGTGGAGCTCAGCAGTGGAACTCATCATTATAGGGAAAGGACAATGCTCCAAATATGGACTATAGACTCTTCCATGTAACAGGGGTTGTTTAGTTCTTTTCAGGCATATTTCATATTTCATTGTTACTGACTTAGCAGAATGGCAATAGGAAAGCTTCCTAATATATAAGAGTGTCATTGTCATTGAGTGTCTGGTGATGCTGAAAAGGCAGAGTCTGTTGTCAATGAAGCAGGGAAATGCTGGACTTGATTTAAAGCAAACTGATCAAAAACTGGTTGTGTGAAAACAAATGAGTGCTAAACAGGTTAAGAAATATTACAGCTTACAGACCACACCTGATTAGAAGAGTATTCATCATAATGAAGAATTCTATGCTTCTTCTGTATGAACATTTATCTCTGTGTCTAGCAAGAGATGCAAATAGGGATGAAGATATAAAAATCACATTTATTTTTCATACTTATATCTTTAAATGTACATAAAAGACTTTGTTTTCAATTACCTTCACAATTACTGATATATACTCCTCTGCTCACTGTTTAAAAAGCCCTAAGGTTGCCCAAAACCAGTGTGCAATGTTCTTCACTTCAGTCAATGAGCTTTAACAGAAACCAATGCATTGTAACTGAATTTTTGTTTATCTCAAGCAGCACATTTTAATGAAATCAATACATTCTTGCTGAAAGCCTCATGAATCTATTGGAAAGAATACATTTTTACTGAAACCAATATACAGTTTTATAATGTCTGTATGTTTTAGTGAAAGCACAGCAATACATTTTAGCTGAAACCAATATGTTTCTCCAGGGCTGATACCAAAGGAACCTATATTTTACAGTGAAACCAATGCATTCTTACTGAAAGTAATGTTCCATATTCCTGAGCTAACACTGTCAGGCTAAATGAATGCTATGTTTTATTTTAGTGAAGAAATTGCATATTTTCAAGATTATCCTAAAGAGTTTTGTAAAGCTTATATTTTAGTATGTACATAAAATAAGAAGCAGATCATAAGAAGTCATTCCCAAATAGATCTGTCTCCTTGGTTTTACATTTTATGTAGTCTCACAACATATATGCATTGCATCAAATGAATAATGATATACATAAGCATTTATTTTCATTCTCAATAGACTTTCACTAAATTTTTTTTCCACTTTATATGCAAACTGACTTATTCTAAGTCACCATTATGGGTGATTTAAACTTCTGAGCAAAGGAAGAGAACAGTGGTTAATGATTTTATTGTAGACTAGGTGTGATTTATTATGCAAGAATTTTTTGTATAAATTGTTTTCAGTACATCAGTTTTGGTATTTTTCTTGGCATCTTGACTAAAGCTGTGCTGATCTGCATTACTTGGAAATATTTTGAGTAGTCCGGCACATGTAGCCAATGATTTGTGATCCTTCTAAGTGTTTTAATCGATGCAATTAATGTGAATTAGAAGACTCCATCTGAATTTCAACAGATCTGAAGAAATGCATAATCTGCTTAAAATTTAGATACAGGGTCTTTTTTTTCTTTATGTTTTCAGCATGAAGAGGTGAAGTAGACAGAGCAATAAGACCAGCAATACAGTGACTTTTGATAAAATTCTTCCACCATTACAGGATACTGCACAGAACCATGGGGCTCTTGTTAAACAAAAAGGACCAATTTTATACAATTACTGTTCTCACCAAGTGCACATTGAAATATTATTTTCAGTTAAACCAAATATAGCATCATTTTCTAATTAGAATCCAATTGTGATGAAAGAGTAAAGGAATTTACCGCAGCTCAGTAAATAAAAAAATGAGTTGTCTGACTGAAATGTGTTATGAGCTTGAAGTCCAGATTCTAAACCTGATCATACGCAAACTGAAGAGATGAAGTGTTTCCCCAAGTCCCATAGAAAGTGTATTGAAATTCTTCAGTGTTAATTATCTCAGAGCTGTAATTGATTTCCTTGTGACCTTGACTGAGGAAATACTAGGTCTTTTTCCATTACAGTATCCAGTTCTGACCCCACTTTTCATGAGTTCCTTGCTGAAATACCAAAGACATTAGTGAGGAACAGGGAGCCCTCTCAGCTCATCGGCTCCAGTTCAGCATTCCTATCTGTGCAGATGGGACCGTGAAATTTCATGTACTAAGGAAAACGTAGGCTAGCCATAGCAAAGCCTGCTTTGCCAGGCTTGCTGGTTTACAGAGCTGACCTACTTAAAACACTTACGAAAATAAAATGGAAATTTTATCTCCAAAGTTATGCCTAATCACAGCTTCAAAAAATTTCTTTCCCTACTAATGATGTTTGAGAAATAATGAAAAAATGTAATTGCAATGGAAAGTCAGAGGGAAAGCACAATATTGAGGAAAATATATAGTCCAATTAAAACGATTAGCATAGAAAAGGGTAGTCTATGTCCTACTGCAGCTGCTCACCGAATGGTTTTCTTTATGTACAATAGGTTGCCTTGGGGGTAATTGATCCACTTCCAGAAAGTATAATCATTGGTTTCCAAAGTATCTAAAAGACAAAGTGTAACAAGACCATACACTATACTAGTATTGGATTTTACCTCTTCTCATTATTTATACCCCTCTAGCAATTTTCCCTTAATAATTTCCTACAGTGCTTTGCTGGATTCTTTCTTCTGTAGTATATTTTATTCTTCCAAATGAATGTGGTCCACTCATCTTGACATGACTTCTACACCACCTCTTTCTAATTACTGTTCTTGGTGTCATACCATTTCTTGCAAGTATTATAGAATAAGTGTCATTCCTATATTTATTTTAGAAACCCATACAATGAGGAAGGATAGTATTAGTTGCTCAATTTCATCCTTTTCTATGCCATTATTTGAACACAGTTCATTTTTAAAAGGGATTAAAGTTTTGGACTTAAAATATAATCTCAGCATAAGTAACTATATACCAGACACTTAAATACAGCTGAACTAAAACCAAAGCAGAAAAGAATTTTAGTACTCCATTTGAATCTCGGATATCAATTGCAAGTTTTCATGTTCACAGAAACAAGCAGATTTTAAATTCATGGTTAATTTTAAAGGCATTTAACAGCAAAGATGGTCCTCTAGCTAGACAGGGAGTATGGAACTAATAGAAATAATTCCATCTTCAGATCTCACAATTTACACACTTAGACATACTGGTTCCTCTTGTTGTTGATAAAAATCAATTCTATAAAATATACTTGTTAAGAGTTATAATCAAATTTTTTTAAGATTCAGAGATGGAAAAACTGTAGAGTAAAATTTAGGATGTAGCTGCATACAATGAAGCACGGGGGAAATCCAGTGTCCAGATTGTCTGTTTCATGTTGCATTAAAATTATATTCAACTTGGAAATTTTTTTTTGTATTTACTTTAAGACAGTAAATAGATTTTTTTTTTTTTAAGTATGGTTGTCCTTTGGGATTACATTTCTCAAGATAATAAAAGAAAACAAAAAAAAAGTAAAATATGCAGGAAACTTTCCCTACCTTATTATACGTAGTGGTAGACTTTGTTCATCAGCTGCTTATGGCTTATAATAGCTATAACTTTTATTCCTTTACCATAAATGCTTTTCTAGGCTCTGCTCCTATTCACAGCACTATTTACTTCCTTTCCTTTAATTACAATATCTTCATCCTTTGACACTCACAGTGATTCTTATCCTCAAGACTAATTATTTTTAGGACATAGAAATTTCACCTGTCCTCTCTCTCCTGCATTTTAGTTCCACTAACAGTTATAGTGTTCTGATCCAAAGAAAAATATACTTTACTTCTATGTAGGTCATGCCTAGTTCAAAGATAAAGGAAAGACCTCCTGGGAAAAATAGAAGACCAATAGGAGTAAAAAGAACACTAACAACTATCATCATTTTCATAACGCAGACATCCCTTCATGTTATCCACTTCTATGTCAGTCAATATCACAGTCCTTTCCTTCATTATTTGTAATATTTATGTCACAGGTAGCCTCTAAAACACATTTCCCTTTTGTTTCTGCCCCCAGAAAGGCTTTCAGGGCTGATTGTCAGGAGAAACCCTATCCCAGAACAGCAGCTCCTAAAATCCTACTTAAGTAATTATTACATCACTGAGTGATATCACTGCTGCTATGTTGTTTTGCAGGCATTAGATTCAAGGCAAAGATCATGTGATATAAAAGGCGTGGACAGCAGAAGTAAAGTTAATGTTGATTTATCAGATGCACTTGTGAAATCTTGCTGCAAATATAGTTTATTGGCCTGAGCTTGGTTGGATAAATACATTGCATGGTTATGAGAGACTGAAGTTACATAAAGGTAGCTCATGCTACTTGTTAGGAAACACTGCTTTCAGACTATAAAAGACAGAAAAGTACTACTGCTCCTTTATGAACCATGTAGGTTTGATAGTCACCTGGCAGAGAAAAAAGGTTAACATGGGTAAATTTAGAACTACCTTAAACACTGCAAGCATAGAGTTTGAGATCTAAATGAACTACAACTTCTAATAATTATGCACTGAGCTTTATTAAAAATGTTGAGAATTTCATATCCCACAGAGTCCTTTCTACTAAAGTACAAGCAGTGTAAAAGCTATCTCCACCTAACAGAAAAACGGCTTCAAATACTCAGCGTGTTCACTTGGAAATGCTCATGTAGAGGTGGCTCTATACTTGCTCTGATAAGACAGAACAGTCTTTGTAATTAAAATTTCTGTTAAAAGTTAAATGTAACTCTCCTTACAATCAGTGAAAATATTTACATCCCTTCAGAAAGTCCTGTATCCAGCCACAAGTGATTTACTTTACCTTCTTCTTCTTAACTTCTGAAGGATGCTCCAGAGAAAAAAATGGCACATGGTATCCTGTCCCATGTAGTGCACTGAGAATTCTCTTGATATTTCCTGTTCACAGAAACCGTCCCCTGCTGAAATGCCCTTTTCAGTTGCTTGGTCCCTGTATAAAGTCATCTGTATTACTCTAAGGATCAGAAATTTTTGCGAGCTGGCAAAGCCTGGTGACAAACAAATCAATGATTTTTATTTTGCTGTTGCCATGCCTGACAGGGTACGTGACTATTGGATGTCAGATTCTTTTTAGGTTGGATTTATTGATCAAGTCTATCCAGAATGTTTAAAGCTTTCCTTTATGTTTTGAAGTGTATAAAAAATGTCTTGCTGCTCAAGGTTCCATAGAAACTGAGTTATTCATTTTCACTTATCATTAGTTTCCTTACTGGCAGTTGTATGGTAATCACGTCTCTTTTCTTAATTTCAGCTAACTCCTCTCAGATATGCTTTCTCTTACTCGTATACTCATATAGGATTGGTAAAATGTTCTGAATAAGGTAATTGTGTTTGCTGATACTAATCTCGTATGGACCTTTCTAACATGTCCTGAAGAACTAAGAATGTTATTCTAAGAATAAAGGAATGGACTGACAGTCTTTGATTAGTTTCACTCCATATTCAGTCACAGGTTTTTTTCAGGATAAAATTTTATGCTTTTTCTCACTAGAGAGTAGTATCTGGAATGCTTTTGACATCCCAATCATCTGGCATTTCCATTTTATGTCAGATACGTTGCCTACCCAACTCTGTTTTTCTTTAAATACATGGTAAGCTGCCATGTGTCAGTCAATCCTGCATCCAACAAATCACTTATTTGTCATGGGATTACATGAAAACATCTGAGCTTGTAGCAGCAATATGCATCGTTTATGCTTTATCTGCTTGAATTGGTATTTCACAAAATTATCTAAATTTCCAGTAACCACCTCTGGTCTTGCAACATGTACTTAATCAATTGGACCTGAAAACCCCTATGTTGCATAACAGATGCAATCCACTTGTGCTGGAGGGTGACCTGAGACTTGCCTGGGTCAGCACATCATTTCTTCACAGGAGTTAGAGGTGGCATTTAGGCACATGGACTCTCTGCCTTTAGCACACCGAGTGCGTGTCCTTTCTGTTCTGTAACTTCCTGCTGTCTTGTTAGTCTCTGACAAAGATGAATTCAAATGCTCCTGTGGCCTGATTTATTTCTAGAAGCACATACAGGTCTGCTGCAAGGTGAAAGTTCATACAGGCTGTGAATCAAAATAGCTGTGTCTTCCTTGTTCTTAACTCGAATGAAACAATATTTCAAAATTTTGAAATATTCCAGAAAGCAGAGGATTTTCCTTTCTTTATTCTCCTCTAGGAACTAACATTGACTTTTGCCAAATATTTGTATGAACAAAATTTGTTTCTCTGATTCTTCACAGAAACAAATATATAGCAAACAGCAAACCATAACCAAGCATATTCACATGAATTCTTACAGAGGAAAAAAAATATCATTTTAATGATCTTACCAGAACTTAGAATCTAGATGCTGAGGTTTTCTAGGTGACATTTGCAGACCTAGGCACACCCTTTCCGTGGGGCATGAATCCTTTGGAAGCTGCCCAGATAGCAGGATTAATTCCCGATGAAAAGCACCCAAACCAAGGATGCTCATCCCAGTCAATAACTCTCCAGTTCACAATGACTTGTCTGCTGAAGTGGCTGACAATGGAAAATCTTAGTTCAAACTTAATGTTGTTCTTCATGTTCCCTATTCACCACTGGAGAATTATTTTCCTTAAGAGTCATAAATGCTCAGATTCCCCATGGTGGAGTTTTGTCACACAGTCAAAAAGACATTTCTCTCTGGCTGACCCTGCTGAAAGAATTATATATAAATAAATATAATAAATATAATAAATATATATAACATCTCTGTGATATTGGCTCCCAAACTCCAGATTTATGTGAATTACTGAACCTGTTCTATTATGCTTTGACACCATATAAAGCTATGAAGTCTAATGATTTTAAATTATTAGTTTTTTCTGAGACTATTAGACTATTTAGAATACAGTAATGATATTAATTTAATGTATCAGTTATATTAGGTTCTATAGTTAAAATTGTCATTTTTTATTCTTTTTCTCCTGAAATTATCATTTATTTCTTTTATCAAAGGCAAGCCAATGCACTGACATACTTAGGACTAAAAAAAAACTTAACTTTTTTACTAAAGGGACGGTTTATGTTTGTTCTGTGTACTATAGGAAGCGTGTGTGTGTTGTACTGTATTTTTATTTCATTTTTCTGCCAGCTGTATTTTCAAATTGTCTCTGGATTTGCTTTTTCTCTCTACCCAATTTTTCTATTTTTGTTTTCTCACTAAATTTATTCCTACTGCTCCTTTTCCATTTTGATTTTTAAGCCTTTATTTATTGAAATGAGAGCCAAGTGATAAACTCTGAGCTGTAATTTTGAAGCTATTAATGCTGAAAGGAGCTTGAAATTTGATAGAATTAGCTTATTCATTCAGCATTGCAAAAGGACAAACACTACTAATTCCTGAGCACTTCCAATTTCCACTTACTTCAGAGTAAATTTTACATATTCAGTGTGCACCCAATGCTAGAATTTCTTGGGAACTTCTCTGGAAAACAGTTTCCTAGCCTATGAGCCAAGTCATAACTATCCAGACATGAAAAAGAATTACTGTAGTGGTTTCAACTGTACAAATGAAGAACCAGGCTACATTAGCCTGTAACTGATGAGCCATTAGAAACTGGAATGGAAGCCTAGAGTTGCTATTTTTATTCGGTAGCCTAAAGTAATTTATTTCCTCTTGATACACAGTTCTATACAAGCCACGTGCAGTATTGCAGAGAGAAGAATGTGCAGCCTGCGAAGCATCCAAATAGAGCAAGAAGGATGCATCACGTTAACACATGGTTCGACTGGTGCTTGGAGCTTGAGAGTACGCCCAGCTAATTGGTAAAATAATTAAGCAGTTTAAAAGTCCAGGGAAACTGTCGATAAGAGAATTCATGTCGTAAGGCTATATGTAAAGAACTGATAAAGCTCATGCTAAGAAGAGCTGTGTCTTGCATTCTGGCATTTCAAGCTGCTGGGAAGTTCAACCCCACCGAGTGCTACTCGATCTCCTGCACACAGTGTTCTCCTTACATACAGTACTGCCCACATTAATGATTTCACAGTTCATATGTTCCACTCAGTTTAGATCATATGTTCTATTCAGTTTAGACATAATTCTAGTTTCAGTGTGGCAACTACTAACAAAAGCCATGGCAAGCAAGATTTTATAAACGAGGAAACTCCTTTAAAATTATGCCTCATCTACATCTGCTAAGTAAATGAACAGACATTCAGAAGCAACGCACTGCAAGTCAACCTCATCATGCTCGTTAGAAGTCAAGGGAATCTGAAAACAGAATATTTTCCTTTATGCCTAAATTGGGAAACAGGGTTTCAACTTTTTCAGCAGAGATTACAAACATTTTTCTTGTACCTTTGTTTACTCTTATAGCTCTTCATTTATCGTTTCCAGAGATAATCTCTCTTCTGCTCGTATATTCTCCTCCTTTACCGTTCATTCTGCAGTTGATTGTTAGTAAAGTTTCCAAATCACACTGTATTGACTGGATTTACTCTACTAATGTAGATTTCCTTACTAAAATAGGGAGATTTTATGCATACAGATCACCTTTTCAAATGAATACTCACACGATCCTTATGGTACTTTGAGTTCAATGAGCCCGCTCGTTCAGTATTTTGAATAGGACCAACAACTAGACAGTGATAACCTAACTCCATAACTTCACAAAGAATTCTTTTAAAATGGGTCTCTAAATATTTTAATTTAACTTTTAACTTCTCTGTGATTTCTTGAAGAGCTGCACAGGTATAGACCAATAGTGACATCAAGTGGTGATTTACACTTTAACTGTATTTGAGAATAATCACAGTGGCAATGTAATGAGTTTTTTCTGTAGTGATAAAATCATTTCTCAGAATATTACTTTATCTGTGTTTGGTTAATGAATAAGGGTTAAAAAAGGCAGCAGGGTCTTCTTGATTTTTTTTTCCACTTTCTGCTTTTTTTCTTACTCCCACGGCAATACATCATAACCAGGTATATTTATTTTCCTTCTAAAACTTAAAAAATAATCACAATGCTCCCAATTAAATCCTCATGATTTCATACTGCACTATATAATTAGGCTTGAAATCTGTAACAGCATTAAATATCTCAATCTGTATCCTTTTTTTTTTTAAAAAGGAAACATAGCACAAATAATTGCAGCAAAATGTATTCATTAAAAACAATTTTCACTGGTTTTGGCTTGGTTTTGTTTTTGTTTGATTTGCTTTGTTTTTTAACTCAGACCAGAGTGTTAGGAAGCTTCCACTGCTAGAAGGTCAGTCTGACTGTGAAAATGCACCTAGAAATGACCTTGTATGGAACGTGCATGCCAGTCATGGCTATTACTCTCATAGCAAATTAGTCACCTGCTTGAAAAGAGAGTTAGAGCCCAGTTTCTCCAGTGTTCAAGCATCAAACAAAATCTTTTGTAGGAATAAAATTGCCCTTTGTGACAACACAAAAACTGTGTGTCTCAGCAAGAGCTATGAGAGGGAAAGAGTCATTTATGCTTATGAAGAGCATCAGAGCTGATCAAGCCACAGGAAGCTCTCCCAGCCTTCAGGGATGATTGCTGCACTGGGTGTTTTATTACACTTGGCCTGGAGACATGGTCATAGCTAGTGACTTTTCTAAGTTTAATGATAGCCAACAGAGTCAGTTTATCAGTACCTATGCCCTCTGCTTTGCTTTATTTGTGTTTAAGTATTAGTAACATAGCAAATTGAGATAGAAATTAACTGAAGAGACACACAAAAGTGATGAGAGAGCATAGACTTCTCTGCAGAAGATTTAGAAGATTTTTACTAACGCTTGACTAATGCTACGGAAACACCTGATCAAATTTATATTATGAGGATTAGTCCACAATGTCCTGAGACAAAGTGCTAACTCCTGTTGCCTTAATTGCTAGAAATCTGTTCTTTAGTCTAGACTGAATATGCCTTATCCCTGTTTTCAGCTTCCCTCTGTAGAACTTCATTACATCCTTTTCCGCTGTATTAAATAGCCATCTGCCAGCCAAAATCTATTCCAGGATACCTACCTGGGGAGGTGGCCAAGTTGTTTTTATCCTTCTCTTGAATCAATATTTAAGACTGAGGTTTTTCAGCTTTTTTTCACATGGCAGGCTTTTCATATCTTGGTTCATTCTTCTCAAGCACTCCCAATTAACCTTTCATAAAAACTAACTGACTCTTCTCAAAGTGTGTGCATTCATTTTTCCCTAGGAATGATATTTTCTAAACATTTCCAACAATAAAAATTAATGAGAGACAATGGGGCAATTTATAGCAGAGTCAGTTATTACAGAATGTGTTTCATTGAGAGAAGACATAGCATAAGGCTGCAGCCTGGAGGAACTGAATTTCAATACAGAATCATTTATTATGTTCCACAAAACTTGCTGACATGCAGCAGTCTTCAAGTTCAGCAAAGAGAAGTTTCTTTCACTTTAACATGATGGAATATTTGGCCAATTTAAGCACATGATTAGTCCATGACTAGTGTCCATCTAAACCAGTTCTGTGGAGTTCCAGTTCTGTTGCCTGTGGATTTCTCCCCTAAGGTTACTCTGTGGTAGTGATAGACATTCAATCCCTGGGGCAAGCAGCAAAGCCTCGTGCTGTGCTCTGCAGCTCGTGGGAGATGAAGGGGAAGGTGTTTCTAACAGGACTACTGTGAGGTGGTTAAAAGGGATCTGGCATGATCTCCAAAATCCTGCGTATAATGCTACATCCATGGGAGATTCCTCTGGAAGGTAGAGAAGATATCCAAAATCACAGTGCCAAACCTCTGAACCCCCATTGCCTCTTTTGGTGACTAATGTAAAATGGAAATGAATTGATGGAATAAATTTATCTCAGGTGAAAAAAGTAGCCCAGAATTCATGTACCATTTAAGTCCTGTCTCCAAGGTTGAAAATGGGACTTAAATAATACACAAACCCTCCTTTGCACAGTTTCTTTGACCACTGAGAAGAATTCACGAAAAACAGGGTATGAAGTCCTAGAAAAGTCTCATACATGGACTGCAACGTAGCCCTCACACTAAATCTTGGCTTTGTGTTGTCTTTATGAGGAAATACTCTTTTCTCAGAACAGTAGCTCCAGACATGAAGAAGCCACTGTCTAAAAAAAGGAGTACAAGAAAACTTAAGTGCATGGTGGCACTTAAATATGCAATTGCTAAATTTACATAGACAAAGAAGAGAGTAAAACATATTCCACAAAGCACTTCAACTTTCATTAGACATCTGGAGAGGATTTCTATGGCATTCAATGTGATGTGAAAAGGCACCACAATAGGCTGAGTCCTAGAACTACAACACTATCTGTCCTAATTATAGAGACCTTTACATGTTGCCAGGAGAGGTACATGAGCAAAAAAGCATGAACGAGCAGGAGCAAGATCAACATTTTCATGTCTTAATGCTTGAAATATTTCTGCATGATCTTAAAAAGTGATATTGCAAAGTAAGTCCAGAAAATTCTGTGATATTTTTGTGACATAGTCAAAGCATGTCTTCTCAGATATACTGAATGCATAGGTGACGTTTAGATATATTTCTGCGTTTAACTCTGTGGTAGCTCAACAGTTCTCTTTTTCTACCTGACTTTTCTAATAATCTTGCCTCTGATTTTCTTCACATGATTTGTAGACCCTTGTTAGAGCTGCTGAACATGTCAGAGTTGCAGCAGAACTTATTTTTCAAAGATCAGTGTGTCATCCTTATTAGAAGAGATTTTCTGATACTGAGTTAAAGTCTCCTTTGACACTCTGGAGAGTTAAACAGTCCAGGGACAAGTCCCATGGGTGATTTTTTATAATGCACCGAAAGCAAAAATATTAATATAGTATCAAAGGGTAATCTCCTTGTTTGCACTGAATAGCACCTAGCTCCACAAACACTGACTATTAAGTAAGGCACAAGATGAATGAACATTTCTGAACAGGATTCTAAGTAACCAGATCTTGGTTAGGATTTCATGCTCATGTTACACATATTTGGTTTTTTTTCTTTCCACGAGAGGGCAATAGTGAACTGTAAATACATCTTCCTCTGCTGGAGAGTGTTGAGAAGAGAGTAAAATTATTTTTCTTTTGAAAGAATCAGGTGTCACACTAAGTTTGCAACGTGCTTCAGCCTGAGATGCTGGAAATTAGAGTTACATCTGTTACTAAAGAGTTTTACTCTTTCTTCTAACAATAGAGGACTATCATCATTTGTTCTCTTCTGGATGTTAGGTTTCAGTTGTTTTTTCTCACCATTACTTAATCCTCATGTTTATACTCATATTTATCCTATGAAAAATTTATTTTATTACATCTATGTTTTTTTCCGTATCAGTTCCAATAGCACTCTTTTAATCTTTCTTTTCCTTGTCTTTTTTTTTTTTAACATCAGCAGAAACCAATTTCCCACTTAAATCTGTTAAAATGTGTTTCACTCTTGAAGTCTAGAGTAAACATATGAAAATCAAGGAGCAATTCTTTATTTAGAGTCAGTTCCAGGGACCCACTGGATGGATTTTAAGCCCTGAATAATTCTAACTTAATTATGCATAATTAACTTTCCTGTTTTCATGTTTATTGTCATATTAAATATCATTTAACTGGAGTTATCCATACTTATGACTTATATTCTTTGAAAATAGTCAGTCCTGAAATTTGAAATGAGAATGACATGGACTTGGAATTAGCCACACTCATTCAAACTCTTTGATAATACTGTACCTTGAAAAAAAACAAAGTGTTATGACAGCTAACTCCCTGTGGGCATGGGCATCTATAAATTTATGAGAAACTCTATCAGAAGAATGAAAAGTGAAAAATGAATTAACTACTCTATAAACAAAAGGAAAGAGAGTTTAAGAACTATGAGTAGAGAATTTTTGAGTAATGAATTTGAAATTTCAGCCCAAAAAAGGACAGTGACTTTGGTCACATGCACCAATATCCCTGTGTTTTCCACTATTAAAGGACAGGAGAGACAATAAGAAGAAAGAAAAAAAAAAAAGGAGGTATTTTGGAAGCACGAAGGGACTTTTGCAATAGAAGAGGCTTTAGGACAAAAGTTTGGGGATACTGGAGCTGTGTGATGTGAAGTCTTGGCAACCTCTGAAAGGACTGAAGCATTTAAATAGTAGAGCTGAGAACTCAACAAGAGAGGAAAGGGAGGAAGACTTTGAAGTACGGAGTCACAGGAAGGGTCATTCTGACACCTGAGCCTCTTGTAGGTCCCTTCAGCTCCTATTCAGATGTCTTGCTAACACTATAAGTTGTCCCTGCTCACTTGAAAGCTGTGAGAATATAATCCTGAGTCATTCCCTTCAGTGTCTGTGAGAAAGGAGAGAGACGAGCACAAGGTGGCTGACATTTGACATTTGAGGATAGAGACTTTTAAATTACTTATGAATGGAGTACAGAAAATCAATAAAACCAAGAGAAGCGTGTTGCAAAGATGAAACACATTTCAATCTAGCCATGGAGAGAAAAGATCTGAAGTAGCATAGAGTCCTATAAGCAAGGCAGCCTTAGGAGGACGCATGAGAGAAACAAGCAGGAGTTTGACTGTGGCACTTGAAATAAATGATCGGTCTGACTGGATTTATTTTGACATTTTGAACATGAACTACCGTGTGTACAGTAGCCAGTTGGACTGTTTCATGATCCTCTGGATGAAAATCAGAGGTGAAGATATTCTATCTGATGAGAAATACAAGTGCAGCCCAAGAATGGCTGTTAAGGAGGAGCCCAACAATTTCTTCACATAAAAGAAGGTAAAGGAGGTAAAGAAGAGATACATGGAAATTTAGAAGAGGGGGGAAACTAAACCAAAAGCCTCTATGAAAATCATTGCATAAACTAACAAAATAATGTGGAAGTTATAAACACATCTGAACAAGTAAGAAATAAAATTCCAGAGGAAGATGTACATATATTGGGAAATTTAAGGAATTCTACTTATAATGAAGCATTTAGGAACAGGGATGGCCTTTAGTTTAACCAAAATTGACATTGTTTGTTGACACAGAAAATTACCAGCAAGAGTTGTCTGAACAGTAGACTCTCCCTCCAAGTAAATTTACCTAAAAGCCAAAATACAGTAATTGAGAAACTGCTCCATTTATCTGATAAGTATAGTTCAAGTACTTTTCATTCTATTTCTCTTTTCGTCAATGCTAACTGTGAGAACATAACCTGAGGAGACAAATGTCTTATCACGGAAATCAGAGGCCTGTACAAGGATGACAAACTCCCTGCAAAAGCATCAGCAGCCAAGGGCTTCCGAACACACTGACAGGCAGCACTTGGGCCAGCACACAACACAAAAAAGACAACAGCAGCTGCAGAAATTGGTATTGACTAGTTAACTTCTCCATGGACACTTGGATGATTAAAATCAGTTTATTTTCACCTACTTAACAGCAGTAGAACTATGTTTTGGTCACTAGTTTATGGAATGTCTGTATTAATTCTTCACTAGTCATAAGTACATTCTGTGCCTTTCCCACACTAGCTGCACAGCACTATAACCTTCTGAGTCAGAACTGATTGCTAAATTGCTTCCAGGACAGAAGAAAGAAGTACATGAAGAGAGAAGTACAATTCTTTTGCAAACAAGAGATTTTAGGTTCCTTCCATCACTCAAAACATCATGAAAGGCCCCAGCACTATACTGTGATTAGGTGAAAGAAAAAGAAATGTGCTGAGGAAACAGCAAAAGGCTATATTCCAGGAAAAAAAAAAAAAAGCAGGTAAGAAAGGATTTAGTATGCAAGGAAAGAGTTATTTAAAGTTTGTTTGCCAAGAAAAGCACAAATGCTGTAACAGGCATGCTTACTTCAATCAGTATAGGGATTACAAGGTCCTAGGAAGACCCAGCAACCTCTGTACTAATCAAATCAGGTAAGCCAAGCTCCACGAAGAACCAGAAAGAAAGTAGATGATGAACAAATCAGAAAAGGCTCTGAAATGGAGAAAGTTGCTTGAATATGGAGTTCCTGCTTCAGGACACTTGTAGTTTGCTGCAGGTGTGGGCTTCTCCCCTGAGAGGGATGTGGTATAACTCACATGGGAAAGGCCAAAGCAATTGTCACTTAAAAATACTGATGATAAGATGAGGGGAAATATATCGTTTCAGAGGAAAATACTTACTCTGTGGAAGAGTCTGACCTAGAAGATTTGGATGTTGGCTGCACAGTGGATACAAGCCATAGCTTGGAAGAGCTGGATGTCTCAGCTTCACAGGAGGCTCACGCTGCATAATATAAATGAAACTGACGGATGGTGAATGACTGACATCTCACAGATAAAAAAATAAGATTTGAAATGTGGAGACGTACTGCTACTAAATCTGCCTAAAAAAGCACCAAGGCTGCTGCCAAAGGCAGGTTTGCTTTGGTGCCGTAGACCTATTCAATCCAAGTACAGCAATGCATTTTGACTGTGTGTCTGACAGCTATTCTCGAACAAAACAATTTGAACAGGTTTGTGAACCTTTGACTGGAAAACTGAAAGATAAAAGTAAATTTGGCTCATGGACAATGGGTCCCAGTCTTGAAAAATACCAGGTAGTTCCTACTTACATGTAACACCCTTCATTTTCAAAGAATCAGTCACATCCATCTCCCTGCATACTCGATATACAAGGTATATTCTCTAACAGAAGGATGAAAATAGATGGTGTCTTAATAAGGGATCTGACTGAGTAATAATACAAGTTTTGATCAGTTGTTTTCATGAAACTCTGAATTGTGACTCATTCATTCAAGATCCTTGAGATACCTAGGAAGGCACTTCTTAGAGACTTGGGTAAACTAACATATTCTGTTAATAATTATAGATAGATAGACTGTACTGGGCTTTGTTTACACCAGGATTACTAAAAGTCAGAAGCACTGGTCTACTTCTCTTGCAATGGGACTACCATTTCCCTTCCACCTGCCACAGAGCCAGGTATGACACAAAGATTATTTTTCATAGAGTAATAGAATCGTTTGGTTGAAAAAGACTTTTGAGATCATCGAGTCCCAAAGTACATGCCTACTATTAAATCATATCCCTAAGCACTTCATAGAATCATAGAGTAGTTTGAGTAGGAAGGGACCCATCTTTTAAATACCTCCAGGACAGTGACTCAACCACATCCCTGGACAGCCTGTTCCAGTGCTTCATAACCCTTTCTGTGAAGAAATTTTTCCTTACTGATGTAAGACAGGTTGTTGGCAGCCAGGTGGCATCACAAATTACATCAGACACCCGTGTGGAGGGTTCCAAACCCCAGCCACTGCCTCTTACCTGCATCTCAGGAAACAGGACCGAAATTAAGATGTTCAAGTCAAGGCACAGATTAACAGCACGTGCAGTAGTGGCACATCTGTATTTAAAGCACATCAGGAGAAAGCTTTTCAGAAGTGTGGTTTCAGAAGCATGAAGCTTCTTGATGGATTGTGTTACTCTTGCAGGAAGTATGATGTTATCACTAGTGGGGAGGAAGATATTATCTTAATTTAGTCACATGAGTGCAGCCTAAATGTTGACTCTGCAAAAAAAAAAAGAAGAAAAAAACAATAGGTGTACAGACAAGACCAAGAAATGAAAAAACTTGACAGCAAGAAGATGTTGAAATGACGAGGAAAATCTTTAGGAATTCTTAATACATTTACAATGAGAAAAGAAAGATTTTGCCTGCAGGTTGTATTATATTCTTCAAAAAAAATGAAGAATATAATTGGCTGGCAGTAGCATTTGCCTCTCCACTGAAAACTAAAAGCTGTCATCTTAGGTGTCTGAGAATTATCAGCTTCAAATTCATTGCATTTCAGTAACATGAAAATCTTACTCCCCTCAGACCTCTTGTCAGCTCTGACTTCTAACACCACTGGTCGAGATATAAATAGTGCACATTTAGGTGTGTAAATTACTGTGGTGCATCTGACTTGAATGAATCCTCTGATGATGTTCAGTGCCTTTAGAGGAAACAACCTCTATTACTGTGAAATAACTTTCCTGTATATGGAAGATTATTTTCCCTTAGTATCTATGAAAAATTTCCGATTTCCACAGAAAATCCTGATTGATGACACTGACTAGTGTAAACTAGAGTTGTGCAAATACTAGGATGAAAACTGAAGTATATTAATCAGAAAATACTCTTCTTATGACTGACAGAGCTGCATTTCATCACACAAACACCTTTTACGCGCTAGACTGCTTCCTACAAGCTGCATAATACATTGCAGTAGATTTTGTGTAGGGAGAAGCCTGAGAAAGATGAGACAATGTGTAAGTGCCTTTACTTCTCTTAAATTTTTTGGCATTTCACTTTTCACCAGCTATGGGACATTAAACTTCTTTTTTTCTATACTCTCATCTTCACCTCTACTTTGTTGCAAGATAAACTTTCTTCTTGCACTTTATGTTTGTTTTGTTATATTTGATTCTTTTGTGCTTTATGTCACTGTGACTAAAACAAGGACATAGAATTTGGTCAGTTTGCATATTGCATTACCTTAATTTAAGAAAAATTCTACTGGATGTCTTTTTTATAGCAACTAAGAAAATATAGAGTATTTTTCCCTCAGTTCACCTATACCACAGACTTGAAATAAGCCCAGCACTATTTCTCATCTCTAGACTAGCTGGCCCCAACCTATTCAGTATCTCACAGGGATTTGTTGTCAAAGCTCAAATAATTTAGATCTGAACCCACTCTATTTTACCCATATCTACTTGTTCCTTTCCTGAGAAGTTAATGATGTTTACAAAGCATAAAATTTGTGAGGTAGCCAATACAAGCAAAACCCACAGCTCTTAACTGACCTACAGCGCAGGCTCTTAGGACGTGTCATGGCCTGAGCTGTTTTATTATTTGTCTCCTTAGTGTAAGATCTGTGAATGCCACATAGGTTAAAAATCCAGCCAGCCCAAGAAAGAGCCCGTGGAGGGGAGCAGGGGCTGCTAGAAAAGGAAATATATAAAATATATAAAATACTACAAATCTAACAATAGTATTTTAGCTTGTTCTAGTCCACTTTAACATTGTTTGAAGTTCTTCTCAGCATGTTTTTCATGATTTTTTTTCTTCATGTTGTCGTCTCTGCTATAGTTGCATAAGCCATAGCAGAAATCTCAACAGTGACAGTGAGGAACTGGCATTACCAGTGCTACTGTTAATGTAGAACCAGCAAGAGATAATCCCCTCCACTCTTCACACACGTGCTTATTTCTGGAAGGATTTTCTTCACCTTTTTGGTTTGCCTTTTTGTTATACGCATTTTTGCTTTCTATTTTCTTCTACCTAAACCTGGAATTTCTGAGTATTTTGTGTTCATCTAAAATGTCATCAATCCCTTCTGCAGGAAATGTTTAATTATTTCAGCCATCTCTAGAACTGTGGGCAGCAATCACCATCACTTACTAATCTTCCTTTATGGAAAGAGCTCACAGAAAGTGTCAAAATTACTGTTGCGCACTACATGTTGAAAATATTACCTCCATAACTGAATTTATTTTTTTTTAAGCTGGTTTACTTCAGATATGGAGGGAACAGTGATGAAAGTCAAGAAACAGAGGACAAAAATTTGTGTGTGTATATATGTTCATTAGAATGAATGGCAATCTAAAGAAACAGACACTCTCCAGGGGAGTAAACAATGTATTGAGATGAGATGCATGAGAAACTGAAGTTGTAATTTGAGGGTGTCAGCTTTTTTTCAGTCATAGTGTATTAAACAGCCTCAGAAAGACAAACACGTTGTTTTTCTCCAGCAGAAAGAGAAGTGCAATAAAACTGTGTAAAACTCACTTGCTTCGTTAGCGTACCTTCCTTTACGACAATTTCTGAGAACATGAGAACGTATTTGGAGTTCTAAGAAGATGAATTTACTAATTTTGTGGTACAAAACAAAATACAGCTCTTGGTTGGAGGCCCAGTCTCGAGAGCTGCTTACTACCTGTCTGCTAATTTTGTGTTAGCCATGCTTAAACAGTATCTAAAGACAGGATGGAAACCTGCAAGCCATCATTAGGTGAAAGGATTCTTCTTGAAGGTAAAAATTGCAGACAGCAGTTCAGGGTTTCTTTGGGGGGAAAAAAAATGGAATGATAATATAATTTCCAGTCTTAAAAAGAAATCACTAAGTTCATAGCTCCAGTTTACCTGTTCTGAATTTTGATAATCGGAGAGAGGAAGTTTTTACATATATCCCAGTATGATTTTTTGCCACTGGGGTGCCTGTGGGGTCTCCATAGTCCTCCCAGCAAGGACCCCAGGACACCAATAAACTTTTGCAACTCTGCCCCCCCTTGAAAGGACTGAAACTCTCGTTCTCCCATACTAGAGGTGCACAGAAAGTGTGAACATCACACAATGAAAAAGAGGGAGATAACAGTAAGCTTCCCTGCATAACAATTCTAAGGTTTTTATTAATGAGGATTATTGCTTTTATTTATATTGTAATAGCATTAATATTATTGTAGTTGGACTGATAACAGCTATTGATTATCTTCTGATGAGACTGCTCTTATTTCAACTAACTTAAAAACAAATACTTTGATCCATATATGTGCTGTGTTCCTTTCTTGCATTAAAAATTAATAGTGTAACATATTCATCTCTTTTTGCATAATTTTTCATATATCTGATTTTTATTTTTAAAAGTACAGTTATCTTTACTACTTTTTACAAGCAAACACAAATTACAAAAGATTCAGGAGATGGGATGCTATTAAAATCTTATTTATCAGTTTACAATATCCAGTTTTATTATACAACAGTGTCTTTATATTACCAATAGAATTTAATAGAAGACTATATTCTCTGGAGTGGTATTTATCACTTAAAATGCCTTTTGTAAGACATACATCCCACTGCAATGCTTGGCTCTGTTCAGGTCACCAATGCCAGCGCTGTGATCCAAAACAGCTCAGGCAAAAATCAAGTACTCCATGTGTAAATGCATATATTGTACGAGCACTCTACTTATCCAGTACCAAACTGTACTTAACACACACTAAGCTGCATTTGTTAAGACATAAAGAGAAAAGAAATGGAATTGGTAACAAGCTGCATTTTGGGTAAAATTGAAGGTACCAGAATCCTCTTATAAAGAAAACACCATTATAATAAATTGCATTTATTATCGAAATACAGATTCACAACAAATTGATATAGTCAGTAGAATCGTTAAAAACATTTCCAACACGCTGCCAGCTTGTTGCACCTCATTGCAATGATCCCTGTAACCCAGTCCATCTATTTCTTCAAGTTGCTCTTCCTGCCATTCTAACATATGTACAACCTAGTAATGAATGGGACTTTGGCTTCATCTTCGGACAGTAGCTCTGGGCATGCAGCAATGCGTTAGTTTTTCTACCTTTCTTCTAAAGAATTTTTTGCTTCACTTTTTTAACAAACATCAAAGTTATGCACCTGCTTACTTGGAAGTCCTTCTGTCTTGATGTCTTATTCTCTTTGAAGAGATTTTGGACCTCTCAGTGATTCAGCCTTTATTTATTATGTCAGACTAGCGGAAAAAATAAAATCCAGCCATTCTTTTCTCCTAAGACTTTCAACTTCAAGTTCTTTGGTTAGAAAGAATTCTAGATGGAAATTAAGGCTTTTGGAAATAGCAAGAAGCCAGGGAAGATTTCACAACAGAAAAAAAAAAAAAAACAATAAAAAATTACAAAAAAACACAGCAAGACTTTTCATTTTCTAAAAGAAAATTTGTGTTGGGAAAAGAAATTTGGCTCTCAACAATAAAGACAAAAATACAGGTGCATTCTGTAACAGTCACTGTTTGTTTTAATTTGTTAGTTGTGTGCACACCTCAGCTATGTTTTCAAGATGCATCAATAAAAGTAGGAAAGTATTAATCCGCCTTGAACCAGGGGCAGGAGCACATAAAGACAGTCAATATTTGCTGAGTTCAGCTCTCAAAACGTGTTGCTGCAGTGAGGTAGCTGCTAGTGCAAGAGTTCTGCAGAAACACTGCTGAGGTTTTTCACTGAATAAAATAATTTTTTTTTTAATAGAAGATGTTAGAAACAATAACTTCAAAATGTTTGCAGGAAGCAGAACAACCCCTGAGGTGGGCAGAGACACAGGAGGAGCCCAGCAGGCTCCCCCATAAGTCACACAGAAAGGTGTATGGAGAAAGGCATGTCCCAAACATACTTTATAAGGGGGTGCTAAACTTTTCTACCTTTACTAAAATGAAGACAGTGAGTTAGATGATTATGAGCTATAAAAAAGAAGGGCTGAGCTCCCACCACCAAGAAGGAGGACATGCATAAGCTGAAAGTCCCTGCTCTCCCAGGAGCATCTGTTACAGTCTGCTTAGGGAAGCACCAGGGATGGAAGTCACACCATTTCTAGCAGGTGAGACTTCGGAACAGCATCTAGCAGCAGTAAGGAAAGGAGAAGGCCTAGAAAGTTTTAAAGCATGAGATAAGATTGTGAAAAGGACATTTTCCCTATGAGGGAGCTCTGTGGTGTTTGCTTCCATTGTTTCTTTCAGAGGTTTTCTCATAACTATTCACCTGACATAGGCTTTTTTTTCTCACAATTAACAATTTGTTTTATAAGACAAACAACTGCAATACATCTGGTGAATTTTGCTTGTGACACAGAATTTCATGAGAAGAGGCCAAGTGCACAGCTACTTCCAATTCCACCTCCCTTGGCAACGGTGCAATGTGAAAACAAGCTTTTTGCAAACATTTTTGTTGCATTTTCCTAAGAAGTCATAAGCGTAATGCTCGTTATGGTCTGTCTGTGCTGAAGTGAAACATTGTTTTGCACTGTCCTTGCATTTTCTCCACTGTTACTACCCAGAAGGCTGCATTTCCTCAGAGAGGAACATGTGACTGAATGAAAAATAAGGTTATGATGATGCTGCCTTCTCAGATATTTTGTTTTCCAGTTCTCAACCCCTGTCTGTCTTCTTGTTTCATGAGTTTATTCAGTACTATCTTCACGTTTCTTGCAGTGGGGAATTTTTTCAGAAACTGATTAATATTTCCCCTTACTTACAATGCCTCTAATGGCAAATTCAACCTTCACCAGGTTTTCCAGAAACCACCCTGCATAACTGACACTGAATACAAATCTTGTGCAGTCTGCAGAGGACTGGGCAGGAAAGATTTATAAAAATCACATATGATGTCCAGAGAATATTTTCTCAAATATAATTGAAGGCATTTCGATTGCAGAGGTAATAAAATCTCCAGGAAAAGGAAATGGGACATTTTAATGGTGATATAACAAGCCCAGAAAGATAGTTGAAGTTTATACAGTAGAGGTAAGGGTTGTATTGTGTGATAGCTAGACACTAGCCACCCATTTATGTTCAGACTACATTCTCAGTAATAAATTTAATCAGCTGTATGTGACGTTAAAATGGATTGAGTTGCCGCCCCAGCAAATCTGAGAACCAGTGTTTTGGCAAAACATAGTTTACAAAAGTGTTTCACACCTGGAAAACACTGAAATCATGTTACATCTTTATATGAGTTCTGTAAATACATTGGAGGCACGTGTTTGTAAATATAAATAAGAGAAAACTGTGATGACACAGACTTTCTGGAAGAATGCAAAATATAATAGATGTTTTGTCAGATGTCTATGTGTTTGCAATTGTAAAGGAAGATTTTGCTAATTTAAAAGAATGTTTGAGTTTAGAACAAGGGGACTTCATAGCTCAGCAAATCCAGTTCCTTATGATCAAAGACACAAGCTGAGTATTTTGTTCCTATTACCTACAAGGAGAGTGTTGCATATATCTCAATATTTTATTAGAATAAATTTGATTATGGGCAGCTCATAGCCTTTTGAGTTTGCAGGTTTGCACCTGTTTCTATAATTTCAATTAAATAAGTCTTTTTTTAATTCCCTGATGCTACTTTACAAGTTTGTATAAAGCAACTGCCTCTCAGCTTTTACACACAGCTAGTCTTTTTTCCATTGTCCTGATCATCTTTAAAAACAGCAAGAATAAATAAAGTCCTAGCACTGGTCTGCAGTCATATGCTGTGTGTAGATCTATGGGAAACTTTATTGGTGCACTATTTCACATCAACAAAAAAATTCATCAGAAGTAAAATGCTCCATCATATCCTGAAAGTTTTTTTGTTTAGAGGGAAATATTCTAAACTCACATATGATGAAAGAAATAATCATTTGATTCTGAAGGCTGCAAGTACTATTATGAAACTATCTGACACTAAGGTTGTAAGGGGTTTTTTATTATTTTCATAGGTCCAGAATTTGTTCTTTGATAGGGGGAATGTATATTGCTGTTATACGGACAGAATGGAAATTACTGATTATGAGTTTTCACCTAACTGTACAGAAATAAACTTAAGAAACCATTGAGAAGGAAATGCATGCTTAGTAAAAGGTTCCTGGAAAGTGTACAGAAAAGTAATAACAGACGAAGAAATTCTGACTGAGAATTGACCTTTTTTCAAGAAAATATTAATTTTGAAGGCTGAGAGAAAAATATGATTTTTCTAATAACCTCCACTCAGGTAAAATATCAAGGAAATGAGGGATTAAGATGTGTAATGGCACAAAGTCAGATAGCTATAAATTGAACATTTAGATTGAAAATAAAGGTTTTCAGTCATATAAGACAAGAAGTCTTTAAAACAGGCTTCCAGAAACATCAATAGTTCACATTCCTTTAAAATCAAATTTGCCAGTTTTATCAATGGGAACATTTGCAAAACAGAGTGTGAGTGACCTACAAGATAGAAGCATGATAATTCCTTGCCTGGGAAACTGTTCCCATTTAAAATCTTTATTAGAATGAAAAACATATAACAGGTTAGTCTAAAACGTCCAGCAGTAACAGAGCTTGAAAGAAAGTTTGGCAAAATAAAATTAACCAATCAGAAAAATAAACAAAAATCCTGCTCCACTGCCTTCTAAATGTCTTACATCTATCTCACACACATCATTTGGTCCCTGCACACAATTTTGGTGGAGTTCAAGTCCATGAATAATTTATGGTGAAATTATGAATAGTTCACCATGAGAAATGCAAGGTTTCTTTTTGGTTGTGGAAGGCAGAATGCAAACATGTCACTTACAGAAAATATTGTGAAAATCTTACATTCTCAAAGTCTCACCTAACGGTACAGGAAGGAACTTCAGTATAACACAGTGAGCTATAGCCTGGCTGACATTCCATGTTTAAAGAATGGATTCTAATTACTGATGTTCATGCAGTGTATAAGGAACCTCTTATCTGGACCTCTGTGTTTAGACTATGAAGAGTACGCATGCCTGAGATTGTAGAAAAACATGAACTTTGGAAATTAATTCACTAAGCCAAACAAGCCTCCCTCTCTGGCACTGAGAGTACAGGTAGTTAACATTCTCTGCCTTCATCACCTACCCTGGGAATTCTTTTCATGGTGGTTTGGGTTTTTTGTTCATTTTTGGTTTTTATTTTGGTTTTTAGTTATTCTCAGAAGCCCAACACTCAGAAACTAACAAATATATCCTCTTGGGTAATCATTTATTTACTACTTTTCCAAATGTGTGGGTTTGATTTACCTCTCCTGGGCAGACATCCAAAAGTTTTGAAAGTTTAGGCTTCATTTATGAATGCATTACAGCCCCAGCTCAGTGCATCCAGGTCATCTTATCATTTTGGGGGATTTTTTCTCTTTGTTTCTTAGGAGACAGGGATTTTATTTTGTTTGTATGGGGGTTAGTTTTGGAGGAAAGTCAAGATTGCCACATATATCTGTACTCCAGGGACTCTTAGATATTGCTGTCTACAGGGATACTGAATGTTGAGAGCAGATCACTAGCCTGGTTTTGCAACTGGTATTCAAAACACAGGCAAAAGTAAAAAGGATAAAGTGAATGAAGTTCATCATGTACATTGTTTCACAGACCTTAGGAGGGTCGTTTTCTGAGCAAAGCTTAAAACTGACCTCCTTTTGATGCTGGCTTTGGCTTAGCAGTAGTTCAGCTGTGTGAGATTAAGTTTTGGTGGTAGATTTGGGATGGAACAGTTGTTCATTTGGGTTTTTTAAAGAATAAGACATGATGGAAGAGGACATCAAAATAATGAGCTTTCAAGTCCTGAAGAAGGAGAAACTAGCACACGGCAGGACACGCCTTTAGAAAATAGAGATACGGAAGTAATTCTTTAAAAGAACTACAGTAATAGGAATAGTGCCCTGGAAAGAAACCTCAGCAACTGTCTAACATTGGGAAGCTATGACCTGATGCTGGTGATGAGAGTCGAGTGGCAGGAGAAGTTTAAACCCTATCAATTATTAATCTTTCATAAACCACAAAAAATTAACAGGAAAGTCAACTGAATGAAGGAGACTTGAAAGTGTTAAGTACACCTTACATGTAATTCTTTTCTACTCCCTGCTTGTAAAGCAGAGGCTTTCCAGGAAGGATGTTGTGAAGTTAAACTTCAGTGTCTTTCATATGTTCCTTAAATTCTCAACTAACAAACAAGAACAGAATCTTATCATATCTTCTAAGACAGAATTTAACACAGAAATAGAACAGTTTAGGACTCTGAGGTACATTTATTATTACACAAAAAAATAACTTTTAAAAGAGCTGTTTGAGAGTCAGCTTTCTCTTGAATGTCAGTGCATCCTTTAAGTAAAACTATTTTGCACATGGAAGTTACTTTTTACAAGGTATGTTTTAAGTGGTATTATCAGAGATAGCATATTTGACCCTGGTAGGCAAGGATAGAATAGAAAGATCTTCGCAAGTTCTAAAGTCAAAACAGTTCTATAATACATCTTTTCCTAATTAAATTAGTGTTTACTTTTCCAGTGATTCAAGTGGTATTCTTGGGAATATTCATGCCTCCATCAAGGGACCAGGTGCTATGAACAATGAAGTCAAATTACAGTTAGAATGGATTAATTTGTTCACTGCTACTGTTAATGAAAGGAATGTCTGTAAAGGTTAAATTAGTTAAATTTATTTCAGCCACTCTATAAAGGCAAATATCTAACACACTGGCAAAGAAGCATCTCATCGAAAGGTCTTAGTCTCACTAAAGAGTTCTTCTTAAAAACTTTCTTGACTGAAAGCCAGCATAGAAGGGGCAGAAATAAAGCCCAAACAAATATAATACAAACTATTCAAATTCAAAATACTTTTACTTTTTCTTGACAGGACTCTGGTCTGGTCTCTGGACACAATATATCACAGAATCACAGAATCACAGAATAACCAGGTTGGAAGAGACCCACTGGATCACCGAGTCCAACCGTTCCTACCCCAGTTCTTGCACCCAAACCCTTCCAGATCCCAACTGTAAGTGTCCCTAGCTACGTGTGCACTCTCAGTGTACCTGTTCACAGGTTTTAAAGGGGCTGGCTCATGCTATTGCTGCAGCCCAGCTTCAGCACAGCCTACTGACCTCCTGAGCCGTTTGAATTGCCAGCATGGGCTCATGTAGTGGACATGGGCATCTGAGATCAGCTGTTGTCCAAATCAGCTAGATCACACTGACCTTAAGCATGCTCATACATGGTTTGAGGCTCCTTTTGATACACCCCCCCTACTTATCAAACTGGGGTAAAGAATGAATGACCTCTTCAATTATTAAATTTGCTGCTTTCAAAAGGGCCCTAGGAAACTCTTTTATAAGGATGTCACATTTCCTCCTGCTTATGTTGGATGCTGCTTATTGGGCATCTTGACTGAAACTGAGTGAAATCGGTGAGTTCACTCCCCATCCTGTGTTTCAGCTTGGTTACCCAAGATATGGAGAAGGCTGAGGTACAAGTTTGACTCCATCTTCACTGGCAAGTAATCTTGTTTACGAAGGTCCTCCTCCAATGCATGTTTACAGACATGCTAAAGTGCTATTATGGATACAAGAGCTATCCTCAAACATAATAGTTTATAAACCAGAAGTATTTTTGCTACCTAGGAAAGATCCCTGTACGAGTTCACCTATAATGTCAAAAAACAGCAGGGTACTCCACTCTACCATGACAAGATTGCTTCAGACTATAAAATCTCCAGTTTTAGTAGTGTAGTGATGTGAACAAAAAAGCTGATGTAGCATCACCTTGATAAAATCTGCTAGTCCTTTGTGCAGTAATAGCCCTTAATGCATGTTCTTATAACGTCCTTGTGTCCAGAAGAATATAGCACACTCATGACTGCTATACGATTAATATCCTAAACCCATTGCAATTCTCCTAAGCATTGCACTCCAAAGAATATCCATCCACATGCAATATACTATTTATACAATTCAACTGGAGTTTTTTATGTGCTTACTACTGTGCATTTTCCTGTACAGCCAACAGTCTTCTAATATTTTCCCTCTGCCTATGCCTTAATGTTTGTAATATTACAACACCAAGCTGCATAGAGGAGATCTGAAAATTGACATGGAGTGGTCAAGAGAATTGTCTGAACTTTTCCGTGTAGAAAAAAAATACTCCTCTTCTCCTATGTTATTTCCTATGGGGAAGACAAGTTGACTTCTAACTCAGCAATTAAGGTTCATTTGATAGGAGGCTTATGTTGCCGTGACAACACAAAGGGATCCAAGTCAGTTCTGTGAAAGACAACCAAGCTGATGCCAACCGCATCCTCACAAAAATCTAGCAGAGCCTCAAGCAATTCTTGACCATCCAATGGATTTCTCTAGTTAGGCATTTCCTTACCCACTGTGTGGGTGGACTGGTTATTCCAGGCTCCTGTGTCTGTGTCCTGAGCAGCTTGAAGAGAAAGAAATCTCTGGTGAAGGGGGGGAGAACTGTATGACGTCATGCTTGTCATACATGTACCTTGTATTCACTGATTTCCCTCTGAACAGTTTTTGTGAGTCGCTTTCCATTTGTAGCTTCTTCCTAAGGCTCCTGTATCCACTTTTCAAGAATTGTGTAAGATAGGTGTGCATACTAAATTGTAATGAGCAGAAATGTTTTACAAGAAAGAAGTACCTGCCATCTCATTGTCTTAAAAACAAGGATGGAATATTACAATGATGGCCTCAAAGTGAAAATCTATCCATTCACATTTAAAAAGCATTTTCTTAACTTCAGCTTGGAGCTGGAATAAGACTGATCATGTGTGCTCCATAACACAACAGACTCTCTACAGCACCATTTCATTTTATTAACTAAAGAAAAATTAAGAACTTACTAAAGAAATTATTAAGCATATTTGAAGAGATAAAGAACAGAAAATAGGGAAAAAGCTGTTCTGCATTCAATGCGTGATGGCAGCTCTGAATCGATAAAGCTTAACTGTTTCACTCACACTTAACAGTTTTGAAGGTAACTTGATAAACACAATTAAACTTCAGAGACAGGACTAGATATACCACCTTTCTGTGAAGATACTGCTATCTAATCTGAAGTAGAAATGTAAAGGATCTCAGAAAGACATTCTGAAAAGCTGCTAGGGAGCCTATTCTGACTCCTTTATGAATAGTTAATCTCCAGCTCAACTATTAGTGGAATTTAAACTTGCTAGATTTAAATGCAATAGTGAATGAGTCATTCCCTTGTGTAAGCAAGTCTCTGTACCTAGGACAAGAACATTAAAATCAGAGCTTATATTACAGCTGTGAACACTACAGAACGTTTCTGTTCTGCATTTAAATGCTGAAAAGAATAAAAATCTGTTAAGGGACCAGACAATTACAGAATTTAAAGAGAGACAAAAGGCAGGAAATGAACAAAGAAAATACAGGAAAGAACAATAGACAAAAATATAATTTAAAAGGAGAAAAGAAAGAAAGGAGGGGGAAAAGATCCACATGGGAGATTTAGAATATTTAGATACAGAAAAAAATAATGCTAACTATAGAAAACAGGCGCAGTTCTAGCACATCAGCTGTGCCAGGACAAGGAAAGAACACAGGCAAGAGTGGTGGACGACTATGGTTGACAGTGGTTTCCATCATATCCTTTCCAAAGTAGTATGGGATGACAATGTCCTTTAAACTGCTTAAAGCAGCTTTGCTGGTTGCAGTCGGTGCTGCAAAAGGCAAATGGATAATTTACCACGATGCAACCACAGCATTTCTGAAGAGGAATGAAACAAATTTCCTTTCACTGGTGATGGGGGAAAGCAGGCCACCCTCCAAAAGTTCAATTTCTGTCTCAGTTCCTGCTGTCTGATCCCTTGCACCAGCCAATCACTCACAAACTCACTTGAAGTGTAGGAGCAGGACTGAGTAGGAGGCAAGACTGCCTCTTCTAGTGGCTGGTAGGCGGCTTTGTCATTTTCTAGAAGTGTATCCAAACTTTGTCTCACCTTTTAGACAGTTGTTCTTTCCATCCAAACACGTAACACTCATGATAAGTAGTTGCAAAGAACACGCTGCATCCATAATTAGATAATGTAATTCTCATTGCGAGCTAATACTTCTAAGCTAATGCCTTCACAGAATGCCAGAAGTTCTATGGAGTGACATTTAGAGAAAGTAGAAGTTACAGGCTTTCCAAAAAGAGACTGAAAACAGTGAGCTTGTATGGGACCTAAGTTCCCTTGAAGATGATGCGTCCAGTTCTCAGGATCCACAGCAGCCTATTAGGAATTTATTACAATGATCGTGTTTCAAAAGTGTCTGCAGCAATGGTGACCAGCTGCTAGTAAGTATCTCTGGTTCCTGGGGACCCATGGACCCCACAGCAGATGCCTACAACTTTTCAGCCCCATTCATTCTATTTTTCTATCATTTATGGGTAAAAAGACAACCCAAATATCCTAAAGTCATTTAGCTCCCATGCCACAGAGTACAAACCTCTGCTTCAGTCCTGGAGAAGGGTTTACTTCAAAATAATTTCTCTGAAAAATATTCTTGTTTTGGGTCAGTCTGTTTCAATGATGTTCTGTTTCCCTGAAAATTTTCTAACAAGGTTTTGTGTCCTACTCTAATTGCAACTAAGAGACTCAACCACCTGTTACACTTTATGCATGTTTGGAATATTTATGTGAGGAATTAGTCCAGCTGTTCCTCTTTTAGTGGTTTGGAACCCGGTGTTTCATATCTGAAACACCACCACAAGGGGCAATTCTGTTCATGCGTGTGGCCTCCTGGGCTGCCACATGCTTTGCAGCCCTGGTGCACCATCTGGCTCTTTTCACCTAAATTCTTTAAAGTGGAGAAGAGGGACTCTCACAGTCTTGCTGGAGAGGAACTAACCTAAAACAGCTAGTAATTGTAAAATGCTGCTCCTTTTTTCCTAAATGTTCTAGTAACCAGGAAAACAAGAACAACAATGAATATGCTGAATATGTCATTGCTGGTGTCAAAGTTGGCACACAATAGTGTGCTGGTCAGTTATTTCCAGACATTGAGCAGCATTACCAAGTGAATCATAGACTCATAGACTCATAGAATAGTCAGGGTTGGAAGGGACCCTAAAGATCATCCAGTTCCAACCCCCCTGCCATGGGCAGGGACACATCCCACTAGATCAGGTTACCCAGGGTCCCATCCAACCTGGCCTTGAACACCTCCAGGGATGGGGCAGCCACAGCTTCCCTGAGCAACATGTTCTAGTGTCTCACCGCTCTCATGGTGAAGAAATTCCTCCTAATGCCTAGTCTAAATTTGCCCTTTTCCAGTTTATACCTGTCCCCCCTCATCCTATCACCACAAGCCTTTATGAACAGTCCCTCTCCAGCTTTCTCGTAGGCTCCTTTCAGGTACTGGAAGGTCACTATAAGATCTCCCCGGCACCTTCTCTTCTCCAGGCTGAACAAGCCCAACTCTCTCAGCTTTTTAGCTTGCCAAATAACACAGGCTGGAAAAGGTGAAAGATACACAGCTACTGTCATGACGAGTATGACTTAAACAAAACTTTCTTGCCTTTGGAGGATTTTCCCTGTTAGACTGGAGACAACTGATAAAGTAGGATTTATTCTTAAATATCGTTTTATATTGGGGTGGAAGGAATGTGGAAATGCATAGAAAGACCTGCTTCTCTGGGCACATTAGAAAGAAATAGCTGATAAAAGAATCTTTATTCAGATATGTCACTACAGGGAATCCTACAACCAGAAGGATGAGCATCTGTGCTGCTTCTGCAAACACCTGCATCTACAGCTGAGAAAACACTGCCTTATTTAGGTCTTATTTGTCACACCACCTAGTGCCTCAGGCCCTTTCCTGCCCACATCTTTCCCATTGCCTTTACTAAATCAAGAAACTTAATTGCTCCTTCTGTTAAGTCTGAAGGGTCATTTGTTAATTCCATCCATTTTATAAATGTGATACTCCCTAGCCAAAGAAAAAAAATATACTAGCATCCATGAACTATTTTAAGCATAAGCTGGTTTGCTCAACTCTTTTTTCTATTTTTTTTTCTCTCATGTAGTAATTGTAGAAAACTCTGATTACAACCATTCTCATTAGGCTATTCCAAGCAAGCAATTCAGAAATTACCACATGCAGAGAAACCCACTATCTGATTTTTTTGCAGTAGAGGATTACACTATTCATATGGGTACAATTTGAGCTTCTGACAAAACTGGAACAGGTGTTTCAAAATACAACCCAAATCTTTATGGGTACAAAAAAATCAGCAACCATTGCAAAACCAGCCATCTGGCTCTGTGGTGTTTCAATTATTTCCTTAACAGTTTGCTTGTAGCACATGTATTCAATCTCAAAAAAATATGTGATCCTAAACAGGACTTTGCAAGGAGTTGCCGTAACGAAGGTGTCTTTGAAAGGCTGTTTCAGCACTGGTGCACACATGGATATGTTCGTGTCTACATAAGAATAGAAAAGAAATTTAAATCATTTAAAACATATAGAGGGATATTGATGTGAAAATCTCCTCATCACAAAGCCTGAAGCATTCAATATCAAGTAAATCTCATTAGCAATAATGACAGACATACCATAATCTTAACTTATTGGACAATTTTAAAACTATTTTTTTTCTTTTTAATTAAGCATTAGCAAGTGAAGATTTGCAACACATATGCTTGCAAAACTGAGGATGAATTCAAGGCACAGCATACTGTCCTAATTAACATTATTTTTAGCAGAATTTCTTGAAACTTGCAAGGTGTTATAAATTGGCTTGACTGGAGATTGACATGACCTTTCCCAGCAGTGCAAAAAGATTGAGAGTAGCAGGAAGATAAGCTAGAGCTTCAATCTTAGCACCATACTCTCAGTCACTGGTTAGTCACATGTAATTTTCTGCTAGCTTTTATTAGCTCTTGCCTCCCTCTAGAAACTTCAGTCTTGCACTTAGCTTCACTCAAATATTTTTTCCTTCAAAGTTTTGATTTAGCTCAATAAGTCTTCTGAATGAGATAGAAACACAGCACTGTACCTTCCAAAAGGGGGAAAAAATGAGAATTTGTAAAATGCAGTGCAAATCTAACATGTCAGGTTTTCTTTATTCTACCCAATCGCATTTTTAATGACCGTGTTATTCCAAATTTTTTTATATCTGGCCTTCACGGTTTGTTTTGTTTCACTGTAAGATCTCAGGAACAGGGACAATTCACGTCTGTGCTCCACAGGATCACAAGCACAGTCTTCACACGTAACAAACAGCGGCACCATGCCAGCTGTCTACCTGTCATTTAATGGGAGGTAATCAGTTCATCCTGTTGCACTATGATTATTCTGCCTGCAAACTTTCATTTGCACATTTTAAAGTCAAGCTTGAACCGAAAACTTAGATCTGGATTAGTATATTTCTATGAGTCCAAAGTATTTCTACATAGTCAAATCTCCAGAACAAATCCAAAAATCCTATGCTTTTTTTAAATTTAATTTGTAACAGGATATCAGAGTCCAATTTCAAAATGTGTATTTCTTAGGTTTGTGTTCAATGAGTCTCTCTGTTGCCATCATTTAAATATTGGCAAAAGAAGCCTATAATACCATTTGAAAATTGTCTAGTTCCTAATTCTTTCAATGAAATCAGCTTATATAGTTGCAGAGAGAGAATGGCAGTAACATATAAGGGAGACAGTGTATCTGAAAATTAAGGTTTAGGCTAATATTTATTAAAGATGTGGACAAACTAGGCAGAAAGGGCGCTTAAAAGGTACTGTAGCAATAACAACACCAAGAGTAACAGCTGGTTAGTGCAGACTCAGATTCATAGAATCACAGAATCACAGAATAACCAGGTTGGAAGAGACCCACTGGATCATCAAGTCCAACCATTCCCATCAATCACTAACCCATGTCCCTCAGCACCTCGTCCACCTGTCCCTTAAACCCCTCCAGGGAAGGGGACTCAACCCCCTCCCTGGGCAGCCTCTGCCAGTGACCAATGACCCTTTCCATGAAAAATTTTTTCCTAATGTCCAGCCTGACCCTTCTCTGTTCCCCCACCCACCAGACCACCCAGGCCGGACCCTCCCGAAAGACACGTGGCAGGAGCAGCCCGACACGTGCAGATGGGGGTCAGACAGACCTTATAAAAGAGCTCACAAGGAACCATGGGGGTGGCTCTCACTCTCACTCTCTCTCTCACTCTCACGCTGTCACGCTCTCTCTCAACCATCACTTCGATCAGATCAGCCTGGACCATCCAGCCTGGAAGAGGCTGCTGCTGCAACCACATGTTCCCAAGAACTGCTGCTGCCATCGATGTGGTGATTTCTTTCCTTCCCCTTCTCTCATTTTCTCTCTATCTCTCTCCCATTATCTTATGGTGTGCGTGATGGTTCGGATCCAAGTGACCTGGGTTGTGTTTGGGGATTCTTTTCTGTGATTTTGGGTGGTTGCACCCTGTGTCTCCGCTGTGCACCCCAGCATTTTGGTGTGTTTAGGATTGCCGGAGCCAGAATAAATATTACTTTTGATTTTCACCCTGGGACCTTATTGGCCTCCGGATCACCACACAGATAAATGAACCCACACCCCCAGTCAAGCCAGGATGTGAGCGTGTCGCTGGTGGGTCCGGGGCGTGACATCTTCCTATACATAACTACTTTACTTTGTCAGCTCCAGCTTGAGGTTACCTTTCAGTCTTTTAAAGGAAGAAGGCCACTATCTTTCTTCATTTCAGAGGTGTAATTTACCCATTTTACTGTTAAAGTACAAATCATGTTCTTATACTTGGAATCAGTAACTGAGTTCAAACTCTTATTATTCCATGTGGGAAATTTAAATTCTGTTACAGGGAGCAAAACTAGCAGTTATTGCAGAGTGAGCTCTTGTAACGCATTGTAAACGTCTGTTTTGACAAGGTTAAGCTTCAATAATTTTTTTTAGTCTTACCTGGAAAACAACATTGAGATTTCAGGGTTCCTACTCTCTGCTTCTCTCTCTTTCTGTACCACACTGAGCAGATGCTGGAGCAGAGCTACCTCAGTAATGCTTTCAGTTTATTCCTGTGGCATTCTGGCTAGACTGAGAATGCAAAGTGGGGAACTTGCTGAAAGCCTGTATTGTAGTAGGAGGTCATAGATGTTTTCCAGCCACCTTGCTGGCTGCTAGCCTGGCTTGTGCCCACAGTCATAACGTGCAGATTTTGCTCAGAAAGAATCAAGCCAGGCCATCAGCTTGTTACCTAGGTTATAAGAAACTTACATCTGTTTGTATGAAACCCTTGCAAAAGAGTTCTAAATCTCCTCTGAACCACCTGAGGATAAATGATGTGGATCAGAAATGACTCAGTGTGAAAACAGGCTCAACACCCAGGCTTATTTCATAGTGTAGATGTGTGGCTTTATATTTATTTCGATGCACCTTTGTGACCCTATTTGTACCCTTTTTTTTCTACTCACCAAGCACGCACACTGCTGTCTTCCCTAGCAATTTATTTAGTCCTTCTGCTTTGTACAAAAACTTATTCATCTCTGTAGGATGACAGTCTTTTAACCTTCTTCAAGTTTCAGTTTCAAACCTCAGCTTATAAAACTGCATGTGTTCTTCATACTATAAGATTTAGCAGTAGGATGCATTTGTTTCTTTCTGTCTTTAATCAACTCTGTCATTTTTTTCTGAGCTAAAAAATGCTAGTAACACGCAGGCAGGCAATACTGAGCTTTCCCATCTAAACATCATTCTCTAGCATAGCATCTACTGAAATAACCCATAATTGTACTTAAAGTTTATAAGAAATTTTGCCCCAAACTATTATTTTTCTGTAAGTTATGTGACTGAAAATTATTCACAGATAGAAACATTAAAATCATAAGCTCTATGAAACATGCAAGTGACAAGCAATGGACTAGTCCCCCAAACTCTTATATTTTGTTTAATTTTGGCAGTATTCCCAGTGTACTTAGCCATTTTTGCAACAGAAGGCGAAATTTTGAGCTCTTTACTGTGTTCCTTTCAGGGAATCCTAACTGAACTCCATTGATCAAGAAGAGACTCCAGGATTCCATCTGATCCTCTGTACAGTCTTGTTTCAGGTGTTTCATCTGTAGCTCTGAGAGTTTTGCTCTATGGACAAAGTTATTTGAGTTGATATTCTGAAAAACTTGTGGAGACTGTGTCTTCTTCCCACATAGCCTAGACCGTGTGATATCCTTCCATCTTCACTTTATTCGTGATGCTCCGTTTGGTTCTTGAGTGAATAAAATCAGGTTATAGGACTAGAAGATTTCAGTGTAGGTCCAGTCCCCTGGTACTATGTGTGATAATGTATAAAATCAATTTCATAACTTGTTGCTGGAGTGTAACTAATGGCTGTTGTCTTTGTGTTCTTGCAATCCATAGCAATAAGGTTGAACTAATGAGTCCATAAGAAAAGGTGGACATATAGGTCTTTCTCGTGCATGCTTTGCCCAGAGGCAGAAAAGATTCTGCTTTTGATCAGGAACAAGTTTATCATTAATTTTTTTTCCTGTTTTAGTATTTGAGACCCTGAGATGAGAAATCAGAGCCAACAGCGCTCATCAAACTAAACCAAAACATGCAACAGAATAGAGATTCTGTGAAGAATGAAGTGAAGAAAATATCCAGAATAATTACAGACATGGACTGATATTTCTGTTACCTTCTATGCAGCAGAGATTAGATCCACAATATCCTCTATGCTGCTGCTTCTCCGTATCTTCACCAGATGGTCTTGTGATGTCTGGAGAAGGTCAATATGAGCTGCATTTGTGGCACACAGAAACAAGGTAAACATAATCTTTGGAAGGTAAAATGAAATAACAGCCTGACAGAGCTCTGTGACAAGGTTTACAGAACTGAGGTTTGAAGAAGAGCCAGGACCGATAGATAATATTAATGGAAACAATTGCCAAACTATAGGTTATCACATGAAAATAACTAAATGGAACCCACTAGGTCTTTTTTAAACACCTCATGGATGAAAACATCCTTCCTGTGCTACTAAAGTGTTTATTTATATAATACATCTGAGAAGGCAATTCACTCTTCTTTAAGATTAATTGAATCTGAAAAATGCATTTGGCTACACCATATGTTGACTTCTTTCAGTAAAGACAAATACTTGTTTGATAGTTAAGTTCACTTTCGTTTGACTCTTTCTGCAACAAAGTCTCTGTGAGCAAAAATTTTCTATTTAATAATGTGCTTCCCCACAGGATTTCTGATTAAAGCCTCTACACGTGTTTTCTGTTACTTAATTAAACTACAGCGTGGATAGCTACTCTTGCCACACCACTACATCTAACAAAGATGGCAAAAACAATGTATTTTGCAAAACAACAAGCACTGTCCATGCAGCAGCTAATTGAAATTTAGGAAAATACTATGAGCTTGTGAAGACTAATTCACAAAAACGTGCACAACAGCGACAACACCAAGCTATTCAGAGTGCAGAGATGAGCCACTGAGAGGAAAAGTATCCTTTGGGTGTGGCATTTACTAGTTTTAATCTTAAATTCTTTTATATGTAGAGATCTACGGACTTTTCTATAACATATACATGGGAAATATTACATGGGAAGAGTTGGCTCCAGGTTTCAGTAGTTTCCATTGTTAGCTTCATGAAGGAAAATGAGATTTGTGAACAACATAGATTTCTTTTTAATTAACCTTTACATCTTTCATACTTGGGAAATATTCAAGGTGAAATCAACCAGAAGCACAGATTAGCTATTGCAGCAACTGTAGTTGCATGCAACTCTTTGTGGATATGAATATATCCAACAGAATAACTAGACAAGTTGCTAGTGGTTATTTCTCTTCCTCTTCATTGTCATTGACGGGGAGTATGTCAAAATTAAGGATTTTACTGAAGATCAAAATGTGCCTAATTTTTACACAGTAATAGAACAGAATAGAAATAGTACCCTGATACACACACAATTCTTGAAAGTAGGAGCAAAGAAATTTCTCTGACCCTGCTTTGAAGTACAATCTAAGGGACATAAAAAAAGAAAACTGAGGGAAGGTGCACAGTGAGAGTAGTCTACTACCCAAAATCAGTTTAGCTCCAAATCATATTTCTCCAGTGGGATACTCAGTTGGGAGGGATGAGCCTGAAGTCTGAGAGTCTGGGAGGCTCTTGCTCCCTTTTTGTATGGGACAGTAATATTGGCACAGCACCAGTTCATGCATTAACTGTAAAAGCCTGTTCCTGGTTGCTGAAGATGTCATGAAGGTCTTTTCTAAATAAAAGCAAGGGGTTCTTTAGGTAGTTTTGACAGCTAAGAAAAGCATACAATAAAAAAGCACTGAATCTCTTTAGGGTGTTCTGGTACAGTGGAAACGCTTTTGAATACAAATGTGCAATAAACCACCAATTATGAAAAGAATCCAATTAGCTTGTTCTTGAACACTGACTATTTGCTTTGCATAAATATTCTTTATTATGCACTTGAAGATCGGGGAAAAGGTAATTGTGGAGATCACAGGAGGGAGGATTTTTTTATTACTTGCAAAAGCAAAGGCAAAAAGGTTTGGGGTAGGATTGGCTCACTGTAATGGGGGGAAAAAAGGAAAACTGGTAAGATAACAGTAAAGCAATGCCATAATTACAAATGTTGGCAAGAACTACAAACTAATCCAATGTTACAGTACGAACATACTTTTCAGTGACTCTATATTATATTTTCATATCAGAAAAGGTCTTCTGAATTTAGGTTAGGATTAAGTAGATTGTGGAAACCAAGTTATTTCTGCTTCTTGGTGGACGTTTAGAATTGGAAACAGAGCTGGTGTCCTTACTTGTGTTGAATTTAATGTTTTTCATCCTGGTATGTTCCTTCTTAGATGAGAAATATGGCATTATGAAAAGCTACTTTGAATATTCTCTTTTAGTTATGTACAGTTTTGTACACATGCATTATAACTCTCTGTCTTTCATGCTTTACCTGCAATATGCTGGTTTTCATCACAATTTCTCATCTCTTAAAATCCACTTCTTTTTTTAACACGGTGCATTTGTATAGCTTTATGTCAACGCTGTCTACTGTTTTCATCTCCTCTCTTTTATTTTCATTTGTTTGAGAGGTCTTTCAACACAGTTTGCCTTAATCTGCATTTTGAAATATACCGTAGGTATTTGGAGTAACTTGTGACTACTTCATGGAAATCAAGAAGAAAGATTAAGCACTCACATAATTTATTTGAATGCCTGGATGGCCAAAGCATACTTATTTCATTAGGGAAACAGAGGCTGTTTACTTTACTTACCAGTGCTATTGAGCCAATAACCACTGAAAATTCAATAGTGTTTGTGCAAAATAGGAGCAAAATCACTTAACAACTTGACAAAAAGAATCTTTTTATGACATCTCATCAATGGGAGAAAAGAGACACGGTGTTTACCCCAGCTTTAGGTGCCCCTTTGTAATTTTTCTCAAAGTGAAGCTTCAAATATTCTACAACATCTATTTTCAGGAATATTTCTATGCTTAAACAATCTGGTTTTTGGCCTCCAGAGAGACTTGTTAAGCTAGGTAAATTCTTTTAAGACTTAATTAAGTTAGCATTAGGAACTGCATAAAATAGTGAGGTTACTTAATTTCTTTAAAATATTCATAACAAGGAACTGATAATTTTGAAATTTGTGATTTAACTGTTATAAATGTGGTACATGGGCCAAAATTTTGAAATTATCTCTAAAGTTAGTGGCAGCATATCTTAATTTCTGCCTGTCTCTCTTTTCCATACAGTAGCAGAACACACATAAGGTAAGATAAATGAGTGAAATTATGCCCTACACCTAGATAAATCCATTTAGCTCTAAATGACTCATTGTGGTTCATGTTAATGCAGCTTTTGACCTATGCATTTGGGTCCTGCACTTGGGGCTCAACAACCCTGAGCAGCTACAGACTAGGAGAAGTCTGGCTGGAAACTGCCTGGAGGAGAAGGACCTGGGGGTGTTGGTTGACAGCGACTGAACATGAGCCAGCAGGGGCCCAGGTGGCCAAGAAGGCCAATGGCATCTTGGCTTGGATCAGAAACGGCGTGGCCAGCAGGTCCAGGGAGGTTCTTCTCCCTCTGGACTCGGCACTGGTGAGACCGCTCCTCGAATCCTGTGTTCAGTTCTGGGCCCCTCACCACAAGAAGGATGTTGAGGCTCTGGAGCGAGTCCAGAGAAGAGCAACGAAGCTGGTGAGGGGGCTGGAGAACAGGCCTTATGAGGAGCGGCTGAGAGAGCTGGGGGTGTTTAGCCTGGAGAAGAGGAGGCTGAGGGGAGACCTCATTGCTCTCTGCAACTCCCTGAGAGGAGGTTGTGGAGAGGAGGGTGCTGGGCTCTTCTTCCAAGGGACAGGGGACAGGACGAGAGGGAATGGCCTCAAGCTCCACCAGGGGAGGCTCAGGCTGGACATTAGGAAAAAATTTTTCATGGAAAGGGTCATTGGTCCCTGTCCGAGGCTGCCCAGGGAGGGGGTTGATTCACCTTCCCTGGAGGGGTTTAAGGCACAGGTGGACGAGGTGCTGAGGGACATGGGTTAGTGATTGATGGGAATGGTTGGACTCGATGATCCGGTGGGTCTTTTCCAATCCGGTGATTCTATGATTCTACAATTCTATGAAGTAGAGGAGTGACAAGGAAGCATACTCTGCCACTAAAAGCAATCTTTATCTGTAAGGAACAGCCTCCCTTTCCTTGCACTTTATCCTACTTGCATGCAGATTAGGATGGTCATTTCTAATACTCTACACAGCATGCAAAGATGCAAGACATTTGTGATTCAAAACTGCAATGACATAATGTTTTGGCCTGAGGCACAGGCAGTAAGATCAGAATTTGCAAACAGAAGCTACACTGAATGTATTACACTTTTGAAGAATGAACTTTACTGGTGGTACTTGATGCATGAGAATGGAAACAAATTTGCCCTGTATATCTGCCCATTAAATGGAAAGATATGCAAGGAAAGAGATCACATTATTAACTCCATGCTGCCAGCTTCTCCGTATCCTGCAGGATTACATAAAAGAAAACCAGGTAGGCAGATGAAAGCCTCTTTTGCATTATTTTGTGAGTGAATTAGTAAGTGTAGAAGGGTGGGCTTCCCAGTTAGGGGTTGAATTAATGGCTAGCACAATGGCAGTGCAAGTGGATGAAATGGTAATAACAACCATGAAAGTAACGAGAGAGGGATATAGGAAAAGAATATCAAAAGAAAAAGAAATTGTCAAAACCAAAATGTATTTTCCCTTACATTAAAACAATTATTCTGTTGGATGCAAAATTTCCTCAAATCTAGAATACCTAAATTATGCTCTCTCTTAGCCAAAAGTGTTCTAACATGATAGAATAATTAGGAAAAAGTTTCCAAACTCATTTATTTCTTAAATACCTTGTAGAAATTAAGTACATGACGGCGGGAGCCAATGTGGTGCCAATAAGATGGTAAACATCATAAAGAAAGTAAAAGTTTAAATTCAAATAAATATCCTCCTGAAGAGAGTAAGGAATCATTTTAGCAGTTTGCCAATTGAAGCAGCAAGGGTTTCAGTAGGCAGGGAACCATACTGTCATCTCTTTATCCTGCCTTCTACTTACTTGGTCACTGTGTTGACTTTTTTTCAGTACATTTTATCATGATGATTAAAATCTACAAAAGGCGATGGGCAAAGACCAGTTCTCTGCTGCTGACTTTCTGTGCTCACGTCAAGTCCAGCATTCAGTGAAGTGAGCACATACACAACAGCTAGAACAGGTCCATCCCCTAGGCAGTACCGTTAGGTGCTGAAGTTCCCCTTATATTGTCTAATAGGGAGCTGGAATTCAGGATACCAGTGCTTTACATCACAAAATGTGCCTATAGGAAATGTCAAAAGGAAGACAGTTTCCACTGGAGTTTCTTCCATGATCCTTCCATGATCTTCCATGATCATTGTTCAGGCAGGCACTTGCAAAACTAGAGCTTAAAGCTAGATTCTGCATCAGCAAGTTGAGATGTCATATTCTCACACAAATAATGTACCTTGGAAAACATCAGTGAGAAAACACAAATATTCCAGGGGCTCTCTGGCCTTAGCCAAGTGACCTTACTTCTCAGGTTGAAAGAATCAGGCAAAGAAAGGTGCCAAACCAATTAGCTCGGTCTGGAGAAGTCCTACTGAGGAGGCTCTACAGGTTCAACAGGTCCCATAACACAACTAGAGATAAACTGGAAACTTTCTGACCAAAGTTTTAGGTATTTAGACTTTGTAATCACCAACCAGGTATTTCCTTACATTATTTTTCTGAACATGCGCTCTGAAATTCCACTTCCACCAGCTCACTGGTTTATTTAATGTCTTCCTAAGCCCAGTTAAAGGCTTCAGCCCACTACATTTCCTTGGAAATTAAACTGTTAGAATTTTTACCTGTAAAGTGTTTCTCTCATCTTTGACATATTCTTCATTAACAAGTTTCATAAGACTAAAAACAAGAGTTCCTTTGCCTTTAAAATACTTAATGTTTCACCTATACGAGTTTCCTGGGATTTTTTTCTACACAGCTTATTTTGCTCATCCACCCATTTCCCTGCAGATCTTTATTTTTCTGTTAAAACTGGGAGATTTGCAATTTTCTTGTACAGATTCAAGAAGTGAATCAATATATAAATTATCTAAAAAGCTGATGCTACCTAACCTCGATAATTTTACCTATTGGCATTTTGAAATGTCAGGGAAGTGTCTGACCTCTGAAGTTATTCTGAAGTACAAAGTCAGATGTTCAGAAAGAAAAATAGTTTATCTAATATTCAATCCACGTCTACTGGAGAAAAGCAGACTGGCAAGATTTCTCTGTAGTTTAAAATAAAACAGCTTAGTATTGTTTTGATTACAGAAGAGACATACAAGGAAACGATGGTAAAGTTATACAGAATAAGCAGTAGAACCAGGAAACAACGATAAATTTATACAGAATAAGCAGTAGAACCAGGAAGGTAAATTAGAGCTTTCTTCACTTAATAGAGGACTATGAAAAAAATTGAAGTACATAGGTGAATATATCTTTGTGCACCACACAGTTTAGTTAAACATGAGAAAATTAGACACATAGAGGCAAAATAAGAATATGAAAATGCCTAGAGTTAATGGGTTTGATTCAAGTTCCCAGTGGAAGTGATTAAAAGCTCTGGGTCTAAGAGTTATTGGTCAAGTTTTGAAACTCTGTCTCCCTTCACCTCTTCTTAGTTCTTCTCCTATGTCAGAAAGCAAGCAAAAATTGCTGCCTTTTCAAAGCAAGTTACAAATCCTATTGGGAGTAAGATTACATATAATCAGACATTTGGAGACTTTTGTTTCTTATGCTGAGCTCTTTGGTGTGGCCCCCCGTCATTGTAAGTAGCAAAGAAGAAGCAAGTCAGACATAAGCCTAAGCACATCGTTTACCTAAATTTTTACTTCAGAAAATTTCAATGTGGAATATTCCACTTGTCACCCACCAAACAATTCCTGTAAGAATGTAAGTTGTCACTCGCTAGACAGGACTAGTAGAGACTAAGGAGTACACAGTGCTTGTCCTTTTGGAGAAAATTACAGTAGTGATATTAGTGAGTACTGCATTAAAAAGCCAGCCAAGGAAATACTCAGTCCCCATTCACTGGGTAGGCATTTTTTCATGATACAGGTTGATGTGATCTCTGTCTTCAAGGACCTGATGAAGCTTTAAATTCTTGTGTTCCATTGAATGCAATTGCAGAAATCCTTTTGATGCCCATATAGCAGGGCTGGGTTCAATTTTCACTGAAAGGAAAATGACAAGAGATGGAAAGAAAAAACTTCCATGTCAAAGGAACTATGACATCTGTTGAAAACTTTTATCTTCAAAATTCCTTTCCTACTTCTGTCACCAGGATATTCAGGTGGATGCAGAGTAGCTAACCCAAGACCTCTACTATTAAATCAATTTTGAGACAGCTGTTGTATCACACTCATTCCACTTCCTTTCAGCTGCTTTTAGGGGTGGATTTCAAAACAGAAATCTTTAAAGATCTAAGTTTTTCCAAATACAATTGTTATAGTTAGCATCTACTGAATAAAAAAATATCACATAGGAGACTTTCCCTGCAAAAATGAAATATTGCATCAAAAATCAATGGTAATCTTTCTTTTCCCAACATCTGAAATGTGGGGAAAGGACTGTGGAAAGCAGCCTCAGTACTAGCAGTTTCAAAACAAAAACTCCTTACTTTTGGCTAAGATGCATATCGAGTACAGTTGTTTTTATTAACACACACTTCACCCTTTTACATTTATATGTATCTTTTTTTTTGGAAGAACGAATTTTCATGCCACAATGCAACTTAAATACTGCTCACAAAATGAGACATTAAATTCCTAGTGGTTTTCTTATTTGATGATTGCAATTAGCACAGAGAAGGGATTGTAAACAGGAATGCTTTTAACAACAGAAGTAGGCTTTCATAAAACACCCTCTGAGAAGTTAGTAATATACACACAGAGAGAAATGTAATTTATGTGGAATAAATATGTGAGGTATAAGTTTAACCCTGACAAAAAAAGATTGTCAAATACCACCTTTCTGTGTCCTACTGCCTTAGCACTGCTGTTTTAGATGATAAAAAAACCACCTATATTGCTGCTCAGATTACGAGAACTGAAGTATCAAGAGTGTTGTAATTACAGTGCTCAATACTGAGAGAGGGGTGCTGAAACATGACACTTAAATTTGCAAGGCTTGGGAAGATCTATGAACTCTAGATCTTTACCAGAAGCAGGTATGCAAATACACAGTATTACAGAGAGAGCTTAAACAGAAGTGTCAGCACAGTAACTGTCTTTAAATTACTTCTATGAAATATAAGTAATAAAATTATGAAGTAAAAAATTATTTCTATATGCATAGGTAAACAGGGGAAAGAAACCTTTTCCAATGCTGCTCCTGAGTCACCTGTTTTAATTATTATTACAGTCTCTGGCATACTTTGGACCATGAAAATCTGCACTATCCTAAATCGTAGCCGGACGTGGTTTGTGAGGTGGCAGAGGTCATTCGATTGCAGGTCATTCAATGCCAATTCGTGTTTTAACCAGAGAGCAGTTGTACACCTATTTTAATTGCTAGTGTACGCATAGACTGATGAACTTAAGGAAGGCTCCTAGAATCATTGTGGATTACACAATGTGGTAAGTCCAGAATGGAGATTTGAACTGCAAGATATTTTAGGATTCATATCAATCAATGTCTAAAACCTATATCCTCATACTTTTGCAGTTGCCCATTACATGGAATGGCTTTGTCACTTCTTGTCATGCCAGGTGCTGTTACTCTTTCCCACCACCTTCTGCTCAGACCTTCCAGTGGCAGCATCGAATACAAAAGGTCTGCAACAAATGGGTCTGCAAAACCCATTCATGCATGGTGTTTGATTTCAAAGGCTAATTTTCCTATCACTTTCTCATACGATAGCAAATCCTCCCTGAGATACTGAATTATTATTAATTATGTCATTGGCCGTAGGAATCTCCTGGGCTAGCTGCCGCGGTTTGAGTAAACACTGAATAAATATCAGCATATCCTATCATGGTTGGGGAACTGTGAGCTATTAGTAGAAATTATAAAGTTTGAGTCAATCAGAAAGGTTGTCAATCCTTGCAAAAATGTCACTGTGCAACACCATCCATTTGTAACATTGTTAATGAGAGAAAAGAGGAAAACTTTGTGTGTCATGAACAATGGAAAAGCCAAATGCAAATCTGCAGTAAATGCAATGAAAAAGCATTGCATTTCAGACTTCTTTGTTAGAATATTCCAGTACTGTACAGACATAAAAACTTAGGATGAAATAAAGGCTAAGATTTAACTCAATTTTAAACTTTACCTGGTAGTAGAAATAAAGCTATGGGGAAAAAAATTAGTTAATATTTGACAAATGTTTTCAGAGAAATGGGAAAAGTATTCAGAATTATCTGTACATACAAATGAATTCTCAATTTTAAGATACCGTATTAAGAAAGAGGAAAAAGAAATTAGAATGATACTTCAGACTCTTCTATTACATTGTGTTAAATTGATTCATGAAAGAAGAAAATGTGAACAAAAGAAAACTGGAAACTTTGTTTTGTTTGCCAAAACATCTGTTTTTAAAAGGATGCCTTGAAACAGCAGGATATAGCACATACCAATCACCACACTTATCTTTATAGCCTGGTAAATACAACTATGTCACTGCTAATAAAGCCCATCGGCTTTTGTAGGTCTCAGGACTTATTTGGGCTGGTCTTGGTCTGAGAACTTTTAGTTTATTTTGCTGTGATAGCAATTTTCTATCAGTCAAGTAATTCTTGCCTAGATTTATAGAATCACAGAATAACCAGGTTGGAAGAGACCCACCGGATCATCGAGTCCAACCATTCCTATCAAACACTAAACCATGTCCCTCAGCACCTCGTCCACCCATCCCTTAAACACCTCCAGGGAAGGTGACTCAACCCCCTCCCTGGGCAGCCTGTTCCAGTGCCCAAAATAGCAATAAAAAGCAGTGACTGGAGCCATGACTCTAGAACACATCGTGGTGTGGTAGAGTGCAGAGACGCGATGGCAGGAGGTCCCAGGCTGTAAACTCAAATCACAGTGGTCACTCCACAGTCACTACAGGAAGGCAGCTTTGTGAATTTCAGAAGTTTCAGAAATAACAAGGAGAATGGAAAACAGATTAACTGGGAATCAATGAAAAGAGAGAGCATGTGAGGTACCAGTCTTAACAAAAATATCAAACAAGCAGACTAGAGAGCGAGGAGACAAAATCAAGACATGAACATCCCACTTATCCTGTGAGTAGGAAGGGACATTGTCACCTCTTTGTAAAGTGTCCCTCCTGGGAGGGCCTGAAACATCAGCTTTGGGACATCACTAGAGCAACACTGGAAAATCAGTCATGCCTTAGCCAAGGAGAAGGTGAAGATGCTAGGAAGTTCTGTAATAACATTTTACACCTTCCTGGATTAATTTCAACTATGATTGTTAGCATCATTGCAACTGGACATCTCATAGCTCTCTGTTCTATTTTCATTACCCTGTTAAAGTTAGACTAGAAATAATGTCTCAAGTCCCTAAACAAGATTTATTCCCTTTTGTCCAAACCAAGATTTTGAGTGTAGTGGTATCATGATGGACTTTGATAGTGAGCATATAGAATCATAGAAAGTTGATATGGAAAGTTACAGAGGCTGTGAAATTGACAGAGAAAAATATGCACTAACAGAGATTAAAAAGAGATTATTTAAATATGGTAAATACAATTTCTGCAATTTTTCAGTAAAGCGCTTTGGCATCAAAGTCATAAGAAATAATGTAAACAATGAAAAATTCACCAAACGCAACAGCTACTATATTTTTCCCATTTTATCAGCAATGCTGATGACTGAGCTTGGCCCCTAGTATCTCAAAAACAGCAAACTATGAAATATGTTAACTCATTCTATCTATCTAGAAAAAAATATTTAAATAGCTCTTCTATGAAGTTTGCCAGATGGACTGAATGCCAGTTTGGAACTGCAAACACATACTGATTCTTCAGTGAATCATTTAGCTGGAAATACCTTGGGGACCATGGATAAACTTGGTTTTATTTAACAGTTTAACTTATGAATAAAAAGAGGAAAACAGCGCCTTAATTTAAATTAAAAAAAAAAATCAAGCCAGTGTTTACATTCAGCCTATTTCAATTTTAAAGGATAAGGTGGACACAAAAAGAGCACAAGAAGCTTTTCCATACTTTTTTATATTACGTAAAAGATCATATATGATCATAATCTATGTACTTCAGTTAGATCCAAAAGTTTCTGAAGATAAGTGGAGTCCCTGCAGTGGACAGTTAGTGCCTCCAGCAGCAGAGTGATGTGGCTACAAAGGCACTAACGATCTAGCCCCAGGCTTTTGTGTTTTGATCTTCCTCAGATTTCTCTCTATGGCCCTAGTACAATTTCTAGACATAGCCTGAAAAGTAGGAACCGCCAACAGTGAAATGGATCCTCCTAGATAATGTTATCAAATACATGGGTTTGGGGACACAATAAGAAAGGTCTAGACCATAGATCTGCCCCACATACCTGCAACGCTTAATGGACTTAGGCTGCATTCTCCTTCCCTAAAGATGAATTTTAAAATGTTTTTATTTCATTCATAGATTTTCACAGAGGTTGTCCATTTAACAGCCAGTGGAAGAGCACCAGACTTATTGATTAATTAATTGTTTTAAACAATAATTTTAGGTAGATGTCTTCCCTTATTCTGTGTTACACTGGACATATCACAGGACAAATTATTTTCACCCTTGGGAGACTGAAAGCATACACTCAGCTGAAGCACACAAACTCCATCTGAAATGAAGGTTTTGAGATTTTAAATTAACTTAAAATTTGGTTGATAATTAAAATCTGTCTGCAACAGCTAACGTCCTCAAGTGACTCAATGGAAAGGCAAGCTCAGAATCAAACACACCAAAACATCTCCCTCATTTAGCAAAAAGATGTTGAAGATAGTAAGCCTAGCAGAAGGGAAGAATTAGGATGTTCATTCATACACACTGATCCTTGAAGAATTAATCTCTGAAGGCGATTTTTCTCTTATCACTAAAAACTGCAATAAGCCAAATCATGTTTTACTCCATATTCATGGCTTGCAGCTCAAGAAAGAGTGTCTCATCCTGCAGGAAATAATTGCAACTGATTCACCCATTTACCAAGCTGGTTCCATCTTCATAGTATTAGCAATATTTAAAATGGAAGCTTTAAGGTCAAATAATGCAAATTTAGATTCCCCAGGCAGAATAATCAATGTGGAAATAATAGTAATAATAAATCAAAATAAACAAGTACAATTATATGAGAGTAAAAGTACTGAGTGAGGTTTATTATGCCTGCGGTGAATGCCACAGCTCTCCTAAGGTCTAAATGATGTGTTATTCATAAAAGGTAGATTAACCTAGTACTCTTACATAATGCCAGTTGTGCACAGTATTAGTTAAGTGCTTTTTCATGTTTCTTTCAGATAAACATGAATTGTAACACTTCACAGATAAAACCTGAAATGCTTTAAATAAATTCTTAGTAAACATAAATCTACTTTGATTTTTAACGTCAAGAGCCTTGTGTCTCTGAAGAAAAGGGAGTATTTGTTCAAGAAGACATCTCATTCCAGGCAGCACATCAATTTTTGCAAAATTCTAAGACATTTTAATATATGTTATATGGAATATGTACAATAACTACCAGCACACCAGTGTTGTGTAAAACTGAAGTCTTTAACCCAAGAAAGTCCAAAGAGAGTTAGGGAAGTCATTTACTTTCATATAAAGTTCATCTTTATTTTGGACAGCAAAATTTCTCTTTCATCAAGAAATAAATTGTTAATTCCAAGAGGAATCTCAGATTCAGACCTCCTGCACATCCTCTGGTTATTTTCCAAATCATTCATGAAATACCCCCTCCCTGGAGGTGTTCAAGGCCAGGTTGGATGGGGCCTTGAGCAGCCTAGTCTGGTGGGAGGTGTCCCTGACCATAGCAGGGAATGTGTAACTGAATGATCTTTAAGGTCCCTTCCAACCCAACCATCTAAGATTCTATGATTCTCTGATTTTGTGATTACAGGACTATGTTTGCATACAGCTATCTGCCTGCATTACAGAGGAAGAACTAAATAAGCATTCAAGAACATTAGTAATGGTTATTTCATTGGCCGCATTAGACTAAAAATATCTTGTTATGCAAGGAAGACACTGCCCTTCCAACTCAAGGCTGTGGAGAAAAAAGTATATTATCCAGCAAATAATCAGTAATCTGCAAATAATCAGTATTCATTGCCAGTCTGAGAACACAAGGTAAAGGAAGAAAAGGAAAAGCAAATTAAGTTCTATAAAAAACTGAAAAAATCAAGTTGTTTTAAAGCCATTGCACTGTATTGTGCTCTCTTACTTCTCGTGTCACTTATACTGCAAACTCTTGTTGCAAAATGTAGTCCAATGGCAAAAAAATGTAGGAAACATCCCTAATGAAGCATAAGGGTGACTTGTTCTGCTGAAGCATGTGCAGCATGAAAAACACAGTCTTGTATGTTCGAACACCCACACATGCCCGGCACACAACTATTCCTTCTGTATCTGCCAGCTAACCAGCATCTGATGTGTCACACACAAAAAAAAAACAAGTAATCCAATGAGACCATCTTTTTTTCACTCCAGCTTCATTATATCAAGCTTCTGCCTTTGCTTTTCCCCATGATAGCCACTACTATATATTAGAAGTAAATGAGTTTCAATTGAAGGCCCCTCTGAATAATTCTGATTCAACCATATTAGATTGCTCTTCAGTTTAGCCCACAATACTGTGCTTTATGTTGGAACATGATTTCTTCATGAATAACAATCAGATGTCTTGGCATGTGCCAGTAAACCAGAAATGCCTGCTCATTTATCCAACTTAGACTGGAGAAATTAGATTGGCTTAAATGCAAGAAAAATGTAGCAATGATTGATGCTGGTGAAATCCAAAGGTCCATAATTTCAAGTGAGAACTACGTAATGTCAAACTATTTGAACAACTGATCTGTAAAACAATAACAGGAAGCTTATAGAACCCTTTCTAGAAAGTCAACAAGCTGGGGTGGCTCTTTGAAGAGCCTGTATAGTATTGCATACAACATGGGGAATAAGCATGATGAGTCAGAAACCTGTGCAGGGCTACAATCCTTGCAGAAAAGCCTTGAGGGTGCTGGTGAATACCAACCTGATCACGAGGCAGCAGTATGCCCTTGCCCCAAAGAAGGGCTATGGTTTTCTGAGCTGTAATAGAAGGAGTATTGCCAGCAGGCCAAGGGATGTAATCCTTCTCCTCTAATCCACACTGGTGAGGTCGCAGTTGGAGTGCTGCATCCAGTTCTGGGCGAGACATAGACATACTGTAGAAACTCTTCATGGTCATCTGCACCACTAATTATGTTCTCAGTATCACCAAGCTCCTGCCATATGTCATTCGTTGCACTTCCACATGTCATTACTCTTGCACTGGATGCAGTGCATGGGTATAAAATCATTCTTTTCTCATGAGCAGAGAGGAGGAGGCATTGGCACGGGGGCCCTTGTGCAAATGAAGGGTAAAAAATAATCAGCAAAATATTTGGAACTAAACAGAGTGTTGGAGTGGTGAATTCATTGGGGAAGGTCTAAACTTAATCATCCCAAGCTGAATGCCAATTCATTCAATACTGGCAAGCAGCAGAAGGTCTGAGAGAGGAGGAGGGCAAGGCAACGAAAAGACAAATAAACAACAGAAATGAAACAATCTCTCAGATTTAGTCTTTGGATAACAGTAAGAATGAGCTTGCTTCCCATATCTGTTTCTGTGCTGTTATTTAGATTTAGATTTACTGGCTGCTAGAATATATTTCTATAGTTTCTTTTTTAAATAGAATGTGATTTTCTTGGAAACTTCAGATTCCCTGTCGCATCTATTCATGAAATCAAAATGTGCATCAAATAAAACACAGGTGATAATAGAATAGGCTACATACTTCTATAAAATGTGTCATATAATTAAAATAGCAAGAAGCCGTTTGGAAAAAATCACTGAAGTAAATTCCTGAGCAGCTGGAAGAACTTAGCTGATACTCCAAACATGCATATAATGGTTCTGAAAACAAACATCTGCATCTGAATAGTCTCATTATATGTCAGATAGATCATATGATCACCAGTTTTATAGATGAACTTTCTATATTTGTATTCTGTAGTTAATCACAGTAAAAACGGGAAGTAAGACATAGAAATGCTGAAGTAACATCCCAGGGAAATTGTCTTTCCTGAAGCCAAATCCTGTGAGATTCAACTATTTTGCTTTACAGAAAAAGATATCTCATTACACTTTCAGTAGTGTTTATTTAATTCTGTGAACAGCCTCTAAGCCACATCTGGTGAGGTGGTACACGCAGACAATTTCAGTAGCCCATTTACACAAATTTGATTTCAATGAAGTGAGAAAAACTCTTCAAGGCTGATGTCCTCAGTGCTGTGACATTAAGGGAGTGTGAAAAAATAAAAAAAAAAAAAACCCACACAAAATCTCAGCATGTTTTCCATTTAGTTTCAATGCGGGGGTCTTGGCTGGATTTAAGTGGAAACAGGATTTGAGACTACTCGCAGGATCACATTTCACAGGACATGCTGGGTTGCAAAGACTTGTTAAGACCACACTTGCACAGAGCAGAAGTGCCCAGCGCCGGGGAGGGTTTCACAGTGATGGTTTCACTGTTGTGGTAACATCTGCAGGTCCTGCTACTCACATGGACACAACTTGGTTCATCTATAAAGTGTTGTTCTCCCATATTCTGTCATAGGTTTATACATTTCTGATCCAACAAGATCAAGCGACTCATCACAGTTCCTTTATATTTATGACAATCAAAAAGAAAAAAAAACACAAAACCCTGTTCTTTATCTCTATGCTATGCAACACAATTTTACTTCTTATTTCAAGCAGCTGTTCTTCTACAATTGCTGTTGTTGTCAATGCTGAACATTTGTAGCATAAATGAGAAAGTTTCTCAGAAAACCCAAGACATCTATGTAAAATACTACTTCACTACACTTGACACCTGATAAATTTAAATTCACTGAAGGGATAAAAGACATGATATTCTGTTTCTGTCCCCTACTAGTACAGTATTTCTAACTACATCTTTGAAAAATATTCACAGAGAAGATAAACAGTTTTCTGTTAGTCCTAGCTAAAGAGAATAAATCCGTAATGCATTCTCTGGAAGATGCCAATTTACATTTCTATCAGAACTGAAGCACAGAATAAAATTAGCTTTCTAGGGAATTTTTTCTTGTTGTCTTAGGTTTTTGGGATTTTTTTAATGGTAGGTACAGACTTCCTTTTCTATGCGTGAGATCAATTCAGATGTAATTTCAGCAGAAATTATGCAGAGAATGTTGATGTGATCTAGATTGCTCAGTTTAAATCACAGAATCTTTGTTTGAAATGGATGTGTTCATTTTTTATCACTGGGGAGAAAAGAAGTGTTGGATGAACATGTTTTATTCAATATTAGTAAAAGAGCAGTCTGTAACTATGTCTTTTAACAAGTACTGTACACTGTGAAAAGTTATACCAATACCCTAATCCCCAAGATTTTTAATTGTATAAGGCACTATTTATTTGAATAACACTAATCTAAACAACAAAGTTTTGCTGTTATAGCTATGTGAATGTACACTGGGGGAAACCTTTGTAGATAATCTGTACGTGACAGGTAATGCAATTCTGGTAGGTAAGGTAGTCATCTAGTAGAAAGAATGCCTTTAGTGGATACAAGCATCTCCTCTATTAGAAGTATAATAATTTCAGTGCAACTGTACAATTCAAGATTTTATAACATAGGTAAACTCTGAGCTGGGTTCTAAAGTGAGAATATTTAAAATCAGAACATAAAGAAGCAAAGAGAAGGCACAGAGACCAATGGAAAATAATTTTACTTGTTACAAAAAAATTCTATATGTGCAACTTAAAAAAATTAAGGAGTTTTTTTTGTTTCAAAATACCTCTCCTGAATCTTTTTTTTTAATTTGTTATCTTCATGTTGAGTATTTAATTAACTTAGCTAATATCATTCTGAAATTGGTTTCCTACAGAATAAAGGCTCCAGCACCACCTACTCATGCAGCTGAACCTTCCACATTTCTATGGAAGATATTGTCTTTTTAGGGGGCTGCTGTGAAGGAACTGGGAAGTGTTTTCCTTTTGCTTGGTTTACAATTTAAATAAAAAACTTTGGTCTAGTTATATTCTCACTTATATAGAAATGAATTAGACAAATACACAGTACTAAAAAAAAAATACCTATTAATGTGTTCTTACATTATTTCTGGCTCAGAGATAATCCCCTTTCTCACTCTACAGATAACCTCCATCCTATCGCTTCACCCTCTTTAACATGAAATAGCATTTACTACAGCATTTAAAATATCAGCATTTAATTTCTCCTGTATGACTCCACTTTATTGCTTGCAGTCAGTGCAGACAACTAGGGATTGATTTTCTAAGGAACTACTTGACAACAAAGGGAATTATAACAGGAATCTTAGTGCTGGGATAAATAATGAGTAATTTTAACCTGAAAAACTGCAGAATGCATGTTAGCTATTTTGATTAGTACTTGACTGATATCACCAAGGAGAAAAAGCACCCAGTGGAGACCCTGGAGAGAGGTAGCACATAGCAACCTACTGATGTCTTGCTTCACCTCCTCCCTGCCCTTCCTCACCCCCAGTTATGGGAACCCACTCCCCTCCTCATGCTGCACTGGCTCAGATGCTAAGCGGGCATTTTTCTCAGCAGTCAGCTCCCTAACTTAGCATAAAGATACTAATTTGTAACTGTAATGCACATTTTCTGACAGTATAGCTAGCTGAACCAGTTTGGCAGAGCAGCTGAGCATCAGAACTAGTAGAAGGAGAGAGGTGAAGAGGCTGGACTGGGGATTACTTAGCTGGGGCTGTGAGGTGTTACTTCACCCCTAAGTGCAGCGCATGTAGAGCTTGTTCGTGTAGACCTACTGTCTACAGAAAATGCTGATGCATTGATAATCTGCTATGGATATGGAAATAAAGTAAGATCATTTTCTTGCTTATTCACTCAAGCCGCTTATTTTGTTATTACTAGTAGAATAGGTCACAAAGGCTACTTCAAGTTGACTTAGGAAGAATAGAATTCTTAGCTTTTGAACCAGCAAGAGTGGAAGTATCAGATATGGTTTGGCATCTGTTGAGGTTCTGCATGTGCATGTTGACACAGACGACAGCGCAAGCAGGAGTACAATACATGCAAAAACGTCCAGGGATGGAGAACAGGCAACCCAGACAAAGTAATTGCAATAGGAGGCAGGGAGACACTCTGTAAGTACTCACCATCAGTGATCTTTAGCTCCATTTAGCTGCTGATTGATAAGAAGCTCGATATGAGCCAGCAATGTGCGCCAGCAGCCCAGAAGGGCAACGGTGTCCTGGGCTGCATCAAAAGCAGCGCGGCCAGCAGAGAGAGGGACGGGATTCTGCCCCTCTGTTCCTCTCTTGTGAGACCTCATCTGGAGTGCTGTGTCCAGTTCTGGAATCCTCAACATAATAAGGATATGGAGCTGTGGGAACAGGTCCAGAGGAGGCTACGGAGATGATCGGGGGGCTGGAGCAGCTCCTGTATGAGGACAGGCGGACAGTTGGGCTTGTTCAGCCTGGAAAAGAGCAGGCTCCAAGGAGAATTTTGAGTGACCTTCCATTACCTGAAGGGGCTACAAGAAAGCTGGGGAGGAACTTTGTAAAAAGGCTTGTAGTGATAGGACTAGGGACAATGTGTATGAACTGGAAAGGGGCAGATTTAGACTAGACATAAGGAGGAATTTCTTCACGCTGAGGGTGGTGAGGCCCTGGCCCAGGTTGCCCAGGGGAGCTGTGGGAGCCCCATCCCTAGAGGGGTTCAAGGCCAGGCTGGATGGGGCTTGAGCAGCCTGGTCTGGTGGGGGTGTCCCTGCCCATGGCAGGGGTGGGCTTTAAGGTCCCTTCCAACCCAAACCATTCTATGATTCTGTGATTCTATAAAGGAAGACTTTAGCTCCAGATTCAGATATTTCAATTTAGGTGTTGTGAAACTGGCATCCACACATGACAAGTATGCCTGCATTTCCACTACAGTCAGTGGCTAGTCTAGTGTATCCTAGAGTGATGTTCAGCTAATCAAAGGTAGGTATGTTTGATAGGATGAGCTAAGTAGCTCTTTAAACTCCTCAGAGTAGATTTAAGCATTTTAGTGCACTATTCAGCTACCTAAACATGGATGCTTCTAAGACCTCATCACTTACTCCCAATGTCTGATGGATGGGATGGTGGATATGGCACAAGACCTACAGCAATCTGCCTCGTTTTGGTGTTGCAGCTGGGGGTCTGAAGGAACATGTTACACCACCACCTGAAACAACATTTGACATCTCTGGTTAGGCAGCTGGTTCCCATTTTTCCCTTTTGTAGCCTGAGATTTAGAATTACTCTTGCCAGACTTGGGCTATCTTATATTTCAGGGGCTATTCTGAAAAGAAATACCAGTGGAATTAATAGTTTATTGGGTGTAGAATACATGCTCCTTTTTCCTTTCTAACGACTGGTTGGTAGGAACATCTTCAAAAAAATAAAGCACAACAGCCACTGTCTAATAAACATGATTTTTCCCTCTCTTACAGCTCTTAGCTCTCTGCCTGGTAAGAAAACACTGAAAACTTTAAAGTCATCTTTCAGACTTGAAGCAGAGCAACAGGTCTCAAATAAAAATTTTTCCACTCAATTGACAGCTTCTAACTCAAGCTAGGAACAGTTGGAGAATGACGACCAGCTAGACCTTATAATAAAAGCACTGATAGCAAAACTCAGCTTTATTTCTAAAGAAAGGAAAACAGCATCAAGGGACTTGGGCTAGCATATCAGTCTAGTGTCTTTTCACTTTTTCCACCTAATGGGTTGAGTGGGTAACATTGTCATTTGAAACAAAAAGCAAAACTAGTGCATTTCAAATTATATCACAAGATCTTGTTTAGCTTGTCATTTCTGGCCAGGCAGTTGACATCATTGCACTGTTTCCCAAAAGCATTTAATCAGCAATTTGTGGAATTTGGGGAAAAAAATCAAATTTAGTGCCAAATAATTGCAACAGAATAGGACAGCAAGAAATAAAAACAAAACTAAAAACATCCTTGCCTCAATCTTCCGTTCTTCTCAGGCTCAACTTATCCCCTTCATTGCCCACTTTTCTACCTCTTTCCCCAGCCAGAGTGGTGCAGGGAGATGGGGAATGGGGCCTGTGTTCATATCACTCTGTCTCTGCCCTCCAGTGTTGGTCCTTCTTACGAGCTGAAATTCAAGAACTGCTCCAGCATGGGTCCTCTCCATGGGGTAAAGATACCCCATGAAACTGATGTATTGTATCTGAGTAACAAATTACATACTTTAGGATTTCACTAGGAACACTGTAGGGTATTCAATTAGTTACCCAGAATTAAAGAAATACTATACGCTAGTAGAGCCTGTCCCATACGAAAAATAGGATCGTGGAAAAACTAACCTAAAACTCTCACAGGATGCTGCAAGTTTCACCAAATCGAAATAGCTCATAGTTCGTTGTTCGCCCTTACATTTTTCTTTTCAGTTTTCTTCCATGAAAGAGAAAACTAGGCAATTAATATGAAAAGAAATAGATGTTCCATTAGATACCTCATCTGCCAGAACACCATTTCTACAGAGAATTTTCAACTCATGCAATTTTCCTTATCATTCTGACCTTACTTTCAACAATGGAAATTTAATTTATGTATGAGGAAGCGCTTTCTTATGGTATCATAGAATCATAGAATAACCAGGTTGGAAGAGACCCACCGGATCATCGAGTCCAACCGTTCCTATCAAACACTAAACCACATCCCTTAGCACCTCGTCCACCCGTCCCTTAAACCCCTCCAGGGAAGGTGACTCAACCCCCTCCCTGGGCAGCCTCTGACAGTGACCAATGACCCTTTCTGTGAAGAATTTTCTCCTAATGTCCAGCCTGACCCTCCTCTGGCGGAGCTTGAGGCCATTCCCTCTCGTCCTGTCCCCTGTCACTGGGAGAAGAGGCCAATGGTAGCAATAATGAAAGGCAACACTCACAGATGTGGTGAGATACCTGGAAGTAAAGGTTTGTAATAAGAGGTTAGAAAAACAACCTGTGTAAATCAGAATAAGTGTAGGTGTTTCTACCTTGGGGCCAGGGAATAGACTAATTCAGCCCTGTTTTCTACCTATTCTCTGTAGTTTTACTGGAGCTAACCAACAACTGTCAATGCAACTCAGTAGTAATTATTCTAGACTTGACTCAGCAGAGTCCACAAAAGGTGTCTGTGAAAGGTCTAAGGCTATAAAAGTTGTAAGAACAGACTTACAATCTGTCACCCCCTTACAATACAATACAGTATGAATGCAGTTTCAGGGCAAATGATAGAGGACTTACGCAAACCAAAAATTGAGTAATTATCTAATTACATTAATTTGCAAGACGTTTGGTATTTTTCCTACTTAGCTATTGTGACATCACCTCAAAGAGTTTTTTTCTTCTTTTTGAACTATTTATATATGTTTACAATGGCACTTTTGAAATATCACACCTTGAATTCTGGATCTGAGAGAAGATTAAAAAAAGAGGTATTTTTCATTACTCTCCCTGTGCATCTCAGCTATTCCAAACTAACTTACCATAATTACACCTTAAAAAATATACATATATTCTATATACAAAGTAATAATCTATGATATTGATTAAAGGCAATGAATTCACCAGAACCTAATGAGAGGGTGACGGATGTCAGTAGGCAGGAAAAACTAACAGTTTTCCATTTGCACATTCCACTTTGATTTCATTTATGGTCCAGACCATTACCTGCATTCTTTGACTTCAGCAAGATCCTACTCCATGTGCAATTGCATATGTAAAAAGTGTAAAACTAGAAAACAGCCAGCAGTTCTTCATTGCTTAGAGATTTAGGGAGTTGGGTTTTTTTCCAATCAAGTCTTCATATCTTTCTATGTAGGCTTTAACCTGTCAAGGAGGAATTAATCTTGATTCAAGAAGCACGGTGAATATATCTGTGCAGCCTCTTGCAGACAGACATCGGTCATTTCTGCCTGCTCTTCTATTCAATCAGCTGCAAATCAGCTCCAAACTGGGGCTATTATCTTAGATTCTGCATCCAGCTAATGTGTGCCTATTGCTTTCTATATAGAACCAAATCCAAATGCAGGGAGAGGGAGGGTGAGCCTCTTTCTGCCTGTGATCCTACCTCACATACCAGCTACGTACCGATACAGGAGGTCAAACCCTTGTGGCTTTCAGGTTTTGAAGGGAAAAAAGAATAGGAAAAGGGGTGCAAAACAGGAAACAAAACTTGCACTGAACACTGAAAGAACAGCTGAAAAAGAAAAAAAATTGTGTTCAGAAGCAAGTCTCCTCTGTCTATATTGTCCACAACATTGCACATTTTTCATATACTTACCCCTGCAATAACAGAAGGTAATCAAAGGGGTTGTCTCTTTAATCAGCACACAAATCTATTTAGACACAAGGATTTGATTAAACAAATAATGCAATTCAAATACATAATCCAGCAGGGAAACTCTGACAACTATAATAGAAATCTGATTGTCAAAGAAGCAAGTGTAGTGGAAGAGGAAGAAAACTGGTGTTATCAGTAACCACTCCTCATGTAGTAATTTAATTGTTCTCATTTGCTGTAGCACAGAAAAATTCCCCAGCTCTCCAGATCTGTATAAGAACTGATACGTGAAGTGTAGTCCTCTTTTCTTGCTGCATCTTCCAGAGTTAACCCTTGTAGTATCCTACAAATACTACTGTGACTTTGTCCCAAGGTAATTAATAATCAGTCCTAAGAAGAGCTGGAGGTAGTTTACTTGCAGTAGAAATGTATAAGTACATGTATCTCAGTTTGGAACAGAACAAATTCATTGCACTTGACTATCCGTTGTGTTCCAGCCTCACCACTATTCATAGATGCTACAAAATTTCTCCAGAAACAGTTTAGAAACAAGGTAAGTCAAAATAAGGTATTTACTGTAAAATTGATATACAAGTGTTCACCAAAGTAACAATGTCAAAATCCTAAAATGATTACCTATCTGCAAACTAGTACCTTGGGGGAATGCAATTTTTGTAAAAGCAGACATTAGCATAACATGAGTATAATATGGAAAACAATCCTTCAGAAATCTGCCTTTGTGGGTCTAGAGAGAATTTTTTTTAAGGATAACAAGAAAAAAAAAACAAACTTTAGATTCCACTGGATTGGAAGCATCTAGAATAGTTGGCAACATCTAGAATAATCTGGCAAACTTTACCTAAAGCAGAGATTTAAGGAATAAGCAGAGTAATAATTAGTCTTTTCTTAATAATCATGGAAAAATTTATTGTAGTAGCAGAAGTAGTTAACTGGAAGATTTATTTCACATAAAAGGCCTATTTCAAACATTGTTAATCTGAATAAGAGTTTTTCCTGCACTGGAGGAGGAAAAAAAAAAAGAAACTACTCAGAATTGCTATAGAAGTAGAATTCCCCTGAGGAAAGCCAAAAGATTCATCCCTGTACGTGGTCATTATGAACTGTAACTATAAAGTATCTGTTTTACAGTATCATATTAAAACATTGTCAGCTGGTTTGGAAAACATATTTAAAATACAGTGAGATGGCAGGTGGATTCTAGGTGTTACTGCTATGGGACAGTATATATATTGTGTAAGTGGTTGCTCTTGTAGAAATGCCCATTACAAATAGTGCCCTCTTGACATTGGACTCTATTGAGTGGGATGCATTCAGGCTCTCATTTCTATTGAAATCAGTGGCTAAAAATCACTTTGAACACAGCATTTATGGTTAATATCACTGACTGGAGAAACAGTTAGTAATTAAGCAGTGTTGCAATTCTGGTACCCTGCACAATACAGGCCATAGACGTGCTATGAATTGAACGCTGCTTCAAGTCTAGTATTTGCACTTAAAAAAGCATTTTTGGTTTAAAACAGCATCTTGATTTAAAATACCACTATTTTGCTCTTCCTACATTGTCCCTCTCGTTAACTACTTAAAAATGAGGCTCTGGATATATTAATCTCCAATTTCAGGCCTTTGTACTTTGCTCAGATATTTGAGATCCTCTACTTTGCATCTGCTACTTGGGTTTCTGGAAGCTGCATTCAGATCACCCCGAACTTTCTGTCTTGCAGTCTGAATAAATTAATCAGAATCTGGGTTTTACACCATGCTATAGGCTCAACTTTTTGTACGTAGCCTGAGGTAAAAAATATTTTGCACATATCTTTAGAAATAGCGTATTTTGATGAATACTTGACACAGTTTGGAAAGTGATGTCTCCTTGTAGGATTGTGTGCTAAATTTGCAATCATATTTGCAGACTATTAGTTTTCAGGCTTCTTGAGCAAGCCCTGAACTACTGCTAGTGGGTGTATAATCTACAGACAGAAAGTGCTCTGAATATGCATCTGCTTCTATGCAAGAACTGAACTGTTCCTAGTAGGTGTGACGAGACATATCTCCCTGTTTTTCAGTTTAGTAGCGGTGATGCATTACAGTCTACATGCAGCTGCTTTTACAAAAACTCCATAAGCACAGACAGTTTATGAAAACTTTGGTATTTATTCAATATTCTGTATGCATGGTCATGTCCTTTGCAATGCTGCCATTACAAAGTAAAGAGGTTTATAAATAGAAAAGAAAATGCACATTATCCATAGGAATCTTCTTTTTAAGACACTGTTCATTTTGTTGGCATAATGACCATCTATCTCGCTTCTTTTTTCAAGCTTTTTCTTGCTAAGCATCCTGTATTTCTCATCTAGCGCAGACCCTATCAGTGGGAAAATAAAATAACTCCTTTGACTCGAGTTGTTAGCAAGGCTCCAGTATCAGTTACACAAAACTGTATTTATAGCTGTACATAATCATTTGCAGGAACATGAATCTCTCACAGATGGCAAAATGCAATCACTCTTCTTTTGCCGTATCATTACCCTAAAGGTGATAACTAAAATTATTTCAAAGTTCAGATTTAAATAACATTTTCATTAATTATGGACTGTTCATTATTAGCATATTTTGAATTTTCCCTCATTACCCTGGTATTCCATACACAAATTAGTATCACAGCTTATCATTAATAGCCCTAAATAGAAATAATTTTCATAATCTGTACACTGGATGTGTCAAATTGAACAAATCTTTTTCTTAATTCACTTTCTGAACTATTCCGTCTTTCAGGCTCAAAGTAATTATGCACCTTCTTTCAGAATAAAAAGCAAGCTATTCTGAGTTCTGCTGAGAGAAAATATAGCTCTTCAGCAGCCATGAACTCAGTTGGGATAAGATGAAAAGTTAAAGCACATATAGCTTGCTGAAGAAAAACATTTTCTGATTAAAATGATGAAGGAGGTAGAGTTCTTTAAGTATAATACAAAACATCAAAAATCAGGCATTACAGTTTCAGTGCAGGAAATCTGATTTATCTCTCCAGATCACTGTGATTGTTACAGATGTTTTCATTCTTCTGCTTCTTGGAAGTATTTCAACATCTTTCAATTTTAGCTTTTGCAAACAACAACCCTGATGGGAAAAATCTTTTTCCAACTGATTTTTTTAAAAGGTGTTCAATTCAACAGCTTTAAGATCGCAGCTGACCTGTGCCAATGTTTCCTTAACTAGATCCTGTCTCTGCTGGACTCACACACATATTCTGTGTTCATTTTAGGCCTACAAATTTTACTAAAATGAATGAACTGTACAGAAAAACCCAGGTGTTTATGTTCTTTTAGGGTGATTTGGTTGCACTGCCAACTGGTGGAAAAGAGAGAGAGGCTGAGACCAGTCTGGTCTCCCTTCTGTCCCAGCTATTCAAAAGAATTGCAGCAGTAGTGATGTCCTGCTGAGAAGTATGAAGTCCTCATCTCGTCTTCTATTACACACCAGTGGTAAGATAGTCAAAATATAACAGAAGTGATTAGTATTGAAAAGCTCTATTTCATCATCATCCTCCTGTCTATTTATAGAAGAATCATAGAATCACCAGGTTGGAAGAGACCCACCGGATCATCAAGTCCAACCATTCCCATCAATCACTAAACCATGTCCCTCAGCGCCTCATCCACCCATCCCTTAAACCCCTCCAGGGAAAGTGACTCAACCCCCTCCCTGGTTCTTGCAGTATTCCCTGTTGTAACCTTAGACAGCAAAGCAGCCAAATAAGCTCCAGAAAGAAGAGCTCTAGCTATGCCCTGGGACTTGGCAGCAGGGAGGAGCCAGTGCTGAAGTCAGTACAGACTCATGCAAGTGATCTGCAAGCTGAGCAGCAGCACGTTACGGAGAAGTGGTCTCAGGGTTTAGCTGTCCGTGCAAACCTAGTTTCCAGAAGAGTTTTATGCAGCTTTTGTTGTTCACAATGGCTGAGCCATACTGGTAGTTAGTCTAAAACAAGCTCTGAGGAGCTTTTATCTTGCTTTAAATAGGTCCTTTTAAGCTTCTCTGTGATTCACCCACTTGTGGAGGCAACTAGAAAAAAATTAATTAAGATTGGTTTTACCTCAAGGGTATTGTGCAGATAAATATATTGAAGATAATGGTGTGCATGCTCAGACACTGGAGCAGCAGAGACCCAGCTAATGTCTTCGTTTGCTTTCCACTGTCTTCTTACACTGCCTTCTTATCTTGATGAAGCTTTATGCTGTAAATCTATTCTGCTATATACATCTATTACTGGATTTATTTTGCAATGTGAATATATTACAGAAATTAGTCAGTACCAAACAGTAAAAGTCAAGCTTCCAGAAGACCCACTGCCTCCACCTCCTACAAAGACAGCTACTCTCTGGCTTTGGAATTAAATTCAGATTTTAAAAAGGGGGAATGAAACAGAATGTCTCCCTTTTTCTTTCTTCGGTTGCCTACTGAGCCCAGATGCCACTTGTGAAGACTAGTACAAGTACAAAAAATTCAATTTAGTGGTGCAAACACACTCAAAATTTTGCTCCAAATCTCAATACTAATGCATGGCTGAGAATGACAAATGAACAATACAAGAGGCTTTTCAATTATATATAACAGAAAACCAAGAATTTTTTATGGAAAATATGTTTAGTTGGAATAATAGGCTGATAGATACAAACTGGATTAAGAAAAGAATGCAAGTCTTTGTTGATTTTCTGTCACAACAAACAAATGAAGCATTCAAGAGAAGCATGCTATAGAGTAAATAATGATCAAAAGAAAAAATTACAAATGCCTGAAGAAATGTTCTTTTCTTCAGTTTGTATCATGAGCCTAAAGCAAAAGCTGAATATTAACATTTTGGAAGAGACAAAGCAACAGACAGAGCTGTTATATTGGTTATCTCCTTTCTTTGCATGTTAAAAGTGATAAGTATGTGGACAGCAGCAGACAGTAATGATTTCACACTAAGAATAATATGAAAACAATGCAAACAGCACTTTAAAAAAATCACCTGATCCCTAAAGCTAGAAATCAAATGTGAGAACAAAAATATATCAGTTTAAAAAGCCCCCATAATCCAATGGGAGATGGTTAGTCACCTGCTATGGCACTTAAACACACAGGACTCTATGGGGCCAGAAGGGATCCACCCAACAGTACTGGGGGAGCTGGTGAAAGTACCCAGCAAGCCGGTTCCCATCATTTATCAGCAGTCCTGGCTAACAGGAGAGGTCCTGGATGACTGGAGGCTTGCCAGCTCGATGCCCACCTACAAGAAGGGCCAGAATGAGGATCTGGGGAATCACAGGCCTCTCGGTCTTACCTCGGTGCCCAAGAAGTTATGGAGCATCTCGAGTGCCATCACACGGCACGTACAGGACAATCACACGATCAGGTCTAGTCATCACAGGTTTATGAAAGGCAGATCCTGTTCGACTAACGTGACCTCCTTCTTGTTGTAGAGAGGAGGGTGCTGGCCTCTTCTCCCAAGTGACAGGGGACAGCACGAGAGGGAATGGCCTCAAGCTCCACCAGGGGAGATTTAGGCTGGACATTAGCAAAAAAATCTTCACAGAAAGGGTCATTGGGCACTGTCAGAGGCTGCCCAGGGAGGTGGTTGAGTCACCTTCCCTGGAGATGTTTAAGGCACGGGTGGATGAGGTGATAAGGGGCATGGGTTAGTGTTGGATAGGAACGGTTGGACTCGATGATCCAGTGGGTCTCTTCCAACCTGGTTATTCTATGATTCTATGATTCTATGATTCTATAACAAGGTGACCTGCTTAGTGGATGAGGGAAAGGCTGTGGAAGTTGTTTACTTGGGCTTCAGTAAAGCTTTTGACACTATCACTCACAGCATTCTCCTGGAGAAAACAGCTGCTCATGGCCTGGATGGGTGTACTCTTCACTGGGTAAAAAACTGGCACCCAAAGAGTTATGGTGAATAGAGTTAAATCCAGTTGGTGGCCAATCACAGGTGCTGTTCCCCAGCACTCAGTACTGGGCCAGTTCTGTTTAATATCTTTATCTGGGATCTGGACAAGAGGATCAAGTATGCCCTCAGTGAGTTTGGAGACAACACCAAGTTAGGCACGTGTGTCAATTTGCTTAAGGGCAGGAAGGCAATGCAGAGGAATCTGCACAGGCTGGGTCCATGAACCCAGAGCAGTTACATGAGGTTCAACAAGACTAAGTGTCAGGACCTGCACCCGGATCAAAATAACCCCATGCAACACAACAGAACTGGGGAAGAATGGCTGGAAAGCTATCTGGGAGAAAAGGACCTGGGAGTTTTGATCAACAGTCAGGTCTCTATAAGCCAGCAGTGTGCCCAGCTGGCCAAAAAGCCAACAGCATCCTGGCTCGTGACGGAAACAGCAGAGTTAGCAGGAGTAGAGAAGTGATTTCCCCCCAGTATTTGGCACTGGTGAGGCTGGGACTTGAATACTATGTTCAGTTTGGGGCCCCTCACTACAAGAGAGATGCTGGGGTGCTAGAGTGTGTTCAGAGAAGAGCAACGAAGCTGGAGAAGGGTCTAGAGAAACAGTCGTATGAGGAGCAGCTGAGGGAACTGGGGTTGTTTAGCCTGGAGAAAAGGAAACTGAGGGGAGACTCTGTTGCTGAAAGGAGGTTTGTAGTGAGGTGGATGCCAGTCCATTCTCCCAAGTAACAAGCAATAGGACAAGATAAAATGGCTACAAGCTGTGTAGGGGAGGTTTCAATTAGGTATTAGGAAAGCTTTCTTCACTGAAAGGGTTTCCATCGTTGAAACAGGCTGTCCAGGGAAGTGGTTGAGTCACCAGCCCTGGGTGTTCAAAAGACATACAGATGTGGCATTTAAGGACATGGTTTAGTATCCATTGTGGTGTTGGGCTGATGGTTGGATTGATGATCTTAGAGGTCTTTTCCAACTTCAATGACTCTATGATTCTACGGTCTAGTGGTGAACTGGAGAGTGTTAGATTTACTGTTGGATTCAATGATCTTAAAGGTCTTTTCCAATATAAATTATTATGTGATTTTATGATTCTAAAAGTCCATACTCAACAGATATCAATGCATTTAGAGAATACCCAGATAAACTGTTCTTAAAAATACATTTGGACACTGTTTTTGGTTTTATCAGGTAGTCATTTCTAATGGTCACCAGAAAAACTATATGAACATATTTCAGCAGTAACAGAACCTTTGCCTGTCTGTCTTTTTGAGCTTAAGTGATACAAAATTTGCATGGGCTGTCTTTGACATTCCGATGAACCTTCCTCCGGTTACTCAGTCACTGCTTTAGAAGTGTATTAACACTAAGAGGTTCATACATCAAATTGCAATATTCTTTTCTCTAATGTTGTCCCTCTCATTCAGCTTAACTCTGTTGTCAAAGCTTCCAATATAAAGATAAATCAATATTTCAAAGAATAAAAAGCAGTACAGGTAGTCAGGTTAACTGCAGTTACAAACCTGCGATGGTGGGGATGCTGTCTCAGCCTGACATGAAGTCTTCACACACTATATAACCAACCCTCTGCACAAAAAGGAAGTAGAAATAATAAAAGGAAAACTTCAGCCTGTTTCATCAAAAGATTACATTCTCTCCCCTTCCCACCTCCTGCTCAGTGCCAACAACAGACACGGTGCTGCTTTTGCCATCAGAGACTCCCAGGGAGGGCCCTGGGGCTCAAAATTTTTCTGAGAACAAGATAAGAAAGAAGTAGAAAAGTTGAAGTAACTCCTCAATCTCCAAAACATCAGCTAGAGAATTCAATAGATTGACAAATTATTTTACTGTCTTGAAAGTGTAGAGCATTTTAGTGATACTTATCCCTGTCACTACACTTATCCCTTTGCATATATTTATTTGTTAGCTTTAATTAGTGTAACAGGCATTAGTATTTCTTCTATGCAGAGAGAGAGCAAACACATATAAAACTTTATTTAGATGTTCATGTCTCTTTAGGGGTGATTTTTAATGAGAAATAAAAATATAATATTAAATTTCAAATCAAGAAATTTCTTATGTTGCACTATGGCAATCCTATGCAAATTATTTGGAAGTTTATGAGGTCTCTTTAAAAATTAACTGTGCTAACTAAACACAAAATTTCAGCTTGTCAATAGCAAACTTGAAGAGCCACCCAACAGATTATCTATCTCCTTATGTGAAACATCATTCTGCTGTTCTTAATGTGATGAATGTTTTACAATTGAACAATAAAACACAGCTTCCCCACCACACAGTGAATGATATCCCAAAGAAGACTTGAGATCAAAAGCTACCTGACCTGTGCCTTATCATAAAAAGGGATAGAAGGATAAGAGGAATGTACTCCTACTCCGGACGAGTTACTTGAAGAGGAGAATCCAAAGTCCTGGATACTTCCCTTGTAAGGTATTGGCTCATCCTAAACTTTGATCTTTTAAAAATCTAAATTGTATATATCTTGAAGGCTTTATTGTTTTAAAGTTCATATAACATTGAATATCTTTCAGTTCTTTGCCATATTTACTGATACTTTTAAAAAAGTATAATGATCCCAATCTACACATAAATGTTGTCATTTATCTAAGTGTGATGTAAAATTAGAGTTACACTTATTTTTTAAAAGCAATTGTAGACATGAAAATCACTTTCCTCGAAAGCTAGATCAAGCTCAATTATTTTGTGGCAAGCACTCCAAAAGCAAAATTAGTAAGAAAAAAGAAAAATAAAGTTCAGAAATTTAAAGAAATGGGAAGGAGTCATGGAAAATTTCTTCTTGATAGAAATAAACTCATGGATTGAGAAGCCTGCTGTTATGCATCACAGTACTTGCTTTTTAAAGGTGAAAATAATTATATAGTAAGCTTGATAATGAATAATCATTTGGAAAATACTTAACATATTCCTTCTCTAGACCTTTTTTGTTAGAATGTCCGCTGAAAGCTCCATAAAGAGGGAATGCAGGGAAAACAAACAGTAATTATGAAAGAAAAAAATGAGGATGCTCCTAGACAGCCAATCACACTTAATAAAACACATACTCCTTCCGTTCACTCTCATTAGCACGTTTGAAGAAATTAATGTACTTTTTGCAACATGACTAAATGCCACTGACATACTACTGATTGAATGTACTGAACAACATCTATAATGAATGTTTCAGTCACCTAGAATGCCAGCATGTGAGCAGCAGTGCCTGATCACTGCCCTGTGTGCAGGAAAACAGCCCCTCAGGGCAAAAGCAATGCCAGCTTTTCCTTTTAAAACTTTTCTTATTTTTCACATTCAATAGTAATATTACACCTAAAACTCTTGCAGCAACATAACACAAAAATAGCAAATCCGAGTATTTAAAAAGTAGTAAAAATAAACATTAAAGTGCACCATGCAATTGCAGTTAACCCTTATGTGTATTGAGCCTAATCCACTCCTTGATTATACTATTGTAGACTAATAAAATTTCATATACAACTCCTTTTAGAAAAATTGAAGTGGGAAAAAGATTTCTCTTGCAAGGATTATCAGTAATACCCACATGAGGCATCTCAAATGAAAAGCCATTTAGACTGACAGAGCACTCCTGTGATTTTTTGGCTGGCAAAATTAGCTGCCACTCTCCACATGGGCTGACACCAGAGTCTGACTGCTGTTAACCTCAGAGGAATACAAGAGGATCAGGAAACTAGGTCTCCAGAAGTCTGAAGGAGACCATTGTCACATAACCACCCTTACCTCCTTCCACCTTTTTTTATTACTCTTTCCAGCCAGCCCTGGTGAGGGCATCATCCCACCTACCCACCCATCCCAGCCCCTGCAGGATGCTGGTTCCTCACTTTGTCCTTCCCCACATCTTATCAAGCATGGGCACATCAGCTGGGAAGTCTCTCTCCTCCTTCTTTTCCCCTTGCTACAATACACTAAATATGACTACTTAGTGCAAGAAAATAACAGCACTGCCTTTGATACTGCTGCAAGTATTTTTAATTCGTGACAAATCAAGCTTCCCAGGGGTAGCCATACATTTATTCTCAACAGTGTTCAACTGCGGGATGCTGGGAACAAAGCAGGAGTTGATGGCTGGAGACAGAAGTACACCAGTGCTGCACCTTGGGCTTTACGATGTACACCAAATTCATCCAAAAAATTTCCTGCTAGCATTTTAATACCAGCTTTTAACATCACACTTGCTATATTTCAGTGTGCAAGGTACAGCACGCTAACATCTGAAAAAGTTGTCTGAATCTGTTCTTGTTGAGACTTTGTTTCACCGTATGGCTCTGCCTCAAGGATTAATTCTTTTTGAGTGTGCCTCCAGAAATTCCCTAAAATATAATTTTCTATCATACTCAATATTTGCCAAGTCATTGAAAAAGAACAAGTAACATTTTTGTGCAAATACAGGATTATTAGTAACAAAATTGCAAATATTCACATTTTTATTTACTAGACAATCACAATTCAGCTGTATCTGCTTAAGAAAAACCTCTTCTCCTGCTATTATCTTCTGCAGCTATCCATCCCCAAGAGATTATTTTTTGCTTTCTAATGACAGAGTAGCCAAATAGTTGCCTTTTCTGCAAAGTTCCCAGTTTGTCCAGCGTGCTGGGAATGGTGTGGAAATTTGACCTAACAGACCTACTTTTAAGCAAGAATCGAAGGGCAGGCTAAATCCACTGATGAAGGCAATTGACTTTTGTTTACTTGTTTTGCTAAAGGTAATGGCTACAGAATCTGAGACTTCAGTAAGCATTTCATACAGCTAATAAACTGCAGTTGATGTATTTATTCCCTGTCTACTGGATGAAAAAATGTTGTATCATGTGAAAATAGCATTTATGTTTTCCTTGGCCCATGTGAGGTCCCAGTTTTTATGCACCCCTCTTTTAGTCAACTTTACTGATCAAAGCTCCTCCTTGAAAGCCTGGGCTATTTGCAGAGCTTTTTACAGACACAATTTCTAGAACTCTTTCTCTCTTCATATGTTGTGAAAATACTGGTTATTTCCTGGTGTGCTCTTCAGAATTGAAACACAGTGGGATGGAAACATACACAATATAAGCATTAAATTGCCTGTAGATTTGTAAGGACTGAACTGCTAAAATCGTTGTAAGAAGTTTGACAGGTAATAACGTCCTTCCCTAATTACTTTGCGTTTCCAACGTTCAAACTGGAATTGTCTACTGACTTCATGGCTCAATAAATAGAAATCAATTTCATGCAGCGTGATAACAGGGGTTTATTTTTTCAGTTGACATGCAATTCTAGCTGCTTTTTTACTGTAACGCATCACAGTACATCTTTTTTACACAGTAAATTTTTATTCCAAAACATATTGAATAATATTTGTCCCAACTCTGACAAGTCTGTTCATTTTTACATACCTTCACAAAACAGAACAGGAAATTAATGCATCAACATTAGAAAAATTGATCTGCCTCAAACTATAGTGGCTTGTGCTTAGGTAGGTGATTTGTTAAGAGTTGTTTTAATGTGTTTCTAGCCTCTGATCCCCTCCTTAAATGCTCACATTACCTTCCAAAATAAATCTCTGAATACGAGCCTTCCTACTTCTTAGTATTGCGCTTCCTCAAACATTCACTGTGCATTTATCCGTAGCAACATCTCTAAGGAGCAGCAGAGAGCCTCTATAGCCAGGTCAAAAGTAGAGTAAATGCAGCTCACGTTCCTTTACTGCTGCAGATTTGTACCTAATGTGTTGTCAGTTGCAGTTAGAACCAAAGGCACAACCTTGTCTCTAACCCACCTACAGCCTCAGCTCTCTTGGTCTGGGAAGGGTAACATTCACATTACATCTGAACACAGATATTTGAAATATTATTAGAAACTTCTTAGACTCTTCAGTTATTGTAGCCTGAAGACTTCTCTGAAGGCCTTCTGCTTTTCCACTCAAAAGTTTTTAAGATAATAAAATGATCATAGGGCAAATCACGTTCCCTATTCTTTTTAATAACCTGTTAAGTCACCAGAACTCAATGAAATCAGGACACCCCTCTCTTATTGACAGCAAGTACCTTCTGATTTTCTAGACTTAAATAAAACTAAAAATTGAACGTTCATATTGGATATGACCAGAAATAGTGTTATCATTAATTCCAGCTCTTTGCTTCATTCTCAGTTCAGACTCGACCCAAACTTATTTTTTGCCTAAGGCTGAGTGCAGAGGCCTCTGTGCCTCCAATGTGTTTATCTTCCCTGCAACCAAAATAAAATGTAAGCACAAATTTACAGACAGTTTTTCTTATCAGTTATTTATTATAGCTTATGGTACTGACTTTTTGTGCCTGCAATACACAGTTAGGCTGCGTAGAACAGAAATTCACAGCACAGTAAGAGGTGAAAGCCTTCCACAATTAACTTCCAAGGCAACTAATGAGTGTCTTCAGGTCCAAGGCAGTGCATACAACCTGAGTTCATAAGGAGATGAGTTCTGCCTGACATAATATAGAGTGAGTGCCCCTGAAGCTGGTGTTCAAAAGCAGAGACCATGACCAGGAATATTTGAAGGAGGTTATTCAAATGACAAGGCAGCTGAAACAAAAATAGTAAAAAAATGTTCTGCACTCCTGTGGCATCAGTTGTCTGACTGTGTCTTCTTCCTCCACTCCGTGCACACAATTATCTTTGTGCATCATAACAGCACTCAGTGGGTCCAACTGGCTAAAGAAAATGAAGCTAAGAAGTAAAGATGAAACCTATGTGCATTTGAGGATAGAAAATGAGGGTGAGGCACTTTCTTCCTGCTTGGAAATCTGAGACACATTCAAATATGATGAAAATAGCTTCCATTTTCTAAATTTTTTTTCTTCTTCAGGTCCCCTCAAACAAGTTGCTAAGCCTTTTCCCTTCCAATTAGTAAGTATGTGCCAGAGACCCAAATGACTCTCACTGGAGCTGTCAGACTGCTAACTGCAGAAGGTTTGTGTTTTCACCAATCATTCTGCACACAGATAAATTAAATCCTCAGTTCCTGAGCCCAAATTCACCCTTTCTGTACCAGGCTTGAGCTTTTATTTGGGCCCCTGGGAGCAAACAAATTTTCTCAGGTTATTCTGTTAAGACTATGTTTTTGCTTTGGGGCATTGTTATTTAACTGCAATTTAATAGCTCCAAATGTGAAGTCTTTCCCTAGGGCAATTAACTTATGCTATTCCCCCTTATTTGTTTCAGTAACAGGGACTACTACCTCTTCACAAAATATTATTACAGCTCAGTACATTTTCTTACCTTCATGACCTGAATTACAGTCGTCCATAATGATTATTTAAATTCATCCAGACTGGTGTATTTGAACTTCGGTGCTGCTCAGTTCTCCCTACATCATTAACTTTCCAGTTCAGCTACAAATTGTGTTGTTAGTAGAGGTCTGAGATTGCAAACCAAACATAGTGACAATCATCTTGATGAGCACTGGTCATTCTATGACATCTTAAACATCTACTTCTATGTCTAAACACTATTTATAATACAGACTATGGTCTTTTTGTGAATAGACTCATTGATTTATAGTCTGCTAAATATCAGGAGTAGCTGAAAGGTAACCCTGCTGAAACACAGTGTATTTTCCCTTTAACTAAGCAACTTTTCTTTTTTTTCCTTATGAATGTTTTCAGCGACAGTGGATGATTTGTTTTAAAGTGACCCTAATTCAAGGTTATGCCAACGAGACAACTGTCTTTCTTTTTGATTTAGATGTTCCAATCTTTCCTTTACGTACAGACTGTGTTGGCTTCATTTCCTTTATAAGTAATCTTGCTCCCAGAGTCACCAGCACGCGGACTCGCAAGTTGTTTCACTAGCAGGTAAGTGCTAACATGTTATTTATTATAGATGTTCAGGAGTTTAACTGACAGAAGACTGTGTGGTTTGGTGAACTCTAACTGCCAGGACTCCTAGGTATTTAATCAGTGCCTTTCTGCAGCACGCAGCAAAGGAGGGCAGGGAACAGCAGAGGTCTCTGTCTTTGAGGGAGATAACCACAAGGAAAATTGGGGCAGAGTAAAAGCTTGTATTTAACACGCGTTGTTGTAGATGCCTGAGCTATCTCTTCCAGCTCTCCTTGCTACTTTTTTAGATCAGAAGCAGAATCCAAGTAACACCACACATACACACACGCATATATGCGTGCAGTTCTGTGATAACCTGTGCAGAAACTGAAATAGCTGTTCTACCCCATCACCGTTGCCATGGGATTCCACATCCAAATGCATATGAAACACAAGCTAGAATGACTTAATTTAGGGTACATTCATAAACCTCCCACACCTCTCCAGAGGTGGATTAGGATGACAAGACACCTTTTTCAATGAGACTTTATTTACTTCTGCCTATAGGAGAAGCCGTGCCAGCATTGGCTGCTGACATACAACCAGGCTAAAGCTTTATGTGGCCACTACTCCAAATGCAAGCAGATTTTTACGGGCTTGTAGAACTTAGGTTTGATTCTTCCCACATTTGTTTTTTGTTTTCCTATTCATTATTTCTCCTTTCTACAGATGAGCATGAAGGTGTCTCTGAAAAGACACATCTCAAAGAGGTGTTTTCTTCACCTTGTCCCATCTTACACCTTTCCCAAGAGAAAGTAACCATTTATTTAATTCACTTTTTAACGTTGTGTTTTCATCATTTTCACTTTTCAGCATAAAGAAATGCAAATACATTAGGTCAGTGGCAACATAAAAAGCATCAAGATAAAAAGCCCAGTGATGTTTTTAGGTAGGTCTCAAGAAAGAAGATTCTGTATCTTTCATAACTTTTTTTTCAGCAAGGTGTACCCAGTTTTACAAGGCAATATACTTAAATAGCAGTGAATGTACTATAAATCCATGCCCTCTTTTTCTGTCACTTAAAAATAAAAAACCATTCTTCTAATGGTTTCATCTACTTTAAATATTGCTTTGTTTGCAACTACTAGTGCTTCTGTAGCCAAAGGAAAAGATGAGTGGCTCCTAAAAGACAGCTAGAAGAGCTGGTTCTTTAGAGAGCTCTATCAAGAAATGGTTAATGCTTTTTTGTCCAGATTTTCTTGATGCTTGTTGATAGCGACATTTCTGTGATGACACTGTTACTGGCAAACTTAATGATTTACTGGAAAATATAAGAACAGAGCAGTGGCCTCAGAAATGTCACTTGAAGGACTCTTGATTGATTTTTGCAATGATCCTGGAAAACTATTTGCCTTGTATCCAAATTCACTGTTATTTTTCATTCCTTGTAGAAAGTTACAGCTATATTTAGGCCTAAAATTAATTTATTTTGGAAGTAAATAGGAAAGAACAGTGTAATAAAAGCAAACTATGAAGTCTAGAGCACAGTAACTAGTGCTTAAAAAAAAAGAATCAGTCTACTACAATCTTAATAAAGAAATAAACATGTATTAGGCATTAATCGTTGTAGCATTTCACCAGGTCACTCGAGTGGCTTGAGAGTGATCTATTAGAGTGAAAGGTGTGACTGAAGGGCGTGCGTACATCACTTCCAAAGCAATTACCTGTATCAGGAGCAGCAGAGGGCAGTGGGGGGGACTTGATGTTCCCTTTGGTAGGTTATGTTGTTGCAAATTACAGTAGACTAAAAATCTTTTCTCTTACTATATCACAACAGCAACTTTATGGAGAGTGAGACTCCGCGTGTTTCAAAAAAAACCCACATAATTCTCATGGTTACATATACTGTCCAGCTGCAAAGACAGAGGAAACCTTCAATGAATTTCACTCCATTTCCTAATAGCTGTGTAGCAAATAATTTGTAAAATTTTCCCCTCCTCAGGGCATCGTGTGTTGTGTGCACGGGTGGGAAGGCCCCTCCACAGTGCAGGCACTAGATAAGGAAGCAAAACTCCAGTCACTAGTGCATTACTGCATTTTACAGCCCTTGAATTTCTGCAAATTCTAGTTTTTCTCTCTATGGATTGCCCATTTTCAGTCATCAACAAACCTGATATGAAGAGAATTATTTCACTAATGACTTAGTGGGCGTATTGTATTTATACCTCATGACACGACAAATGTATATAACTTCCAACACTTCATGCAATTTTTTTTAGTTCCAGATACCCAAGATAACAGTGTAGCTTACAGCCTCAGTAACTGTATGTGAAAAATGACACTGCTGTGAGGTCAATTAGAAAACATTTCCTGACTTTTCAACTTTAATTTACTTTTCTCACTGTCATTTTAATGGTTCTTGTCGTTTCACTCATAAACATCCTAAATAATTCCTTTTCCTCTTTGTTATTGCAAAGATTTTTTTAAGTATATTGAGAAATCTGTCCATCATTTCTTAATAATTTTTACTTTTCTTGCTCTCAATAACTTTGCTGAAATACTCAGGGCTTTGCATGTTTTGAATGAAGCTACACTAGCAATGTATGTAAAGAAGCAGTCCTGAACATGCTTTATTATGTCTTATGTTCTTGGAAAATAAAATCAAGGCCCATTGAATACACCTAACCTTAAATGTGAATGAGGAAACCTTTCCTGAAAATAGCATTTTTCCTTATTCATAAAACAAGCACGTAATTGTGTTATTTTAGTGCTGATCTTTAGGGAAAAGGAAAAGAAGTACACATAAGGAATAAACCTTTCAGATTTTCTTCATCCATATTCCTTGAAAGACCTCCAGTCATTAAAACTTCTTTAAATGTAAGACCTACAGGCTTGAAAATTTTAAGCAAGAGTGATTTGCAGCCTAACTTCACTCTAGGAATTCTGCTTATAAGGTAACCACAGTTATAATTGTATGAGAAATATTTTACTAGTTGTTATCCCAGCTGGTATAAGTATTGCTTTAAACACAATAATATTTTTTCTGTGTTTAGCTTTTATACATAAACACTTTGCTTTTTTTGTCTCTTTGCTGTTTTCTCCAAAAAGCACTGTATCTATCACTGTGAATTTATTTCTAAGAAAGTTGTGAACATTGAAGTCATATGGGACATATATTCATTATTTTGATGCAGCAAATCTCCTAAATGTATGGCAATGAACACAGTTACATAATAAACATTTATCTAGGTCTGATGCCAATTCATGATCTTGAAATTGGGCTATATAATGTTATATAGTGTCCACACATGTGAGGAACAAGAATAGCAGCAATCAGTCATTAATATCTAGCTAATCCTATTTTATTGAACACTAGAGGGAGATCAAAGCAAAAGAATAAATTATCCAATAGCTATTAATGGGAGTTTTTCATAAAAATTCAGCTGATGATACAATGAAATTGATAATACAATGTTAATAAGAATACAACTGATGATACAATGATATCATAGCATCTTATTTTTTCACCATAGTTTTCACATAGTCTTATTTTATATTGTTTTACATAGATTGTAATTTTAAAGAATAAAAAACAGGACTTAGAAGGAAAAGGACTGTGCTTTTATCAATACCACAATTAGTATATTCTGAATTAAATTAGTTTTTCATAGGATATATGTTTACTTCAATAAGAAGACAGAGTTTTTAGCAACTGAACAATGAAACACAAGTACACATTCCAGTTATCTCACTGTTATCTGAACACGTGGTACTTCTTTCTAGCATGCACCTACAGCACTAAGCAGGGGAAACTCATGTTTCTGAAAGACCTTCCCTGGAAAAAGATCTTTCCATTAGACCTAAAGGCAAGGAATTGAGACTGCTCACATTCAGAACAGGATGGAAATTAGTGCTGTCACTCTTCTGCCATCACAACTGCTGTTTTGTTCACTGTTTGCTGAACAAAGTTTGTAACACAAAATGTGTGTTTTAAAATATAGACTTTTTTAGTTTTTCTTGAAAAAATGTTATCAAATCCACACCTTTTTGCCTTCTCAGTTACTGCTAGGAAATATCAAGACTTTCCACAGAATTCCCAAAGGAAGGGCTCTTAGGACCTTAAAGAGTTTCCTAGGAGGAAGAATCTGGTTAATCAAGCCCTAGTGGAGAAGGAACCCTGGCATCAGTGTTTCAAAACCAAGGAACTGATGCTGCAGTTTGTACAGGATCTGGTTATGCTATAAGGATGCCTCAGCTGCATGGGAACAGCGTGGTATTGGAACCGGTAGAAATGCAGTTATTGCTCACAAAGGGTTATTTTACCCTGAGTAAACTGACCCCACGCTCTCCTGCTCCTGGGGCTACGCATAGGGGTGAAGGTTTGGATAGGCTCAAGGCAGATGATAAGAGTGAGAGGGCAGGAGCAAAGACAAACACAAATGGGAAGCGCGAGCTGGAAATTTGCCGTTCGACACGGTGAGCTTCTAAGGTGGCTCAGAGCTTGCTGTGAAACCATAACCTCTCATAGAGTCAACAGACAGCTCTCCTCCACACAGTTCAATTGAACTCGTGTTGGCTGGTGGTCCAAGTCTCGCCGTTCTTCATCACAAGTAGCACCTCACTGGCAATCTCAGCAGGTAACATTAGCAAAAACAAAGGTAGCCAAACAGAGTCATCTGCGTTAAGGCTAATCACATTCAAGTGCACTTCAGCTGTCCCGATTACAGATACCCACTGACATTTGCAGAGGGTGCTGCTTGTATACAAAGTAATTAAATCTTTTGACTTCTCCCTTTGAAACAGTAATAGAGCATATTATGACATTCAGCAACACTGACTATAAGAAAATGTCCAAAACAATTCCAAGACTTATTGCCATGAAAGCGCCAAACAATTAAAAGCTGGTTTAAACTTTAAAACAGAGGAAAAATATATCCATTCTTTTAAAAAGGGGACATTCCAAATAGCAACTGCATCTGTTTCATAATTGTGGTTGTAAAAACGTACAAGAAAAATAGGTCTTATTGTTCATCAAATCAAAAGACAGTTTTAATTTAAATGAAAAGGAAACCTCTCACTAGTATCTATCATGCCTCAGAAAAATATCCATATTTACGACTGTTCACATCTAAATTGACAGCATTATTTTTCACCATCAACAGTGTGGTGGTAAACATGTTACTGCCCTGGACAACAGTTTATCTTGGCATTGGCCTCATTTGTGTCTAATAATATTGCAAAACTGGTGAGAAATCCCAGACTTTCTCAAAGCAAACAGCTGGGCCAAAAAGATTGCCAAATTCTTGAAGTCTGTCAGATCAGTTTCAATAACTGTGGTGCTCTTATTTTAGCCAAACCAACTTTGTCTCTCTCTAACAATGGCGTGAGTTCATTCCACTGCAATAAATGATATTTCAAATGTTAATTTTTACCATATCTGTGTGGTAAATTTAATCTTGATATTTATGGGTTTTTTTGTAGGAGAAATCAGAAATACTTCAGTTAAGTCTAAAAGTTTCCCCAGATGAAGCAGAAAGCCCTGTTTGACTGACAGGTCATCTTCAGAATAAAGCCAAGCCTGAGAAACAACAATCCAGAAGCTTTCCACATTCAGAAGAAATGAGCACTGAGAGACCTTCCTACCTCATCAAACACCTAGGGCATACAAGCATTCCTTCCCTCAAAAATATAAGTGATTTCTCCTTAAACATCACAGACTGCACCCAGATTGTGGTGCCAGAGGAAGTATTTTTCACTGTTGCTGCCGCTGGAATACTGGAAAACCTGCTTGTCCTTATTGCTGTTGTCAGAAATAAGAATTTGCACTTGCCCATGTACTTCTTCATTTGCAGTTTAGCCATTTCAGACATGTTAGGCAGCTTGTACAAAACTCTGGAGAACATCTTTATCATCTTGTGCAAAATGGGGTACCTGACACGTCGTGGGGACTTCGAGAAAAAGCTGGACGATGCCATGGATTCCATGTTCATTCTGTCTTTATTGGGGTCAATTTTCAGCCTGTTAGCTATTGCAGCAGACAGATACATCACTATCTTCTACGCTTTGCGGTACCATAATATCATGACACTGAGAAGGGCCTTAGCTATCTTGACGATCATTTGGACGTTCTGTGCTGGCAGCAGCATTGCCATTGCCCTCTTCTCCTACGAAGCAGCAACAGTCATTCCCTTCACCATCCTGTTCCCTTTAATGATGTTTTTTATACTGTGCCTCTACATCCATATGTTCCTCCTGGCTCGATCTCATGCTAAAAAGATCGCCTCGCTGCCAACCAGCACAGCCCACCAGAGAACTAACATGAAAGGAGCCATTACACTGACTATTTTCCTTGGCGTTTTCCTTTGCTGTTGGGCCCCCTTTGTTCTTCACATACTCTTAGCCAGGTTTTGCCCACATAACCCTTACTGTGCCTGCTACATGTCCATATTCCATGTGAATGGGACACTCATAATGTGCAATGCCATCATCGACCCTATGATTTTTGCGTTCCGAAGTCCAGAATTGCGGAGTACCTTTAAGAAGATGTTTTGCTGTGGCAGGTCAAACTGAAACTGGTAAAGACATACGAAAAATGAATACTATAGAAGAAACCTATGCAATGCTGTGCAACATCAGTTTGCACAGATAAAAATCCTAATAATAATGACCAAAGTAACACTATGCCTGTAGGATACTGTCAGTGATTTTCAGAGGGCTACCAAAGAATGCACAAAAACAACATACACACAAATCTTTGCCAACCAGACCTCCAGAAATATTACTAATGAAGTTAATTCCTCTGATAATTTTCATGCAAGTAAAAAAACAACTGCATCTTAACTACCTTTTGTCATTTCAGAATAAAACAGATATAAATTTTCTGCAGCAAGTATTGCATTACCCCAGAGATATGTTCTTGCCACCTCATTTTGTATCAGTAATTTCAGGTTAAGGTGTATACTACTTTAAAATTCCGTTGTTTAAATCACAATGAAATGAACATTTGTGTCTATGCTGTGTACGTGTATAAAAGTCTATGATAAAGCAGAAAATATGGGCATGTAACTGGATTTTGCTGGAAAAGTAAATTCATTACTATTCTTTAACATCTAGTTTCCTTAAAATCATGCCATTAGTGTTCTCTAAGTTTCAAAAATAACTTTTGGAGTGTGAATCCAAGAGAAGATCACAGAATCACAGAATGGTAGGGCTTGGAAATGACCTCTCGAGATCATCTAGTCCAACCCCCCTGATAAAGCAGATTCACCCGGAGCAGGTTGCACAGGAATGCCTCTAGACAGATTCTGAATATCCCCAGAGAAGGAGATTCTACAGCCTCCCTGGGCAGTCTGTCTAGTGCTCTGTCACACTCACAGTAAAGAAGTTTTTCCTCATGTTGGTGTGGAACTTCCCATGTTCCAGTTTGTACACGTTGTCCCTTGTCCTGTCACTGGCCAGCCCTATCCTCTTGAAAGCCACCCCTTGGATATTTATAAGCATTGATAAGGTCCCCTCTCAGTCTTCTCTTTTTCAGGCTAAACAGACTGGAGCCTCCTGATCATCTTTGTGGCACTCTGCTGGACTCTCTCTCATAGTCACTTATCTTTCTTGAACTGGAGAGCCCATAACTGGACACAATACTGCAGATGTGACCTCACTAGGTGGAGGTGGAGGACAACCTCCCCTGACCTGCTAGCCACACTCTTCTTAATGCCACCCAGGACACCACTGGCCACCATGGCCACAAGGGCACGTCCGTGGCTCATCGTCAACTTGCTGTCTCCCAGGTCTCCCAGGTCCTTCTCTGCAGAGCTGCTTTCCAGCGGGTCAGCCCCTAACCTGTCCTGCTGCAGGAGATTGTTCCTTCCTACGCGCAGGACTCTACACTTGCCTTTGTGAGGAACACTTGGATATGTTCCGCTCTGCCCAGCATTCCAGCCTGTCCAGGTCTCGATGAATGGCACCACAGACTTTTGGTGTATCAGTTGCTTCTCCCAGTTTTGTATCATTAGCAAGCTTGCTGAGGATACACTCTGTTCCCAAGATATTTTGGTTTAAAAGCTATTTTTAGTCACTGGAGATTTTTTTTCCAACTTAAAGCTGTTGCGGCAGCAAAGACAGGTTTTGAATTTTAAAGCCCCAAAGTCATGTCTAGACTAGCAAAGGGCATTGCAGAGCTTGCCAGCTCCCATTTGAAAGTCCCAGGGCTAGTTTGTTTAAATAAAATAATAAGCTTCACACACAGCAAAAAACTTTGATTAAGCCATTTCTTTCTAAATATGCCACAATAAAGAATTCGAAGAATAAAATACCAGAGAGAAAACGCAAAGACCCGCAGATAACTCAGTCTCCTGGAGAAGGAAGCAGCCAGCCAGTCTGGAAGGATACTGCACAACAGTTTGTAATTTACAAAATCCTACAGAGAAAATTTTGTACTATCCCTGCCAAAATAATATAAAATTCACAAAATTTTAAGACAGAACAGTTTTCAACAGCAAAATACCCTGAAGCACTCCACAGCATATGGTGAGGAGTTAGCCTCAAAATAATTCAGTGGAGTTACTCAGCTGTGCCAGAGAGAATATTTAGTGAGAGACAGCCATGAAACTGAGAAAGCCAAGGCACAGCTCAAACCAGAAAGAGAGGGTAAGATAAAATACACTAGAATACACAGATTAATAGAAGAATTTAATCTGATGGAACAGTAATAAAACAAGAATTTCAAGACATATGGAATATGAATTAATCGTACCTATTCAGATGGACTTAGGCTTACAGATAAATATATAAGAAATGAACAATAAACCTGAAAGCTTCTTTAGAACTAAGCAACGAAAATATCTAAAATGAGGAAAAGAGATACTAAATTGAAAATGTTTCATTCCTATATATCTATTGCAAAGGAAGTTTTATCTCTAAAATGTAAGTTCAGAAGGGAGTTCAGATACAATTGCATGTTGTATTTTAATGAGACTTTTTCCTTTCCATCAAAAGCAGAACAATGTAGAGCTGCACAGCAAGAGATTACTGTTAGATCTGGGGATTACACAACATTAAAGACAAGGCAAAACAAAAGACCTACAGTACCATAATACTCCATTCACATATTTAATGAGCTTCAAAATGATAAAAAATATCACCAATCCACTCCTTCCCAGTTTGTCCCATTGTCTTTCTCAGCACCATCCTCAAGCCTCTATTTACTGTTTATGATTGGACTCGATGATCCGGTGGGTCTCTTCCAACCTGGTTATTCTATGATTCTATGATTCTATGAAAACACCAAGCAGCCATAATTATGTAGGTTATGGCCCAGAGAGATTTTTTTTTTTTCCATCCAGCTTGTTAAACCAAGGAGTCAATGGTTAGGCAGCACATTTTCAGCAGGTTGTTCTCTTTGACTTGCAAGTATTTCTGCATTTACTGACACTGGGTCTCAGATTGCCGTCGGATCCAAGCACTGTCAGGAAGTTGTTGCTACCTCATTTTGCCATGAATTAACTGCTTGTTCTTTGAAGCTTACCTGGTTTCATCCGTTGATACATGCAGAACAACATTCCAAAAGCATTTGTTCATGTCATAAAACCTGAGCAACACTTAAATATACGGCTTGAGTTTATATCTTTAATCTGGTGGCTCTTTAAACTTGATGGCTCTTAGTGTCAGACTCTGTGTCTAATACACAGACAGACAGCAAAGAGGGAGAAAGTTGGTACATAAGAGAATTTAAGACAAAGCACAGAGAGACCAGGCTTATGAATTACAAAAATTGCTTGGGTTTCTCCATTTTAATCCATTTAGGACAACAGAACTTGCCATGCTCTGTGTGTAAATTTGTAAGAAATGCTGATCCTATGCATTTGCAATATTGCTGAAATCTGCAGCAGACTGTTAGATCCCTAAATGAGCCTGAGGTATATAAAAGACTCAATATAAAATTCAAAAGGCATATATAAGAACATTTTTTTCTTCAGTGTGTGCTAGTTATGATTAAATGGAACATTCATTTGAAAACATTTCATTTCAGGGGAAGCAGAGTCAGGAACAGCCCAAAGTATTCTTGAATAAAAAAGCTTCTAGGAAGATTTTAGTTTTTCAGTTTGCCAGCATTCGTCACATGTCAGCAGATGAGTAAATCTCCACATGTTATCTCTTAATTGGCTCTAAATTTGGCTTGCATTTTAGCTGATGCGCAGGCTCCAAGCAAATAATTTTTTCTCTTTCATATACTAATGTCTCCGTATATTTCCCTGTTTCTTCAAACAGATTCTTTAAGCCATGATTTGCGAAGCCTTCATCGCTACGTACTGAAGTCACTCTTGAAACTCTACTCCGTTATATTATCTTATAACAGTGAAATTTTTTTCTCAGACTTTTCTTCACTGCCCAGCTTTCAATTACAAGTGTTTGGGGGGCAAAATGGTACTTTTGCACTGGGAGAAATAAGTTCATCTTGGATGTTACTAGAGGGTAATAAGCCTGGAAGGAAAATCCAGTCCCTTGGAAATCACAGGCAAGGCTACAGTGAAGGCTTCATTTGGAAGGGCTTACAGAACTTCACATGCCTGTGACAACAAAACTTTTCCTAGTCACTTACTGCAAAACTAGAGAAGAAAAGTTCCTCTGTTTCTGTTGGTTTGAACTGAACTTCATGTTCAGGAACAAACTGAACAAATCTGATAAAGGCACCCAGGGGAATTAATTGCTCTGAAGCAGCTGGGATGCCAGTGAGAGGCAGACTTGCACAGCAGTTTGATCTTGTTCAAAAAATAGCAAGACAAACACAGTTTATTTGTGAGAAAATATAGAGTTTATTTATGTGAGAAAACATAGAGTTTATTTATGTGAGAAAAAAATCCCGTTTACACAAATTATGGTTCTGGGTAAGACTTTCAGAAAAATAGGTGTCATGGACTCCTGTTACAACAAAACAAAATTAACAAAATTTCAGTTTTTCTAACAGTATTTCAATAACTAAAACAGGAGTTTGACTTGAAGTGCAGAACATGATCAAAAGCAAACAATATTTGTTTACAGTATTTCTTTACAATATAAGCTCAGGCAAATGTTAGCCCTACTTTTTTAAAAATCTCGAGCAAGATGATTTATATAGAGTCAGCTAAGAGTAGAGGCAAGGAAAACAATAAAGGAACTTAAATTGTTTATCATGAGACCATATAATGCTTGTAATACTACTGAATTGTGCTTATGTTCACAACCTTATTGATTTGGTTGATTTTATTTATTTGATTTAGCTTGTAGGCTTGGAACTTTCAGTACTCTTTTTTTTCAGCACTGTCTATGTTTCCAGTCAATATTTTTTAAAAAAAATCTTTTTGAGTCAGATTTAAACTAAACTCTTCAAGTGATACATTTATTCAAACAGAATCTTCTCCCCAGGTAGACGCAGGGTCTGTTTTTTAATTCCCTCAAGGTAATCACAGCACATAGATAGCCATCTATGAAGATATTAGGGGTTCATTATTCAATAGTGCTTTGATGCAGCTTTGTTTGAAGTGTCATTTTTACAGAAGACACAATGCATTGTGCATTTCTAATTCAAAGAGGATGACTTACAGTACAGTTCTGGAGAAATTAATGTGACCATTTAAGAAGACTTTTCATGTCCACTTGAAAGCAGTTTTCATGTCTGCAAATCCCCTCAAATTACTGCTATAACACAAAGATCATACTTCTGAACTGTGATACATAGTCTAATGAGTGACCATTAGCTATCAAGTAATTCTGGATAGCCCAGCTGGAATACAAATGCCTAATGAGTAATTAAAATAATTTATTGTCTTCCTATTTAGTACACATTTCATTGCTTCAGCAGCAACTTTACACTACCATTTATTACAACTTCAGTCCTTCAACTGTTACACATCAACTTCATATGAACCATCCAAATAAAGGCAGACTTAATCAAAAACTATTTGCTAATGAGAGGAGTTACTTCACCACTGACTTTACACACTGACAACCTGACTGAGCATGGAGGAGATGGAGCATCTGTCCTAGGTGGGTACCTGTATTGACAACTGAGCTGTAGGAAGTCAGATGCGTGATTTACCCACCCTCTACACCACACTCATGAGACCCCACCTGGAGTACCCTGTCCAGTTCTGGAATCCCCAGCATAATAAGAATATGGAACTGTTGGAATGGGCCCAGAAGAGGGCTGGAGCACCTCTGTCTTGCGGACAGGCTGAAAGATGAGTTTGTTCAGCCAGGAGAAGAGATGGCTCCAGAGAGACCTCATAGCGGCTTTCCAGTACATGAAGGGGGCGTATAAGAAAGCTGGAGAGGGACTTTTTAGCAGAGCATGTAGTGATAGGAAAAAGGGGAATGGCTTTAATTTGGAGGGGGGCAGATTTAGATTAGACATTAGGAAGGAATTCTTCATAATGAGGAAGGTGAGGCACTGGAACAAGCCCAGGGAAGCTGTGGATATCCCATCCCTGGAAGCATTCAAGGCCAGGTTGGATGGGGCTTTGAGCAGCCTGGTGTGGTGGGAGGTGTCCCTGCCCATGGCAGGAGGGTTGGAAATGGGTGAACTTTAATGTCACTTCCAACACAAACAAATTTATGATTCTGTGATTTACACAGATACTCAAACATCACCTTTTCCAGTACTGCTGTATAGAATCATAGAATCATTAAGTTAGAAAAGACCTTAGAGATCATCAACTCCAACCTTACCTGTCTACTAACTCATGTCCCCAAGCAACTCCTCTACCTGTTTTTTAAACAGCACCAGGGATGGTGACCCAATCACCTCCCTGAGCAGCCTGTTTCAGTGCTTGACAACACTTTCTGTGAAGAAATTTTTCCTAATGTCCAATCTAGACTTCCCCTGACCTATCACCCATCACTTCGGAGAAGAGATCAATACCCACCTCCCTGCAACCTCCTTTCAGGTGGTTGTAGAGAGCCTCCTCTTCTCCAGGCTGAACAACCCCTGCCTCTCCTCATAAGACTTGTTCTCCAGCCGCTTCACCAGCTTTGTTGCCCTCCTCTGGACACGCTCCAGGACCTCAATGTCTTTCTTGCAGTGAGGGGCCCAGAACTGAACACAGTACTCCAGGTCCTCCTTGAGTACACTCACCAGTGCCGAGTACAGGAGGAGAATCACTTCCCTGATCCTGCTGGCCGCACCATTTCTGATACAAACCAAGAAGCCACTGGCCCTGACTTTAAGGTGATAGTTGCAAACAGGCAGTTAAAAGCCGCTTCGACAGAATCTGAAGCTAAACAGGAGTCTGCGGCACAGCATGAGAGCTTTCAGCTCTGCAGGGAGCCTCGGTGGAAGCATAACACTGTGTAGTTTAATACAGTCTCTAAAGACAGCTAGAAATATCTTCAGCCCCTTTAAAATCCTATCATTTAAGTTATTCTGGCTAATTGTCCATTCCTGACAGTTTAAATTTGGTCTCAGTATTTGGTGGCATTTAAAGTCCAGAGAAGATATCTTCCAATTCCAAACTAGCTTATCAGGCCCAGGAACCCCTGCAGCTACTCAGTTTCAAAATTAATTGATATTATCCACTGCGCTAAATATGCATTTGAGCTTTCATTGAATTTTAACGAACGATCTACAGAGTCTGCTTCGCTGATTTATCATTTGTCTTACGATCTAATGTCTTACATTTTCATCTGCTTGAGAAGCGAATCCACAGCCAAGCAATTTCAGTAATCACATCTTCTGGTATGACAGCTAAATCTGTCTTAACCGCCAGTCAGTGCAATGAGGAAAATAGGAAGAGAGAAAAAAGCACTTCAGCCCAGCACGGAGCGGCCCATGTCAGAGGGCAAGCGAGAGGAACTGACAGAGGCCTCAGGTTTCTCGTCTGCACTTAGCTTCCTCTCAGATCACAGCAGAGCCTTCAAAAGAGGGGGGAATTTGGATAAAAGGCAACCGCTGGCTCCTGGGTGAGCAGGCAGATGAAAGCAGCTCAGCCTCGCAAGTGAGACTTGGCTGGTTAATAAGGGGTTGAGACTGGGCAGAGTTTCCCATTAGAGGAGCCGGCACTGAGGATTGTTAGAAGTCTGGGAACAGGCTCAAGGAAAAGGATTGCTGAAGAATAATCATTTTCTAAAATAACAGTGCTAAACGAACTAAATCGATTGCTCAGCCCTTTTCTATACATATGGGTCTTTACCTGAAGGCTTTGTCTGAGCGGCTCAGGAGTTTCAGGAACACGAGAAAGCCCCTTGGGCAGAGGGGTCCCTGGGCTCCCAGGCTGGAAACGTGACCAGCAAACCCATCATCAGGCTGGGAGGGACAAGGGCAGGGATGAGACCTGGGTGGGAAGAAAGAAATAATTTCTAGCACTGGGAAAGACAGCGCGGAAGTAACCAGAACAGAGAAAGAAAGGGCTGGAGAGGACATAGTCATGGTTTGGTATTTGATAGGAACGGTTGGACTCGATGATCCGATGGGTCTTTTCCAACCTGGTGATTCTATGATTGTGCGATTCTATGATCTTGAGCTGCTGGACAGAACTGTTCAGAGAGAGAGGCAGAAATTCAAAGAGTAACATTCAGGGTCACACAAAGCAAGGGTATGTCATGAGATGAGTGAACAGAGAAGAGATGTCCAGAACAGGGCTTTTGTTCTTGATTTGCAATAACAATCAATTTGTTATTAACAATCAGCAATGCTTTTTCTTTCTCAACTGCATTTTCTGTTCAATATGGACACATCGGGTGCAGGTGCCCCGGCGTGGGCAGTGGGAGCTGCCAGGGTGGCCTTTGTGAGGAGGGACTGGGGCTGCACGCGCTGGACACAGCTGCTTCCAGCCAGCTCCAGCTGACCTGCCAGGCACCGCCGAGCCCCTCAGAGGAGACGGTAGCACCTCTGTGAAAACACGCATAGGAAAGAGTAAAAAATGCTGCACAGAAGCTGTGAAAGAGGAACGTGAAAACACGTGAAAGAAACAGCCCTGTAAACACCAAAGCGAGAGGAAGGTGCGAGGAGGTGCTACAGGCACTGAAGCAGAGACTCCCCTGGGACTGTGTCCTACTCTGCTTTAATTTGGAATAAATTGATTTTCCCCAGGTCAGGTCTGTTTTGCCTGTGACAGTAACCAGTGAGCAATCTACCTGTCTGTATCTTGACCCACAAACTTTTTTCATTTTATTTCCTCCCTCTGTCTGACTGAGGAGGAGAAGTGAGAGAGCATCTGTGTGGGCAGTGGGCCAAAGTCAACTCACCACCATCAATTAATCCTACAAAATAAGGATTAACAGTTCTAGTCTAGAAATCAGAGGCAATAGGACTACAAGGATGGGCAAACCACAGGTGAAGAAAATGACTTGCAGTAGACTAGTGAACTTGCACCATCCTTTGTGCTCTTATACTGACAGGAAAACGCTGACCTGGACCAACCACCAAATAAACTGCAGATAATAGCATTAACTGGATTCTGCGCATAAGCCTTGGACATCCACTTACCTCAAAGCAAAAGCAGCTGCCAGCTTTCTGCCATCATCTGGTGAAGTGAAAACTGGTTGAAAACTCCTCTGACTATTAGAAGGCAATCTGAATTAAAGAGAGGGGTGATAATAAAATGGCTTCAGAGGCTGGCACTATTGCCTTGATAGACCTGAATAAAGTCTGAACACTCAAGAATATTTCATGTTGAAAATGCAGTGCAGCAGCTGTTAGTAACAGAATAATCCATGACAGCGGCTCCAGAGTGTTCTCAAAGTGGTCCAGATATTTACTGTTTATTTAACTGTTGTTCAAGCTGGAGTCCTCTAATCTTTTCTGGAACCAATGTGAGTCTCAGCATGTCAAAGGCAAGATTTTCTGACAATTCTTAAGTTATAGAGAGGAGTCAGAACTGACAGAGCATGTGAAACAGGTATTTCTGTTTGACACATTAGAGCCAGAGCTACAATACCACGTGGCAAAAAGAGCACTTGCCTCAGAAATCTCAGTGAAGATAAGGCTAACAGGGAAAAAATACCTTGAGCACAATCAGCCATTGCTGCAGTCGGGCAGGAGGGACGTCGGCAGCAGCGGCAGCTGGAAGCAACAGTGAAGCTGTGGCTACCTGATTTACCCAGATCTCTTGCTGTGGCTCTGCTCCATGTCATGCCACAAAGGAATTGAAATATTTGTATGCGTCCTCACTGACATACAGATAGATATATCACTTTCTTTATAAAGATTCTTTCAAATCAATGACAAAGGCTTTCAGTCTCCATCCTGCATCCATTTGATTTAGTGACCAAAGAAGCCTTAAAGTGCATTTGCTGTGTTACCTCTTTGGATGTGTGTAAATCAAGTGATATTGTACCTCCTGGAAGGAATTCAAAACAGGTCCTGAAGAATCTTTAATGTGAACAGTGGTTATGTCTGTGTTTGATGGCTTAATTGATACTTTATTTTTTATTTCCTTCCCATACCTTTCAAAAAAATTCAGTTTCTTCCTTAAACCTTCATCATAAAATTGTGTCTTGTGATCTTAGTCCCTGTTGATGCATCATGTCTGGGGGTCAGTTATATTAGAGTCAAATTAAAAGCAATGCTTCTGGTATTTCAAAAATACCACGATAGTTTAAAATTTTAAAAATATTGCACATTCATTTGAAATTCAGATGTTGAGGTTTCAAAAAATATGTCATGCATTATATCTGCAAAATACTTTATATCCATTCTGTGACTAAGTACCTCACAGTATACTTCCCTCAGCTGATTGTCCTCCTAGCAACTAAGTCATGATCATAAAATTTAGCTTAACTGACTAAAATTATCTAATGTAATATTTGTACTAACATTCAGTAGTCTATTCAAATGTTTGCCTTCTTATATTTGTAACAGAGAATGTGAAGAAAAGGCAGTACCATGAAAAAAAATTAAAAAATAAAATTAAGGAAAGAAAAATTCACATTCTTCTTACACAGAATTCAAACCCCCATCTACAGCCTTTCTAAAGCAACTGCTGAGCCACAAGGGTTTATATAGGTAGAAAACTTTCCAGCTGCTCTTTCTTGAAGGTCTTTCTACTGTTGAAACTGTACAGTGATGAAAGAACCATTCAGTGGAGCAGGAGAAGAGAGTGAGTTGTGGGTGTGAGGCACCCTGTATTCCAGGAGCTCTGCAACTCGGGTCCTCCTCTCTGGGCTGCTGACGTATTCCACATCAGCAAAAATACAACAAAGTGATTCCTGAGGAATTCTGAACTAGAAGTCCCCCAGACCAAAATCCAGCCCCTACTTACGTAGGGGTGGTTTAAACATTAAACAGTTGCACGAAGCTCAGTCTTACCATCAAGACAATGGCAGGATTTTATAAGAACGGTATCTAGAACACAGCTTCCTCAGAAAGGAAGGGCACGATCACCTGCTCTAAAAAGACATATTCATAATGGGGTTCCATACTGAACCAGATTACTTGAGTCACCTCACTCCTCACTTTGTTCAGTATTTCTAAGTTGTCTTTAGACAAATAGCTGTCTCCCCACCCAGTCTGGAGAAACTTAGACCTAAGCAGGACTCTGGATTCCTCTCCTGGCACCACTGAAACTGAGAAGATCCTCAGAACTAAATCAATTTAACTCAGGTCTCCGCACTGTCTTCTTCCGATGTGTACAAAGAGGGGATGGTGACAGTTTAGCTCCATGCCCAACATGCTCTGTGCAAAACCAGAGCGATGTAGCAGCTGTTTGGCCTACGCACACTAAGGAGCACGAACCACACAGAAAAAAGTATGAAAAAAGACACCACATAGCCCTAGCTCCCAACTGCAAGCTCACTTGCAAAGCAAATCTCTCAAAAGTGAGAGCAATCTTGCTTCCTCCTGATTAGAAGAAGAATCTAGTTTTGAACCAGCTGGAAAACATCTTATTTTCATTGAGAGGTGTTCTGTATTATGCTAAGCATGTAACATAGAATTTCTCTCCTAGAGAGAGAGAGATGGACTTAATTTTAGCAAATGATCTCATATTGCCCGCAGCTAGCTTTGTAAAGTTGAGACTTCCAGTTTAAGGGTTTGGAAAATGTCTCTTGAAAGAATGTGATAGGAAATGAGAGGGGAACAAAAGGTCTTCTGAATTAAGTCTGCTCTCCCAGCACTCCTGGCTATACTGATGGCAAAGCCTCCCCCACAAGGAATATGCCTTACCAACTGGCGATGTAGTGAAACAAATGCCTGGAATAAGAGTCAGAAATAGCATCTGGCAGTTCAGAAATGCATCTGTTCTGTTAATGGTGCTTTCATATTAAAATTTTTGGGTGGCAGATGAAACTACAATGAAATGAAAGTGGGTTTACGTCAACTTAATTCTTCTTGCACTAATTTCAAGCTGAGGCACACTTTTGTGTCCATTGGTGAATCTCTTCAACAAAGACCTGCTCAGGTCTGCTTCTTCAGTCCTGGAAAGGCTGGTTTGTGCACCTGAGCAGTTACCAATTTCTCTGCAAGAAGCTGCAAAGCAGATTGTCTTGCCTGTGAGCTTAGGTGCCCAGAGCACAGCTTCTCTAGTACAAGGCAGAAGGAAGGAGGTGGGGAGAAGAGACCTTTCCCACAAGAGAGAAATCTGATGTTTGCCGGCACCTGCAGCACACTGGGTGACAGTTCTCCCAGGTTCTGAAAGGGGGTACAGGTAGGAGAAGCCACGCTATCCAAAGCACACAAACCTCTCTAGCACAACAATGCAGCTGCTGGCAGCTAGACACCCACAGTCACAGCATAAGTGACGCAAAGCAAAGGAGTTGCCAGCAAATATAACCTTAAGAGAAAGAAAAGGCAAAGAAACTGCTTCATTTTATTAGTGCTTTCTAGCAACAGTAGAAATAGTGTCACAATTATCAAGAGAAATGTGTAAAGCATAACGCTGCCCATGGCACTGGGGGATGTAGAGGTGTTCCTTGGCATAATATTCAAGGACTAAGAAATGAGAAAGAACTAAAGATAGAATACTGGGAATTAAATTTAAAATAGTATGTAACTCAGTAAAGGTTAAAAGAGGAATTTAACTTTAATATTTCTGCTTAAATCCTAGCAATCTGTGAATTACCTGAACTGCACATTGATTTTTGAGATATATTGAGATATATTTGAGATATAGTATTGTACATTTTCTATAAACCCTTTTATCCATCAACGCTACAGACTTTTTGCTGCCCTTTAAAAACAGCTTTTTCAAAAATCAGAGTGCACTTTTAAGACCTATTCTTTGCTGCCAAATCTTTTTTCATGACACTCTCACTGCTTTTTTCAACCATCTGCAAGCTGAAGTGTTAGTGTTGCTCTCCTGGACTAGTTATATCATCTTTCAATAACAACACTCAAGTTTATTACAATAATACTAGCGAGAGGGACGGTCCCCAGATTAAGCAGTAAACACAACTGAAGACTGTGAAGGACATCTTTTGGCCACATGGAGGAAACATGCCTGGAACAGGGGTAGAAACTCCCTCCTGCTTTCCTCCAGGACAGCCTATGTGGGCCAGACCAGTAATGGTATCTGAGTCCCACTACAGGGAATAGCTACAAAATATTTCATCCCATCCTCACCGTTGTTGCTGAAGAAACTCCAGAAACTATGAACCCTGTGCTACCAGCACACACGCCCACTAGTAGGTCTCTGCAATTGGAAAAATTGTTCTTTAAGTGAATTAGTACATTAAATGAAAACACAAAATTGTAATCAGCTGGACAAGAAAAACTGTATCTGGAAATAGACCAGAATACAGCCAGCTTCTGTTTCTGAGGAGAATGTTAAAGAAACAGGAGGTGAGCCACAGGATTATACTCCAGAGAAAGAAGAAAACAACTGTGAGTTGAAACCCAAACACAGATCATCCCTGCAGGAAAGCAGGTAAAGGTAGAAACAACAAACACAGCAGTGAATTGATTAGTCTTAGTACTTAGTAGTGTAGACTGACTTCTGTGTGGTTGTTTATGGTATTTCTGTTCAAATCACTGGGGCTTTCTAATAAGATTGTTGTTGTTTTAACCCTTGGATTTTAACCATCTTGTTTTTACCAAATTGATACAACAAGAGTAGTGGATTTACTGTGTGGAATTTAACAGCCAGTGTACTATCTTTCCATAAGGAATACTAGCAGCAGTGAAAGTAAAGAACAGATACTTGAAATAAGCTTTCAAATGTATGTTTCCACGGTGAAAAACTACCTGTTATATATGGAAGGACTGTAACCACACTTGAGCTAGCATCGCTTCTTCTCCACTCTCTGGTCACATCTTGCTGTCTACATTTCAAATGTCTGTGCACATCTTCAAGATTCAGAAGTCTGTCCTCAGCTGACTAAGGAAAGTTCACATATTATCTTTGACATGGTTTATGTACCATTTGACAAGTAGTGCATTACCAAAACCACAATCTCATGTACTTGAAATACAAATGTACCCACTCCTAAGGCTGAGAGGGCAACAGCTGAGAAAAGGAGTCTGAAAAAAAAGAACAGCTTCACCTATCCACCAATAATTGTGTAAGAGCAAACATCAGGGAGAAGAAATGCAAGTAGGCCCTTTTTTTAAGACATGAGGAAACTGTAAGTTGACAAACCACCAGGACAAGAGGAAGAACCGGCAAGGACTGCACGTCTCTCATGCCAGTGTACAACTTGGTAAAGTCTACCCTTAGCTTTGCAGCCCATGACCTTTGGATCTGCATACAGATGTCTGTTTTTCACTACTCTCTTTGTTCTAGGAAAAATGTCTTTCCCAACTGTAGTTCCCTGCTGGTTGCACAAGTTCCCTACAAAAGAATTGAGCTATTACACGAGTATGGTTTTAGGTCCCTTAGAGAGGTCACAAGTCGCTGTGCTACTGCAGAAGAGGAGTTGAACGAGCTAGAGGGACACACTCCCATGCAGAAGCTGGTCTAAACAGAGGCTTTCAAAGAAGTTTTGCACAAGACTGTTTGAGTTTTTAAACCACACATTCTCAGCTGTCAACAGTCCGTGCATATCTCTGACAAGAGATAGGTTCCACAGAGTTGTTTGTACGTGTGGAAAAACAGGAATATTAAAAAGAGACACCCAAAAATTTCAATCAAGAGGTTCAGTTGTGTTTGATGAGCTGTTAGCATTTAGATTACCAACATGTATCACTTGTCAGATGAATAAAGAAGATAGATAGATAGATAGATAGATAGATAGATAGATAGATAGATAATAATGTTATCTCATTAGTATGTTATTTTGCCACTCAATAGAACAGTACAAAAGCCTCAGAGAAAGAAGTTAACCGGTAAGAAAAAAGTACATTTTTGGGGAAGGACAGCTCAAATAATAAGGCAAATATGATTGAAGCACAAAGGACTACTACTATTTGCAACTAACAAAAGGGCATGTAGAGATGGTGGTTTCTAGGGGAAATAAGAACTTTACATCCTTGTCTTTAGAATACAGTGAAGAAGAAAAAAAATAAAACAGAATTAATGTTGTCACCTACAGCACAGATGAGGTCCAAAATCTTAATGGTGAAGGCAAACCTCTAAAAAATCTAAAGAATTTCTGATTCAAAGGCTAGGGAAAAAATTAACGTGGAATTGTAGAGTCAGAATCTTCTTACTAGTTATTATAGTGGCAGCTTTTATTTACAGGTACTCTGTTAATGTAATTAATTATTATACTAATGAAGATGGCTTTCATGTTAGTGTCAAAGACAGAACTGCAGTCCAAAGAAAGGTCTAGAATTTCTCAAAATTGAAAGATAAAGCTCTGTCTTATATTTCCCACCACATTTTAGCATAGTTTTTCATTTGTCAGAATATAAATTACTTTGTATTCATCTCTTTTACAGACAGGACAGTTGTACAATCAGTTGCTCCAGATGTTTGTTTTAAAAGCATTGATTCCTCTGGATTGAAAAAGCACATATTCTGCAGTTGAAGATAAGCATCATATAATTTTATGCATTCTGTTATGACAGCACTTGTGGATTTAAAGCCTATTAAATCATTAGTGAAAGAAATCCCTAAAATATTTTGCAGACAAACCATTATTCTGCCTGACCTCTGAAAGCCCCACTGATCAAAAACTAGTATCTTTTACAGAGGAAAAATTAAGCAATTATAGTAATTAACCAAGGAAGAGTAATGGAATTTCTATTAAAGGGGGAAATGTACTCCCTTCTAAAAGACTCATCTTGGTCTGGGTTATTAACAGAAGATAATAAACAGGAGATCTCACTTAGGGAAACAGATTTCCTTATCTTTCACATAAAGTTTTATTAAATCTGTTTAATCAAAAGCTATCAGAAAACAAGAAGTGATTCACTTCCTTTCTGCCATGTTGTTTGAAGTAAAAATTTATTTCTCTATCTAGTCATGTCAAATTGAATCTAAATATTTTCACCATCATTATCACCATGGCAGCTGTATTCATAGGATTTTTCATTACTTTCCTAGCCACTGTAACTCCTATTTTGATAAATAATGTTAATAAAAATTAAAATTGCTCAAAAAGCACTTCACAGGAGAATTGTCCTGTGTATAAATTTACCTTTTTCCCTAATTAAATTATTAAAATAGTGTTCTGCAGGGAAATTTCTTTTCTTGCAAATAACATATTTTAATTTTATTTTTAAAACTTATAAGAAAACTAAAATGTGTCAAATAGAATCAGTCCAAAATCTGTACTTTCTTCAGGAGCTAGAAATGGAACTTGAAACAATAAATGGAACTGGGAAAGGATATTTTGATAATGTGAAGGCAGCTATCTCGGGGACAAAGGTTTGTAACCACAGTCCTTTCCATCTCTAATGATTGCATAACTAAAGATTTTGAAAGAGAGAAAGAGAACAAAAAAACCAAACCTAATGGTGCTGACAGAAAAAAAAAAAAGCAAAAACCCAGAACTGCAGAAAGACAGAGTGAATAGTTACTAATTAGTCCCTTACCCAGCCAGAGATAAATATCTGAATTTCAGCATAACATATTTCAGCTTCCTTTATTATTATTATAATTACAGTGAGTAATTGAGGATTCACAGACAGAGTGTGTTTGTAGGCAATAGAATAAAAACATGCACGGAGCTCTGGAGAGATGACAGCAAAGGAAAAATAGTAAGTAGGCAGCTGGAAATGCCACGTATTTCATCCATTTCATTTGGCCTGGTACCTCACTGCTGGTGGACGACCAGCTTTCCTATTAGATCTGTTGTGCTCAGACACAACAGCATAAATAAAGATACCGTACTGTGCTTTCAGGTCTGTGTTTATATTCACATTTCTTCCCATACTTAATGATCACATATGCACCTATTCTCCTGGCACAAGCGGTATTTCAGTGCACAGGCTCATGCTCCCACTCTGCAATCACTCCAACTTTGATGCCTGAAGTCATTCTTGAGTCACTGGAAAACCACATTCAAAGACCTGGCAAGGTTGCAACCCCATCCCAAACACACACGGCATCCCAGCTGGTACCTGTTCCTCTGCCTCCTACCCTTATGTTGCCAGCAGTGCCTTCTCCCAGCTAGAGCAACAAGGGCAAACCAGGCTTCCTCACCTTCCCGAACGCTTGCGCAACAGAAGACAGAGAAATGTGTCCTGCTGAGAGAGATGGCTCCTTACTCTGTAGACAGACTTGTCAGTGTAGTGGATCTTCCTAATACAGAAAGAGTGTTTCCACGTAGGTCCATACTTTCTTGCATACACACAAAGCCAAGCTCAGAGTAAAGCCCAGAGTAGTGCACAGTGCCTTGATTCCTTGTGGTGTTTCTACCTGCTGGTTTGAATCCTCTAGGCAAGTGACTTACATGGGATAATCCTGTTGTGTCCTTTAAATCATAAGGAACTCGCGTCACCAGTAGCTCTCCATGCAGTAGCTGTCCGTGTGCACTCTCATGAAGAATAACTTAGGCCATAGATACACATCCAGACATTCAGCTTAATTATACTCTGATTAATAGCAGGTTTTAGGTAGTACCTCAGCACACAAGACTGGAATTCCTTGCTTACAGCACCAGGTGCAGAAAAAAGTTATAGCACTCTCCTATCCACAAAATTAGAGAAGAAAATAGCACGCTGAGACAGAATTATGTTGTCTAAGAAAGGGAAGCCTTTCCCAGGTACCCTTTTCTCCCTAACCTGTCATTCACCAGTGCATCACTATATCATTCCAAGTGTCACATGCTTTAGGCATTCACCTTATTTCCCTCCAGAACTTAAATCTTTTAAGTTTCTAATAGGAGGCCACCATTAATTCTGTGCTCTTTCAAACTGCTTGAAGCCGTTTTGCACTTTTTTAAAACTGTCAAGGCTTCCTGAGGAATCGGGAAAAGAATCCTGATACTGATGGGAAAGGGAACACAACCAACCATCTCTCACGTGCAGTTAGAGCACAGGCTCAATCCTCCACTCGTTTTCATTTCCCCCGGACATGTTAGTACTTCTGGCAGCTGGATTCTGCCACAAATGCTGACCTCACAAGTCTCTGTCCACGTAAACTGAGGTCTCAGTGATTTTGCTTTGTTGGCAGATTTAGGATCCCTGCTTCTTCTTCTGCCTGATCTGATGACAGCCTCCTATGTTAGGTAAGAACCAAGATGGTTCAGCAGGCCTGCTCGGAAGGAAGGAAGGAAGGATGGACAAATACCAGCTCAGGAACATTAGTTTTGTTTTCAAGAAAAGGCCTGAAACTGTGGCATTCACAGGTGTAGAATAAGTACAGCGATTCGAGTTCAGTTTCGTTACAGAGTCAGGGCAGTGCTGGCAGCAGCCTGACAGCAGCTTTGGATAAACTCATGAAACTACTAGACTCATGGAGTAAAACAAGACCAGGAGGACTTAGAAAAATCTTCAGTTTGCTTCTTGAAGAAGAAACCATGAGCCATGAAGAGACCACAAAGTTAACAAAGGAGGGTTTGTAGCAACAGGATAGGGGCCATTACCCTGCATGAGCAGTGATACAGACAAGAATGATCCAGGGAAGAGAATGCACAAAGAGCACCAAGATCTAACATGCTGTAGTAAGGACAGTAAAGCAGCCCTGAGAGAGTAAAACTATTTTTCAGTAATAAGCTAATAACATTTAAACCCCTTTAGTTCCCGTGAATAGCTCTCACAAAAACACTTCAGCAACAATAACCACTATAAAGAGATGTGATAAAGAACTTGGCAAGGACAGTACGTGTTACAAAAGAGAAGAAAGTGGAAAAATAAGTCAGGCTGTCAGCATGTGATGGGACGCTACCAGCAGCCATGCTTGACAGGTTTCTTAATAAAGAGATAACTTAGTTTTTAAAATATGGAGAGTTCTGATGTTGTAAATATATAATCTCCTTTGACCTTGTCATAACAGGACAATGAAAAGGAGAAGAGCAGAAAAGTGAGCTAACTCGTTTATGATGCCCTCTAGCCTTCCATGAAAGTTATTTTCCCAGTCAACTCATTTGCATCTCTGCTTCTCCCTGAACTTCTTGAATCATCTTTGACACCTTTACCTTTCATCACAGAGCTCTCTGTCACTTGGATTGCTCAAGCGGATCAAAACTACTTCAGGGAAGTTTCCTCTTCTTCTTTCACCTTGACAACAGATCTAGCAGGAATGCAAAATCTGAACGAACTCTGGTCTGGTGTCTTACCTTCAAAATAACACGGGTCACTTGAGAGCTGTGAAGTGCCTCTGTCACTGTTTTAGTCTTCTTGCAGTGCAAGTTGTATTCAGCTTTGTACCTACTTATTTCTGCATCTGTATAATCCCCTTACCTCCAACTGTACAACAAAGGCTTTGAGGAGAACAGAAACTCTTTTGACACAGAATACCACAAAAAGCCAGAGAATTTGACAGTTTTGCAGAGATGTGCTCTCAGTGCCCTGCAATGTTTAGACCTGCGGCAGCATAATTTGCCTTAGGAAATTATTCTTTCACAGAGTTTTGTTTGGAATAAGGTCTTCAGAGGACCACAGTGACACCTGTAGCTCATGGACCAAAGGTTTCTAAGCACAAGCGCAAGGCTGTTTCTTCTACAAAAAACTCTTCCCACTCTGCCAGATATGGGTCAGTCCTGTTCTGTTCTAAGCAGTCGCTGTGGAACAACCCCAGCAGGCAGCTCAGCCCCATTCACTCACTCACCCCCACTGGGATGGAAGAGAGAATGGAAGGGGAAAAGTGCAAAAAAACTTGTGGCTGGAGATGAAGACAGTTTAATGGGTAGAGCAAATCCGTTCATGCCAGCAAATTAAAATAATGAATTCATTCACTACTTCCCATCAGAAGGAAGGTGTTTAGCCATCTCCAGGAAAGCAGGGCTCCATCACGTGTACTGGTTACTTGGGAAGAAAAACATTCTCTCTTTCTCCTCCTTTCCTTGAGCTTATCACTGAGCACAATGTCATATAGTATGAAACATCCCTTCAGTTAGCTGGTGTCAGCTCCCAGCTCTGTCCGCTCCCAATTTCTTATGCACTCTCAGCCTATTTGCTGTGGGGACTCATGAGAAACACAAAAAGCCTTGGTGCTGTGTAACCACTGATTAGCAATAAATAAAACATCAGTCTGTTGTCAACAGGTTGTGGCCACCAATCCAAAACAGCACCATATGAGCTACTACAAAGAAAATTAACTCTAATTCAGTCAAAACCAGTATATCAAAGAAATTGTATTTACTTCAGTTATAGGAAGTATGATCAATTTAAAATAAAAATTCTTATTTAATACTACCAGTAAAGTAGAAATCAGAAAAAGAAAAGAGTAGCACCAAATGGACCTTTAGTGTCGTAAAATACCTAAAGCACCTTGAAGGATGAGATAATGTGAAAAAATATACCATTAACTTTCCAATGAGAATTTGGACCCCTCTTTGCTTTTAGAGATGGAACTTGAAATTCTAAGTCATCTATGGAATTTTCACATGTATTTTTAGTACGTACTGTAGTACTACAGAGTATAGTTGTTCTAGTTACCAGATACAGGAGTAAAGTATCTTAAAATAGACCCAGAAAGCAGGAGAAATAAGATTGACTCTGTACACAGAACTTTCAGAGCTTTGTATTTCTGTGCCTACTGTTCTTTTAGGCATATACTGCCACAAATTAATGCTTCCTCAAGAATTAATTACATGGGAGAGTGCAAAAATCCTTTTTCTTTAGCTGGCAAATGCTTGCTCCCTTTTTTTGTTCTAACTTTTGCCTCTGCTCTGCAGAAACAACACTTAGCTGAAGAGAACTGAACTTGCAGGAAATTTCACTAAGAGAAAGAGGAGAAGACAGATGTATATTCCCGGTTTGGTGTGCAGTACTGTACCTCTCTTTCAACTGGGACATTGTGAACAAAGGCCAATACCTGCTCATTTGTCAAATGAAAGAAGCTGAAGTTTCTGAAGCAATACACTAAAATACTGATACAGAAGAGAATTAAATACTATCATCTTTTTCCCGTGACCCTTAAGAGACTTGACGTTAATACAGTTCAGGCAAACTAGCAGGATCAACGTGGGAACGAAGTGTATTTTTGCAGATTTGTGTTAAGATATATTGGCAGAACTCCACAGCATGAAACTCACCCAGCAGATTTTACTACAGTGAGCTGAAGTCTTACCACATTCCACTGGAGCAGCATTTTATTTTGAAGTTGCCATTTGCAGAAAATTACGCACATTACTTTCCCTTGGGATTTATTTAATGCCTATTAGCTACTCACTGAAATAGAATTATTCACAAGAAACTAATAGGTTTTATGTTTTGACACTGTTTCCAGCCTTCAGAGAAAGGTTGATCTTTATTGCATAATCCGTCTCTTCTGAAAAATATTCTAGCTTCATCCTCTGTAGCAACAGTGAAAAATCAAGTAACTCCATCTCTCAACTAATGTAAAAGGAGACAGCAAAATTATAGGCCTGAATACATAAAAATATTTGAAATCTGTTCATTTAGATCTAAGAAGCTCTGGAGTAATTTAAAAACTAAATGGCTCCATAGGTCTTGTTATTAATGATTTTTCTAAGAAAGAGATAACACAAGACTGGACTGCAGTTTTAACAGGCTTTCAAAGGCATTTGCAGATAAACAGCATGTCACCATTTGTGTGCCTACAGAAAAGATGTCTTGGATGCACACAGAGATACCCCTTATCTTCAAAATGTTCACATATGTATCTTCTGGGGTATAAGGCAATTACTGGATGGAAATGTTTATTCATGGTAGTTACATAAGAAAATAATTTGACATGGCAACTGTGAGCCTCTCTCTGTCATTTTGCATCAATTCCTTTTGGTATGGAACATTAGAACTGAAGTCCAGAGTTTAAGTCTATAAGAATAAGAAAGCCAAAGTGTCTTTTTTTCCCTTTTGGCAGCTGTTGTTCAGATGTTTCCGTACTGCTCTGAGGTAAATAAAGCTTCTCAGTTATCAAAGTGCTTATCATAACACAGGATGAGTTACAGCAATGTACTCTTTGCTCACGAGGGATCAAGCTGCTACATGAAACCTGATCATTTGACCAGCTACAGATGAAATAATTTTGGATCTTGTAGAGCTGGTGAAACAAAACAGGAATTGCATTCAGAGAAAATATTTGGAATTTTTAGCCCCCTCAAAATTTTAACATTCCAAACAAGGGAAAAAAAACCCAAACACAAAAACTTTGAAACCAAATAAAAAAATTGCTTTTTCATACCTTTTTTTTTAATTTTTCTTTTCCCAATAAAATTTGGTAGAAAAAACCCATCAGCATCAGAAGGATGAAATACACTAATCATGAGGAGGACGTTAAACTAGACACAACACGGAATTTCTTCACAATGAGGGTGGTGAGACCCTGGAACATGTTGTCCAGGGAAGCTGTGGCTGCCCCATTACTGGGAGTGTTCAAGGCCAGGTTGGATGGGGCCTTGGGCAGCCTGAACTAGTGGGTCACCCATCACAGGGGAGAATGATATTTAAGGTCCCTTCCAACCCAGACAATTCTATGATTCTATTATTTTTTGAAATAAGAAAAAAACACTCCTTCCATTTTAAAAAATAGTGAAGCTTCATAAACAGACATTTGAAACTGGAAATTGGCAGGATACTCCAAATAGGCATGGTTTATGTATGAATTATTCTGTGTTCATATTACATAAAGTAGGAGGGTGAGGACTGCAGATATAATATTTACTAAAATATTTTTGTTACAGTCCTAATCCTTGTCCCAGTTTCCAGGCCAATTAGCCTAGTGGCACTGGGTGTGTAAAAGGCAGCAATGGGATGAAATCTTCAGCTCAGTGCTCTTGAGCTAGTTGCTTGGTCATAAGTGTTTCCAACAGTGTCTCTTACTAAGAAAGGGGGCAGTGCTTCATATTTCCCTTGTCTCCTGAGGGGAGTGCATGGATATGAGATGGTTAGAACAACAGATAAAATTCAATCACAGATTTTTACTTTGTCTTCTTGCAGTTCTGTAGGTGCCTTTATTTCTCCTGTGGCCAGGTTGCAGCTTGCAGTCTGGGCCACAAAGGGGGAAAAAAATCCTGCTTCATATACAATTGGTCCACAAGTTGTTGAACAGAAATAAGTAGAATAATACCCAATGTGAAGTATCCCCCTGCAGGATTTAAATGGTCTTCCTCTTCAGCTCTCCATTCATTTTAAAAGCCCATTGCACTCCCAGGAAATCTGTTGCTTGATTAAGGTGAGTATTTTAAGCTATTTTATGTCTCATGGTGTTCTACAGCCTTTGGGAAATTCCAACCCCATATTTACTGCATTCCTACTCAATTTTGGTTGAGAAAAAAATACTGAGGCATAATGGTTACTTTCATTCATTCTTTTTTAAGTACATTTGGAGGAAAAAATCTAAAGCAGAATATTTTAACAGAATTTGCAAGAAACAGTCATACGAAGAAAGCATATCTCTGGAGTCCACACTAATGACTGGCTTTTATTTTGTCACCTAATCATGGGTTATATAATTGTATATATAAAATGGAGATCAGGACAACGCCATTAACCAGCAATTAATCAGGTCCTTTAAAGTTCTCCCTGCCTTTTGTCTTGCATAGAAGAAAAAAAATGTACCATCAGAGGACACCTGGAATACATGTCTTCTTTCCAAACACCCCGCCTGCTGCATAAACGTTCATGATGCTTACTTGGACATTCACCAATCAACTTCTTAGCCAGTCTTTTTTGTCACATCACTGCTCACTGCTCCTCCCTCTGCCAAAGCCACAAAAAGCCAAAGTATCCATAACTCCTAGTGGCCCTGCAATCACTGCTTTGCAGCCAGAGAAGCTGGCAAAACAGTCTGCGTCAGGGGAATTCAAATGAGTTTTAAGAGAACCCACTAAAAATATCTAAGTAAATAGAAACGTGCATTGTACAATCTTTAGCAAATAAAGATATCTGCTGAAAATTATCCTTAACCAGCTAGACTATGGGGCTACTTAAACAATATCCAGACATCATAAATGTTAGTATTAAAAAGGAATTTCTGCTCAAAACAAATTAAATTATAAATGTACGCTTGAAATTTTCAGAGCTGCTTTAGAGACCAGAATTAAATACTTATTTCAAAATTTATCCTAAAGACATTCTTTCGTCCCAATCAGGAATTGTTCTATCATTTATCTTTTACAATTTTATTTACACAGTTTATCATCCTGATAGTTAAATGTATGTCTAAACTGACAGGTCATTCTTTTACTTGTGGGAATTTAAAAATTAACATTGACAGGCATGGATTTGAGGTGATTATCATTATCCCCTTTCATTTTACCTCCTCTAAATTTTGTGGTTCTTTACCACCTATACTAAACATTTTGGAGGCAGCAAAACCACACAAATGACCAAAACTCTGGAATAACAGAGATGCAGTAACCACAATCAATGCAACACTAAATTAGGTTAGTCATGGTTGATTCAAAAGTTAAACAATTTTGGGAAATTAGCTGATGTGTCATTAATTAAATGTGTCATGTCACTGCTACATCTGGATATATTAATTTTAACACAAATTATTCCATGAGCTTAATTCTTCTTTCTGTTTTGCAGGGGTTTTGTCAGTTAATTATACTCTAAACACTACTCAGCTGAAGCAAAATTTTGTACAAAGCTACGTCACAGTTTAGGTTGCTCACTTGTGCTACAACTTCTGATCCCATTTTTGTGTTAAACATTGTATAGGTCTGATGTCTTGATCATAGTCTGGTCTCATAAGAACTTCTATCATGTACACTCACATTTATAAATGTAGGTAAGGTTTTTTTTTGTACAATATTAATTTACCCCTTTAGAAGAACAGAGTCATCACTCTTCGTTAGCTTTCTTGAGAAAGAGACATAAATATTTGCTAACTTTCCATGAAACTTAATTTAAAATTTTAAGACCAGTATAGGTTAATATGTTTGACAAGTCTGACTTTTATGACAAATACCATAAAAACCTCAGTCTGTGATTTCTGCATGGAAATCATTAAAGTATTAATTCCTCACTATTAACAACTCAGTTTCAGTAAGTTCTTGCTGCAGCTGTTTTCATAGTCTCTAAATCCATTAAGTTAATGCAATAGTGGCATTAGACGTGAAAATTCACATTTCCACATAACAGATAAAGAATTTACATTGATAGTATCTTTGCTTATGTTTTCTTTCTTGATTCTAGCTCCAAAATGAGATCATAGAATCATAGAATGGGTTGGGTTGGAAGGGACCTTAAAGATCATCTAGTTCCACCCCGCCGGCCACGGGCAGGGACACCTCCCACCAGACCAGGCTGCTCAAAGCCTCATCCAGATATGTGCATACTATATGAAGGGGCAGAGATTAATGACACTTTGCAAATATAAATTATATGAAGAGTCATCTAACATCATTATGCGCTTAAATCTGTCAAGTACAGAATATGGAGGCAATGATCTAGCAAAGTAACTTACTCAGACTACATCTACTCCTTTCACAGCGTCACAGTACGGAGATCTCTGAAACAGCCCTAAACAAGGTATTGCCAAGACCGTGAGAAGCACAGTAGGCACTGAGACTGGTTGTTACACTTAGCCCAAACACAATACCATATTTAGATTATCTGGGAGCCTCAAGTCATATTTCCCTTTATTATGCAAGGATATTTGGTCTAGTTGTGGGATCTCTAGCACCATTGTCTAACCCCAGAGTTGTCAAGCACGCAAACAGTCCTGTGGATTTCAGAAGGACTGTTTCCACTCGTAAAGAGCAGACTGTCCTCATCTATTTGCTTGGAGACTAAATCAAGAATGCTCCCATAAAGCTAATGAAGAGCAGGTGCCAGTCAGCTGCACATTTTTTCAGAGGAAAACCTGCAAACTGAAAAAGATGCCCTCAAACCATCTGACTGCAGATACACTAAGGGGATGTTAGACCAGATGGCTACATATAGGGTAAGTAATCAAAGAGAGCAGCCTCAGTAAAAGGAAGGTATTTTCAAAATTTTTACCTGTTTTCATCCATCACTGATTTTCCTTTTCCTACAGGATAAATTCCTTTTTAATTTAGTCTGTTACTGCAGTACAGAGAAAACTGTTGCTGTGGGAGGCACAAACACTGCTTACCACTAGCTGCTATGAAACTCCATGGTTACTTAAGAAAGAAGTTCACAGTGGACCCATAATATTACTAGGCTGGAGCAGTAGATTGATGAAAGCGTAAAACTGGAAAGAAAATCCTTATAACTGCAACAAAAAACAATGCCTTGTCTGCTGCACAAGTAATATAAAGCAGAGTTAGAGGCTCACTGACAACTAACCAGCAATAGACCTAATGCCCCCAAAAAAATGGGAGTCAAATGTGCCTTAGTAGATTCTGTAGAATAAAAGTTGCTTGCATTGGTCTTGTAGATACCTCAAGTTGTACCAAAATATTAGCTGAAAACTGTGGATATCATTAACAAATCACTATCTAATTTCTATGTATTTGCACATTTCAAGAGCAAGAAATGGAATTTAATATTCTAACTCCTCTTTTTTATGGACAATTTTCTAACTAACTCAGAAAATAACAGGGAGAAGCTGACACAAATTTCTACCTTTGCCTTGTCTATGGTTTTGCCAACGTATTTGCATAATTGATAACATTTTTAGACTACCATCATCCTTTCTAAGCCCTTGAGCTACAGTCTGAGCATGCTTCCTTCTGGAACTACTAAGCCCCACACTACAAGCCAAAATCAAAAGATAGTAGATGTAAATGCTCTTTTCAGAGTAGCTGATAGGAATCCTGGTGGTAAAATTATGAGGTTTAAGAATCAATATTTCATCAAGTTGAATTAGAGTGATCATTTCAATCTAGAGATACTTTCTTGTATCTTTCTACTAGCAATATCCTGCCTCTGCCTTACCAAGTCTCAGTGTCTGGAAACTTTTCAATGAAAGCTGATATTGTATTGAAAGTACAGTTAAATTAAAGCTTTCATAGGAAAACACAGAAACCTGTCAAGCACAGCTTTTAAAGTGTGCTTCCCCTGAGATCTAGCTTATTAGAAAAACAATGCCAGTCTAGTAAAAACTTACCTTAACTATCAGCGAAGCCTGTTGCTAACATCCAAGTCAGTGGCAATTAATATGGCAGCCTTAAGCCTTGAAATCCTATTGCCTGTGCCTGTTTCAGTTAATTAATAAAGAAAATGAGTTCTATTTGGTTTGTTATCAGAGGACAGTCCTTAGCAGTGTAGACTTTTCAGAGAACTAAGGATGTATTAGGAGGGCTTTCTAGTGTGCAAAGTGCTCTCAAACAATTTGAAAAGGCCTCCAAACACTTTCATGTCCTGCAAGTCACAATGTCCCATCCCTATTCTTAACCTCTGTTTCAGCAATGTAGTTATTCATTTATTCAAGCTCCATTCATTGCAGTGATCGCAGCTGCTGCTTCAGTATTTTTCAGTTTGCATATTGAGTCTGGACCTGCTACAAACATGCTACTCACAAGCCACCAGCCAGAGCAAATAGAAAAAAAAAGGTAATACAACCGTCTTCATCCCTCAAGGCAGCAACCGCCTCAGCAAACACTGCACTGCTACCTGTACACTCCCTCCTGTGCTATCACTGCCTTTGGGCTCAAGGGAAGAGGAAAAGTCAGTGCTGGAAATCCATTTTTGAAGAGGAGGAAATGCCCTCGCAGCACAGCGGGGACTTCAGTGTCGCGAACGGTACCACAGGGCAAAACCATTTTCCTGAGGTTTGGCACAGGAGAAAACTAAGCTTGGGACTATCCTACTACCCCATGTTGCACTGTGGGTGTCTTTTTAGTGTCTTGAAGCCAAGATCTTCAGGTTGTGTGGTGGCTTCAAGGAAGTGTTATATAACTGCAAGGGACAAAATCAGTATTTTAGAGATCTACTTTGAAAAATAAGTCATCTTTAGCTCTCTATCTTGACCCTCAGGGTGATGCTATGCTTCTGCAAGCAATCTTGCAGCAATGGTTTGAGCTTTCATTCTTTAGTGTTTGCAAAATACTGAGACTCTCAGAAGGCAGGTGAGACTGAATTCTAAATATCTGCACAATTAGCTCTGTTCAGAATTTATTTTACGAAGTCAAGCTGAAAGGTTACAAATACCATAGAAAGGTAAACTACAGAACAAATCAAAACAAAAATCAATTTGAAGAGGATTAAATATCTCCCTGTTTCTCTATGCAGAAGGCTTATTATCTCTCTTTCAGAGTGCACAAATGTCTGGGGCCCATGGACGGCCCCGTCCCAGGACTGGAATGCAAGTGGAGGGAACAGGGGACATAGGACGAGGTCTAGGAGTATTTCCATGGGGTCTTTCCTCTGACAACTCTGTTGGCTGACCACAGGTTTATTGAATTATTATTATTTGCCATATTCTTTTCATATTTTTTTTTCACAGCACTAACACCACTGTCTTTTCACTGGCCATTATTAATTAAGCAAAGCTTTAAAGTATGTGTAATTCCAGGTATCCAGCCTCCCTGGATCTTTGCTCTGGTTCTTCGCTGAGCATTAAAACTTTCATTATTCAGTCCAGTTATTTATCACCCTCTTTATAAATTCAGTATAATCTTCTAACTGACATTTTCAACAAAAGGTCATCTGAAATACACACGGTGTTCCTCGTATCGCCTGCCTTCCCATCTAAAGGTCCACCAGAGCTAATGCTGTACTTGTCATCTATTTACTCATTACATTGTGCAATAGGCTTTGATCGCCCGCTTGTCTGTATGCCAGGGCTGTCTTCTACGAGGTAGCTCTAGGGTGGCTTTCCTCTTTTCCATTCCCTTCTAATTAAGCTGGACATGTTTTCAATATTCCCTACCCTAAATACAGTTCCAGTGTATTGCTTAAAATGCCATAGCTAAGTTCAATTATTAATTGCACATGACTGATGCACCAGGCATGTGGCCAAGAAAACCTTGGAGTTGAATACGGAGCTGAGCGCCGAAATCCACCCATCACTTGTACATAAAGTCCTTGCACCTTCCAGTTTTTTGGAAGCTGAGCAGCTCTGCTTTGGGCAGCAGAGGCATGGAGGGCTATGGACAGAAGATTGCATCTTAAAAATAAGTCTGGTCAAAATTAACTGAGAAGATGTTCCCCTCTGATAGAGCGACTGTCAGATTTTCCCAGAGTGTAACTAAAACAGCAGGCTACACTCCAAACACCATTTTCTTCTTTGTAAAGTTTTCCTTCAAAAATCCACCTCCAGATTCAGAGGTGGCCACACCAGTGGCCCTTTTCATAATGAAAACCTGAATATTTAGAAGCTTCACTGTGAGATGAAAGACCTGGACTTCATTCAAGGACTGATTTACCTCCTACCTCTTCATTTTTTATTCACTTTATGCAGGGACATGAACTGTCATTGGAACTGCACTTGAAATTCAAGTGATTCATCTCTTTCCTCTGCCATTTGAAAGAAGGGCTTTTTAAGCACCTGCTTTACAAGCTGTGATTGACAAGAAGGGCATTTAAGTCCAGGAGAAGTGGAAGGTTTAACCTACCTTTTCCAAGTGAGTTAAGCAAGGTCCCTATGACCTAATGTTTCAGAGACCTCCAGTCGGAGCACTAGATTGTGGGGACTCACTGGGGACAGTTGGAAGTTTCCCAGTCTGAGGAACCTGAGAAACTGTTGTATTTGTTGACACATTGATTTTCCACTAATGTTTAAAATATTATTGTTTTCCTTTCTAAGGAGGAAGGATCTAGAGAACTACCACATCCTGAATTTCCACAATATCTCTTTGTGGGGAGAAGATGCCTTACAAGACATTTCAGTGGAATGAGATTCATTCACACCTGCTGAGAGTCTTGCACACAGACTTCGGCTCAAGTTTCTATCACTCACTGGTTTTCTTCCTCTAAAACTGACTTTGGCACAAGTTTGCTGACCAGGATATTTTTGAATACAGCCCAGTCCTCACGGCAGGAGAAAGCAATTCATCATCATCCTCTGTAAGAGTGAGATGTTAATATAGATTTAAAACACTTACTCCCCCAAGCTCCACCACTTATCCACCATTGTATGAGCAGAGAGCAAGAATGTCCTCTCCTTGTTATAACCAGAGCTCTTATGTCCTCTGGGAAAAACTTTTGGGAAAGAGCTGCTTTTGTTTTCAGCAGTGTATCTCTGAGCTGAGGTCAATGTTGGCACCAGTAATAATTATGTTGCTACAGGTTTTTTTTTAAAAAAACACAGCATTTAAGCATAGGAATATTTCCTGCTACCCATTGAAAGGAAGACTATCCTGAAGAGATTCCTCTGACTTTAAAAAGCAGATGGAACCTGTGAGACAGAAATAATCGGAAGATCTATGTGTCCTATGAACTGCTGAGTTATAGAAATTCAGCGATTTACGTCCTGGATCAAAATCCATATAAAACTTTCCAGAAGGAGTTCAGAGAAAAGCTGTGACAAACAAAAGGCATAATACAAAGATGACAGGTATTCCTAGGGTCATTTTTTCAGGGTAGGTGAAGTAGGCACAAAGTTTCTGTGCAAGATACAAAAGCTAATGAAAAAGCTAATTACAGGCAATACCACTTATTGCTTGCCGAAACTAACTGTGTCCTGTTAAAAACTGGCAAACTAGTGAGAAAAATTAATCCCACAGTCTTTGTGGGGTTTTGTTTTGTTGCTATTAATTAGGGCATTTATATGACAGGTCATCAAAAATGTTCATTTGGTACCTTTGAAAATCATCTGGAGCCAGCATACAAAGCTCATAGTTCCAATTCTCATCTTGCTTTAATCAGGTGTAAAAACAACCTAATTGAAAGGAGAGGAGTGACGAATCACCATCTGGAGATAGCTGCACAAATTACATCCTTACCACCTTTCTCAAAGAAATTACGTGCTTCCACGAGAAGTTTGTGTCTGACCATGGGACCTCTGATCCTCAGCCCCTCAGAGGATGCCTGGGACACACTGCAAGGCCCTTCCAGCCTCTATGGCCAGGATTCCTTTCCATCGGAGGTGGGGAGATGGAAGCTGAGCCCATCAAATGGGTTCTGCTACAGAGCCGGGGCACGGCCAAGACGTGTACTTAGACCTGGAAACACAGAAGGACTCTTAAACACCATATTTTTTGCATATGTTTTACATGCTGATGTATGAACAAAGTCCTCATTATTGAAAGTGTAACCCTATTTAAAGAACAAGAGAATATGTCTTCCTATGCAGAGGGAATTCTTTCAGAGATCTTGAAATTTTCCAAATTATGGAGCATGCTATATTAAATGAAAGTATATTATTATGTACTGCTAAGAGAAGAATAGAGAACAAAACATGTGGTATCGTCTGGCACCGTGGAAATCTATTTATTACCTGTATCTGGATAATCATATGCTTACCTGGTCCCCTCCGAATCAGAAAGAATGTAGTAGATCTAGGAAAACAACATAAGCACAGCAAGATACAAAAATACCAGTAAATAGGCTGAAATCCTTGGCTAGAAAAGAAACTTTTTAGCAGAATATAAGGGAGTCGGATAATGAATGGCACAGGGAAAGCCGATGGGGATTGGTTATTTCTCTTCTTTACAACATAAAGACTCAGGGGCATTGAAGAAGACGTCCAAGCAGATATTTTGTAAGAGGGAAAAAAATCATTTTTCCACAAAACATATCTAAACTGTGAAACTTACTGTCACAAGATGTTACGGATGATTATAAAGAAATTCAAAAGTGATTAGATAAATTCTAAGAAACATTCTTCAGGAGCTATCAGTCACAAACCTGTAAATCATAGAATCATAGAATAACCAGGTTGGAAGAGACACACCGGATCATCGAGTCCAACCGTTCCTATCAAACACTAAACCATGTCCCTCAGCACCTCGTCCACCCGTGCCTTAAACCCCTCCAGGGAAGGTGACTCAACCCCCTCCCTGGGCAGCCTGTTCCAGTGCCCAATGACCCTTTCTGTGAAAATTTTTTTCCTAATGTCCAGCCTAAATCTCCCCTGGCGGAGCTTGAGGCCATTCCCTCTCGTCCTGTCCCCTGTCACTTGGGAGAAGAGGCCAGCTCCCTCCTCTCCACAACCTCCTTTCAGGGAGTTGGAGAGAGCAATGAGGTCTCCCCTCAGCCTCCTCTTCTCCAGGCTAAACACCCCCAGCTCTCTCAGCCGTTCCTCATAAGGCCTGTTCTCCAGCCCCTTCACCAGCTTTGTTGCTCTTCTCTGGACTCGCTCCAGAGCCTCAACATCCTTCTTGTGGTGAGGGGCCCAGAACTGAACACAGGATTCGAGGAGCGGTCTCACCAGTGCCGAGTCCAGAGGGAGAAGAACCTCCCTGGACCTGCTGGTCACGCCGTTTCTGATCCAAGCCAAGATGCCATTGGCCTTCTTGGCCACCTGGGCCCCTGCTGGCTCATGTTCAGTCGCTGTCAACCAACACCCCCAGGTCCTTCTCCTCCAGACAGTTTCCAGCCAGACTTCTCCTAGTCTGTAGCTGCCCAGGGTTGTTGTGCCCCAAGTGCAGGACCCGGCATTTGGCCTTGTTAAACCTCATGCCATTGGACTCAGAGGTGACAGTTTCTCAAGCAGAACGCTGTAAGAAACTGCGTCAAAGGCTTTACTGAAGTCCAGGAAGATCCATCCACAGCCTTTCCCTCATCCAGCAGCCGAGTCACTTTGTCATAGAAGGCGATCAGGTTGGTTTGGCAAGACCTGCCTTTCATGAGCCCGTGTTAACTGGGCCTGATCACCTGGTTTTCTTGCATGTGCTTCATGATAGCACTCAAGATCACCTGCTCCATGACTTTCCCTGGCACTGAGGTCAGACTGACAGGCCTGGAGTTTCCTGGATCCTCCCTGCGACCCTTCTTGTAGACGGGCACAACATCAGCCTCCAGTCCAGTGGGACTTCCCCAGTCAGCCAGGGCTGCTGGAAGATGATGGAAAGGGGTTTGGCCAGCACATCTGCCAGCTCCTTCAATACCCTTGGGTGGATCCCATCCGGCCCCATAGACTTGTGGGCATCTCGTTGGGCTAGCAAGGCTCTGACCACCTCCTCTTGGATCACGGGAGCCTCATTTTGCTCCTCTGGCTCCTGGGTTTGTACCTCCTGCCCAAGAAGTGCCTAAATCACAGCTTGCTGGAAGCTGGAAGGGTGTTCCAAAGGATCACCACGTACATGTACACCTTTGTATAATTCTCTTAAACAGCTGCTCTTTCTTTTGATGGAAACCCTTCACTCTCAGTGCTCAGTGCAGACAGCCACCTGTTCTCCAGGTTTTTCAGGCAAGTAACTCTTGAAGAAACTGTTCATGGACACTGCTTAAAGACCATAAGGATTTAAATTCTACTAAATTTTGAGAATGACAGGCACTAGGGGAACTTTATGTTCTGTCACTCTGATTCACTATGATTTTCAGAAGTGCAGGATGCAAAAAGCACTTGATTATTTTTCTTCTATTTCAGATTTAGGCTGTTGCTAGTTTCTTCACAGGTAGAGGAAATATGTGAGAAATGGGCTGCAGACTGCAAGGTAGTGGAACAAATAACTGGACAGCAAAGAGCAGGAAGATGAGGGAAAAAGAAACTATATCCTGACATACATCTCATTTGTTGACATGACCAGCGATTGTACTCTGTATTTGGGAGTAAGACCTCATACACGTGTAGGTGTGTATGTAAGTATAAACACACACACATACCTCAGATTCTCCTTTTCTGTCCTGTATGAAGAACAAACTGGATCCAAGATGCACACAGCTCAGGTTGTAATGCATAAGACTAGAAAAGGAGGGAGAGCTTCTCACCTTCAGATAACCTAGCACAGAAATTTATTCAGGCAGCTCCATTACAGCCTGCATGACTGTCCCCGTTGTGAGGATCACCATTTCCAGATCCAGGGCACTGTGAATGCAAATCCACATCGCTAAAAACCGGGACCATCCATTGCAATCCATGAACACAGCAATGGTCACCTTAAACTGGTCTTTGTGAGCTGCAAGAAGCAGACAAGCAACAGAAGAAGGATTTACTACAAGAGAGACAGAAGAATCCCCAGGAAGGCTTCAGAGACAAAACAGAGTCCTTTGAGATTTCAGAGAGTGCATTGTGTGAGGGAGTTGTTTGCTTTCCCACAGATGTATAAGCCTTCTCTGCCTTCATAAAGTTTGTGTGTGCAGGAAATTCCTGTGGTTTCTGCACTTATTGTGCAAGGGATTCCTAAAAAAATGCAACTTAAGTCTCCAGAGAGCCCCTCAGACAAGATTTCTTAAAAGGAAAAGTCTAACCAGTGGGAATGTGCAACTTCCTCTCACAAGGGTGTTTGACAGTGGTTGCACAGAAGTTGCAGAGCTGCAGGTTGTTGAGCTGAAAGCAGTAACTCCTCCCAGCCCAGACCCAGAGGTAGTAGAGCTCAGTAGTTCTACCTGGGCCCTTTGTGACAGGCTTGTGCCCAAGTAGAAAGCAGGATCATAAGCTTAGGAACATTAACAACCTCTTTGCTCCATTCAGTTATGATTGTTATGTGTTCCAAGAGATGCTATGGCTCTTGGAAAACTAGTATTTCCAGGTACCTTATTGTGGCCTTGGCCTGGAGAAAAGAATCAGATTTTCCCAATGTAAGTATAGAAGCCTGCTGGGTATGGGATTATCCAGGCAATATCATCATTTGCAGAAGACAACCTTCTACTTCAATCTAATAAAGCAAGCAAAACTTAGAGCAACATATCAAATACTTCAGTGTAAACCGGAGACAGAGCAACACGCCTACCATCAACCACTCTTTGCGTTATTATAGACTGAAGAATGTAGTCTTCTGCTTTACTAGATGATGTTCTGGTGTAGCTAGAAATGCTGATCTGTTTTTAGTTTTGGTTTTGTTTTAGTATGTTCCCTGCTCCTACTAATCTACTTTACATGCAAGTATAATTTCACCACCCTTTGTCATCTCACAGAAATTAATTCCACCTGCAAGAGAAGTGATTTCAGAATAATTTTTTATTAAAAGCTCTAAAATGGTGACACACAAGTTAGACACAGTGAAGTGTTCAGTCATTAAAGCAGCAGTGGGCAATAGCAGTTGCTTGTGAAACTCTGGGACAGGAATAGTGAGACTTAAGATTCTTTCCAATAACTGATACCAAACCATAAATGAATGGCACTGTAAACAAGAGCAGTACTATCAGGTGTGGGCACACAGTCCAGTGACAACCTAGCAGCTATTGTTTGTATGACTGTCCTTTGACAACAAATTTCATCCTTACACAATGCTTGCTTTTCCCTGTCTAACAGGATATTTCATCTTTTTCAGGCCCTGGTAAAAGTGAAAGCCTGCTTTTATTCTGCAGCTAAGCAGCAGAATGAAACATATTAAAATATGTCATGGCCTTAAAATACGCATTTTATATGCATTCCTGTAGTGTAAACAGCCTTCTCTTGCAGGAACTGTTCCAGCCTATTCTTGAAAATACTTTCATTTCCCCCTTTAGCAGTTTTAGCTCTCCACCTGTGAAGTTTATAATGAGGATGTGATGCTGACACCTAGAGGAACGCAGGTCTGAATATAAATACCTTCTATCAGTCTGTAATTCCCTCTCACAATGTGATTTTTTTTTAACAATGCATCTGTTTAAATTGAGAAAAGAAAGCCCGTCATGCCATATTTCCTCCGTAAATACTCTAGAAGGTTAGTGGACACATTACAATGAATAACCAATAGTAGTGGGTTTTCCAGCAATCCAGTTTAATAGTTTCTTCATATGTCTGTTTATACATCAAATAAACTTCCAACAAAAGAAATAACGTACAACTCAAGAAAATGCCCAAAGCTATTACAGTTTTGTCCTCCTCTTTGTTGATTTACAATTATGTACAAAACTGTCTTATTTGCAATACCCAGTGAAGATTTAATTACTTATTTACAACAGCTAGTGCCTTTTGCTATGCAATTGAACTGTTTCTTTTTTGCTGTTTACATTCATAGCAGCAGGAGCACACTCTTAGGTGCCATTTATGGATACGGTAGAGAGGCTGGACTAAAACAAGGCTAGATCCTCACTACCAACCACAAACATACCTCTGAAATCCCATTTTCAGATATAACTAAAAAGATTCCAGCACCTAGTGCACTGATATAAACATTGTGTTTACAGTCAACATAATAAGGTGTCTCCACCGAGAATAACATTCTCACCTGTATCAGAGGGAGATATGTGTGTGCTGGAGGCAGTATATATGTTGAGCTGCGGCAAATGAATATACAACTCTGGTGCTAAAGATGCACCTTACTCACCCTGCAAAAGACCTCCAAAGCAAATGAAGACACAAAGTATGCTATCTTTCTAGATGTGTGGAGGAGAATCTTTTACAGTTGTTCTGACACAAGAGATTAATAGGGGAAAAAATTACAATTCCATCATAACACACAACCTGTTTCATAAAACCACAGAATAACTTGGGTTGGATGAGATCTGTGGAGGTTATCTATTCCAAATCATTCAAAGCAGGACCGAACTTCAAAGTTGGAGTCAGCTTTCAACATTGAGCAGGTTATTCAGGGCTGCCTCCAGTTCCCACGTTTGACCACCATTATTGTAAAAAAAATTCTCCTAATCAGGACTTTTACCTTGAATGTACAATCTAAGATCCATTGAGTCAATCATAGTCCTTCTGTTGACAACAACAGTTTTGGAGCATCCCTAAACCAGGTATAACAAGGGTTATCCTTCCAGCTCATTGGAAGTAACAATTCATTTTTCCAACCTGTTTTGCAATAGCTAGTCAGTAGGGTACCACTGCTTGAAATATTTTCATTGCTTGTATCTCAGTGCAAGACACATGCCATCCACTGGCATCAAGACATCAAAGCTACACTTGCACTTCCTTCATCTGTGAGAAATCCAATATTCTGCACATTACATAGCTGTTGCAGAACAGCATGTTTATGATAGCATGACTAGATGCAAATTACTCACACAAAATGCATGAGGGTTTCACCTAAGAATCCACTCAATAAAGACAAAAACTGTTTGTTTGGGGATCAAAAGTCAGGACTCTATTATAACTACAAGTGCTTGAGTTTTTAAACCCGTTTTGCAATCACCTTCTGTGCTTCTGATCATCAAACTTGTTTTGTCTCTCCCAGCTTTAAAGATTCAATCTACAATAGAGCTTCCTCCAGAAACAAAAGCTACTCCCACCTGAAATGATTTTCTAATATCTGTATTAAGGCAGACAGTCTTTCCTTCTCCACAAAACATTATGTGACTATGTAGAGGCCACGTACTCTTTAATTCCCTGGCCCTGGTGAATGAAGAAAACAGAAAAATTAGAAACAGCTCAATCTTCACACACAGCGAGAACACCACATATAGTCAGATACAACGAAGTACTGCATCCAACCTGGAAAATCTTGCAGGAACACTGTCCTCTTACATAAGACATATTTTAAGACAGTAACAGTCATGACTGGAATACAAGACTACTGATATGTTGAGCAAGGTGTGTGAACCCTGACAGTTGGAGCTACCTCTCTGATTGTAAGTCTTCAGAAGGAAATAGCAAAAAACAAGTTAATTCTGGGTATCAAAAGAAGCCAAACTGTATCTAGAGAGACAATGAATATCAAGATAAATACACACTGAGAGGCTGATGGGCTCATTTGCATGGCAGGTGACCCTTGTTGCATTTAGCAGAAAGAAAAATAAGGCTTTCCCTGTATAATCCTCTTATAAGATCCACTCTTCAGAAGGGTAAGTGAAATTCAGAATTTTCTTTCTGCCCATAATAGAGATGCACTTAGGTGCTCCTACCACCAGTGGAAACAAAGAAAGGTAAAACTGCATTAAAAAACTGGTCTCTGATTGCTGCAGGAATCATGACAGCTGAATGGAGAAAGATGTTCCACAGGCATTTCAGCAGAATCGCAAATTGCAGCAAGACGTTGCATTTCAGTTCTCTTCCCTGGTTTGGTTTTCTTAATACTTGTTTGATAACCCACAGACCATTCTCAGGCTATAGCAGCAAATTATCTCTTTGAAGGTTTTCCTCATTTCCTGGCTACGAAAGGCATAGATCAAGGGATCAACCACTGAGTTGCACATGATAAGAATGAGGTACATGTTGAAGTGCGACATGAAGCAAACACAGTAGAGGTTTTGAGGGCAGGAGATCATCAGGATAAGATGAAGGAAGAATGGAGCCCAGCAAACAATGAAGATGCCAAGAAGCATAGTCAGAGTGATGGCTCCTTTCATGCTGGTTCTTTGACGGACAGAGTTGTACCCAGGCAAAGCAGCTATTTTCTTCACATGAGTACGAGCCAGGAGGAACATATGGATGTACAGCGAGACCATAAGGAACAACATGGTAAAAAACATAGTGATAAGACAAACAATCACATAAGTTGATTCATAATAAAGAATGAAGATAATGCCACAGCCTGTGCAAAATATCCAGATGCATGCAATAATAAGCCCCGATCTTTTCACTGTCATGATGTTGTGATAACGCAGGGCATAGAAGATGGTGATATACCTGTCTACTGCTATAGCCAGCAAGCTGCACATGGAAGCCACCACAGATATGCAGATCATTGAGTCAAAGACATTATCTATATGACGGACAAAGGCATCTTCCATAATTATATGCCTATTGTTTATTAAGTATATCGTTATGGTCTCCCAAGCATTAGAGACACTAACTAGCATGTCAGCCACTGCTAAACTGCACACAAAAAAATACATGGGTGAATGTAAGTTCTTGTTCTTAATTATTGCACTTATAACTAGGATATTTTCAAGAAGGCTTACAATGCCCAGAGTCAGGAACACCTCAGCCGCAATGACCACTTGCTCACATGGTGACGACTTGCTGTTGACAGTAGGCACAGTAAAGTTGCTGCCAAAGGCACTCAGGTTTAGTTCAGAAACATACAGTTGAGAGGACGTGTTCATCTCTGGAAGTAAACACGTTCTGTTCTTCCTGAGGGACTTGCCAAAGAGTGCAGTAAATGCATTTTCCAAGCAGCAAAAGACCCTGCCAAAAAAAATATAGCATGACAAGAACAGGCAGAAATTCACAAAGCAAATATCACCCATTTCTGTTTAATTTGGCTTGTACACATCCTGCCTCATCCACATAATATTCTTCTACTGATTCTAAATTAACCTCCAACTGGCTCAGAGTTTTTCTACCTGTGCTTACTGGGAAATTAAAAACACAAAGTAATGAAGCAATTTATGTGCTCTTCATTCATAGTTTTGTTTATTCCATTCAGTCCCCAAGAACTGAGCACACTACCCTGGAAATTCTGCTGAACACCAAACAACAAACAGTTTTCAGAGTCTCAGTTTCAGAGCCTGCTCACTTGAATACAATATACATAAGTTTGAATTATTACAATTAAGATTTGAACATTTTCAGTAAAATATTTAAATGCTTTCCTGACCTTTGTACTTTTAAGTTTGCATGAACTCTGTTATAAACAGCTTTTCTGTGCAATACTAACATGCTTGCATAAGAGGGTAGTATTAAACCCTTAACCAAGGCAAATCCACAAATTCAGGATAGACAAAGGTTACAGAATCCGTATGGGTGGAACACTATCATAAAAATACATTTTCTATTCTATATTGTGGGTATTTTATTTGGTAATAAGAATACTCAGGGCAAGTTGTAAGCCATCAGATCCTTAATAATGGGAACACTAAGCTGATTGTTAGTGACTCGTTGCAAGTAAAATTCAAAGCTTATCAATCTAAATAATTTTCAGGTTTTTAAAGTAAGCTTTTGTTTGTAATTAATAATTAACTGTACCTGTTTAGCAGAGCTGCTCCTTCAGCTGCTCTTCCTCTTCATCGCCCGCAACCTTTTCTCCAGGGAGCAGAAGTTCCCACTCCCTCCTCACCCAGCATCTGGGACAGGGGACTCCTTGGTGGGACCCAGTGGCAGAAAAAGAGGAAAAGCAATGAGTAAATCCATAGAGTCAAGGCTGGCCACGTATAAATTACTGTGCAACTGCCTTTTTATAGACTCCAAGCAATAATGACTTCAGTATTCAAACAGTGGCTCCTCCTCCCCTCCTTTGCCCCTCTGAACTTCTCTTTTCACCGATTTTGTTAGGAAAGGTTTGGGTTTTTAGCGCCATCTCGTGGTCTTCTCTTGTCTTTCTAAGTGAGCAGTGATTCTGATCTAAAATTCACAGCTTTTCAAAATAAAGGGGGAAATTCACTAGGCATGCTCCTTTCCAGAAACATTTCTCTTTTGTGTTTGTTTTCTCTGCTGTTGCTAGTACTCACTGACTTCATACTGCCATAGACTCCAAAAGACATGAAAGGAGAAGACTCTAACTGAAATAAGAGGCTTATTACTTTTATAAACATTTGTCTTATATACACAGTCATAATTTTGCAATCGTAAGAACCACACTGTTACAAAATTCAGAGAAGGTACAGTCAAGCCCATGACACCACGAGCAGAAAATATAACAATTTATGGGGGGAAAATGGAATTAATACATGATTCTGTGCTGGTGCCATTGCTAGAATAGACATTTTGATGCAGATGTGAAAGGAGCACCCAGCACACCTTGCTGGAAGTCAAGGCTTCCCAAGATAGATGTGATTTCCCCCGGGTTTCACAGGTTCCAAAAGCTGGGAAACTCCATGCTTGTGTGGGTCCAGCAGTTCCACAGTCCATGCTCATTCTGGGCTTAATTAAAAGATAAAAAATTAGTGAGAGTCTTTTCTTTAGCAAATGTGCTCTGCTTCTGCCAGCAGACTGAGGAACACAAAGCACACGCCTTCCTGACACTACCAGATGCCCTTTATGTTATCCACTAACCAGCCAGTCAAATACTATCGAGGATTTCAAGTCAGGTTGACATTAAAAGTCTCAGCTTCTCCAAATCACTACCTTTCCACAAATCAAGAGGCTGTTGGGTTTTTTTATAGTATATAACCACTTAAAATGCTTTCTTAGCCTACAGGCATTTTCTTAATTGCCACCAACAAACACAAACTTTATTGCTGCATCCTGTGCCAATTTTGTGTTTCCAGCATTCAGAGAAAGAGTTTATTGTTATAATGCAACTAAATCCATATTTCTGACAATTATATTCCACAGAAGCTTCCTCTATTGTTACTGCTAGCTTCACTCTAGGAGTGCTTGAAGACAAACAGTCCTCGCACCAAAGGAGACAGTGAAAAGCATTTTTATTCATTTCAGTAAAATGTCTCCTCTAGCATTATGTAGTTACAGTCTGGAGATTAACTTTGCATGTCCCTTTTCCCCTCTACAGGAAAGACAGTTTAGATTATCACAGAATACAGGTGGCAAACTACGCAGCTGTTAGATCTGAGCAGATAATGCCAGCTGGTGAACAGCAACACTCCCTGTCGTACCTGACCTGACTGTGAGCCAAATCTGAGCTCACAGTTCTGTGTATGCCCATATGAAAAAACAGAGGATGCCCATCTGTAATTCTCTTTCCCTTTTTCAATGTACAGCAAGCTTTAGTCCTCCTAAGTTGCCTTTAGGTAACTTATCTTAGTTTGGTTACCTGGTCAAATTTTGGTTATCTTTGGCATAGTTTCTGATTTTCCCACTGTAGACTCTGGAAATCATATACCTAAATGTAAAATTCTACTTCTTCCACTGTTCCTGTATCTACCAAGAATTATGCAGCCACTGTGCTCTTTCCACTTCCAACTAATTCCTTTCCAGCATCCTATTTTTTTTATTACTTTCTCTTTTTAAATTCTGTTCATCTTCCCATTTACAAATTCCTCCGTATATTCAGTTTAATAGAGTTCTCTGCAGCCTCGCTTATCTGCCATAACAAAAGTTCTCACCGTACCTGGTAGGACTCAGTAGACTATCTGATTACAAGAAATAAATCACACATCAGACAGAATGGTTAGGCTATTATTCCTTAGAGCAATGTCTGGTCTCTCATCTATAAATTATGAATCAGTCTTTGGATTCTTCTTCCACAAGCCAAGGATAAACCCTGGTACAAGTGCCTGTGCTAGACAAAGAAACTCACTTATTTACATAGCTTGAAGAAAAATTAGTGACAAGGATGTGGTTTGTTTATGTTAAAAGACAAAATGAAAAAAATACTTTTCTTTTTTTTTCCCCAAAAAAGACTTGTATCATTCTACTGCTGCAGCAAGCCACTGTAAGCATTATAGTTTGAGAAGCAAGTAGATGGAGAGGCACCTAATTAGCAGTTGGGGGAGGGATGCAGGTGAGGTATAAGCATTGTAAGTAAAGGGGCACAGGGGCAGATCTTTGTATTCTCTCAGGAAGAATTCAAGACTGGCTACACCTTCCAGCTGGAGGACTGCGAACTAGATATGCCGGTCTTTCTGATGTTCACGATCTTGGTGTTCAGCTCCCTTGTTTGTTCAGTTAAATAAATTCTCTGTCTTTACAAACAGGCTGGTGCTCAGTGTTTTCCAAGGCCATAAAGATCATGTTTGGATCCCCAGTGTGAACGAGCAGCACCGTGCACGGCAAAGCCTGTGTTGGTATGTAGTGTTTGGGCTGTACCGACACAGCACAGGATCCGTGGGGTGTGCAGAGTGACCACCCTGAGGAACACGCTGCCTCTGTGCTGTCCTCAAAACAGCAGTTTCTTTCCACAAATAGAAATGGGAAGGGACATTGGACTGGTGTCTTGGGGCGTGGGCGCAAAAGTCTCCTATAGCCTAGAAACAAGCACAGCCGGTCACACAACAAGGACCCTGCCTCTGACACCCATGGGAGGGCTCCTGTGGTCCATGGTCATCCCAAAAGGGATACTAAAATGTATCTTTAGGAAAAGGTGTTTTGTTCTATACTTCATGTAATATCTTATAAGAAAAATGCGAACTGTTCAAAGTCATTGTACTCGGCACTGGTGAGACCGCTCCTCGAATCCTGTGTTCAGTTCTGGGCCCCTCACCACAAGAAGGATGTTGAGGCTCTGGAGCGAGTCCAGAGAAGAGCAACAAAGCTGGTGAGGGGGATGGAGAACAAGAGGAACAGCTGAGAGAGCTGGGGGTGTTTAGCCTGGGGAAGAGGAGGCTGAGGGGAGACCTCATTGCTCTCTGCAACTCCCTGAGAGGAGGTTGTGGAGAGGAGGGAGCTGGGCTCTTCTCCCAAGTGACAGGGGACAGGATGAGAGGGAATGGCCTCAAGCTCTGCCAGGGGAGGTTTAGGCTGGACATTAGGGAAAATTTTTTCACAGCAAGGGTCATTGGTCCCTGTCCGAGGCTGCCCAGGGAGGGGGTTGATTCACCTTCCCTGGAGGGGCTTAAGGGATGGGTGGACGAGGAGCTGAGGGACATGGGTTAGTGATTGATGGGAATGGTTGGACTCGATGATCCGGTGGGTCTCTTCCAGCCTGGTTATTCTGTGATTCTATGATTCTATGATTCACTGAACTCACCAAGAGTTTGCTTGGGGCATCAGGCAAAAAGACAACAAATGCCCTAGAAGGACAACAATGAACATAAGAAAAAATTAAAACACGATGCCAACAGCAAAAGTGACTCCAGGGCCTCTTTTGTCCATGCCATTTCTTTCCATTGTGAAGCAGTGAGAGAGCATAAAGCTGCTCCAATTGCATATCTGCCTCGCAGGCTTCATCAGTGACAGAGTAGGAGCCATGACAACATCGTGGGCAGAAAGACCCAGCCCCTGCCTGCTGCCAAACCACAAGCCATCACGACAAAGGCCCCATTTGCCCAGCACGTCCGCTGGGACAGGGAATGCTGTGACTACACTGACCCATAGACCAGCAAGCTGCTGATTTTATCAATTGCATAAATGAGGCCAATGGTGCAATGTGGCCCCAAAGAAGTTTCTGTAAGAACAGCTTATTGCACTCAGATGCATTCTGGTATTAATCTGTGCTAATCTTAACAGGTTCAGAAAAGAGGTTTACTGAAGCTAATACAAATCTATCAAATTCTCTAGTGCTAATACATTAAAGCAATTTAATTCCAGTGCCTTTCTGCTGCTATTTTTATCTGTTTGACAAAAATACTTTTGTCCTTCACAACGTAGCTTTGGATTGGTGCTCTTGGCCTGTTTACAAAATCTCTCTTCTGTCCACTCCCTGCCTCTGCTGTCATTAACAGAGCATTTCAGAGCCCCAGGGTATCCTCTCGGACTACATTTTGCTCTGAGAGATAAGCCATGAATCCAAGGGAAAAGTGAAGACCATGGTCTTCTCTGCATTTAGATTTATAACCACATAAAAAATGTTCTCTCACTTCTCAGACAGAGAAAATCATTTCTCTTGACCTCTGCCCTGAGCAGCTTTGGCTGAGCCCCGTCGAGGTCCCCACTGTTACCTCCCCAGCATTACCATCCAGTTAGCCTTTATTAAAGACAAGCAATTAATCCAGACCAAAAGTAAAAAACATCAATCTTTGCTGTCTTTAAATTAAAACAAAACCAGACAAAATTGTGATAGTTCAGTCCCCTCCACTGTCCAGGGGACAGCTGAAAGCTTAAAAGTCAGAATTTTGAGTCAAGCAGTGGTGTGCTTAGTACATTATTTTACGTTGTGGCCCTGATCTTCAAAACAAGACTGGAATGTTTTTTGCAGGAAGAATCCCAGAAAGGCAAGACTAAAAAAAAAAAAAAAGACATCAAAATATGATATAAACTGTGTCCTGTCAAAGGCTGGGATTTGCCATACTTAGCATGACTGTGCTAACACTCCTATCACTCCTTGCATCTGAGTGCTTCAAAAGGGCTTGAGATCATCCCTGGCTATTCTCACTTGGTACCTATCAGTGGTGCTTCTCACATTGGAGTAGAAAGCTGTGAAAGATGCAACACAGTAAAAAAGGCATTTTAGAAAGCCATATCTTAATAACCTAAACTGTAACTAGCCCGTAAACTGTAAAAGAGTAATATGAGTTTTAGTGACCATCACTTGTGTGTGCCTTCTAACTGGAGCCAATTCTAATAATGAATCATCTGCTCGCATTTTGTTAGAGCACAGGTCAGCAGAACAGATCTGGTGAATCATACAGAAGTGTCAGCTACAGACTTAAAAACCACAGATAACCAGTGAAAGACCATGGAAACTTTCTGACGGGCAGGAAGGGTAATTAAAAAATAGACAAGCAGACTGGGGGGGAAAAAGGAGAAAACAGAAGCCTTAGCAGGTTCTTACTGGATACTACTTCCTACAAGAGAAAGGAAAGTTTTTCTTGCAAGACCACAGAGAAGATATAAAATGTCTTTATCCATTAGTATAATAATTTAAAATAAGTGGTTAAACATGCTACTTTAATTACATATTATAAGACATTCCATGTTTAATTTCTGTAAGTTTATCTTGCAGCATGGCAAAGACAAACGTTAAGAACACATTGTTCATTTGCTTCATTAAAATCTTGTGCACAAGAATAATTTGTTGTATGTAGAAAAAACAACTAATTTGGTGTATAATTCAGCTTCGCAGTTTTATTCCACGTGTCCGTATAAGACACATTGATGAGGCAGCAGTTAAGTTTAGTACCACAAAAACACTATGGCCCTTAAGTGCTAGTGACTATTCTTGCACCTATTGTACTCTCCTACGGACATACAGAGCCACCACCAATGTTGTTACAGAAGTTTAAAAAACAAGGATTGTGCTCATTAGCCTAATGACATTAATGTCAGTAGTGCTCCACAGCTACAGAGCATGGTGCTGATGCACAAAACGAAGTATATTTTTATTGACCTGCCCTGGCCTGTCAATGACTAGCTCATAAGAAAAATTTCCTGAAAGTTAGCAGGGAACAACTAAGGTCTGAACACCTACCTAACACGTATAAAGGAGGAGCAAGGAATTCATTTTGGCTTCAGGGAAAGTAGTAGCAATGTAGTCAGTTTATATATATGTAAATACTTTTTTATTCAGGAGAAGAAGACAAGTTAATCCAAAGTTTCAGATCAATTAGAAGCATCAGGACAAAGAGAAATCGTGAGTATCCTGACTTTTCTCCACAGAATACATTTTTCAAAGAACAGAATGAAACAAAAGGATCCTAATCTCCAGCAATGAGAAAGAAATGCACTTTGTTCACATACACCTCAGTTTTAGGGAACAGAATTAATACTGACCTGCATTACCAACATTATCAAGCGCAATGATACCATCACTTTTGAAAACCAGCAAACACAAAAAACACTTCTCAGTATAGCCTCAGCTGTAGGACACTTGGAGATTTGACTTAATATATAGTCAAAATTAAAACTAGAGAAAATTTATTACCTTGTCAAGAATGTACAGTTAATTTGAGTTTTGCCACAAAGTGTTGGTTCCGGCGCTGAGAGCTGAAATTAGCAGCTACTAATCTGATGACAATAATAACAACAAAACAAAACTGAAACTAACGCGCAGTTTTCTTTTTCAGATTTATATAAGTCTATTCTCAGTAAACTAAACACAACTAGGAAAAAAACTTACTGTTTCTCAGTTACAAATAATACAATTGATTAAAATACAGAGGCAAATGAAAATACAATATTATTATAGAATTGGTAATATAAGAGTGATAATTCAATCAACTAATGAAATTTCCACCTCTTTATCTTCATTACAGTCTTCCTAAAAGACAATAAATTTGTCAGTAACTAGATGGTTCTTCTTAATGTCTTCTTCGATTATTTTGAGATTAACCTAGCTAGCCTGTAAAGAGCCAGAGAATAACAGGAAGACCATGGGAATTTCTTATGAAGACATGCTCCTATGAGTTCGGAGATTCAATGAGAAAAAGTTCAGGACACCTGATTGAATGGAATTGATATTTTTAACCTAAATATTTTTGCTGAATTTAGCACACAATATAGAGTTGATGACCTGCAATGAGATTGTCAGTCTCTAACCAGACACAGAGGTAGAACAGGGTGGACAGGCAATTCAAGCACTGCCAGAAGGCATGTCAGCATCAACTTAACCCACCAAAATTGTTTAAAGACATTTGAACTAGCTAAATAAATCTGCATGGCATCAGAGCTTTACATCACGGACACATTTCTAGCAGAGGATCGGAATATTAACTTTACTGTCACGTCAAACCACAGCTCCGACATCCCTTACAGTCAAGATCCTTGCCAATTTAAATATTGCACGCTAACATGCCAACTACTTGCAATTGTAATAATAAGGTTTTTTCCATGTGAACATGTCCACTACACACAATAAAGAAAACTAAAATGCAGTGGATCTCAATACTTTAGCCTGGTCTAAAAATTCTTCTTCCTGTGCTTTCAGACCACTTTTTAATTTTATTCTTAACCTTTCGAGTTTCTTCAGATTTTCCTATGCAATCATGGAATTTTTTTTTTCCTAAAATACATTCCAGAATAGATTGTTATTAACAGCAAAATAGTCATTACTTTTGAAATTCAGGACATATCTTTGGGTCATTAAATATTGACTTAAAGGCTAACCCCAGGCACACATCTCAGAACACCTTGCCCTACAGAGTTTCCAGGTAGAGTTATGCAAATATACTGTAGATATGGAAGCTGGGAATTCAGGGGTTTTTTTAAGTTTGAGGGAGGGTTTGCATCTTTCCTATTTCTTTGGCATAACTGAAGTTTTCTGAAGCATCTGAAAAATATCATTTACAAGTAAACACTGGAAAGTAAAACCATGAAAAGAAGCTTTCACACAATATGGCATGAGTGGAAATACATGTATTTCCACAGCTCCATTTCCCAGCAGGGCCTCCATACCAGCCATGCCAGCAGGAACTCTTGGAAGCCATATGGTAAGCAGAATCAGGGAACAGTTCTGGGTTGGGAAAAAATAGTCTCTTACAAGGATGCTTATTTTTCTGCTAAATTTGGTCTCTGGTCTATATATACGCATATAGATCTGTGCAATACAAGTGGGAGGGAGAAGTGGTCAATGGGAGACAGAAACTGTTGCAGCCGGCAGAGCTGCCAAAGGATTTCTGTGCCCAACCACAGCCTTAGAAAACAAAAAAATTCTGCTATCTTAAATGCTTTTCGCATACAAATTAAATAAATACAGCTGACCTTAGTTGTTGATGTGTGTCAGCTAACAAACTGGATCTGCTAACAGGAATACAAATGCATATCAAATGGTTTTTGCTTTCACTGAAGCGCAGAACAATTAGCAACGGGATGAGCTAGCTCGGGAAAAACTTACTTAACTGAGGGAGACAATTAGCGGATGAAGGGAATGAGGTAGCCTCCTTCAGCAGAAGCACAGCAACGATAACTGCCAGCTCCTCCTCTCCTGACCCAGATACCATCATGGCCCTTAGCTGCCCAGAAGACCATATACTCATTTGAGAGGAAGAAGAGCTGAATTCTGTGAGGTTTGTTGCTTTTTCTAATCCAATGACAATAAAACACTTTGTCCAGGGAACAAGGTCAAAAATCATAGAGCCATAGAATAGTTTGGGTTGGAAGGGACCTTAAAGATCATCTAGTTCCAACCCCCTGGAATACCAGCTCCTTTCTCAGAAGAGAGTCCTATAGATCAGATACTGTTTAGAGATCATGGCTTCCTCTTGTCTGATCCTTTTTTCAGCCTGAGAGAGCTCACTTCGGTGTGGCTTCACCCTGTAGTCAGATGTGCAGGTCTTTTTCTTTGGGAAGTGGGAAGCTTGGGGTTGAAGTCCCTGCCTCTGAGGAGTCCTGCAGTGGAACTGCCATCATCCTGAGTAAGGGCTTGGGCCTCAAAGTCATTCAATAAATGGCAGGAATCTGTGACAGGCTAATGCTGTGATGGAACCGGTGTGCCTTAAACCAATTGTTTTCCGGCTGTTGAACTTCAGAAAGAAGCAACTCATGTGGAAGCAAGGGATGCCTCTTTTTGTGCCAACCTCCCTATCCTGCAAGCAGCGCGACTGCCCTGGCGTGACAAGGAAGGTCATAGAAGGCTGCTCGGGGAAGCCGTGGATGTCCCATCCCTGGAAGTGTCCAAAGCCAGGTTGGATGGGGCCTTGGGCAGCCTGGTCTGGTGGGACCCATGGCAGGGGGCTAGAACTTGATAGTCTTTAAGGTCCCTTCCAACTCAAACCATTCTATGATTCCAGGACTCCATGATCCCAGGATCTCGCCGGTAGAGGGAGCAAGAAGATCACTAAGAACCCTGAGGACCCAAGACTCCTTTCCAGAATCTCTTGAACCTTCCAGAAAGGGCACTGAGCAAGCAACAAAACTCCTCGCTGAAGGATTCTCACCTGTAAGTAACACTCTAAGGGTAGCACACGCACCTGTGGGCTGGCCATTCTGGGATCTTAGAAGACAACGCTGGAGCTGTGACATCTTACTCTTTTTCTCTTTCTTTCCATTTCTCCCCTCTATTCTTTCCCTTTTCCTTGCTGCAGATTCAACAAGCCAATGTCTATCTTATTCCTAAAACCTCACTCGTGTAAATAAATTTATTTGAAGTTGATTGTTTGGTGTCTTTTCATCTTAATTTAGCCTGAGGGAATCCATGGGGCAAGGCCAGAGACCCCTGGACAGTCCAGTTTGGGTCCCAACAGCATCTCTTTGAACACGCGGCTCTAGGCTCCAGTCATGGCATGGAAATTCAGCCTGATGGACAGTTATTTCAGCTACAGCGATGCCAAGTTCAATGTAACCATGATAGAAAATAGGTCATACAGGATGAAATGGTTAAAATTAGAAGCCCAAGCTTCCCTTCCCGTAACAGGACACAGGGAATCCCTCTCCAAGTGAGTGATACTGACAGAGCAGGAGTGAGACCAGGAACACCAGGCTGTAAATCCGAACCAATTTCTTCTCTTTGAGAAGAGGAGGCTGAGGGGAGACCTCATTGCTCTCTACAACTACCTGAAAGGAGATTGTGGAGAGGAGGGAGCTGGGCTCTTCTCCCAAGTGACAGGGGACAGGACGAGAGGGAATGGCCTCAAGCTCCGCCAGGGGAGGTTTAGGCTGGACATTAGGAAAAAATTCTTCACAGAAAGGGTCATTGGTCCCTGTCAGAGGCTGCCCAGGGAGGGGGTTGAGTCCCCTTCCCTGGAGGGGTTTAAGGCACGGGTGGATGAGGTGCTGAGGGACATGGGTTAGTGTTTGATGGGAATGGTTGGACTCAATGATCCGGTGGGTCTCTTCCAGCCTGGTTATTCTATGATTCTATGATTCTATAATTCTATGATTCAATGCAATGTTAGCTTTCTACTGCTCTGGCTTGGAGGTTATGACAGGAGGATCAAACTCCAATTAAACTTTCTTTATCTAGTTTAGAAAAGATATGCCAGGAATAGATGTGACATCTGTACTAGGACAGTTTCCCCTGTCACACTTTATCCTGGAATGAGTAGAGATGTTTCTCTGTAGCACAGCTGCCTCCTTGCGTCTGTGAATGAGCTGTGACCGTACAACTGCACCTGCAGGAAGAAATTGTACCAATTGCACGTAACTGGTGGAACTAATGCAAAACAGCTGCTCCCTATAGGGAAGCCCTGGGTGAAACTGAGCATTTGGATGCTCACATACAACTGCTTAGAGGAGAAATGATATATTTGTTTAGCCTATTTCTATTTGCTGCCTGGAAAAAAAGCCTGAGCAACTGTATCAGCAAGGCAGCCTTTGCACTCGTTAAAGGGTACAGAAACCTTCTTTTAGTCCTGATGCAGAAATCTTGATTAAAATACATGATCCTTGTGCTTTTTTTTGAGGAGCTGTGCTCTAGCATCTTCCTCTGCAATTAACTGCGATATCTAAGGACTTTTTTGTGTGAACTTTTGCTTTTAGTACTAACTGCACTTGATTTGCTGTTTCAAAAAAAAATTTTAAAAGGCAGTATTACTATTACCAACAAAGAATAACCCATGCATTCATGACTGTGTTTTAACTCCAGATTTTTATCCTATACGCCTCCCCTGCACAGCTCTGAAAAGGCTTGCATAGTATAAATTTTAATTGTTTCATACTTGTTTTAACATTTTTACTTTAGAAGAGACTAGCACGTTTTCTTGGCTTACAGGACAGGTGTAGTTCTGAAGCACTTACACTGGCTCTCAGGAACACGCTCGCAGGACTCCAGTGGGAACATGAACTGAAATCATGTTTTCAGTTCAGCAGCAGTTTATTCTCCAGGTAAGATGCGTAAGAGGTAAAGTGGTGTATTTGTGCCGGGAGTAGACACAAAAACTGAGGACTAATCATCATCGTGTGCTGGAGAGAATCCCAGAAAGTGGAGCTGGAGCAGGAGAAGGCAGGAAACCCCAGCTGGAACACAGTCCCTAAGAGGCTCACTTGCCTTTCTCTGGCAGGGGTGAGAAGTTAAAGGAAACTGTGTAAATACGTTCCACTCTACCCAGTTTTCTTTCATTGGTTCAAATTAAAAACCATTACTTTATGTATAATTTCTTTTTCAAATAGCGTTTGGGAAGCCAATGTCCTCAGCTTGATCCATAACGTAAGTGGGATTTCTTTTTTCTTAGTAATAAGATCAATTAGATGAAACTCTGCCCTTTGCTTTCAGTCAGGAGACAATCATATTTAATTATCATATTTAACATTACAGTATTTTTTTTTCTTTTGAAGCCTTTTCATAAAAATCAGGTTGGGATTTTACCATTAAAATCAAGCCAAAAATATAAGAAGACTTTCAGGGAAACTTTGATGAGCAATGTAAGATAGACATACTTCTGAATAAATTTACCTTAAATTATGACTTAGTAGCATGCCTAGTGTGACTGTTACTGGCAGAGAAGGCACAGTGACCTATCCTCACACAGAGAAATACTGATTGATTTCAGAGAAAGCATTGGGAGCTCTCAGAATATCAATAGGTCATGGCTTTAATGAAAATTCCAGCCTCCAGCTTTTCACAGGAGCACTCTATCCGATCTTTAAATAACATAATGATAAATTTGGCCATAAGTAGTTCAAAACAATTTGTTTTCTAATATGACTTTTTCTCTTCAAGGGCATTTTGACCACATATTAGGAAATTGTGAAAGTTTCAAGGAGCAGATTCAAACCGATGGGAGCTGAACATTGCACTGAACAGGCTGGTGTGACACTCAGGAGCAAGCAAAGCCTTGTCCAGAAATTCTCCCCTTTGCCTCTCCTTGTTCCTTTGGTATTATTAAAGGTCACCACAGCCCTATTTTACCCGCTGAAGTTACTGGAAGTCACCTTGACTGTCAGTTGTGAAAATTTACTCAAAACCATATTGATGATTTAGGGTTTGATGTCCCAGAGTACATGTGGCTGCCGTTGCTGCAGTGGGGAGATATAAAATCACGTATTTTCTTCAATGGCAGGTTGTTTCACTGGTGTTGCAGTAGTAATACAGATATTCTTTCTCATCTCCTTTTTAGACTGCACAATTCAATCATTTCCTGCACAGTATTTTCTAATTAATATATAAATGTGAAAGAAAAAATTACTGCTTCTTTTTTCTTTTAGGTTTTTTTTTTCTTTCTGGACATGCAATAAATACAAAATTTATTTATTAAATAAATACTTCATAAAATAAGTGTGATCCCAGAAGTTACCAGGGAATAAAAGACACTAAATACTGTATTTCTTTTCCTGGAGTTGAAAAAGCAATTAATAAAATGGTATTGAGGACAAATTTGCTATGTAACTTCCTACTTCACTGAAACTGGCACTGCACTTTATTGCCAAATAGCCAAAAATCATCTGCGTTCTTCTTTTCTAAAGGCCTGAATTGGTCCAACTTAGCAAAGCTAAGCGACTAGGTTGCATTGCGACCAGCTGCAGTTATTATATTCCTGATCCACTGCTGGGTCCCTGCATAAAAACTAGAGTCATAATCATGCTGCACTCCAGCTCCATCACTTGGTTGCACTGATTGTGCAGCCACCAAATTTTGAAACTTAAAACAACGCAGTCATTAAAAGAATATTTAATATTCAACACAAGCGTTTAATTGGGTCTCAGGGATGCAGAAAATTACACTGTGTATTTATGATGAAGTAGATCAATGTAATGATTACAGGTACTTGAGACAAGACAAGACTGCAGAAGCATCGAAAGATTACGTTGTATTGCTACTCAATAGCTGGGACACAAATACATAACACAAAGGTAGCCACCAGTAATAATCTTCCCTGTCAGCCTGTAACTTATTATTTTGCCGTCAAGAAGAAGGGGATCATAGAACCCGAAGCTTGCTCATCTTCCTAACATGTTCCTTTTGCTGTATGGTATACACTGATAACCAAACATCAGCACACCCAGATCACTTTAGCAGCTAATGAGAGTAGCTTTGTATATTCAGTATTATATGCAGGATATTTTAAGATTTCACGTGCCCATTACCAGGGACTGTGAAGACTGCTGAACAGGTCATCTTTTAAAAATTCTGATCTTTTCATACCATTTTCTGTAAGGTGTCTTATAACATAATTTCTAAAAACAGTAGTGTCTTAAAATTCGGCTTTGTTGTAGCATGGTGAGTTGACCCGAGTCAACAACCAAACATCCACCCTGCTCCTTACTGGTTCTATTCTGCCATGGAGTTGGGAGGAAATAGAAGGAAGGTGAAAAGACTCATAGATTGAGATAATGACAGTGTACTAAGGAAAGAAAATCCTGTGTGCGAGGCAAAGAAAAATCACAGAATCACAGAATAACCAGGTTGGAAGAGACCCACTGGATCATCGAGTCCAACCATTCCCATCAATCACTAACCCATGTCCCTCAGCACCTCGTCCACCCGTCCCTTAAACCCCTCCAGGGAAGGGGACTCAATCCCCTCCCTGGGCAGCCTGTTCCAGTGCCCAATGACCCTTTCTGTAAAGAATTTTTTCCTAATGTCCAGCCTAAACCTCCCCTGGTGGAGCTTGAGGCCATTCCCTCTTGTCCTGTCCCCTGCCACTTGGGAGAAGAGGCCAGCACCCTCCTCTCTACAACCTCCTTTCAGGGAGTTGTAGAGAGCAATGAGCAATGAATATATTCACTGATTCCCGTTGGCAGGCAGATGTTTAGCCTCCTTCCAGGAAAGCAGAGCCTGAGCATGCATAACCAGCTACTTGGGGAGACAAAAGTCATTACCATGAATGTCCCCCCTTCCTCCTTCTTTCCCGCAGCTTTTGCTGCTGAGCAGACATCATATGGACTTTGGCAGCACTGGTTTGTCTGGGTACTATTTGTGCTATTCCATTTATTATTTTTGGTATATTTGCTGATTGCAAGCCCACTGGGGACTGAAGGTAACTCTTTTATGATGAATAATAAGCTACTGCCCTCAGAGTTCAGCCTCCATACAAAAGGGATTATAGTAAAATAACTTAGAATACTTATAGCATTACAGTATTGTACTTGGAAAATACCTTAATACAAGTCCAGAACATGTATAATAAGGCTTTAATACCACAGTCTGATTGTACCACCAGACACTGTATTTCCACCTTTAAGGAAAATCAAAATTATTCCATTTTATTACTCTTCAATTCAGAGATGAAAATGTATTACTTAAAGATGCAAAAACAACAGAACTTACCTTTTCTGTGATGGTCTTTCTCAAGTAAAATTCCTAGAACTGAGCAAGTAGCCAAAGACTTACGGAACTCATTTTCAATGTTTGAAAGAAATCTCTTGATGGATGGGTGATGCCTCAAAAGAAGCGCTCCTCATTTAGGCTAAACAGCACAGCAGGTAAATGTGCTGTGTTGAAATGCAGCCTCTATTACAAGACATGTCGCTTGTGATGATATGCAGAGAGATCTGAATTGCAGTTGCATGTCTGTTCTGAGACAGAAACGCATAAAGCAGAACAATTGTACATTAGATATAAAAAAACATACTGAAAAGGAGCCAAGCAGAAGCTTTCTGTTGAAGTGCTGGCTTGGAAGACAGTAAAGACTGAAAGAAATTATCCCTATTTGCTTGCTGCTACTCTTATCAAGGAAACTGGTCATTCTGGGTCTTTGTGGTGAATGAGGAGGACTTGTTCTGTGTGAGGATCCTGGCAGTGTAGTACAAATCTTATAAAACCCTCCCTCAGGACTGGACGAATAGGAAGAACAACTTTCTTCACTGTGCTTTTCTGATTCCGTCATCACCTTACTTACTCAGAAACTCAGACTGAAGTCTAGTTAATATACTGAACCTTTTTACACCAAAGAAGGGGCTTCCTTCATCACCAAGGATCCTGAATGTGGTTTCAACTCTGCCTTTGCAATGCGATTTATACCTTTGTATGGTACAGCTGAGGACGCACTCTGAATACACTGCAAAAGCACAGGTCAACGATCATTTCCTACGTGATTTTCACTATCATTTGAGGGATGTAAAAAGTCCATAAGAGAGTGTGGCTTTTGTTGCTGGCATTGTAAGGCTGGCAGCTGAGGAATCTAACTTCTCACAGGTCAATAAGGCAGCCTTGATGTGGAAGTAATAAATACACACAAAAATCTGAACTTGTCCACACTCTCCCTGATGATGTGGAGAGGCAAGAGTAACATCTATACTACTTCCATAGGTACCATCTTTGCACTTCCCCTCTTCACATTTTTGTGCAGCTGCATGCCACTTTCCACTTTTCATTTGGATTTTGTGGTAAATAATTCCAACCTCTGTGAGGTGTATGGGGATTTTCCTATGGAAAATGCTCAAAGGGGTGGGTAGCTTTAGTGCTGTACCCTCACCTAACAGAGATTTAGTCTGTTTATAGGCTAGTCTTCAGGCACACTGAATGGCATCTCTTATTTCATGTTCATCCTCTCATTAACGTAACAGCGTACATGCTCACCTGTTGTGATAAAACCTGTAAAATTTGTGGTATGTGTTGCCTTTCTTCAGCAAGGTAATAAGAGCAAATTGCTTTCAGCTTGTGCTGGTAGTATTGCTTCTTTATTCTGATTATATCTGACAGGATTCCAAGGGCTGCAATATATGTTGAGGGCCACTGCTTGCTGCAGAAGAACAGTCACCACAGTCGATATAATTGCCCCACACTAATTGAAACGGAAGATATTTCCTGGGAAGTAATGAGTAGCAGAGAGAGTTTAATGCACCAAAACGTTAAAGAAGCCAATCTGGCTCCCTCGTTGCTCCTTCAGTAGCTGCCCCATGCTGGGCACAACCTAGACAGAACTGCACAAAATATCAGATGAAAACATCAGTGCACGCTGCAATGTGAACTCCAAGGTTTCCACTAGCATGTAAAGCTTTAATGGTGGCATTGTTTGCACCACTAAAAGCCTCATAGTGCTCAGATCTACAGAATATTTTCATTTCTAGACTGGGATTAGTTATTGGACAAAAGACCATTGCCAGAACCACCTAACATGATTCCTTGTGAGATTCCACAAGTGAGATTGCCTATCTTGCTTTACTTTTTTTCTATTTTTACTTTTCTTAGGAAGAAAAAAGTGACTGAGTTTGTTCACAATAAATGTTTATCAGCGTTTATGCTGCAAAGACCTACCAGACAAATGAAAAAGCATTTGTGTTTTGCTCCTAATGTGGTGCATGAGAGGGAGAAAAAGGAGCTTCCTCAATTCAGAAAACCATCTTTCTGGACTAGTGTCTTCTCCTCCTTCTTCTATGAGTGAAGTGTTGCCTGTTATTTGTTATCACTGAGGTTTCTCACAGAGTGATTTATCAGCTACAACCAGCTCTCTCAAGGAAAGCCACCCACAAAGTACGGGACAGCTTGCCTCACAAAAAAAAAAGAAATGCATGAAGAGAAGTTTGAGACTTGCAGTAAAGTGGAAGAAAATACATGGCTGTGTTGAGTAATATGGACACTGTTGTTTTCCTACATTTCTTCAGTGATATTCAACCACAGCATTAGCGTTCTACAAAAATATAGGAGCCTGGCAGAAATTCTCTGTGCTAGAAAGCAAATTTCTGATTTTCCTGCCCATATTTACTGTTTTCACACTTCACTGTTACCTTTTGACCAGCGTCCCCTGTACTAGCACAGAACAAAAGACTCAGCGATGCTCCTGCTCTGTTTGTGGGGCATCTCAAAGGGAAAGGGAGCAGGCAAACCAAGTGTTGCTTGTGTGCATATCGTGTGCATATTCGTGTGCATATCCTTTCTCCACTACTCTGTCCCTTTCCTCTTGCTGGTGTTAAGGGACAACTATACTCTGGTGGCTACTCCTCAGCATTAATTCAGGTTTAAAAGTGGAATGGCAGATGAATGTCTAGAACTCTGTCTGTAGATGTGTAGCCAGTCTCAGAAAATACATTCTGTATGGAAAAAAAAGGCAAAGAAAAGCATGGAGTTGTGTTAAGGACAATAGAGCCCCTGGCCTTTGCCAGGATGGGCATTATCACCTTACAAGACTGTGCATGGGGTCTGAAGCACTTTGCCCCCCTTTACTTAATGAGTAATCGTGACTCTTGGAAAAGTGTGTTCCTGTTAGCATTCTGGATTGTTTAGAGTTTTTTGTTAGAATAACCCTGGAGACAAGAAAAAGTTACCCTGTCTTTGGAGAATGCAGCCACTGCCTCGGACTGGAACCGCATAAATCTTGGATGCAAAGCTGCTGTGAGGAAACCTGACCTTGGTCTTGGGATGACAAAGAGAGGGGCTGGATGAAAAAGAACACAGTATATCGTGGTACTCCCTGGTTAAGCATCACTAGTTTTTCCTCCATTAAGAAACTAACAAAATGCGATACCACTCGGCAAAGGATCGAAGGCCAAAGAAGGGCAAATAATGTGTTCGACATTCACACCTACGTAACCACCAGGCTGCTCAGATTTAATACAACCATATGATGAGCCTGCATTCTGATTACAGCCCGTCTGTGCAAATCAACACCAAGTTGCAAGCTGAGCTGGGAACTGGCTTGAAGGAATAATCATGCAGGCTGATGAAAAAAAGATGACAACTGCAAACCACTTCCTTGGATTGCCAGCCTGCCTCCAGAAAGAAGGTATAGTGGTTTCACTAATAAGCCAAACACACTTAGGATAGAAAAATAGGCCACCTCCAGTGCTAAAAGCCTTGATTGCATCAGTATTTCACATGAATCTCATTGATAGGGGCAGGAAATGAAAAGGGCAATGACACTTCCAAATGTAGCGTATGAATGAGTCCCAGTTGCCATCTACTCCTGCTACCCAGGAGTATGTAACAAAACTTTTCACAGTATTTTAGTACCCTGGCCCTTAGAAAACAGACAGAGGTTAAAATTTAAAAGGAGCCTAGAGACAAAAAAACCTCATAATTTCTTTTGAGCCAAAGCCAGATCTCAGCTCCCTGTAGCCTCCTTGGAAATTCCCAGCCCCTGTTATTTTGGGAAGTTTAAGAGAGATGTAAAAGAAGATGAAGAATTCTTGCCTTAAAGAGTCTTTATGTTATTATGTTAAAAAATACTGTACCCACGATACAAGATTGTGTACAGATGAGCCTAAACATACAGTGCACACAGTGCTGCTGCTTCTGTGCAAGGGAAAGTAGATCGAAATGCAATTACCTGCAGCCCTTTGAATGAAATGTCTTCCAGAACAGACACCGTGTGATACCTGGATACCTCTATTTACACTTGAAAATCACTAAAAAATTTTCAAGTCATGAAGATGGCTGAAAATAATTCTATCATCCGAGACAAATGGTTAATGCAAAAAGCAGAATTTAAACATCATTGGAAATTATTTTAAAGGCAGCAAGGGCCAAAAATGTAATCTAGTATTAAAATGTACTACCGTGTTGTTGTTTCCTTCCAGCTACGTCAATGCTCTCATGTTATTAAGGAAATAAGTTAGTTATCTCGTGCTTTACTTCTTCTTTTCCTCTGTCAGGCTGTAATTTATGTGTGTCACTAATGGTTTTTTTTCTAAATTATAGCTCTTGGCAAGTTCTGCTTCTGAATGTGCCTGAAGTTCCCACGTGATTTAGGGAAACAGTTTCTGAAAATTGACACACCATTTAGTTTCTACTAATTGAAAGGAAAGTTAGTGCTGAAATGAGCAAGGCAAGGGACCAACTAACTTTTAAAAAAAAGAAGGCTAACAACATAAAACGAAGCTTTCAAATTATATGTTTTTAGTTTCGATTCAGGCACAGTGCATCTAGCGTGGACATAAGATATTTATCCACATTCCTGGAGGTGTCAGACCAGGTTGGATGGGGCTTTGGGCAACCTGATCCAGTGGGATGTGTCCCTGCCCATGGCAGGGGAGATTGGAAATGGATGATCTTTAAGGTCCCTTCCAGCCCCAACTATTCTATGATTCTATGAATTTTGCCTTCCCTGCCCCGCTCCTGTTTCTGACTACCTACACAGAATATGGTTTGCCACCATTTTTAATGCAGATTTGAGCAGAAAAGGCTTTGGTCAAAGGCTACGACAGCTGGGGTAAAGAGGGACTTTCTTGGTCTGACTCTCTGTTTAGGCATTGTCCAAAGAAATAAGCCAGAAACATACACCCTTGGGAAAACAAGGACAACGGTGTGTCGTAATTATATTCCATGGGGAAGTGGATCTGAGAGAAAATCTAGTAAAGGCTAACATGAAATTGTACAGACACAGCATAACATCGCATCAGTACTGTATGTGAATATAACTGAAGGCACAGGAACAGGATAGAAGGATGAGAGTCAAGCTGGATCCGCCAACTACTGATATTTGGTACAGGAATTAGAAATGTTATGTATGTACAAGCAGAAAACCAGAAGTTGAAAGCAAACTAGTTGTCTCTTAAGTGATGCTCTGCAGTGCTTAAACACTACAGAGCACCCCTGTTGCTCCCTACAGAATAGTTTCTGGCCTAACCAGTCATCTAGCCAAGCAACCAAAAATATTTGTGTGTGTAATATTGCCCAGAGCCTTTGCTGAGTCACTTTGTGTTTTCCTGTATCCATCAGCATATCCATAGATATCAGAATTCAATTACTTATTCATGTAGGTGTATGAGCTCAGCATTTCCCAGACTCCTGAGCTGTTGGTGGCAGACTGCGGGTCTGCATTCATTCTGCTGCCTGCTTCGTCTCGTTACATGGATTGGGATAATTGCCCAGCAGAGCACTGTCTGGCATGTCTCATTAACATTCTTTAATTACAGCAGTACTGAATGGCATGTCATTTACTTGTAAAAACTATTCACTGTATATCACAAAAGTGATTATAAACTAATCCCTAAGCTTTGCCTTCAGCTGGGACCTGACATTTTTATAGACACCTATACTTCATTCTGGTAGTTCATGACAACACATCCCCTTGACTGGCCATTGCCTGTTAATAAGCAATCTACTGTAATTCATTATCTCACACTTTATTAAGCATAGGTAAACAAAAGCCTGGGAAATTCATTTATTGCTTATTTGATTTGTTAGTAAATGTTCACGCTAGAGTTATTCTTCTTAGCTCCTACTTGGTGATTCCAGTGACTAGAAGAGAAATTAGATTTCAGCTGGAGTTACTCCACATTGGCCCCTCTACCCTAGCTCTCTGGCTGCCCCCTCTCTTTGCAGAAATGATGGCAATAAAGTCAGTCTGAAAAAACAGGCTCTTCTAGGCGATACGTATTCTGTTCAACATTATCTGTGAGCAAAACAACCAGACCAGGTTGTTCTCAAGGACTCTGCTACAGAAGAGGTAAAAATGCACTTAAACTTGGGGAAAACAAGGGAAAAGGGGGAGAGGAAAAAGATGAAGTGGTTTCTACAGGAATCTGGAGTCTAGTAAGCAGGTGGGGACGAGATACAACTTCAAATTTAAAAACTTAAAACTCCTCCTTAGTCCAGTTTTAGAGATATGAGACCTTGTGTGTTACTAGCCCTTTGTACAAACCAAGCCAAGCAAGCCAGATAACAGGATGAAGTTTTGCCTTACAGCACAAGGCTGAGTTGCAGAAAGCTTGTGGTCTTGAAGAAGAGGAAGAAGAGGAAGAAGAGTTCCACAAGGAACTCCATAGCTGCTGTCTATATAAACAGCGATCAAACTGGGTTGTGTTTCTAGAATAGATCTAACATACTTAAATCCAAAAAGAGTTCCCAGGTGATAGAAGTAAAAGAAATACTTCGCTATCTAAGTGCAAAGTCAAGATTTCCCAGGTTGGTTTATTACTGAAAGAAAGAAAAAGTTCTATAGGGATTAAATGCCATTTTCTGTTTTGGCTGAGGAGAAACGTAGTTAGCCCCACTAGTCAAACAGAAATCGTGACTATGAATTCGTTTGTCTCCACACCATTGGACACAGTCATCTTTCTGCTGGGTGAGGAGGACAAAATTAACACCCTAAATCAATCAGGATTCAGTTTCATGCCCACGTAAGAGGCTCAGCACACTGAATGACTGAGAGGTCATGCGTCTGTGAGAGATGAGTTGTTCTTTCTATAAGATGTGCTTCCGTGTGTCACTGCTGGATTGCTGCTAGAAAGGGCAGCTGTGAGAGGAGAAAACATGATAAGCAAAACCACAGATACTGTCTGGAGACAAGCACATCTTCAAGAAAGGGTGAAAGAAAATATTTACCCGATTTAAGCCATTAATTTAAAGTAGAAATTGCTAAACAAAGCACAATGAGGGTGTGTTCTCTGTCCCATGAAACACTTCTGGCCTTGAATCCACAAGGACAATATTCTGTTCCCCACTGTGGGCAATTTATGGAAAACAACTCACCTGCGGGACCCAGAATGTTTACATTGCTTTGTAATGCAGATTTCCATCAAAATCGTATTTGTACGGAAGGACCCATGGCCTTTTCACACATGAAATGGAAGCATTTCATACAGTTAATAGGAACAGAGTATTGACAGCAATGACCACCACTTCCCGAGATTCATTCCAAACAAAACAAAGAAATGGGCAGTCATTATTCTACACCACAGTTTGAAGGGAAACCTGCAAAGCTGAATAATGTATTTTACTAAAAAGTTGTCTTCTCCCCAAAATAGCCTTACTATAAAAGTCACAGTTAAGATAATTAAACTGATCAACTCCCACAGGGAACACGACAAATACCCTTTCAGCACAGCATTTGATAGAATAGAGAAGGCGGAAAGGAAATGCAGGATTTTTTTTTAAATGCTCTTTGTTTATGATGAAGTGTTCTACTCTGCTCTGTACAAACCACTTTTAAAGCAAAACCCAATGAAATTAGTTGCTGAGCCAAAAAAATTCTACAGCAGTCTCCAGCCGTGACTCATGCGCAGATACTCATACACTGCAGACGCTCTTGGTCGATGCACCTAAGTTATCTTTGGCGTTAGCACAAACTGACAACAGGACTGATGACTAAAATTAACAATTGTACTAAAAAATAATGTCAGAACATAAGAAAATAGTTTAATACGCTGGCTTATCTTGTCATGATGGCTGTAGGTGAAAGTCTGCTAAATAAAGAACATTTTAGCTAGTCTTTGAAAAGCAATTTCTCTATATCACTCCATTGTTTCATCTTGAGATTCATAAATAAAGCTGTGAAAATGACAAGTTACAATGCTGCAGAATCAATGGACTTGTACGAGCAGGACACCCTTCCCTCTGTCTTCAGAAAGAGGGGCAGAGTTTTGCTTGGTGTATGAAAACAGCGAAGGCAGCAGCCAAACTGCACATTTAATTTCCATTTACCTCAGGAGTCAACAGAAACCTCTGAAAAGGAAAAACATAATACTTACTTTTCTGCCTCTTTTTTTCTAATATTTTGCTAGTGCATAGTAAAAGAGTAAGTCGGTTTCCATCAGCAGAATAATTTCCTGAAACAGTGATTTTATAATTTGTATTCTGGCAAGGGTGAAAGTGTGGCAAGAAGAGGAAAACTATTTCAAAGATGTCAAAGCAGAGATAAGTAACATGCACTTTACCTAAGAAAACAAACCTCTGTTCCAGAAATAAATAGGTTATTGCATCCATTAAGTGTCCTAGGGAGTCTTAAACCATTTGGTATAGACCCTTTGCCTTCTGTACATCCCCCTGTCCCAGATGTCGGGCTAACAGCTGCTGCATGGGTGTTTAAAATCCTGGTCTCAAGGGCTAATGCACATATCTATTTATTTGGGGGCAATGATGCTGTCATGTGGTGGCAAAAACTATGATAAAGTGCCAGATTTTGGTACATCAATTTTGGATGCTCCTAAATACCAACACAGTATAAAATATTGCTGCCTTGCTCCAGTTTTTTTAGCCTGGAGAAGAGAAGGCTCCAGGGAGACCTTCCTCCAGGGAGGCCTTTCAGTTCTTATAGAACTGAAAGGCTTATAGGGGCTTATAGAGAGGACGAGGAGAGACTTTCTACCAGGGCCTGTAATGGTAGGACAAGGTGTGATGGTTTTAAACTAAGCATGGGTGGATTTAAATTAGATACAAAGATAAAATGAAGAAAGAATGACAGCTTCCATTAAAATGGCATTTATGCACCATTGGAAAACTTATCAAAACCTGATTTATCAAGCTAGCTTTGTTCTACCTTACATCTGTTCTCTAAGTAAAAGAAACACTTTAAGGCAGTGCATACATCTGTGATGGTGATGTATTAAAGGATTATGCTCTAAGAGAGGTTAAGGGAAAGGCATTTCACCAGCACTAGCCTATCCATGCAAAATGCTACACACTGAAGCCACAAAAAACTCAACTATATTAACAGTTTCTAGTTCACTACACAGCATTCATAATGTCATCAGCACAAGGGTTCAGTCTTCAGACTCTCTTTAAATATCAAACGAGGTTTCTTGTTCAAAACCACTTGCCTGCGTATCTTTTGGCACTTAAATGACCTGATTTTTGTGCTTCACAGTTCTGAAAAATCAGGATGCTTATTTGCATTTGTAAGTAATAATACAAGTAACAGCGTCCTTTCTCTCGCTTTCATACAGAGAGGGGCACTGGGCGAAGGCAGTAACACTGGGGACTGAGATTACAAAACTGCTGTTAATCCTGCCTGATATCAAACCCTTTGCCCCCTCTGAGAAGCATTATTACTTTGGCAATAAGTGGATTGCAAAACTGGATTTATTACCAGCCCCTTGATTACTCTGCAGATGTTTTAAATTTATTGCTGTGCAGTTTAACATTCCCTAAATTAACTGGTTTTGAAGTCTTTACAAACACAGTTTAGCAATTAGAATACAGCATATAATTGTTCTTTTTAATAAAAATAGGTATTAGAAAAGAGTGCTTTATTAAATAGATTATAATTCAAAAGGAAAACACTTTCAGTCAAAGGAATGAGATGCTCATTATGTAAATTAAGCTATTCTAATATTGTAACAGGAGTACTTGTAAGATTTACAGCAAGCCTAGTTTTTTTAAGTTGATTGAACCCTGCCCTCACAGAAGGAACTACAGGAAAAGGCTGAACCTCTTCTAGCTGCTGTTCCCAACTCATATCTCTACACCCAGGTGAGAGAGGATCAGGTTAAAGACTCCTTAAGCACACTAGGTACGCATAAATCCACAGACCTTTACGGGGTGCACCCATGAGTGCTGAGGAGGTTGACAAATATCACTGCGAGGCCACTCTCAATAACCTTTGCATACTCGTGGCAACTGGGAGAAGTGCCCAAAGACTAGAGGAAAGCAAATGCCCCTCCTGTCTCCAAGAAAGGCAACGAGGAACTGGCAAGCAACACTACGATCAGCCACATCTTGATGAGGCGATGGAGCAACAGATATTGCAAACAGTTTCAAGGCACGTGAAAGAAAAGAATACCACCAGGAGTAGTCAGAATGGGCTCATCAAGGGGAAATCACACTTAACCAACCATCCAGATACATTTCTATGATGAAATAAATGACTGGCTTAGTAGATAAGGGGAGAGCAATGGATATAGTGTGCCTTGACTTCAGGAAGGCTCTTAACACCTTGGATGAGCAGCAAGTCCTAGAGAGTGGTGATAAAACATAGCATAAGTCCACTAACAGTGCACCACACGGGTCATTCCTGTGTCAATCCCGTTCAGAATCCTGGAGCATCTCTCTTCTAAGAGAAAACTAAGAGACCTGGGGCTGTTTAGCCTGGAGAAGGGAGGACACAGTGTGGTAATCTTAATGTGTACAAATAACTGAAGGGAGGGTGCAAAAATGGAGCCAGACTCTTTTCAGTAGCACCCAGTAACAGGATCAGAGGCAACAGGCATAACACAGAGGAGGTCCCCTCTGAACATCAGGGAATACTTCTGTACTGTGAGGATGACTGAGCATCAGCACAGGCAGTCCAGGGAGGCTGCCGAGTCTCCATCCTTGCAGATATCCAAAAGCTTTCTGGACGTGGTCCTGGGCAACCAGATCTCCGTGAACCTGCTTGAGCAGGGGGGTTGGACAGGTTGATCTCCAGAGGTCCCTTCCAACCTCAACCACTCTGAGATTCTGTGATATGTTAAAGTTTGCTTAAAAGACGAAAGACACCCCACTCTATTTCCCCTCTTTTTATTATTCTAATTTCTTCCAAAAATAGCATAACAATGTACTTTCAAATTAAATTTGATACAAGAAATCTAACAAAACTAGCTTTGACGCACACAAATTTCTATGAAACATTTGAGCACTTCTAATGTGTCAGCATTTTGCAGATAGTTTCATGAGTACTAACTCTAGCAGACAAGAATGTCTTGTTGACTTAATTTCAGCAGCAGAACTGACTGTGACTCTACTACTTTGCTGAAGGTTATAGGTGTTGTTCTATACAATAAAAAAACAAATCGGGACTCATGGAGGAAAGAACATGACCTTAGCCACAAGGGCAAGGCAACACAACTGCGAACTCAAATTTGAACACTTAACTCTGTAACAGAAATCATCTTTCCTAGGTTTATTATAACTTTTTAAAATATTCATAAACGATCAACATGGCATCGTTTCATCTCTGTGTAAATTATACAAGCCAACAGCAGCAAAAAGCTACTGTTAGCCCAAGAATGGACAGAAAAAACATGAAGTATCCATCCCCAATCAATAGTGGGTGGCTATAAGTACATGGAAAGCAGAGTGCACACCATGTCAGAAATCCCTAAGCCAGCTCCAAGAGACCAGCAGGGAGCTGAGATGGTAGCTAGGCACATTTCTGCCTATTGGTATCACTAGATTACATTCCCAAACGAAGTACTTGGCTCTGATTTGGAGGTTATTATCCACATATATTGGGGTGTGTACACAAATACACACTCCTCACTCCCAGAGTGAGCTTCTAGTATCCTCAATACTCACGTTAGTTCACAATTCAGTACGTGACCTAATGTTCCTAATGCCTTAAGGACTGCAATGAGGTCTCCATTATTATTCTTCTGCTAAGCCCACTTGGAATTTTATGAGACAAGTACAAAACACGTCCTATGAACTGTCTAACAAATTTTAGGAGACATTAAAGCTACCAAAATCTCAGGAGTCTTTAATACAATAGAAAGTTTTCAGTATTCTTAATTCTCAAGTTTAGCAGTTGTTATTGATCGCCACACAGTCATATTTGGAAAAATGACACAAAGATTTAAAACTTTAGAAATTCAGTTCTTTCAGAGCAGCTTTGAACAGAATCAACTCAAGTAATCTTGAAAGTACCATGAAGTGACACTACATATCAGCAAGCACAAAAAAAAAAAAAAAAAGATAAAAAAGAACATCATGGGACTTTGCCATGTAAACTACAGCCTGGGTATCACTAAGGTAGATTTACACTGCAGGCTTGAGCACAGCACAGAGGTATTAATACTCAAACTGACTCAGCTATTTTTTGCCACTTAGCTCTGCATGCAATGCAGACATACCCTATATGTCTGAATATACCTCATTAGGAATTTACTGAGCTCTGCATTACAATATTTAGGCCCTCATTCTGCACCGCCAAAGTCAACACTCATTTTGCCATCAACTTCAGAAAGTGCAGGGTCAAGCTCATAATCACAAACATACTTCTACTAACAAAACATTTGTTTTTAACATTAAGTTGCGTAAAGTTCAACCATAAGTTTTGAGAGCATGCAGATTGCTTACAAATGCTTAAAAAGACTGGTTCAGAATCTTTCTTATATATACACACACAAGTCCATCTGTCACAGACAGGCAATGTAACTCAGTATCATGATCTTGCTCTAGTTTTTGGTAGTGTCCTGCACACTTCTGATAATTAAAAAATAAAAAAATAGTTGCCACAAAGAATTTCTGACCATTCCAGCTTGCACATGGACATGATCTCTTCTTGTTGCACCCAGTACATACAGTTTCACAGTTGCTTCTCAAACGCAAATACCAAGTAAATACCTAAAAAAAAAAAAAAAAGAGTATTTAAAGTTTATGCTTCCTCTGCAACTCAATTAAGTCTTCAAAAGTCTCCCCAAACAACCTGTTAGCAGATTACTGGAATTACAGAAAATACTCTAGTTTCCCAATGAGTAACTCTAGCATTCAATTCCAGCAGGCTTTCAGACACGCTTTCACAATAGAGCTATGAAGGCAACACTAACTTTAGTTAACGATATTACTGGAATGTGAATGGAATTCATAAATTATTAAGACACTATACACATAATTAAAATTCACTGGTGCAGAAAAAGTCATAGGCTTCTTCATACATGCAGTAATGGGCAATTAAGGGTGAAATTATCAACTTCATTTTCAATTAAAGTGAATAAACTCATGGTACCAAATTATCAATTTGGCTCTCTGAATGTACCAAGGACAAAGAAGAAATATTTACAAACACTAGATAGCTGTTTCTCAACTCCAGAACAGTATGATTCTAGAAATGGATACTCATACAGTCCAGCACCCTTGGGAAACTCTCACTTGGCATAAAATTAATGCCAGCTAAGTCAGATGATTTTATGCTTCATACCAGACAGATAGGTTAAACCAGTTTCCTGAGACCACGAGACTAATTAAATATTTATGGATTTCCACTTGAACTCAACTTTTATTTTAATGGATGAAGGTACCATAGCTACATTACAAATATTTCAAAACAAGCCTATCATACATTCCTCAGGAACAAAACAAAGCAAAGTTCCATGTAATGAGAAAGTTGTGTTTATGCCCCATCTATCTGAAGCTCTGTACTCCAACTATCTCTGAAAAAAGAGACGACTGAGAAAACAGTCATTGATGAATTTTTAAAGTTATAAAAAGCCCCTCTCAATCAGATTAATATTTCACATAATATTTTTACATTGCTGGAATTAATGCCTACCTTATGATTCATGCCTTTGAACTCCAGTAATAATTTAAGAAAGCAAACAGCTCAACTAAAGATTTGTTTTCATTCATGAATTAAACAGCATTTTTCATTGTTTTCAAACCACTAACACAACCAGTATAATGGTCTGCAAAAATGCAAATATTGGTTGGCTGCAGTTACACAGAATTAAGTAACAGTCTCTCTAGGAATCAACTTTCATCCTTAGGATTCTCAGTCTTTTATATCTGAGTTTTATTAAATTCAACATCGGAAAAAACTGATGTCAGAAGTTTTCCATGGCACAGCGCACAAAATTTCAAAACATAATTTAACAACATTATATCCTTTCCGATGTCTGAAGCACTGACTAGACATTAGGAAGAATTTCTTCACCATGAGAGTGGTGAGACACTGGAACAGGCTGCCAAGGGAAGTTGTGGATGCCCCATCCTTGGTCTGGTGGGAGGTGTCCCTGCCCATGGAACAGGGCTGGAACTACATGACCTTTAGGGTCCCTTCCAACCCTAGCTATTCTATGATTCTATGACTGTCTTCTCCTCCCTTTATAAAACATTCAAACACCTCTTCACCAACCATTCTTTTAATTGCTTCGTTCTCAAACATATGTCACTACAGGAAAAGAGTAGTGCTTCAGTCCCTATCTTCCCAAAAAAGATTTGTATTACTTTTGAGTAATGCATGTCCCAAATGAGTGTTTTCTAGTTGACTGGTAGGAGTATAATATCCAAGTACACCAAATAGTAGTATTTAATCTTCTACAATTATCAAAATAATCTTTTAACACTGGCATCCTATTTTCATACATCCTAAGTAAGGCTTCCCCAAATTATTTTAGCCCAAAAGTTTGCATGCTAGAAGCTACTTAAATAAAGCCAAATTTCAACCTATTCTATGCATTTCCCTTCCACTTCCTTGTGATGTATGCACTACATAATTTATACATAGGCATTTGAACAAAACAAGGAAAAAAATCTTGTTATACTTAAAATTTGAATTTTCTTACATAACCAGCAGGCTATTTTACACGCTTTCCATAGCAGTCATTCAAGTCAACACTGAGTTTTCAATACAGTACTTACTTGTTGCTTCCCATTCAGATTTACTCAAGGTTCCCTACAAGGGGACAAAACGCAAAAAGCAAGTTTCAACAAAAAAATAAGAAAACAATGAACCACCCATTTAGGTCAGGATTATCAATCTTTCACAGGTCAACTTTTAACCACCCACACTGGTTGTCTATTTAGGGATGAGAAGAGCATTACTGTACACCACAGACACTTATAATTCCAGTAAAAAGGACAGTAGGGAACTGGAACACCCCATATAAAGGAACACATCTAAATTCAGGCATTGGGCCTTGCAGGAGTAGAATCAAATTCAGGCAGGACGGGAAGGGGGTGTTGGTTGACTTGGCTTGGATCAGAAACGGCGTGACCAGCAGGTCCAAGGAGGTTCTTCTCCCCCTGTACTCGACACTGGTGAGACCGCTCCTCGAATCCTGTGTTCAGTTCTGGGCCCCTCACCACAAGAAGGATGTTGAGGCTCTGGAGTGAGTCCAGAGAAGAGCAACAAAGCTGGTGAAGGGGCTCGAGAACAGGCCTTATGAGGAGCGGCTGAGAGAGCTGGGGGTGTTTAGCCTGGAGAAGAGGCTGAGGGGAGACCTCATTGCTCTCTACAACTACCTGAAAGGACGTTGTAGAGAGGAGGGTGCTGGCCTCTTCTCCCAAGTGACAGGGGACAGGACGAGAGGGAATGGCCTCAAGCTCCGCCAGGGGAAGTTCAGGCTGGACATCAGAAAAAAAATTTTCACAGAAAGGGTCATTGGGCAGTGGCAGAGGCTGCCCAGGGAGGGGATTGAGTCACCTTCCCTGGAGGTGTTTAAAAGACGGATGGATGAGGTGCTGAGGGGCATGGTTTAATGGTTGATAGGAATGGTTGGACTCAATGATCCTGTGGGTCTTTTCCAACCTAGTGATTCTGTGTGCAGAAGTCAAGAAAAGGCCCTATATCACCGTGCTATCACCTTAGCAGAGTAAGTTTTGTACAGGTGAGATTATAATCATCACAATGCAAGTTTCTTTTCATTCCAGAATGTGAATACAATATCATATTTAATAAAACTGAGGGAGGAAATATATAAATATATGGATTTAATTTTATGCATGTAGAATCATAGAATCACCAGGTTAGAAGAGACCCACCGGATCATCGAGTCCAACTAGGACTAGTCTAACTCTAGGATGAAAAAAAATGAAGGCAAAGCAGATTTTAAAAAACAGTATTTACAGAATTCTAATAAAATTGTTCGAGAAGGGAGCTGGACCTTCTTCATCCAAAAACACAACAGAAAAACAATGTTTAAGAATTCAAATACAAAGTTTTCAACTATCCTGTCTGAAGGTTACAAGAAAAAAAATCTAAACCTCTAAATCAGTAGAGTGATGATCAGAAATGTATGAATTTTTTTCAAATTAAGTAGAGTTAGAGCAGCTGCCAAGAAAGACAGCAAAATATCCTTTCCCTTTTGCATTGTTACAAATTTCTTAATAGCTACCAAATTAAGTGAATTTGATTCTTTTGAGTATGGGGTATAGGTTAGATTAACTCCTTGGCCCTGCAGCTCTGTGGTTTTTCACATGCACAGAGACATTCACACCAATAACACTGCAGTTGAAATTGAGGAGGCACCACATATCCGAAAGAACAGGACCTCAACTTTAGACACCATTTGCTCTAGTAAAGTAAAGAAGAACTTACTAATGGTAACTTGGCTTTGCTATCTTTGATGAACTCCTTTGCATGCTCATAATCATCAGGATTATCAGAAACAAGCCTGGAATCACCAAATGTAGAATATGGCTGGAAAAAAAAAGAAAAAGAAAAGAACATTAATTGCATAGTAAGACATATTAATCACATCAGTCAAGGGTTTGTCACAACACAACCCAGAACAGAGGTCAGTAATAGAGAGGATCTTAAATCGAGATCTCTCCTACATAGCATCTACAAGATCAGGTCCGATACTCCCTACTTTGCAGAAAATCCAGCATCCAAGATTTACTAGCATCCCTGCATCTCCAAAACAAGGCAAAGAGACTAACTAGAAAAATTAGTCTCCCTGGACAGCTCATTATGACTATTACCTAGATATATACTCTCTTCTAGAACAGCAACTGAACAAACCAGCATCTCTTAAGCAGAAGTATTAAAAATGAGCAATTCTGCTTGAATGCTTAAATGCTTCGATAACACACAGGATCCCAGTCCATATATATATCCCAGTCAGGAAAATGGTCTGTAATCCTCAATTGTAACTGGTCACTAATTTAAGACAACTCTCACTTTTCTAGGAACAAAGCTGAAACGTGAAAGGCTGCGTCACCATGCTCACTGGCAGTACGAGCCCATACAAAGCAAAGGAGAGCCAGCATTGACTGGCTCTCCTTCCAGTCAACAAGGAGAGCCAAGTCCACATGCAGCCCACGTGACTCAGTTTAATAAATCACCAGATATTTGGCTTGATAGTTTTATGCTGAAAAATTCTACTGTTTGAGGGAGCAGGGAAGCACAGAGAACTGACTAAGATGGCACCGAAAAGCTTCTCTGAAGATGTTAAAGTCATCCAGAACTAGAGCTTCTACCATTTTTCTTTTCTACAAAGACAGCTTGTCCTTTTATTCCTACACAGATTACTTTTCTGTCTTTTCAATCAATATTCCTTGCACAAAGATGCCACTTTCAGTCTCTCTCTGCTGAGCAAGAAATGGTTTATGGTTACCACTGTATGACACCAGGCAGGATTCTCAGGCTCCTGCATAAAACTTACTAAAACAAAAACCTTGCCTCTACATTGCACTACTGGACAAGGACCAGAGGTAGAAAAGTCAGGAGAGAAGGAATAAAGTTGATCCTGGGAAAAGCAGTGGGTGCTGGGAAGGTGTTTATAGGTTTGTCTTTGTTTCTCACCATCTTTTTTTTTTTTGTAGTAAGTTTAATTAATCTCCAAGTTCAGCCTGTTTTGACTGTGATGGTAATTGCTAAGTAATTTCACCATCTTTATCTTGACCCACAAGTTCAGGGTTTTTTTTATTTTCTATCCCTATCCTGTTGGGAAAAGGGAATGAGAGCAGGCTGGCAGGTGTCTGGCAGCCAGTCAAGGTCAATTCACCACAGTCACACTTCCAGCCACAGCAGTTTAGTTCTTCTATTGATAGCCCTTAATTAACTGCACAATGTTCACAACAGGAATTTCAATGATTGCACGAATAATTAACAAGAGGTAAAACAGTATTTAAGTGAAACAAGTTAACTCCATATTTACCTCCAAGGCCTGCATTCTCCTTAACAGCATTTTATGTTCCTCGTTCTTGATTTTTTCTTCATAGAATTCCCGAAATGTCATTTTGTAGACTAATTTCATACCATGCTTCTTCGCCATTCTGTCAAAATAATAAGCTTATTTAGGAAACCAGAAAATTACTGTAGTTTTGTTTTCAAAGGAACAATTTTAATCCACAGTGACATCTTATGGTATTCACTAGGATTACTCTCTTTCTCAAATTGGGTCTTTGAGTAAAGATGTTTGGATTAAAAAAAGCTGCACTATCACCACAAAAATGTACTTTTTTTAAATTAGGACACCAAAAACCTATGCAGAAGTAGTTTTCAAACATTTTAAAAGAAAAACGTCTCTTCTCCCAACACAAAGGAGTTCCACACTATTTTCCCTGCAGTGTCATCACACAGTCACGTCAGATATTATGGATATATTTAGAGAATCTTTCTACTAGTTTTAGTGCCTTACATCTCAATTATATATAGACACTGTGGTCATACAACATTTAAGCTACAGGTGTCAGTGACAGATGCTGGTATTTTTCATAGAGAACTACAAATGTGAAAATACACTGGTTTGAAGGGAAAGCTTAATATTAACAAGCATGCTGAGCTTGAATGGCAGGAAAAACCCTCAACGTGAAAACATTTGTCTGTACCTCAGGAGACAGGCTGGGAAAGGCAAATCTGAATTCACATAGAGGTGACAGCAAAATGTGTGCTCACAGATGAAGACAGTTTAGAAGAAGAAAAAATAAGTCACAGGAAAAATCCTACAAACATCCAAATAACGTTGAAGAAGACAAGAAAGAGGCACCATGACAAAGAGGATATGTAAGGAGGCTTGCTGAAGGACTAAGGAAAGGTATAATGAAATACAAATTTCTGCAAGTATTATGCAATGACACACAAGGTAAACCAAGTCTTATTATGTTTCACAGCTTTCATTATATAATTAATTCAAAACTTAACTTACTCTTCCAGTAATGGAAAATAAACCAAGAACTCAGGAACATCAACCACTTCCTCCAAGTGGAAATCATACTTGCAGCCAAACAAGGGATAGTCTCCCTTCTTCTCAAATTTTACATTGTATACCTCATTCCCAAATGAATTTGTCTCTGAAGCTTCCAGTCGCTTCCTATAAAATGAGATTAAAAAAAATTGTATGACCAGTTTATCATTTAACAGGCAAACTTATCTGTAAGAGGCCTGATAGTGTTCCTTCCAGCATTACAGCATTCAGTGATCTCTATAGTGTCCCACCTCCCTCAACTAATACGGCAATGAAACAGTGAAACAAAGAGAAGCATCATACTAGGTTTTAATAGTTTATCATTCCTTTACAACACACTAAGAACTAATAGGACCTAAAAAATTAACCTTTAGGCCAGACACACCCTATATGGACACGCCAGGCTTCTTGGAACAACCACAACCAAATCCTGACAGTTTTTTCCCAGGTTGTGCCTTTTTTGCCACTATTTCATTTGCTACAAAGGGTTTATGAATGAAGATCTATACTCTATACCAGAATAGGCCTGGGTGCAAGAGACAAGAATTTGTACAGATTTACCTGTTTGAGTCAAGTTCACAAGTGAGTTTTTCCTGAGTGGAATCCAAAATCATTTAAAAAAACTTGCTTTTGTTTGCACAAATACATCAGAGCACTGTGAGAACAACTATCACTTAACAATGTTTCACAGACTTTTGAAAGACTAATAGAATATAAATGTACTTACACAAGTTCAAAGCTATTTGGAGTTGTGCCAATGAAATACCCTCCAGGAGAAAGGTTCCCACAAGCATTTTTAAGCATCATGTCAGCCTGCTCATATGTCTCAAATGAGTAATGGTAAACAAATTGACAGCTGCAAATGTCAAAGCGTGTATCTGGATCACTGTATTTGGTAGACAAGAGATCCTGAAACAGATTAAAAAGAAAAATGTTTGTAACAAAAGCTACAGAAACAAGCATGATTCACTCAAATCTTCCAACAAAATATGCTGCTTCTTGAAGTTTTCTTTGAAGTTTTTCCTTTTGGCTCAACTCCTTCACAAGTTCAATGAGAATAAGATGAAAAAATAAGAGTAAGAAAAAGTCCTCTGCTACACAGAAAACCATACTTAACATTTGAGAACAATAAGGATACATACACGTGTTTCAAAGTTATCACGCAGGGGACCTTGTCAAGTGACAGAAATAGAAAGCGCCAGATTTATTATCAGAAAAAGACATTTAGGTTCCAAGAACATTACCCTGTAAAACAGTAAAGAAGCACATTTAGGTACATCTCAGTAACCTCTATAACCGATTCTCCTGAAAGTACAACAACCTGAAAACATGAAATTACATAAAAATATACATACTCTAAACATTACAGCACTATCATCACTTCCCGTACTTGCTTAACACAAGAACATTAAATCTCAAAAATGTTACAAAGCATACGAAACTGTACCTTTGTACTATCTGCTTGTATAAATTCTGCATCAAAAATATGTTCATTATAACGACATCGGGCCTTCATGTCTTCATACCGCTGCTTGCACTGTTGCACAGAAATGTCAGCAATATCTAGAGAGAGAGAGAAATTTTCAAAAATGTAAACTGCTCCCCAGACAAGAAAATGGAATGATTACCGCAACACAGCAGATTCTTTACAATAGGGAAAAAAGTTCATCTTCCGTGACATTTTGATAGGAACAAACTCTTTAATTTCCAATTTGTAAAGAAGGAATTTACTTTGTAGGTTGTGTGGGATTACAACACTCTGTCATTCTCAGGCCTTACTTCAGACAAAAGTTAAGATCTTAGAAAGCTCCCATCCTCAAGAGTGCAACGCAAGTCTCCAAAATTTCAACGGATACTGGGTGATTTATATTAAGTGCTGCTAGCAGCACGTTTCTGGTATGCATTAGCTAAAACACTTCAGCTTCCAAAGCTTCTCCAACAGTACTGAAAACTCATCATCATCTTACAAATATACAAGACGCTGAAATGCAGTTATTAATGATATATGCTGATATATTGCATCATGGGAATTGTTTTGTTTCAAGACTATTTCTCTCTCAAGCACAGAGCTTCCCTGAAAAATATTAAAACTAACAATATACAATAAATTTACATAAGAACTTTGTAAGCCAATTCCTTAACTGAATTCCTTAACTGTATTCAAAGACTGACAACTGCAAAAGAAAGGGAAGAAGAAACTGTAAAACATACAATACCCAGAATAATTCTAACTAATGGAATTTAATGAAATGTTAGTACCTGTTAAACTTTAAGTAATGCTCCCTCTGATTATCCTTGGCATGCTTTTTGGGAAAAGGGAAGGCAGTCTTCCTAACATCTAAGCAGACTATTTAAGTAAAAGATTATTTAATCAGCTTTCAGCTCTTCCACTTTTGAGTCTGAAAATCCTTGGCTGACAGTAACATACAAGGTCACTTTGTCAAACCGCTGTGAGTTTGGTTTGCTTTTTTAAATGCAACTCCTAGCTGTGTATTTTCAGAACAGGTAAAAACACTGCAAGATATTGCACACAGAAGAAAATACACAAATATACGCTGGTCTTTTCCCCAGCATTACCCTTTGCCTACGACAATCTGTGATAACCATGCATTTCTTTAGTGATGATAATCTTTATTTACAAGTTGAACTGAAAGCTCATTACACACTCACGTTAGCAATCAAGTTGATGTCTTCAGGTTAAAAGACAACAAAGATTTTCTGACAAAAGGTATGTAATTATATGCTTGGGCTTACTAAAAAAGAAAATAATAGGCTGGAGTTGTGCTTGTTTTTCACACAGAACACTGTGCTTTCCCTGGAAAGCTATCCTGCCTTCTTACCAGTACAGACAAGTTTTTTAATTCTTCCTTTTTTCCATTTCAGTAAGTCTCCACCTTTGCCACATCCCAGATCCAAAACCGTTATATCGCTCTTTTTCCGTCGGACCCGGTCTATAAATTCCCCTAGAAAAATAAAAAGAGAAAATGCATATGGATATCTCTCTAGTTCACTTGTATTGCACAGCAATCACCTTAAAGGACTAAAAGGATTTGAGAATTTTGAAACACTTACTTTGCCTGTAAGTCTTCATAATGTTACAGACTTAAAACACTTTTTCTAGACACCACTAATGATTAAAGGAACCACAAACTTGCAAGGCTATGGAGAAGATAATGAATATTTTCTGTCCTTAATGTGCTTTGCCTGTAATGTGACTGGAGCTCTGAACTGTTTCCCTGGCAAAGACAAAACTCCACATGGCTAAACCACCACCCTGTGCATAAGTAGGGAAACAGGGTTCCCTTTCATTACCATTATAATGAAGGCAGATGTTATTTGAAAGTATGGAGAAGGCTTTTGCAAAAGAGTAAAAGCCAATTAAACGCATCAGCCACAGCTACTCCTTGCGGTCACTTTACAAACACACATGATGTTCACTCAGTCTCTCCTAGGCCTTGCAATAACACTAGCTACTTGTTTGCTGTCTTTTTATCCTACATATACTGATAGAATAGAAAATTCCATCTCCACTCTGCCTAGATTATCTCTGCTATAGCCAACACTGGCATACTATGCAAAACATACCATCACACTAGCAACTTCCTTCACAGTAAGAGGCCTGAAATATGTTTGGATACACCTTCTACAATGCCACGCTACTGGAATTCATGAAAAGGTTTCAACAAAGGCTCCAGGAATGGCTTTATATAAAACAAAACATTGATTCTAAATGCACTGATACTACACACCAAAAGCCAGCATACTAATACAAATGGTGCTGACATCTCCTGGCATAGATCCCCTTCATGAACCCGTGGTGCTATGCCAATAATTCTTTACTTTGTTTGCAGCTATCTCACGGTTAATTTGTGAGATAGTGGACTTGGCCTTTTATAAGGAGCTGCTGACTCTTAAAGAACTTCATCCTCTAGTTTTTCATCTTTTTAAACCATTGACTATGGATAATAGAGAAAATATTTACATGTTCAAGTTTCCTACAGAATTCCTTAATCTATACCCGAGGACAGACTGCTTTGAGAAAATGGCTATGAAATTATTTCAGACAAGATTTAAATAACCAGAACAGCTCAATCTACACATGAACAAATAGATTCTTCATGATATAAAGCTGTACCTTTCTCTTTAAAAATGCAATGAAGAACAGCTTCCAATATGAACTTTTTCTGCTTTTCAGGTCAGCTGATCTTTAGAACTAGCATACATTCAGCACTCCAACAATACAAAACACTATCCCAAAGATTCAAAATGAAAATAAATAGATATTCTATTGCGCTTGAAAACCTGACCATGTGTTAAGCGACAAAGTGTCAGAATCAACATCATATAGCAGAAAAAATGTTACGTTAAGATAGAAAAATTAGTTACATTTTATTGAAGTCAATTAAGGAACCTTACCAATGAGGACACTCTTCGTCCAATTATTAAAGTTTCGGAGGTAGAATATGCGAGACTGGCTACGTTTTTCCAATCCAACTTCTTGAAGTTCATTATAATGTGCAGCTACAGCTTGTCCATGGCCTATCTCATGCTGTAGAAATGAGTGAAGGAATAGACTCATGCAGTGAATTCTTTTTACTACTTCTCCATTTATCAAAAGACACATGTTCACTTTAAGGATTTAAGAAAATAAACAAGTAATCCTATGAAGAACACTATTTAACAGGCTGCCCGGGAGGGGGTTTGGCTGCCCAGGGAGGGGGTTTGAGTCCCCTTCCCTGGAGGGGTTTAAGGGACAAGTGGACGAAGCGCTGAGGGACATGGTTTAGTGTTTAATAGGAATGGTTGGACTTGATGATCTGGCGGGTCTTTTCCAACCTGGTGATTCTATGATTGTATGATTATTATATATATAGAAACATTTCCCATAACCATCCTGGTAACCCGTCAGTATTTTGGTCATCACAGAGACAACTACCTTAAAAATTCAAATCCCTTCTCAGTTTTCCAAGTAATTTTCTGATGGATGATGCCCAGCAGCGTTCCTTCACAGAAATACTTAACTTGCAGTTCTCTAGCTCTCTGACCACCCTCAAAGAGTCAGTTTCATTCCCCGTAAACCTCAGATTGAAGAAGAGAATATTCCTTCTCAAAGAGTATTATTTCAGCTTTAAGCTTCTTCAAACAGCCTGTTCAGAAATTCAGTGTTTACACCTAACAAAGATGTATAATCTGCCAATTTAGCAAGATTACCAACTAGCTGATGTCGCATAAAGCCCTAAGTGGGTGATCATACTGCCAAAGCTTTGAACAGACTGTGGTAAGGGAAAAAGAGTAATGACTTGACAACAGCATCCCATGTAACGTTTAGTAGTAAGCTGTAGAAATGCCTCTGATTTAGCCTTAACTGTAAATAGTCAAAAAAACTTCTGTCCCATGTAACACAGAAGCAGTGTACGTGCAGATATTATGTTCCTAACACTTCTTCACCTTGAAAATAACCTTCAATTATATACTTGAAATTAAAATAAACCATAAACAAAATACAAAGCAACAGAATGTGGAGAACAAACAAATTGTGAGACATAGAACTGCCTGAAATAACAGTACAAGTTCGAATGAAGGTTTCTCGGTTAAAAAACACAAACACGCTACAAAGCGCCAGCCAGTAGGCGTCCACACAGCAACTAAAAGCATTCACAACAGTTGACTACAAAAGCCAACATCCCAATGTCTTATTATCAAACAGCAGTTCCTCAAGGGAAAAAGAAGGTCTGACTGACTTTGTCTGCTACGTGAGTTCTTCAGTATTTCATAACCTTCAGAATGAACACAGATGTACTTGTCTGCAATCACTATGACACCATCATCTGTTTAATACCACACTCAGCTGACTGGTACTAACAAATATTTTGATCATTTCTAGTCTTTTTTAAGGTAAGCACAGATGGCTCCCTGAATGGCCACTGAGGGTGATGTATGCTAGAATGGCTGACTTTAACAAACACAGAGGACGTAGTCATACAATCCATCAACGCATCTCAGCTGCTGCCAGCACAGTTGCAAAGAGCCATCAGCAATAACATCTAGAGGCTGGCAGCTGTGTTCAATCCAATCACCTCTCTACACCCCTAAGCTACACAAAAACAACGTACTTCTTGCCCATCTAAACCTTATTAAAGAGATGCAATGGGTTAATAATGTTTTTTCCACAACAAAAGACCTGCTTTACTTTACCAGATTGCTGAGCCATAAGTTAACATCCTGGGAAAAACAAAGCATTTGGTCACAAACCTGATTTTCAAATTATACTTAAAAATTAGCTCAAAATTAGACTGGATAACATAGCATCAGTTTCTGCATGCTCATACATAAAAAAGGACAGTATCATATAAAACATCCTTTTCACCCTCCCAGTTAAAAGGACAAATATTTCCTGCTACTCTTGCAGTCTTTTAAGAAATAAAAAAAAAAAACCCAAAAAAACCCACAAACCAGCATCTGTAAACCTTTTGGTATCTCATTTGGCTAACAAATTACACCGAAATTATATCACAGAGGACGTCGTTTGCAGAGTTTCCTAAACTGCACAATAACTTCTAAATCACTCAATACCTTGCTAAGGAAATTAAAGGGCTAAATTGTCTTAGGGAAGAACCTCCCATGCACAGATAAGTAACACACAGGATAACAACATACAAAACCAAGGTACTGGACTTGGCATAATGCCAGTAAAACCTACACCACCAGATTGTTGCTACATAAACAACGGAACAATAGTTTTAGAATTTAACTAAGCATGTGCTGAGATCAGCTTTCTCAAAATTCTAATTACTAGCCCTCTTTCTATCCCATTAAGCCAAACGTAACTGCTGCACCTGTTATTTTGCTAGGAAGCTACCCACAAACTCTGACATTAGGTGCTTCGTGCTGGGTCACATACATTTAGCACAAGTATTTTCAATCTTGGCTTGAGCTAAGACTTCGAAGCATAATTCAAAATAAATGATACTCACTTTTTTCTTAGGAGGTTCATCTTCAGAATCTAAAGCTTTATGTTTTGCACCGCCATCCTGATTACCACTACCAACTTCTTTTTCATTTTCAGTGGAGTGCACTGTACCTGAAGTTGAACCGTGGCTTCCCCAAACAACATCTGAATCTGCCTCTAAAGTACGAGAGGTTTTCTCCACTTCTTCATCCACACTCTTCTCTACTTCCTGTTCTTCTGTCTTGGTTATATCAGCCATTTTTGACCAGTTAGTCCCCTTGTCCATTGATCAGAACAGAAACCTAGAAAGAGAAAAAACCCAAACCACCAACTATTTTTAGTTTTTAATTTCACCTACTCATTGTTACAGTCATGACTTCCAGTCACAAGCATTATAAAAAAATAATACTTCTTTGCCCGAGGCAACATAAAAGCTTCAAATCTGAGTAGTTATTTAATAAAGACAGCACAATAAAACATGTGGAATCTCATTATAAGATCAAATTAAGATAAATATTTACACTCGTCATGTTTGAGTCTTTCTTAGCTATCTTTACAGATTCAACTGCAGAGCATTACTGGTTTTGAGCCTGTAATCTCTCTTTTCTCATCCCCATTTAAAGTAATTTACAAATTGCTGTACATTTAGAAATACAAGCTGTTGGAGTCCCTCAAATTAGTAAATCTGTTATTTAATCTGATATGTTTTCTAATGGTTGTCCTCAAACAAAAAGAATACGGTGGCTTTTAAAAGCAAATTTTCATATTAGTTGTGGATTTTCAGGTTTGTCAAGAATCTGCTATGCCTCAAGCTTCACTTGGAATACTAGGGAAATGCAGCTACACCTGAAGATTCCTATCTGTACTTCACAAACATCTACAGTCTGTGGGAAAGCAAATCACTGCTACAAAGCTCATTCAGCTTCCAGTACCCCCCAGCCTCCTTTACACCATCATCAGGAAGTACAGCACCTACTTTTCAATGAAGCATAGGAGAGGACAATTTGTCAATTCCTTATCTAAAGCAGTGGCCTGTTTCAGTCTAACAAAAATTAGATACTCCAAGTATCCAGGCTTAAGTCTCCTGACGAGGGACAAAACACTAAGAGGACCATTCCAGAGGCCCAGAACAGCTTCCTTCAAGAGGGTAGATTTAGATAAGATAGTAGGAAGAAATTGTTTTCTGTGAGGGTAGTGAGGCACAGGAACAGGTCGTCCTGAGAAATCGTGGCTGCCCCATCCCTGGAGGTGCTCGAGGCCAGGCTGGATGAGGCCTTGAGCAGCATGGTCTGGTGGGAGGTGTCCTTGCTAAAGGTAGGGGGGTTGGAACTGGACAATCTTTAAGGTCCCTTCCAAATCAAACTATTCTATGATTCTATCTGTTTTAGATTGATTCTTAAAGACAAAACAGTATCTCCTAGAAAAGATGCACCTCTCGAACGCTGCACGTGAGAATGGAGTGGGTAGATGAAGTACCTTCAGAAATTTTGTTTTATTTCCATTTCCTAGTGCTCTCAATTTCTTTCAAGCTATATTCTAGTACCCTTTTTGTTGAAAACTGATAAGTCTGCTTCTGAAATAACGTGGTCACAGTATCGAACTTCCCTTCTAACCCAAACCATCCTGTGATTCTACAATTCAACGCTGATGGTCCCAAAATTACAACTTACATAAATGATTTTTCCAACAGGACACTGCATCTACCTCATCCTTCCGAAGCAGCACACGCTCGCCCACCTTCACCCGGCTGCCCCAAGCAGTTTACCAGCTGCTTTTAAGGCCTAAACTTAGAAACAAGCACAGTTCCCCAACTAGCGATGGCAACCAAGTCCCCAGGAGCAGCAGCTCCTTTGATACCAAAAATGCTGGCAAACAAAACTCTCCAAGGCTGGTTTTGGAGTTTTAGAAACCAGACATCCTTTATCAGGCCTGGGCAACACGAGGAAGTGATCTCCATCCATCGTGTGCAGCCAGACAAGAGCTGGGGACGGGACACACTTCCCACTTACACGTACGTGTACAAATGGTCCCAGAAATCTGATGCATATTCTGTTACTTTCCAAGGACTGATTTTAATGTTATTATGAACTTCACAACAGTCAAATCTGTTGCTGATTTAGAGCTTTGGCTCCAGCTCAGCCTGACTTTGCCCTGGAGATGGGGAAAGGCTGCAGGCACAGGTGATCCCAGCAGAGACACCACAGTGTGGGTCACACTGAGCACAGGGTGCTACCACCTCCAAAGAACGAGCAGTGTCTGGAAAAACACTGTCTGAAAGAAAACATCCTACCAGAGGGACATTCTGACTCTCAAAGAACACAACCTCTTAGATGAAACTTAACTCTACTTTAGCATAAATCAAAAATACTCTGCTTCTGGTAACAGAGACCGCTTCTTGTATCTTCTTCGACAGAAAACCCGAAAACACTCAAAACTCCCCGGGACGGGACTGGGTTGGAAGGGAAAAGCAGCTCGGGGCAAGGGGTCGGGGGGGAGCCGCGCAGGGGGAGGGCGGGGGGGGGGAGCCGCGCAAGGGGAGGGGGCTGGGGGGGAAGCCGCGCAGGGGGAACGGGCTGGGGGGGGGGGAAGCCGCGCAGGGGGGACGGGCTGGGGGGGGGGGGCGAAGCCGCGCAGGGGGAACGGGCTGGGGGGGGGGAGCCGCGCAGGGCCAAGAGGGGGAAAGCTGGGAACGGGGAGCCCGTAGGCCCCGAGGCCGTCGCCCGCGGGGGAGGCCCCGGCAGCCCCGGGCCGAAGGTCCCGCCGCCTCACGCCCCCCACCAGCCGCGCGGCACCCACCCGGGCCTGCGCTCCGCCATCCTGTTTGCGGAAGTGACGATGGCAGCGGTGACGTCACGTCCGGCTGGGGGCGGGGAGGGGGGAGGAAGGGAGGGGGAACATGGATGTGTGCGAGGGCGCTGCTCTGATCACCTCCGAGCCCCTGAAAACCTCAGCGCTGTGCGGGCAGGGCCTCTGCGGAAAAGCAAGCGTGGAGGGGCAGCGCGGACTCCTTGTGAATCACAGAATGCGGTGGCTTGGGTTGGAAGCGACCTTAAAGCCCATCCAGCGCCAAGCCCCCTGCCATGAGCAGCGACACCTCCCACTAGACCAGGCTGCCCAACGTCCCATCCAACCCGGCCTTGAACACCTCCAGGGTCGAACTCAGCCTTCACCAGCCCCCTGTGCCTGCTGACACCAAATGGGGTCTCAGAGCCATACAAGAAATAGTAAAGTTTCGTCTAAGCAGTTGTTTTCTTTCTGAAAGCATGTTTTCTTTTAGGCAGTTTCTTTCCCAGACATTCTTTGTTCTTTGAAGATGATAACGCCTTGTGTGAAGTCTGGTCTGTGCTGATCTCCAAAGAATGAACGACATCTGGAAAAAACACTGCCTGAAAGAAAGCATGATACCAGAGGGACATTCTGTCTAACTTTGAAAAAAATACAATTGCTTAGATGAAAGTTTAGCTTAAATAAAAAATATTTCACTTTTTGTCATAATAGCGATGTCTTGTATCAGTTTAGCCTGGAGACGATGAGGCTGAGGGGAGACCTCATTGCTCTTTACAACTGCCTGAAAGGGGACTGCAGCGAGGTGGGTGTTGATCACTTCTCCCAGGTGACAGGACAGGAGGGAATGGCCTCAGGCTGTGTCAGGAGAAGTTTAGATTGGGTATTATAATCATAGAATCATAGAATCACCAGGTTGGAAGAGACACACCGGATCATCGAGTCCAACCATTCCTATCAAACACTAACCCATGTCCCTCAGCACCTCATCCACCCGTCCCTTAAACCCCTCCAGGGAAGGGGACTCAACCCCCTCCCTGGGCAGCCTGTTCCAGTGCCCAATGACCCTTGCTGTGAAGAATTTTTTCCTAATGTCCAGCCTAAATCTTCCCTGGCGGAGCTTGAGGCCATTCCCTCTAATTTCTTCCCAGAAAGGGTTCTTGAGCACTGGCAAAGGCTGCCCAGGGAGGTGGTCGAGCCACCATCCCTGGAGGTGTTTAAAAGGCGGGTAGGTGAGGTGCTTGGGCACTTGTTTTAGCGTCCAGGTCGATCTCGAGGGTCTTTACGATAAGGCGCGCGAGGGCCCGGCCGGCGGAGGCAGAGGACTACAATTCCCAGGAGCCCCCGCGGCGGGGGTCCCGGCGCGCCTGCGCAGTCCGTGTTTCCCCCCCCCCGCCCGCCGCGCCTCAAGGTGATGGTGGGGACGGGCGGTTCCGCACGTTGCCCCGGCGCGCGCGCACGTGGCGGCGGGGGCGGGGGCGGCCGGCGGTGAGCGCGGCCCCGATGGCGGGGGGGCCCTGAGCGGGAGAGGCGGCTTTGCGCAGCCAGGTACCCGCTCGGTGGGACGGGAGGGGGAGGAGTCGCCGCTGTGGAGACTTGGGGTGGCGGGGGGGGGGGGGGGGTGCTGAGGGGTCGAGGGGTGCTGCGGGTGCCGGGCGGGCTCCCCCGCGGCAGCCCCGGGGACGCGGCTGAGCGGCCCCCTCGGGGCTCCCTGGCGTCCTCCGGGCCGCTCGACCTCTCCTGCGCCCCCGGGGACGCCTTGTCTGCGGTGAAAAGCGTTAGAGAATCACAGAACGGGCTGGGTTGGAAGGGACCTTCTACCCCTCTGTTCCTCTCTTGTGAGACCGCGTCTGGAGTGCTGTGTCCAGTGCTGGAATCCTCAACGTAAGAAGGATATGGAGCTGTTGGAACGGGTCCAGAGGAGGCTACGGAGATGATCGGGGGGCTGGAGCAGCTCCCGTATGAGGACAGGTTGAGAGTTGGGCTTGTTCAGCGTGGAGAAGAGAAAGCTCCAAGGAGACGTTACAGCGACTGTGCAATACTTGAAGGGGCTCCAGGAAAGCTGGGGAGGGACTGTTTACAAAGGCTTGAGGGATATAATGAGGCCAACGGGTATGAACTGGAGAGGGGCAGATTTAGGCTAGACATAAGGAAGAATTTCTTCACCGTGAGGGTGGTGAGACACTGGCACAGGTTGCCCAGGGAAGCTGTGGATGCCTCATCCTTGGAAATGTTCAAGGCCAGGTTGGATGGGGCCTTAAAGCCCATCCAGTTCCAACCCCCCCGCCATGGGCAGGGACACCCCCACCAGACCAGGCTGCCCGAGGCTCATCCAACCTGGCCTTGAACACTTCCAGGGATGGGGCAGCCACAGCTTCCCTGGACAACTTGTGCGTGTGCCTCACCACTCTCGTTATGAAGACTTTCTTCCTAATATCTAATCCAAATTTTCCCCCTTCCAATTTAAAGCAATTCCACTTCATCCTATCACTGCATGCCCTTGTAAAATGTGCCTCCCCAGCTTTCCTGTAGCCCCTTCAGGTACTGGAAGGCTGCTATAAGGTCTCCCTGGAGCCTTCTCTTCCCCAGTCTGAACAACCCCAACTCTCTCAGCCTGTCCGCATAGCAGAGGTGCTCCAGCCACACCATTCAAGGGCTGTAGTTAGGTTGTGCTCCTTGGGGTGTTTCTTTCCTGTGACAACTGGTTCTGCCTGTGTCTTGGCTTCTCAGGATACTTAAAATGGCTGCACAAGTGTTTTCTTGTCTAGTGTTTTGCACGTGTTTTGGTGACTTGCTTGTGACCCGTAACAAATACAGGCAAAGGGCTGGCTTCCCTCAGTATGAGAATCATAGAATGGTTTGAGTTGGAAGGGACCTTTACAAGTCCCCGATCCAACCTCCCTGCAGTGAGCAGGGACATCTTCAGCCACATCAGGTTGCTCAGAGCCCCATCTAATGTGACTTCGAATGTTTCCAGGAACGGGGCATCTACCACCTCTCTGGGCAGCCTGTGCCGGTGTTTAACCACACTCAGCAGGGTGAATCTCAAATCACCACCCTCAACAGCAGGAAAATCTCAAAAGTGAGAAACTTGAGTTTTACTCCGCTTACTCGTTAACTTGTAAAAATATGAGGCTTTTCTCATTGTGAGCTTTCAGCACTTTTTTCCTTTTATGTTTTGTATGGACTAACCTGGGAGGTCTCTGAATCCATAGGGGGCAGTGGCTGGCTGAATGAGGCAACTCTTTTTGGCAAAGGTGCATAGGTATGGTTCTTCTTAGTAATCTGCTTCTAGTAATTAACTATGGGAGTTATCAAGGGGGTCAGACTATGAGAAGCCAGAGTTTGTGATAAGACTGTTAGATCAGGTAAGTAATTTTATACTTTTAAGTAGTATGTGGATTAATGTCAGAGATTACATGTTCAGCCTTATTTATGCCCATTTCTGATATGGTTCTACAAGCTGTTACAAAAGAAGAAAACTGAATTTGGGCAGTAATATATGAAGTGTCCTAGAATTCCTTACCTAAACCAATTCTTAAGCAAGTTCCAACTGAAAGGGTTCCCCAGTTCACCTGAGCCCCACCATGTTATTTCTGTTACAAGCATAAACGTAAGATGATTTTCCAAAGTCTTGTTATGTTAGGGAGAGGTAAGGAAGAGGTTCCTCTTTTGGAATGTGTCTTGCTGCCTGTGCTGTTAGCTTATATGACTTGCAGCTGCTTCTATGTGGGAAATGCATTCACAGAGGATAATGTGTCCACACCATCCATCTCTGCCTATGAGGCTGACAGCAGGTGTTTATCTCCTTTTCTGTTCAAGGACTGTTTGAGGTAAAAGGCGTACGGCTGGCCTCTGTGGGAGAACTATTGAACTGCACTTACTGCTTGAGGAGCACTTGCATCAGGGAGGGGAAAAAAATCCTTTGATGATCTGGGTAGGTGGATCGGGTGGCTTGCACATGGCAAAATCTGAGCAGGCAAGTTCAGAGTAGGTAAAGAATGCGAGACGTTAAATGTTTGTCTGGCATGACTGTCTACAGATCTGTCACAGACTGTAGCAGTGAATAAGAAGAGTTTTGGTCTTTTTTTTTTTTTTAGAAGCATCTGTGTAATTCTTCTGCTCTAGATGATCTTTTCTTCAGGTAAACTGACCTAGGTCTGTGTGTATGCCTGTAAGCATCACTAAGAAACTGAAGTCTGTTTTTGCAAGACAGGGAGTTCTTGACTTATTTCTGGATCTGTAACAAGTTCTGACTGGCCTTTAAGATAAGGCTGCAACAAATTCAATGACAACAGCAGAAAAAGCGCTGATTTTTTTTTCTACTCATTGAATACATAACATTCCTTGCAGTCAGTTACTTTTGCAGATAGGGAAAAGGATACAGCATAGTTTTTGTTCTTGCGGATACACTGTGAACTCAGACAGTTGAAGCTGCATTTATTTTTAAAATTAGATGCCGAAGCAAATTGAATCTGTCAGCAGTGTTTGAGTATTGAGAATGGATTAAAGCCTCTAAAAGAACTGAGGCCTGGGCCCAAAACATGGTTGATGTTTTCCTGGACAGCAAGATATCATCATGGTAGGTCATAAGTATTTTACTTCGATATTGTGATATGTAACTAGCTAGATACATCATTTTAACCTCAGAGTCAGGGATTCTTAATGACCAGAGAGTACTTTTAGTAGATTATTTGACTTGAGGCAAATGGATTGTGCAGTATGGCAGTCACAACAACAAAAAAAATCAGCATGGCACAAGTTACAGGACTTCTTCCTAATTTTTTAAGTCTTGGATAATGATACTTCTAAAAACCACAAATTGTTCAGAAAACTACAGTAAGAGTAGAAAGTTATTATTCACTTAAAAAATCCTCATTTATCTACTGTGATTATACCTTTCTAAATTCAATTGGTCCTGAAAGAACCAGTACAGGTGAGTTAAGTCAAACATACTTTTTTTTGTGTTAGGTCAAGAATGTATTGCTTCAAACTGTCAGGAAAGTCGTGGTTTAACCAGACCTTAGTAGGCCAGGTTGGTGTGTGCCTTATTACATCAGTCCTCCCACCTTCTGTCTGAGTAAATAAGCAGTTAAGGACTGAAGCAATTTCTCCTTTAAGGTGCTGGGATTATAGAATGGGGCTTTACTCTGGCTGGTGTCTAGACATCTGCGGTGCAAGTTGTAATGATCTGTGTTCTCATGAACTTTGTGTTTCCCCTGAACAACTCTAATCCTTTCTACCCCAGTGCCTTCCCATCACTCAGTTCTCCCCAGCTCATCTTCAATGAGTAGTTAGCTTGTATGATTCGACAAAAATTAAAATTTGTTATTATATGTCCAGGCATCATGCTGCTTCTTCTAAACAAAGATCTCTGAATGGTAAAATGAGGCCTTACTCTGGTTGGTTGTGCTTCTTAGCTGGGTTGTAAATTTTAATTCCATGGGTCTACCTTGACCATATGTAACAGTTCTTACATAAATAAAACAAGAAGTTGCATGGCTGTGATTGTGGTTTTGTGGAGCGTTGTAGCAGATGATCCCTTGCAGCTCTCTAGAACTTGTGTAGTTTGTCCTTGCAGAGTGGAATGAGGGAAAGGGATGGGGGCTTAATACAGTCATGTGCTCACGAACAAATTATAAAACAGCAGTTGTTTTTTGAAGTGGATGGATTTTGTTGATTCCAAGTAAAAATACTTGGGTGGCTTTACAGCAGTTCTGTAAGTCTCTTCCAGAAGCGGATGGTGGAAGAGTTGAGTAGAAAGTGAGGGCACTTAACTTTTAATTGTGGTGGTGCTTATCCCCAGCGTGTGCCAGTCAGTTAGCTATTTGCTCTATAATATTTTTTGGATTTAAAAGCTGATTTTGCTCATGTTAAAGTTAGACAATATCTTTTGCTTCCTGCTGTCTCAGTCCATAGGATATTACTTTCTAATGAAGGGGTGTTTCTGTGCTGGAACACAAGCCTTGGACTTCGTTGATCACATCTCATGGAATGTAGCACGCTTTCAAAGGCTTTAGTGTCGTAGTCACAGAGTTCCTATTTCAAACTGATTTACAGCAGTGTGGTGAATCTGCTGCTTCAGACCATAAGGAGAAATGTTATTAGGGTCCAGTTACTGAGGTCACATCAGAGTCCCTTCTGATTTAATGACACAGCTCTGAGTCTGATGCTTTTTTGGACACTTGTAGATGGTGTCATTTTGTTGATAACATGGCTGGAAACATTAGCAATCATGTCCTCTGTGCAAAAGGTGCTGTTTAAGGCATTACATTGAATGGTGGGCAAGAAAGTTCATCCACTCGGATATCAAAACATTAATAAAAGTAATCTCTTTCATAAGAACAGCTCACATTCATTTGTAGAGTTGTGGAGAACAGCTTTTACTAAAAATTAGATGAAGTGTGGTTTTGAGCATGTGTGTGTACTGTAAATGTTATGATCAGCCTCTTCACACATAATTTTTCAAGATACTCTGATTGATACTACACATATTTCCCCATATGGACAAATTTGAATTCACAACAGAGAACTCAACCCTTACTTTGAATATTTAGAAAAGATTTATACTAGAAATGAATGTCTGCCAACAGTAATTCTGCCGAAAGATGAATGTTCTGTATTTTTTGCTGGGAAAAATGACAGCTTTTCAGTGTTTTAAAATGTGAAATAAATGTGGTGAGAGAATAAAAGAAAAAAATCTTGAACCTAATGCTTCTGCTGTGAATACTGTTTTTATTGAAGCTGAGGAAATTTTTCAGTTTGGGGCTAGTTTGCGTTTATTGCTACTTCATTTCTAATTGTAAGGCTCTAGATTTTTCCCTTGAGTGTCTTTCTTGAAAGTCATAGAAGCGCTTTGGGTGAATTTGAAGGGTAAAAGTTTTGTTACTTGGTGGGGGTTCTTCTAAGTTTTTTGTGAAGTTGCTACATTAATATAAACTGCATTTAGAATATTGCTGTCAATACTGTTGATTACTGTTAGGAGACACCAAACAATGAAACAAGATCTAAGATGACAAAAATGGCATTTTTCAAGGCTAGAAAATAAACAGTTTTGGTAGTCACAACACAAAATGAGGCAGAAGGCTGTACAAAGTTGATGCGAAGGTCTAAGTTTTAAGTGCATTCCTAACAAATGCCTTTTATAATTAGTCAAGATAAAGTATTTGAATACCTAAGTTCTTATTCTATGGTCTGGTCAAAAAGGAGGGTCTTTATTAGGGTCAGCCTCATTTGTTTTAGGGAAAGTCACAGTATCTGCAGTGTCTCCAGTTCTTTCATTAGACCTTTCAGGAATAAATATTTGATTATTGTTGCTTGGGGAAGTTACTACTTAAGAATGGAATTGACAGGAGAGAGAATTAGATCTTACTTTGATCATTATATTAAAGTGAAAGGTAATGTGCAGAAGGACAGAGTAATAAACAGATGAGTACAATCCCTGCTTTGAAGTAACTAAGGGCTTTAACCTTATTATAGATGCATGTGTCTATTTGTAAGCTTAGTTAACGTCTAAAAGCATGACTTCTCTAATTTGGTTATTGCAGACATATCTCTTATCTCTAGAGTGGCAAAAGGACAAAAAATCAAATCGGATTGCACTTCAAAAGGCAGGTTTTTTCCCCATTCCTTTGACATGTGCCTGTTACACTGGGGTGCTTTGGAACCAACATAGAAGATGATCAAGCAAATTTGTTGGAAGGATTTGTGGAGAGTAGGCACCTTTTATAGTATGAGAGGTGTACTTATGTAAAAATTCAGTAGAGGGCAGACTGAAACTTCTGAAGGAAGGAACCCAGTCAGCACTACAAAGCAGGAAAACCGAGTCAAAAGATGGAATAGCACCAGTAATTAAAAATATAGTTCTGAAGAGCAAAAAGCACTACAAATGATTGTGATGCTTTCTTTTAGAAGAATTAGAGAGAGAACGTTCCCACTTAGCCATGTGCAAGCTTAAGATCTAATGCCTTCCAACATAGAGGAAAATGGAGATGTGACTGTCATACTGGCTGGATGCAGATCAGCTGTTAAGCCTCCTGTTTAGCGTTCCAGATCTATAACTAAATGCATAGATGTTGCATTAGGTTCTACTGCTTTATTCACATTCTCAGTCCAATGTTCAGACTTTATAAATGTCTGCAAAACCTTTTTTTTTTTTCATTCTAAAGCCCCTCTTTGATGTTCTTTTGAACGTTTAAGTATCAGAAGGTTGTAGTAGTTGAAGGTTCCTCTGTGTGTGTAAGGACCCTGTGAGGGTTCATTCTACTTTTTTGTCTTTATTGTGTTTGTTTTAGCAAGAACAATAGTCACTTGGATAAAATAAAAGTTAAAAAGTTGTAATGTTATCAATTTAAATTATATAGTATAGCATTTACTGAGTGAAGATTATAATTACAGAGATTAGACATGATGGAGTTGGGATGAGGCTAATGCTTTAGGGTAATTTGTCTACAAGAGTTTATTCTTTCATTTGTTTTAATGTGAGTATTATTTGCCGAGATTATAATAAAATTCACCATGACTTATTTGCATTACTCCATTTAACCTAAAATGTGGTGTTACATCTTTTCAGACAGCACTAAATGGTAGGCAAGATTAGACCACTGGTGATGCCCAAACTTCAAATTATAACCAAGTTTCTTAGTTTAGAATTAATAAGAAATTGTATCGGGGCACTGTAAAAGTAGTGAAGGCCAAAATTCATATTCTAAATGCTCGTTTGTATGGTCTTAAAAGTTCTAATACAAAGTATAAAAAGTCCGTATACTCTGCCATTTTCCATCCGTGGATAGTGTCTGCGTGCTATACTGAGCCATTGCAGTAACTAAGAGGTTCGTAGTTGTATTTAACTTGGAATTTAGGAAAAACAATGATGCTTTGCATGGATTGCACTATTACTACAATGATTTTTAAAAGTGTTCCCAGCTTTTTAGGCAACACATATGTGTTTTCTGTTCAGTTGTATTTTTCTTATTTTGGTTTATTAGCTTGGCAAGATGCTTCTCTTTTAAATATCCTGTCAATAAGTTCTTGAGAAGAACAATTTAAATCTGAAAACAAGTTTTGACTTTTTAAAAATTATATTTAGTAAAAATGTAAGCAATACAGTGTGGGTTTGGTTTGTTTGTTTTTTTAAAAATTAAACTGAACTGTCTGGATAATATCTTTCTGCGTTTGCTTTTTGTGCAGTCTGAAAGGTGAGCTAGAAAGGATTTCTGAAAACTTGGTTTGTGTCCTTTCAGAATTCTTTTGTGTATGTGCCACACAACCCTCAAAGTTTGCTTGATTTTACTCTAAAAAGGACAAGAATATAAATAAATTCTCTGATTTCACAGAAAGGCTCCTTGGGAGTGGGAAAAGCTCATTGATTTTCATTGAGTACTCTCCTGTGGTATAATTAATTCTCTTTTTAAAAAACAGCAACAGAACAAGTAAAAATACTTTAAATTCATCCATATTTACCTATTGTGCCCTGAGTGTTTCTGGTAGAAACTGAGAAAATAAAGCAGTGTAGTGTATGTACTATACTCACAATTCCCTCAGATGCTTTCTGACCTCTTTTACAAAAGAACTTAGAGTAAAGTTTGTGGCCATCTTTTATCCACCCCCATTATTGTATATTAACTTCTCTGGTAGCTGAAACAAAGCCAATTGTAACATGGCAATTGTTTTTATACTAATTACCCTGGTGGAAGTTTCATCTGACAGCATCTCTGGCTTGACTCCTCTTTCCATCAGTAGATATCCCACAGCAGCCTTTGCTGTGCCTGTATTGGCCTGGGTTGTTACTTCTGTGTTTTACAATGATTCCCTGTTTCTTTTTTGCACAAAATGTTACCACGCATCCAAACCCATGAATGTGTATTAGTCACGTAGACCAACTCTGTGACATTAAAAGATCCTGAACTTCTGTTGTCTTCAGGAACAAAAGCGAGTCTGATCTCTGCTTCCTGATAATCACTGAAAGGCGCCAAGATTTACCAGGGCAAATGCAAGAAATAGGGTACTTGTGCAGTACATCAGGTTTATGGCAAAGCTGATCTAAATTACAGCAGAAATACAAAAGTTTGCTAAACAAAACCTCTGGTGCTGTAGTGAGAAGCTGATCTCTGCTTTTCCTCAGGAGGCCGCCAGAGCACTTCCCTTATGTCAGGGGGCTTGTTAATAGCTTGCCCTGAGACAGACGTGCCTTCAGGAACTAAATGGATGTCCAAGAATCCCAACCAGGAGTGTGTCCTGAACAGCCAAGATCTCTTCAGCTCAGTTTACAGCCAGCTGGAGATACTACTGAATAGTTAGCCAGAATATGACAGCACTGAAGAGGTGACCTTATCCCAGAAACATTTGTATATCGTTTCAGAGTTTGTCCTACTAGTATCTATTCAGTCACTGCCCGCATGGGATTCTTACAACAGCGAAACACCTGTATTTGTCCTTAGGCATTTCAATATTTATATTTGTTCCCTTGTGTCATTTTAAAAAGAAAGTTAATGTAGAAGTCTAAGATGCTTTAAAACACCTACTTCCTCTGCCCCCCGCCCCCCCCCCAAAAACATACATTTCACAGACCAGCTGCTTTTCCACCTAGCTTCTGTCCTTTTCCGGTACTTTGCAGCACTGTGCCACAGCCCAAAAGCCATCAAATACATTAAAATGAAGAAAAAACTTTGGCACAGTCCTTTGGTGCAATTGCGGATAATGTCTAGGTTAATCTAGGTTACTGTCTTGACTTGGTTAGGATCAGAGAGGTTTTAACAACTTGGTAGCTTTTATAGCTCCAGTAACTTCTTTAAGAAAAGCAGTATACATGGAGAATAAAATTGTATCTTGAATCCATAGGCTGACACCGCTTGTTGACTGCACAGGGTACTAGGAACTTCCTTTCGCTAGCTGCATCTTAAAGGACTGATTTCTCTGTACTCATCTTGTGATTTCTTGGGATGACACAACTGCAGTTTTATATTTCTCTGGACCTCCAACCACATTCATTGTGCGGTTTCAGTTGTCTATCTTGTTTAAGATTTGTTTGCAATGTCGAGCCAAGTAATTAAAATATTACAACTGAGCATAACCCCTTTAACAATGTTCATTTCTTTAAAATCAGTGTATGAAGTATAGGCTATTTTAATCTGTTATTTTATTCCTTTGCCTTTCCTACACCCTGCTGTGTAATACTTCCTTCATTTAATCTTGTAGTGCTGCTGGAGAGCAGCATAATCCTCAACTTCTTGACACTTCAAAAGGCTTTCCTTTGTTTATCAAGATAAGTATGTACCCATAGAAAACAGTAGGATCTTTAGGAAAATTTCAGCCTTGTTTTGAAAGATCTGTTTCTTTTTATTCTCTCAAATATAAGCACCTGTTGTATCTAACCTTATTCTTATCAAGCATCTAGCAAAATGCTTTTTTAAAGTGGAGAAGCAAAAAGTAAGCTGTTTCACAGAATATTAGATAGAACTATAGCATCATCTGTGCTTACAAGTTTCAGGTCTACCCTAGACTGTTAGAGAGTCTTTCCTTTGACCAGCCAGGTATTGCATCATGGAGAAAAACCCTTTAGTCCATGAATTCCAAGTCCACCTGTGGATATAGGTACAAAAACATGGTGTGACAGGTCTTGTCATTGGCCCTATTAGTTCCTCTGCTTTAAAGCCATCAGTGACATTCTAAGCCTTACATGGTGTACCTCACTCTGAGCAGTGACTCTGAAACTCGTTTACTGATCTCAACTTTGTGTTAGCTACTGACTGATGACTGAAGGCATAGTAGCGACCCGTTCCTGCTTCACGTTAAGGAGAATTCTCATCTCAGCAAAGCCATTTCATACCCCAGTGTTCTGCAGCCGCTGCAGTGAATCGGAGGTGTGGTATGGTGTTAATTTTGTGCTGTTAGTAGTGCTGGACAGCAAAACCTAGAAACGAGTGTTCTGAGAAATGCCAATATATATGCTATATAGAGTGGGAAAATTCAGAAATATTCCTCCAGTTTCTTCTTGCTTCTGTGCAGCAAAATGACCTCCTTCCAGGGCTGTTGGAATGCAGGGTCCTATTAATATTACTGAACCAGAATCATAGTGCTGAGCTTGGTTTTTCTCATGCTGCATGCATGGTGGCAATTTTCAAAGCTTGTTTGGAACAGGTATATTTCAATAAGGCACAGTCCACTGAAGACGTGAACAGAAGAAGTCTAGCTCAAGAGTTCCCAAATTCACTTAGATGGATATGTGTCCTTCTGCCAAGTGCGCTGGCTGGATATTGTGAAAATCTTAGGGCAGATGCTTAGTTTTGCTTACTATTAGTGAGAGCGGAAAAAAAGTCCTCTGTGGAGAGTGTTGTCGCTCAGGAAAGGAGTGGAAGCAAGCAATGTAGTTGTCTTCTTCCAGTTTGTTAGAATTTCGATAAACCAGTAAGGTGGCTGATGTATGACAGAGTGACATCTTAATGCTTGAGTTTTGCTGAGTGTTTTCATTGCATTTTGTTTTGAGAAGCAATTGCATTTGGATCTTAAAAGTCAGTAAGAACTTGAACTTCTTATGAAACCAGAGATATGACAGGTAGTTGCTACTTTCAATGAATTATTTCAGGAGACAGACTTGATATGGGGCAGTACTTGTAGCTAATTTACTGCTTTATAAGCAACAGTACTGCTTGGCTCCCACTGAGTTCATAACTCAACAGGAGTTAGTAACTATTTGCTTACATAGGGATGATGTTCCCCTGTTGATGCAATAGCTCCTATTAGTATGCGTTCAACAAAAGTGGACGTCTGTGCTTCACATGCAAGGTAGAGGTTCCCAGGGAGTTTGAAACCACTCCTCCAATCTTTTCTCCACATCAAACATTGTAATTGTAGTAATTGTAATTAATTCAAGCACAGCAGTAACATAAAAACACCTAGAAAACATATAGGTGGGAATGTTCCAACCAATGCGTTTGGGTTATGAAACTTTTATCTCTTGGAGGGAAACAGTAATTCACAGTTGAGGAACTTTTTAAATTAAGAAGAAAAAGTTTCCCATTACTGCATCAGTATCCAAAGGCAGAATTTATACTAATAACTTCTTCAGTAAGCAAGATTTCAGGATTGCCAAAAACCTTCATCATATTAGTTTGCTGTTGTTACTGTTTCTCTAAATGTGCTTTCTTTCTGCTCTAATAGAGTCATCAATGTGATCAAGACATATGTTTGAAAGGTGGGGAACTCGTGGAGGGCTAGCAACTTTTTGAAGATACAACCCTTGTCATACTTTTGTTTTGTGTACCTGGAAATAATAAAGGGTATGTATGGTTTCATTATTTTTTTGAAAAAACTTCTGCCTGTGTTACGAAATATTGATCTTTTTCAGCAGTCTAGACAAATTGACTATCTATAGAAATAGCCAGTTGGAATGTATGTAAGGCTATAGGTGAAGGAGAAGCAGACATAAAGATGACAGTGGAGTCTCAATTAAACTTGAATGATTTCTAGTTTGTATTGGGAATTATTATGATAATTAAAAATGTATCAGAAAGTATCAGAAAGAACAAGTATCAGAAAGATTTGAAAGTTGTAAGTGACTTAACTGGAATTTGTTACTTAAAATCAATTAGTAGTATCTTTTTTAGAGGGAAGGAAAAATAGTTCTGTAGTGTGCGATCATTGTGTAAAGGAAAGGTGAGAGTATTTCATTCACTAGTTCCAAACATGTATTTTGGGGGGGAAACACTGGCTTCTTGTCGTCTATACATGCCAAACAAAATTCCTCTCTTTGTTTGTGGGGAATCTTTCAAAGGTTCTTCTGAACTTTCAGGAGGAATTGTTAAGTAATTAAAATCATAAAGTTAACTGGGTTATCCACAGTTTTAAAATATTCTTTGAATTGCCGTATTTCTGAAATTGCAGTTCAGTTTTGTTCCTGCTAATACATGACATTCAACAGTACCATCCCCTTTGCTATCAGATGTATTCTGGAAACCTGTTATGGTTAGGTTTGTTAGTAATCAGATTAATTATTATTGGTTTATTATTATTGATCTTTTTATGAACTTTTCGTTCAAAATAGTATAGAACATTAAAAGTTATACCAAAACTAAAAATGTATTGAATGTATTGACACCAAAAATTAACTTTAATTGCACTTTAGTGAGTTCATACTACATTTATGTAGGCTTGAATTACCACTCAAACTATCAGTTGCTATTAGAATTGGAAGTTTCAAGGATACTGTTTCAATAACTGTGCCAGATAGTACTAAACATATAAATATGTTTTTAGAAAGCAGAATGAGCATTTTAGCTGTGAGGAGCAGAATGTTAATTGAAGAGGCCATTTTAGTTCAGAATGCTAAAGAAGTAGAATTTAAAATTATTTGCTTAATTCCAGAAGGAAGCAATTTTTGCAGAGCGAGATAAGGAAAACCTTTTAAAGTGGAAGAATAGAAGGTTTAAAATTTGAAAATTTCAAGTGGCATTGGAGCAAATAGAAATCAGGTTATTGAAATACAATTTGTTTACTCTTTTCTTCTTCTTTCCTCTCCACAGGAAGCTCAGCCACACTTCATCAAAATGCATCGGAGTCTATTACATGCTGCGTGTCGTCTGGCACATGGGACATGTTTGGTTTTTCCTCGCACTAGTATCTTAAAAGGACAATCTGTGTTGTCTAATGTTGGATGCAGAGTAATTTTGGCACTGGACCCTCCTAAACAATGTCTTCATGCAGGTGCAGCATGTTTTTCCTCAAAGAAAAGTGCTTTTTCATCACAGCCAGCAGATACTCCTCACAAAGTACCAGGAGAGAGGAATCCTTTGACTACAGCCACTGATACACCCAAGCAGAGCCCTGTACAATCGGATTCTTCAGATCCTGATCCATTACAAGACAAATCAATTGGTTTAGTTCAGAGATTCAAGAAAACATTTAAACAGTATGGAAAAGTCATGATTCCAGTGCATCTTCTGACTTCCACTGTGTGGTTTGGATCCTTCTACTATGCAGCCATGAAGTAAGTTAGTTTTTTATTGCAGTGCCCAATGCCGTTGTGGAATTGAGTGTGACTTTCACAGGTGAAAGGACATGTAAATTACTACGACGTGCTGCAAAGTGCGTCTTTATGTAATAGGGAAATGAAGCTACATTTTTAACTCAAGGATAAGACTTAACACTAAAAGTATACAGGATTCAGGAGTGTGACGTAAGTACTATTATGCAGTTATTGCTGTGTACCAGATATGTTGCTAACATTTGAAGGAATGCTCATTTCCCCAAAATATGCATGGATGTAAATAGCATTGAAGTTACCTGTCACAAGGGAAAGATAGGGATTTTATATCCTGATTACAGATTGCTGTTCTTTTTTTCCATTGGACTTGAGGGCTATTTCCCTCTTTGTCCTCCCCTCTTCGTCCCCAGTCTTCCATCATTGGACTTTCTTGTCATTCACCTCACCGAGCTCCTTGCAAGCCATGTATATCTTTTCATTTTTTATTTCCATTTCTTGTCTTTCCTGCCTTGCACTGAAAAAAAATACTACTGTAGGCCAGGCTTTTTAGTTGGAAATGAAGTATTTGTGCAGCTAAAAGGAAGGTAAATTAAGTATTCTGATTTTAGTTGCTCTCGTCTGTAGTGTTTGTCAGATGCCCTTCTGGAAAATGGCATTTATTAGAAAAAAACTTATATCAGCTATGACCTGCTAGTTCAAATGAAAGAGGTTTTATCTGTCTGCAAATGGTTTGCTAAAAATAAGTAAGTGTTTATATCTGGATTGCTAGTGTTGTATATTTAATAATAGAAGGCATGAAACAACGGCAGTTCGTGGCGGCAAGGATAGGGCTTTGACATCAGAATGCCTTACCACACAAGTGTTTGCTTTAGTTACTCTAACCAGCTGGCATAATTGACCTTTCTAGGAGCTATAGATCCAAATGTCATTCTAAATTTAGCTGATGTTAGAGGAATAAAGGTCTTGAGCTATAAAAATATTTTGCTTTGGATGAATTCAGGTTGATGCTCACATCCAGACATTTCAGATTGGGTGAAGATTACTTTTCTTGAAACATTAAGTTAGCTGCTAAAATAGGTATTTGACAGACAAAAACAACTGAAATATTTAACTAGACGCTAATAATAACAAAGCTTCAGTTTGTCATGCCACAGGAGCAGCACCCTCTTGAAGTGGAAAAATAACTTTCAGAGTGACTGCTTATGATATGAGAGTAAACAGTGGTGGTAGATGAAATAACATGGTTAATGTTCATCTTTCAGATCTGACTTGGTCTCCGTTTTCTACTCTGGGGATAGGCCTTCAGACTGTAGGTTCTAGTAACTTAGTAAATTACTGCTTGTTATTGTTCTTGATACCAAAGTGATTGCGTACACAGAATAATGCTTAGAATATTAGGTAGAAATGGATAATGATACTAATACAACAGATGTAAATATTGGAAAGCCAAGTCACTGCATAGTGACAGGACGAGGGGGAATGGCTTTAAATTGGGAGAGGGGAGACTTAGATTAGACAGTAGAAAGAAATTCTTCATGGTGAGCGTGGTGAGGCACTGGAACAGGCTGCCTAGAGAAGCTATGGGAGCCCCATCCCTGGAGGGGTTCAAGGCCAGGTTGGAGGGGGCTTGAGCAGCATGGTCTGGTGGAAGGTGTCCGTGCCCATGGCAGGGGGCGTGAAACTGGGTGATTTTTAAGGTCCCTTCCAACTCAAACCATTCTGTGATTCTGTATAGCTTTCTACTGAAAATAGAGATGGGCTGTCTGTGTTTGGTGCAGATGTTAGCTTCCTTGCTTTTCAAATAGAAAGAAATTGTGATAGGACCTTCCCCCACCCTTCTTGCCACCTTGTATTATTGACAAGGAAGAACAAGGGGGCACAGAACCTCTGAAGTCTTGTCTGTGTAATATGTTGCTTTCTTTTCTTTTGCCACATTCCACTTGTTTGATCCATTGAAAAGTAGATGTAGGATGCTGAAGTCTGGATTCTGTGCTTCTAGGCTTGCTGCAGGTTGGTCTGAAATTTTGAAAAGGAAAGAAAAGTAATTTTGGACAAAACAGAACATGAAGTTGAATGTGCACAACTGGAGCTTGAGTAGTTGTCTTACCACCATTGTCTCCTTACCTCCAGACATAATAAACTGTGACACAGATAAGTTAATAGCTGCTCAGCCCAACAGGGATTGTATGAATTAGTCATTTATTGGTGGAATGCTGAAAAGAACGTTAATTTGCTTATATGTACAAAAATATAAATCTTGCCAGTCTGTTACTTAGATGAAAAAATACATTGCTGTCAGATGACAAAGTTTGTATAATGGAGTTAAAGAATGGGAATGGTGCTGTAAATCACTGTTCAGGTTTCAAACGCCAATTCAGTTTTCCAATTTTTTTTCTCTTTTATAGGGGAGTGAACGTTGTTCCATTCCTAGAGTTGATTGGTTTACCAGACAGCATAGTAAACATTCTGAAAAATTCCCAGAGTGGAAATGCACTAACTGCATATGCATTGTATAAAGTAAGTATAATTATAGTTTGTAAATAAGCTCTAAATCTTGCCTGGTGAACTAGGCAGGGTTTATTTGTTTATATCAGAAAGAATTAATGCTGTTTTTTCTGTGATAGTCACACATACTTGAGCATTCATTCTTTGTAGTAAAAATAGTCTTAGGCAAGTTGATATTGGCTACGTGTTCCTTTAAGGAGTCTATCTGTATTTCTAAAATAACTTGTTTGTTTGCTGCAGAATTATTGTCTGTCCTCAGAGATTTAATTACAATTAAGTTATTCCTCTGTATCCCTGACACAGTTAGCAGGGATAAAGAGGTAAAAGTCTAAATACCTTATGATTTCCAGATAAAAATACAGTTATTTTTATTCTAGAGAATTCACTACTTTTATTTTCCTACCTTAGCTCATCATTGTCAACTCCTTTCATTGTCCATTTGAATTAATTACTTGCATTCAGGTTTGGATGTCTCTCTGGCTTTGTGTGCGCACAACCCGTGTTTGGAAAACATGTCAGACTATGCAAAAAAAAAAGTACTGTTTTCACATTGGATGCCACTTACCTATTTGGTTTCCAGATGTGATGTGCTGCTTAGCTGTTATTTAAAGGTGTTATTTTCCCAAACCAAATGTGAAAGCAGTACTCTTGCCAATTATTTCTGTGCCTAAAAGAGACTAATAAATAAATGTGGTTAGATGTAAAGATTTTATAATAGCTGGGAGATCTGGCAGTGTTGAAGAAATCATAGAATCATTCTAGTCTGTAGCTGCCCAGGGTTGTTGTGCCCCAAGTGCAGGACCCAGCACCTGTTAAACCTCATCCCATTAGTCTCGGTCCAGCGGTCCAGCCTGTTCAGATCCCTGTACAGATGAATATCCAAGACATGGAAGCACTAGAATAGGTAGCAAAGGAAGCTTGTGCAGGCTTTATCTTTGAAGTTCTGAAGGAACAGGTTACTGTCTAGTATAGCAAACCTGGTTCATTGTCTTTTGGATTAACTTACCTCTCAAGGTCTCCTAGCTCTGGTTTTCCATGTGTGGGTCTGAATTTGGGACCTGAAATTAAGTGTCTGTACTCTTGTGAAGTTTAGAGTTTAAAGCATATCCTGTTGTCAGTATGTCCTCTTTGCTTGTGCGGCTCAGTATTCGCACACTGGCTGTTGTGAACTGCATTGAGACGCCTGATGCTCGTCCCACCAGCTGCACAGGGAGGTTTAAATCTAACGTCCATTTTGTCAAAGTGATACTTTTAAGTAACAGGTATGCACTTCCGGGGCATGTACTGTAAATTGGCTTATTTCCTTATAAATAGAAGATCTTTCTAGTGTCTGACACCAACCAAATTAAATTCTCAATATTAAAAATAACTTTTTTAGACAGTATTGACCTGTGTTATTGGTATGGTTTATTCTTTGGTTTCTTAAAGATTGCAACTCCTGCCAGATACACTGTGACTTTGGGAGGAACATCCATCACTGTTAAATATCTACGTAAGACTGGCTACATGTCCACACCACCACCAGTAAAGGAATATCTACAAGATAGGATGGAGGAAACAAAGGATAAAATTACGGAGAAGATGGAGGAAACAAAGGATAAAATTACGGAGAAGATGGAGGAAACAAAGGATAAAATTACGGAGAAGATACAAGAAACCAAAGATAAAGTTTCGTTTAAAAAAATAAAGGACTAGGGTGGATGCTTAATTTTTTGATATATCAAACAGCACTTTAACTCTTTGTGAGGCAGGAGATACAAAGTGCACTTCTGAACTTTTTATTCTGTTTTTTTCCCCTGTTGTCTGGAGACTACAGTTGCTCTGTGGATTTAAGAATTCTGTATCTTCATCAAGGTTAAAATACCCTGGAGAAGAGTAGTTGTGACAAAATTTCAATTTACAGAAGGAAAAATGAGTGTCAAATTCAAACTTTATGTATCCAGTGGTAATAGTCTTAACACTTAGTCTTCCCTCTCCTTCCACCCAAAATGAAGATGGTTTCTTCCAAAAGCCACTATTTTATTCTTCTTCCATGTTAGTGCACAACCATTATTCCATTAGGATGAATCTTCCATTTAAACGAGAATGAAGATTTTTTTTCTACTCAGAAATGCAAGGTATTTTGTTCTGCAGAGTACGTGGGCCCAGGCCTCTACAGGTGTGCTCATCTCTCAGTTTGGAGAAAGGCCGTTATCACTGATACTGCACGTGAAGGAATCGATGGATTTGCTACTCGGTCTGAATGTAATTGTAATGGCTGCATTGACTTCAAATGAGCTGCAACAGTTTACAGGTTGAGACTATGAATCTTTCCTGGACAGTGTATCTTTCCAGAAATATCAACTGAAAGCTGGAGGAAGATGAGTTAATCACTGTCAAGTATACTTCTTTTCTAAAGTTGATTTACAGTAGAAAGAAAGTTATCAAATAATATTAATCAATAATTGTATATGAAAAACTGGGGGCCGGGAGTATTATGTTAAAGTTTACAAAAATGTTCTATTTCATTTCCAGAACAAAAAATTTTGAAAGAGATGTTTACTTGAGAAATTAGTATCTAAGGGGCTTTTTAAATACATATTAGTGAAGTCAGAGGTAAGCTCAAAAATTCTTTTTCCTATGTAGGAAACCCTCAGACTTCAGTGGAACAAATTAACTAAAACAAGCATAATTTCCGAGACAGTGATCACAGTCTACCAAACCCTTTTTCCCTAAATTTTCTTGGGTTAAGCAAATACTTATTCATAGCTGAAGGCTGAAATGCTGTCTCGGGTGTCATAAAGGACTAACGCTGAAACTCTTTGATTTGACTGGGCAGGCAAACCTCTCATGGTTTTATTCTAATGTCGGCTAAATTGAAGGGTTATTTTCCGATTTCAACTGCAGCCCTTGCTTTGTAGCAATACTCTGCGTGTATATCTTGTTTAAGAAAGGGGAGGGATTTTGCGGAGGGACAAGGGGAAGCAACAGAGTTGGACCCTGAGCACTGCAGTTGACTAGGGTAAAAGAATATAGCTGAGTACCAGCTCTGCCCCACTCTTATGTTTTCAGTCAAGTCACTGAGGGCCTCTCCATGTGTGAGTGAGTTGAACTTCATTCACTTAATTGTGCAGGATTGGTTGCGTACTTCTATGCCTCTGTCCACATGTCAGATAGTGACTGCAAGCTAATGCCTACCTCACAGGAATGTTGTGAGGAGTAATCATTGTATATTTGGTGCCCTGAAGATGTAAAGTGCCATGTTTCTGATAAATATTATTATAAAAAAATAAAAAAATAATTCTGTGATCCGTTGCGTTGCTGACATGAGCACTACTGTACAATTTGAGTTAATAGATTCTTTTCTTTCTGTTCTAGTGTATTTTTCCTTATTGCCCCATGTGTGCATTTTGTGATGTTGGCGTTTGTTCCAATTCTCCATTTTTGCAGGTAGTGTTGCCTGTGTCCTGCAGCACCCTGCAGAGCCTCAGGTCTGTCCCTGTCCCATCCAGACACACACCCAGAAGGGGCACATGGCTCATTAAAATGGAGTTCTAGGAAGCGAATTAACATGAAAATGACACTATGTGGTTAATTTGAATTAATTTATTAATTCTAAGGCAGTTTGCAAATATTCAGTTGTTTATTAGAGTAAAATAACTATCGATTTGTTGCAAAGGTGAAGACGTATACATATATAAACCATATAAAGCAATAACGTGTGTCTCTGCTTTTGCATTTCAAGAGAGAGAGAAGGATCGGGGAAAAAGGAAAAGAGGCAGATTAATAAGAGGAAACAGAATTAGTGGAAAATATATTCCTTTCCAGGGAATCTGACAATGAAATATGATGCCAAAAAATCCTGGAAAAGATTGGAACATTTGTTCAAAATAGGGAGGGTCCCACTTTTTGCAGTTGATGTCAGCTGATCCTGCCATTTACACCCACTGAGCATTCCTTGAGGAGGAGCTCTGTGTTCCATAAGCTGTCATGCACTCATTTCAGGTGTTTAAGACAAAATTAAAGAAACAGTTGGTAGTTCGTCTGCAGTTTGAGCCACAGTCCCTGGCAGCCTCATGGATGCATGGCCGTCCCCTTGGTCTGGGGCCAGATGTGGGAACCTCTCGGTGTCGTGCACAGCGTTTGTCTCTTCTTTGCAGGTGGCAGGGGTTGCAGGGGCACCCTGGTGTCCTGGTGTGGTAGACAAACCCTTTGGGTACCGCTGTTGTTTTTCCCTTCCCCCATGCTGGCCTACGTCTGCTCCAGCGCTTGGCATTAATAACCATGGATCATCTCGGTACCAAAGATTTCCTGTCGGTGCTGCCCTGCGTGACCATTTCTGCACCCGCAGAGGTTTTGTGGCAATTAGTCAGATGCTTAGTTGCACTGGTGACCTTCCCTCGCGCAGGCCTCGTCTGGAGCTGCGGCATCGTCTCGTTAGTGGGCGGCGCAGCTGGGGAGCTCCTGGGCCACCCAGGGACTGACCGACACCAGCCCGCTGGGTGCCCAGCGTGTGCCCAGCTACCCCGCAGCTTTAGCAATAGCAGAAAGCTGATTTTCTTCATCCTGGTATCTCACTTGCAACTGCACTGCCAAAGCTCTTGCTGCAGCAGCAGGCGCCGCTCCTGCTCCGGACAGTCAGATGTGCCCCGGGCGGCACGTCCGGAGGTGCCCGTCCCCTTCGGCCGGCGGCACGCAGACTGTTCACACCACTGGCCGTTCGCAGGGCAGGGGGCACCGTGTGGGGAAACCACGCGGCCTCTTCGCCTTTTCTCCCTGGTGCCCGAGCCAGCGCGGCTCGCGCGCTCCCGCGTGCCAGCAGAGCCCTTCCAGGTGCCTTTGGCAGCCCAGGAGGAGCAGCGGAGCAGGGGCCGTGGCCGAGGGAAGCAAAAAGGGTGTCTGCAGCGCCCAGAGGCGGCAGTGAGACAGACAACAAGAAAGTGACCCGAGCAAGGACGCGCCCAGCGGAGCGCCAGGAGTCCCTGGGGGTGAGAAAGGCCCAGGCCGAGGTGGAGGAGCAGCTGCCATTGCCTGCGGGACCACCCAGCACCACTCCATCCCCCTCATGAGAGGATGCGTTCTCCCCTTACTGGTCCTTTACGTCCTAGAGGGAGCAGGTATCTCCACTTCTTCATAAAACCTTCAGAAATCTGATGAGACCAGGAATAAGGCCTCTGCAGAGAAATTGCTGCTTTGGTTGTTCTCGTGAGACTGAAGCAGAGGCTGGAGCTGAAGTCGCAGCCCAGGGTCAGAGCTGTGACACAAGATGGAGCCGGGACCCAAGCTGCGTCTCAAGATGGGGCCGAAGCCGCAGCAGATGGAGCCCAAGAGGGCTCCAGATCGTCACTCACAGACTGAACAGGGGTCAGAGAAGAAGTCGTAGCCCCAAATGGAGCCAGAGCAAAGATCACAGCCCAGTCAGGGGCCAATGTGTACGATGTGAGCTGATACCAGCCCAGAGCTGAAGCTGTGGCCAAAGCAGAGGCCAGAGCTGAAATCAAAGCATCAAAGCACGATCCACGGCCAAAGGCAGGACCAGTGCTGGGCCAGAAGCCAGCAAGGGCTGGAGCAAACGCTGCAGCCCAAGGCGGAGCTGACCTGAAACGGCCACCTAGTACTGGGCTGGAGCTGGGGCTACTATGTGAGCAGGAGCCACAGTCAAAAACAAGGCCCGAGGGGGACCCAGAGCTGAAGTTGTGGCCTGACACAGGGCTGGAGCCAAAGCCATCGCCTGGCAGCGGTCCGAGATGAGACTGGAGCTGAAATCAGAGCCTGAGCAGTGTATGGAGCACAGGCAAGAACCAAGCATGGCGCCAGTAGGGAGATTGGCCTGAGGAGGGGTCAGAGCCAGCTGAGCGGGAGGCACAGCCCAGAGCGGGGCTGGAGCCCCAGTGCTCGCTGGAGTCGGAGCTGTGAGCCCGTGACAGGCTGGAGCCTGTGCCCGGAGTGCCCAGGATGGAGCCACAGCCAACGCGGAGACACATTTTCTGACCGTGTCCCCTTCAGGGCGTCAGCTTAGAACATTGTGCTGCATTTGTCCTTGTTCATCACTTACCATCAGCTACAATAATAATTAGACAAGCGTAATTATCCCGTGGCAATTATCTGTCTATTCTGACGAAGATGATCTTCTAAGTAGAAAGAACACATCTTGATTTCAGGAGCCCTCAGGGCAACATGTAGTGTGAAGTTTGGGTTTGAGTTTGATGAATTGATTGGGCAATCGCAGAGGAGGGAACGCAGAGGAAGATACACAGGCTTGCTTAACAATGAGAAAAATAATTTTAAAAAACCCCACCAAACCAAACAGACCTAATACAACAGGGGAATCGTTTCATAACGAGACATAATTAGAGGAAGGTTTCTCACCGCTTTAGTGTCTGGCCAAGTGGACAGAAAGAGACTGAATCACAACCAGAAAAGACTCTACCCCAGATAAATTTACCACCACTGTCTTAAAAAAATTTCAAGTTAATTTGGTTTGGAGTTGATTTGGGGGTTTTGTTTGTTTTTTAATAAAGGTACAGATTAAACAAACAAACAAACAAATAAGTAAAGGTATTCTGCAAATCTGTTACTTTTTCTGTGCAGAACTGGAACCTCATGATTACGGCAGCTCTGTGGGTGCTCAGAGAGCACTTGCTCTTCACAGGCACAACAGCAAAAGCCGCTCTTTGGCCCGAAGCCACAGAGGGGGGGATGGCAATAGTGCTCATGAGAGTCCCCACCTCTAAAGGTGAAGCCTCTTTTCCCTAAACCTTGTTCACTATCCTAAGAACAGTCCTATATGGGAAAACAGGGGTTCAGGCAATCCCCCGTGCCCCAGTGCTCTGAGAAAGCAGCCCAGGGATGAGCTGGGAGGGTAGCTGTGGGTGCTGTTGGCAAAATCCTATTTGTAGTCTCTGTGCCTCAGCATCCCCCAGGAGTAACTCAGCACGGCCTGGCACTGGTGTCGTGTTGTGCTGCTTCAGGCTGGAGCAGCTGAAGGGCTTGGCTGCTGCCAATCAATGTTTGGATAACGTTGGCTCGTCAATATGCTAAATCCAAGCTTTGCACACGTGGTACCAGCTTACATGTGCCACGGCTTCTCGACACGTATGACGCAGTATGAGTTCACGTTGCTAAAACATGGTAGTTTTTAAGTCAACTCCAGCGTGTCTGATGCATTGCAGAATTAAAGAGTGTGTGTTTCCCTTCCTTTAATCTCGTGCTGAATCAAGGATCTTATGTACTCTTGAAGTTAGTATAAAGTCATAAAACTGACATAATTTCCATTTGAGATGCTGTGTTGAATCCATCTAAAACGCAGCTGCTGTCTTACACCCACTCCAAACTAAAATTGTACTGCTGGGCAGCAGCGGTGTGGATCCCATGCTGGTAACGACAGAGCAGGCACGGAGAGACAGCGCAGGCTCCTTTGTGAGCTCTGCCTTTACCTGGCCCTTGCGCCTACTGGTATTTTCCCAAATGGGGTCTCAAAGCAGATGGAAAGTAAAGGAAGAGCCACTGCTAAGTTCTAAATACACGAGCTGCACGTTTGGTGTTTTTTTTGGTTGGTTGGTTGGTTGTTTTTTTTCCTGTTTCATGTAGATTTGCCCTTAAATGCCAAAAGAGTTGGCAGAGAGCTTGTAGGGTGCTGGTCGGCAGCTGGCTGAGCAGAAATGGTGTGGCCAGCAGGACCAGGGAGGTGACTGTGCCCCCCTACTTGGCACTGGTGAGGCTGCGCCTACAAAACTGTGTTCAGTTTTGGCTCCCTCACTACAAGAAAGACATTTGGGTGCTGGAGCGTGTTCACAGGAGGGCAAGGAAACTGGTGGAGGGTCTGGAGCACAAGTCTTATGAGAAGCAGCTGAGAGAACTGGGCTGGTTTAGCCTGGAGAAGAGGAGGCTGAGAAGAGAACTTATTGCTCTCAATAACTACCTGAAAGGAGGTTGTAGAGAGGTGGGTGCTGGTCTCTCCTCCTCAGTAACAAGTGATTATATGAGAGAAAATGGCCTCATGTTGCACCAGGGGAGGTTTAGATTAGATATTAAAAAGGTGTTGGAACAGGCTGCCCAGGGAAGCGGTGGAGTTTCCATCCTTGGAGGCATTTAACAAGCACGGAGCTGTGGCACTTGATGACTCGGTTTAGCAGGCATCGTGGTGTGGGGCTAACAGTTGGACTAGATGATCTTCGAGGATTTTTTCCAACCTTAATGATCCTAACTAAGGTAGAGACCAGGAGTGACGCCGTACTTGCCCTTCGTGTTCACCAGGCGCTGTGGTGAGCAGTGCAAGTGCCCTCAGCTGGCACCAACTAAGCGTTTGTCACCAGTGCTGTGCTTTATCCCAGCGCTGCCAGGGCTGAGCCAGAGCCCCTTTCCCCAGCAGCAGGTGTCTGCACACACCTACGGCTCCCAGACACCTGCCAGGTGTGCCAGCCTGGGTTCAGTGCAGGAGGAGACGCTTCAGAAGAGTTTTAGTGGGGGAATGGAAATTTCTTGGGCTCGGCTGACTGATGGCTAAATGCTTTGGTTTGCCAAGTACCTGTGTTTAATTCTTATGCTGGATTAGAAAAGCCGCAAAAATGAAGATAAATGCACTACAATTTTATATAAGGAGTACTCTGAATTCTGCCTAATGCCACTAACAGTATATTTTACATTTTTGAGTCATCACGCAGCAGTCGTATGTTTAAGCAGAACTGCATATACCTGCACAGGATGCACCTGTACACAGCCAATCTCTTTAAAAAGAAGAAAGCAAAACTGCCAATGCACAAGCAGCACTTAAACCACAGCTGCACATTTTACCCTGTGTACAATTTTACCACTGACAGACATTTTATGTCTTCTGCGTTACCGTCAGCTGGTGATTTTCACGTACCTGATGCCATTTTCCTGACAGAGCACAATTCTACAGTAGATGAAAAGTGTCTGTTTCCCAGCATGTGGCTGGAGCTACCCTGCATTATTTTCTTATCTATGGGCATAACATCAGCAGAAGATACAGCACAATTTTAAAGAGATGAAAGGGCTTGCACATGGAGTAGCTAATGAGGTTATCAATCAGCCATATGTCTTTTAAGACACACATCAGCGCAACCTCACACTGCGAAGCAATGACACCTAATATTGCCCCTGTGACTCTCCAAAACAAATACAGTCAGACTTCCAAGTAACTCTCAGCACTTTCAATCTGCAGAACGAAGGGGGCCGAAGGAACCAGACCGACTGTGGCTGGTTCAAGCCTTACCTGTTAAGCTTTTCCTGACAGAACATTAGTGAAAGTCTCCAGCTCATCATTTTTTTCCCCTGAGAGCTATAAAGTTTGTAGCTGTAAGCAAATTTGAAAACATTTGCAATCCTAACTCCATTGTCAGGAAAGAACTAGCTCGTATACATTTTGCTGTCGCCATAAAGCCTGCTGAATGGCTGTGCAAGCACATTCGTGCTTTTAGGTTTGACTTATATGGCTTCTTCACCAAGTAAAGCCAACTAGGGCAAACTTGGCTCAGCTTATGAAATATTCACAGCATTGTAACACAATTACGGGTGTATGCATAGAGACAGGGACATGGAATAAGCTGGAACATTCTCTCTGGATTGAGATGAATACTTCTTTTCTTCTTCCCGTAAGGGTTTCTTGCTGCCCTGGGTTAAATGTAGGTCAAGCTGTCTAAGCCCGTGTCTGTGGCACACAGAGCAGGATTAAACCAGAATTTTCTACTCAACTCGACTGTCAATCACAGTAATGTCTGCAAATGTTAATCTGCTGTGATCTGGTGTTGGCACTGAAGGGAGCTTCTGGGGCTCAAGGGTGGCACTTTGGCCTCTGTGAAAAAGACGCCCTCTTTCTCCAGCTTGCTTAAACCCCTGTGACTGTCTGCTGAGCACAGAAAAAGAGCTCTGTATGAGACAGCAGCGAGTGGGGAGAATCTACGGCTCACAGACGGAGGGACTGACAACAGCAGTGATGGGAAGATCATTCCCAGCACCGCCACAGCCTGTGCTGAGACCCGGCACAGCCCTCTTCATGTGTGCTTTCTCATCTTTGAAATAGTATCAGCACCTCCCTGGTCATGTCCTGTAACGTGCTTCATAGTGGAAAACATTAAAAGGCACAAAATATTTTACAGTAAGCATCATCTGGCTTGCAAACGAGTCCTTTTATTAAGGACAGCGAGCCTCCAACGTGCCCCCCTCCAGCTGCAGTTGACTCGTCCCCTGGCTGCCTTCAGCTTGGCGCGTGACAGACACCACTGGGACAGACCATGCAGTCCTGCCAGCTTAAATAATGCATTCAAGGCAGTTTGGAACACCTCAGGTAAGCAGAAACAGGCAGTTAAATGGTAGCAAGCATAGAACATAGTTTCTCCCTTGCCTTTTGGAACATTCTGGGGACAAGTAATTTTACTGGTTATATAGGATACTGAGAAACTCGGCTCATCAATTTTACCACATGCTAAAGAATTCAGTATCTCCTCTCTAATCCTCACTTTCAGGAGCAATCATTTGGCAGTCAGTTTGGGGGGGGAAAAAAAGAGAAAAGAAAGGAAAAAAGAAAATCGTGCAAGTTTTTATCCTCAGTGCTAGACTTGTGTGAAAGTGGCACGATGCAAACCTCACAAAAGCGGGCAGCGCCGCAGCAGACGCGAGCCATCGGAATAGCAAGTAAGGTTTTTCAAAATGTGCATTTTAATTAGAACTCATTTAAAGCACAACTGATCAAAACAGTGATAATGAGAGAAGCCTAATTAATTTTTGTGTAAGTAACGAAGCCTCATTACAGAGGGGTCTTTGGAAGAAAAGGGTTTGGGATGTTAGAAACAGGGTGTTTGTAATGAGACGCAATACTGCTGGGAGCCTGCAAGCCAGACCTAAAGGTTTCACAGAACTGCAGCAGCCACTGTATTAATCTTTTAACAGGAAAAAGTAACCCTACTGAGATGAGACATCCCATTTATAGCCCAGTTCTGAGTTGCAACCATTGGCAGAGATATTAAAACACAATCAAACAGAATGGCATATTATAAAACAAATATAAATACAATTAAAACCAGATTAAGTAAAAGATCAAAGTAGACTCAAAGAAAATGCAGTTTCCAGGGAGTTCAGGGTTCAGACAGTAGGGGAGGAGCAGAAGCCTGGAGATTCTGAGCACTTCTGAGGACTAAGGAACTAGCAATTTTCCAAGTACTAAAGAAGAATTCAAGTGCTGCAGGTAGAGGAAGGCTAACTTGGAGTGGTTATAGGAAAAGAAAATGGTTACTTTCGAACCAAAAATAAGTATTGTACCGTTCGAGCCATTTGAAAAGAGCAGCAGCCAGGGGAGCAGCCCCTGGTTCCTGCCTGAGGGCGACACAAAGGCTGCTCTGCCAGCAGGTTATCAGAAGTGGGCTGCAACTGTGGCTCCCGCAGCAGATCTTTCTTTCTTGAAAAGATCTGCGAGAAAGCTCCAGCTTTGAAGTGCTACCTCCCTCTAAGCATCACAGCTCAACAGCAGAGAGATCAAGCTCCAGCAAGCCGAGGTATAAAATACAAGAGAACGATTGCATTAATAATCATGCTAAATAAAGCATCACTCTATGGTTATACATGAACAGGAGTTAACTGCTCTGTAAATAAAAAAAACCACATTAAAAAAAATCTTTCCTCATTTTGTTAAGCTTTAGTATAGCAAAGTGACAGGCACCAGCTATGGATAGTTTGATCTACCCTGCAAAGATCCCCGTTACCAAAGACGAGCACCTGTCCGGAGATCCTTTTTTCTGGTTTCCTCCTAACTGGATGGTGCCTCTTTCCCCCACGGTGCCCCACAATTGCCCATTTTGTGTCTCATCGTAAGTGTGCCTCGGGTTTCTTAAACAAGGTTATTCCTTTCCCCTACTCCCTCCCCCCATATCCTGTATGTTCATTTTTTAATTATTGTTTGCACTCAATGATTTGAGCCTGCTGCTTGTCCCCGAGCCGGTCAGTCAGCACCGAGGTGCCAGGGCAGTCACCGAGGGCTCCAAATGAGATTGAGGAAGGGTTGTTGGCTTAAAGGAATTGAAGTCACGAGTGGCTTAGATTAAGAGTCTAGACTGCTAGCGACAGGGGTGACGGGCAGGTGCTCGGACACAGCTGCCTCTGGCAGAGGTAGGGCAGGAACATCTGAAATCATCCTGGTGTTAATCACAAAGCTGGAAGTCAGAACACAGATGTAAAATCCCCACCAGACACCCATTTCCTGGGGCTCTCCCCATGTTTCAAGGGCTTCGACCTTAATGCTCAGCTACCTGGCTGCCAGCAGCAAACCAGCAAGGGGAGAAGACAAGTACTGGTTTTACAGGAGGTCACTTCAGTGTTTTGCCGGATTGTTTTTTCCACCTAAAGGAGAAAATAAATTAAACAGGAGACAAACGCATTTCATGATTTTTAATAATTTTCTGCTATGGTTTAACCACAGCATATTAAGAACAAGCATAAAATCTGTATTTAAAACTAACAACAGCACTTAGAGCAACATCTTCCTTTAAAAGTATTGCAATAAACAGACCTTAGGTCTAAAAACTAGGACATCACCATTTGCTCAGTTAAGAGAGTCAGATACACAACAGTTGAAATCTTTTCCTGTATATAACTGGGAGTTACGGTGGAAAAAAAGCAACAAATTAATTGTGTTAAAAGGAAAACAAAAGAAAATAAAAATGAAAGCAAGCCAGGTTTTTCATAGCATCACATGAACAGCTATTGAGAAATTCCAATATAGTTGTAAGAAGACTTACTGGTTTTAATAGCTTTGTTTTTACAACAATAAAATTCAAAAGAAAGATTAAATATTGTTGATAGTGCTGTACATATTTCAGAGTAGTTTGAAAAAAATGGACAAAAATAAGAGAAGTGTTGAAAACATGATCTTGAAAGCCACAATGTTGGAAATACAAAAAAATCCATATAGCAATAAAGCATTTTACACTGTAAAATAACTAGCAAGAAACAACAAAGAACGGGTCAACACTCTAAGAACAGGCAATTGATGGTTAATTGTAACAGCCTGACTGATGAATATAGCATCATGAAATGCTCTGAGCACAGCAGCATCGGGCAACCGATAGCTATACAAAGATATAACCCCTATCGATGCTTATGTAGTATTTGTACTGTAAGTAGAAAAGATTTGTTAAAGAATATTAAGGTGAATTTTTATTGTTATTTTTGCTCTCCAGGTCTACGATGCCTGAGGCTCTCATAACTTTTGCTTATCCTTCTTTTAAAATCGTGGCTGCCTGCTGTGCTTTGTGGCAAACAGAAAAGCATGAATGCAGCTGTGAGTACACTTAATAGATAGTCTGCTCTTTCCACTGCAGCTTCAAAGCAAATTAGTGCCTCTAAAAGGAGACATGCTCATGTTTGGTCCACTCAATATGCAAGTTTTGTTATGATAAGTCCTACCCTAGATTCCTCCAGAGGGAGGTTTGCTCTGCACAGAGTCTTCCTAGTCAAGGCCTGGGATTTTTTTTTTGTTTTTTCTTCCTTCATGCACAGAAGTGGGGCTGCAGTGCAAACACAAACGTGAAGGTGGCCAGGCAGGGCAAACTTCCAAAACAATTACTCTACATCTGGACAAACAATAAATGAGTTAAGAAATGACAGTCATGAAATACGCGCATTTCACTATGGTACATGCTTCCCGATAAAAGAGCTCAACACACAGAGGGATGGATACAAACCACCTGTGAGGTCTTGATGATCAGAACTGGCCATAAAAACTTACACACTTCTTTAAAACAACAAAAAAAACAAACCCAAACAACCATGATCAACATTCAGATACAGGACTCCTGTGAGGGCTTTTAAGATTTTTTACAGACAAAGACATAGCCGAAGTTTCAGATGGACAGAGAAGTCATGAAGGATTGTGCTGCAGGGCACTATCCTCGAGCGTGACGGACTGGACCGCAAGCCCACTCAGAGCAGAGGAGGCCTCACCATGGACTTCACTGGGCCCTGGGTAAGGCCCCCTGAGTTTTAGCACAGCGGTTAGCTAGTCATCTGAAAACCAAACCAAAAACGCCACCTCAAACATACTCCAGCACATCGCTACCTTACATCTGTAGTTAAAGCCTGACAAGTATAAAAAACCTACATATAGACACGAGTATCTATGAAAGGTTAGTCGGTATCCATCTGTGAGAGGACTAGTCTGTCTCGGACCGATAAACATCACCTACTGTCCTGGGATAGTTAAAACAAACAGTTTAGAAAAATAAGTACAGCATCTGCAAGTCTCTACACTAGAACTTCATGTTGAGTTTTCCTGAGGTATTTGCTTTACCAAAGAGCCCGCGCCAAGACCCTGTGGGGGACGGGGACAGACAGCCGAACACAGACACCAGGGGAGAAGCAAACAGCCGAGGGAGCCTGGCAGAGAGTTACAAGTGCTGGATCCCTTTCCACACCACTTCCCACATTGGGTCTGAACAGGTTCAGGCATTTCTCTATAACCTCGGCTGAGCCATCGCTGCCAGCGCCCAACGCAGCAGCGGCACTGACGACTCAAACCTCACGCTCAAACCCTACATTCCGCTTGCTACCAGCTGCGGGTTTTCTCATCTACCTGAAAGGCTCACACCTTGCAGCTACACAGGTTTTGCGCGAGTCCCAGCCTCAGACAGAGCCTTAAGACAATTTGCAGCGACAGTAACGGGCACAGAGCAAGGGCCACCTGCGGTCACAACTCTCATTGGCCTAGTTTCCATTTTACAGGGATGGTTTGGGTCAGTTCCCACTTGTCTGAGCTTCACTTCAAATCTAGAATGTGAATAAAAAGATTGAGAAGGTTTTAGTGTTTTAGTCCTTTTCTAAATTAAAAATAAAAAAGGGGGTAATCAAGAATAACGATAAACAACGTATCTGCTGCAGAAGTAGTAACTAATACTGGTCCAACTCGGCAACAGCGCGGCAACAACTAATCCAAGAAGCATCTAGTTGCAAGGCTAAAGCTGTGCAGGTTTGTTTGCTTTGTTTTTTTTTCCTTTTTCTTAAAGTGACACATTATAAAAAAAAAAAAAGAACAAATCTTCACAGCAAAGATGCATCAAATGACCAACCACTGTACACAGGCAAGTCAAAAAGGATTTGTTCAAACATTTTCCCTTATGATATTATATTGATATTTGATAGGAAAATAAAATACATACACTTTTTGTCACTTGTATGCATTCATTTGCAAATTTTCTTACAAAAAAGGACCAAGCACAGAAGTTGGCATTCACAAAGTCTATGCCTCTTTTTTGTGTGTTAAAATCAGTATCATCTATACATTATCTTACAGTATTAACAACATCGATTTGTTTTTGTATGTTTGTTTGTTCTACCCATTGGGTAGGATATGTGCATAATATATTCAAGTTATATACAGCACCATACAAAGAAAAAAAAACAAAACAGAGAAAAAGACAGACAACTGGAAAAGCACCATTTTTAAGTGAGGCACAACAAAGGTGGGAGCGTAAGGCCTGATCCAAAGCCCCCTGAAGTCGGCAGGAGTCTTTCTACCAACTCCACTGGGCTCTGGATCAGGCCTGTCGAGTGCAAGGGGATTCCTACCTGCTCAGACCTGAACATGAGGCACCTTAGTTACTTACAAACTACTGACATGCAAGCCTCCTCAAAATTATATCTAATACAGACATATATAATTTATTAATAACCCTACCAAGGTGGACAGACAAGCACAAACCAAGAAGAGAAAGGAATAAGAAGAGACCTTCATCACCCATGAGATCCTACACAGATCGCGCTGTTTCAGAAAGCTCACACACCGAAGCCTTTAGAACGGCGGCAGCAGCAGCAATACAGCAAAGAAATGACAGAGTCATCTCTGGCAGTGACTCCCACGGCTGTCACAGGGAACGGGGAAGCATCTAGGATACAATTCTGCTTCTTCATTGTTAACCAACGTAAAAAGGTAAGCTCTTTAATAGCAGGAAAGCAACGCGAGCAATACCCAGGTATCTAACATGGAAGTGATGACAGGAAGGCAGAAGTAAGAGCCAGGAGAGTTTGCAGCGCTTCTCAATACAAAATCATGCTTTGTTTTCCCTTTCGGAAGCAGAATAAGTGTCATGAGTGGTTACAAAAATGGCATTAGCAGCCCTGAAATACAATCTCAACAAATAGTTGTGATTTCAAGGAAACACCGGTTGACTCCTCCACGGTGCTTCTGTGCTGCTTATTAGCGTGGTAAAACACTGCCCTGAAACCATCACCTACACTGGAGTTTGCTGGGAGGAGGCAGTGCAAGTCTGATGTTGTCTCTGGCGGCTGAACTTAGTGGTGCAGCTTCTGCTAATTCCCCAAGCAGAGCCATACCAAGAAAATTACTTTTTTTTTTTTTGGCTGGTGCAGGTATGCCCAATGGGGCTTTTGCCAGCACAGAAATGGCAATTGAAGGTGGCTCAAAAGGTAATTTACCCCTCTGATTAATGAGCACAGACTGGCAAACAATGTATTAAGTATTCAAAAAAATCTAAAATCTTACCAACCAACAGTTTCAGCTGGGCCACTCTCAAAACTTTAAACCTTGGTTTCCTCATGACACATACAGAACAGAGTCTTCAGACGGGAAACCTCTGGAAGCTCAACACATTCTCATAAGGGACTTTTCCATGCTCTGAAAGGCCTCAGCAGGTCTCAGACAATTCAGTAAGAATGTCTCCTTCCGGGGATTTAAACAATCTACACATTCAGGGCTAGTTTGGAAGAAAAGTTGTAATCACACTGGTTAGGAAGTGGGAAACCCAGTGCAGGAACACGCCAGATAGGTGTAATTCAATTATTTGCAACAGCCTTTGTCTAAAAGGCAAAGATGTAACCAAAATCCAGCCTTCATCTGAACCCACTGTACAAACGGATCAAAGTTCTCAGCATCAGCTAGGTTTCGAAGAACATGTTTCTGAGCTCTGGAGTACCATGAAGCACATTTCCTTCCTGTACGTCAATACATGATCTGCATTAGGGTTGTCCCAGAAGTTTTTCAAAGCTCACTCCAAAGAAGAGAGCAGTTGGATGGAAGATGCACTAGTGCACCAGGCCACAGGCTAGAATCTGCATGGCAACAAAGTCCCCAACTGATAAAAACAGGAGCATGACATTGGCAGGACTGAAAAGCAAATACTCCTCCTGCCCACAGCTGTTTGACAAGTGACTTGTCACTCTTCCTGAGAGCACAATACACAGCCATGAAGCACTTCTGGAAGGTGATTACGGAATAGTAGCCAATATAGAGATAATCAAAGGGTAGGACACAGGCACAAGTTTGCATGCAGGGTATGTATCTACGGACACGACTTAATGAAGAGACCAGAGAGAGCTTGTGAATAATCCTAGATACCTTCAGAGGTACCAGCAAGCCTACCGTTTATCCTTGTGGAAAGGAAGAAAAAAAAAGCAAAGAATAATTTTGGAGCATATCTATTTCACCAGTGTATTACTTTCTTTTTCTCTCCCTATGAAATCAGGCTGCCTTAGCTACCACGAGCATTCAGGGCTCAGAGTCAGAGAAAGGTTAGTAATCAATCTTCTCCAAGACAAACAACCTTTCCTTACAGATCAGAGATTCAGTTTTAAGGTCCAGTATCTCACTACCTGGCAGGGTTAGAGATGACCACTTCGCACAGCACTGTTCCAGACAGCCTATTTACAGGACTCTCAATCAGGACAAGGCTTTCTTCTCTACTGCAAAGAAAGTGCATTCTTTCAGAAATAATCTTATTTCACTCCTGGCCCTTCCCTGAGCCACATTTAAAGGAGAAAAAAAAATCTCAGAGACGCTTCTTGTAATATGCATTTCTGCAACACAAAAATTCAGATTTGGGATAACAGAAGCAGCTTCCAGATGAGACAAACTGGTGGGACTAATGTGCAAGCAATAATAAAAAGCCAAATGAAGCACAGCTTCACTCATGGTTCCTGCAGATTCCATGACTGCAGGAACATAAATACCTTCCTCACTAGCCACTGAGAACTTGTACACGGGGCATGCATCCGAGATCTCATACTTACAAGGAAAAGGCCATCTGTGACAAAGTCACATCGGTCTGAGACTGGGTTAAGTGCAGAGTCCATCAGTGACGAGACTAGGACAAGCTTCAGTAGGTCCCCCCTGACAAAAACAACCTATTATGCCACGTGCTGTGAAATCTGCCCGTGCCCTGCTCTGCAAGAAAGAGCCTGCGTGCACAGCGCTGAGATGAACCCAACTGCAATCAGGCTAAACATCCATCCAAAATTAGAACTAAGCGCTGTCTGAGTGCTTCACCGGGAAACTGGGAAAGAAACTGCTTTTCTGTTGCAACTCCCCCTGCCTTTTCTAGCCCTGCAAGATCATAGGAAAACACCAAAGACAGGACATATTTAGCAGCAAGAAGGGGGCCATGCTAAGCCACGTAAGGGAAAAATTAACCTTTGCAGTAGGACAGAGTTCATAATGCTTTATTTCTTGAAGGTACACTTGAGAGAAAAAAAGATCTTCTAACTTGAACATTTCTGAAGCGGGGACATCACTGGACTATACTCTGGGAAGATGAGTCACTGGCCAAAGATCAGGAGATGCAACCAGATTTCAGGCTAACATGACCCATCAAACAGAAAGCTCCACACACGTATTACGTGGGTTTCGTGCATGACACACATACACCAAGACACACGTATGGATGCATAACACACATGGTTAGCTCTACAGTGCTGGCAGTCTTCCATAACTTACAAAGCTTCGTTTGTGTGGCTGTGGAATACAGTTGGTTTTTTTTCGGATATTTTCAAAAGGAGTTTTCTGTAACTGCTTCATAGAATTATGTGCCTTCAGAGATCACCAATTTCTAAGCCCATAAAGACTAGTAGTGCTATCTAATTCTGATATTCCTTCTTTTCCCATTCTCTTCTGCTAGCAAGGCCATATTCCCTCTCACTGCAGCAGAAGAAAAAATAGAACAAGAAAACATACACTGTTGCTATGTTATACTACTGATGAAACCACCATTGGAGATCATTAATATTCATCAGAAAATACCATATTTACTCCTACAAGAGGCCCCAAAACAAAAGCAGCAGATTGCAAGCTCACCTATGGCAAGCAAAGGGTGACTACACTTTCAGACTTGACAGGTATACTGGCCGCACATCAGCTCTGGACAGCGGAATACAACAAGAAGGCAAAGATGCAGGAGGAAATGCAACCATTAGGTGAGCAAACACTAAGAAACAGAACAGGTTACATATTCCACGCAAAGAAAAACTTCCTCAGACAAGAAAAATTAAGAGACAACAGTGCATGCATCACACTGGACAATGTTAATGGGAAGTGCATAAATCCACCAACATGAAAAGATGGCAAAGGATGGTAAAGGGCTGTCTTCAAAATAACCACGCTCCCAAGAGGTGACTTGGAAGGCAACTTCAAGACTCACTTTGCTGATATCTGCACATGGGGAAAAGTTAGTGCTTGCCCGGTCCAAGCCCAGGGCCCAGTCCAGGTGTGCTCTGCCACGACAAATGAGTTCCAGCTGTTCTCACCTAAAGGCTTCTCGGCTAAATAATCCTCACTTAGGCAACAGCACAGTATCTGTGTCGGCATACACATTCTCTGACTTAAAAGCTCACTTCTGATGGACAAAAAAAGTCTCTGAAGACCAAAATCAACATTTTCCACTTTTGTCTTCTGTCCAAAGTTTTTTTTTTTAAAAAAAAAAAAGTCCAAGAATTATGTTCATACATTGTTTGCAAAAACCTAATTTCACAGCTTTCATTCCCAGGAACCAGACACGAGAAGAGCCTTAGCTGACTGACAGCCACCTAGTCATCTCCAAAACATCTGTCCTGTGAGTCCGAGGAATAAGTGAATCCCATCATACAATCTCTACCTTTCCCTTCAAATAACACATAAATTAAAAGGCAGCTTTATTCTGCATTACCAACGTGACTCAGACCAAAAAACAATTACAGGGACAAATGAGGCTGCATATTCAGACTAACAGTTGAACAAACATGTTCCAAACGAGAATACAACTAAATTCTGTTATGAAGAAAATAATCTACACTGAGGCCTGTAAAACACACACACAGACACACATACTGTTTTGGCATTAAAACTCTGCATAGATCAAAGATGCACTTCAGTTATCAGAGCCTCTAGTGTCCAGAAGTCCTGCAGAAATCCAGCCTCCAGCCACGGGACCAGGTGCTTGGGCACCACACTCCTCCACTGCGAGCTCAGAGTTCAGTGGCTGCTGCTTGTGACCAAGCACGAGGCTCACGAAAATAGAAAAAAAGAATATCCTTAACTGAAAAGGTCTATGACACCCACACATACACGTATCTATTAGAAACTATTCAAGCTAAGACTCTAAATGCTTTTACTTTAAGTCCGTTTCCAAAATGCATTTTAAGTGCAAGTTGTGCTTTTTCATGTGCTTGTGATGCCACTATCACCACTTGCCAACTGCCTTCCAGCGCCGTGCGTGCTTCCACACAGGAACTGCTGGGGAAGAAGCGCCCCACACACCATTTTACAGGCAGGTAAGTTTTTCCAACTACTCTTTAAGACCAGCATGACAAAACTAGGCCTTACAGACAATTAATACGCGAGGCATCTTTACCCACGAGCGTAGTCCTGCTGGCGCCAACCGGGTGACATGCACGGGAGGGTTTCTGCAACAGGGCCCAGAGCAAAACCGTGGCAGGGAAAATAACCGCTGCTCCCACGTCACGGCCAGGGATGCTGCAGAAGCCAGTGCCGCTCTCGGAAACTGCATGGGGGGAGGGTTATAGTTAGAAAGGCCTCTTCACTTCAACAGGATGGGTCTCCAGGACTGAACTTCAGTATCTAAAGGATGAAACGGAGAGCGAAAAGCACAAACAGAGTCTCACGTATTTTAACAGCATTGCAGGGGAAAATAATCCACCTTGCATTGTTAAACAATTTATTGCATAATGTCGTGATATGTGACTAAATACATTTCAGGCTACAGTGAGGACAAAAATCTCTAAAGCCATAAGTACTGGCGATACTGCATTATGAAAAGGAAAAGAATGGCAGCACTTACTTAGAATCAATACAAAATAACACATCTGGGATTTTGTTTTGCTGTTTACAAAACAAATAGTCTATGCTGCAAAACAGCTAAACCCTAAGTGATGGGAAATGCTGGGATTTTCATATTTGCCTTCTTCCATCCAAAAGTCTCCAAGACACTTCATTGATGCACTGTTATTTGAATGCAAATTATTGCAAAGTCAAGTGTCCCTGTATTTCTTGATTTGTAAAAGTCAAGAGATGTTAGGCTAAGTCCTGTCCCCTTTTTCTAGCAAACCCAGGGGGAGGGGGCAAACTCCTCCAGATTACTTCTGGGGCTCTATCATTATTCCACAGGTGAGAAGACAACATATAGAAGAACTTCACATAAAACAGTTCCCTCATATATATTTTTTAAAACATTAAGATAGTGCAACTTTTAAAAACACATTTATCACAACACAAATTAATTCCTTGCATTCATCTAAGTTCTCAACTTTATACCTTGGCACACAAAACAGGAATCTTGTTTCATATTAAAAAAAATCCACACCCTGGGAGAAAAAAAAAAGCAAACTGGCCAATTCTTCCCCCATTTATCTAGCGAAACCATCTTCTTCCTTCTGCCATTCAGTGAGTATAAAACAGGCTGCACAAGCCTCGTTTCTGTGCTAAGTTAACTTTTTAGAATTAAATAATTGAAATAGTTTATTAAAAAAAAATAATATATTCCCCCCCTCTCCCCTGAAACACTGCTTGTAGACAAACCAAATGGAAGTTTGTATTTCTTTCAATCTGCTCTGCATGCAATTCCCCTGAAAGGAATCAGAAACAAATAACTGGTTTGCACGTTTGGTTTTACTAAGTTGTACCACATGAAACGTAACAACATTGTGCACCAGAGCACGGGGTCTTCCTCCACCGCTCTGCTCGAATCTCTCCTCTTCAGTTCAAGTGCACCTGGGCCAGTAACTTTAGACCAGGTTTCCCGATTTCCGGTCTTGGCCTTTGCTGGGGACTATTGTGCTCTCTGAATTGTTCTGCTGAAACTGAAGTCTGCTCCCCCTCTGCGAGGAAGGAGGAGCGTTGCTGTGCTGGTGATGGAAAAAAGAGGAGCCTGGGTAGCGCCCCATGACCTCGCTGTACGTCGGGGGGGGTCCTTCCATCCTTCCGTTACTGCTGTAGTTGGTTGCACTTATTCCCGAGTTGCTGCTCGGCGGGCAGGGGCCCCCATTGTACATTGAGATGTCTATCAAGTCGCTATCAAAAATCGTTCGGTTGGGAGGTGCCCTGACGGATTCCCGGTTGAGCTCCATCTGCTGTTCTGGGTCCCGGAGCTGAAGGGTGCAGGGGCCTTGGTACGGAGGCGGCTCCTCCCCGTCGGACAGGGAGATGGTCGGAGGAAGGTCGATCTCATGCTGCATGTAAGGGTAAGTGGGCTGGAAGCGACTGAAACGGTCCCGCTGCATAAAGGACGGGGCGGTAAACCTGTCCCTGGACCTGGGAGCATACATGATCTAAAATGGGAACAAAACAGACACGTGACCCCAGGTCTGTGAAAAGCATTGTGGGTGCTCCGTATTTACAAAGAACTGATAGAACAGAAAATACTTCTTTTTTGCCACCTATCTTAAAAGACTAAACCCGGCAGAGATTGTGCGCGCATGCACCCACACGCATGCATGTGAAAAGAAGAGGCAGGAGTTACAAGGAAGGATCTAACACAAACTACTTGAGAAAAGCTTCGTGGAGGAAGACCAAGACCTCACACAGCTCTCTCTGACACTAAAACATGTAGAGCTGAAAGAAAACAATTCTGTTTCTTTACACAGCAAACACTTTCTCTCTGGGCTTGACAATTAACTAGTTCACAAAAATGACCCAATAGAGAATTTCAGCTGCAGCTGAGCCTCTCCCTCCTACTCACAGTTCATGCAATATCCTGCACCACCAAAGAACTCAGCTGGTCTTTTTAGTACGTTCTGTAAAGGCCCGGCATGTCTCACGCCCTCACTACCAGAGTGTATCAGGTATCCTCCTCCCCCTCAACCCGCAGCCACAGTTCAGCCGCTGGGGGGTACCTGCAAGCAGGAAAAAGTGTCCCGGGCATATTAAACCCTGCAGGCCGTGCTTTACAAGAGGGAGAGTTCAAGGCTCTCCTTCACAAGCTATTGCTCCTCACACTTGGTCTATCCCAGATCTGGGAAAACACACAAGCTTCCTAGATCTAGACTTATCAAATTCCTTCTCACATTTTTGGGTCCATGCTGGGTCTTTGGCCCTCAGCCCTCGCGGATGCAAGGTCAGCCACCAGAAGACTCTCTGTCTGACACAAGCGCTGTGCCACTTGGAGCAACACGCCCAGAAATTATCACTCAGACCAGGGATCTGTGCTGGCCAGAAGATGGGAGACACTGGTGATAGGACACATGTTGTAAACCCAGGGAAGACACAGAGAGGAGAGCAACTGGCCTCACTGATTCCACTGAATACATTACTGATCCACTGCATGAGAGAGACACCTATCGTCAGGTAGACAGAATTTAATTCTTTTAATTAAAAAGTCATAGGCTGTTATGGAACGGGAGTTAAGGGAAGCTCAGATGTCCACATGAACCTGGCTCTTTGTCTACACTGAAAAAGCTTTATTTACTTAACCGATGCGTGTTTTTGAAAGCAGCCATAGAAAAATACCAGGAAAGAGGAAAGCACATTGGTGAAGATAATAAGAAATCTATCTGTACCTCTGAAGCACCCTGGCGTGAAACCGAGCTTTCTGAAGGCCACAAGCACCCTTCCTGGAATGTAGAAAAACACAACAAAAGAGAAAAATTAATAGATCACATCACCATCCTACCTAAAATACCATGACTTTCGGGAGCAGTCAGCTTCTAAGGATTGGCTGTCTCTACCTAGAGAAAGGTGATAAATGAGTAACATCCCGCCTCTGGCTTTCCAAAACTAGAGCAAACACAGTTCTGCACCCAAGTGCATTTTGCAGGTGCTGAGATGCCAGCCGCAGCGGCCTCCCAGGCCACAAGGACACAGCAAGACAGTAGCGGCTACAAGCATGTGGCCAAGAGCAGCAATGACAGAAGATACTTCAGCACTTGTGTGCTGAGCGCGTACCTGTCACCTCCTAACCTGTGATGAGCCCACGTCCGCACAGTTGGCAGGTCTGATGAAGCCGACCTGTCAGCCAGGATCTGGATTACACACGAAAGCCAAAACAGTTCACAACAGAAGCTGGTGTCTGTAACCTCAGCGCAGTGACATCTGCTCTAAACCGAGGTATATTGTTGTCAAAACTGCCAGTTGCCCAATTCCCACAGTAAACAGTAATTAAGCAGCTGAGGTTTCAGCCACTGGTTCCCCTCTCCAGCCACTTCCTCAAACACCTTCTCAGGGCAAAGTATTTTCTCTCTTATGCCTTGAAAGGCTGTTCTGACAGCGAACCAGCACTCAGGGCAGAATAAAAGGGTGAAGAACATGCCAAGAAGTGAAAAAGCTTAAGGTGCACAATTATTTTTCTTCTCGATTAATTGTTTAGAGTAGCAGTAATTACTGCAATGGATTCATTTTACTGGAAAATTTCTAAGCTAAAAAGAACGTATTAGACCAGCTATAAAGCAAAGAATTTCAATCTTCGTGCAAAAAAGGAAATCAAAACATTGTACAATCATGGGTATTTTCTTGGTGCCAGTTAAAATTTTACAATTTTATAGATGCAAGGAATTGCAGGAACAGGGAGGAAAATGCATACTGGCCCCAAAAGCATTACCCTGTATGGACTACTTTCAAATCTTACTGTACTGCTTCTTCTCACCATAGCATCTTTCAACATATTGCAGATACAAAAATAGACCTAACTAGATGTTCATCATGACACTCAGAGACCAAAAGCCGTCTGTGATCTTGTCAGCAGAGTCCACTGGAGGGAAAAACTGCTCCAAGAGGAATCTCCCACAGGATTCAACTGTTAAGGGAAGTTTTTAATAACAAAGCTGGTCAACCACTTCTCTCCTGTAGCTTTAGAGAGCAGAGACAGAAAGAGGCTGACAATTGCAGTTGAGAGCTGCAGATGTCACCTATGTGGACTTCTGTAGGACCTTGGACATGGTCCCCGACAACATCCTTCTCTCTAAATTGGAGAGGTATAGACTTGAGATATGGATTTGATGGGTGGACTGTTCAGTGGATGAGGAGTGGTTAGACAGTTGTATGCAGAGGGCAATGGTCAATGGCTCCATTTCCAGGTGGAGATCAGTGACAAGTAGTGTCCTTCAGGGGTCTGTACTGGGACCAGCACTGCTTAACATCTTCATCAATGACACAGCAAGACTGAGTGCACCCTTAGCAAGTTTGCAGATGACACCAAGCTGAGGTGTGTGCCTGACCCACCTGAGGGATGGGACGACATCCAGAGCGACCCGCGCAAGCTCAAGAAGTGGGACCACGTGAACCTTATGAGGTTCAACAAGGCAAAGTGCAAGGTCCTGTGCTTGGGTCAGGACAACGCCCAGTATCAATACAGGCTGCAGGACGAGGGGATTGAGAGCAGCTCTACCAAGAAGGATTTGGGAGTACTGGTGGATGAAAAGCTGGCAACGTGTGCTCGCCATATCCTGGGCTGTATCAAAGGAAGCATGGCCAGCAGGTCAAAGGAGGCGATTCTGTCCCTCTATTCCGCTCTGGTTAGACCCCACCTGGAGTACTGCATCCAGCTTTGGAGTTCTCAGTACAGGAAAAACATGGACCTGTCACAGTGGGTCCAGAGAAAGGCCACAAGATTATCACAGGGATGGAAAACCTCTCCTGAGAACTGGGATTATTCAGCCTGGAGAAGAGAAGGCTACATGGAGACCTTGTAATAGCTCCCTTTAAAGGGGACTTAGAAGAAGGGGGAAAGACTTTTTAGCAGGGCCTGTAGCAATAGGACAAACAGTAATGGTTTTAAACTAAAGGAGGGCAGAGTTAGAATAAATAAGAGAAAGAAATTTGTGATGGTGGTGAAACACTAGAACAGGTTGCCCAGAGAGGTGGCAGATGCCCTGTCTCTGGGAACATTCATGGTCAGGTTGGATGGGGCTCTGAGCAACCTCATCGAGTTGAAGATGTTTCTGCTTATAGCAGGGGCAGTTGAAACAGATGATCTTTATAGTTCCCTTCCAACCCACATGATCCTATGATTATTTACAACTTCCTTTTCCAAGTATCCCCGTGTGCAACAACCTGACATGAAAGAAAAATCTCAGGTAGATTAATGTATTTCAGTGTTTTACACAAGGTTTTGTCAGCAGCAGCAATTATGTCCGTCTAAGTGTATACATATATATACTCACACCTGTCTTCACTTCCACTTCTCCATCACCCAGATGCCTCGTTTTGAAATATCTGAGGGTGTATTTGCACAACTGAAGACAACCAGGTTATCAGCAACTGACCAAGCAGGCTCCAAGCCTGTTGCAACTGTTAAGTAAAACATATTAGTCAAAGCTGAAGTGCCCAATTAACTGCCCAGGAACTAGAGGACACATGCAGCCCAGCAGTAGATTCCTAAGCGATAGTTTGAAAAATACCCTTGTGTCTATCTTAATGTTTAGTGCAACTGTCTCAGTCTCTCCATTAATGTGTTCACACTCAGAAGAGAGGGAAAAGCCAAACCCAATGACCTAACTCAGAAAGGAATTCTATCTACCACCACTGCTCACGTCACTTAAAATTCCCTTATGAAAGAGAGTTGCCCATGTCGAAGCAGAAATGATGACTCCTTTCCTAAGGGCCATCTCCCCTGAGACAGGAGAGTCAGAAGAGCCAAGGGAGATGGTGCAGTACAAGAAGAACATCTCCTTGCACTGAGACGCAACGGCACCTGCATGCTGCGCCGAGACATGCAGATTTGGGATCAGCAATGATCTAACAGAAACAACTTGCTAGATGAGTGGAGTCGCCCATTACTCCCACTGCTGATGTCTGAATCCCAGTACAGTAGAAGACCCTGCCTGGAGGCACTGCAGCTGCTACAGGGACCCCACAGAGAACAACCAGGGCGCTGGGATAGCCAGACCAAGACAGTGAGACCAAAGGAGCACCAGGCTCTCCCCACTCTGGGCTAAAGACCTGAGGAGGCAGACAGCTTAGGATGCAGCTCAATTCCAAGGCTGTTGAGATCCTTAGGATGCAAGGATGTAAGGATGTGTAACAACACAGCCTCTGTGACAGTGTGTTCTATAGCGCCTCTGTAGCTATTCCCTTCTCTAAGGTTTTCTCTGGAGAGACTGGCAGGCTGAACAAATCATTTGGTTGCACCCACCCCCCAGTGAGATCTCTATCCCAGGAGCCAGAGGAACGCCCCAAGCAGATGGCTGGGTAGCGTGCGCTCAGCATGCCCACACTTGGAGAATACCAGCCTCACCATGCGCATGTGGTCAGTCCAGTACCACCGCACAGGATTCTCTCATCACCACTAGAATAAGCCCAGACTACCTGGCCCAGTGTTGGAAAAGGCACTACACTCCTACTTAGTGCATCAACAAGTCTTAAAAGGGACAGTGAGAGAGGCAAGGAGAAAGGGAAAGAGCTGGCAGGCAACTGTGTTTCCTGCACTCAGCTACAGATGAATCTGAATCCTTCTAGGACACAAACTGATCGTACAGTGACCTGCAATGATAAATGCAAACATGCACAGAGGCTTCCTAAACCTCAAGAAAGCAGTATGACAACATGGGAAGAATAGCACAGAGAGGAGGAAAAGAAAGAGAGACAATGTGCTTAATTATGAATGGCTCTATAGGGTTTATATTTGAGGGATACAAGAGTACAGGAAAATAATTTATGCTTAATATCACACACTAGATATCCCTTACACTTCTACATGACACATATTTCATTAGGTGCCTCTGAAGCAGATGCAGAAACTCACTACTGCACTAAACAGCCCTGCTTCAGGGCTGGCCCAGCAGCAAAGGCAGACTCCACTCAGGTCTGTCTGTAACCACTGACCTAGCCATGCCATTCTGCTAAGAGAAAAACTAAGTCCAAGGCTAAGAGAAAAGCTAGGAAATTAATAAAAATTTAACACACCAAATTGCTTTGCTGAATCTTGCCCTGAGACTCTATAGAGTTTTTCTGCACTTTGCCTTCTACGGAGACAGAAGTTGGACTCGATTCCTGTCCAATTCAGGACATTCTACAGTTCTATGAAAGTTTAATGCTTGCTCATCCCTTGTTCTTCTACTTGCAAACCTTCACTTGATAAATAAATTGCTTCCCTGTGCACAGATCAAGTGAAAATCAGTTAATAACTAACAGCATTTGGTTTTGTATTCTCTTCATAATTTTCCCCCTTTGTAACTCAAAATAACAGGGTGGATTAGCCTAATAATAGAAAACTATTTTTGATTTCTTTTCACAGAATCATAGATTAAAAAGTACCTTAGAGTTCATCAAGCCTAACTGCATCTGTCCACTCCTAAACCATATCCCTAATCACTTCATCTACCTATCTTTTAAACACCTCCAGGGATGGTGAGTTGACCACCTCCCTGGGCAGCCTGTGCCAGTGCCCAATAACCCTTTTGGTGAAGGATTTTTCCCTAATGCCCGATCAGAACCTCCCCTGGCACAGCTTGAAGCCATTCGCTCTCATCCTATCACCTGTCACTTAGGCAAAGAGACCAACACTCACCTCTCTACAACATCCTTTCAGTTAGTTGTAGACAGTAAGGTTACCCCCTCAGTCTCCGGGCTAATCACAGTTCCCTCAGCCGCTCCTCATAAGACTTGTTTCTCCAGCCCCTTCACCAGCTTTACTGCTCTTCTCTGGACACATTCCAGCACCTCAATGTCTTTCTAATAGCGAGGGGCCCAGAACTGAACACAGGATTCGAGGAGCGGTCTCACTAGTGTCGAGTACAGGGGCAGAAGAACCTCCCTGGACCTGCTGGCCAAGCCGTTTCTGATCCAAGCCAAGATGCCACTGGCCTTCTTGGCCACCTGGGCCACTGCTGGCTCATGTTCAGCTGGCTGCCAACCAACACCCCCAGGTCCTTCTCCTCCGGGCACCTTTCCAGCCACTCTTCCCCAAGCCTGTAGCACTACACAGGGTTATTTTCACCTGGTGGCTTCTCATCCCACTTCTCATACCGCGAGCAAGGCAGTATCTGCTCAGCTAACCAGCCACCAGGCCCAGCTCAATCTCCAGCCTCAGCACCGCTCCCACCTGGCATCGTGCAGATGGCACTTCTGAGCTGGCAAATCCAGTGCTGGCAGTTCTGCCACACACCCTGCTCACAGCAAACACACAGGGACTTTTACAAGCAGTTCTCAAGCACATGCAATCAAGGCTAAACCTGGGTAAATGCAATTTACCCATTCTTTTTTTTCTGTGGGCAATATATTATTTATCTGCTTCTCATAGGGTCTCAACAGCCACACACTTGAATTTGCTTCTTCTTAAAGAGACTGAAGGTCTTCAGGCATAAGCTTCAATAATTATAAGTCACAATGAGAGACAGCTTATGCATTCATTCCCCATAGCATTTTCATTTTTAAGACTGTTAGGTTTTGGAATGAAGAAGGATAAGCCTCCATGGTAACTCCCAGATCCCACAAATAACACCAAAGAAGAAAAATCCTAGGGATGCAGCTATGTCTTTTGCTGACCTTTCCCATTCCTGGGTTTCACGATAATTTACAGAAATCAATCTTTCCATTAGGTTTTAAAGAACAGCATCATTTAATAAATCCAGGTGAGAAATCACTTAATTACCTTATGGTGATGATTATTTAACTGAATATATACAGCTTAGGAGAGTGGATAAGCCTAAGACCACCTGCCTAATTTCTATTTTATGAGGGTCAGGATAGAGTTAATTTTCTACATAGTGGCTAGTATGGGGATATGTTTTGGACTTTTGCTGGAAAAACTGTTGACAAAACAGGGATGTTTTCATCATTGCTGAGCTGTGCTTAGGCAAAGCGAAAGCGCCTTCTGCTTCTCACACTGCAGCACCAGCAAGCAGGCTGGGTGTGCGCAAGGAGTTGAGAGGGGACACAGCTGACCCCGACGGACCAAAGGGAGATCCCCGCACCATTTACATCACGCTCATATGTAAAGCTGGGGGGAGAATAAAAGAGTGATAACATTTGCCTTCCACAGTAACCACTCCACAGGACAGCCTGGCTTCCCTGGAGATGGCTGGACACCTACCTGCCTATGGGAGGTAGTGGATGATTTCCTAATTTTCTTTGCTGGGGTGCATGGCTTTTACTTTGCCTATTAAACTGTCTTTAGATAAACCCACAACTTTTATCACTTTTTTCCTTCCATGTCTCTCTTTCATCCTATTGCAGGGGAGTGAGCGAGCAGCTGTGTGGTGCGTAGTTATCCACTGGGGTTAAACCACCAGCATCCCATGTAAACCAAACTTTTCTTTTTTTACTGACTATTAAGTAGATTTACAGTTTTTCTCTACTTTTCAGTTTGAGGATAAGAACACTGCCTGAAATTGTACTTCCTGAGAAATAAGTTAGCTTTTCACTTTCTGAAATGCATTATGAGAAAAAATGGACCTTCTTAAAACCTCTTGATTAAACTCAAATTTTATTTTCTTTAATAGCTATACAGACACACAAAAATATACACCCGCCTCCTGCAAACATTTCAGGCGGCACTGTCGTTTCCTATTTTGGCCCTAGGTGGCAGTGACACATTACAGCACATTAAAGCAGAAGCTCCGGAAAGGCTGAGGAGCTCGTTCCTCCTTGCCTCTTCCTGGGCGATCCCAGACTATCTCAGCTCTTAAGATTACAAAATTCTCCCTGTCAGACACAAGTAAAGCAAAAATGCTGCACTTTCCCCAAGACAATGGCAAGTATTCCAGCAGGATCGCTCGCTCTCTCCTTCAAAAGATGTTTCCCAAGGACCAGCAAAGGTTTACAGCGTCTGGCAGACCTGTGCACCGTGCAAAGGATAAGAAGCACCAGAAAGAGATGATTACAGGTATCATCGCACCTCCCCACACTTACAGCGATTACCTCTATTACTTAATGCTTTAAAACTTCACAGCAGTTTAACACTTTAATTAATCTTCATTTCATCCAAGTGAAGGAAATAACTACTATTATCTTTCTTTATTTAGAGATGAAGCAAGTTGCTCAAGATGACCACAGTGAGTCAGAAGCCACCTGAAGCCAGCAATCCTCGCTTCTAGTCCTACCTGTGGATTTCCTAGGTGATCCTGCAGTCATTAAAGCTGCTCTGACTTTATTGTGGTAGACTTCAAAGAGCAGCAGCCAGCACTCACTGTCCCCTCCTGGCAGCGCACCCGGAGGAGAGGCAAGCCTGTGTTCCTCACAAAAGGCAGCAGGAGAACACCGCGCACCTCCAGCTCTTGCCAATTGATGCCTGGTGCAAAGGAAAAGGTTTGGCAAAGCAGGGGGGTCTACAGCGATTCACACTCCCTTCTACCTCTAGTCTGGGTTCTTGTTCCCATTGGGATTTTCTTCTTTACTGACACACGCAAAAGAAAAAGAGAACAACTGGGCCAGGGGTGCCAGCAGGGAACATAAGGAATAATGTTGATACCAGTGGGGAATAATTTAAAAAGACCAAGAGGCAAGACTAACATTTGAAATCACTGACAAATCCCTCGGGTTGTCAATAATATTATTTTCTGTAACCCTCCTGATGTTCCCTTTATTCCAAAGGAGCTGTTCCAAGAAGGAGAGCAGTATTTTTACAGCTGTGCTCGTGGACCTAGGTATCCACAATGGGCGTTAGGAAAGCATGTCCTAATGCAAGTTAACTAGCCCTTGCAGCGATGCTGCTCTCTGTGCCAGGAGGAAAGGTTCTCATGTGATTGATACAGGGATTTTGCTGCCAGGAGCGGGTCTAGGGCAGTCAAAATGTTCAGTACTTCTTCAACATTCACTTCCATAAGAGAGAAAGATGCAAAGACAGAAGCTACCAGGATGGGGAGAAGGAACAAATTTAGGAACACCAGCAGCTTGTGAAGTACCTTCCAGTAAGTCCCTTAATCTCTCTTCCCTCAACATCCCCTGGTAATCACTGGTGATGACACTAAGGGTTAATAATCTTAAAACAAGATTTATCTTCATTCTATTCCAGCAAACAGCAGAGTGCCCAGGCACCTGCTCATCCACAGCTACCTCCACTCTAACAGGATGGTTTTGATTACCAGCAGTGCTGCCCTCCCAACACATCAGTTCTCCAGAGGCACAGCCAGCAACGCCGCAACACACACCTCTGGGACACCAGACACACGTGCTTTGTGCATGACGTACCCTTCTAAAGCTGCCACACGGATCTGCCTCAAGATCCCCCCGCTCACTCCCACAGGGAAGGTTGCACACCCCTAGTGAAGCAGCCCTTATGCTCCACACCTTACAGCTTTTGCATCCACCTCGGATGTGCTGCAAACCTTGGCTCAATTCCTGGCGGTGAAGCCAAACGTCACTGACTGATGGGCCAGCAGGGGGAAACATTCAATATTTTACCCATCAGAACACAGACACCATTCAGTACCGTGAATGCTCACTTCAGACTGCTGTTCACGCCAACACAGCTGTCAGTCACTCAGCATTGTCCCACCTCTTGCATTTATGATTCCAAAAATTTTATTTCTGCCACAGTTAAAACAGGCTTTGAATGTTTTAATATCCACACTTGGGAGAGGGCAGGGCTAGTCATGGGACTGCAGGCAGTACCCTCAGCAGGACTGCTGCAGAGCACCCCATATTCCTGAGTACTCTCAAGCTGTCCTGCCCCTGCAGTCATCGTTTAGGACTCAGTACACTAGGTCAAGGTAATAAACCAAACAGACCAGGGGAAAGACTGGAAGATGAGACTTAAGAGGGGGATGAAAAGGTAGAAAAAGAGAATGAAAAAAAGACAACTAGTGGTCACAGCAGATTTACAGAACAGGAACATGACAACTACCTTTCAGCATGTACTCAAACAGTAATCTTTTTTCTTGGTTTGGTCCCTTTTCTGTTCATGCATCACTAACACATGTGACTCCAGTAGTATTTCATCCTCTTTATGATACTGTAATTTCCGGACTTCAAAGACAATTATAACTTTAGCTTTCAGGCCTTCTGGTGGTTCTTTGGTTTGGGTTTTGGTTTTTTCCTCCATAAAAGAAGTTCGGCCAGACAAAAGGAGAGATCAATAAATACCTTTTATTTCATTATTTTGGAAGCCTGAACCCATGAGTTTTAGAAGCGCGAGATTGGCAATAAAAGCAATAGATAGCTTATCTATTCATTTCTATTATGCTTTCTAGAAGAATCAGTATAAAAGATCATCTGTTCAATAGTTAGTCTTTACAGGGCCAGAAATCTGTGCAATTCAGCCATAGCTCAGCTGTTGGAAAGCGTGATTATCTAGAAATAGGACAGGCTTGAAGAAAAAGAAAATTGGAGGTAACAAAAGGACCAAAATAATGGCCCATCTGAACAGGAAAGTCATGACTGCATCTTGATATACCTCTGCTACCTCAGTTACATGAGGGAAGGTTCACTTCGCAGTTCACTATGGAAACTAGCCAACAGGCAATTAATTTGCCTTCCTGTTTTTGGCTGAACCATCTCTATTTCCATTCAGTGTTTCTCCACTGAGAGAAGGCCCAAGTCAGAATTAAATTTTCTTCAGACATTAGTAGTTAATAAATACTAAAATCTGGTTTTAGAGTGTACGTAACAAAAAAATTCTTTGGAAGAGAAGCCACTTACGGAGAGCACTTTTACACAGAACCAGGCCTGCCTGGATAAAAGAATAAATATTTCAAAAATGTACAAACAACTGCTTGCTCTACTCATCTACCTTGTGCAACTCACTCCGTGGACTGTGAGAACAGACCGGTCATCTTCAGTTTCATATCACTGAGTAAATGCTTTAGTTTCCCAACCCTCATGCACCACACGCTGCTTTTAAGGTTTGCGTTGCAAGCAGCACGCAACCAGTTTGATCAGAATTTCCTTCTTAACACCTGAGACAAAGGAAAATTGAAACATATTTGACATCTGACCTCAGAGACCTCTGAAGCCCTGTTCCCCACAACTATAACCTTATTTTAAAGAACAGCTTCAGCTTATCAGAAATCCAGATGAGTCACAGTGATGACAAAACTATACCAGAGCATTTTCAGAAGAATTAGTAACTGGTTCTTGCCAACCAGTCATCAATTCTCATTAAGTGCTCACTTGGCTATGTGATTATCATTACTCATAGGGGTGCCAACAAACTGAAACCGAGTCTGTGTTCTAAAAATTATTTAAGAGCAGTTCTGGACACTGAATCAACTCCCGAGTAACTGCTGCCAAATTGCCTGTTCTTCACAAGGAGGTGATGTTTCTTCCCTTCCCTAGAGAAAAGGCACCAGGCACTCTGATAACCATCAATACTAACGAACCATACAAAGGAAATAATGGGTTACTTCACACATTTGACAGCTTACTGCAGTTTTAAAAGATCTGTGAAGACGAAAACGCATTTCCTTTCTCTCAAATGATTTCATCTTAGGTACTTGCAGCAATTACAGCTAACATTTTTCAGATTGAAGCGTGCTTCTTGAATTACTGTGTCCATTTCAAAGTAATACTCAAATTAATACAGTCAATTTTGCCAGCTCTGAAGTCCACAAGGTTAAGGTTTGACAAGTCCCAGTTTTGCATGTAACCAAATTAGAGCTAAATATTTCTGCACTACTGAAGTGCTAGGGAACAAGGCAGGGAACCTTCCCTTGAGGGGAAAGCTCTAATTCCTCCCCATACAGCCTTCAAGGTAAATGCTATCCGCCCGAGAAAGGGTGCAAGTGATGTGCTAAGCAAGAGCTTTAGGAACCCTGCGTTCATCACATTTTACAGATGGCTTTCAGGAAGGAGCTGCCAATTGCAGACTGACAGGAGCACAGCTCCACAGCAGCTTCTCAGGTCCAGCCCTGGCCGTGACACCCCTGTCTGGGTACTCTGCTTGCTGATCTAGCTGTGAAAAAAAGCTATTTAATGCTCAGCTAGATCATCAGTCCCCTGAGGCCTCTCACCACCTTAGCAGTTCCCTAAGGAGCACAAAGAAGGTGGAAACATAGGACTGGGATGGAAAGAAGGCAAGACTGTGGACTGAAGAGTAGTGCAAACCATTATGGAATTGCACCTTCTGGTTACAATCAGATAAATATTTTGAAAGTAAAAGTGAAATGAAGCTGTCAACCCAACGCTGCTGCCAGGAATTGAATGCATCAAAAAGCTACCTTCACAAATGGCTTCTTGGCCACCACTGTCAAAGGCACCACTCTGAGAACATCAAAAAAGCACATCAGAAAGAGGACCTTCCTGCATCATCACAGGATACTGTGCGGCTTGGGGGGTTGTCCCGAAGTCAGGGACACCCTGTGGTTAGGGTTAACCCTCACAAGGGAGCAAGGCATCCCACACAGCAAACTCCTGCCTTACAAGTTAGGTGCCCATTTACTGCTGAGTTGGCTAAAGACAGCCTTAAGTCTTGACTGAGCTTCAGTCTTAAGCCTTTGGCTCCCTAATAACACATCTTAACCACTTCAGGTCCTTGGAGGGATCGTTTTCCTAATACTTCTTGCTGCTTGAGTGAAAGAAACATTACACATTCCTGGGCCCTTACTGGACCAGTGTTTTGGATCCAGCAAGTGGTTACTGCAGCTTCACAAAACAGGAACAGTGATAAAACTCCCCACACGTTTACTAATATCCTGAAGTCAGGACAAAGTGTATTTCAAATACTGGTACCCTAAGTGATTTCCATTCATTCCCCCTTCAAATTACACAGCAGCAGCAAACAGGGATGTCACACCAGAGCTTCCAAACACAAAATGAAAATAAGCTATATAAAACATAGCAGGGTCTAAAAATAATGAAAGACGATGTCCCCTTTGTTTTTTCTACTGACAAATACAACATCAGCAAAAGACCTAACTACAGGGAGTATTAAAAGCGGTATCAGAAGTTTTTCCAACAGTTGCCTATAGCAGAGCTACTCAGGAGGCTTTGCAGCAGACCTGTACAGCACAAGGAGAAGGAATTTGGTGCAAGGGGCTCATACTCACCGTCTGCAAAGTTTCTTCCTGTCTTCTGCTTTGGCTCTGTCGGTTGATAAACGAGCGCGTCGAGAGTTTGTAATGGTTCAACAAGCAGATGATCACTACCACCATAACAGTTATAACCACAATTATAATGATGATTTGAACGAACTCCAGTTCAGCTAAAACAAAGAAAAAGAGGAAAATGTCAATCACAAAGAACAATATCCATCAAACCAACAAGCTGAAAAAAGCCTCTGTATTTCATCCAGATTTATCTGGAGTAAGATGTTATCGCTGTTCATTTTGCAAAGTTCTTTGAGAAAAACTATGTTCTGAAACATGTGAAAACTGTTTCTTTTCTGGCAGCGCCAACTGATTGGTTTGAATGGCTGCAGGTCAAAGCTAAGAAACTTCCTGGTGATTCTTCTCTGCAGTCTTCACAGGTAATAAATTTTTCAGCATAAATACCACAGACAAGCCTTTTGGATAATACAGCAATTTCACAGGAGGGAGGGGGGAATCAAGCGAAAACGCTGACAAAAGTCACTCTGTTTTAACAGCCACCTGCAACGCCAACAGAGTCCAGAGGGCTCCATGAGCTTCAAAGCAGAGGCCCTAGAGGGAGGAATCGGGACATTATATCTAGTAAAGAACACTTAATTTTTATCAGCTAAATGGCACAAATGCCACTGAAATCAAGCAGAAAATAAACTTTTTTCCTATTGAATCTACACACAACGTCTTTTTGGACTACTTACTTCTCTCCAACTTTACTCCAACAACTCTCCAATTTTATTAGAGTAAAATTAACTTCTCTAGGACATGCCCATTCAGGTAGAAATCTAAAAGAGAGACCTGGTGTTCTAAAACAAGATTTGTTCCACTATGGTTAAAAATGAAACCAGGGCCTTGGCTGCTGCAAGAGATACAATTACAAGAACTCCATCAGAGCCCATCGTTTTATCTGAAGTCCTGCCTATACCGCAAATATTCAGTATATTTAGATATGAATCACTCTTGCACCCTTTCAGCTACACTGAGGCAGCAAAGATGAGCAACGTAACGGGAGAAATTGCCCTTTGGAGTTACAACAGTTGCTGATATTTCTATGGAAACAGCATTGCTCACAGGGGATGCTCTCATCTTGAAAGACAACTCCAGTTAATGGGCGGAGGTCTTTGGTTGCTAGGCTGGTAGAAAAATCAAAGCAGCAGCGCAAGTTGCTCAGTTTCAGCACTTTCCAAAACTGGCAGTACTTTTGGGCACCAAAACATGAACTTTGGAATCTCATATTATAGTTCTGTTTTTAAAAGGCAATGAGGAAAGAAACGTTAAAAAAATATAAAAATACAAAGCAAACATTGGCACAGATTAGCTCGCTCCCTCCTCTCATTCGTAGTCACCCTCCACCTTCTGTGTAACAGCAAAACACTTTCGTACAAGCAGCACTATTACAAAGCTGAGCTAGAAAAACGTTGTTCACACAAAATCCAAGGCTACCTGCAGTGGAAGTAAAGGAAACCCAAAGCTATTTCATTATTCTAAGACCTCCTGCAAACAAAACCTCAGACCACAGGAGCTGCAAGTGCTCTGGTGTCCAGTGGAGGCCAGTGCTGAGGTCCAGCTGTTTGGCACAAGTTAACAGTGGGCACAGACACACCACCAGCCAAGCGCTGAGCTTCTGCCATTGTCTCAGTAGCAGTAAAGAAACTATATTTAAGGTTAAGGAAAGAGTAAAGGGCAACAACACATCTATCAATTTCTCTTTGCTGTTAAGTACCATCCACTCCTCATTAAGACCACCAACATTTTCAGAAAAACCTGATTAGTCAATTTTTTTGGTCTGATTTTTCTATCTGTCCCACGCAGCAAACTTTTTTTTCCTCTCTGGAGTCACTGGAAGCTAACGATGTTAGTACCAAAAGATCAAAAAGCAGGAAGCATAGAATTAGATAAAAACTCAAACTCACGCTTAAGTAAAAAGTAATTTTTCCTTGCTCAGGAGCACAGAAAACAGGCTTGACACAGTTGACAACTGCCTCAATTCATGCTTTGTGGCAACTAAGTACCAAAGCGTTTCTTTACCCTAAACTATCTTTTTTGTGTGTGTCTCCATGCAATACTTTAGACTGGAAATTGAGAGACTAGTGATAAAGGGCAACACGCAAAGCAAGCAATGTTGATTTAGGCTTTCCTAGAACGCAAAGATCACTGGAATGACATGCTACTTCTCTATCTGCCAAGGGCAGAGTCTTCTAAATTTATCAAGGCCCCAGCATTTCAATAGCAGGGTATGGTACCTCTCCTTTAGAAATACAGGATTGGGACTGTGGGGATGGGGGGGGAGATTTGAGGTTATTTCACTAAAACATGGCCACACAATTAAAAAAAAAAAATTACAATGACAGCACATGGGTGTAAGCACACCTGGAGGTATTTAAAAGATGGTAGACAAGGTACAAAAGGACATGATTTAGTGGCAGAGAGGAACAGTTGGACTCGATGATCTAAGAGGTCTTTTCCAACCTAGTGATTCTATGATTGCAAACAGTAAAATGCAACAGCACACCCTGATATTCAAGAGACTTTCCTCACTAGGAAGTGGAAGGAAAGGAAAGGGGAAGGTAATTTTCAATCTCTTCTTCCTTCTCCTGCTACTCACGAGGTTATTAACAGAAAAAGCAGAGAGATTGGAGCAGCAGCAGCCTCCCATTCCCCGCGCTGCTCAAGGCAACCCGAGCAGCTTCTGGCAGCTGCTGGAGGCTCCGGGGTCTCGGGTCCCTGCCTGCCCCGACCCCGCGGGCTCCAGGGCCCTTGCTGGGGCTGCGCCGCCTCCCGAGCCGCCTCCCCGCTCTGCTCCCGGGAAGGAGCCCACGGCGACCTCGGGGAAGACAAATCATACGGTTTTACCAACTCAAGGCGCTCTGCCACGTTCACGTCCGTACGCCTGTTCCGTCCTGCTCAGGAAGCGGTATTTATAAGACTTTTTATAGTATTTATAACACCTTTCTTCCCCCAGAAGCACATTTTCATGGTAAACACACAGAGAACCATAAAACAGACACAACACACACACAAAAATGAAGGGCAGCTACAGAGTCAATGAAAAAAAGTACGGCGAAGAGGAAACAAGCGATAATCGCATCCAGGCTCCCCCCAGGCCGAGGACGCGGGTGGCCGCACGGCCCGGCCGGGCCGGGGGCACGGGTACCTCTCTCCAGCAACAGGTCCGTTAGCCGCGCCTCCTGCCCCGCGGTCCGGTTGAGCCGCTCATGGTTCATCGCTCGCCTCCGGCACCGCGAGGCGGGGGGGGCTCACGCCGCTCCGGCAGCGCCCGCATCGCCGGGACCCATCGCCCCGCGGGGGCCCATCCCCGCCCGCCCGCCCGTCCGTCCGTCCGTCCGTCCGTCCCTCGCGCCGCCGGCAGCGGGCGGGGCCGGCACCGACCTCCCCCCCACCCCCCGCCTCTCTCCTCCTCCTCCTCCCCCGAGCCGCGCGGGTGCGCGCGCACGGACACGGCGGGGCCGGGGCTGCCGTCTGGGTGAAAAAGGAATTTAAAAAAATAACAAACCCAAATAATTAAAAAAAAACCAAAACAAAACAAAAAAAAAAAACAAAATAAAAAAAAAAAAATCCAAAAGGAAATAACCCCCCAGCCCGCGCCGCGGAGGCCGCAGGGCGCGCAGCTTACCCGCCGCCGCCGCTCGCTTTAAGCGCCGCCCGCACCGGCGGCCGCGCGGGGCGCCCCGGATCCTTCCGCCCCGCCCGCGCCTGCGCCACGGCCACGCCCCGCCGGCCACGCCCCCGCCGCGGGTCTTGCCCTCCCATTGGCCACGCCCCGTCTGACCACGCCCACAGCCCCTCGCGCCAACAGGCCACGCCCCCTCGGCGGCAAACACACCCCCCCTTGGCCACGCCCCCCCGCGTGACCACGCCCCCCCGGCCCCGAGCGGCCCCGAGCGCCCCCAATGGCGCGTGTCCGCGCTCCTGGCGCAGGCCCGGAGGGGCCCGCGGGCTGGCGGCTCCGTGCCGCCCCGTGGGCACGCGTGGCGCAAGAGGCGGGTGCTGTGACAAGAAGGGGAATGGTTTTGATTTAAGCTAAAGGAGAGTTAAGTTCCATCTCAGCCATTGTGGGGTTTTGTGAGAGTTAAGCGGTGCCCCTCCGACAGCGTCGTTTCTTGCTGTGAGAGCACGTTCAGCTCTAGACACCGTTTTCCCAGACGCTGTTCATTCTTTAGAGATGATCATAGAATCACAGAATCACAGAGTGGTTTGGGTTGGAAGGGACCTTAAAGATCACCTAGTTCCACCCCTGCCCTGGGCAGGGACACCCCCCCCAGCCCAGGCTGCCCCAGGCCCATCAACCTGGCCTTGGACCCCTCCAGGGACGGGGCGGCCACAGCTCCCCTGGGCAACCTGGGCCAGGGCCTCATCGCTCTCACAGTGAAGAAACTCCTCCTCGTGTCTAGCCTAAATCTGCCCCTCTCCAGTTTATACCCATTCCCCCTCATCCTATCACCATAAGCCTTTATGAACAGTCCCTCTCCAGCTTTATCGCAGGCCCCTTTCCTGTAGCCCCTTCAGGTATTGCACAGTCGCTCTAAGGTCTCCTCGGAGCCTTCTCTTCTCCAGGCTGACCAACCCCATCTCTCCCAGCCTGTCCTCATACAGGAGGTGCTCCAGCCCTCCAATCATCTCTGTAGCCTCCTCTGGACCCGTTCCAACAGCTCCGTATCCTTCTTATGTTGAGGATAACACCTTGTGTTCATTCTGATCCGTGCTGAGCAGATGTGTCTGCTGTGATCACCTCTGTTTGGAGTTTTCTTCCTATCATGAATCCAAGGTCAAGCACAGAGCTGGAGCCAGCTCCAAATTAGCAAGTTTTGACTGCTGCAGTTTCATAACATTAAAATTAGACCTTGGAAAGTAATGGAATATGTATAAGATTTCTGGGAAAACTTATACATATGCATGTAAGTGAGAAATGCATCCTGTCCCTAGCTCTTGTCTCGTTGCACGTGATTGATGGAGATCATTCCCACATGTTGCCCAGGCCTGATAAAGGATGTTTGCTTTCTGAAGCTCCAAAATGACTCTTGGAGAGTTTTATTTGCTGGCATTTTTGGTATGCAAGCAGCAAAAGTAGCTGCAGAGACCCTGGCAAGCTATGAGGCTGCAACGTGGTTATCCAGCGTTTTAAGGGAGAGTCGGGGGGGGGGGAAGTAATATTAGGGAGATTAATTTTTGCAATACTGCAAAACAACAGCCACCGGAAGAAGTAAAGCTCCTAACCTACAGCAATCCACGTAAGCACAAATTAAAAAGGAAGAATGGAGAGGAAGCGAAAACAGGGGTGATGTTGAGCCTTGGCTTACAGACACATGTGTGTTTCTTTGGCAAAACTCCTGGTTCCAGCAGCGTCTGCCTTCCCCTTAACCCCTCGCCCTGCCCCCGCGATGCCACTGAGCCAGCCTTGGCTGTTTTCCAGGCAGATCGGTTCCCCATCCCAATCCCAACTTGTACTCAGTCTCACAGCACCACAGCAGAAGCTGGTAGCTGGGACTTGGAGGCTGCCCCGTCACTGCTGCTCACAGGGGCTGCACGGGTGTCCCTGCCATGCCAGGACAAACCCTGTTAGCATCACATCCCTCATTAATGCTATGTTCCTCAACTCCCGGGATGTTCCTCCTATACCTGCTTCACCAGCATGGCCGAGCCCTCCTCCCATTCCGAGTTACTTCTCTGGATTGTGGTAGCATCCCCAAAGGACCAGGTAAGACTGGTGTGTGTCTACGTGAGCAGGAAAAGGAAGTTCACCTTCTGGTCTGCACGTAGCAGCTCTTGGGAGCTGCTGAAGGCAGAGGAGCTCGATGTCCTGCGTCCAGCAGGCTGGCTGGCTCAGCACAGCCCCACACCAGCACCACTCCCACTCACAGCACGGACACAACAGTCCAAGCCCCCAGGACGCACTCTGGAGCTGACCATGGAGATAGACCCACTGCTCCCCACATCTTTCAGATCTGCCTTACAAAAATAAGGATCCCTTGACTTGAAGTCAAAGAGCAAAAGGGAAAGAGGCTTTGAGGAGCAGGAATGCTTGTGCTCACCCATCAAGCCAGCACTAGGAAGAGTCAAGATCCTGGTTTAAAATATTAGGAGGCACATCCTGATATAACTGCTGCACGCAGCAGGGCTCTCTCTTTGGTTACAGTCTATTCCCACTGTCTCGATTTATTAAGCCGTTGTTGATGTCTAGCTTGATACAGCAAGGTCTAAGGCCGCAGTCCAAACAATGCAGTCAAGCTGGGGAACAGTGGACTGTAAATAAATACCCTTTGAGAGTTCCTAGAAGAGTAGAATGAGTTTAAATTGTATGTCGATGGAATGCTTTTGTGCAAGTGGAGTATTAACTGATGACAGCACTGTTACCAGCAGAGTGAAATAATTCAGTACATACAGGAAACGTGGAGCACCTTCAAAACTACAATCTTATCACCCTGGACTTCTTTGAAAACAAATAATTCAACAGATGGGCCTTTTAAACATGGCTTTTGTATCGGCATGACCCAACAGTCGCTGCTGAGACTGACTGTCTTCCTGCTGCAAATTCCTATTGCCAAGGACTGAAGTGCAAATGTTTCTGAGCGAAAGATTGACCCATATACTTCATTTCCAAACCTCATGTTTAAAATGAAAAGCTTGTTTCATTTAAGTGTCATTTAAAGACTACACGAAGAAAACAAAATAAAACGAATGTATTATTATTAATGCTGCTCCTTTACATTCGTCTCCTACAACTGATGCCTGGATATTTATAAAGTCTTTTTAATTCCTGAAGGGCACTAACCTATAGCATAAAACAATTGCTTTGGCAAGACTGAGGATTCAGCACATAGAGAGACTGATGCATCACACACTTTAGTCCTTCTCTAGCCCACTACTTCCCCAACTACCAAAATTTGTTTAATATTATTGTACAAGTGCAGGCACAATGACTGCAAAATGGTTACAGACTGCTGTATCTGTAAGCAATGTACCTGATAAGCATCCTCAAGAACATCCTCAGAACAATATTTGTCTCATTACCTATTTATTAAGAATTTACCATCAAGTTTTTAATGTGAATAAAGCCCTTTAGGGGCTGAACAACTACGGCAAGTACCAGATAGCCCATGCAAGCTGTCTGTCAACAAGGGTGGGGGACCAGCTTCTTTCTAAAATTCCACTCCCAGCAGCAGGTTTCACCATGACCTGTGAGTGGGACGGCTGCTCTGGCGATAGGGTAGAAGCTCCCTAAGCAGGCTTTGGCACACTGCATTGTCAGGCTTCTCCACAAGCTGTTACAAATCTAGCATATTAACGCTAGCGCTGAGGGCTAGTTAAACTTGGTAATGTTTAGGTGTCATTTTATAAAGGGTATGTTTACTGATCTGTGTCCTCAGGTCTTGACTGGGAAAACAAAAAACTCATTCTGGAACCCACAAGAACAAAACCTGACTTTTTGTTTTACTAATAGCAAAGATGTTAATCTCTGAAGTGTAACTCAACACAGTAATGCTTTGGTGACCAAAACTGGACAGATGCTGCTTTCTCAGTATGAGTTTCACATTCCCACTCTTTATCTTTTTTTTTTTTTTCTCTGCTTCTCTAAAGACATTACTGATTGTGGGCAGGCTTCCGGCCAGCCTTTACTCGGAAGAGTAAGAGAAAAGCCACAGTCTTGAAACTGTAAAATAAGGGTGTGTTTCCTACTGCCTGCAGTCAGCCGCTTGGAGTCACTCATCTGGGAAGCCTGGATGGTGGAGGGGCATGTGGAGGTGCTTTCCCCTCCCTGCACTGTGATACCTCTGAGAGCCACACACACAACTTCAGTCCAGAAAACCACCTGAGGTGGGTACAAGTCCACAACCATGAACACTTCATGCAGGGCCGCGTGTCCTTACGTGCCTCTTCCAGGTGGCACCAGGACGATGCTTCATGGTCAAAGCTGCGTTGGAGAGACACGTGACTGTCGTGAGAGAAACGTGGCTGGAGGGCTGGCAGAGCAGCCCCAGGGGTCTTCAGGACTACCTGCACGATTGCCACCTGCTGCAATCCCAGTGCCGTGTCAAGCTAGTGGCCATGGAAGCACGACTTTGGCTCCTTCCTGCCACCCGTCTTGTCCCGGCCCTGGCACACGTGGACAGTGACAAGGCTGAGGCACAGATGAGCTGGACCAGATACCTGCTCACAGAGGAAAATATAAAATTGCTTGCTGGGTGAACACTGATGCCAACACAAAAAAAGGAGGAGGAGGAAATGGTAAGCAGGGGACAGAGTAGGAGAGTGGGACCATCCTCTTTTGGGTGAGGGTCTGCACCTGGATGGGCTTCAAGCACCTGCACTGACCGAATGTCCCCCACCCCCATCTCTCTAGCTGCCACCTCCTGGGGAAAATTCTCACCTTTCTGGTTAAATCAGGAGTTTATAGCTTCAGTTTGTCAGAAAAAGATACTGAGGAACGGCACCACCACAAGGAAAGGAAAAGTGCTTTCCTCATTGGCAGTGACTTCAAGTAACTTATTTGCCAACAGGTGCATCTCTAGATGTATTATGTTGTTGTGTTAATGTGATTAGGTGCAAGGAACAAGCAGATGGGAGAAGTGCAGAGAGATTTGCCACATACCCCAAAAGAAGCAGGTTTGGCGGAGGGATTTGACGCAGGAGAGGACAGTGTTTAAGGCCTCTAAATTAACTCCCTGTTAAAGCTGTTCTTTCCTCTGCATTAATAGGAAAGATTGTGAAATTGATTGCGCTCTCTCTGTTGTTTTCTTTTTTAAATCATCCTTTGCTATCTTCACTTAAAAAGCTCCTTCCAGATCTTGTTTGGAGCAGTCCTTCATGTGCACCGTTAGCTGCATAGCCTGCATGGTCCATGTGCTGGCCACGTGTGCAGTATTTTGTTTTCTGTGCTGGAAGGAGGGTTCAATCTAGGACACTGAATTATAACATTCTGTTTTAAAAGTAATCACCGTTTCAGACCTGACTAGCCCTAGATCTGTTTACACTGGCAAGTGAGGAAACCTACTCATGAATTATCCCCGCTGCAGTTCTATTAGTCCTCACACACTAGCTCGACACAGGCAATTTACAGTCGTCTCCTCCAGCAGGGTTAAATGGTACAATGAGAATAATTTGCTGGCCCTGTTTACCCTGGAGATCACGCTGCTGGTAACTTGGATGCTCCCCTGCCACTGCTGAAAAACAGGTACAGAATTTCCTACTGCTGCTGCGTAAGGAGTGAGAAACTCTGGGCAGGGAAAGGCAGCTGTAAATCTGAGGGTGACACCAGCCAGAGCTACTCAGACCACGAAAATATCCTTAAAGGGACAAAGCAACAGAATGGCTGAGAACCAAAATTTCATGCAGGTACCTGTTATGCTGAACACTGTCATATGGTGGCTTCCACTTACTTTAATCACTGACTACGTCAGTCCTCCACTTAGTTCTATTAAATACTCATGAACAAAACCAGCTGCACTGAAAATACTGCAACCCCTTCCATCCTTCCCTTTGATCATATTCCATAGCTTTTGGCTTATTTTGAGCGCAAATCTAATCAGTGGTTATAAAACCGAGCCATTTTAAGTAAGAGAAAAGGCAAGAAAGGATAAGAATGTTTTGGGGTTATTTTTTTAATTCTCTTGTTATTCAGAGTTCTTCCAGCAGTAATTGCAATTAGTAGCTGGTCCTGGACTCTGTGGAGTCTCAGTGGTTGCAGCATGACTACCCTGCCTAAGCTCCCCATGGTTTCTAGGCAGTTCCCACCGAGTACAGGGAAGAATCATCCCTCATCATTAATTTTTTTTTTTTTTTTAGCCCATTCAAACAGGGGCTAGAAGAGATGCACCAAGGACCATATTAAAAAGCTGAAGGAGCCCATCATGCATTATCCTGCCATAGGAACAGATGAAAGTTAAATGAGAGACAGAATTAGCCTGGGTGCTAGAATCTATGCATATGCAAGAATCCACCTCCAACACAAAACCGAAAGCCCAGTTGTAGAGATATAAGTTTCTGAATAAGCTGTTAGTGGTATTTTACACAGAAAAAGAAACATTCATTCCTCCACTGAAGAACACTCTTCAGAGTTAGAGAGTCTCCTGCCCGGTGGGTTCTTCACTCCATAAATCTCAATTGCCAACAAGCTCTCTGGCAGCCAGGAAAAGAAAACAATGGGCACTTGACTGCAGATTAACAGACTATCCAGATATTTTAGTACTATCTAACTAAAGTGCATGCAGAGGCTTCAAAAAGCTGGACAGTGCAAAAAACCTTTTAAGATCACAAGAAAACCCAGTAACCCTGGTCTAAAAAAAGAAACCTAAGGGCAAGACCCAGAACAGAGATTATAAGGGAAAGCAGAATCAGGATTACAATAAGGTACTAAAAATACAAGTAGAATGTGAAGAGCTTTTATTTTATTTCTGACATTAATACAATCAGCTAGTTTAGAGATACGAAGCTCTGCTTCACTAAGTGTGCTGTCTAGTAAAGGGTGAACAGAGGACCCTGGAAAAAGAGATACAGAGGAGAAAGGGCATCAACGTAACCCAAAATTTGAGGCCAGTGATGACAGAAAAATAATGCTTTTAAAAAAACTGCAATGCCAATATGACCTAGTTATTAACATTTAGAAGTCAGTAAGGGAAAGATTGATACTGAAAAACGGATCTAGAAGCAAAACAAAGGAACTTTCTTAGTTTTCTTTTATCTTACAGTTTTCTTATCACTTGTCTTGCAGCATTTACATACATACTGTCTGGATGTGTAATCATAAAGGAAATTAACCCTGGATAACCCCATGCTGCAGCATGTTTACAGAAATTGCTCTAGAGAAAACAACTCTAGGAATAAAATGGGGGATGTTCAAACCATCGGAAATCAAGTGAGTCAGACATGATAGGTCTGAAGAATGGGAAAATCTCTTTATGAGAACATGCCATTAAACATTACAATCAAGCATAAAATTGCTCTGCCACAGTATTTTGTTTTATTTGCATTGTTAAATTTCTTCTCCTAACAATAATGGATAGTTTATAGCACTAATGATTTATACAAAAGGAGCCGCATAAATGTATCCCAAATGGGCGGCTTCTTTCTTAAGAATTGTAGACTCAGTTTCCTTCAGCTTGATCGCAGATCAGTGACTCACATAAGTTTCACATCTGCCTCAGGACACAATGGTGGAGCTTCTAACGAGGTTTTGTGATGGACTAAGTTCCTATGGTGTAAGAGAGGTATAAAAACTCATGCTAGTTTAAAATGACACACTGCATTTCCATAGAATGCCACGATGCAAAATCTATGGATGCTTTGACACTAACAACTGTTACCTCTGAATCCTGTATGGCTATTTTACTAAGTTCATTACATTGGACTTGCTCAGCCCTGCTGAAAATAAAATACAGTTTGTATACAGTTTGTGTGTGGCCATGCACACAAACACAAATTTTCTCTAATAAATCAATGTGATTGATCTGGAGAAGCGGGCCACAGTTCAAGAGTTTTTAAACTGCACTGCAAAACACCTTCACCTCACTTGTGGTGCACCTCCAAAAGAGACAGGGACTGAGATTTTTGACACATAAGATGATTTGGATTTGCTACAGTTTGTAACCCACATTATGATCTAACAGAGTATTTTATTCCCAATCCCCAGCATTCCAGAACAGTTAAGTCAGGCTCTCTCAAATCAGAAATCAGAAGAGTGGCATAAAACAACACTTTGGGACACAGTTTGATCACATCTTTCCTCTATTTCTTTGACCTTTACGTCAAAGTGAAAGTATTCTTCAACTCCCTTGATTCCAGCAGCTGAAGCATTAAGAAAAAACACTTAATTTACAGTAAAATCTGAGAACGGACAACACTAGGAAGAAGAATCGTAATCTAGTCAAGACTTCTTAGGCCAGTAAGAATAACTGCAGATATAATGTGCTCAGCTCATGGGGAAGCACCAGAAGTTTCTAATGCGCTTCTTTGGCCTAAGTGAATGTGTAGACAATAATCCTCACGTAGGAGATGTAAGGAGGAGATGGGAGAGAAAGTCCACTGAGAATGTCAGTCTTTGGGTGCTTCCTGCACTTTTTCCATCACCACTTACCGGGAGCCAGTTTTAATGCATCACCACAGGCATCCCTCGGCAGGCAGCCGCGTTTCTGACGGCTTCCTTCAGACTGGCAAAGGAGTAAGACTTCCCAAAAATACATCCTCCAGTAAAGAGGGAATGAGGTGAGCGAGCTCCATGCTCAATGGGAATCATATACCTCACTGATGCTTGTGAAAAGCAGGACTCTGAGTAAACCACCAGTGAAACGACAACCACGCTGCAGAAGCTACCAGGCTATTTTTACCGAAGCAGCAGAATATGTTATCTTTTCATTTTGTATAAAGGCAATAAAAATTCATAAGATTCATGCTCTGCATTTAAAGAGAAAAGCCTGGTAATACAGCATTCAGACCACATGGTTTTAACGTTACCATGAATGGTCTCCGTTCTTCAGTCTTTTGACACATTCACAGGGATGGTGTTTACACTGACTTGTTCATAGTACATCATATCACATTTTAATGATTCAGTTCGGCTCTGACAAAAGGAAACATCTGCCATCATTTTTTCTTTCGTGAACTTTATCACAATTAAAAATCTGACGTTTCACTAGTCTGTGTGCCAACCGAGAGGCACGCCAAGTTCGGCACTTCCCGATACATACAAATGCGTGCAGCATGAACAGCTAGTACCAACAGCACTGAGCCATCACTGACTTGTCAGTTCCCACCACAAGAAAAGAAAAAAGATCACAGTTTGTGGGCAATAATTTTGTAATCTTGATCTGGTTTCCATATGACAGAGTGCAAGGGAGAGAAAGCAAAAAAAAAAAAGAACGCTTCACAGCTCTGTGTAATGACAACATATGATTTCTATGTCTTGCCCTATTGCAGCCAGAAAAATTATTAAAGCAGCATGTCAAAACTGATGTAGCTTCTAAAAAACTATTTCCAAACATCACTTGATGGACAGTACCATAAGCAACTCGATATGAAGCTTAAATCCACATCTACTTTACATAAAATGAGGCCAGTCCCACCCAATGCAGCGACAATATTCTTGTTTTCAGCAGAATTCATGTCATCTATAAACTCAAGCCACTTCTGAGATACTGCACATATCATAGAATCATAGAATAACCAGGTTGGAAGAGACCCACCGGATCATCGAGTCCACCAACCCCTTGTACCCTGCATAAGGTTGGGGGAACTCCTGTATCTCTAGGCAGTTCCAGTGTCACTGTCATTTAGGGGTGGAAGCCAAGAGCCAGGAACAAACCCAGCAGCCTAATGATACAAGTGATGCAGTGGAACAGCAGGGTCCCACTACTCGGTGGGCTGTGATGTTATTGAGTTCAGCCAGTCAGGAGGGATGGATGTTTCTGAACAGACTCCAGGACAGAACTGGGGACTCAGTGAAGGCTAAGGGAAGCTTTCTAAGACTGCTCCTCCATTCTTTCTGGTTTGTTTGGTTTTTTTTTTCGGTAGTCCCAGTATTAAACTGGATTGGTACAATTAAATTTGACATGTTTCATAGGAACACTTCAGGGACTGAGAAAGAAAATGAGAAATGACCCTGCATGTGGAACATACAAGACTGCCTCAAATGTACAGCATAGGAAATGTTTGAGGAGATGCATGGTCTGCTACCTATGAGATCAGACTGAGGTTCAGCTTCTCTCCCCAAGTCTATCATAGTACTGCTGGATATCTAAGGGGATTCCATTCTGCTCTCCCTGCCCATGCACCATCCCCACCGTCCTGTCCCTCGGTACCACTGCAGGTCTATGCAGCGCTTCCGCGGAGCGTGGCCTCACTCACTTCAGTCTTCACACGCTGCCTGGCACCAATAACATAGGAACCTGGGGCTGCTAAGCATTTTCAAAATCTGCCCCATGGCGAACGGACAGATGCCCTTTCCCTATGAGCAAAAGTCTGTCCCAAACAGCTGCAATTCATTTTCCAGCGTGCAACAGCAAAACCCCAAAATTTGCTTGAAATCTCACCAGACTCACTGGGAACTGACAGATAATGTTGCTTACAGTTGGTTGGCTGGTATTTTTGGATGGGAGGCTGCATGTCAAACTACTTCATCCTCTGTTCCCACTCTGTACGACTGTTCATCCAGCACTGCACTGACTCACCAGTATCATGTTTGGGTGGCCCACTGAAGTGATACCAATTCACCCCATGTGGGTAGGGCAAGACTTTCTGGATGAATCTCTTTGTTGGAGAGGAAGTTTTACGAGTAAGATAATAACTCTCTGGGTTACAGAGAAACTGCTGTCTTCCATGTCTGCGTGCACACACAGAGCAGGAAAAGCATGCTCGTTCCCTCTCACTTCTCCACATTACCCCATTGGGGAAGCAAAACTACTGATGCTTCAAATTAGTGTGGTCTTATTTTTAATAGTAAACATACTAGGATGAAGGTAAAGGTTTTAAAACAAACCAAGTCATTATGCAGCCCCCAGGGAGAGGGCTGTGCTTTCCTCGCAGCCCAGGAGGGGAGGACACTGCCAGCACAGCACACCAGCCAGGCTGCCTCCAGGCAAGTGCAGGGCAGACAGCGCCTTCTGGAGAAGCAAAGGGGAGAGAGACCTCTTCATCCTCCCTTTCGGCCTGACATCAGGGGTCTCTGCCGTGCTTCTAATCCACCGAGTTTTAAGCCAAAGCTGCAGGGAATTGGCCTGAGCCAGGCAAGCATTTTGCAGTGCAGCTTTGTGATTCCCCCACCACTGGGACCACTTCATGCAACAATTCAAGAAACAGCCTTGACTGTTCACCTATGAACGGTGGAATGTGAGTCAGGTTTGCAGTGATGGGAGACAAGCTATTTTTACCCCACTTAGGACGTGCTGTCACAATGGTAAATCCCAGTGGCAGATTTACCAAAAGCGCTAAGGGGATTTGTCTGGGATTTCAGGACGCGCAGCATCCTGATCTGCATAGCAGCTCAGACCAGGCTTTTTCCCATTCAGAAGTCCCAGACGAATGACTCGTCAGAGTGTCCAGTTTGCCAGCACGGTGCATATTCAGCGAGCACGCAGAGTCTGGGATGCATCTGACTCCGGAGGCACGTTCTGACCACCTGCACACAGCGTCTCAGCCTCCCAGACACACTTTGTGAAACACCCATGTCCACATGTGCACCCCCCTCTCCTGCGCAGATCGCCCAGGCACACCAGACCACGAGGACTGTGCGTACTCCGTGCCATGTGGAGCCTGCAGCAGCTACACAAAAGGGTCTCACAGGAGAAATCTCAGTGCTTCCATCACTGATAGTTCAGGGATGCAGTCTGAGAAACGTTGCTGTACCACACTAAGGATGGTGAGGCTGAGTGGATCCTGTGCCTCCTTTCTTGGAAGCTGCGTGTCATTGTATTAGCACAGTTTTGCTAAATTAATTAGAAAAGGCACACCTTTTCCAGTGCTCGTCCTGGTTTTTTAGACACGCCGAATAACTTCACCTTGCTGCCAATATATATGGTTTCTGTATTACACACAGAAGACGGGAGGAAGGGAATTGCTTAAGGCAAGGTTGTGCATATAAGGAACATGAATGTGTCATACAACCCCAACTGTCTCTCAGCTTGAATCTATCCTTTTTTGGGCAGCCTGCTTAGACATTTTGAATTTAGGAGGACTTTGTCATTTTCCTCTATGTTCTCTCTTGCTCTGAAAGCTCAGACGAGGGCTTCTTGTTCATTGTAGGCATCTTTCTCCAAGCCAGCTTAAATCTGAACAACTCAAAAAATTTTCAGGAAGGTGGGGTTTTTTTGGGGTGGTGGGGGGGAGCATTGTCCCTTTTTTTCCTTTCTTTTTTTTACTTTTAGAGGTAAGAGTTGTGGTTTCCAGTGTTATATCTCAGAATCTGGAGGGTCTGTTTTTCTGTTAAAAAAAAAAAAAGTTGCTCTTTTTTTTTTTCAGCACAATGTGACTTTCCATTGGATGAAAACTGACTCCCAGTTCCCGAAACATTCATATTTTATCTTTTCTGCCATATTTCTTTAGTTAATACTTGACAATTCTGCCTGAAACTGAAGTAGTTTTAGTTTCTCTATTGCCTACACATTTTGTCATTTCTAACATGACAGTACTGTAACCCGTTTGTTTTCTCAGTGCATCTTTCAGCATCACTTGTACTTCACAGTGCAGATGTCTAATGCAGATCAAGGCAGGCACTGCAGTATATTCTGTTCCAAAAGATATCCCCACCTCCTCATTTGTTTTGCAACACGGCTATCAAAGCATTAAATAAATAACAGAATACTTAGCATATATCCATTGTTTTACATATTCTGACTGGTTTATAGATGTTACTCATTTTCTTCACGTCCTGCTCCTGTGAAGTAGATTCAGAGGTGATTGTTTTATATGAAATGCAGCTACAAAGCAAGTCAATAGCTAAACTAAATAATCAGATTGACAGCCCTTTCTCAATTTCCAAGGCTGGAATAAATCCCAGTATAAGGAATAAACAACAACAACAAAAATGCAGACCACCTCCTGCAAACAAATAAAACGTAGACTAAACTTGGATGGCTACTTTTTTTTCTGTAAGTCCAAATCCAAAGTCTGAATTCTCTCCCTTGAAGCACACACCCAGCGTCATGGCTCACTGGTCAGTGCAATCTTCAACATTTCCCATCTTGAACAATTTATTTTCAGGAACAAAGGCTGGAGAAGGTCCAAAAGCCCCGTGTGGGCTGGCAGCGGCTCAGGATGCTGTCTAGGTGTGTCTGGCTTGCCCAGCTAACAACTCTTTCCTCTTCCTCCACTCAGAGCACACGTGGGCCCCACCGTACGGCCGCAACCCACCCATTAACTTCTAGTCCTTCATTGCTAAAAAGGCTGCCAGTTTCTCCCACCAGAACCCCAGTCTTATGGGCTGTCACGCACTCTGGGGATTAGATGGTGGCTGAGAATTCGACAGTGAATGTACAGTTTAGGACTTATGGCTGGGAAAACAATTTCCCAGAATATCCCTATGAATGCGATGCAGAAGTATGCCATGTTGTAACAGTGAGTATTCTTTCTCAAAATGGAAGTGTTAAAACTTGAAGCACAGTCCTCTGCCTGAGATGAGCCAAGAAACTCCTGAAATGAGTAACAGGCCTTGCTCAGCCCCCTCCTTTCTGCTCCTCTTCACCCTCCAGGTACCCCCAAGCACAGTAAAGACTTGTTTCTCAGATACGATTTTAAGCCAAATTGCCCTTAATACCGATCGCAGAATCCCATCATAGAATGGTTTGGTTGGAAGGGACCTTAAAGATCATCCAGATCCAACCCACCCACCACGGGCAGGGACACCTCCCGCTAGCTCGGGCTGCTCGAAGCCCCCCTGAGCTGGCCTCCAGCCCCTCCAGGGACGGGGCAGCCACAGCGTCTCTGGGGAACCTGTCCCAGTGCCTAAACACCCTCACAGGAAAACAAAAATTCTCCCCCATCTCTAATCTAAGTCTACCCTCTTCCAGCTTCCCAGCTGCTACCCTCAAACTGTTCAATCCTGAAATGGGCCCCCCTGAAGGTTATTAAACTAATTCTTCAGGTACAGAAACAGAGAGAAATAAACACTAATATTAACCAATTCAAATAGCAAGAAATCCCTCCGCTCCTCTCCCCCCTCATGCCTAAAACTACAAAAATTAAATCCATAAGGGCATTTATAGAGAACGTCTTATTTAGGGAACGAAACAAAAGTGACTGACACAGTTATTTGTCACTGCTGGTAAATAAATTTGTGCGGCTTACAGTGTTTACCCTGGAGTACGGCTGAAAGATCTATTCGTGCTGCATTAGAAACCCGCCTCAATGACAAACTTCAGCTCCCTGCTCTAGCAAAGCTGATGTATTGACTAGACAGGTAGATATTAGGTGCTCCGACTGTCTGGATGCTATGGAAATCACGCTGCACGCATCTGACCGTTGTCAGCGGCACAAGACAAGCGCCGGCCTCATTCTTATTCCAGCCAGGAAAAACGCCTCGTCCGCATTAGCCTTTTAACTGAAAGGCTGCCATATTTGTCAGTTCAGACGCGTGTAAGATAAGCTCTTTCCCCGTTATCTAATATTTCACCAGGCAGTGGAAACGAAGGATAAGCAGAACCTAATAGTCTGTGTGGGCAGGAGATCTTGAATGCTGTCAAGCTCAGCGCAAGGCCTGGATGCCCTAGACAAGGGGAAGTTTACAGCAGAAGTTAATCACTTCATTTTGAAGAAAAACTCACAGGGATTTGGAGAAATGGTTACGACTTATCCTGACTACGCAGCAAGCAGGGAGACAAGTGTAAAACCCTTAGTGCAGCATTATACCCCGTGCCTCTCCCTCCCTGCAATGTAGGTGCCGCTCGGCTAAAATTGCGGTCCAGTCAGAGGGGATTAAAGAAGGCAGCTGGAAAACTGCTGCTTTCCATAAGCAGCCAGAGGAAACAGGAGGACAGGCAGGGAGAAGTAAAATGAAAAAAAACCCTGAATTCTGCATTCTTGAAGCGTCCCGGCCCAGTCAGAACCTTACATGGCAGCTAGCAGAGAAGCCAAAAGCACCGTCACAGCCTGGTTTACCTGCACTTCTCCCCTCTAAAACTACTCAAGTCTCATATGGAGTTGGTAGTGACCTGGCAAACAGATCAGAAAGGCTCTTGCTCAGTCGTGGAGCTCCCAGGCGAGCACATCTCTAACAGGCTTCTATGCTGCATAATGTGGCTATAATGCTGCTAAGTGAATTCTGAATAAAATTAAGATAGCCTGTTTCGGAGCTCGCGGAGTAAGCCTGATTTAACAGCATGTCTGCTGAGCAGGTACACCACCTTAAACCGCAGTCACTGGACGGTCACATTACTTTTAATGCCCTGACATGAGAATCAAACCCCTTCACGTGGCAGTGCAGCCCCAGTATAAGCTTTCAGTGTAGTTTTGGCCCACCCAGAATGGCCAAGCTATGTCCAAACTTTCCCTCCCCCCTCCCCATCTGCCAAAAGCTGATTCTCTGGGCCTTGGCTGTTAATAGGTACCTGGCCAAAAAGTAAGTGGCAGCTTCTGAGGGAAGGTTTACAACACGTGCTTGAGATGTGGCATCCAACATCCCTCTGCTGCCTATTCCTGATCCACAGCCCACGTTTTAATCCACTGTGTAAGTGACACGGTGAATTGTGTCATGTACAGGGACTCATAACGTCAGCTCTGCACTTAATACCTCATCTGGTCACCAATAATAACTGCGATCCTCCCTCCAGCCAACAACACTTCGGCTGTCAATAGCAACAGTCCCAGGACAGCTGCTCCCAGCGGCACCGTACCGCGCGTGCCCACACACGGCGGCAGCTCTGCTGTGTCACCCGCCCGTTCCCATCGCGTGATGACGAGGAGGATAGAAAATCACAAGAAACCTATTCCTAACAAGTCAAGTGCTCCTCGGCATCAGCACTCGCTGTCCTCGCGGAGCAAGCCAACTGGGGGAAGATGTGTGCGGCATGTGAGCCTGCAAGGAAAACAAAGCCTGGCCTGCGTCTAATTTTAGGCTTGGAAGCCTTAAGGATGTTCTGGGCTGTCTTTATCTTTGGCTTTTCGAACTCCTCTTCCTTTGAGGTCATACCCTTAAAAGCAGTTGTGCTGCCTCTCCCTCAGGTCTCTTCCCTTCCCCACATGAGCCTGGTCAGAGGATGCATCGGTGTGAAAAAGCACCTTTCAGGTAGCTGATAGGATTTCTCCTCTGACAAAGACCTACCAGCCTGCCAGCAGAGGTGGAACAGAGGGAAAAGACTCCTCACACTTCATCTCATCACCAGCCAGCTGCACCACTTTCTGAATCACTCCTGCTCTTGAGCTGGGCAAGAGTTTCTCTGCCTTTTCTCACTACAACATTGCAGTGTACTTTTTCTCTTTTTTAATGGGGTACATCTTCATTTAAGATGATCAGTTTCACACGACTGGGAAAGACAAGGGAACAGGAAGGTGCCAGCAGCTGATGCCACATGAAGCCTTCCAGCTGGCCATCGCTTCTTACAGACCCCCCCAAAATTCCGAAGCCCAACGGGACTCAGGTACCCGTTCCTCACACAGGTGCAAGATGCCGCGGGCGAGCTCCTTCGCAGAAACTGCCCAGAAGTGCCGGCAAGATAACACCAAGTGTCACCTGGGTCTCTGCAAGGCACAGGCTCTCCCCTGTGGCACGCAAAGGGAGACGGAGCACCGTGTCCACACCGACACGGAGAAGCTGGTCGTGCCCTGAGTGCCTCAGTCTCTGCTGGTGCCCCCATCTCGGCACGGGCCCTCTGCAAAGAGCGAGCACGTGGCAGCGACACCACCGAGCCTGCTCAGCCCCGACACCCAGCAAAGCAGAACCTCGTGTTTGGTGCTGTAGGAAGGCGAAACAGAGAGAAAGGCTATGGCGCCTTTCCAAAATGTTTTTATTTTGCTATTAATTTCCTTAAATGCAGCAAGGTTTTACTTAAAACTGGAAAAAAAAGTAATAGCCTAATGACACGCCTTCACCTTTTACAGTGCTCCATCTGTACTGGCATTTTCTCACATGCAGAGAATGAAGACGGTTACCCATCGTGACTCCAGCACTGGGCCCCAGCTCCAGGGGTATCACAGCCTCCCGCCCACATGGATAGGGCTGAGCAGAAACCCCACCTTATGGAGGAAAATGTCTCCGTGCAGCCATACAACATGACCTCTTCCTTTTACTTCACATTCCAACTGCCACTCTGAACTTTGCACAGAAATGAATAATCTCATTTTCTCTGATTTTTAATATTCTTTTTTTTTTTTTTAAAGAGGAAAAGGGAAACTTGGATTAGATAGACAAGGCTACTTAAAAGCAGTCTCTAGCCAGTCCATTCTCTGATGAAACAATTGGGGCAGAATGGCTCTCTGTTAATGTTACATTTAGTCATTAAAAATGTGCATTTGTGATTCTAAAAGCTGCTAGAGGCAAAACAGAACAGAGAGATACATACTCAGATTTACATTCAGTTTCCAGCCTGGTAGACTCAGTGAAACTAAAATTAACATCTCTACCTTTCATATGCATTTATGGACAAATGTACATTGAGTAATAACCACCACTGCTGTACATATTTGAATCCTCTTTCAGCAGAGGACTAAATGTCTTTTGAAAAAGCTAAATTTAGCATCATAATAGTGCAACGTGTGTAAAGACACTTTTATATACTACTGCATCGAGCTGTGGGTTACATCACAGGGGATATTGTCATCTTAAAGCAACAACACGTGGCTTTGGGCAGGAAATACAGCTAATAGATCAAAAGAACAAAGCTACTTGAACTGGATTGGAAAGCAACACTCAATAGTAATAATAGATAATTGAAACAAAAATAATAACAAATAATAATGCTAACTATACGGTGGGATCTTTAATTATGTGGATCTACAAAGACTTTGCTTTCACTTCTCATCCATGCTTGTTAAACAACATCTTGGTAAAATTAGTTCATTCTCACCATTTATTTGTATTACAGGAACATAAAGGTCCTTCAATCAAGAATCACAACTGCAGTGGCCTGAGCACAGCATAATTAAAAAAAGACAGTCCTTACATCTGTGATCTTGAGGTCTGGAACTACAACAAAAAAGATGAATTGCTTAGGAAACAGGAGGTAAGATTAAGGAGTAAAATGCTCGCATCCACTGTACCAAATTCTAAGTATTCTTAGCTCAACAGCTGCCTAGCCAAAAAATAAAAAAAATCCATCCTGAAGGAAGCCTTTTTCAGGATTTTAACAGAAAATACTAATTCCCATATATCAGGGACCATCTATTGAATCCCTACAACATCTTTCTGTTGCACTTGGACAATCTCCTACCAAGCCACATGCAGTAAACACACAGCAAGAGTAAGGGGGGGGTGGCAGGAGAAATTAGCACCCGTTATATATTCTATATTGCAAATGCTTTCTGCTCTCTTTTTTTTTGAGCAGTAAAAGCAACGGTGAAACGAGGTACAGATACCAACAGAAATAAAGCTGCTTTCATCTTCCAGTCACCTATCTTGTAGTATTTCTGGTGTCTGAAAAAACAATGCACACTGGGAAATAACGAAAGGTTGGTGGTTTGTTGGTTTTTTTTTTAAAAAAAAGCAATCTGAGAGATTCAACTTAAATAAAAGCAAATTCACTAGATGGACACACAGTTCAAATGCTGTGGCCATACTACCCAAGACTCTCCTCCCCCACCAGTGGCTAGAAAAAACCAAACCTCAGTGCTGTTTAATTTTCATCACCCAAACTTTGCTTTCCTTCCAGACCATGGAGATCAGGAACATAAAACTATACAACGTTTTCCCATAACAGTCTGCAAATCTCACAGCCCACTTCAAATAGCTTCTGGAAGACTTTTTTTCCCCCCAGAGCTCCTTGGAGCAGGGGACCTTTAATAATTTGCTCCTGTAGTGCCAAGCAGAATGCCAAATGAAAAAAAAAAAAAGAATAAAAAAAAGAAAAGCCATAAGCGTATGCAGAAATGAATTGATGACAAACTAAGCTTCAATGTAAAAAAAAGTAAAAAAAAAACCAACTAAGGTGAGGGACTACATGAAAGTATGTGGGGAAGATGAAACAGGCACCCACACCGGTGCTCAGAAGCGATGATCTAACGGTCTCTCCTGATTTCACAGCCTGGCACACGGCTGCCGTATCTGCAGCATCTCCGAACTGGAAAGAAAAGTCTCCATTTACAACTCATTTGTTAAAAAGTGGCTCTTCAGGCTATTGTACGACAATAATTTACCATGTCTAGATTTACTCTGTGCTTTGTTGCTGAGGAGAGCAGAAATAAACTTACTGTTCCTCTTCTACAGTGGTTTAAAAGCACAGCGCAATTTCAAGGGCAGATCAAAGTTAGACTAATTATTTCCTTTCTGCATATCCTATAACTAAATGTAACAGGTCACTAGGGAAGGGTGAAACAAAAGATGAATGTATTTGCACACACTAACGACAAACACTAAGAAACAAGGACATTATTTATATAATAAAAAGATGCATAAGGGAAAACATCAAAGCCAGTATTAAATATACAAACCCACAAATATATCACCAATGGTGCCTAAATAACTAGGGAAATAAACTGGCTGCTCTCTTTCTCCACACTTCAAATTAAATGTATCTGCTGAGACAGTGAAATCCTTCAAGAGCCTTTAGCACTACTGATCAGGAAGGTTTGATAATTCTAATATTGCCCACTTGAAATGAATTCCAAGACTAAAAAGGATACATTTCCATTGCTTTCTGTTGTTTGGAAACCAATATTAGAATTTACTGAGGCCATACTTTAAAGATTTAGACTGGAGTCAGGAAGACTAGAAACATGCTTTACTCTATCTTTTTTTTGTGAAACTTGACATTCTTATTTGTACAGTTCCGGGAATCAGAGCTTTGAAATACTCCAACTATCAGGAGAACTGAAAAGTGGTCAAGAATACAATTTGCCTGAAGAACCTTGCAGAAGCAAATATCTCCTGTTCTGCACAATTTCCTCTCTAGCAAACCTCAACAGTGATATTTTGCTTACGTTACTGTTCCTTTGTCCTTTTCCCAGTTTACTTCATCTGCTAGTTGAGAAATCACAAGCTTTTTGGGGAGGGAAAAAAGCGTCAAACTCCGGTGTTCTGTCCATCTGTCAGCAAGTGCAAAACTGTTCTCCACGGCACATCCCTACGCATTCCTGCTTCAACGGCTGCTTCCAAGTACCTGCACAAGGTGAGCCCGCAGAACTCCTGCCGATGGCACACAACACGCAGCAGCATCTGTAAAGGCTCAGGCAGGCACCCAACTTCTATTGAGACCCATTAAACGCTCCACGACTCAAGAGCCTGTGGTATAGTAGCAATACTGCTTCTTTTTTTGAGAGCTTCCCTTGAAACACACGTTCTTGGACAGTATGCTTTTTCCCACTCAGAGGGCAAAAGAAGTTCACTGGAATAGGAGGAGAAAAGGGAACGGGCCAGAGAACTGGAGGTGTTGAGAGAAAGCCCCCTTGAATAGCACGGTGTCACACGGGGATGGTACCCGAGTGGGATGGAGCGATGGTCACAGATGCACAGAGCACGCGACCACCAGGGCCTCCAGAAGCAGCAAAGTGCACAGTCCTGCGGGAACGATACTTTACATATTTATTGCTCTTTTCTCTCATTCCTGAAGCCTTAGGGAAGGCTGTTGCCTGGCTTGCATCCAGGAAAGGTTGCACGGATCAGACTGAATGCTGACAGGACTGCAGCCAAGCGCTCAGAGCTCTGAGCAGCACACCTCAGGTTCTACAGTAAATCTAGGAGCAATCCCAAACTCCTTCTCCATTTCTATACACAAATAAAAGGCCTTTTATTTGCTTGACAGTGCTCTTTATTATTTTAATGTGTTCCCTTTTACTGTTCCTTGACTAAGAGCACAGATACAGGCATTTCTCACCCACACGGTACTCAAATGACTTTCGAACCTTTGTGTTAACTTGTCATTTTTCGGTAGCTTTCACAGCCTTACTGAAACAAAGCTTAGACAAACCCTGAAAACTAAGGATGTCTCCAGACATGTCTAGACTCTCAGTTCAACAAGGCACAATATTTTTGAACTCTCTAACCTTTATGGGAGGTGACCGAAGCCAGCTCAGACAGACTAAACTGACACACTGCCAACTAATACCCTGAACACCTTAAAATGCAAATAGCTCTAATCTTATTAAAAATGATGCAATTTGCCCTACCGCAACAGTAAGAGGGGGAAGGGAAGCAAAAAGTACCGTTGATAGCATAGGCTACCGTTCTCATCAGACAAACAAAACCACAATGTTTATTAATTATTTCCATTTGTAGTTAAAGAAGCCAAAGAATGGGATTTTTTTTATTTAATATTTTTTTAAAATTCATATTGAGCCTGGTAAAAGACTACATCTAGGCTATGTGTGGGAGGTGAAGAACTGCCACCATCTCCCAAAGACATGACTAATACAAGATTTGGTAAGTCAGGAAGAACAATGCCAAGTCTTTCCTCATACCGTACAACTCAGATGAAAGCAAGTATGTAGGAAGGTAACTAGAGAATGCCAGTGTAGGCTCATGCTGTATCCACCACTCTACAGCAGGTACCTCACTAACTTAGATGGAGCAAACGATGTAGAAACATAGCACAAAAGTAGCTCTTTGCAAGGCAGAGTTGTCCTGCTATCCTGTCTCCTTCCTCAAGTGTGAGACAGCAGAAAAGCTGCACCCTAAATAACGGAGGAGCAGGGCAGTTGCAAGTCAGTTTTACCTGGGAGATGGATCATGCCACTGGTGCGGTGAACCTCACACACCACCTGATTCAACTTGCCTAAAACCTGCAAATTTACTACCTGTTACAGTATGGTCTCATACTTTGAACGTGAGATAAATGAGGACCGGTGAAAGGTTCCTTATTCTGATGGGCTACGTGCATCCGCATGCTCATCCAGCGAAGGATTTCCAGATTCCTCGCAAAGACTTCTGAGTCCTGAGTCTCGCCCTCAGTGGAAACACTTGACGTGAGGCTGCGCAAGCTTGGCCTGGTCAGGGCTACTAAGGTGTTGAAAAGGACAACAGTAATAAACTGGTTTGTACCGTGCAGCATCAGTGGGTGAGTTGTGTGGCAGCAGCACAAAAGCCTTTCAGCCATTCTCACAAGCAAAGGCATATGGGAGAAAGGACTGCTGGAGTTTTGGAAGCGATTTACTGAGGTAATTGCAACTGGTGTAGAGCAGCATGTACAGAAGGAGTATGGCAAGTTGACAGAAAGCAAGTAGCAAGCTGCTTCTCTTTTATAGAGGCTTTGCTCAGCTGGGTTGCCTTATGCAACCACCACGGGAACAAATTCACCATGGGAGGCAAGAAGAAAGAGAGATTGATTTATCTTAAATCCTGTAGAGCTTTTTCATTCTCAGTTTTGCAAGGCATGCAGCCCCAAAGCACAGATCCTATCACATGAAAGGCCTGTCAAAAATAAAAACCTAATCATTCTATAAACACTAGGGCATCATCAAACTTACATTTGCCTCCAGATCATGGATTGTTGCTATATTATAACAAGTCTCTTTTCAAGTGACAACTCAAAGTAGAACAAAACCAACCGTACCACACAAAACCATATTAACCAAAAGCCATACAGCCTGTTGTCCCAACCAGATGCACACAGACCCGTGTTTCTGTCTAATTTGGACCATAAGAGGGTAACTACGAGCCTATTCTCAGACACGCATTCTCATGCCATCAAAAAAACCGCTAACCAGCCCTCAGTACTGAAACCCCTGGTTTAAGTCAGGTCACAAAAAAAAAGATGGAACAGCTCCCGCAAGTGAGCTGGGTTTTGCTAGTCCTCTGAGGGGTTTGAGATGAGGAATCTGGTGACATTCTGATTCCGGTGTCTGTCCATCATCGGAAAAAGAGCCATCAAGAATGTCAGCAATTAAGGGAGACTTTGAGAGAATAGGCAGGATCTGGAAAAAAACCTGCAGAATTAGAGTGGGAAACAACGCAGCCTGCCTGTGCCATGCCAGCTGGAAAGCAACTCCCTGTAGCTGCTCATGTCCTTGTGAAGTTTTGAAAAGAGCAGGGAGCACAACTGTCTCTCTCTGGTTGCACTGGATCACAAAACAGATCAATTCCACTAACAAAAAAATGAAATTCCGGCACAGTGAGGCACTTGGAGCAACACCTACACCGTGGGTTTTTTTTCCAGGTTACACAAAGCTGCATCTGACCAGGATCACACCTCTGCAGAGAATCTCGTGTGGCTACTGCTAGCTCACTGCTATCAATTCCAAACTTCCATACACTCCGAATTAGTGCCATGTCTTTGAAGTCAAAAAATAAGCCATTGCTACTGTTACCCTTCAGACTGCTTGCAGATTTTTTTCCTGCAGGATCTGAGCGGACCATGCTAGGTTTTAGTCTCAGAATTAGTTGGCAAACAAAATGAGACATTTGAGTGCATGGTGGAGCACTGGGATGGCAAGACGGGAGTTCCAGGATTTTCTTCATAGTCCTGCAGACTCCACAGAAGTTAAACCTGGCACCAGGTAAAAGACAGGACAGTAGGGCTTGCAATGACAAGCCCCACTTTCAAATTGCTAGAAAGACTTGAGTCCACCATTCCAAGTAAATAACGTAAGACCCCTACTGACAGCTTCACTCAATGAAAGAATTTTGCTCACATCTTTTGCTTCTCTTCATCGCCTCTGGCCCCAGTACAGCACTGCTGACTGTCTAGTTCCTGTGATCTGCTGTGTAGAGACAGGGAATCCGAGAGGCACCACACTACTGGGAACATAAGAGCCAGGAGATACCTCCTCCCAAAGCCTCCAAGATCGTGCTCAGTAATTCCGTGTGGATAGTCACCTCTGTGTCACAGAGAAGGGAAACACCCTTAAAAAACAATCTTCTGAATGCTGAAAGACAAATGGAGAATTTTTGTACCATTTTCCTTGAACACTGCTAGCTCACTGAGGTTGCTGAACGCACGGGAGGGATGGTGGATGGACCGCTGCTGTTGTACACGGCACGCATTGCTGTGTGTCAAAGACACAACATCAGAAAAAAGAACAAGAACTGTAATGACACTTAAGAGTTTAACCGTGCTGTTACTGCTAGGCTTTGTAACCTGCCGGGAACGGCAGTCGTCAGCGGCTGAGGCACAGGAGAGATCCAGGCACTCAGAAAGCGGGTATGATACAAAACATCCTTTTTTTTGTCCATTTGGGCAATTTTCTTGGATCGACTTGCCAGCACCTAGGAAAGCTACAGAAGTCATTCATATGCCTGCAGCACGCGCTGCACCAGCACCCCTGAACTCAGCACAGCCCCGTCCAGAGCCACCGAATCCTTCAGCTGGAGGGATCCTGGGAGGTGCTGCTGTGCCTGAAGTCAGGTCAGAGCTGCGTCCATATCAGGCTGCAGTTTATATTCTGCTGATCAGATTGACTGTAAGAAATGCCCTTTACCTCATCAGCATAAGGAGGGAACTGTGCTAATTGAAATGAATTAATTTCTAAAAAGACATTCTATCAGGTCTGAGTAAGGCTGGTGAGTGTTTCTGAAAACAGGCCATCTGGGCGACTGGAAATATTTCTCCTTGCATGAGGGCACTTAACTGAGTTCATGAAGTTACACAGGTCTCTTACCCCTACACAGCCTCTATGAGCGAAGAACCCCCCGGACAGGATACCTTAAACCTGTCTCTTTGAAGGAACAAGTTACACCAATAAAATAATATTTTCTTTTTTTTTTTTTAATAATTTCACCTACCCTCCAGTTTCTGCTGGCACAGCTGAATGTGTTAAGAGAGTGATTTACACACAACCCTCGCTGACATACCATTTTCCAGTGCAGACTAAGCTGCAGTCATTAACTAAGAGAACCTTGGAGTATGATGAGTTTAAAGGAGCTCCCCAACCAGTTCAGAAAAAGTCATCAACAATTTTTAGAAGTATAGCAAACAAGTCACTGACAATCTTGCCTTTACAAATTTCAAAAGGTTCAATGCAATCATTGTGGTCAATTCTTGAAAAGCACCTTGTGACATTTAAGTTTACCCAAAATTAATAGTGCTGGAAGAAGGAGGCAAAATTTTAGCAATAAAACATACAGCTTTATAGTATGAGAAATGCCAAGTACATACATTTTACCCTTGAGTTTGCTTTAACACAGTGCGGTTATTGTCATTATGAGCCGATTTGATACCTGAAGAAGTCTCCAGGTAATCTATAAAAGCAAGTTTTCAAATGTGCAGGCACTGTAAGTTCTGCTTGTGGCCCACAAGCTGACAGTGACAAAACAGAGAATAAGAAAACTTTCTGTTCATTTAATTCAAACAGAAAAGTTCTCAAATCAGTCAATGAGCTATGCTTGCGCTGCTAAGGTAAGTGATTTTCACAACATGCTTGTTCAAAGCTGCATCAGTTCTACATGCAGCATTCCTGAAACCTCACTGGAGCACAACATTTTTTTTTTAGGAAATAATTATATGTGCTTTCATTATTTTCCTTAGTGTGCTCTCACTTCTGATTCCAGGTTTGTTTTCCTTTGCCCCAAATGACCCATTGTCACTACCATAAGCTAAAATTACACATAGCTGGCACATACACTGAGAAATACTAACAATAATTTTTAATGTTATTTGCTTTTAAAGGCAAATCAGCAGTTACTAATCTGTTGACCTATTTCTACTCTAATTTACCATACTTAAACATGGAACCCGAAAAACCCTCTTCAGAAATAAAAAACCACCTCAAAAACTTCACTGGGTTAGAGAAAGCAGCAAAGATGCCATTACCTACTAAATTCCTCGAGGGAAAATAAACTGGTATTTAGAAATAAGATTACCTATAATAACAGGAAGAAAAGAAGGGAAAAGACCCAAGTCATGAGGATGGTATTTCCAAATTTTTTAAAGCTGCAATGCAACATTCCCAAGCTGAGAAAAACATGTTCCTTGCCCTCACAGCAACCCCACCACAGAGATGCCAGTGGCCGTCTATCTCCTTTTCAAGTTCTTCATGTCTCACACCTCCAAACCCAGAGACTGACTCCTCCAGCCAGGTGCCAAGCTTCCCGCGTGCCTGAAGAACTAAAGACACTGCTTACAAAACATATACCTAGGGGTATTAGCAAAATGTCTATATTAATATATTAATAGTATTGTTTATTTTCACTTAGTTGTGCTTTTTTTTTTAATTTAAAAAATATGCTTTCTCCCAGAGAAGGCCACAGAAAGAGCCTCCTCGGTTCTCCTCTTCTTTGCTGGCACAGGTCCTGGTCCCAGTGCTCGGGTTGGCGAGATGCCTGTTGATTTCAGTGGGAAAAGGATCAGGCCCAGTCCTGCAGATGTTACTCATGCAAGTACTCGGCTCCACCCTTCGTTTCTCACATCGCTCTGTGCTCTGCTACTCAAAACACGGGGACAAACTGGAGCGATGGAGCCTGGCGTGCAGCACTTGGCTTCTCATGCTTTCCCCCTGTTCTCACGTGCTGCCCCTCAAAGCCCTTTGTCCCCACTTGGCTGGGACTGATACCGTGCAGCACCTCACACCTACAGCTGCCAACGTCAGGCCAAGTGGATCGTAGTGGGAGCCAGGCACCATCGTCGATGTTTGTCAAGCCACGGGGCTCCTCTGGCCTGTGGGAAAATCAAAAGTCAACAAAGACATCTCAAACATTGCGGCATTTGCTGTTTTCTTCCAGTCCCAGTTCCTGGAGTCATGTTTCTTCTTGAGAAACTTGGCTTTCATTTAAAAACTAATCTTTCCGGGTTCCCATAATTGCAGAGGATAGTCTGAAAATCTGGCTTCAGAGTTTCCCAAGGGGAAATAAAAAGCCAGCAAACAAATAAAAAGAACTGGAAGTTTTTCTTGGTTTTATGTCATTTGTTGATTTTTTTTCTTAACATCACTATTTTAAGCAATTTTTTTTAATGTTTTATTATTTTTAAACGCTCTAGCATGGCAATTTGTTTTGAGCTATATCCTGATTCAAACAGCCATCACTAAAGATTTAAAAAATGTTTCTTCACTTGTTTGTCAGCATTATCCAATATTCATTAATTACATTTTTATATCTATTCTTTTATAGTAATGCTTTAAACCTCTTTATTGGATTAGAGACAAACTTGGGAAACAAAGTCCATTTCCAATCCAGAAAACCCTCAAGGCGACTAAGAGGCTTGGATCTCATTTTATGCTTATGAAGCTGATGTAGGAATTGTAAATATATACCTATGAGACACTGCAGACTGGGAAGGAAAAGCTGACTGCTGCCCCTTGCAGTTGGACAATTTACAAATAAGTATGTAATTGGGCTTTAGTTGCTGACCTGTATAACGTGCACAATTTCAGTATTTCTGACTCAAATAAAATGATGCTCATTAGAAAAATGTTCAGCTTGCATTATTCCCATACTCAAAACTGCTCTTCCCTAAGCAGAACTGAAATGGAAAACAGGGATGTATTTTATTTATATATATCTATACATACAAACACACTTTCTGACTTTAGGAGGGCTAGATATGCAGCTTGGACGAACGCGGATGTTTAAGAAGGAACCCTTACAATGCTTAAAAAAAAAGGCAAGAAAGAAGAGAATTGTATTTGCTTAATGTCTACGTATTTCATGCACGTGAGTGCAAGAGCATATTAGCTGCAACCCTCCCTTTGCACTGTTGATTTACAAAACTGACAGAGAAAAGAATGAGACTCTGGGTGCAGCTGGGTCAGCTCGTACCACGGGACTCGCATCTGGCACTGGAGCAGCCCAGCTGCCCCAGTATCTTATGCCAACGTCACCCCCAGCTACTACAAACGAGGGCTGTTGCGCAGCGGAATGGGCTCTAGCAACAGGCTGCTGGGGCCGTGAGCGCACAGCCCGGCCTTGTCCTCGGCCACCTGGAACCATGCCTGGCTGAGAAAAGCTCCTGCTCGCAGACTGGCACCAGCTAAGATGTCGATGCATCCCACAATTTATGACCCTCTGCGCTTCGGCTGCTTACAATAACCTTCTTCATAAAAGCAGATTCGGAGGGGATGGGCTGTCGGTGCCGGCCTCGCCAGGGTGGAAACATCTCCCCCACCCCCAGAAAGAAACCCCACGCATTCCCCCTTGCTTACCCTGCCCCAGCAGCCACTCTCCTCCATCATCTGGCATCATAAAACAAGTTGCCTACGCAGAAATACTCACAAGGAGCTATTTCGCATGATTTTTTAAATAGGAAGTTGAGCCTGGGCTCCCCAAAACACACCCATGAAGGTCTCTGGATCTGCCTCTAATGAATTGTAACACCATCCTAAAATGAAAATGCCATTTATTTAGTTTTTCTGATGCCAGAAGTGAGGGGCACAAGGTTGCAGAAGAGATTTTGAGCAGCAAGGAATTAAACAAAGTAACCCCCCCCCCAACAACAACAACAACAACAGGGCAGCAAGCTTTGAGACAACTTGGGTACAATACATTTGACTCCATGTCTAGTTCTGCCAGCCAGATAAGAAAACTACAAGTTAGGTTGGGGAAGTCAGGCTTAGGGACCTAGTCTGGACTGTGCTGCCCACTCCTCCCAGCCTCCTGCGTCCTTGCTGAAGCTTTATGAATTTTAGAGAAAAAATTAGCAAGCCAGTATCCTGGACTTTTATGAGAAAGGTAGCGATGACTGAAGTAAACGTACTTTGGTTTTGTTGCCTAGACAAGGGAGGCTCAAGGATAAACTTCTGAGAAAAGTAACAGCAATATGCACTCCACTAATTCATCAGGTGATGGAAGAACAGGCAAGAAAGGATTGAGACACTGCCGCTGCCATGGGAATAATGAGCAGGGTGCCTTAGCTTGGGGAAAAGTTGGGACAAGATAAAAGTCCCAGGAGAACGCGGTGCTATCAGGACTGACTCCAAGTTTCCACACCTGCAAAACATTCTCATGTGTTAACAGTAGAGCACAGACTTTTACTTAAGGTTTTTAATACAGACCAAACAAACCCAATAATAAGTCATGTAGAAATTTTAAAATTACCTTTTCAACCCTTCCCCCAAGGACTTCGGGCCTAATTTAGGCATAAAAGGCATTTCAGGCATTGGGATAATTTCTCAATAGCAAAACTATAATTTGGGGGCAAAACAAAGACAGCTAATTCATCTGGAAAATACCTGTTCCCTTTTAAACTGGCAGCCAGAAGTACCTGTTTGGGGTATGCACACACCCAGAAGACTGATGTGTTTACAAAACAACAAAAAAATAATGTGTCGGTCCATGCTGCGAAGTCAGGAACTGCTAACTGACCTCACCATGACTGCACAAGGAACATTTTTCCCAAAGGCAAACTTCAAAGACTTCTCAGATACTGAATGTGAGTCTTTTTTTGGTTGTTGTTATGATGATTTATTATGATGCAGGAAGATCCAAATAATCTTTTCCTGGTTTGTTCTTGAATTTTAAACTGAATGAGATCAGAAAAAAAAAATCAAATCAGTCATTGTTTCCATTCCCACAGAGGACTTTTTTCATGGGGTCTCTGGAAAATGCTTACATTTAGCCAAGTGTAGGCTTTAATCCAGACATTCCCTAGGATTAAGCTAATGTTCACAACATTACAGAGAAAATTTTGCACTAAGTACTAAGCCTTTCTCCTCCAAACTGCTTAGCCTTCAGTAGGTTCAAGTAGTAACAGCCTTGAGGACTTGAGGAACTGCGGGACTGTGCAGTTTGGCAAAAAAGAGCAAAAAGCTCCAATCAAACACATGACAAAACCCTTCAAACTCTCCTCCCATTCTCTTTTTCTCCTTTTACATATGTCTGTTTCAGGTCATCCTGATTCTTTTATGCAGAAAAATATTAGTATGTTCCTCCACATCTTCTTTTGGAAATTTTTTCTGCTCTGGATGTTTCTCTGGGAATATGGACATGACAAAGAAGAGGGGAACTCTTATGTGCGTTTTCTCACATGGAAAATTGGACTCATTCTGATTTCTCCCATAGTGGCTGGAGTCAACAAAAATCTCAGTTAAAACAATTATGTTATTCTGGTGGAAACTTCAGAGAAAAAAAAAAATTAGGCTATCACCTCACTACAGAAATAGACCAGTGATGTATGCTTAGGCAGTGGCATTTTTCAACCATGCACGAACAAGAATACTCAGCTTGAATATTCCACAGATTCCTTAAGAACCTGATGCCTCTTCTTGGGACTAGCTCTTCATGAAATGTAATGACTCCTTAAAACAGAGACAGAGACAGGAAAATGTCTATACCAGTTGCTAGCACGAGCGAAAGCTGTCGAGGTAAACTTGGTCAAAAAAATTATACAGGAAACTTCCATGACATGTAGTGGGATAGTGAATATTTCCTTGCACACACAAAGGGGAAAAAAACTGTTGGAAGACAAATTCCTGTCTTCTCCTCACAGTCCTCCCCACCCCCCAGCCCCAAAATGTGATTTACCAGAAGGAGCTCACAATGCTGCTCTGGCTGAGAAAGTACACTGAGAACTTCACAGGAGCCCAAAATAGCCGAAAGGAGGAAATGGGTGGGGGTGAGGTTCTTTCTTCTGCTCACAAAGGGCTTCACCAGCCGATATAGATCAAGTAAAAACAGTCCTGACATGCGGAGCGGCACTTGGTGACAGCCCTCCCCTCTTTTCCCAGTCTGGTCTATTTTAAGATCACATCACAAGAAACTTGGCAGCTAAATGTTTCCGAAAGTTGCCCCTGCCACTTCCACAAGTTCAAATCGTTCGTAAGGGCGCAGCCCACAGCACAGAAAATTCTGAGGGGGGGAGAAAAGGTACTGCCAGGCTACAGAAGGCAAGTCATTCAAAGAAAGAAGACAATTATTGATAATTAAATTAAGCTGAAAATGTGTTCTCTTGCTGTTTTTCAAAGAAAAACAACATTGACATGGGCTGCCCAGGCACCAGTAGTCCTTGCGTTGGACACCGTGTGTCTGCTCAAAGACAGAACTCTTCCTAATTACAGAGTCCGCTGTGTGGGCCCTACCTTGATCATTTTGTCATGGATTCCCTACCACCTTCTTAGCATCTTTCCAGAAAAATATAACATTGCCAATTACCAATAAAACATGGATGCACGCAGACAGAGCCAGGAACGACAGACAACTCGGTTGTTGTACATGAAACTCAACTCTGATTCCCATTAAGCATGGAATAGGATAAACGTTACTGGCATGGTCTGATTAGAGAAATTGATGATAATTGAAACACTAACAAAAATGTAAAAGCACATATACATTTCTAATGCCTTCACCCTGCACTGTAAAATCATCCATCTGTACAAAAGCAGCAATAGGACACAAAACAGGAGGCTTCTGAAACTACAAAAATGAACAGTAACTATAAGTAAAATTGTTTTCAAAACCTATGTTTTGAAAAACATTATTACATAACCACATCTCTGACAAATGCCAAAGCTTCATGGGTCCCCCTTGTTCGGAGAATTAAGTTTCTGAGTAATCTGAGCTCAAAAAAAACATCACTGAAAAAAAAAATCTGCAGAGGACATACTATTTAAGCTCAATGAATAAAACACCCAAATAGATGTTTATCTCCCTTTCCAGAAGTAATTTATTCTGGATGTGGAAAGAGCATCCTTAACTCCAAAAGTCAATTTTGAGACACCTGTAAATAACTGAAAATACCAGTCCTCAAGTTCAGTCTGTAAACTAACATGATTATTGGAACACCACAAATCTTGATCGACAAACTAAAGCTATTAAAAAAATATATTAATATTGTTTGTGAAGAAAGATAAGAGGTGTAAGCCCTTCACTCTTTATGATGTGCAAAACTATGCAAAAGCTTTCAGGGAATTTCACATGGTTGTTGTTTTGGATTTTAGTGATATCTGCTCCAAAAGGAAGACCACCAGGGGAAAGGCATATTAGAACTCTTCCTGCAGAGCTCTCACTGCTCCCATGCTGAATCTCTCTGCCCTCTCACGCAAGGGCTCTCTGTTCAGCTTCCACACACAGACAGATTAGCTTAAATTGCTGTAAATAACTCCTACTTGCTATTCTTGAGCCCTTTATTCCAGGCTGCTCTATATTCTTAAACTGTACCTGAGTCACCTTCATGTGTAATCCTGGGTGCTCTGGGAAACTCAAGAGTTTAGTAAACAGGTTAAGCAAATGAAAAGATTCATCAGTATTGTGCTTCAGATGGACATGAGATGAGATTACACTGAAAGCAAGTATATTAACAAAATTAAGAAAGAAAGGTTTTCAGAATCTTTGCGCTAATCTTAAATTGCTTGTACTGCACAAAAAGAAACCACCCCCAAGTTTTCTGCTTGAGTCTTTTTTACCTGGGTATTGAAGGCCATTACTGATACTACCAACTTACTGGGAAAACTGGTTTTGTTTCGTTGCCATACAGGCTAGATGACATTGGACATTATGAGTTCTCTATAATTGTGAGTAAAGAAATTGCAAGGAATAGAGATTAAGGTGGCAAATAGATAAGGACATTAGCTGTGGAAGACAGAATTGCACAGTACACTTACATTTACTCCTCACCATGTGTTAATGTGTATCTCTACAGCAAACAGCATGAAATTCAATATACTTAAATACTATTTTCACCACACAAAAGAAGAATTAAGGCAAGTTAAAGCAAGCTCAATTAAGAATGAATACTAACATTTAAGAAGGGCTCAGGAAGGGATTTCTTTGTTCATTTTGGTTGGTACCCTTCCCTCAAACAGACATGCTAGTGACACTAGGGCATGACGAGGCATCACTAGTTCAAACTCAAAGTGTACCAGGGTCAGAAACATTAGGTGGAAAGCAACATGATACAACCAGTATAGCGACAGATACAAAATCTACAAAGGCTTGGAAGCTATCCAGTCTTTTCCATTCTTCTCTGCACCTCTGTCACCGATCAGTCCAACCCTCATGCCTCCATTTTCCACTGGCCATGCGACAGGCTACGATAGTTATTCCTCAGTAAAAGCAATTTACAGACAACTGTAGAAAAATTCTGTACGAGAACGTCTTATTTCAGTGTCCTAAAAATAATTATTTACATGAGTAGGCTTTACAGTCTTAATTTCCCCATGTTATATGGTCCCTCAGCATGAACGCCATTCATGCCATCACCTCAATATTAGAGGCATTGTCCATCATCTTGGACCGTTAACAAATTAGCATCCTCAGAAATGAGAAGGGGAAAGGAAAGGATACAATTATTTCTCCCCTGAAAATTAATTCTTCCTCATAACAGTGAAAATATCTTGGATGTAAAGCTGATAAAGTATAATAGAAACTGGCTATGCTTCTTTACTGAAAAACTGAAAAAAGAAAATGTCAGCAGCCAGTATCCCCGATCACTCAGCCCTCTAAGTTTTCCAATGCAGTCCTTCAGCTGTGAGATAAGGTGATTATTACAATAGCTCTTTACATATACAGAACCCACACAGCCACGTGCCCAGCTGAATAAGTTTTTCCAATTCGGTGGCATCAAAGTAAGGAAACCCCCACACGCTGCCACTGCCTGTAGCAGCACGGCAACTACAAGTCCCTGTGGTGCCACACGCAGCCCACACACATCGTGCAACCATAACTAATTAAAGGTTCAGCGTATGTAAAAGGCAAAGGGTAAGCAGAGAAATAGGCACAGCAAGATGAACCCACTGTCCTGAGGACTGGCTAAAAGCAAGTGGCAAAGCCAAGACGAAAACCCAGGGCTGTGTCTACACAGTTGTAGAAGTGTGACTTCTAGAGAAGCCGTAAGCACGTGCTCTCCTGGCCCTCAAGACACAACACTAATTCCTTGACTGTCTTTTCTCCCAAGCCATGCAGAACACTGTAATATCTTCTCAGCTGCCTGGAGTGCCATCTCAGTATTTATTTCCTCTTTTTTTTATTTAATTATGCACAATATTTTCATGCAGTGGGCCACGCTTTCAGAAGTCCTCAGCATATAAAAATATTGAATCTTTAAAGAGCACAGCACTTTGCATTTCCTGAATATGTAATGAGTTATCTACAGATCTGTCTTGTTTAAAAACCTAACCTCGGTAACCCCTCTGAAGGTTACATCAATACACACAATCAGAAGAACTTAAGAGTTGCTGGAACCCTCCCCCGCTTGTTAAAAAAGATAAACAGGTTTAAAATACTGTTCTAGTTTTCAGTAACAACTAAAAGTTAAAAACCAAAACCTAAATCTCTCCTGGAACTCAAACAAGTGCCCTTTCACACCAAACGCCAGGGAAATTCTCACAGGGATGCTGCTGACTCTGTATAACTAACTTTTACAGTCCCTAACCTTTCGAGCCTCTTGGCTAGCTCAGGGCACACTCAGAGACATGTACCCTATCACTCTAGCATTCACACATGTTCTTGGGTTTTTAAAAAAGTAACATTTTTTCTATGGTACAAGAAGATGCTCATAGCTCTGTTTCCTGTTGACTACTCAGGAAACTGGATCCTCATCATCTCTGAAAACTAGGCCATAGATGACTTTAGAGCTGAGCAGATGCTCACTGAGATGACATCTTCTGCAGAGTTATAAAAGCCAAAGTCTTCCAAAACCAAACAATGGATCAGGGAAAGAAGTTTGCAATGTTAAAATGTGAGGTGCTGTGTCTACACAAAAAATATCAGAAGAAAAAAATCCTAAAAATCTGGCTAATTTTAATATATTGGCAGTCACATTTTAAAACACTGTCTATTTGCCTAATGGAGATATGTCTCAGTAAGGTGAAGGATCTGTTCTGGAGCTAGGAGACATCTATCAAGAAGAAAATAGCCACTGTGATGAATGCCAAGGAGCGCAGCATTTGTCCCAGCAGCTTAGCCGTAGCGCCTGTCAGCAGACACTGCGGAATGATTGTTAGCCAGGGAGGAGCACCTGGGGCACCACCAAGAGAAAGGGAAGGCAGGTCCAGGAGGACACCTGCGTGAGGAAGCTCCGCTCTTGGGAGGGACAGGAAGGTGCCATGAGCAACTTGGTGAACAGGAACACGCCTTGCTGAGTGGGCGCTGAGATGGTAACACGCAATGCTGGGCAACAAAAAGTGAAGAAAATCTGGCAAGCTAGGATAGATTCAACCAACGTTTTGCATAGGTGATGAGCAGCCACACCTCTTCAGCCTCCCCTGTTTGCATTATAGGATGGCAGTCTGCTGCTCACAGAAAACAGGCAGCAAAACTCGGTCTCCACCACAGCCTCAACTGCTGGGGACCTCCTCTACTTTTTCCCCTCAAGTTACGGGAGCTGGGGGGAAGCAGGTAGGTTCAGGCAGCTTTGAAGAGTTGGTTGGAAGACTTCAGTATGGGGGGTGGGGGTGGTAGAAGAAGGGCCATTTAGTTCTGAAGCACCTAAGTTTTAATAAAATCATTAATCCATTTCTTTGGATCGAGAGTATCCCTGAAGAAAAGGACTTGGGGGTGTTGGTGGATAAGAAGCCTAACATGAGCTGACAGCGTGTGCTTGCTGCACAGAAAGCCAACGGCATCCTGGGCTGCATCGGAACAAGCGTGTCCAGCAGGTCGAGGGAGGGCGTTCTGCCCCTCTGCTCCGCTCCCATGAGACCCCACTTGGCACACTGTGTTCGGTTAGAGAGTCCTCAGCACATGAAGCACGTGGAGCTGTTCAAGCACGTCCAGAGGAGGCCACAAAGATGATCAGAGGTGAAGGAGAGGAGACTTAGATTCGGTATCAGGAAGAATTTCTTTCCTGTGAGGGTGGTGAGGCACTGGCACAGGTTGCCCAGAGCAGGGGTGGCTGCCCCATCCTTGGAGAGGTTCAAGTTCAGGTCGGATGGGGCTTGGAGCCCCTGATCTGGTGGGACGTGTCCCTGCCCATGGCAGGGAGGATTGTAACTGGATGATCTTTAAGGTCCCTTCCGACTCAACCCATTCTATGATCCTGTGATTTTTTATCAAAACATTAAGGAAATGTCACTTATGCTTATTTATCGCCGAGGTGATGGTTCTGCCCCTACCTCTTTCCCTGAACACAGAAAAACAACTTTTATTTATTCCTGGATTAACCAGGCGGCCCTTGTGAGAAGAAGGGAGGGAGGAGGGGAGGGAAAGAAGGAAAACAGGGAGGGAAGGAGAGATGGACAGAGGGAGGAAGGAAAGGGAGGAGAGAAGAGTGGAAAAAGGAAGAGAGGGAGCAAGGGAGGGAGGGAAGAAAGGAGGAAAAGGAGAAAGAAAGGGAGGGAGTAAGGGAGGGAGGAGGGAGGGAGGGAAGGAGGGAGAGAGAGGGAGAGAGTAAGGGAGGGAGGACGGAGGGAGGGAGAGAGGGAGGGAAGAAAGGAGGGAGGGAGAGAGGGAGGGAAGAAGGAAGGAAGGGAGAGAGGAAGGGAAGGGAAAGGAAGGAGGGAGGGAGGGAGCAAGGCAGGGAAGAAGGGAGGGAGAGAGAGGAAAAAGGAAGGAAGGGACGGAGGGAGGGAGGGAGGGAAGAAAGAAGAGAGGGAAGAAAGAAGGGATGGGGGGAGAGAGAGAGAGAGAAAGGGAAGGGGGAAGGGAGGAAGGGAGGGCGTGGGCGGAGGGAGGGAGGCCGGAGGGAGCAGGGACCCCCGCCGCCCCCCCGTGCCAGGGCGGCCGCGCGGGGCCGGGCCGTGGCGACCGTCGCTAAGGGCGCGACAACAGCGCGGTCAACAGGGACCCGCTGGCACGGCCCGCGGCTATTTTTGAACGGCCCGAGCAAGATAAAACTTGATTCTCGGGGGAGGAGGGGGAGAGGAGCTGATTTACAGCCGCTTTAAGGTCAGTTCGCTTCGCTGCGAGCGGGTGAAAGGCTCTTATTAGGGCGGTGGTTCTGCCGGCCCGGTCTGGGGGCGCCGCGTCAGTCTGGAGCGTAAACTAGAATATTTGACTGTCTGGCAAAGTATCGACGGGTACGGTTGGACTCGATGATCTCAGAGGTCTTCACCAGCCTGGTGACTCTATGATTCCATGATGGAGCACTGACCAGGCTGCAAGGGGAACGGGAATCACAGAATCATAGAATGGTTTGAGTTGGAAGGGACCTTAAAGCCCACCCAGTCCCACCCCCCTGCCCTGGGCAGGGACACCCCCCCCCAGCCCAGGCTGCCCCAGGCCCATCCAGCCCGGCCTTGGACCCCTCCAGGGACGGGGCAGCCACAGCTCCCCTGGGCAACCTGGGCCAGGGCCTCCCCACCCTCAGCGTGAAGAAATTCCTCCTCATGTCTTATAGACAGCTGAAGCGGAACCAGAGGAGGCCACAAAGATGATTAAAGGCATGGAACACCTCTCCTGAGAAGAGGCTGAGAGAGTTGGGGTTGTTCAGCTTGGAGAAGACTCTGGAGGACACCTTATAGTGGTCATGCAGTACTTCAAAGGAGGCTCATAAGAAAGACAGACTTTTAAGCAGGGCCTGTAGCAAAAGGGCAAGGGGTAATGGTTTTAAACTGAAAGAGAAGTTTAGACTACATAGTAGGAAGAAATACTTTATGCTGAGGGTGGTGAAACACTAGCTCAGGTTGCCCAGAGAGCTGGTAGATGCTCCATCCCTGGAAACATTCAAGGTCAGGTTGGATGGGGCTTTGAGCAACCTGATGTAGCTGAAGATGTCCTTCCTCACTGGGGGGGGTGTTAGACTAGATTACATTCATGGTACCTTCCAATCCAAACCATTCTCTGATTCTGTGTTCAAAACCTGCCTGGATGCAATCCTGTGCAACCTGCTCTAGATGAACCTGATTTAGCAGGGCGGTTGGACCAGATGATCTCCAGATGTCCCTTCCAACCACAACCATTCAAAGTCAAATGAAACCAGTATGAGCCTCTCCAGCATGAACCAGCCTGCTGTAGGCAGCAGGTGCAGCTTTTGAGCAGGAAAAAGAGGCAGAGCGGGTTATCCAGCTTCCTGCCTGTGTCATCCCAGGCACAGAGCAGCCCCTGCTATCCCTAGAGTCAGAGCACTTTGCCCCACGGGCCGCACTCCCTCCCACAGCAGCTGCCCCTGCGTGGCAGGCACGGCTCTCCAAGTGTCTCGTGAGAGGAGGCAGTAGGCAGCTTGAGACATAAAACCAGCTCTGGGCTTTCCAGCCAGAATTCACTACTGCATCCACTCTGAAAGCTGCTTCACTCATTCAGGTCGGGCCTTCTGGCTAAAGCTACTGTACCTGAACAGTGAGGATGCATGAGAACGCCCAGATTGCTTCAGCTCAGGTTGCCACACTGTGCCTTAGACAACTATGAAGCTGTAGAATCCTCCAATCACAGAAATTAATGTGCTGAACTGCAGCAACTTCTGTTCCAACAAAGCAGTAACAGTGATGTCCCTCACTGCTGTGTCAAGGCTCTCAGTCATGTTGTATTTATTCTTTGCTTTTTTCTCTTGAAAAACAAAATAATTAGGAGCATTTACTAAGCTTTCGGAAGAGCCAAAGATTGGGTACCTTTAAAAAATAACAGTATTTTGATGCAAATATAAACTTATCATAAGCTTCCTAAAGCACACACGGCATAAAGGCAATACCACTGCAGAGAAGGTATCTGCTTTCAAGGGGATTTGCATTCTCATCGAATGCTGGACTGGGTCCAGACCAGCCGGAGGATAACCACCCTCTAACCTCCCTGTGGAGACTTACAGAAACGAGACTGAAGCAGTATCATTTCTGACAGAAATCAAATCCTAGCTACGGCACTGCTGGGAACACTACAGACAAGAAGGGGAAAAAAAATAGGGAGGACTTGGAATTAAAACAATTCAGTGGAGTTCATTTAGACAATACCTTGTCAAAGGACCTGATAGGCAAACACATTATATATTTACTAAATGCATGCAAAAGTTAAATATCTGCTAGCATGAAATACAACTTTTAGGAACGAAATGTACAAATGATAAAGCGGACCAGTTAAAAAAACAGCTCTACTACATATCCAGGTCAATCAAGCTAAATAATACATCTAGTGAAATTGTACATAAAACCACAGAAAGCATTAAAAAAATACACTTTGTTCAATTTTCCATCAGTTCATATTTCAGCACTAGCATCTCAGAAGACAGGATAATGCCTATCAATATGCCTCCAAAGATCCAAAAGCCAAGTGACCTTAATGGAGGCTTATGAATATTACTATATTGCGTTATGGGTGCTGTGTATGCATTCAGTATTTCCTTCTTGATGTAAGGCACCTAGGGATATACGTAAGAAAATCCCAGGGCACACTGATCAACAGCTTCTAGCTATTGCCTGTCTTGCCATCCCCATTTTGCTGTAGTGGTAGAAACCTTTGAGCAGCACACAGCAAACAATCAGAAAAATGATAACCAATTCCTTAGTGCCAGCAAAGCACTGGAGGCAGCAAAGGAATAGGAACAAAGTGACTGCACAAGGCAGCAACTGCTCAAACAGTGCTGCCAATATGGCAAATAAATGAGTAATCTTCAAATATTGTTTTCAAAGCCAGTCAGCCCTAAGCTTTTCCCAAAAGTAGCAGCATCTGAATTGCGTTGGACCTACAGGAATCCTCAGCCACGGCCAAACTGTTTGTGAAAGTAAATCTAGACTACATGAAAAGGTAATGTTTTAAAATGTCCTAATTGCCCTGGTTTAGTTCCAATACAGACAGCCCTGTATTATCCATATGGATACGCCAAAGCCAAATGACAGTCGGATATAAAATCACAACATTACAAAAACCTTAAACGCAGTTTATTTTTCAATTGATACCTTAATTTCTACTTCTTCCAGTCACAGTTTAAAATACTCCCCTACAGAATCTCAGTTTTGCTGTTTTGCAGCATTTGCAGCAGAAATATTAAGATTAGTCAGAAGAGCATATGAACGGAAATTTCTGTGGGCAACAGCACTGGGAGAGGCAACAGAGTAAAGTTACGAAAAAAAACCCAAACATTTTGATATCCATGGACACAACTGACAGCAATCAAACTGGTACGGGCTGAGGCATGTGGTGTTTGCATCAGGAGCAGGCGGCCTGTGCCCTAGAAGCCCACGGTGGACTAGCAGAAGCCCTGCGCTGTGACAGAAGGATGGCAGCAAGGTTGCACCAAGCTGTATGTGCCATTCCTGGTATCCCAACAGGGAAACTGACTGTAGCCATAAAGACACCCACAGCGGGGAAAACCAGGAAACAGGAAGCAAACTAAGATCCACCTAGGCTGAGGTAAGCATGATTCAGAAGTGGAAGGACACACCGTAATAACGTACTTGACTCCTAAAGGGTAGAGAATATCTACACTTAGAGGTCTTTTCCAACTTTATTAATTCTTCGATTCCACCCACAAATAGAGCATCACAGATGCAGAAGTCAGGTAACGTGGTGAGAACCAGGTGGGTGATGTCCCTTGTGTTCCAGGTGCACACAACTGGTCCTGGCCATATCACTTCTTTGGCACACGTGCTGGAGCTTAAAAGCTTAAGGGTTGTGGGAGTAGGCATGAAATCAGTAAGAGAACAAGTGTGGGAGGAATCAGTTTTGTTTAAAACAGGTATCACCTTTCATTTCTATAACATCTCACTGAGGGGATTTTTTGCATTAATTTCCTTGTCGCTATGTGTTACGATTAAAGCCAAGATTCTCAGACAATCACTAGAACCTTAAATTCGAAACTTGCAGAATACTGTGGAATATGCAATAATTTCAAGAATTAGCAGACAATACTTCAAATAAAACATTTTAACATGCTAGCACATAGAAATGAGCAAGCCAGTTATGGAGAACCTCATTGCTGTTTATTTTACCTAGTTCACAAATTTTTAAGTACAATTTGCTCTGTAAGAGTGTTTAAAGAGTGTTTTCTGAGAAAAGCTCCACTTTCTTCTCTGTTTTTCAAGGCTCTCCTGGCACTTCAGGAGAAGGTCCATAAGCTATGCAAGTTAGACTTTGTTTAGGGTCTGAACTTATTTTAGTACTTGCATAGAGAAAACTTTGTTGAAGATAGAGGGGAAGGAATATACAGTAATTGTGGCCTGCCCCCCAAATGGGACAGATTTACCAGATGGGACAGGACTTAAAACATCATGAGACCTGTCAGTGTCTGTGTCAATACTTTGCTATCACCTGTCTGTGTGGGTTCTTCCTCCACCACCATATCCACACAAATCTAGGGGCATTTGTGTAGGGAAAGCAACTCTTCAACTGACATAGAAGATACAGCAGTGTATGGTTGGTATTCAAACAAAACACTAGAAAAGGTAAGAAAAGGAAAAACACAAAGGAACAGGTCAGTCTTATAGGAGAGACAACCTGAAGCTTTTCTAGATGTGCAGTTTCCTCCCAGAATTAAAGCAAATAATTATCTGGAAATAATTTGACTGTTATGCTGAAATGAAATACTTTCACAGATTTGGGAGGGTAAGCATCTCATCAATACTTATATCAATAGTACTTATCAGTGATTCTTAACCTAAACAGTTTATACCAGCACAGCCTGCAAGACAGACACATCTACAGTGGTATAGAAGTTTGTCTGTAATGCTTCTATAGCCATTCCCACATGGGAATCCTCTGGTACTGGACAGAATTCACCCATACTGACATGAAACTATTTCACGTTGTTCTCAAAAGAATTTGTTGCTGCAGCGCTGCAGACTGCCTGCTTCTGAATGCTGGCTGCTCTTCAAGCACGAGTTGCTGCTTTCTGGGATTTATGACCGAAAGGATTAAAAACAAAGAAAACAAAAAAAGATCTCCAAAGGATATGAATAGCTCCTTCAAGTTCTGTCACATCCCAGATCCTATTTTTACAGAAAAATATTCTTAAAGTAATAAATACAGCTTCCTCGATTTAAACTTTTTTTTCCATAAAATAAATTTTAATTCATTATACGAATAGCCACTATCCCAAACACAACCATCCATGCAACTGATAACAGGGCGATCATTTGCCCCATTTGCCCGTATATTTAAAGGGCAGCTGGAAAGTTGGGCCCTTGTACATCTATGTGCATGCCACTGTTTTGCAAACACAGGGCAAATGCCCTGGAAACACCGAAATGCCCAACGGCGTCGGTGGGAATTGAGGGCTCTCCGTATTTGGCAAAACTGAGCCCTTCATACATGTAGATGTAAACACATTCGCTCACACATAGAGAGGTTTTGAATAAAACACAGATGGTGGACAAGAATCTCCTATTCATCTGGACATTGTGTGAGATCATACTCCTGACTATAGTTTCAACATTATAAATTAAGATTTGGTAGTTCATTTAAACATACTTCCATTTATTTTCTAAAGATTCTGGTTGTCAGTGAATGACGAAAACACATTCCCACAAAGCCGGCAGACCAAGCATTATATTAACTCTCTCACACTTGCAGATAACCTTTAAGGAAGCTTTACCTAGTTATATCACAGCCATGAAAACATCCAATCAGCGTATTAATTAATAGTGATAATAAAAAATAAAGCCTTCAGTCTTGTGTTCCATTCAACCACTTACACCATATATTTTTAAAATGAACAAAATGCATTTGCAGTTTGCCAGGGGATTATTTTAAGGTCCTGGTGTCCCTTAGAATCTCTTCTCACGTCTTTAGATGTCTGCCTTTCGCTCGCACGGACTGAAATGTCTAGACATCCAAATTAAGGAGTGACCAATCACCGACACACTGATCCCCCTGCGTACGAGGTCAGCGCTGCAGAGGCACACACACACGCACACACACACAGACTTGCAGCAGGCACTGTGCAGGAGACCTTTATTTGTGCACAAAAATATTGATGTTGCTAAGTGATATGCAGGCGGTCACTAGCCCTAAGCCTTTGTGTTTGTTTATTACTGTTTTTTCTTCCCCGAGTAAACAATGCAACAGCGATGCAGAGATAGAAGAACCTGTCTAAATTAAAACAGCTACGGGATCAATTTATTATGTCTGTATGATATCAACCTATCACTTTTTTCCTCACTCTGTTCCGTTAACTCACAGGGAAAAAATTTAGGAGGAGCTTGAAAACACACATGTCCCAAATGGTCCCAATCATCCTTCTTTCCTTCAGTTAAACAATAAAACCAATTTATTTGCAAAGGTCCTTCTGCATCTTAAGCTTGCTCACACCTGATTTAAGGAATTTTTTTTTAAGTTAAAGTAATGGCCCTATATTAAGTTCATATGTCAACTGGAATAAGAGGCAATCTGAAAACAGTATCTTATCACACCATAGAATATGCGTGGATACACTTCCCTGATCTAAAAATTCAGTCCGCTTTCATTCAGTTCTAGAATTCAAGTTTTTATTTAAAAAAATCCCCCTCCCCCCAACAAACACATCGTCCTCCTTTTTTAACTCATCCCAAATCTGAAAACTGTGTTTTGGTGGTACTAGGGGTAGGTTTCCAAAAACACAAGTGTTCATGACAAGGTTTCCGTTTGGAGTTTTTGAAGTATATTGGCTTTTTTAACTTTCGGGGAGGCAGAGTGTGGAGAAGCCAGGTTTCTGTAATCACCGCCCTTGGCTACCTTAAAGGTTTCCAGGGTGCCCTAGAAGTGCTGCAGATCCCCAAGCTTGTGAGCCTCCCTACTCCAACACAGGTCTCAAGGTGAGGTGCCCGGGAAGCCCTGCAAACACCACCACAAGCACCTATGGGGGGAATTAGCCCAGTCTCTCCCTGGAAGTGTCCAGATTTCCAAAATTTTTTTGCAGTTATCATGGCAGATCATTAGATTGCAAATCCTTTTTTCAACAGAAAAATATTTCATAGAGCTTTGACATGTCATAACAGAGATGCCTCTGGAGCGAGTCCACTCTCCTGCTCACCTACATTGACTTTATTTTATTAAAGCAGCAAGATACAAAGATGACCACTAGTGGCAACTGGCTGTGGCAAGCACAGCTTGAAGAACATTTCAGAACCTTTTGCACCCTACTGGAACAGCAAAAGCAAAACCAAGTCCTGTAGTAAATCACAGACAGGCATAAACTTCTGTTTTTAGTTGTGACACACGTGTAAAGTCCTTCCAAATTCTGTTTCCCCCTCTCCCGCTGAAACAACAGTGAGTTTACAAAACCAGTATTCTGCCGAGTGACTGCACTGTGGAAGTCTTGATACAGAACCATTCCCAAACTGTCTCCCTTTCAGCCAGCCGAATGCGATACAGCAGCAATCAAGCCAGCAGGAAACTGAAGGGACAGGACAGCTCGAACCCTTCCTCCCTGCCTCAGTAATTTGCTGTCTCAGTTTGTCCATCTGTACAATGTTAATAGTAATGACACCTTCCAAGTAAAAAGCAGCGCTTTAAATTCCAGAGATCAAAGACCAGAAATGTTCCCTTTCTGGACAAAAGCAATACTTTGCCTTATTCTCAAGCTGCCTGCACGGCCATCACTGGGAGCAGACCAGTCCTGCAGTAATCACGAAGTAAAGGAATTAACCCTTATGCACTCAATCAATACTTTCCATTAAAGTATTATTTCTTCAGATTTGCTCTGGACAAATACTTTTGTTGTGGGGCAGGGAAGGAAGAGGGGAACGAGCACATAAATAGAACATGCATTCCTCAGGAAAGCTCTATGCTAATTAAAAATATTATTTTCCTACAGACTTTGGTTTGTAGGAAGAATGAGACTCTGCAGACAACAGGCTTTAACAGTAATTGGCACTACTCTGAAGGACCTGACTTGACACTTCAATGTGACCTCTCAGGCAATCAGCACACCTTGTGAAGAGCACATAGCTTCAGCACATGTGAACTTACTTATTTTACTGCTTCTTCATCTTTTATTACGAAGTGTTCCACATCTCACTAAAATCCTGATTGTCCTACTAAAGTTCATGCTTCTGATTTTGCCTGTCTAGCAGTGAAAGCTTAATCACAAATAAACCTCGCAGGACAGAAAAATTAGGAGGAAGAGGATACCAAGTCAGACAAGTATGACTGGAAAGTCATATATAAAGAATTCAAATATTTCAAAAGATGTCTCGATAGGTATATTCCCACCTCATTTCAAGCAAATAAGATTAGCACGTATTACTGAGAATTTTATGCCTCAGAAGAAGGCCCTAATTATATTTCATGCTGCTCTGAAGATTCGAGTAATATATACACATCTTTAATGTGGAATCTTATATCCTATTTATAGCATACAGGCTCTTTTTGATATTATTACTTTTCTATGAAAGTTCCTTTGAAGTCAGGTAATTACCTTAAGCGAAATATTTAGCCTGTTGTGAGAACTGAACTATGAGATTTCTGTAGAACAAATAAGTCATCATGTAGCCCGGTATAAAGGTTTCTGAGCCACAAGTGGGAATAGAAACGTTAATTATGAAGACAAAGCCAAGAATGTGTTTAAAAAGTAATTTATAGTGAGAGCTGATAAATCTGTATAGCTCCAAAGCTTGCTTCATGCATGCCCCTAAAAACTCTTTGAGCTAAGCACTAGAGAGTGTAAAATTATTCCATTACTAGTTACTATGCTTAGTAAAGCCACAGTTTTAGGTTACCACGGACCTGGCCAGAGTCAGGCTATAACTGCGAAGAGGTCAAGAGGAGTTAACTAAAATGGCTGAGAGCAATCTGCAGTAACTTCTCTCCAACCAGAAATGTCACATCATTAAAGACTCGTAAAATCTGGATTCTTCCCATGCCAGAAGAAAGGGTGTCTCTCTGCAAAGCTGTGAATCTCTTTAATCGGATAAATGGTGTATGGCTATTACATATCAATATAGAAAGTTATGTCCTTTTTATATTGCATTCTGATCTAGGACTAAACCGTGACCATTTTGTGTCTGATGGTAGCATTTTGAAGAAAAGTCCCTTGTGAAGTAACCAGCAGATTCCTTCTTCACCTCCTCTTGAGGAGTTCCTTGAAAATATCTAAAAGTACAGGATGTTAAAATGCTATATGGATCAGCTATTTGTCAGGTAAATGTTATCCCTCATATGCAATGCATAATGTAACACATGAAACCAAAACTTCAAGGTGTAACAGAGCCATACGTATACACACGCACACACAAAAAAGGTGGGTCCACAAGAACCACAAAACCAATTTATCAGCATTTTTCACAGATGGAACAAATTCACCTACTTTACCGCATCCAGACAGGCTTCCCCAACTGCACGCACTTCAATAATCTGAGAACTGAAACTGCTCTTTCTGTTATGTTTTCTGCCTAAGCAAAAGTCTAGCTTCTTATTAAGAATGCTTAATAAAACTAACACACATTAAAAACAGTCAGCAGGGAGTGTTGCAATTAGGTGCTTTCACAGTGCTTCCCTTTGTACCTACATGGAAATATCTTTCTTCTTACAATGACCTTCAGAAACTTCATCGTGTTGCTGCAGTACAAGAGACCACCCTTTTTCTTCATGTGACATCTTAGGCCACCAATTGCATATCACCATTACTTCATAGAATAAAACAAAACTACTTGCAAATTGCCCGAAAATCTAATTTCCCCCCACCTTCCTTCCCCCTGTAGGACCTAGTTACAGCCTAACTGAAGACACTGACACTGCAGTTTCATCCCCCAAAAATCAGGGGCGGAGGAGAGACTAGGCTTTAAAAAAGCAGGTCAATAAGGAGGTAAGAAGCTGTAAGAAACACATCTAAGATGACTGAAGTATCTACATTGATTATATGAAACATTTTCCTTCACAGAATATAGAAATGCTGTTGAATATGTTCTTTTCTGGAGAGAAAAAATGTTTGGACGAATAAGGGTGATCACAGGGAAGACAGGCTAACAGTTAATATCTGTTGAGTTAGTGAGATGTAAAATTCACACCGATAGCTGTGGGATTCTGTATATAAAGCCTAGGTCTACAGTGTGCTGCACGCTCTCAGCATAATTCCTTCCATCTGAGTGCATGATGTCCAGGTTTATAGGAGGCATTCCTCCATCCTGTAAAACTGGCTGCACGTAACTTCATAACAATGTCTGTGATTCTCTGTCTTCATGTTCTTCCTTCCTAGAGTAACCTACTAAAGGGACTGCAGCATATACATTAAGGACACCAAACCAGCAGGAGGAAACTTTAGGAGGGGAAAGGAGGAATAGGAGGAAGGCTCCGAATCCCGGGCTCATAGAAGGGTTGAGGTAGGATGGGATCTCTGAAGGTCGTCTTGTCCAACCCCCTGCTCGAGCAGGGCCACCCAGAGCCGGCTGCTTAAGACTGTGTCTGGCTCCCAGCCTTGCTGCGGAGAGCGAGATGCTCTGTTCAAGGGGAATAGCTGCAGCTGTCTCACCTCGGTCTAGGCATGCCGCAAGGATATCACCCTTTTCTAAACTAATTCCACAGCCTGTCTTTTATGAAACGTTCAACCTTTCTGTAAAGGCTTCCAGCCAGAGCCTGGTGGCATTTGACCTCAGCTTTCCTGACGCCACAGTCTGACAAAGGTGGCTTCCATTTTGTCAGGCTTTGTTCCCACTGCCATATCCTGCCCCGCAAGCAGAGCAAAATGTCTCTACCAGAAGTGAGGGTGCAAACAAGCAAAGGAATGTTGCAAAAATATTCAGCATGAAGGAAAGCCACATCCATCATCTAAGCCTGTCCAACTCTGTCTTTTTTGTTGGTTTACTACTTGCAAATTTGTCTGCGCGACCCTCTTGCACGTTTGTTATGGTCTTCATAAAGATATTCCTTGCAAATGCCTTGAGGTCACACTTAAAACCGTAGTGTGAACTATGCCAGACATTGAGTTTGTGAAAGAGCTTCTTCCAGGACCGTGCGTGATGTCTGCCTCGCTGCGCAGAGCAATTCAGAGATGAGGTGCAACTGCAGCAGGGCCTCTCCCCGCTGCTTAGCAGCCACCACGTCTCCTCTCGGTCACGGCAGATTCCCACAAGATGGCACGGCACGATTTAATCTGAGCTTAATCTGAGATTTTAAATGATGACTCCTTTACTGACGCAAAAGTCTGCCAGCACGCTGCCTCACTACACATCTCTCACGATCCACTTCTCTCACAGAGCGTCTCTGCAATTTTCCCCGAATCAAAATATTGCCTGTCTCTCCCTGCTGACAGCAAGGCGCTGTGTCTTTGCAGCATTTCTGCAAAACAAAGTTGCAATAACCTGAAAATGAAGGTTGTTTTAGGTTGCGTGATCTGCCTGAAACACTACTCAGGCTGCAGGTGATTGAAATGGGAAGGAGTTGAGGGGGAAAAGAAAAATCAAGACATAAAATAAGAGCGTATTTTGGTTTAAGACTTTTCAGCTCTAATAGTTTTCAGTGCTAAGAGCGCCTTGGTTTAAATCAGTCTTAAAACAGACTTTGCCTAAATCTTTAGGAAGAAATTTAAACTGAAAATTGTGCAACCCCTCAATTTCATAAAATCTCCATTATCAAGTTGGAAAAAGAAGAAATAAAATTACATTTCTGTTTGCCATGCATGAAGTCAGAGACAAAAACAATCTTTTGCCAGTAGCTGAATAAAGGTAGATCTTCTCTTTCTTTTCACTGTTGTTATGGTTTCTAACACTTTGTCTGTCCAAGCCGATATTTCAGCTCCGTACCCAGGAGCATTCTGCACAGGAGCTTCCACGGGACACTGCTGGATGCATCCCTGCCTGTCCGTGGCTGGGAAGAGAATAGTTAAGTTGAGCAGCAAAGCGACAAGAGAGGCAGCAGCCTCTGGCAGCCATGGGAACAACAATTTCTACAGACTAGAGGCTGAAATTTCAGAGGGAAATAATCCCAACCACTGTAGCCAGGTCAGAGAGGGGGGGCCCCAATGGTACTGGCTCGAGTTTTAAGGCAAAATGTTACTGTAGACGTGCATGGACCTGACTTTACCGTCCTCTAAAGGGCCATAATAATGACAGCCACATACCTGCAAGAGGTAATAAAGCAAAGCAGGAATTTTGCCTGCACAAAATGTAAACATCAAAACAGATGGCGCAGTTATGTTAATCAGTTAATGTTTGCAGAGTGCTTTGAAGATGCAAAGCACTATACAGGTACTAAATACTTACAGTCTTGTCTAGACATCATCGAGCTCATTTTTAGATTGCAACCTTTTCAGGCCAAACAGAGCCTTTCTGTACGTATTTGTACTGCATCTTCTGTAATGGCCTCCAGTCTCAGGGTGCATTCCTAAGGTAGGAATAATAGAGGAGCGGCTTCTGGAGGTGAAAAGCACAAGCTAACAGCTCCTGCTAAAGCAGCATAAAGTAGCACAGCAGAGGATCGGGCTAAATAGCATCAGGGAATCAGATGGAAGTCAAAATGTACTATACCAGAATCAAAATAAACACATCTCTTTTGTGCAGTGTGGTATGTAAAATACATGTTCAAATACAAAGACAATTTTTTTGGGTATTTCACCAGAGAAACAGGTAAAGATTGAGGCTGTCAAGGCTGTCACAACAGATAACCCTTTACAAAACAGTTTGCCACAATGGTGAAAACCATTTACGGCACTAACAAGCCAGGATGAGAGGAAGCATCTTCGACAGAATAAACTCTGCATGTAAACTTAAGAGAGCTGTGAGAAATGCAGAGGCAGTCATCGTCATGCATAGTCCAAGGATGGAATTTAACAAAGCGAGCTATGAACAATGAGATCACACATTCTATTGAGGTTTGGGAAAAATCCATCTAAACCATTTCAAAACTCACACTTTTTATTTGCTCTAAGGAATGCGGCATGCAAATAAAATAAAACTCCAGAGACCTGTTCTGCAATAAGTGAGCCTTCTGTGTCAAGCCTGCCATGCAACCTAAAGCAAACCTTACCAGTCTGATGTAAGGAACCACAGATTTCAGAAACCTTTTCCACTCACATTTCCCAGTCAGCTCAGACTATAAATGGAGAGATCTGGTGTTACACAAAAGGTGTAGATAGCTGAAACACGTAATCCTTATTCATAGGCTAAAAATAGACCCAAACTGACCACCCAGTGCATAACCAGTGCTACTGAGCATGGAATCAGTCAAGAGATTTCAGCTCAGCCACTAGCTCCTGGCTACGAGCAGTGCAGAGTCAGGAGAGGCCTGAGGGCTGAGCAGCTTCCAGTCCCTCTGAAACTGTCCCTCTGACCTGCTCTGAAGCAGCACCAACCAGACCCATGGGGGAACAGCACCCTTCTTCCTTTACCTGGAACAGCAGCTCAGCTTTGGTCAGGGGGCTTATAGTCAGGATAGCCAAGACTGAAGGAAGAACAGGGTGTTTGTGTTTAGAAAACCGATCGCTTTCACCCTAAAAATAAAACATAATTATTTTTCAGATCAGAAATATATATTCTGAAACGTGAGTGGAAAGATGGTTTTATTCCCATTTGCACTTTTTGGAGCATCCTCCAAAATCTACCTTCCTACTCTGCTGTTGGGGGGAGGTTTGTTTCTAACTTACTATTCCAAGAACAGCTGTGTGTCAAAGGTCTCATGCTGTAGATTCAATGGCATTCTAACCTGAGGTGAGGTTATTTTCTTGCTTTTTAAAGTGCATAACCTTTATATCATTACAGCTCTTATTTCTCAATTTGTTCTCAAATAATTTCTGTCACTGTCCCAAAAAGAAAACTTTAATTGGAAAAGGATTAAAATAATCTTTAAAAAAGTAGTCCTTTGTACTGACAAAGCACATTAAAGAGCAATGCCAACACCATACTGACTTCTTCCTTTCCAGGAAAAGTGTTGCCTCTCCCTCTGTTTCTAAAAGCATGTATATATAATAAGCCCAATTTTCAGGCTCATCTTAACTGCGTTACCCGTTCCTTGCCCGTAATTTTGCATATGCTCACATAATTATGGCCTGAAATTTGCAGATACAATTACTTGCTGACACACTTTGTTATTTGAATGATAAAGTATTTGATTGTATCCAATGAAAATAAGATTAGGATGTGGAAGCAAACATGTTTTAGCAAACCTAATGTACTAACTTAAGCTTCTGTTGTTTTATGGAAACATGATCCTCTAACAGCATGTCTACACCCTGCAGTGAAGCATTGTCTAGAGATTTTGCATTAAAAGCAGAATAGCTGTATCGCTGCATTACCACACTTGCACTTGCTGGGTGAGAAGTAGAGCTACATAGGAACAAGCACCTCTTTTTGTTTTTTAAACAGGGAAGTTTGCTTGCATAAAAATCATCAAGTTAACAATGGCTTATTAATCGAGTCACAAAATAACTAATAAAAAGTGCTGCTAAATTAAACTAATTTAGAATTCATATTGAATCTTGATGCTTGTAAGTTCATTGCGTGTAACAGAATTGATTTTTCTCCCAAAAAGAAAATTTCAAAAAAAGTGTTAAATTAGAACTTGTGACGCGTGGCTGTTAAGATCCTGAACTAAGCAAAACTAAGAAGGTTTTGAGTTAAGGTTGTCAATGACTTTTGAAGCTACATTTATTTCTCATTAGTTCAAAGTTAACAAAATTATTAATAAAATTCCATAGGAAATCCTTAAACCTTCCCACTGGGTCTCTGTCGGGGCTGACTCTGTTGTTGCAGTCCTGTAGAGGTCTCATGGCAGCTGGATTTCCGAGTGCTTACCAGAAATGCAAATGACTAACTGGAAAATCCAGATGAAGTTCAACAGTATTTCAAGAACAGTTATGAGATAAGACTTTCTTGATACAGAGCACAGACCTGGAGCTAGAGAGATTACACTGGCAAGGGATTTCAGTGAGCATTTTCAGGAGAGAATGCAAAGCATGGGCAAGCAGCCTACTAATTACATTTAAAGATATTATTCAGAAAATCTAAGGACAGGAAAAAGGTTACCAGTATACTCAGAGGTACTACCAATAAGATCAGGAAGAAAAAAAAGCTTTTTGTTATTAATATTTTTGTCTATGTTTGAATATAATGTTATCAATGGAAAAAAAATATGCAGAGCCTGGAGTCATTCATCTTAGGTCTTGAAGCTGACACTGAATAGAAACACAGCTAAGCACATACACACAGATATTTAACAAATGAATATTCTAAGGAATCAATCAACGTAACGTGAGTTGCCACATCTAGCTATTCAAAAATTATAGCAGAGCGTATATCAGGAGAGCTTAAAAATTCCTACGTCTTTTTTCTTTAATTTTATCTAGTTTCAGAGCCTTCAGGGATCATGTGTTTAAGCTTTTCTCCACAACTGAGAGAGCTGGAAATTAACCTTTTTTACAGTGAGCAAAATTCTTAAGCATTTCTATAATCAGTAGATTTGGAAGGCAGTTTTAAAAGAAAATGCAAATCAATGCCTGGCTGTAGAGGAAGACTGCAAGAATTGGTAACTATACTCCAGCAATGACAACACACCGCTAATTAGATATTAACTTCATTAAAAATCAAACAGCAAAATTCCAGTAAAGTCTTGAGCAGCATCAGCTTCACGTTATAACCCACGATGTCTGTGCTGGGCTGGTCACACCACAGCAAAGCTTCAGGTAAGCAGATAGAGGACAGGCGGTCGGTGTGCGCAGCTCAGCAGCTGCTGCTGCACTTGACACAAATGTCTATGGGTGAGGGGCAACCTTACTTCCAAAAACTGTAGGTGACCATATTCAGTTATCCACATAGGAATACTCTGGCAGTCCAGAAGGAAGCCTACGCCTCATATTTACAGGCGTCCTCCTACCAGCACACCTTCCTTGGCCACCAGAGACGAGCACAACGCTTTTCCACACGGGCTGCCAAGTGTTGCTCCTAAAACCTGAACTCATGTTTGTATTGCAGACTCTTGTTCCCATTGGAGCTATGCAGGATCAAAAGCTGTTTACTCCTTCAGCTTAGTAGGTTCTACATCAACAAAGTTTCAGGACAATGTGCCAAAACCGCCAATCAGGGTGTTGATGTTGTTGTTAGAGCCTAAGGAGGGATGACACGGTGTGTTTACAGATCATGAAGCTCTGAACTCTCCAGTTCTCTGGGCAGGAGAAAGACAGCATGATTACAGTCCCCTGACTGTGGCTTGTATTTCTGAGGTGTTCAAATCCTTTCAGCCTTTCCATAGTATTCAATGCATTTTGACCATAAACTGCTCAAGACAGCAGGCAAAACCAGCTGGGAAAATATTAATCCTCTCCTTATACGGTGAGAGTAAAAATGAGAAAATACAGGCTGCATTCAACATGATAAATGTCCAAGAAATTCCTCTTTGAGTGGACTCCCTGACTCTACCTTCTACTTTCACAGCAGACACATTATTTTGGCATATAGAGATAAGAAATTGTGTCAGCTCAAGTTAATTTTGTACCACCAAGTGCTGATTTTGACCTTTAAAAAACTATAGTATTTTCAGACTTTTACCCACTCTTAAAACTTAACATGAAGTGCTGTACAACAGTTCTTGCAGGTTAGGCAAGTATTTTTAATTTGCAGGCAAAGAGACAATAAAATTGTTAAGGGACTTCCTCAAGTCATTATTAGACCTGGAGAAAATGTCAGGACTTGATCCTGTACCCTGCACTGTCCCTTCATCAACATTCCTGACAGCGCATACGTATAAGCTGTCCCCACTAGAAATGCCTGCATTCTATCTACTGAACGGCTGCATGAGTGGAACGAGTGACATCAAGCCCAACTCTGCGCGGGTTGCTCTCCTGCTGGGTCACCCCGCAGCTGCGGGAGGACTCGGGCACAAGGAAGCGGCCGAGAACATGTGGCCGGAGGTAGAACCAGACCCAGCACAGACAGAGGTAAAATTAGACACGGAAAGCAGACAGTGATCTAACAAACTCCTCTGTTTCAGTCGCAGGGTGCTGTAGGGTTTTTTAATTCATGCATAAAAAACATAGAAATACGGGACCGAAGAATTTGGAGACTGACTCTGAACTCCTCCTATAAGGCAGGACCAAGCCCACACAGACTGCCTGTGACTGATGATTATCTGAGCTCTTCTGTCTCTGCTGAGGACACTGCATTGAGCAACCCGCAGGTAGCCACTGATGAGGTTTTACCACCTCCACACGGAAAGCTCCTGCAGACTCTTCAGCCTAAATCACCTCTGTGGCACCTGAGATCGATTTCTTTACTTCCTCTGGAATTCACGACAAGCCACTAATCACTGTCACTTAAATACTGACATTTTGCGTATCAAAGACTTATACTCCTTCTGGTCTCCTTTGTTGAAGACTAAGTGAGCCATTTTTTTTTTCCATATTTTCTCTTTTTGAACTCTCTTATTGTTCAGAATTTTCTCCCCTTGAGGTTTGTCTCTCTCAAAGTGAAGGAGCTCAAACCAAACACAGTACCCCACTGAGGACCATCAGTACCAAACGTACAAGAAAAATTACTTCTGTTGTCCAGCTGTTAACTCATCCTTCCATGCAATGGAAAACTAAAATATCGCTGAAGACACCGAGTGAATTCCAACAATATATTTTTATGTGGAGAATACAATTAACTATGATGCAAGGGAAGTCCCAGCCCTGCAGAGCTAGCTTATCATTTGCAACAACATAATTACACACACATTCTCACACATATTATAATCTGGCTAGCTGCCTATATGACCTAAAGATTCGACTTGCTGTTATGTGCTTTGATTTATTCAACAGCCTTTGTTTTTCAGAAATGCCGTGTGCCATTACCTTGGCCCTGCGGCCACCAGGCCGAGCAGGAACGTCCCGCGTGTGACGACAGTTGCACCTGTCGGTAACTGCAAGGACTGTCCTTTCAGACAAAGAAGCCACAGCAAAGAGTCGCTGGCAAACCACTCTTTCTAGTTCAGGCACCGAGTCGACGCTGGGCAAGTGATCAGTCACCTGAAGGTGCTCTTTGCCTCTGTTCACTTCAGAGGAGAGAAATCCAGCAGCAGAGAGCAAGGGTTCCAACAACAAGGCTCCCAGGAAACAGAAAAGATGCGGACAGTGCCCAAGGATCCCTGCTGCAGTGAGGGGACGTACACGGGCACTGGCAAGCGGGTCTTTCCATCTCCATAGGGCTTCCCATATTGCACGCTGCCTGCAGTCAGAAGGACTCACATGCAAATGTCTTTTTGCCAACTTCATCTCTGTCTTTCAAAGATGAACCCGAAAGAATTGACTGAGAACTGCAAGCTGCCAGAAGAAGGAAATCTGGGGAAGCGCCTGCTTAAACTACTGGGTACATGGATTAATCAGCACTGGCTCTAATGCTCTTTGCTTTTTTCTAATATTTTTTATCTGCCAGGTAAGTTGCCAGGAGACAACTACCTAGCTACGGCTACCAACATGGGTTGGGCTTCACTCAGATCACCTCCCATAACTTATCGTAACACAAGCAGTCTGTAATGTTTTTGCAAATCATAGCAATAGATTTTTTTAATTCCAACCAGCAGCTGTTGAAGCAGACCAATAAATAACCACAGCACAGTTCCCACTGAGCTCCCCAAGAAGGCTGTAAATACATTTAACAACCTGCAGCATAAACACATCTTCTGCTTTCAACTGCCACTGAATACCTCTCAGAAAGTTTTTGTTATGAGTGTATTTGAAGAGAAAAAAGGCTTTAAAGGACACCACTGAAATGCCTCTTTTCCCAAGGGAGGTATCCACATTCCCTGCTGCATTGCATCTCCCAGATGAATCAGCAATCCACAAATACCAGCATCTTTCTGAAAACGAATGCAGTAATCAGTCTGATTAATTTAACATTTACTTATTTTAACATGAAAACTTTAACTTGGGGAATACATGACATGGTAGAAGAATACATGAATACATGAAGACATGAATACATGAACTGGTAGAAGTCACAGAAGCCTATAATTGTGTCTTGGTTGGCTTACAGTATTTCCATAATTTACTCCCACCATTAGTGCTTAAACTAATGCAGATGTCTGGGTAGCAGGCATGTGGCAGCTGACAAGTTGCTGGCTGTGGCACCGAGCTGAGGTTTGAAGGGTCCCACTTGCCTGGACTCACACCACAGCCAGCCACCCCACCACCCCACAAAACACATCGGTGAATTCATCCAGAGTAACAATCTTTTTCCTGTAGAGTAGCTTTTCCTCACAGATATTTTCAGTGATGGCTCAGCAGTTGGGCCCTGCCAAAGCCTCAGTGGTGGGTGCAGACGCCCAGAGCCAGAAGGCTCTCGCGCTGACTTCACCGCTGAAGCCGCTGTCTCACTGAGTTACACTCTCAGGGGACAGCAACCTCGAGAACTTCCCCTGAGCTTAGCTGAGAAATGCAACTAAGGCAGCACATAGAACATGCTGAGGCAGCTTCTAACTTCAAAACCAAACAAATAAAAAAAAAAAAGACAGAAAAGATCAACCTGAAATATTAAAAACATGTGCACTTGAATGAAACCTGAATTAAAAATTTAATTATGTTTCTTTACAGCATCGGAGTACCTGATGGTACATCAGATTTGTGATTCATGAGAGTTACACTAAATTTTTATGAAATGAAACCAATTAGTCTTCCTCATCTTTACTAAAAGTGATGGCCTTTGGTAAACATATAAGCCAGTGCTCGGAAGAAAAGTCTTTATGGGGACACCTCTGGGAGAGATTCAGTGCAAGCTGAGAGAGCTGGTGGTACAAGCCCCGCTGCCTTCTTGCCCCGAGACCAGTCTGCCGTAGTCTCCGATTATATTAAACCAAAACCTTCACTGCTGCTGGTGCTGGTGTCTCACATTCATCCCAAATGTCAAGTGAGCCTTAAGTTACATTTCTTGAAAACAGAATATACAAGAAAGAGCTGGTGTACATCTGCCTGTCATTTTAATTGAGCCTCTAGACGGGGTAAGCAGGTGTCACTGGGTAGGTATTAACTCTGTATTTCAGCCAGGACCATCCCTGCAAGAAATGGTATGCAAGAAATGACTAACGGAGACCTCAGTCTATGCATTGCGCTGTGTTCCTGGGAAAATCATGGTTTTGCCTGTGTAAAAATACACTGTGCAGTTTACATTGGGAATAGCACAGCACTGCAGTTCAGAGCAGGGTTAAAGTCAGGGTGGCTGGATCAGGTAGGGAGGTTCTGACATTAATGCTCAGGTAGTTTGTGAGAAAGACACTTCACTTTCTACCATTCTTCCCTTTCTGTTTTGTTTTTCACGTCAGCACTTCGAGGCAAAGGCCGAAGGCATCTGCACAGCTGCTTGGCAGGCGGGTCGCGGGGCCATTTTATGGTTTGTCTGTTCTATGTTGCCTCGTTTCAGTTTCTACTACTGCACAGCACTCCAGTTTCTAGAGAGTTTCTGTTCTCATTTCTAATTGCAAAGGATGTAAAAGGCACAACTTTTCAGTAACAACAGTAGAGCACTGCCAAACCCAGAAAGAAATAAGAATTTGAAATGTTCTTCCTTTATGCAGAAGTAAATGACGGGGGGTGCACAAAGGATGATCAGAGAAAGCTAACGAGAACTCATTCCAAAATAGAGAGCACTTACATAGAGTATAGAAAGCTACCTCTGACAGCTTTGAAGAAAACACTTGACCTTGGGCTGCCCCGCGCATATCTGTTAGGCTGCAGAAGCAGCCTCTGCTCACCTCTGCTGACACCTACAAGTACCTCCTCAAAGAGGAAACTGCACCAAGCGAGCGCGAGACACGTGCTTTGGGCACACGGCAGCTCCTTGTGTGAGGGTCCCTGTAGGGGGTACAGGACATCCAGCAAACTGGGAATAACCTGATTAATCAATCTCCAGTTCCACCTCTGTTCAGGAAAAAAAATCTTGTGGTAGGCACTTCACTGCAAGTCTTACATTTTCCTCCGTTCTCCTAAGAGCATTCAGTAGGGTCAGCTACTCTTGACTCCAACTCAAGCCTCCTGTAGACATCATGATGAACTACAGCAGAATACCTTGTACAACTCTAAGTGTTCAACACAGTCTGAAAACACCATGCAAAGAGAAATTAATGTTGCAGTCATTATTGTTGCATTGTAAATAAGAAAAAGATACCTGGAAAGAAAGGATTTTGGTACAGTTTCATAAAGGGAATAAGAAAGTGCCATAAAAGAGAAGAGCATCATTTTAAATGGCATTTGCCTAATAACTAACACTATTCTCAAGGCCACTGAGTGGAAACACAACCATGCTCAGTTGCAAAGGAAGCAATGCACTTTGCTCCTGTCAGAAAACCTTCAAGCAAATTCTTTCTGCGCTGGCAAGGAAGCCCTTTGGTTCTGCTTCAGTTAAAGGACCCTTCTACACTGTAAACAATTCCAATAAATGCTCCTTAAGCAGTGACAGAAGGAAACCTGGAAAATAAAGAAAAAGAGTTTGCAATGCTTCTTGATTTTATTAGCTTAGACATTTGGCGTTTGGAAAAGATGTACAAATAACCATCCATCCACAGTGACATCACCTCAGCTACATATCTGTTAGAGAAGCTGAACAGCAGTCTGGGAAAAGTGCAAACTATTTCTCAAAGTAACCTCTTGTCCGTCTGGCACATTTCAGGGGACAGAATGTCTGGGTCTCCCAGGAAAGAAGCTGGAGTCTCCGTGAACCTTGACAGAGCCATGTTGCAAGCTGTGTGAATTGCTTCAAACGAGGCAGCTAAGGTGGGGTGAATGTGATACTGTAAATGTCTCACAAAAGCACTTAAAATACTGTAAAACTTCTAGAATAAGAGATTCAGCATTGCCAACCCTTGCAATTTTATGGCAAGTCTCATGATGCTCTATTTAAAGTCAGAGCTTTTGCAAACAACTGATTACCTTGGAATGGGCTTCCATGAAAGGAAGCGTCCAGCAGAGGTTACAAAGAAAAGCCTGAAAAGCCCAAGTAGGCTGCAAAGCCTGAATAAAACAACCTGTTTATTAAGGGCTCGTGATCTTTAAGCTACCTGACAGACCTGCTCATGACTTTGTTTAATAGTTGGTGTTAGCAGTATCAGAGAGGTGAAAAAATCCTAACAAACCCTTCCTCAAGACTGAGCCTGAATGAATTCCTCAACAGCAAGAGAAAATTGGCAGCAAGAACGGAAACCTGTCTCTGCATTGCCCTGCCTTTGAAAGGCTCTCAACAAAACAAAACAAGAACGTCTCATGCTCCTGTAAATCAAAGGGTGAAAATCAAACCCAGGAGAACTCCAGAAATATGTTGTTATGGAGCTGTTCCTGGAAGGAAAGGTGATAAGAAGTGGAAGAGTATCTCCAGGTTGTTGATTGCAGCACGATGGTTGGAGCCTGGCAGTCAGCTGCAGAATAGGTGCAGCAACTTCAGAAACAGGAGATGTGGGAGCTAGTGGAAAACAGATGGATGGTTTGCCTACTATGCCAGGGGAGGTTATTTTTTGCTGCTTCTACTTGCATCCCCATGAATTATAATATACATCCTGTGGATGTTGACTGTGAGGGAAGTGGGGCGAGAGGATCGGGCCACAGCCACGGCAGTGGGAGAGAACTATCAACACTCATCAAAGGAGCTTGGATGGGAAAAAAAGCAGTCTTCAAGTAGGCCAGATCAAGATAACAGAGATGTTAACACCATGAATAAACTATCACTTCCACCTTTGCTACATTTATCTCTTCCTTCATCATTATTTCTCCACTCCCCCCCACCACTCCTTCAGATTTCCATTTCTAAGTGAGACAGAAGATCAAGATGTGTGCTTTAATTTAAAAGGGAAGGAACAGAGGAAGACAGAAAGAGATTAAAGCAATCAAGACTTCTTTCTCACTTGAAAGTTTTGTTTTTACAGGGCGGTGGCTGGTCTGATTTGAGTAAACAGTGTTTTGTCAGGGTATCGTTGCCACAAACAGGGAGCATTTTGAGCCAAGAGCGCAGCTGAGCCTGGTGGGGAGAGCAAAGCCAGAGATGAGAGCAAAGAACAGGGCAGGGAGATTTTTCCTATCCAGCCCGCTCGGCAAATCACCAAGGAAGAAGGAAACTGTTTTTCCTGCAGGAAGGGGAACCTCTGTCAGACACAGACAGGTACATTCTTTTCACAGTCTCCTTCCCTCTGAAGCAGCCTCGCTTTAAAGCTGCTACCATGCTAAATACTGTTAAAAATAAAAAGAGTACTTTTTCTGTCTAAGACAGAAAATAAAAATAGTTATAATCACACAAAGAATTCCTGGAGACTCCTGACCAATGCTTGTTGGGTCTATCCCTGCTAAACTTGCCACATGGAAATAATTCAGAGGTGGAAAGCCAGCCAGGCAACTCACAGGAGACTTGTAGTCCATATTTTTCTAGATTTTAGTCAAAGTTTTGTTCCCATTTGTTTTCAATATACCCAGGATTCCTCCCAGACCTGCTAACCTCTGCATGCCTTTTTATTCATTCATTTTAAAATCTGTTCCACAGACAATAGAAACAAACAAACTGAAAAAAAAAGCTTCAGGGAATGGAACACAGTTGCCATTAAAACAAGCTTTCCAAAAGATGGCTCCACTGGCCCAACACACCTCTAGACGAGGACCAGAACACACAGGGTAGCAAGCCCAGTCTTCCTCATCAAAGTGACCCTGCATTTAAATGGTTAGAAGGAAACAGGGACATTGTCCTTAAAATAAGGCCACGGACACGTGTGGATGTCAGCCCAGAACCCAGCAGCAGGGCCCAAACCATGACGGGGAGTGAAGGAAGGGACGGTGGAATTCAATCTGACCTTTCATCCGCCTGTCCTGTGGTGAGCAAAGCCGAGCCGCTCGGTTCGGCTCACGCCCCCTGCAAAACCCCTTGTCCTAGTGCTGCCAACTGTCTGAGGCTCTGGCAGGCGGTTTCACTTCGGGCAATCCTTCTCATACCCCATCACCTTCCAAGCGCGGAGCTGGTCGGGGCTGGAGGGGAGGTGGTGGATGCAGCACTTCGCAGCCACTTCTGCAGACTGGATGGTTGGTTTGCTGATGGTTGATTTGCCTGCTGCTTGAGTGTAGCTTAGTAAGGCTTTTGAAAGATGATTTTGCTTCACTAGCAAAAGATCAAGTCAGTCACTGATCAAGGACAGAGAACCTTCCACTGCGGAGACATCAGATAAATGGTTAGTTTACTGGATTCTGTAGGCATTTGGGAGAACTGGGATGGTGCCACACTGAAGCTCTGAAGTCAGGCTGACGTGTGACTTGTACTGTGTACACTTATGCAATAACACTGTATAGACTGATAAATCACGGCATGGAATGTATTTATATGTGCCTGCTGAGATATACACCACCACGGTGAAGCCTTGCTTATAAATGTAAATATTTAACAGCAAAATAGGGCTAAGTCTGTGTGTGTATTAAAATATTTTTGCACTCAAAAGACCTTGTTTAAAACTTACTTGTAACATGCCAAATAAATATTACTTGCTGTTTTACAGCATCTGTAGTTTATTGGTGATTAATATTTGTTAACTATAAGACTGTATGTAGCATTTGAAGCTGACAGTTACCAACATCTGTATCTACACAGCAGTCCTCAGAGGAATGCGCTGCCCTCTTTAATATTTCCTGAAGAATCAAAGCTCTGCCCTGTGCTACAGAAAAGTGAGGATGAGGCAGAAGTAGGATACAACACAGTGCAGTCACACAGACGTGTTATGTCCTACCAAGAACAGATAAAGTGGAAAACAGTTTTCAGGGAAGTAGCTCAGTACTACAGATAAAAGTATACAAACACGTGTGTTGCATAAAACTTTTCAAAGATGGTGTGTAGCCAGATAAGAAATCAAATTAATGGCCAACACAATATTGTGTAAGCTTAATTATCAAGATGATGGGATGTCTTCAGTTAATTTAAGGAATATTAACAGGTTCATAAATCTTATCAGATAGATTTATCAGATTGGAATATTTTGAAAATCTCACCAAGCGAGCTGTGACTTTAGAAAGAGGAAGATTAGACTCTGCTGTTGCACATCTCTTACAAAAACAAAACAGAAAGGTCAAAGCAGTGTGCCTGACATAAATTGCACTTGGAAATTTCATGACGGATTGGCACATGCTCTGTTCACAGCATCATCTACAGTTACTTTCAGCTGGGAAGCAAAAGATAAAACGTTCCTCAATAGTCAACGGAATATCAAAAAAGGAAAACTGTATCTCAAGTGCACAACCCTCCAAAACGCTCAGTAAAACATATTCCAAATCAGACTCAAGTCAAAGGAATATTTAAGAACTATTCTGCTTCCCACAGGACGCAGCCGTGCTTCCCAGGCACAGATCATGTCCTAACTCAGCACGTAGCTTCAGCTCACCCAACACATCTGCAACTCCTTTTAGTCTGAACTACACACACTAAATTAAGCACACCATAACTTAAGAGGTAATGGTATCAAATTCATTTTTCAGGATAATTGTAACTGTAGTAGATATAAGATTCAATTTTGTCAGCAAAGTATCAAAGGAATTTTAGCATATCCTAGACAACGATTCAATTGTCTAGAAAGAAGACACCTTCTGTCATCGACAGTTTAGGTTAACATCCACGCACACTATACTAGAACCTCTCTGATGCAACAGATTTTATTCCCTTCTGTGTTATGCTGTCAACAAAAAGGTTTCAAGCCTTACTGTTTACAACATTTTGAACCAAAAATAGCTAAGTGCATCATAGTTGCTACAAAATCAAGTATAAGAGGAACCAGCACTTTTCTTCTAAAAGAAAGCCCAGCATGCCTTTGTCTGCACTAATTTGAAACAACATGGCATCTGTATCTTCTTCGGTGAAACTTCTGCACTCGGGGACCTTGTCTTGATTTTACTCTTTCAATCAGTCTTCTTTCCAAATACGTACTTTTATTCATCAAAGGTATTCAACAGGACATTAATATTAATGATATAACAGAATCAGTCCTCTGTGAAATATCATGAGTTGGGTGTTTTGAGTAATTTAGAGTCCTCTGATTTGAAATCTGGCCACGTCATTTAACAGACCAACAACCCTAGCTGAAAGGTAGGACCCTCTTCACGTTCTGCTAATTCCCCCCACTCTTCCTTAGCTTCACTCCTTAATATTTGTTCGCTGTTTCAGGCAGGAAACACAGCAATAAGCACCACCACCATCAGCACGTGTGTTCTAGGTGCAGAGAGCCACGGCATTCTAGGACTGAATCTGCAGTCTTCACAAATCCCGACGCTGAGTGATGATCAAATCTAAGCCTCGCCTTACCAGGCCTTGAGAAATAGTCTCGATGACTTTCACAAAAGGAAACACTTTCCCTGCAATATGCAGATGACGGTAGAATTGGCTGTTAGAGGCTGCCGAGGGTGAGAATTTCACAAAGTGTATGATGACATCTGTACAGATCCCAAGACTCTCCAGAGTTACAGCAGTTAAAGATTCAGCAAGAATATTAAGCATCTGACTTCTGGGTTTAAGCCAATCACAACGAGAAATCAAGCTGAAGTTTAATGTGGAGCACTTAATTTTTTTCCCTTCAACGTTCCCCTACAACCAGAATGCTTCACTACTCAGGGAGCATTCCCCTGCCATCCAGCTGTTTGGTGACTACACAATTAGAAGAAAGGCGAGGAAGAGTTGGGTGAAGGACCGTCTCATCTCTGCAAGATGAACACAGCCTGACTCCAAGGTGCCCCAGAACCCTAAAACTGACATGACACACGGACAGCGTGAGGAAGTGCTCGGTCACCTCTGCAGGGATGGGATGAGCTCACAGCAGGAACACGACACCCTGTGGCTCCCACACCCTGCACAGAGGGTCCCACTGAAGTCGCAGCGGGAAGGTGGGTGCACCCCCCAGGGATCATGCTGGGCCACCAGGATTTACCAGCTGCTCAGTGTAAGCCCTTGAGGACACTGCAGTGCAAACCGAGGGAGAGGGCTGCTCAGTTCGGGCACAGAGGCCAGCCCTGAGCTGAGCTACCATGCCTTGAAGCTACCAAAAGGCAAGCAGTTGAGTGCATTAGCGCTCATGTCCTGCATGCAGCCACCCCAGTGGCCACCAGCGCGTACGAGCTCAGTGCTGATGAAACCCGAGTGCACTCTTGAAACGATCTGGCAAAGAGTTCAGCTATTCCTACACAGTGATGCCTGCGAGCTAAAATCATCTCTTCAAGCCCAAAGTGGCTCTGCAGGGGGAAAAAACTATAGTATTCCCAGTTCCTAGTAATCTGTCACACAGGTAGTTGAGACTGACCATCTTTCTCAGGGTGTGGGACTCCAGTATTCCTTATCCACAACCTATTCCTACTGCCTCACTGCCTACCCCCTCCTCCTGCATCCATCGACTCTACTGTGTACTACAATCTCCATCTTTTTCTTCCTTTATACGCTTATGAAAGAGCTGTACAAAAAGCAGCACGCTAAGTGATTTACACAGCCCTCCAGAGATGGAGAGGGATTTACAAGGGAAAAAACTATCATTGAGCTAGACAGATGGCTGTACTGCAGGGGTTATGGCTAAGGAAGAGGCTGCAGAGACTAATCAGAAAACAGAGGTCCAGACTCCACAACAGACGGCTCAGCAAAGGGCTGGTAGGGACTGCTGGACACGGCAAGATTTATGTAAGAGGCCATCCAGTTAATTTTAAGGCTGGGTCACGAGGCAAACAGACAGGCAGAGGACTGGATGGGCTGCTTGTTATGTAGAGGTTAACAGTTTTGGTGTGCAGAGCCTGATGACTAAGTCTCATTGCAGAGGCTGCTAGCAGAGGCTCCCTTCCTCACCTGCCTGAGCTCTGCAGGCTGAGAAGGAACAAGCAGATGATTATTAAACAAGCACAAGACTGCAAGGAAACCATTGGGCAGTGTAAGTCAGAATAACACTGTAACCTCATCATTGCCAAGTTGCTGCAGACACAGCAGCAAGGGACTTTTCTGAGGATACTGTGAGTGTCTGGAGGACGTTTACAGGAGCTTTCAAGAAAGAGTGTTGGTGTTGAAAGCAAAAAGCTAAGGAAAGTTTGCCCGTGTTACTCTTTTCTTCTAATCCTTTCACCAACTCCCCTTCCTCTATAACAGAATCTCTAACACATAAATTGTTTGCCTTTGCTTTCAAGACCTATTCACTTCCTACCTATCACATCTCATTTCTTACTGAAATATCATCTCCTGTCTCTGATCAACCAGTGATGCCAACATTCATCACCAACTTCAGTGAAAAGCTGGGACAAGAATCCTTGCAGGAACATTTGCCATGGATATGAGCAAGACTGCATTTGTCAGGGCAAGGGAAAAGAACACGGCTGCAGCTGAAACATGAAACTGAATTTTAGCTAGATGAGAAGGTGGATAGAAATAGAAGATGTTTTGAAAAAAAGCTAATTTGTCTGAGATTCTTCTTGCAGCTGTGTGTAATTCCACATATTCCATTGGAAAACCAAAACAAGGTTGTGTTCTGAAGCCCTTGTGACTTTCTGAAGCATTTCCTTGCTATTGGCTGCATGTGAAAAAATTCCATTGTTTTCCAAAGGAAAGCTCAGCTACCCAATTAATTATAATGAAAGGCAGCAAAATAATCATATAGACAAAACAGAAAATTCAAAAGCATAATAGGAGCTCCTATTAAAAGGGGGCTACTTATTGTAAATAAAGGGTTGTTTTGATTTAATTTGCATTCATTCACCTTTATGGAGACTCACACTATGCATCAACTTGACGATGTTGTTCTAAGTGCAGTAGCTGCATGAGCTAGAGGCACACTGCATGGAAACAGAAGGCATTAGTACTTGTAAGTTTGGTTTAAAATTTAGAAAAGTGAGTTTGAGAGTAACCAAGTAATTATGATGCTATTATAGAGCATCTCAGCATGTTATATTCTCTGGATCGCAGACTCACAGGGGGGTTGGGGCTGGAAGGGACCTCTGGAGGGCAGCTGGTCCACCCTTCCCTGCTCAAGCAGGGCCACCCAGAGCCAATTGCACAGCACTGTGTCCCGGCAGCTTCTGAATATCCCCAGGGATGGAGACTCCACAGCCTTCCTGGGCAACCTGTGGTGGTGCTTGGTCATTCTCAGAGTAGAAAATGTGTTTCCTGATACTCAGAGGGAACCTCCTGTGTTTCATGGTGGGTGCACTGCCTCTGGTGCAGTTACTGGGAACCCCTGAAAGGCGTCTGATCTCTTTGCTGTCCTCAGGCTTCAGGGTCTGACTCAGATCTTAGTCCTTGTCATGCCAATAGTTTTGCTGATTTGCACTCTTACACCCATTCAACACTGGAGATAAATAAATCCAAGAGAGACCTCAACTTCTCTTTTGGTTTTTTTTCACCTTACTCTCCTTTTACTACCTCTCTCCACAGACACAAACGATGGAGTGAAACGGGCTATGATATTTTGCAGCAGAGCAATGCCTATAGGGCGAGTGAAGCGCAGGGGCCACCTCCTGCCGCCTGCCCCACGTGCACCCCGGGCACCTCCCTGGCCACAGCGCTTCCCAGCAGGCGGCTGAGGAAGAGAAACAGATGCCAGAAGGAAAGAGCAAGGCGACGATGAGCATGTGTGTCAGAATGGACTGGACGTGGCTTGGTTACTACACGTCAGGATCTGCAAGTTTGCGGGGTTGGCCGTGTTACGGATTCCTGGTTTCCGTTCCAGTCTACGCCAGCCTTCGAGTTCCACGTAGCCCCGCCGCACAGGATCCAACACTTTGTGTATTTACACGTGAGAGACACGACTCCTGAAGAGAGAGTACTTGGGAGCTTGAGACATCCACAGGGTGTTTCATGTTAAAAAAAGGAGACACCAAGCACACTCCACACCACCCTACCAGGACTACGCATTAACTCAACCATCATTCCACCAAAGGGTTCTGACATATACTAAGCAGAGTTAGTGTGAGGCGCAAACAAGAATATTATCATCAGCTCAGCATAAAACACACTAGGTCAATAAAAGTTCTTCACTTGTGGATGAGAAATTATTTGCTGAAACTCTTCATACAGTCAGCAGTTTACAGGGGTTTTTATCCTCCGAATCATACCCATCTGCTTAGGGCAATTACTCTCATCTGCCAGCACGGCCCTGACAGAGCACCTGTTACCAATGAAGCGCAAAGTCTTTTACAAGATGAAAACCAGTGAAGCCATCAAGTCCTTCAGGACTGGCAAGACGCCAGGTGGTGAAGGGCTGCCACCCCAGGTCTGTAAAGCCCATCAACACCAGGTAGGTCCAATCTAACAGGCAGCATTTCAGCAAATGGAGAAAACTGAGTTTTAGTTGCAATCCCTTTCATGAAGCTGTCAGTTCTCTGGACAGTGACTCCGAGAAAGGCAATGAGATGCTACAGATAATACTATAAGAATATACTATAAGAATTTAGGCAGACCAATCACTGCAAGAATGGTCATCTAATTTTATAGCCCATTTTGCATTTAAGGGCCATGTTAAAGTACAGGACAGCTTTAATACCACAGTATATACAAGAAATGTAAAATCATGTCTTGTTCAGTGGAGGAAGTGGGGGATCCATTGTACCTCACAGAACAGTTGCTGGTTACCAAAAGCAGTTTTGACTGGGTGGAGTGAAAGAACTTTTCAAACCTATCAAGGAATGTGCGTGGTTATTTAACTGCACGTATGCTTTTCTTTTGGATACACAAACGCAAAAAATAAACCCAACTAAATCTTCTTGTGAAATGGCTCCATTTCTCTACCACTGGAAACACTTGAAAACATTGCTCACTCTACTATTTCAACTTGAAATTTCTCTTGGGAACCAATGAGGAGAAACATACAAAAAAGGCATTAATATGAGCGATCAAGTCTATAAAAATTATACGATGCTGAAAGAATGCTGCAGCCACTCCAACATTCTGTTATTGATATTTAAAGGTCGGTTTGCTGAATCTGAAGATCTTCAAATTAACCAAGTATTTAATGTCACTGTTCTGCGTTCCTGGGTTAACCAAATCTGAATGATAATTTAAACTGAGCAAAATAAAGCATGACCTGAATTAGGTAATGGATGATGAGGTACAATTAACATTACTGTTCAAAATAATGGGTCAGATTCTTTTCACTATAAAATTTCTGCTTGGTTCAGCGGGAAGGAGGGTCAGAAAAACAATTACAGCTCCCTACTTATTTTTCCAGCCTTGAAACACAGACAAGCCTCAAGTCTGCTTTAACATGCAGCAGAAGGAAAAACTCCTCCAAACATACTCTGTCAGCTAAAGAGAGCTGGGCTGCTTAAACCACAGCTGTACCCACCACACTGCCCGAAGATGTTCATGCCCTAGGATGGGGTGAGCATGCATAAAGAGGAACTGTCTACAAGAAATCCCCAAGAAGTGTCTGAGCAGAGCCCCATGTAGGCAGTTGTGAGGACAGTAAAGATGAACAAATGAAAAAAAAATTTAATGTATCACATATGCAAGAATTGTATTTAACAGAAATAAATGGATTTTTTGGTGCTGCAACTATGTTGTAGTGTAATTTTAGTACTTCTAGAGTAGCACTGCAACAGCCTTAAAACTGAAAGAAACATTGAAATTAATTAGGAAATAAATATCCAAGTTGCTTAAATTCAATGTAAAGCAAGTAGCCGCCCAAGTAAATATTAAAAACTAGATTCAAAACATGAAAATACAAGCTTTTATATATTTTGTCCTTTTTCTGCATCCAAAACCAGACAGCAATACCCTTACAGAAAAGTAAGACAAATCAGGATATAAGCATGCATTACACCAGACAAAATTCAGCTCCAGCTGCTAAATCAAAGAAAGCTCAACAGCCCATTGTCAGGTAACGCAGATCTGAGCTCCTTTCCTCCTCAAGAGGTCTATACTACCATGAATAGTTTTACCTGCTAAGCAACCCAAAACCAAGAAGATGTAGCTGTAATAAAACTTGTTTTTTCTCAAATAAGCAGTACCTAGCTTCTCTGTGATCTAATAAAGTGTATTGGGTGCTTTTGCAGTCTAAAGACAACTAGTTTAAATGGAAAAAATAATTCATACACACATACAAAGCTATTTTACACTTATTTTGGGAGTCTCTATTTGTATAGTAGAAAACTTACAGGATAAGATCCTGGAAAAGTCAAAAGACAACTACGCAACCGACATCTGAATAACGTTTAGACTTTCAAAGCAAAGTATTTTGTAAATTATTGTAATGATGTATACACACACACTTTGCCCTTCTTCCTCTCCCCAACCACTCAGCATCAGATGCGTTTCTGATATAGCACTGTTCTCCAAACAAAAGGGAGACATTTGACTTGGAGTCAATGTTGAGAGAACATAACCACGGTATAAGAGGAGAAAGAAAAGGATGGAGGGTGGGGCATGGGGAGATTCTAAGGTATTGTAAATTGCAGCTATAGAAAGCACAAAAATTTACTGACCAAGTTTTAAATGAAATATGTATGGTTTAGAGACCGTGGAAACACACTGTTGACAGAAGAGAAACACTTTAATTCTGTTCTGTAGGGATGCCATTTATCCCACCCCCTTGCTCCCCCCTCAAAACCACCACAAAACCACAACCACCCCAAGAAACGCTTACAGAGGATGGAGAAGCTACTTTATTCATACTAAATTCAAAAATTCTTCTATGTTAAGAAGGAAGTTGCCTGTGAAAACGCAACTACATCATGATAACCGTATACACATGGAAAAAGTGGTCAAAATCTGTGACATGCTATTTCCCTCTCCCTCCACTTTTTTAAAAGCTGAGGCTAAATATCATATATAATTAAGAGGAGGGGAAGTGTTAAACAGATGAATACAACTATTCTTTTAGATGACAGAAAAGAAATTGTGCTAATGATATGCATTCATTCTCAGTACAGAGCTTCTCCTGACATAGGCAACACCTTAAAATTAAAGGTGGAGGCATAAGCCCTGACACTTTCTTAGAGCACCTCACACTTTCTTAGAGTACCTTTTTAAACATGAATGGTCCGTATGATGCTGGAAAGCCATGACATTTTTTTTTAAAAAAAGAAGTTTATCATGCAGGATAACTGCATAGAATCATGCTTCAATTACCTTCCTAGACAGGAAAGAAAACAAAAAAATAGGGAATTAACATTTCAAGGGAATTTTTGCATGTCGCAACTTAATACTGAACAAGTTAACAAGTGTTTCATCTGTTTACTCACAGGCACCATCTGAACAAAGCTACAGTGGAGTAAGTTACACGGGAGGTTGGGTGAAGCTCAGGAGACAGCTCGCTATGTCATTTCTGTTTGGCAGTAATCAGGAACTCCCTGGGTATTCCTGGGAAAAAAATGCTCTGGAAGGGAATTCAGTGATGAACTGCTTCTCGGCTTCCACAGCTAATTTATACTTGAAAGGCCTTAAACAATGGTTTAGTTGGCATGGTGGTATTGGGCTGATGGCTGGATTGGGTGAACTTAGAGGTTTTTTCCAACCTTAATGGTCCTATGATTCTATAAAGTGTTACTGATGTGATTTATTGCATTTCTCTTTTTCTTTTAATTTGCTTCTAGTATTAGAATAAAGAATTTAAGCCCTTTGTTTGCTAGCAGAAACAGGTTTCTGGTATTAAAAACAACTTCAAAGAAATTCAATGAACAGTTTTCTAAACAATTCGTCCACATAGTGCCTATTTATGCAGATTTGCAAATGCCTGTGACTTAGCAGGAATTTCTGATGGATACCGCTCAAAGCTTGCCATCTGCACTATTCTCTCCCTCGCTGCCTCACATGCTCGTCATTCCAGACTGTACACTGCCGCACAACACGGTGACCTTGCCTTTGCTTTTGATGATGCTCCTGCCTTGTGTCCCCCTCTCCGATATTTGTGTCTGCCCATGCCCGAATGCCAGCAGGGAAGCCAACCGCTACAGCTGACCCCCAGACACTGGGCACTGTCCCCAGCACAAGTGCCAGGGGGTTCTGCTCTTACTGGCTCTGAGGAGTCCGCACTAAATAACACGTCAGCTTTGGGACTTCAGAACAGTCCTTGAAATCTGTTTGGAAATCATGAGTTACCAATACCAGGATTGCACACGAACACATCCAGCCAGAAGTGCCTTATAGACATTAGGATCCCAGCTCTACTTGCTAATGAAGTTTCTCTTTCACTGTTAAAATAAGAGCCAATTTAAACCTGAGTGCATGGATATGGTAACTGTCAAGGTCAACAGAGTTTGAGCCATTCATCTGTACCCACATACATAACATTATTGTGTATCAGTATCATCTTCCAATTATTTAAAAATTTCTTTTTAATGGCTGTTTTTACTGCTGTCTTCTCAGCAAATAAATAAATAATTTGTTTTAAAAATCGCAAACAGCCTGGCCCAAGCAAATGGGAACGGAAATGCTTCCAGGTAGTCAACAGTAGAAGCACCTGAAATCATCTTAAGCTGTTCACGATGAATTTAACCCTACTGGATTGCATTCAGTGCTAAGATGCTTTTTACCTGGTGTGAAGTTATGACAGAAATTACATCATAGTGAGAGAAATGATGCATTGCCTAGATTCCATGGGTCACTGCAGACTAGTATGTGTGATATTGTGCTGAAGTGACATAACTTCTGTGCAGAAAAAAAGGAAAAGGCAAGGGATATAAAGGTCTGCCATCAAACATAACATCCATCCTTCCCTGAACTTCAGCAATAAGGATAATTCACCATTTTACTGCTTTAGCCATCAAATTTTATTACGCTTTCAGTAGCATGAATGTTTTCTCTCTAGCACTCTGGCACTTAGTGATTTTTTCAAGTCTTTTTGTTCAGCTTTGAGCTACAAAAAAAGGTACAAATTTTAATACCTGTTACAACCGCTCCTCTCTGTGACCCCTCCCCATGCATGAGACTTCCAGACCCTAAACATGTTTAACAAACTGAAGAAAAGTATCAGCAAGACACATATGCTCTGAACAGGCACCTACTTATAGTATCACGTGCAAACGCTGGGGCTACAGTCCCAACACTTTGGCCTTACAGAAATGGTGACAGTTTTCTGTTTCCAGGAGCACAATGTTTGTCTTTATTTTCCTCCCCATTCTGATGCTTCTTTTAATTGTACTTGTAGAGTGAACCCTTTCAGATTTTTTTGCCAGGAGATTTTTTTTTCTGTTCCAAAGAGCATCAGAAGAATCTTAAGATCTGGTATTCAAACCAGAAATTACTGAAAAGCATGCAGGCCATGTGAGCTCAACTTCCAGCCACACATTTTTAATTTCCTATGCGTGATGGTGCACCACTGTCCTTGTATAAAGAGGAGCAAAGACATTCTGTGAGTAAATATAAGATGTGGCCCTTCAATTAAGTAGCTGTGCTGGTCAATAAGTCAGGTTGGAAAGTAACGTACCAATATAACGGGGCATTTCACCTTTCCTTCCATGCAGCCTTTCCCTAATAATGCACTAAAGCTTTATGTAACAGGGTTTCAACATTACGTAACACATATGAACACATAACAGTGTTCACAGCTGAATCAATAAGTGCATGCATTAATAATGACCTAATAATAACTTTCTAATGGCTTTGGAGTTAAAAGCCCTGAAGTCCAACTTCAATGATGATTACCTGCAGAACATGGGAAAATGTGCACAACTCCTTCATGTCTCACTGCATCTTCTGAAAAAAGGGGGGTCATATGATGTCAACCCCACTCTGAATGTGTTATCATGGCTGTTAAATTGCTATCTGTGAATTATACTAAGAACTCCGAGATAAGATTTTACAATTATACTTGTTAAGCAGTCACATTCAGTCACATCATCATTAGTCTATGTACCTGCTCTGTTACTCATGCAAAAAGTCGTGATTTGCACAAGGTCAAGGTGCATCAAAATTTTTGGCCCGAGAGCCAAAAAAATCTCAGAAGGCTGGAAGTGCCTCTTTCTAACACAGACACACGAAGTCACAGGTAAGTCTGACCACTGCCACACAGGCACATACCTGTATCTACTCACATGTGCCTTTTACAACGACCTGATAGCTCACAAGCACTCTTGCCTATTCTCAAATGCTGCACAATACACAATGCAGAAAAAAACTACTATAGGAAGCAGCTTCATATTCCACTGATACTAAACTTTATGACCCCCATCTTTGGGGAATTCATTAAATCTTCTTGTAAGCAAACACTGTTTTATTTGAGCAAGGATAATGATGGAGGACATTCCACGCACAGCTGTGTGTACATGGAGACAGATACACACTGTGAGGAGGTTGAGAAATATGAAGACTTTTAAGTACCTGCAAATTATTACTTATTAATTTTCCATACATCAAAAGAGTTTATGAAAAGTATGTTCTTCTCCTTACTTAATCTCCCAGTCAACATCCATCTCTTATTATTAATTCAATTTAGACTATTCTTAAGCATCTCTCAAGGTACACACCACAGCATCTTGCAAGACAATCAGAAAATACAGCCCAAATAATGTAATGAACCACCAGACTTGAAATGACTCAGTGAAAAAAATCAAATCAACATTTTGGGCAGCCCTTTAGCAGAGGAAAATTCTCCAAAGCTGACACCTCTTCTTCTATGCTGCATTCTCACTACTACTTTTGAAAAATATCACCCACCTTTGGTTAGAGCCAAGGCTAACTCACATTTCAGTAACCAAACCGAGCTTTCAGAATTGTTTGATATGGTAACTAAAAAGAAAACCAGGTCCTAAAATAACTCAGATAAATTCTTATATGTACTAACACCATCACCTTAGTGGTGGGTAAAAGCTAAAGAACTTAGCACATACTTCTAGTGTATCTAAGCACATAAGATATTGCAAAATTACTTCAATAAAACTCTGTGTTCTGTACTGTAATTTAATCTATCTAGCCATCCTTTCTGCCAACTTTTAAAGCTTAAGAAAAAAATCCTACTAATATAACCTTAATCTATTGTCCTTTAGTATCTTGGTTGATTAGAAATCCAAACTTTGTTTTTAACTACAAGATACAGAAATATGAACAAAAAGAAAAATCTACAATGAACTTTGTGAACTGAAAATCAGTTCACGAGAATTACACCTGAAATGCTTTAGTTAGAAGAAAGGATCTTTGGACTCTTGCATCAGTCCCTCCTCCTCCTGCCCCGACAACCAAAGTGGCCAGAACAGAGTCTTTTGTTCCTAAATTCCTAATTCAAATCTATCTTTAATCTTTAATCAGTAACAACTAAAATCAATTGCCATCTTGAATGTTCTCTGACTTATGTTAAAGGAATACGAGGTCCCAGTGTAGCTCCTGGAGCAAAGGTAACCACAGCATGGCTCATGAGAACTGATTCAACTTGGCAGGTTCCTTTCCTGGCTGATTTGCAAAGACAAAGAAGTGAACGTATATGGAAGACGAAGCACCTTCAAGCTTTTACAGGCAGAAGCAACTCTGCCTGGCCAAAGGGCTTTGATGAAATGTGCCAGCAGCCTACGTGGCTGTTACACTAACTCCTCTGCCACTGGAAACCATATGATTTCTAAACTACCGACACGGCAGCATTCATCCACCTTACATGTTCTTCAAAGGAAATGTTTAAATCACACATGGGCCTGTGAACAGCAAAACTAAAGACATCTGATTTCCCAGGGCTTTCTGGTTGGATTGCTGCTGTTCAGTCAGCTGCAAGCACTAACAACACTTCCAGGACCAGAAGGAACCACACCATCCTTTTCTCCCACTGACTCTGGTGTTGACTGAGCACTGGGCTCTGCCTGCAGCTTTTCATTCAATGGGCTCAGTAATAATCACAGAATCATAAAATCACAGAGTCATGGAACGGTCTGGGTTGGAAGGGACCTTAAAGATCACCCAGTTCCACCCCTGCCATGGGTGACTCCTTCCACTAGACCAGGTTGCTCACAGCCTCATCAAACCTGGCCTCAAACATCTCCAGGGACGGGGCACCTATGACTTATCTGGGCAACCCGTTCCAGTGCCTCACCACCCTTCCAGGAAACAATTTCTTCCTAATATCTAATCTAAATCTCCCCTCTTTCAGTTTAAAACCATTACCCCATATCCTCTGAACTCCCTGATAAAAAGACCCTCCTCAACTTTCCTCTGCCCCCCTTTAAGTACTGGAAGCTGCTATAAGGTCTCCTTGGTGCCCTCTCTTCTCTAGGCTGAGCAAGCCCAACTCTCTCAGCCAGTTTTCATGTGGGAGGTGCTCCAGCCCTCTGATCATCTTTGTAGCCTCCTCTGGACCTGTTCCAACAGATCCATGTCCTTCCTGTGCTAAGGATTCCAAAAGTGAATGCGGGACTCCAGATGAGGCCTCATGAGAGCAGAGTAGAGAGGGGAATCGCCTCCCTTACGTGCTGGTCACACTTCTCTGGATGCAGCCCAGGACATGGTTGGCTTTCTGGGCTGCAAGTGCACATTGCCGGGTTACACTGAGCTTCTCATCCACAAACACCCCTAAGTCCTTCTTTTCAGGGCTACTCTCAGTAGGTCTTTCTCTTTCACCTGCTTCTCACTTTTGAGAAAAGACATCACATCTCTAAGACCTGTTCCTCTTTTGGGGGGCTGCTGGTTCCAGAGCTGTTGCAGAGGGGTGAGAAGCAAGCAGGCCAACAGGCAAATGAACATCTACATACACGCGTGCACGTGCGGACTCACACACATGATGTTCACAGATAGTCACTGCAACCTTATTTCTTTGGAAATTTTAAACAGGGAGAAATGTTTTGCAATGTTTTCAGTACTCAGTAATCCTTATTTGTCTGTCTGGAACATTAGCAGAGGAAAATACCCAGAGCTTAGCCGCATCTGGTAAACACTGCACTCTTCTAAAAAAAGTAGTTTGAGCTTCATGGAGAGAAAAAAGTTAGCCAGAGCTGCTGACTCAGTAGAGAAGCACGCTGAGTAGCTCTGTCCCCAGGGACAGCAGCCCAGCATCCCTCCTTGCAGCTGGAGGAGCCTTCTGACACTTGCTCCCCATCTGTGCTGGACCACAGACAACACGGCTTAGCACAGCGTGAGCCATGGGCGGTGCTGCACCCTCCTACCCCAAACACCAGCACCTCAACATCTGCGAGTCAGCTGAAAATGTGGCATGTTGAGAATCCTTCCCCTGCGACTCTCCTAGAGGTCAGGATGCCACTGGCAGAGCGTGGTAAGCAGAGACTCCTCAGTCTCTTCACAGATCTGAGCTCTGCCTCCGCCACTTCTGTCTGCCAAACACATAGCAATATTTAAATTCATGCCATTCCACAAGAATCAAAAACCTCTATTCTCTTACAAAAGATACACAGGAAACATTTTAGTTTTGTGTTCTAATGTAATGGACCAAAAGACTTTGCTTATTTAGAGTTGCAATTTTACCACTAAAACAATAAGGAACCACCAAAATATGATTAGCAACATCCAAAGTAGTATATGATCTGAACTACTGAACGGTGGATGACAACAGTAAGCTAAAGAATTGAAGTTATGTCGCCTGTCCATCTGACACTGTCAAAGGTACCACCTTTTAGTTATTTGTTCCTTATTTATTGACTGATCCATATTTTACCTGTTTATGTAACTAAACCCGGATAGCTGATATGCTTTAATGGCATCCTATCCTAGAGTAAATATTACAGAGTAAGATCACAGCATTTGTCAGAAAGCAGTAAAATAGAAGAGAAAGTCTAAGTCAAGGAAGTTCAGAGAGATCGCAGTTCAGGGTGGAGGTGGAGTCTCAGGAGTTTATAATCATCATGCGAAACGATACATCTACTTATTGCAGAGATCACACCATTGATTCAACTGATCTGTGAGTTCGAGGCCATTAATATATATTAAAGAGGAAGTAACTTCATCTGCCACCAGGTATGCAGCCCAGCACTGTTTTGTCATCTTGACGCAAGCAGAGATTGTTGATAAGATAAAGTACTCTGGAATCCACCATACCTGCCCGTTAGCAACCTGCTACATTTTCAGTTTAGATGAAGACATAAATTGTCAGGTCAAAAGCTAAGCCACAGAACAACTTCTAGCTACTCCTCCTGCTGGAGCTGAAACAAAAATGTTTGCTAAAGAAGAGTGTTGTAATGAACATCTTACATATTTTTCTGTCCGAGCCCTGGGATTTAAAAGGAAAATTTAATTGGGGACATACTGACAAAATTTTGCTCACTTTTGCAGGGTCGGTGGCCAAAAAGCAGCACAGGTTGTGTTGGCACCGTACATGACTACTGAAACAACATAATATTTCCTGTCACATCTTAAGCAATGATGTTCTTGCTTTTGCCTTAAGTGAGGAAATATTCTGAAAAAAATGAAGATTATGTTCTGCTTCTGTTTTCCCTTGAGAAAAATTTAGAGAGCAGTGTCATAACCCAATGTCCATTCTTCTCATCTACAGCTGACAGAATGGAAAATGCCACTTTATTTCAGAAATGAGCTACTTTTTTCTTCTTCCGTTAGTCATTCCTCCCTGCAGGCACAAGGGTTGTGGAGACAACTCCTTCAAACTCATGTTTAGAGCACCAGCGCTTCTCCTGTCGGACAGGGTAACGCTTGCACACTTTTAACTCGGGCAGCTCGATCTTCCGCCACACTAGTTGGCCTCGATGCTCTATAAGATAAAATTCTTAAATCAAGAAGCTCAACAACTTCTATAATTTAGCAACAAATTAACATCCGGAAATATCTCAGTGGTCTACTTGTCCTTTCTTGAAAAGGACAATCTGACTTTGCAGATCTTCTACCACTTAAAGAACTGAAACATGTTCAAGGTCTTCTGCCCAAGTCAAACTGGGGCAAATCACTAGCAACAGGAGGGTGCCCTTTTCTAACTATGAAGTATTGGAAACACAGGAATGATGTAGAATTTTATTATCTTTTATACTGCTGATCAAAAAAAACCACAATTAGGTCAGAGACCTCCCTCAGATATTTTAACAAAATGCAGAAGTTTGACATATTTTACCAAGATCAAGCAAACATCCTTTTTCTTTTCTGCTCCAGAGAGCCATAAGCTCCTACTGTTCCCTCGACAAATGTCAGGATACTGCTTCCCTTTTATGGCATCTCTTTCATGCTGCTGCTTCTTAAGTCTCACTATAAGATGGTGCTACTGTTTCAACAAATTTAATAAAAACAGTGACAAAATCCTGGTAAGCAAGGCTGAGCATCTGGATCTCTATTCCTTTGTGAGCTTTCTTTAACATTTCTATCAGAAATATTAGCTGCTACTTAACCAGAATTACAGCCTTAGAAATTACACTTACAAACGCCCGCGCCTGTGTTTTTATGGTGTCTTTATCACTGCGGTTAAAAGATACCCATTTTTTTAAATAAAGGCTTTTCTCCTCTTTTATGACACTCGAGAGACAGCAAGTTGCTGCTGTTTACCAACAAAACCCCCTCCCTTCCTGGAAAGTAACTCAGCCATTGAGCACATCGGCTGGTGCAGGACCCCCCCCCCGGTCCCCACACCGCTGCCAGGACAGCAATGTTGGCTTCAGCAACGCGCTGTCCCAGAGTTAGGACCAGTAACTATGAGAAGGCGAAAAGTTACTTCCAGAGGTTGGCCACCTGGAACAGCAGGTCCAGCAGAAGCCACCTGTGTTCTGGCAGGACAGAACAAAGTGGAAGACACCAGTCAATTCAGGCCTTTGTTCCATGAGGCAGTTCCTCATGGTTTTGAACAGTAAGCTGACTGCAGTTTAGAGATATACCCACTGATCAAAACTGATAGGAAATCTATTGTATAATTGCCAGCCTTGTGCTGAATGAGTTCAAATTTCTGAACATCAAAACAGAAGAACAAAAAGCTTCATTTCCACTGTGACTTTTCTCCTTGTCTTCCTGAAAATGTAAGCAATGAAGCCAAATGAAGAGGAAGCACAGAGGTGGCCAGGTGGCCACCTTCATATAATAATGAAATGGAAATAGATGTATAGATGGGAAAATAATGGTGTGCCGAGACAAAGGTCTGGGGGTGACCTGCAAACGACCATGGCTCTTGAACGCACAAAGGCTTTACCGAGAGCTCTTCAACAAATCAGTAACAGTGACACTATAGTGTGGACTCCTTGAATATTGCTATGGAAAAAAGAGTAGTGGTAGCCAAGCAGGTGGAGAGTACGATGCTCTTTTCAAGGTGCTGCAACAAAGTTAACTGTTGTTGTTGGGCATTTTTTTTGTCCAGGTTGTGGGAGGGGATTATTACTATTTTTATTACTACTTGTCAGACTACTTGTCTGAAACACATTATGAGGCTTAATTTTTTAAGGAATATACAGCACGCTGGGAGTCAGTGATAGAAGACAGTTTACAAAGGCCAACTATCATAATTATGCTATGATTTTACACCCAGCAGGAAACTTATGATTTGACACCCAGGAACAAAGCTAAAGAAATGATCTAAGGTAGCCAATTAAAGTTTTCATACAGAAACCTTCATCTATTCTCAAAACGCAAAATCTCCTTTTATAGCACAATCCTCTTAGCACTTATCTCTCCCTTCCTCATTAATCCAGTTTCACCTAGCTGGCACTGACACATGTGGAGACAGACAGGGAGATACACAGACATATATACACATTTTACTTTTTTCCTTCTGTTCTTCTTGACCTTTCTGATTCGGTTCAGCATTTGTATCAGTCCACCTGTCTGACCAACCTCCCCTGCAACGTGCCCTTCGAGATGGAAAACATAGTTTGATAATGCACGGTGACAAACCTTGCAGAGAGCAAGCAGGCGAGCAAAAGAGAGAGAAAGCGCTAAGGGAAATCGCTTCTAACCAGGATCTGCTGCTGCTGCACAGCTAATCAGGCAGGTATTCAGTTGTTCACTCCTGCAGACTTGCTTAGCATAGAAATAGGCTGTCTGCCCAGGAAGATGAGGTAATGTCTAGGTTTAATGCCAATCTCTGTAACTGGCAGGACACATCCGATAAATATTTCTGCTGCAGGAGACCACGTTAATTTGATTTTGCTACCAATTTTCATTATTGTTATTATTTCTATCGCTATGAATATGCATGAGTTTACCTGCTAATGCTGAGGATGGATGGAGAGGGCACAGAGCTCCAGGTGAAGCTGCCTCTGCACTGCAGCACTGCTCTCCCCCCTCTCCTCCCCACACTCAGCGCTGCCTCCACTTTGTCCTCTCATCCTCTTTACCGAGGGACTGGGCATTTGCCAGTTCACTTCTCTTCTCTACTCCATTTATGTAGTTTTAGGTACCCTTTTCTACTCACAGCATGTGCTTTGCCCCTCCTTGCTGTAACACAAACCCCACGTTCCATTCAGTACTGCAATACTGTGGTCATCCACAAGTGCTTCGCAGGCAGGCACTGCTTTACCTGCATATTAATACAGACATCTATCAAACCGTCAAGAAAGATCAAAAACCTCAAAACATCAAACAAAACTCACAAAACACTGACAAGGAAATATTTAGAGGGGTCTTTTCACCCTCTCTGCTCTCTTCCCAAGCAGAAACAACCTTGAAAAGTCAAAGCAAAAACATTATCAGAAGTGTGTCCATCTCAGAGCTTTATAAAGACGGCCGGAGCTCTAAAACTTAAGAGGAGTTTAAAGGAAGCGAGGAGCATGAGAGCCTGCAAGCAGTAACAACAGAGAAGTGCAACAATCCTGAGGAACAATGCTATGATCCAATTTTCCATGACATGGGGGCTTCAAAATGGGCAAAGACTTGGAGGGCAAAGGTTCCATGAAAAAGGAGGACGTGGACTTATGTTCTGAAACTAGGGTTATTCTGAAAATAGGGTTGCAAAACCAAGGTTTTTCCCAAAATGAATTGTTCTTGGCCTTAATCACTCTTTTATTTCTCTATCAGTTAGAAGAAAACCAACTATTTGTGCCTTAAAAAACCATAAATTTCCCTGAACTTTGCCCAATATACTATATTTTCAGTTTCTGCATCATTTGCTTTTAAGCTCTACAGTCTACTTGCAAATAATATCCTGAGGATACAACAGTGCTTGTTGTAGGCTCACATTTGCTTAGAAACAGACAAGGGCAAATATTTGTTCTCGGCAAATATAAAAATATCCAAAGTCTTAATGTTGCCTTTATTCAATTTTAAAAGCTTCAAATGTAAATACAAATTGCTATTTTCCTCCTTTTTCATGAGGTCTCTCCAGAAGATTCCAACCACCTAAACGCTATCTATATTCATTTCTTTAAATCTTCAGGTTTTTCAGCATAATAGGTACAATCGCACTTTTGAAGCTACCAAGCTCTAAAATGGTCGCATGCAAACTTGCTCCAGTCTTGAAAGACTGCGAGGGCAGGGCGCTCCGATTCAACACCCCTCTCCTCCGAGGGGTCACTCAGCCCCAGCTGCGGGACCAGTGCACCCTGTACCAGTTCCCTGGCTAGAACCAGTTAGCACGTCCCTAGCTCAGGGACGACGTGCAGGTATCTGCAGCCTGCCTTTCGGAACACTAATTACATTCAGTTGTTGTGCACAACTGTACGAATATTGGGTAAAATAAAATACATGAATTTTCTTCTGTTCGTAAGTTTAAGATGCTTAAAGCAATCTTCTCAGTATTAAAACTGAATAAAATTCTCGAAAACTGCTTGCAAATCTCTTGCATTAAAACTACTTTTTTCATTGTCTCATATTTCATCTCTTGAATGTCAGCACATATTTTAAATCATATAGCATCAAAGAGGGTGAGGCTACATTTGAGTTCATTCTTTTCCCTTTGATACCAGTATATAGATGAACATTTCAGTTTAAAATCTGTTACCATTTGTGATCGGCATCCACACACTGAAGACTGCACTCTAACTCTTCACTTGTGTTCTTCATGCTTAAGAACACATTGTCTTTTCAGACTGTGCCATGACATTTAGTTCATCAAAACTACTCCATGTACCAGATTTAATATTTAACACAGTCTACCACATGCAAGTAGTACACTCACTTCCTTGAGGTTTCGCCAGTTCTTGGCAGACACGGTACAGACTTACACACTTACTACATACATGTATTTAAAACAAGTTCTTTGCAGTTTCTGCTTCTGCTTCTGTTTTCCATTCAAAAACATGGAAGGAACATTTTATGTAAAGAAAGGCTAAAATATCTGCATTGAGAGGCAGAAAGTGTCAAGGTTTCTTCCAAGCAGCTCTTTATGGCAAACAGCAAGAACTGAAATTGAGGAAACTTCTGTAGGTATCTGTCCAAAGTGAGGTCTGCCTTCTTTCCTTTCACGTGCACTGGATACCAGCGGTATCTGACAAACCTGAGACAGAAAATGATCCAGAGACCTTTGTCAGAACTAGAAAGGAACGTGACTCTGTTTGGCAAGAACGTGTTGACTATTCCCAAGCTGACTACAAGCCAGAGCATGAAGAAAGAAGCCCATTTTCAGCAATAGGGATGGGCAGGCACAGAAACCCAACTGGGAAGGAAAAAAGAAATCTCCCCTCACTACGAAAAAGAGCAGAGCTAAAATGAAATCCGTAGTCTTGATGTTACTGGGACCAAGAAACAAGACTCTTTGATCAACAGGCCTTAGCTGCTTGGGCTGACAAGATGGGAACGGACGTGTTCTGCACATTGCTTTTCTTGATAGGAATATGTTCTCATACTGCGCATTCAACTGAGGCCATGCCCTGGTGAAAAAAGACCAGCAAGGATTTGACAGATGACACATTAAAATGATTTTTCAATATTTTGCAGCAGAAAAATGTGTCTGTTTAGAGGAAGGCTGGATATGCCTGCCGCAAAACAGTAATGGCATCCAAGTATTGGACATGACCAGATTGCGCTGTACACCCAAGTGGTAAAACACTTCTTTGTGGGCTTCCATTCACTGCCAAAAAGCGCAACAAAACAGGTTCTCGTCACTAGACCCCTCAAGTTAGCATCCTTTACAAAGGATGATTTAACTTTAAAATACTGGAATAATTTTTAGCAATTCCAGTTTTAAGCCATGATGTCACCAATACACACTAAGCAAGGAGAGCTGCGTTTGAGTGCCCGTACCCTGACAGGTTGATGATACCTCTGCTATGCCCTTGAGTCACTCATTCTTTCCTTCTGTATGAAAACTCCCTCAAGAGATTCTTTGCAGAGATTTAGCCGTGTTCAGTTTCTTACCCTGGAGACAAAGTCCATTGACAAGATAAAAAGAAGCCACAAATGCAACAAGATTCCTGTTGCAGCACTCAGCCTTCCCAAGGATGCCCAGGCTCTTTCAGTAAATTTTCAGAATTATGTCAACAAGAAGAACATGTTTCTGTGAGTGTTTCTGACTTTATTTTTTTAATAGAACAATGGCAGGTTTGTATTACTTAAAAAATAGGGAGAAAGAGATGGAAAAATTAGTGTCCCAGCCACAAACCAGCTCTGTGGAGAGTTAACACTTTGCACTGGGACTGGCCAAGTCTGAACCAAAATGTTCTCCTTGGGGTGTCCTGCCAGGCAGAGAAAATAAGGCAGGGCAGAGCGGTGTGTATGCTGCATTCTCTGTGACATGAAATATATGGCATGAAGTGGGTGCAAGCCGTGGCAGCCGGAGCAGGAAAGCCATGGCTGTCTGTGATTGCTGAAGGAGCTGTGACAATGAGATGAGGCAGCAGACATGTGCCTTCAGGATGCAGGGAAAAAAGAATTCTCTCTTCTCTGCCACTCCACGGGAACTCGTGGCAGCCCTCCGCCGCTGGAGAAAGGGGATCAGGCCACTTTGTCACTACTGAGCTTTTGATAAGTGGAAAGGGAAGTCTGGTGGACACAATGAGGGTACAAGGAGAATGTTTATGGTTTGTTTTTTTTTCTTAAAACCAAACTCAAGAGGATTTTGACAACAGGGCGTAGTAAGGGCATCTACCACAAGTCCTTCAGCAAATCTCACACATACCTCTAGGCTGAAGTGAACTTTTCACTCTTCACTCCAATCTGCTGGAGAAATTCTCCCAAATCCCCTCAAGTGGTGACAAGTGCTATTATTCCTGCTGGCTGCCAAATCTCCTTTTCCCCTCAACCTGTTACAGGAGCAAGGCAGGAGAAAGACTAAAGTGGGAAAAAAAGAAGTCTCTAATATGGCTTTCCTGAATCCCAGTCACTGAAAATCAAGTTGATGGATTTTTTCCTGAGAGCAAAACCCTTCTGTGTAAGTGAAATGTTTCTTATTTGCCATGTACTAATTGTGCATCACAGCCACAGAACTAAAAAGAACATTCAACTCAAACAGAAATGGGGCAGTTAAGGATATTGCTTCAGTGAATAACAAACAAAGTGAGTTTGGTGGTGGTTATTTTTGTTTGCACTTACTACTTCAATTTTCTCCAGCATAAGTTGTGTTGTAAAAAATACTTGACATTTATAACTTTTTAAAAAGTCTGAAGTTAAATGTTTTGTCAACTTAAAACTGAAATACTTCCCTTAAAAACGATGTAGCAAGTTTGACAGAAATTTGTGACAAGACTGAGTTAGCTCTGAACTGTGTTTCTCAGCAAGCTTGCACCTCTTCTGCTTTGTGGTTCACACCCCTGTACAGCTTATCTTCTCACTCCATCTTCAACAGCAATTTTGCACCAGCAGCTGCAGGTCAGACTGCATCAAAGTCCAGAGGTACAGGAGAAAAGTATCAAGATTGGCCTGTTGCTTTCAAGAGCATCAGGACAAAATTGTTCAAGTCCCACTAATGTGAGCACAAGAAGTCTAAAATTCAAACTCTTTCTTAATTTGTTAGCTAACTTTGTGGCAATTTAAAATACCAAGCACAAGATATTCTACGCAAAGCCGCACACTTTGTTTAATGCTGAGGTTTAGTGAAAGCAAGCAAACATTTTCTGTCTTTCTTAAAAATCCTACTACCTGATCTATTGCCACCTTTCTTTGATGACAAACTAGTGAGTTGGTTTCTCTGGGACACACCTGTCAGCAGCAATATTCTGATTTTGAAAAGGCTTCTTCTTATGGCTCTACCACACGGATGTCCAGGACTTCTAGAACTGCCATACATTACTTCTTAAAGAAAATACTTTGATTGTTTCTTTGCCATGTACTCCCAGCCCCTCTTTTGCGCTCCTCTGTTGCACCCTCTGGGTAGCAAACAAGCAAGAAAAAGCATTGCAGACATTTTCACATAGCCAATCTTTATGAACCAAGAGTGTTTCTGACAAGCCATTACCCACAAACTATGGCTATTAGCAGAGGAAAGGCATTTTTCACCTACTTACGAGGATACAGCAACAGCTTAAAAAAACCCTGACAAGAACATTGTATGCATTGCATCAAAACTTTCCGCTAGCCTACATCATCCTCCAGCAATCTTAACTCTCCAGGGAATAATATTTCTTTTTTCTGCTTAAAGTCTTGTCATTTGCACACACAGGCTGTAAAATCAGGCTCTCTCCAGAAGACGAATGAGTTAACTCATTGGAAGTAGCAAGCCTAAAATTGTTTTTTAGGCTGATGAATGCAAGACATTTGTTTACTGAAACCAGTAAAAACCTAACTAGTTTTTTTTTTTTTTTTAACACGGAGCTCTAGTTTTCAAAGGTACTTTTGACAGTAATGCTTTGAATTTATTTTCCTTGTGCTAATCAGTTAATTTAAAAGGTGTGATAGAAATTAATATTAGGTTATTTTAGCCCTTTCTCTTGTCCTTCCACAGACCTGTGTGCTCCTCCTTGCTCACTGCCTGCAGGTAACGCATGTAGCAGACGGTGGCCACAGCGAGAAGCTACCACCAGGAAAAGAACGGCTTCAGCAAAACCAAACTAACTGATTTGGCACCGTTTCAGCTCAGTGAAGATCATATGAAGAAAAAATGTGAATTATGATTTCAGCTGCCCACCCCTGCCCACTCGTGACGCTGTTTGCTCACACCACCCACGCCACAATGCACAGACTGGCTCCAAGTTACCACCTCTAAGAGAAACAACCAAGTGGAAAGTTCCCCAACCGTTCCGGAACACTACGAATTAACATCAAAATACCTCTGCATACAATACTACCTTCCTCCCTTCTAACCACATTTCTTTCCTATACGGTTATAGACTATTTACATTTTCAGTAACAGCTCACGATACCATCCCTTCTCTCCAATCTTTAGTGGTACGCAGTCTATGACATTAAGATCAAGGCAATCTGTTATACTAAGGTCTAACTTAGTGAAATTATTGCCGCTGAGTAGAGACGGATAACGCAAAGTCAGGCTTTCATCTGCTGGAAATGCACCAAAATTTACTCTTTAATTACATCACATAGTAAGCTGCTGGTAAGTGTCAGGTCTTCCACTACTATGATACCTGTTTATTAAACTCATTTTTTAGCACAATGAGCTCAATTGAGTTTTCATTTGGAATACAATGGTTTCCATTTAAGACAGTTTATCCCGTAATCTTGACACTCAAACTCCAGTAGCCCTTAGGGCCAAAACCGAAGTCTTTTCAGCCTCTTAGATTTGGAAGGCGGTATTTGCAACGTCCTCAACTAACAGATCGCTGTTGGTTGGGGTTTTTTCTCCCTTCGCTTTGGGATATCTATGAGAATGTAGACAAGGCTTTTTTATTTCCCATTTTCACTGAATATACTTTTTCATGTCAGCCGAAGTGAAAGCTAACACAGTTGGAATATAGTAAATGTCAATATTTAATCTGGCCTTTCCTTTCCAATTTTTTAAAGCACAATGCATCATCTCAGCGTGATTAATAACAACTCTTCTGTTGCTTTCCCTGAACCGACCTGAGGTGTTTTTGTTGCTAGGTAATGTTTTGTTGTTAGCTGTCCTCCCAGCATAGGAAAGATTAAGAGATCTCAGATGGAACCAAAGACGACATGCCAGTAATCACAGCTGAAAGACGCTTGCACTTGACATCTTGAGATGGGAACAACATGTCTATTGTTTGAAGTCATCAGTCCTTTGCTAGAATACATGACAGACAAAACCACCTACCTTGACAAGAATTAGGATTCCTGTCAAGAAGTCATTTGTACTGATTGGATAAACAAAAGGGGAATCTGGAGAAGCAGGTGTATAAAACAAAGAAAATGTCTTAGAAATGCCCACATTCACCATTACAGGCCAGAGTAAAAAGGAGCTCTCGATTCACTTTAAGGGGTCCCAGGAGGATGCAATACTCATAAAGAAATCGTGCATTGACCTCAAGCTTCCACAGCAGCTTTCATAAGAATACTATGCAGTGCTGCCAAGGGAGTGGGTTTAGCCAGAGAAAAGATTTTTGGCCAAGACATTCCTCCATCTGACTAATCCTTGGCTTTCCGAGAGCTTGTTGACGCCACTGGCAGCCAATTCAAAAAACCTAACACCTTTTTAGTCCCAACCTATGTGAGATAATATTTCAGCAACCCCAAATCAAGCGAACGTGTAGTCATGTTGCAGACTTCCTCCAGACTGAACCATTCCTTTGGCTGACCAGGGCATTTATTCTAGAACAGTTTTTTTATGCAAGGATCAACATTCTTATTAGCATATTTACAAAAATACGTAGCCATATCTCTGAGTTTCCCAGCAATACCCTTGGCAGAAATAAGGCAAGCCAGACTGACAGGAAAGTTATACTCCAAGATTACTGTGCTGTACTCTTTGCCAAAGGGTAATTTGTCAAAGCATTTGACAAATTGAAAAAGGGGAACATTTTTAGTGCCAGCCCCAGAAAACAACAGAACTGAAAAACAATGCTCATTCCCTTACTGAAAGTATTGCCATATAGCCTGTAAGGTAAGGAGCAGAAATTCATGGGAAGAAAAAGAAGTCGCTGCATTGAGGAATCTAACTCCTTAATCTTATATTCTTTAGGACTGTGTGAGCAAAGAGAAACACCGTCTACTCTTCCCAGTTAACAAGCTATTTGAGCATTCTGGTGGCACCTAGGCTCCCATCAGGAGTCAGAGATCCTTTTGTGCTAGGCACTGTAAAAACACTTACTGAAAGGACAGACAGCCCCAAAGGCTTTATTATCTAGAATAAATAAATTACCATGAATTAAGACTCAATTTTCTAGCAGTGTGGGTAATTAAACACTGGAACAGGTTGCCAGGTGGTAGACTTACCATCACATGGAGTCTTGGAGCCTGTATGTCTCTCTAAAAAACATGCTTCTAACTAATTTATAGGGAAACCTAAATGGCTAACTCTCTAACAGGGAAGGTCAAGCTGAATAATTACAGTGATCAGTTCTGACCCTTGAACCCATGAATCTCCCCTATTCAATCTCTTACTGTGTTAAACTAAAGGCAGATAATTAACAGTACCGCACTCAGCGGCTACTAACACTTACTGTTCTGCATAAGGCAACAATGACAACCCCATCTCAGAGCTTCAGCCGCTGGGCAGGTTTTTCCCTGCTGTGCATCCCAGTTTCATTGGCTTCTGCAAACTGGAGCAACTCTCCCAAGTGTTATGCCCAAAGCAGGAGTCACTGGGTAGGATGGAACAATACTGTATGGTAACATGGAGAACTTTCACTTCTTCACTTCCTAATCTAGTGGGTGTTGTTTGGCTGTAACTGGTTACGCAGATCTACCTTCGCAGATCTGGAGCCTCAAAGGAATTTTCCTGCAGCGGTCTAATAACACTTCTTCTGTCTTTTTTAGCGTAGTGTGTAAATCAGAGGGTTCAAGCCCATAACTCAGCTTATCCAACTGAGAATCTTAAACATTTTAGATGTGACCTCCCTTCTGACTTCTTTTCTGAATGTGGCATGCAATAGTTTAATCCAAATAAACCCCAATATTATGAAGGGCATGTAAATAAAATTCCAAGGCCTTCTAACACCCTCAAATTAAACAATCTAATGAAGTTCTTCAGGCATTGAATTCTATGAAGTCGATACAATGGCTTCTCCATGGGCAAAAAAACAACATGCAAAACATTCTTTCCTACCATATAGAACTGTTAGTTTCAGTTTAGTTAATACTAAGCAGCTTAATCTTCATTATATATCTCACTGTGTCTATGCAACTGCCTTGGCTACTTGAAAGCATTAAACTACTTGTCCCCAACGACTTCTTAATGAACAACATTCTTCTACTGCATGTCTGGGAGCTTCTCTCCCTTTATTAGCTGTATTACAGACCACCGTGACAGGTGGTCATAAATGGTGTGCTATATCTATACATTATTCATATGAGTTACGACATTAACCAAATGCAGAGCAACATTAAAATAAAATGGATTTCTTCAAAACAGCATTCTTTTCATGGATTCATACAAATCTCTGTTAGATGTTTCACTCCCTTAGGCCTCCAAAAACTTCCTGGACGGCAGCAGAGGGAAGACAGCAATAAGACCTCCAAGATTACGCTGGGGTTTGTTATTGCAGCTTTAAGAAAGCTGGCAGACTGCTTGCCACATCCCACACCCTTCCCACATCCCTGCCAGTTGTCTTGAAGAGTGAAGACAAATCGACCTTAAAATCCTGAGGTAGTCGGCCAGCAGCTGTGGAAATACTAAAAACAAGGAATGGCTGAGCCAGCCAAATCACTTCATTTCCTAAGGCAACAGCAAAGAGAAAAGGGCAAAACCCCTTAGAAGCCAGAGGACTTTTGGTATATATATTTATATATATATATATTTGTGCTTGAGGGTAAAGTACTCCCCTCCTTAATCAGAGAAGGGAAATAGATTACAGAAGTTGGTGTTTCAGGTTAAAAAACCCTCAAAACCCAAGAAAACCCATCACACAAAAAAATCAGCAGTTTTTCTTTCTTTGCTTGAAAATTTTGCCTGAGTATGACTTTTATTACATTCCCATTCTGGTCTGAATTCCAGACACGATGCAAAGCACAGAGAAAACAAACCCACTTCTATCAAAGAAAAACAAACCCAAAGCTCAACAATCCACATAACCACCACTTTTCAAAAAAGCTGCACTTATAAAACATTAAGAGAAGAATCATTTGCGTCCAAATGCCATTCGATCTGGCATCACTACACAGAAACGCTGCCCAGTATAATCAATAAGACAGATTCTAGCCTTCAGGGATATTTTAATCATCACAACCATCCACGGTTATCAGCTCAAATTATGTGTCCACCCCTAAAACATTCTTCAAGGAGAGTTCACTGCACTGGCACTGCTTTTAGGGCATGTATTTCAGGATATAACAAGTAGCTATTAGTCCAAGAGGACCATGACGTTTCCAAAATGGCATAGGTATGCGACCCTCCTATAAAACACAACAAAATTTTATGTCAGATCAGTGCAGGGGCTCAAGTCTTATGCAGAGCAGATATGTGCCTGGTAATCACTATCAGCATAGAGCTGGGTTGAACACTGCAGCAGGAACATCTTAGGTCATGTTGGTTTCAAGCCCAAGTAAGTTCCATCAATGCAGATTGCAGCTTTGCCTGAAAAACAAAAAATCCAACCCAAACCGGTCCATCCTACATTACTACTCAGGATAGTTATACCTGAGTTACAGAGTCTCTACTCTGTAATTTTACTCTAGTCCAGAGAAAATGAAGGAGAAAGACCGAATAGCTCTAGAGAGGGAGCCTCCAGGACAAACCCAGCACTCTCCAGAGGAGCACAGGTACCCAGACCTGACTCATCTCACATCTGCAGCTGAGCTGCTCGCACCACACTTTGCCGTAACTGCCATCTTAAAAAAATACCCAGCCCAACCAAGATCCTTTTCAGTCAAGACAGGCATCATCTGCCTAATATAACCATACCGCTCCTTTCCAAATTCGAGATAAGAAAGGCGTCTCTTTCAGAAAGCTGTGAGACAGCAAATTAAACATCGTGATAAAAGAAGTTTCTGATCAGCAGGTGCCTCCGGTGCTGGCAGCAGGCAAAGCTGCTCCTGTCTGTCAGCAAACACGGCGGTCCCCGAACAATGAGGTCTTCCACGTTGGGGGCTCTGCCAGAAACACTATCACCACCACTATCAAGGAGCTGGCAGCACACAGCGTTATGTGCAGAGATCGCCTGAAGGTCACCGAACATTTACCTTATGGTTAAAAGCCAAAATGAGATTAGCCCAGGGATGCCACCTAATAAACACACAGCCCAGGCTGCGAGGGATGCCAGCTTGTCTGGAGCGATAATCACTCGCAGTGCTTGCGCTGGCTGCCAGGCGGGGAGCGTGAAAAAGAAGCCTGCACGTCGGCGAGGCCCCCGTTGGGAGGAACTCCTGACACTGCCCACTTTACTGTCCACAGGTTTTATTTTGTGCTTTAAAGCCTTGCCCTGCGTGCAGGTCCGGTGGTGCTGCCTGAACTGCCTCGGTGCTTCTGCTCATCTCTCAGCAGGGATTTCATTAGGGGCGTATTTCAGCCAAGTTCTACAGATCAGCACAAGAGTTATTGTGTGGAAAACTATGCAGCAGACACCTCAGATGTGGGCAGTTCTCAGAAAAAGGCCATTCTTGGCAGAGAGAGCACTGTAGAAAAGCTCCCTTTGCACAGATCCCGAATGTATTATTAAAAAAATAAAAGGCAAAAAGAATTCCCTCAGTCTAAGAGGAAAGGCCCACAGAAACCATGGGGAGAGCACTGAAATGAGATCTTTTAGTGCTGGTTTGGTTTTTTTTAATTTTTCGCTTGCAAACAGCCTTTCTGCAATGATGCACAAATGCAAATAAATAGCAAGTGGGTGCCATGCCAGGGAGGGATATTAGTTCATAGCAATTCAATAAGGTACAACAGAGTGAAAAATGACACACTGTGTAAAACTGTCATAGATCAAACCATCCGGCACTCTGGCAGGGACCAAATGCCCAAGAACTCCAGGCCACAAAACCAGCCAATCTCCGAGTAAGGGACCATCTTGTCCTGAAACCTCCTCTCCCATCCCAATGTGTTGACAACCGACATTCACAGGTGGCTGTTGGGTGGCGACTCTGCTGCCAACGAGAGTGGGATTTGCAGCTCGCCGTTACCCCTGCCGGCTCCCCTCACTGCCCCTTCCCATCTCCTCGGGAACCGCCGGCACTGCTGCCCCCACCTGCTGCACCCTCACCACCTGCTGCGTGAGGTGGGACACCATCCATCGCGCGGCCTTTAACACGGACACACACTTGAACCAGGCCAACACGCTGACTCGCCAGCACCGTACTATCAATTCAGTGTCCTTTTAATAGGAATAAGAAGGAATATATGGTTCTGTGATGTTCAGTATTGGGTCATTTTTGCCTTTCTCCTCTTCTGTTTTTCTACCACCAGCTCCTCCTTTCTTCAAGACATGCTATAAGGCCTCTTCCTTCAGATGACTGCCTATAGAGCACAGGTTTACATCAAACCCAGAGTAACCCTTTGATTGAAAACTATACTATTTATGGCAAATATTATTTGTCCCTGACACAGGTACCACCAATAATGGGTCTCCTACTGTCTGTGATGCCCCAACAGCACCAGCAACACACATCTCATGCACATCGAACAACTTCTGCAGCCGATCTGTGGAAACAGCACCAGAAACATAAATAATCCTGCTCTGGCAGCTCAAGATCAGATCAGTTAAATGTGACTAACTGCTCCTGGGAAACCCTCTCTCTTAATGAATTATTGAGAAGTAGGTTCTGAATTGTCTCAATAACTTTATATGTGGCCTCTGGGATTCTCAGTGGCAATCAAAGGCAGACAGTGCTGGTCCGAAAAAAAAGGTTAACGCTTTTTAGGATCATGCCTGTACTATTAGCAAATGCCTTTTTAAAACAACCGGTGCTTTGAGTTTGTTGCCTTCACAACATCAGGAAAACAAGCGTCACACCTCACACCAACTAATAATGAGCTGACTTCACCTAGTCAGTGGGCAGACATTTGCGTGGCCCCAAGAATATCCAACTGTTCACCCTACACCAGCAAAAAGCACCATATGGCCTACTATATTGGTGTCATATCTAATTTCTGAAATTATGTAGGGCACTCTTTCAGAGAAGTAGGTCGCTGTGATATTTTGGATGCAAAGGTCTTCCACTCTTGGAGACCTGAATCAAACTTTCATGTAAGCATAGTGCTTGTTGCTATGACATAATTGCAAGCTTGTTTATGTTATGAATACTGTGTAATGAAGTCTGCAGGCAGTCTCCTCTATTCTCGGATTGAAAGCACTTTGACTTACGAGTTATGGCAAACATTTTCAGTCTGGGTATCTGCTGTCACAGGAGCTATTTGGAAGGCAGTGGGGCAGCAAGGCGCGCACAAGGGAAAGGTGCTCAGGGACATGATCAAAGGAACAAGAGTACTACTCAAAAAGCAAATCCACTGAAATAAAAAAGTGCATGAGGTAGTATGTTCCTTAGATGCCGTTCTGCTTAAGACAAGGCTATTCCTAGTAATCCCCCACCCCTCTCCAAACTGAACTGCTAACTGTGCATGACAGTCACCGATCTGACTCAGTACATACATCACTCCCTGAATACACATCAATTTAATTTGAGACAATACACCGAGTCATCGCTATTCCTTCCCTCTCCCACAGCTGGCACAGCCACCTGGCCTTCCCAAAGGAGGGATGGTATTACTGGAGCAGGAAACAGTAGTATGACTTTCCACAGTTAATTTGCTCTTGGACACCAGTGCCAGAAAGACATATTTGGGTTCTTGACCATGTACTATAACCATAATTTCCCCATCTGAGGTGGCAAAGGGAGCAGCTCTGTTCTATGTATCTTCTTTTCGGTACAGATCTGAAGCTTCTTATTGATGTGAGATGGGTTAATGTTTTCTTCTCCAACATACATACTTCCATTCCCAGAATATACATACGAAAAAGCAGCAATTGCCCTTCTCCAGTTGATCCAATCACAAGGGCCGTAAATGTCTTAGTGGGTTAGCTTCACCCAGAATAGTCTTGGGAGAGTCTTGGCACTGTTATTTTCCTCCTCTGATCAACCAAATACCTTTATTCTTCACTGAGACGTCTGCAACTTTATTTTAAACGAAGTTTCAAAAATTATGAACTATTGTTACTCAGGTGAGTAACGGAAAAGGACCAAAAAAAAGAAAAGGAAAGAGAAAAAAGAGATAGACTGAGATAGAGATTATTTAAATTTCTAATAGATAATTCTTCAGGAGGATGGAGAGAACATCACTTGAGAGCGGAGTATTCAGTGCTACAGCATTAACTGCTGTACCTGAGAGCATAACAATAATTTAGCTGGGCTTCTGCTCTCAGCAGAGCCAAAAAAATTAATTTCAAAAAACTAAGCCGTAGCACAAAACTTCGTTTCTCCTCACAAAGAAAAAGTACTGATAACTTTTATTTCCTCCAGAGCTTCAGAAAGGAATTTTTCTTCTATTTTCCTTGAGTTTGTAACAAAAGGCAGTGGAACTAAATATATACTCTGTCTAAGAAAAAAAGCTGGGTGTCAGAAAGGCCACAGCACTGTATAAAAGAGTTTGAAAAAAGGAAGGTACAAAGGGATTAACTTCATGACATGCTCTAGTAGGGAAAAATAACGGAGAGACTAAAGTTATATCCAAAAAAGAATGAAAAAATGTCATATTATCTAAGGGTAGACCATCACTCAGAATTACTTCAGGGTTTGGAAACCAGATCCAAACATTACTGACTAAGTCTCTCCCAGGTGTAGACAATAGCACTGAAAGCCAAACCCCAGTCATTACTTTATCTCTAATGTTACGCGTGTCCTTGCACTCCCTGCAGCTTACAGAGCTGAGCTCCCCAAAGATGTTTCTGCAATCAGCTGCAGAAGAAACTTGCCTGTGTTTCTGGGCATCCGAGGAAAGCAGCCAAAATTGTGTAAGGGCTTTGAAGGACCATTAACCCTCCAGTTATTTTTGCATTTGCCCTCACTGCAAGGTGGCTGCAATACAAACCTCAGTGAACAGAAGGTCTCTTGACTCCCAATCCTACCTGCAAGTAGATGAGACCATCGGAGGGCAAAGCACCAACAAACTCCATGGAGAAAGTTTTATGTAGAGATAAGGGCAATACCCAAGAAACCAAACTAAGACAGAACCTGGAGCGTTGAAGAAGCTGTATCCAAATCAAAAGGAAAAAACAGTTTTTCTTGCTATTCACACTTTTATAGCAGAAATAAACACATGGACTGCCTTTGACAATAGCTCCCAAATCAAGAGAAAATTTTTATGAGAAAGTGAGTAGAATAGAAAGCACTCACAAGCAGAGATCTGCAATCAGCCTGAGAAGAATCAAAACAAAATGTAGATGCAGGGGAAGCTGAGCACTAGAGGGGTACTGGAGGTCCCCATAAGGTACTGAGGTTCATTTAAGAGAATACCACCACTAAACTTTTTCAAAGTAAAACTAGAAAGGTCCCTTACTACAGCATTTTTCTTTAACAACGCCACTCTGTGCCACCTTTAGTGATTTGCATACTGGCTGCATTGTTTGCCAAATGCCATCAACAACCTCTCAAGGCCATTTAAAAACACTAACGTGCTATATCTGTTTTATATTAGCCAAGCAGACGTATATGGGGTTTTGGGAAAAGTGTTTTGTTTTAAGCAGGAAGAGTAAAGCCTTTAGTAAAATAATAATAAGTGAGAGATAAACATGCATTTGCAAAACCACCAAAGCAAGAGAAAGACCTTGAGTTGCAAGTCAGAGCGAGCTAAGCTAAAAAGCACAAAAGCGCATTTTGCTCTCCGCCTCTATGGGCCAAATCAGGAGAGGTATTGAGTGTTTATTTGCTAGGGACAGCAGTTACCCAAGACACCCTTCCTCTCTTGCTGCCTTACGTAAGCTTCCTTGTCTAGACACAAGCTTGACTTTGACAGAACATGCTGGTCCTACATTTTTCTCGGGACTTTCCTCACCATCTGGAAGCTACAGGGAAACAACTATGCACTCAACAGTGACTCTGCCTCTCTTCAGCCACTTATATAAATATAAGTCCAGGCTTTTAAAGTATTCAGCGGAGAATGAAGAGAGTGAAAATCCAACTGCTTGGATTTAATTTCTTACTTCAGTGATATTTCCAAGGGGTTGATCTGTCATGCCAACATAGACAAGAATCAATATTCCTCAGTTACTTCTGCAAATAGAAAACAGAATTTGGATCAGCCCAGAAAATAAACACACAGAAAGGGAAAAAAGGAAAAGAGAGGTAATAAAGGGCAAGGAAACTAAGCAGGCTATATATAAACTGTTTTATATAAAACACCTTCTATACCCTACACACTTTTTCAAGGCTTTCTGGCAGTAACAAATGGTATTTTGTTCTTTGGGAAATAACATAGTCTAAATCAATGACATGTTGAACTCTAATACAAGAATGCACTGAAAGTAACATATGGGTTTGGTTGAGGTCACTATACCTTTGCTAGACAAGCTAAAATTGTATCTTTTACTGGAGTTCCAAGAAAATGTGGCATTTTAACAATTCTTAAGGCAAAGTGGGGGCAGAAAAGACTCTCTTAGATGTCAGGAATTGGTAGGAATTCGTGTCCCAAGATCTATTTTCCTTTTACTAAAAACACAGGTACACAGAAAAGGAAAACAACACAATCAATATTCATAGCCACTGGAAGTTTGTTTTCTGGTAGAAAATAAACAAGAACAAAAGATAACTAAGTTGATCTCCTAGTGGAAAACACTTAGGAGTTCCTTCAATTTTTTTCTGGCCATTGTTTGACCAATATTTGCTTGTCCTGATCCAATGGCCTGAGTGCCAGCAGACACAGCACAGGACTACAAATAGAAGACAGACTTTTGCATACCTTAACGTATTTCCGAATGCTAAAAGAAAACCAAGTAGGCTTCTGAAAACTATCCTGTCCAAAGCAAGGCAAATACCATTTGAGATCAGCTATAATTTTTTTTTTTTTAAAACAAAGGGGGAAAACCCCTCGTGCTGTAGTTATAAATGGCTTGTTAGTAAAGTTCAGCAGCAGGGCAGTCTGTGATTGATCAAGTTGGCTGTTACCAGTGGGAAGCACTATAAAGGTTTTTGGCAAAGGGACTGGGATGGGGTGATGAAGGTATTTGCTCAACTAAGGAAAAAAGGCAACAATAAAGTTTAATAAAATATATATTAAAAGATATCCACAAACATAGTTCATGGTAACTATAAACTCAAGAATGTTCTGCAGTGACACAGGAGGACTGAAAGAACTGTTGACAGTAAGAAGAAAAATTATTTTATTCTTATGTATATACAATAAAAAACACCCTTGGCTTCTGTAAGAAGTCAGTTAAAAACTGTTTGGCATCTCCCAAGATTCCTCCTCTTTGATCTCACTGCCAACATGATCCATACTAAATGAAGAAGCAGAACTTACAGTATATATCTGACAGTAGGAGCCAGGCAGAGCACTGGGAGAGGCATCAGGAAGGAACATCATGACATTCTCTTCCTTGTCATTTTTGAAAATCAAGGCAGAGTTTGCTATAAAAGGAAGAGGAGGACAAAAAGCCATTGCCTCTGTGTGAAAGAGCTGTTAAGTAATGGGTGAATAAAGCAGAACAATACAATTAAATAAAATGCCATTGTTCACACAGGTGTGCGTGAATATAAACACATACACATGAAGTTCCCTGGTCACAGAGAAGAAAAGGGTGTGGGTGCCTTGACTGTCAACGTGGGGATTCCATCAACCATCCACCCCAAATTGCCAGCATTCGTGACAACTGTGATTCTGGGTCCTTATAATCCCTTTATTATAGTTTAAGTGATATTCTCAGCATAGCAGTCTCAGAAGAATAAGGACATGAAGGAAAAAACGAGCACAAGTGATTCTGTAACAGGAGTCTAACCAGCCATGGAGACACTGGCCTGTTAATTCTCTCTGGCAACGCTGCAGCAGCACAGAAGTCAGGGCATTGCTGGTACCTGCCACCATAATGAAATTGGGAGAAACCTACTTAAAGAACAATAAAATTGGAGTTAAATAAATGATAGATGAACCTTAATTATCCTGCATTTAGTCAAACAAAATGTCTGACCATATAGCTGAAAAAAAAAAAGTGATGAACCACCAAGATCTGAATGTTCACAAGAATTAAAAGAGAGAGACAAAAAGCTGAATATATCCTGTATCATCGTTGGTTTAAACAGTGTTAAAATTGTTGCAAGTGGATAGCTTTTGAACAGCCTGCATGAGATCTCACCTCTGTGTGTGCACTGTACAAGTGTCCGCACCACAAAGCCATCAGCCCAGCTGGCACTCTTACTGTTTCAGCAAAGGAGTCAATCCTGCAGCCTGACCTGAAGATGAAATACAAAAAGGTATTTGCTGCCGAGACACCAGTGCTGGGCAAGCTCCTGGTAGCAGTGTCCGTATGTTCTACTCATTACAGTACTGCCAACACCAAGTACTCAAAAAAATGAGTCAGGTACCATAAAAATCTCACATTTGGCATAAAACCAGGCATTTCTTCTAATAAATAATGGACTTGAACATTTTATTTCCTTCTAATGTCTAAGTACTTACAGCTCCTAAGCATTTTTCAGGAATGTTAGGAAGGCACTCCTCAACTCAAGAGCTGAAATCCTCATCAGATCTCGTGATGCCAGGAGACGGGCTTTCCAGTAGGAAAGAAGCAAATACCATGAGACAGGAACAAAATTAGAAAGTTAGATGTTGCTTATGCAAAAGCAACTTAAAAAGGCAAGAGGGCAGCAATACAATACCCTTCTTGCCCAAAGTACAGAGTTCAAAGCCCATTTTAAGTAAGGCTATCTCAGCTCTCGTACAGTAAGTGAATTACTTGCAGTTCTTGCACCATATGTGATTCTCACACTAGAATTTCACATTGCCATTGCAGGTTTAGGAGAAGGACTGCAGTTCTGTATGTAATCACACAACTGAGTTATATTTACCTGCTCTCATTAAAAAAAAAAAAAAAGAAAAGAAAAAAAAGTCTTTCTATTTTAAAAGGAATGGTGGTTCAAACAGACTTTTAGTTTTGGAAACAGATTTCTTATTGAAGTGCCAGCTGGTCAGAAAGTGACAGAGCACACGTAGGTCAACACCACCATCCGGGGGATCACCAGATCTCTGCCTGTCAGGCCCACAGCACAACACTGTCCTCCCTCAGTGGACTGAAAGCAGTTTATTCTTCACTCTTAACCCTTCTTCAGTCTGAAAACTCAAACCCTATAAACCTCAATTTAAATATGCTGCTATTGTAGAGAGCTGACATCTCTCACCAAGTGAAGATGCGCTACGCCTTGGCTACTTGAGATCTCTGTGACTCATCACTGGTAAATCTGCAGTTTCACAGGGTAGTGTCTCTTTAAATAGCTGTTCTTGGTTTCATTAAGCTGTATATTTACTTTAAGGAACATTTCTTCACCACAGAGCCAAAGGACTACTGTAATTTATTCCTTGGTGATTTCTCATCGCACAGACAGAAGAGGAGGCACGAAGTCCGTGACCCAGCTGAGCATCAGTGTCCCCGTGGGAGCTGCTCCCGGCCAAGCAGAGTGGACACGCGGCAACTCCCAAGCAGTGACTGAGGGGCTCTCTGCTGCTCACCTGTTGATGTTACCGACTTCATTTACATGGAGATTTGCTGAGATGGACCTATTTGGTTTTCCCCATTCTTGTTTGAGCTCTGTTACCACTGTGCAGGAAACAAAAGCCAAACCATGATTACAGGATGTCTGATCAGTTATTAGCAAGTCCACCTCTCTCTCTATTCTCCTCTCCCAATACAAACTATTTAATCTATTATTCATTATCCCTGTTCTCCATGGACAGACCCAGAGTGCACTAAAAATTATATGGGAGATGTAGAAGGGACAGAAGTAGGAGACTGTAAACAGGGAAAACTGGGGAAAAAGAAATTATGAGAGTGGCATTTGGATTACACAAAAGCCTGAGGGACAGCAGGGTCCAGCTCTCCTGTACTTGCTGACTCCCACAGACCATCCTGAGGGTGCTTCTCACTGTGCACCCTGCTCCATCTCCGCAGTGCTGGCTGCCGCTCTGGCCACAGGAGCACAGCCACCCCGAGGGTCTCCTGGTGGCCAGCAGGCCCCAGCAGCTCATTACGTGCAGGGATGGCGACAGGATCGCGGAATCATAGAGTGGTTTGGGTCAGAAGGGACTTTAAAGATCATCTAGTTCCATGGGCAGGGACCCCTTCCACCAGAGTGGGACCCCAGCACATCCCAGAGAGCTGTAACCCACAGATCTGAGCGCTAACAGTACTGCAGGCACAGACACAGGTTTGAATGTGAGCTGGATTCACATCGTCAAGCAGCTTCTACCACTGACTCAGCCCACACAGGTACCTTTGCTCCTGTCACAGTTAGATCTCCAAATTGCCACAGAGGCATCACTGTGACAAATCTCTCTCTGGGCCTTTACACTCCCCTTCAGCCTCTGCCAGATCCAGCAAGGCATGTGAGATGCAAATGCCTTCACACCTACGTGTTCTGTTTAATCAACCACAGATGCTCAGATTGATTGAGCAGTGATTTGCATAGATTAGCATGATGTCAGTATTTATAATACGTGAGCAGTATCATGCCAAAATCTACCCCTGAGCAGGTATCTACTCACAAATTAAACAACAATCAGATAGATTTTATAGCAGAAAAAGACACCAAAACTAAAAAATAGAGATCTTGAAGTCAGATTTATCAGATTTCCTGAATCTTTTCCCCTCTTGTAGTCTTCTCTGTTCTTGTCTATACAGTGCTGGAAATCTTCCTCCTTAGCTTTCCTAGAAAAATTACACCACCTGTCAAGGCTGTCACTGCAACCAGGCCTACCTGAAGTGAAGACTATATACAATGCAAAGTTCGTATTTCTACACACTGTAATTAGTATCCCACCGGAGACAGATCCCGGTAACAATCATGACTTTTTCCTACAAAAATCTTTATGTTTTAACATAAAAGTGAAAAATAAAGTGAAAACTATTTCAGAAGTTCAGCTTAAAAGTAGCAAGAGTTGGCCAAAAGAGGTTTGAGAAGTCTAGGAGTTATTTTGCCAAGAAAAGTTAAATTTTTGAAGACGACTTAATTTCAGACAAATGGAAGTTGTCAACGTTTCTAAGCAGCACTAATCATTTTTCTTCTGGCCCAAATAACAGCGAGCTACAAGACTCACTTTTGTATTTCAGTAATTTGTGTAGCTACTACCTTTATTTAAAATAATTTTTTTTAAAAAGGCCCAGAATATGTAACTCAAAAGGATGAACAAGAGAATTAAATTAAGTACTGTTCGCTTTTCTGGAATTTGCTGAAATATAGTGAGTACAGACTACTTGTAGATGGGCAATAATCCCCATTTTATCGAACACTAAGTTAATACCTAGTTTACAGCCAGCCTGAGTAAGCATCTATCAAAACAGCAGAGTAGAGAACTTCACTTGCGATGTGAAACTGTTACCATGACCAAAGGACACAAGCACAGTCAGGTGTCACGAGATCCATGTACTAAAAACAGCAACACAGGCCCCAGGTACTTCAAAAAGTAAATCAGATGGGTTTTTTGCAGGACTTCATAGAGACTGGCAGCATGATCATTGCAGTACTGACATGCATACAAAACTAAAGTGTTTTTTTCCTGTAAATTTTAAAATAACATTAGGTTGACCCTTTGAGATTGACTTCTCTAATTCACTGCCTGCTTACAAGGACCAATCTTTTTCCTTTTTTTCTGTCTTTCAGACCAGGACAACGCCCCAGCATCACATCACCTGTAGGCACCAAAATGCAGGACCACCCAGTGCACCTCGGGCATTGCTGGCACGGCACGTAGGCTATGAGGGGTTTGTCCTCCTTTGTTTACCTACATGCCAGACCATTTCCAGACCACTGAAAATTATCTTGGGGGTGATAAACCCATTGAACTTGACTTGAAACCCAAAAGTAACCTGTACTCGGGTAAGACTGAATAAGAGTCTCAATTCTGCATCAGAAGATTCTTATTAAGACAAATACAGAGATGTTTTGTTTTCTAAACTGGTCTGTTTCATGTTTTTTAAACATAACAATTATATGATTCTATGAAATAGTAATCACAGAGAATCAAGAGTGAATTCAGAGAATATTTTAATCAATGCATATTTAAATTTTACTCTACAGAGCTTTCCAATTCAGTGCCCTACACACAACTAACCTTACCATTCCTGGCAATAAACTATTATTTTTTAAAAGACACTACGGATTGATTTGACTGTCCTTCTTGAAAATGTTTTGTTACCGAGATGTTTGCGTGTTCCCTTGCTTTTACACAGAACTTGGAAGATATTTCTAAGAGTAGCAATTTTCTAAAGGCAGCTTTAGCTGGCAATTAAAATGTAGGTTTTGCTCCCATTAATCATACAACATCTGCATGCACTGATGAATTTCCTGCCTCCCCCCATATTTCCACTAGAAAAAGCAAAGCTATTAATAAATGAAAAGTGAATAACATATCAACAAAAAAAAACAACAGACAAAAATCCCAACATACATGGTCCTGTCCTTGAACATCAGGACAACAGTTAGAAGGTGCACAAATCCTTGAGGAAAATGCAGCCAGGCTGTAAGAAATTACTCTGAGTATGGTGATGCTGGCAGAAAAAGCGTGCATACACTTGCTGCTTATGAAGTACATGAATATGCACTTTCCTCTCTATAAAATGACCAATTTACTGTTTGGAAACTGCAAAGCATTAATTAATGTACAAGGTTAAAGAGAAAGGAAAAGGAAAAAAGTCTTTCAAGGATGCAGCAAGAGAATTTTCTGCCTGAGGCTACATTAGCCAAAATAAGAACGTCCACTGTACAATATCTAATTTCATGCATGAATGCTGCTCCAGGTCACAGCTCTACACTCTCTCCCTCTGAAGCTTCCCCATTCACCCTCTATCCCAGACTAAAGTACTGCTATTTATAAACTGTTTGGAAAACTAGTGACCCAACAGCCTCAGAGGTTTTATAAACAAATGTGCCTGTCTAAGGTGATATTGAATTTATAACATTTTTGAACTAAGAGGAGTAAACAAGATGATGCACAAGGCCATTACTTCCACATGCAGGCAGAATGGAGAGGAGTGTTACTGACAGAAGAAAAATTGCTCTTATTTTTGCCAGCAAAATTAAGAACTCTGCTGGAACAAAATGAAAACTACTTCCAATTTCCATTCAAATATTTTTTTTAATAGAACTCAGGTTCATTCTAGGGAAACCATCCTCAGGGTCAATTAAAGAACAGTTTATCAGGACAAAGACTGTATTTTATTTCCTGTTTCAGTTTAGAACAGCAAAATTGTTCAAATATGTCCTGTATTACACCCTAGAGGACTGACTGAACTCTATACTGAAATAAAATGAGGACAGATAACCAGGCTCCAGAACAACAGCTTTAGGACTGCCTTAGACAGTACAGTGCAGTAAGATATATAAGCAACGAATTATCTTGGACTTATTTAGCCAGATTAGCATGGCATTTTCCTAGGCTAATACAATCATGCTTCTGACACCCAAAAAATTGACTTGGGTATCTCAGTAATCATGACTACATCCACTCGGACACGTTTTCTGATATTATGTTGTATAAACACACTGATTCACCAGTTGCAGCCATCAGTGGACAGTCTGCAGAGGCAAATCAGATACAACCTAAAAGGGAAGGCAAAATAAATCCAGTAGCAGCTTGCTCTATACACCTGTGGAACTGCCACGATTGCAAGTCAGATAAGCTGCAAATAACAGTTTTATCTGTCTAGACTAAAGGTTTAGATTGGCTTGCAATCAACAGCTTCAAATAAGGCAAATCTCCAGCACAGGAAAATGAAAAAGGAGAGTGGAAAATCAGTATGTGCAAACTTCCTTAAAGATACGGCATCACAGAATGGTTGAGGTTGGAAGGCACCTCTGGAGGTCTTCTGGTCCAACACCCCCCTCAGGTAAGGTCTCCCACAGCTAATGGCCCGGACTGTGTCCAGGCTGCTTCTGAATAATCCCAAGGATGGATACTCCACAACCTCTCTGGACAACCTGTGCCAGTGGCTCAGTCATCCTCACAGTAAAACAGTGTCCATGTCTTTCTCATACTCGAGAGCCCTGAAAGACACTTCCTCAGTCTGAAAGAAGTGGATTTCTCTAAATTCAATACAGTAAATAGTGAGGATTTACTTCAGAGGGTTCATGTAATCTGCTTTCTCACCCAAAATTATGAAGGTTTTAATGTTTTAACAGGTCGGTACTACTTTCAGGCCCACAAAACCCCCCATCAAAGTCTCTAAACAACAAACATATTGATGCATACCGGAGACAGAATTATACATATCTTTTTCACACAATTTATAGCTGTCTCTAGAAAAGGCTTGAAAATGACTAAAAAGGAAAGTTTATTAAATTGTTTACTGCTCAAATACATTCTGAAGCAAAAATAAATGCCTTGCCAGCTGGTGTTCCTGTGCTCTCTGCAAAGAAGCAGTATTCGACACTTATCTCATAGGACCCAAAATTCTTCTTTCTGCCTTTTTTCCCCCTTGTGCTGTCAGTTTTTTTCCTAACATTTCCTCTTCAGAAAAAGTAAAATCAATCAATAGATTCTTGATATAGCTGCTTGCATAATGTCACAAACATTGTGGTGGAGCACGAAGTGATCTTTAACCTATCCCTCACTGCCCAGGACAGGTCAGACCAGGAGCAATGTCACAAGACTGAACAGACCATCAAAGGGGGCTGCCTGCTGCTCCCATCGCGTCCCAGACCTGCAGCCCTAGGTGCCCAACCTTTTTAAATGGGAAGTTTCCCTAAGCCTTTGAAAGCTGCCATTTCTGAAGCCTGGAAGAAGAAGGAGGGGGGAAACAGGAGGAAAAAAGCATATGCTAGAGTCCTCTTCTCTATCTGTAGGGAAGGAATTTGACAAAGGATTGTTAAAATCAACATTTAATGAAACCAAATGCAGGATATCAACTTTTAAACTACTCCTCTGCATGAATTTTTCCAGCCTATGTTGAGGAAAAATAACAACAAGAACATGTTAACCTTGTTCTGGCTTACTAGACAGTTATAAATAACACATCTGAAAATTTTGGAAGGTTATATTATGAAGTCTTAGTTGTATTGTCTATTGTTTTAGAACCAGGTGCAGGAAACTCAAGCTTCTAGAGCCAACGTGCTTATTGAAAAAAACCCACAACCCAGCCAAAACCTCTGGACTGCAGAACTTGCTTTTTGTGCTTTTCTCACATATTCTAGCAAATGCAGTTATCCCATGCATTAATATATACTAAGCATAAATTGAGTGCCCCATCTTCTTTATGTGCATTCGGCTATAAATGCCACTGCTCACCTCTGAAGAGAAACTCCCAACTTACCTTAGAATTGTTCTATCTTGCTGGCTGATTTCATATTAAAGACATATAATTTAATATATGGTTTTGATAGGGAAAGGCAAGCTTTTTACAGTAGTCTGGCCACTGTACTCCAAAGCTGAGACAAGAAGACTTCTTGCTTTTCAGTAACAGAAATTATGTGAGCTATTCTTTTTCCTTACTCAGTCCTTGCAGACCAGAAATAAAGTCACCTATTGAAGATATCTCATCTCCATAGGGAGAGCATTCCCCAAGTCTTAAAGAGCTGGAAAAATCCAAGCAGAAACAGTACAAACACTAGGAATGAAAAAGAAGCCCATATTTTATCCCACGTGTAATAACACTGACTTCAACAGATGTCAAGTGTGATACCTTTTTCCAGCAGCAGACTGTGTTGAACAACCACAGTGTAATTATTAGATAGCTGCCAGTTCTGAACAGGATGCTTTGTGATCTTGTACAGTAACAGCCAAAAATTTGCTTAATTTTAGCTTAAGGTTAGGTAGTCCAACACAAAGTCTGTGTCTGGGGAAGTTATATTTATGTACCACTTATCTGTTCTTCCCCTCAAAAAATTCATTACCAGTTTTCCTTCCTGCTTAACCTTAACCTCAGCTTCCAAAAAGTACTGAATTCTGCTTACACAGTGTTCTTTATAATTAGACATAAAATGTTCAAGAGGTTCAATTATAACATTTTCTGCTACACCATCTAAAAATGCTGGATATTAATAAAAAACTAATAATCCTGAAAAAATACTATGCTATCACAATTCTATTCCATGTTTCAAATTCCTCTGAGCAGAAAGAAAGAAATATAAAGACTGATACATTACTTATTACTATGCTCACAGCCATTTCATGAAGCTGGAAAGTTGGGCTACAACAGTCTTACAGTCTTGAGAAAACACCTATTAATTAAGTTTTCATCTATAGTGTTGAATACAGTAAAGCTTATTTTATTATGCAGATTTTATATTATTATATATTCATTTAAAAATGTAATCTACAACTATATTAAATAATGTTTTGTTGATATGACTTCTATTGTACATGTCTTTTACAAAATACTAACACAACACATTTCATATGTGCATAGATGTGTTCACATTTATATATATATGTACATAAAACAGGCAAAAGAGATGTTCAGATCCCTGGAACTCTATGATGGGCAATGTACATATTACACTGCAGATCCTTAGACTACCCAATTTAAGTGCTTAAGTACTAGCCTAACAGAAGTATGCTGTGACACAAATATATCTATTACCACATAAAGTTAAAACAACCAACCAAACCGCTGGCGGTTGCTAACAGAGCTTGTTAGACACACTAAGTGTGCAAAACATATTTTCATCCTCCTGAAGCTTGTTCCATATTAATATACATTTTTAACCTAATATAAGCATTGAGTTAGTTTGTTGGTTTTAAGTACACATCATCTTGCTTTCTTCTCTCAATTACCTCAAAACTTTCTTCTTTAATTCTGCTCTTTGCTAATTTTCCACTTTTTACATATTTCCTTCTTTGGTCATTCACTGGCACTTGTCAACAAAATTCACCCGCTAACCTGCTTGCTGATGTTGACATTTTCCAGGAATATGTGCGTCAGTTTACAAGGAACTTAAATAAAACGAAAAAAAATGTGAGTTTCCTGGAAGATGCTAAATTGGAAATCCCTTATGCAAAACCTCTTCAGTTATACAAGGACTGGGAACCCAGTGTAATGTCCTGCCAGATAAAGTCAAGCACTGCCCTTTGCTCTTTCACACGAAGTGGCTTTTCCTATCATCAGCTTCTGCTCACACAGACCCAGGTTTGGGAGTTTTCTATGGCACTGCCGGTATCTGGGAGAGTATTTTGGTTTGGTAAGGAGTTACGATGATAAACCCAATAATGGATCACCATACGCTGGACAGCCCTCTTCATTATAGGGAAGTCTTCCTCCCTGGCTTTTTAAACTTGATTCAGGAGCTACCAGGCTTTTCCCCCCTTTTATTTCCATTCTGTATAATTTTATTTATTGCTGGTGCTGATCACTAACAACAGTGGACAGAAGCAACTCCTCAAGAGCTAGCTATGTTTTCTTGTTTTTCAGCATGCCTCCCTGTAATTTTCCCCCAACTCCTACACCTTAGGTTAGAGAGAACTGTTCGCTCAATAGCTTCCCCAGAGACACTTCCAAACCTAAACCAGAATGTTTCTTATTTAGTATTTTCTCCTTGTTTTCCATCCAAAAGAAAAAGGTGTTAGATCTTGTACAGCTGGATAGTTGTTGGTGGAAGACAGGTGGGTGGTCACCTACTTACAAGACTGAAGACCACTTTCCCAGGCACCAAGAACACATCACCCTATCTGAACACACTCAGTACTTTTCAAATAGTTGGAACACATACATGATCTCAATGAAAACAAGGCACACAACAATCAAACTGGACAGATTTCTATTTCCAGCAAAGAAAGAACTTCACATCCCAAATAGCACTGCTGCACTCACTCTGCAGATCATAATCACACCTTCAATACAAGAAAGCGTTCACTGTTACGTGATGAACATCCCACAATTTACCACTTTGGATCATTCAGATCATGGTATGTCCATACAGGCTTCAAAATCCTGATCAGAACGTTTTTAGCCTTACTGTTTAGCTCAGAAAACACACAGCCTGAAAAACCAACCTTGTTTACAAGGTTATATCGTAGGTCACATTTTCCTTTAACAAATGCTTACCTGACCAGAATAATTTTTTTAAAACTATAAGGAGGTAGGATGTAGGTTCATATCTAAGGACTCAAACAAACAATGAAACTTGAGCGCTCAGACAAGCCAGATCCAACAATAATTTTGGGGCACTTCACATGGAAGGCTTTTGGGGAGAAGATCAGTTTTGTTATAACCATATGATGTCTTTTTTTTCCCACGTACATTTGTCTAAAAGTAATTTCATTCTAAAATGAGTGTAAATTTGGCCTTGTTAGAGTCAGTAATAAAAAAATCAAACATGGAAGAACATGTAACCTGTAAATAGTGAAGCACGGCTACAATAGTAAGAGGTGAAAGATGACACTTTTCTCAGGAAGGAAACTAGTCTGTACAAGGTGGACTTAGGAAAAAGTACCACTCCGTACTGCCCTATAATCAGCTGAAGGTGGCAGATCCAAAGAGAGAAATGAAATACATACAGCAAAGTTTTCCAAGAAAAGAACAACAGAATAAATTGATTGTGCTCATTTTATTGAAAATTGTTAAGAAGAATTCAAAGAAACTAATTTCCAGTTTTTTTTCTGTACTGAATGACTGTAACTAACTGAACTGGAACATTCTGATGCAGGCATGGTGTAGGAAGTACAAATCCAGTTCTTCATGAGCAATGAAGAGGACATAAACTCAATTACATATAAAAGCAAAAACTTTCACACACAAAAACTAGTTTTGTGAGAAACTTGGGAGAGTAACATCTACTGTTTCAGCAGAATTAGGAAAACAAGTCCCCAAACTGCTTTTGAAGATCCACATGGCTTCATTAAACCATGGATTTTAATAATTATTTAATAGTTTGACATTAATAAATAATTACTACTAAATACCTTATCACATATAATACATGACAGCATTAAGTATTAATGTCAATATACATCAACTTAATTTTAATTAAAATTAACTTATTAATTTGTTTAGAGTAATATTTATACTACCTTGATTGTGGTGTCCTTTTGTGTAAATGCACTTTGTCTGACATGCTTTAAAATTATTTGAGGTTTTTTTGTCTTTTCCTCTCATGCCCTTTTCAGCTTGGCAGTTTAATTAATATCTATTTCTAAGAATAAGTAGCATCCTGGAGAATTTTACTAAACATGCAGAATGAACCCTATTTCTGAGAAGACCTACAACAACACACTAAGCTTCAGCTGAGCTTCATTTCCTGGAGCACGAATCCCTCCTTCAGCTCACTAACATTTGACTTATCACTGGGAATGTCCAAAGTTTATGTTACATTTTGTGGAAAAAATCTGTAGAACTTGACTCAAGTTAACACACACCCAAATGACCTTCTCCAAAAAAACTTCCTAAGCTTCCAGAAAATAGCTTTTTCTTGGGAAAAAGCAGGTATTTTTTAAGAGTTCTAGCTCTGTAGAGCTCTTAAGAAAAACACAGCTCCTTCCAGCACAATGTGGAGACTCATGCTTACTGAAGAGATAATATGAATAAGCTTAAGTAAATACTTTTATAAAGAAGATATAAATCTTTTTAAGATGGAACTGCTCATTAGACTGTGGCACATTCATGCAAAGCAACCCTGTGACCTGACATAGGTCTGTGAAATACAGAGTGACACTGGACTGGTTCCTGAGAACCTCTCCTAGAGCAGCCAGGGCGTCTCTTCCAAAGCAGAGAAGAAGGAGAAATGGGAGAAGAGGGAGGAGAGGAAGGAGAGGGAGAAGAGAGAGAAGAGGGAGAAAAACTGACAGGTCATTTTCCTCATTAAATTTCTCTTGGCTCAAAACCTGAAATACTACACAGGACAGAACAAGAATCTAGCAGATATAGCACTGAATAGTTCTTTGTTCATTTTATTCTAATGTATTTTGCCACAAAGAACAGAAGCAATACTGTTAGACTGGAATATGTCACCAAACTTGATTCTCTTATCTGAAAGCGAAGTCTAAATGACTCCTTTTATCGGCCTTGCTGGTTCATTGTCCCTCTCCAAGTGCCTGAATGAAAGCGAGGAAGCTCAGAGCTGTCAAATTTCCAGATGTCAGTGGACGTTGCAACACCCGTACTATGAACAGACGGCAGCGGACTGATTTGGCTAAAAGCATTTTAGGAGGCAAAATATCAAAAGAGGGCAGGAAGTTAAGAAGAAGGAGGGAAGACTGCTGGCCAGTTCCAGCCTTGGCGAGGATCAGAACAAAGGGAGATGATGCCACATCTAATGAGCTCCTTTCACTGCTTTCCTCAGCAACAGGCAGCTGAAACAGAAGGTCTGATTCAGTGAGAGGAAAGCAGCTTACTGAAGTTTAGCTTACTGAAGTTCAGCTCCTCCCAACGGGTACCATCCTACTATTTGTTCTAAACATGTTTATTGTCAGCATAGGTTTGAGTTGTCGCTGTATCTGTACACTAGAGATACTGAAGCTCTATCCTGCAATCAGCAATTCTTTACGTTCTTTTCTCTCAACTTGGAATTTAGTGAAGCTTATCTCATATAGAAGTTGCCGTGCTATGTATAAACTACATAAGAAACATTTTAAAAGAGTCCCCTTTTATGCTATCCAGTACCCATTCTGCTACTCTGATGAACATACACACTAAAAAGGCCTCCCCTGGGATGCATTTTATGTGTCCGGTTCTCAGTTTCTTTTGAAATTAAAATAAAATGTAGTGACCCCCTGAACTATATTTGCTGAAGTGACTAAAGACATGAAGTGGCTGACACTATGTCCACAAATACTATTAAAACACATCTTCCTTCACATTCATGCTGTTGAACCCTCCCCACCACCAGCAGTGGTATCAACTACTTCTATGTTCTTTTTTTCCTATTCCTCAGGCCCCACCAGCGTGGCCAACAGAGCTGCAGCTAAACCAGAGCCGTGCACTCTCCCAGGTCCCTGGTATTTAATTTGCCAGTCAACCACAGATCTGAAATATATTCAAAGCTTGAAACTCTTCTTTTTTTCTTTCTTTATTTATGAATATTCTCTATATTTAGTGCTTATATAAGTAACAGACAAGATGAATAATTAGACATCCAGCAGGGCTAAATCAACGAAGCTCCTTTGGACTCAGTTCACAATGCATATAATTTCAGTGTGAGGTTCTTCCAATCCAACCCTACTGAAGGGCCCCAAACAACTCCAGTTACAGATCCTTTTAATCACTGCCTAATTGAGAAGTGAAATGAATGGTGCTATGTAAGAAAGAATGAGGTCTATTTTCACCTCTAACCTGAGCCAAGACATCATATATGAACAACTGGGACCCTAATCCTCTACCACTTAATTTCACAATTGCTTTTACTGTTTTTTAAAACAATCAATTATTGCTTCTTGTTTTCTTCATAAAAATCACTGCAAGTAAAATCAGGTGCTCTAAATACCCTGCATCTGAATAAATGAGAATCTGTGGTGCTCCACCTGGAGCAACATCTGCAGCTACCGATGCGCACACGTAGAGCGGCTGACTGCAATCCCAGCACCAGGAATCCCAGGGCTGACAAGTTAGGTTTTGCCTACAGAACTGCTGCAGAAATAGCAGGAACCAAAAACCCCAAGGAGTTACAATAAGCTGACTTGAAGACAAGCAGCAGGAAGGGCTGTTGGGAACACGTGCGCACACAGTGAGTTTCAGATGGCAATAGCTGTGCAAGGCAGGGCAATGCTTTTGGGAAATCCAGTAACCTTTTCTTCCCACAACCTGCCACACCTCCTGCCTTCTCCCCCGTGACTGACTCGCCGCACAGTCCTGCTCTGCCTACCGCGAGTTATCCGCCTTCCAGCCTCTCTACCAAATCTCACACGATCTGTTTGCTCTCAGACTGGTATTGTCCCAATTTCCCCATCCCTCATGGACACACCTAAAAGGCCCAGCTGCTTTTTGCTTTAATAAATCAATGCAGTATTTTGTGAAGTCTCGAGTCCTTTAGGTCAGCTAAAGGGACCTCCTCCACATGACAAGCACTACAAACATATAATGTAACAAATGAAAAGCTCTGTCAGAACATAGTTAGTCCTATAGGCGGTGGAAATACTGTGTGAAACTGCAGTGTGAGTTGAGGACTTGATGCCCATGAACTAGAACACATTTCACCCATGCCTTCCTTCAATATGCTGTGGCTGCCAAGGGCCGGCAGGGCCAGCAAACACCATCACAGAAGCATTAAGGTTGGAAAACACCTCTAAGGTCATCCAGCCCAACACCACCATGCCTACCAAACCATGGCCTGAAGTGCCAATGACTGCATTTCTTTTTAAGATTCGTGCGACAGACACAGATTTTTAAGGCTCAAAAAGCTGTTCCACATCTGCAGATCTCTAGCGGTTGGTGGCCCCACTCTATAATCAGATTTTCCAGAGAAAATCATCTCTGGACTTGTTTTTTTTCCCCCCACTGGTTGACAACTAGAATTAATTAGAGGAGAGGTGTGTCTGTCTGTCTGTCTGTCTGAATAATGGAATGAGACACAGCTGGCAAAACTAGCAAAGCATAAATGTAATGTCTTGACCACTTGTCGCTATTACAAAATCCTATGGCATTTTTCCCTCGTGTATTAGTCTTGCAATGGGGATAATTACATTCTGCCTACTTAAATCCTTAGTTTAAATGGCCACTATGGTCACATATAAAAAGATATTTGTGTGTCTAGCTCCTACTTAAGTGACTTAACTGCTGTTGAAATCGGGGACAAACATACCTTTTGAAAATGGCTTACATATAACATAATTAAAGAAAAGAATTTCTATAAAGAGCCTGTGCAGTCTGTAGTTTAGCAAATTGTCTATTTAGCTAAAAAAATATACATTTCCTACAATAACCAGTTATCCACCTAGGCAGAATATTCTATAAAGTTTATTATTGCTCTTTTTAAGCCGGAGACCACCAACATCATGCAAAACACACTCTGCAAGCACGTTCTTCACAATGAAATAATGCTTCACCTTCTTCACTACAGAGGCCAAAAATCAGGAAAGTATATATTAAAAAAATCTAACTGATATGGTTCCAATAATTAAAGTTCCATTAGCTGTACAGAATGGAGAAAGAAATCCTAATCATTATTACTAGTCATCTAACCCAGCTCAGTATATCGCTAAGTGCTGAAAAATTTTGTACATGTGTGTGCAATTTAAAGATCTCTGAAATCCATTTTTATTGTGCATAAACATTTTTGTATACAGTTATTAGCTTGACAAATGATGTCTTTATAGAATCCATAACAGAAAGTGCAGCCAAATATGTAAGCAAAGTGTTCCAGGCAATGTGGAGAAACAGTTGTGCTCATGTAGAAACTAGGCTTTCCAACAGAGATCTCCAAAGCCCCATTTGTATTTGAAAGACACGTCTCCTGTTTCACTTCATTTTTTGCTAGCCAACAAATATTTCATCTGTATTCTGCAAAACACACCTTTCAACTGTGAGAGGAAAAATGATGTTTTAGCATTCAGTGGAGAGGGAAAATAAGGAGGGAGAGAAGGGGAGGGGTAAAAGAGGGATTATTTTCCCAGTTACCTGGAAGATTAGAAGCACTCTTATAAATCACAAGCTTTTTCATACGGATACAGAAGGAAGTTGTTTCAGGGAAGCATGAGAAACATTTTACAAGTGCGGAAACTGGATCAGAAAAATCATCTCTGTGTTTATGTTCTGGCAGCAAATTTGGAGTCACTCTTCCTGATCTACAGATGTGCCTTTTACTTAGGGTAGAGTAGTAGGTAACTTATAAGCCCAGTGCAGCTACAGTACTCGTGCTGTTACTGCCTGTCCTTAAAATGAAGGGCCAGGCTGAAATGTGTCCCACATCTGGAGTTCACAAAAGAAAAAAGGCCGTTCTAGAATATATACAGACGTGTGTGCATGCATGCATGCATTTTTAGGATGCACAGCAATTGGAAATACTACTCTTTCGTAATGAAGTTCTTAATAGATAATAGAGTAAAACAGGAACTTTAGATAAATTGTAATAGTTTTCCTAAGGAGAGGTTCATCATACAAGTAACACCACCAGGTACTTCCCCCAGCGATGGCAGCTGAGAAACTGGCTGCTCTTTGCTGACTCTTCACTGAAAGAGGGAGAGTAAGAATCATCAGCGGGGTAGTTTGAAGTCGAGGTGGAACACACTGGGTTCATTAGCATGACAGGAAGAAAAATGGATGAGTAAGGTTTCCTCTCCAGTGTTAACCCAACGCTGTCCCTTCCAGGGTACAAAAAGCTGATGGCTCTACACTTACAGTAATCTACACCTGTAACAAGGAAGTTCTAGATAGTTTTGCTAGATAGCAAAACGATTTTAATTGAAGCATGTTACTTATGGTACTGTGTAGAGATTAAGGCAAGTGTGAAAACCAGATGCAGGACTGCGCTCAAGCCATGGAACAAACACCAATGTTATTCAACATTCCAGACGCTAATTAGCAGACTGATGTATCTGAGTAATAGCTTGCTGGTGCATATATGACCACGTTATCTGTTACCCACCTCTCTGAATCGCTCTGCATGCTCCCAGCCTACATGCATTTCTCTCTGAAAGTCCTAATTAATGGATGACTTGTTGCAATAAGCATAGAAACTGTTATTGCTGCCTGCAAGAAGAGAAGACCTACAAATGTTGACCACTATTGTTGAACATTTACATATGGAGTTCAGTACATCATATTTAAAAAACAGACATTTCTTAAGGTCTGATATATTAACTACATGAACCTAATGGACAGAAGGGCTGTAAGAAGCTTCAAAGAATCATATACCAATCCATACTGCAACACATCTAATTCTAAAGCTTGCTTGTCTAACCTGGCTTCCTTGGCGATTCCTAGCACTCCTTTCCCATCAGCAATGTCTCCTGCGCTGGGCTGTGCTCAGCACCCCTCCCAGGTGTGCAAAAGGTAACCCAGCACCGGCTGGCAGGGATACCGCAGTTATCGCTTGCTGAGCAACTCTTCCTGCCAGCCTTGCTAGAAAACCACCTCCTATGAAAGAGATATACACAAGATGGTCCTGATTTCTGCTTCATAAGATATGACACAAGGCTGTTAGGTGCAATATCAGTAATCGCTTAAGTCAGGGGAACTGTGCATGAGGAGTCTGATCATAGCTGCACGCAAGTGCTGTTCCAAGCCTATGGACTTGAGTTTCACACCACGCCTTGGAACCTACATGTTGTCCCCCTGGATGAGGATGTTCAGTTCTCAAAAAAACAGAGGAAATGTCCTCTTCAAGGCCTCAACCCGATCTTACAGTTAGAAATAAGTTTAACGCCTTAAACCTCAGCCTTACGCATTTCCTAACTACACCTCAATGGATAGATTACTTTTAGTGGACTTAGATGATCAGGAGTTTCCTTTTTTTAAACATCACTAAATCTTGCCTCAACGACACTGCACGGTAATGAGTTCTATAGCCTAAAGACAGGACATATAAAAAAAGTTCTTTTTTATCAGCTTTGGAGTGCACTGAGCAATCTTCTATTCTTATGACAGAGCTTAAGTTCCTGATCCACCTTCTGTTCAACACCCATAGTTCTGTGTACCTTTTTATTTCGTCACTCTTTATCTACACTCAAAAGCAAACAGTTCCAAACTTTGTGGTCTCTATTGATATCACAGCCTGTTCACAACTTCTTTCTGCTGTTTTCCTGTCTTTTATACATCTGCAATATGTTGCTGTGCCGCAGTAACCCTTGAACATGGCATTCTAGACAGAAGTGAAATGTAGATTTATGTAATGGCATCGTAGCATTTCACATCCTATTTTTATTGATTTAAAATATTTTATCTGACCACAACTATATTTTCCAAAGGGGTCTTCATTCAGCCCTTCACAGTGATGCTTTGGTACTTTTCCGTAAATTACACAATTAATTAGGATCTAATAAACTGTATTAAATAGCACGTACTTTGCCCTCCAGTATGAATTACTTTGCATTAATCAAGATTGAATTTCATCCATCATTCTGTTGACTGCTGACCTCATTTGATTAAATTCTTCTGATATTCCTCTTCAGACTTACACCAGCACGCAACAAGATAACATTACATCGCACTGCATTCACCGTTTTTTATGATACTCTGCTTCAATTGTGGAATTATAATTGACTGATGAAACTCACTCCTATTCTTCTGTCTCTAGTCATATTTTAGTGCAAATGTACTTTTTATGTATCTACTTAAAAACTAATTTCAATGCTTTTAGATGCTGACATACAAGAGAAAAATTAAAGATAGATTATTAATATTGGACGTCTGTGCTAATGTTAATATAGAACATAAAGCACATACTTTCTAAACTTGTTTTTTTTAAATTCTCACTGTCAGCTTATCATTGTATTTTTTTCTAGCATAAGACCCATTTTTTATTACAGCTTAACATCTCTTTGCATGTTTCTTCAACCACGTAAAAATTTAATCTACTTTTATTACTTCTGAAAAATAGATGAACATCATTATCCCCATTTTATAAATAAAGATATAAAACAAGAAAACCAATCAGGATTTCTTCAGGATTACATAGGAAGTCTATGGCAGAGATACCAAGCAAACCTAGAATTGTTGATGAGACCTATTCACTAATCACCAAGTCTTTCACTCTTCATATCATTTCAGTCCTTCCTCTAGTTTTCTAACAGTGGGATTTCCTTTCCCCACACATTATATAACAGGCTTGTCAAAAGGGAACATGGCTTTAAACTGGTGTCATTCAGCACAGTAAATGCATTTGCTGGAGGAGCAGCATCAGCCCCAAATACTTACGGCCAGTTGACTGATCATCTGCACTGCAATAGCCCATCAAAAGTGGCAGGTATTCACAGTGAGAGCTGCAGCATATTATAAACAAAAGTAACATGCACCTTTCATCCTGGTAATTAAAACAAACAAGCCAGTCCCTTTGTCAGGGAGGGAAACAAAGAGCACGTCCGCAGCATAATGACTTCTGACAGCGTCTAGCAAATCTTTGACTAGTATAAATCATATTTTTTTCTCGAATATCTGAATCTGCTGGAAAGGAGTCAAGATTGTTTCCTACTGAAACAGTTGAAAGGTTCTGCAACACAGCCATATCATTCTTGGCACCAGCTGCAGAGCCTGAACATGAAGGAGGAGACTGAGTATGGGAAGTACCATGGGACGGGTGACCACTGTGACTGTCCTCCAGGAGACTACGGACTCCTTTGGAAATCACAGGGAGATGACCCTTACTTCAGACCATGGTTCTACGGTTTCTCAAAGCACATGGTTTATTCCGCCCAGATGAACTATGTTTCAAAACCAACAATAAAACTATCTGAAATTTAGTAGAAGATGTAAAGCATGAACTATCCAAGAACTGAGAAACCAATTCCCACCACCATGTGCATCAGTGCACTCATTCTCATCGAACCCTCTGTTTGCGTAGAGACAACCCTAGCCCAGCCTGCCTTAGTCATACACATTTGTTTATACACACTTTGTTATCTTAGACCACAAAAAAAGAACATTCTAAATCTTGGTAAAATATAAAAGAAATATTGTTTCAGAGGACTGTGCTGCCAAGAACACAATAATATCACCATCAGCCCCCACACATTTGTTACTGCATTCAGCACAAGCGCCGGATGAACATCTGTACTGTAAAAATTCAGCCCATTAGCTCCTTCAGCTTGTTAGCATATTTTAATACTGCGATCACAGCTTTCTATTTCTATCAAGGTGCTACTAGGTGCCAGACTCAGTATTCACATAATGCGTCATTATTACCTCTACAACCCCCAGGTCCTTAATCTATCTTACTTTTATGAAGCTATTACACAGCAATACTGAAACAGAAGGAAAGAAGGGGGAGAAATCTGGCTACTGGTGTACCAGTACTGCTGGGGAGACAAGAACTGTGATCTTATCATGTATGGTTGGACTAAGGCTGTGCTACATCCATATCTCTCTAGACTCTTAGCCTGTATTTTAACTTAGAGAAAAGTTGTCTATCATATACAAAATGCAATTAATTTAACAACTCATCCTCCCCTGATCTACTTTTTTTCCTTTAGCACCTTACAGTGGCTAAGTATAAGTAGGTGGTCAACTGTCTCACTAGTGCTCTAAATAAAATTCTTAATTATAACAGTACGTTAGCATAAGACATACATGTCAGTAAAACAAAAATTAGTGCAAGTCTGCTGTAACTTACACACGTGTGCTCCTCTCCCACGGTACCTGATGCCAGGGTGCTTCACAGGCACAAGTGATGACTGTTTTCAACATACAGTTGGCTTTGCATGTGCTGCCACACTTTTCACAAATCCTGACCAAAAAAATCCCCAACACCACAAACTGAAAAGCCCCCCACCACTGAAAAAAACAGTAGGCTTACAGAAATTAAAAATATCTGTTCCTCACTAAAGAAATGAAAAGATCCAGGTGAATAGACTTTCAGGTTCAGAATGAATTCAGCACTTTCAAGCTTGTGTCCTACATTTGAAAGGCCTTAACATGAAAAACATGTGCTGAATATAGAATAAACCAATGTGCCCACACATTCACTGGTTAGCAAAGGGTTGATGGATCTTCTCTTATTCTTACACTTACGTTCCTGCCCTTTCTAAATGCTGAATTCTGTCGGAAGGACAGAAATCCATGTTCTTCACTCAGAGAAGTGCAGCATTCCTCCAAGGAACCAGGTTTACTGGGAAAAGCACAACTGTTTATCTGATTTGCTTATACTTTTTAACTCAGCATCTTCAACTGCCCCGTGCCAGATTCAATACTGGGCTAGCTGGGCCTTTGACCTGACCCAGGACAGCTGTTCCTATGAACTCATTTAACTAGCTAACATTATTCCAACAAAGCCCCATGTCTTAAGCCAAGCTGGACTTTGTTCTTGAAACAAAATGTTATATTATGTTCTACTAGCATGGGTTCATTTGGAATGAACCCAAGCCCATGAATGGTCATGTGAGACCCCTTCTGATGCTTTGTTCTTCTGTTTCACTTCTTTGTAACAAAATGTGACAAATGATGAGATTTGCAGAAATGGAGGAGGCAGAGGGAAGCAACAATTCACTTTTAATTCCCAAACCTTCCTTCCTGTATTCAGGGCAAGGTATTGAAGCACATGCTTTAGTGAAGCACGGACTAAGGCACTTAGTAACATCAGTTTCACGGAAACCTTAAACCAGTCAAGGACAAACCACCAGTGAACGTAGTTACTTGTACTGCCCTCAGCTTTGTGCTGGCAGAAGAGTTTGCACAGTCAAGCTGAGAACACAATCAAAGACATGATGCTGGTTGAAACAAAGTGGAAGTTTTTCAGAGTTCATCAGAATCAGACCAGGTCTCCAACCCAGTTCCTGTGTGGCTGCACGAGCATTTGGACAGGGACAAGTGAGGGAGCAACCACGAGGAACAACACTGGCTTACACTGGTTACTAGCACTTCCAAAACGGTGGAGAAAACAGGGTTTCTCAGGTTTTCCAGTCTGAGAAAAATAGCTGCACATTAATGGCGAAAGCAATAGGATTTGGTTAAACACTTCATAATATGGAAAAACATCATTTCACACACAACACAGACCACAGAAGTCACTGAAAAGCATGGCTTTCTTGGAGCACAAGCATGATGCTGTATGTTAACCTACACAGAAACTTCAGACAGAAATTTTTCAGTGTGCGTTTTTTATACCAGAACATACAAGCAAACTCCCAATTCATCTTCATCTCAGCTGTTACTTGAAAACAAAAAAGATGAGCCTGCTTAAGAAAAATTAAGGTGGTTCTTTTCATCAGGGAGATGAAGAGTTTCTGGAGGTAAATACTCACCTGTAGAATGAGATGTAAGCAAACACCACAGCCTGCAGCATTTCTAGAAAAGGAAGGTCGTTTGACTCTATGGCTCTTTTTTTGTGAGGGCATTTTTTTCTAAACTGTTCTTTTCTTTTAAAAAACGCAGCCTTAAAAGCACATCCTCTGAAACACTTTAAACCATATGGAAATACAAGTAATCTTCATAGTGACTAAGCAGGTGAACAGCTTCCAATGCTGTACAGAAGAAATACTTTGTGACTCCTCTAGACTTCTATTAGCCAAGTGCAAGCACAGCACAAACGCAGTGCTCCTAATGAGCATTTACCAACAATAACCAATGTGAATGAATGGCAGGGAGACTGATGGCTTTAAAATTCACACTGGAGGATTTTAGAACTGCATCTAAAACTTACAGAGATTTGTCCAGACAGCTCCAACTGCAATCTGCAGTGTGAGCCCTGCAAATGAGCATGTAGAGAAGGACAACAGTGAACAATAGTTACTAATGTGGACTGGAAATATAATCAACAAAAGTTGCTCAGTTCCACTCTACGTGATTTCAGATGTCATATTTGAGCACCTACTAGCTGCATGTGAAATAACGTCTGAAAATAAGTGTCTCACAGCTTATTCTCTTCATCTCTCCAGGGGGAGGATTGTGTCTGTGGAATGACACTGTGGTGTAGGTTTTATCCTTTAGTTTTAGGCCCACATTGATGAAATATTTTTGCTATAACGCACTTCTGGTGGAGAAAACAGTTTGAAAAAGGCCGCCCATAGTGTCTCTAGGAGGTCATTTCCCTGCCTCACAGTGCCACACGAGGGGCTCCTGGCTCTTGCAGAACCAAGCATACCTGTAAGATAGAAAATCACACCATAACCGATGCCTGGCACCACTCCTTTAGATTTCCAGCCAGAAGTTTTGGTACTCTCTCAGATAAAGGAAAATCAGTCTTTGAATGAAGATTTTAATACACTATACACTGAGCACTCACAATTCTCTTCTGTATCTCTAAAGAATCAGTAGCAGAAAAAGGAGACAGAGAAAAGCAAATATATAAAGAGACATAATTGTACTAAACTGTAACGTTTACTACCAGATGAAGTTTCCCCAAAGCTAACAGAAATGGAAGGAGGGATGAAAGAAAGGAGTATGATGAACAAACACAAACAGTTCTAACAAATGTTGTTTGTAAATCTTGATTAAAGGTGACTCAACTGACTTAAATACTTTGTGAATGAATAATATAGCATCTGAGAGTTATTGAAATTGCCACATTTTCATTTGCAGGGCACTGTGAGCTTTTATTTTTTTTTCTCATTAATGTTCAGCTGGAAACTCTGTGAAATGGAAATTCCTTACCAGAAGCCGAGTCCAGCCCTGTTTGTAAGCAGATGCAAATACCTGATGTTGTACCGGCATATTTCATGTTTGTTACTGGCCATGTACGTGTGTGTCTGGCTTGTCCGAGTTACTAATACTGTAAGGCTCCAGATGAAGAATGTGTAAACTCCAGCATTACTCAATCCCACTGCAGTTTTATTACAGAATTCACAGGAACACCATTCTACTACATTTATTAAACACCAGGAAATATAGTGTTTTTAAAAATATATACAGAACATTGAAGGAAAACACAAAATTAACCGTAGCTTTACTTTTCTTTTTTTTTCAAAATTTCAAGCTCATATTAATTGCTAACATTTCTTGCTTAAAAAACTACACAGAAATGAAATTATTTCAAAACAAAGCACAAAACTTGCTTACAGTACTTCAAGAAACAAGCCTGCACTATAGGCTGAGAAACAACTGGATTTTCTAAATAAAAATACCTATCTAGTATTTAGTTATGTATACGGAGAACTTAAACTATAGCTTATTCTGTAATACAAAACCCACTGAACCTCTTGCTTTTTAAAAATGTTAGCATATGTATCAAATTAAGGTTCTGTTAGAACTCCACTAGTCAAATAAATACATATTATTCTGTCTGTATCAGAAATTTTTATTTCCATATCATTATTTGTGCTTAATGACAGAGAAAGGACAACTAACAGCATGAGAGATCACTAAACAGTGCAAGATCTGCCCTGGGCCACGGGTCTCACCTGGGTAACACACTTTCTCCTTTCCAAACCGTAGGCAGCCTGAGTTAACCTCATCTTAACAGTCAGGGACATACGGAGCCCCAGGGAGGGAGAAGAGTCGAATCCTTCGGAACAAGTGGGCCAAATCAAGGAAAATAAGCAAGTGAATAAGCATTTTCAAGAGTATAATATAACTAAACCAATCAATAAATAAGGTGACTGAGCAGTTTTATGTCTGTGCTTCATGGTCAGATGATGGCTCTCCCAATCCCCTCCCTCCCAAGATCTATACTCCCAGCTAAACCGCCCCACAGTCCCCAGGCAGATGCAGCAGAAATCAATAGCGTCGTAACACCATCCCTCTCCTTCCCCCAACCCTGGCGAAAACCTCGTGATAGCCAAGTTTTGGCTGCGATCGGTATTAACTGTCTCCCAGCACCAGCAGGGCAGGATCAGCCCGGATCCCCATCCGATTAGAGGGGAGCGCCTTCTGACTTTCCCCAGTCACTTAAGCCGGCGTCTCATTGCTTGTCCTTAGAGACCACAGCTCCACTCAGGCAGAGAGCGTCTAGACAGTATTCATGATCCATCTGTCTGGCACAGCCAGGCTGATGACAAACTCTATTAGACCCGAAACATTTTTTTTTCTGCTCTTCCCTCCTCCCATCTCCCTTTTCCTTCGAGAAGCCGTAATCTGACACTGAAAATTACTATCATTGTTGCAATGCTCAAAATAGCAGTGCCAGACTTTCATTAACATCAATGCTAGACTGCTAAATATTTAAAGAAATGGATAAATTTCACCTGAAGTGGGACAGCCCGGTACACATGAAAGCAGAAGCACAATCAAAATGTAAATCTAAGCGGTTGTTTTTATCTGTGCAAATTCGGTGTCACAGTCAGAGGGGGATGCCAAAGGTCTCTTTAAACAAAATATTTTCCTTTGATTGAGCTTTTTGTTTTTAAAACAGACTCATTCTCCAACCCCCTGCAGATCCCTACAAGGCTCAGAGCTGACAGAAGTAGGTGGGGGTGGTGAAAGGGAGAGCAATATATTTGATTTGTTTGGGTTTTTTACCTTGCAGAGGAAAATGAACTCCTACAGCAAACTCTTCAAAGCCAAAACAGCCATGACACATCACCTCCATCAATGCTGTCAGCTTGAAATTTGATGTAGACATAATTTTCACATGACAAGAAGGATTTGTTCTCTCTTATTTTATTCCCCTTCAAATTCTCATGCACGTCAATATTTGTGTTTCATATGCTTATGAACACGTACAGACTGTTTTCCATCAAACAATTAAAGAACTAAAATCTCCACCATCACAACCCTTCTCAATTAGACATGACTTCGATACTGCAGTCTGTAAACAGACAACAGACTACACTTCCCATTTCAAAATCTAATTTACTTTTAGCAGGACAAGGCAGGCGGATCGTTTGTTGCGAAACAAAAGGAAATGCTCAAACAAATGAACTGTGTCCCGCTAAAAGCAGGCACATTGTTTCAGTTCCTCAGAGTCCAAATTTTGCAGGTCCTGTGAAATGGCAAGCTGCTGCCGAGACCAAGTCTGCAATGTTCAAAATCCTACTCTTCATCTCATTTTTCCTACTTTGGTTTTGTGCCATCAAATACACCCTTGACCTCCAAGCAGTGTTAAAAGAACAGTCATCTCCATTATCTCAATCAATAAGTCTTTATAGTTGATGAAAATAAAAACAGCAAGTGGATCTACCAAAACCTGACACGGGATATTTTGGAAGAGGCTACTTGTCGGGAAACATGCAGCGACCCCAGGGTGTCTTCACTGAGGAGGCAGAGGTACATTTTAACATGCATCACCAAACTTGTGTTAAAAATGCCTACGTAAACCAAGCAAGCTGTTACCTTCACTTGCTTGGCCTAAATGCGTTAGCATGTATTTCAACCAACTAAAACCTCCAGCACTTCTGCTGGTGGTGTCTAAAATGAGGCTCCAACATACACTAGCTAATATATCCCATAGCAGATTTTCCCTGGCTGCTCTCTCACTCCTCTGTGCTATAAAAACTAAATTGCCTGCGTAGCAGCATAAAGAAGCTCTACCTAGAAGTCAGTAGAGGAAAACTCATAAAACTGAAGGGCTGCAGAAATACACGTTTCGTTTAACTTTGCACACACGAGACATCTTACTAAGTTCAGTAGCAACATTTAAAAGATTGAATTAGCAGCTTTCACACTGGAGCCAGATAAGAATACTAAGGAGAGAGGAAGACTAAGTCTGGGAGATTTAAACTCCTCTAACACAATGAGATAGCGTCTTCTATAATCACGAGATCCTGCGAGAAGGTCACACACAAAACAATATTTTCTATACCACTGCTCATGCAACTTGACTAAACTAAACAATAAGCTCCAATGAGACATTCTGGATTTTGCTGCTGGCAAGAACACAAATGAGAAATGCTTCAGCAGCCAGAAAATATGGGCTACCACTAACGTGGCACATACTGCTTAAATAAACTGAAGCAGAACTTCAACATAAAAACGTATTTATTTAGACATCATTTGGGGGCAGTCTATGTACTCCTGTGAAATGAGAAACAGCCGAGGGGAAGGCATTCCACAGCGGCACCAACATGCTCTAGGTAAAGACCAGAGCAGGTCCAGGGAGAAACAGGCCACGCTGCTGGGACACAGACCAGCCCACACTTACATGTGGCTGCTTTAAACACTTTCCCCCTGCCACTCAAGAACACGCACAAGCAAGAAGATGCAAGAACAGAGCTGACAAGTAACACTGACCAGAAAGAAATTTCAGCTTTAAAATTCCTCAAGTGGCTTTTTTTTAAAGCCTCATTTTCTTCTTATTGAGCTGTATTACTGTCTTGTCACTAATTAGATGGCAACAAATTCATGTACTTCTGTGTTAGAAGGTAGCCTCATCATCTCTGCTGTACTCCAGTAGGGATCCCCATTAAAATCATTGAGCAAAAGCACGCACAAGTTTCTTAATTCAACACGTCATCTCTCTAAGACCTGGGGATCTCACGTCAACAAGTATTCTAGAAACATTTTTTCAAGGCTAGAATAAGCCAACACAACTAACTGCCACAACCACAGTAATGCTCTTTCCTACTACCAATTGGCACTGATTTCTACCATGTAACAGCCTGTTTAATAGCCGGAACTTGATAAATATCACTAATCCTCATTTGTTTTAAATACTGTTTATGATTGTATTATTTTTCCATCTGGCTGTGATTTTTTTTCCCTTTGTTTCACCATAAGGACCCTATTTGACTGGATTTTGGGTTTTTGTATTTAAAAATTGAAGTCCTTTTACTTGCCAGAACTTGCAGCACAGTACCTATTGCGATGATAAAGTACAGTCATGATCAATATACCCAAACACAACAAATAATGAACCACTCTCTCTGCCACAAGGTAAGCAGAAGTTAAATGCTTCCAAATGCTCCTAGCAATAAATCAAGTATTTTAGAAGGAGTCAAGAGAAAATGAAGAAATATAACAGATTTAAGGAAACATAATTCATGTGAAGGAACTTGGGTTTTGGTCTTTTTTTTTAGACCCACTCACAGGATAACTGACAGATGGGTGATAACAGTCCTCAGGTCTGTAAAAGTCTTATTTGAGAAGGAAGCAATTTTTCTCCATGACCACCAAAAAGCGAGACAAATGCCACCACTTTGACCTATACAACTTTCCAAAGACAGGATCACGAAATACATCAACCAAAGCTCCTGTGCAGTAGGAAACCTGCCACTGAAGAATTTTTGAAGACACATTTTGTTGTGTTTGCTCTGGATAACCTTAACAATGCCGGAGGCAAGGAGAACAACCAACCAGCTCCCCAGCACCACTGTATTTCAGGCATGCCAGGTTTCATGTTCTCAAACTACTGCAATGACTGAAGGGAGGGATGTGCCTTAGGGGGAGACCAGAAAGTTTGCAGATCCTGCATCAAGCAAGTAACCATTTCTACAGGCCAAAAACCTTTTGAGAAAAAGGAGAGCATGTGGTGCCATCATGCTGCTGTTATTACTGAACAACTGCTACAGGGATAAGACACTGAAAAACCACTGGTGCTCTGGCTATCGCACCTCAATGCTGAAGGAGGCTTTTGGTGTTCTACCTAGGAACTCACGGGGTGCCACTGTTACACTGCAGTCTTACAGGGCCACCACCTGTGAGGACCCAACTCCTGTTTTTCAGCAACATCCTTCCCTCCATCTGCTAAGTACAAGATTTAAAAACTTATAGTATAGCACTCAGAAACATGTTCATTTGGAGGTTAGAGGATGAAAGGCATATATCACAGAATCACTGAATTGGAAAAGACCCACCGGATCATCGAGTCCAACCATTCCTATCAAACACTAACCCATGTCCCTCAGCACCTCATCCACCCGTCTTTTAAACCCCTCCAGGGAAGGTGACTCAACCCCCTCCCTGGGCAGCCTCTGACAGGGACCAATGACCCTTTCCATGAAAAATTTTTTCCTGATGTCCAGCCTGAACCTCCCCTGGTGGAGCTTGAGGCCATTCCCTCTCGTCCTGTCCCCTGTCACTTGGGAGAAGAGCCCAGCACCCTCCTCTCCACAACCTCCTTTTAGGTAGTTGTAGAGAGCAATGAGGTCACCCCTCAGCCTCCTCTTCTCCAGGATAAAGGTGAGGTCCAGGCCAGAGGTGACAGTTTCTGAAGCAGAATGCTGTGAGAAACTGTGTCAAAGGCTTTACTGAAGTCCAGGAAGATACATCCACAGCCTTTCCCTCATCCAGCAGCCGAGCCACTTTGTCATAGAAGGCGATCAGGTTAGTTTGGCAAGTTCCCTCTGGACTCGGCACTGGTGAGACCGCTCCTTGAATCCTGTGTTCAGTTCTGGGCCCCTCACCACAAGAAGGATGTTGAGGCTCTGGAGCGAGTCCAGAGAAGAGCAACGAAGCTGGTGAGGGGGCTGGAGAACAAGAGGAGCGGCTGAGAGAGCTGGGGGTGTTTAGCCTGGAGAAGAGGAGGCTGAGGGGAGACCTCATTGCTCTCTACAACTACCTGAAAGGAGGTTGCGGAGAGGAGGGAGATGGGCTCTTCTCCCAAGGGACAGGGGACAGGACAAGAGGGAATGGCCTCAAGCTCCACCGGGGGAGATTTAGGCTGGACATCAAGAAAAAATTTTTCACAGAAAGGGTCATTGGGCACTGGAACAGGCTGCCCAGGGAGGTGGGTGATTCACCTTCCCTGGAGGGGTTTAAGGGACGGGTGGACGAGGTGCTGAGGGACATGGTTTAGTGTTTGATAGGAATGGTTGGACTCGATGATCCGGTGGGTCTCTTCCAACCTGGTTATTCTATGATTCTATGAATAGCAACTATTTTAAATATATACCTAAAAAAGCTTAGCAACCTACCAAACAATGCTGATCTGAGTACTAATAAAATATGCTTGATTAATAGGAATGATGACTGGAAAGGTTACAACATTCCTAATAGTCCTAATAGCGTATCAATACTGCCACATAGACAAAGCATAAAATATTTTTTAGAACCTCAGAAAACAAATTATTTAACATTTAAATGCTACTCTTTCTTTCTCAGAAGCTACGTGTGACCTGTATGATTACAACCTCATTGTCTGCTGCATAAGTCCTTTTGCATAACTACAGCTTTCTAGGTTTAGGAATCTAGGGAAACCGTGTTACAAATCACTGCTGGTTCTGACAAAAACAGTATTTACTTACTGTCTCATCCCCCTCAGATATCATACAGCGGAGCAAGTTTCTGAACATTCTGATTTCCATGGTAAACAGACATCTTTGACATACATACATACATAGACGCACGTACGGAGCCAGTACTTACAGCTAAAGATCCCTGGAGGTGGATGCTCTGTTACAAGCAGACAGTTCTCTTCATCGCTGTTATCCCCACAGTCATTCTGTTGGTTACAAATCAATGAACCAAGATACAAGCATTTGCCACTGGCACAGGTGAATTTGCACTCTGAAAGGCAAGAAAAGAAACAACAAAAAAAATTTGTGAGGAAAGTGACGCTTACCTCCTTCACTGCTAGAATGACTGACATTACAGGCAATATTGTGGTGGGTGTTTTTCTGGCATTTTAACACCAAAATAAATAATAAGGCATAAGGACATAAATAATGGACATAAGGAAGAATTTCTTCACGCTGAGGGTGGGGAGGCCCTGGCCCAGGTTGCCCAGGGGAGCTGTGGCTGCCCCGTCCCTGGAGGGGTCCAAGGCCGGGCTGGATGGGCCTAGGGCAGCCTGGGCTGGGGGGGTGTCCCTGCCCAGGGCAGGGGGGTGGAACTGGATGGGCTTTAAGGTCCCTTCCAACCCTAGCTATTCTATGATAAAGTATTTGTAGCATTGCATGTAAAATAATGTGACACATTCCAGATCACCAGAATCAATCCACTAGTAAACCAGATTTGCCATTTGGAGAAATTCAGGTGCTGCTTCTTCGAAAACAGACAATATTTTTTTGTAGTTCACATTGATTACAGTTCACTTTGGACAAAGACTGGGTTCTCATACATGTTTGTATGGCACCTTGAATATCAGGGGTAAGACAGCACTGTGAATAAAAATAATTGTCCCACATTAAAAAAAAGTCTTGCACAATGTAAAGCAGCATCAGCTGTAAGACACCAGTATAGTTTGCAACCAGGAACAATTCTGTCCAGACACAGACCATTATTCCTTAACTACCTTCCCAAAGCCAATTTGCCAGTCTCCCAGCTAACTACAGTCAAGCACTCAGTACCTGCACGTTGCATTCCCACATGCCAGTTTGCTTTACAAAGTCAGGAAACTTCTGAAATCTTTTAAAAGTGCCTCAATGGCACTTTAAAACACAAATCAACGGTTTCCCCTAAATATGGTTCCATCATGAGAACAATTCCCATGAGAACACGCATTTAAACAAAAACTTTGTTACATCAAGTTCCTTCTTACTTCTGTCCCTTTCTCTGCAATAGGATGCAGGCTGGCTAACTAATCCTGTGTAAGACACCTCGCTAGACCCATCTCCAGCTCATCAAGAAAATCTCCTTACCTTGTCTCCCACTCAAAGTTTACACCAACAGGAGAGCTGCACAGTTACCCCTTCAGATAGATGTGATGTTACCTCCATCCCTGGCCTTTTGTTTACTGGTAAAGAACTAACCAGGGGTAGTTTTGCATGGGAAATACAGTCCAGTGCCTTCTCATCTTGGATGGTTTTTCTTTAATTTTCAGAGCCCAGTCAGACAGGGCTTCATTTTGACTGACTTGTCCTCTGTCTGAAGCTGTAACACCTCAGTGTTTAAATAAGGCATTATATAGTAAAGATGTCTATTATGGCTGACAATTAAAATTCCATCACCCTTCTGGTAAACTGATCATTTAAATGTCACTGCCAGAAACAAAGCTTTAAAGTAAGTATTTCAGATGTAATTAAGGAATGTTCACAAAAATATAAATGCCATTATAAAAAGCTTTCTCATTAAGCTTGTTCCAAAGTTAAATTCACTACATGTATAGAACAGAGGACATATTCTATCTAGACAAATTATAATTTAATGATTATACTCCCAGCATGTTTACAAATTCTGGCAATTGTCATTCACAAGCAGAGGCAAAGTGGACAGAATTAGAAACATTCACAAACAGCTTATTAAAGCTCCCTGAACCCTGAGCTTCCCTAAGGCTGCAGTTTGGGTTGGCTGATTCTGTTTGAGAGAGCTCTCTGGTCCTCCCCAGCAAACACATAGCGCTATAGCACAGATCACACTCAATGTATTAATAAGAGACTTTCTTTGAATCTTAACAGCACTTGGACTCACTCTGAACTGAGATGACAGAACGTCTAATTCTATAAAGCCCGTAAGACAGGTACTAAGATGTGATATTCACCCACACATACCTGATGTGTTACACAGTCACTGCAATAGCAAAGGAGAGGACAAATAAATTGGGGAAAAAGGAACGAAATAACTTTTCTTGGCGAGTTTGCTTTGTAGGTAAAAGTGATTTGCAGAATTCATTCTGAACACTTTTCATTAGGAGTCTTAATGACATTTTGGTACACATACCAGCAAGAATCTGATGCTGCAAAAATATATGCATCAGCATGTGTAACACATAAAATGCTACTTAGAAATATAAGCAAAAGCAAGAAAAACAATAATTTCATACCATGGGGGAGGGGAATGCATTTTTCTCTTTCATTTGGTCAAACTGCATTTAAAAACCAGTGAGTACTTGCTTAAACAAGGTCCTCAAGATTTAAGCTTTTTCAGTCCAATCCTGTAGTACTTGAACTGTTCGAATTGTAGAATAAAATATTGTACAAACAAAATATTTTTCCCTGCTCCTTTGTCTCCTCGTCCTTCTCTGCTACAATAAAGAACTGAAGAGCAATTCAAGAGATTAGGTTTTCTGTTTTGAGTATAGAGTATAAAAATACAATAATCAAACAGAATAAGCCTTTGATACCCGAGGAACTAAGGTCATTAACAGTTACTTTTGGAAAGGAGACTTAAAAGATCGGTCTTAATATTAGCAATCTGATAATTACAACACTTTAGGACTCATTTCTGCGACTTCATGAAGTAAGAAACTAGCATAAGAAAAGTACAAAGCTGCCTTGGAAGACTAGAAAAGTTGGCTTGAAAGGGTTCAAACTTTCCAGGTATCCTAAATGAGGAATATAACGCAAGGTGAAATTAATAGTGGTAAAGGACATACTGCTTCTGTTTGAAAGATAAATATCAAACACTCTATTGCTTGAATTAAGAACACTTGGCATGTTACTTTGGCCACAGTACTTAATTCTTTCCTGTGTCTTTGTGCTGAGCCCTAATGCAAAGCCTTCCACGCTTCCCCCATGGCTGATATAAAATGCTCCAGCAAGATGTCAACCAAAGGCAATTAAAGCTAAAAACTTCAGGTTTCTGTTTGCCACAAGCTTATACAGCCTTCAGACAAATGACCAAATAAAGCATTACATTTTTAGTAGCTCTATTAAAGTCTTAAAGTTCTGGGTTTTAACTAACGTTACCATAAGAGGACGAACCAGAGGAAAGAATTTGTGCTTTAAGGAGCTTTTTTGTCCTAGATAATAGACCACATCAAAATTTGGACTAAAAATACAGACTCAATCAACTTTCCTTGTAAAATGTTATGGCTATTTCCTCCTTCCCTCAGACACGTGAACCTTTGTCAAGGTGCATTAAAAAAAGAATCATCAGGCCTCTCAGCGCCCACACTGACTGGAAGGTTGCTCACAATACGACACAAATTCTGTGTTGACTTTAAAATGGCAAGTGTTGTCAAAATCACCTTGCCTTGTTATCTCTCAACAAATCTGTTTGCAAAAAAAGCAGCCATCCTGTACTGTGTTTGGCTGGGATGGAGATAACGTCCTTCGAAATAGCCCCTCTGGTCTGGTTTTGGATTTCTGACCAGAATCGTGCTGACAGCACACCAGGGTTTCGGCTGTTGCTGAGCAGTAACTGCACAGCATTGAGGTCTCCTATTTTTCTCACTCAGCTACTCTCAAGGGGCAAAGAGGAGGTGGGCAAGTGGCTGGGAGGTGACACGGCCCGGACAACTGACCACAACCAAAAGGATCCTCCATGCCATGAAGCATCATGCTCATCAATAATAACCAAGTAGTTTTCTTCCCATTGGCTGGGCATTGATCTACTCATGGGAGGTGCTGAGGGACGGCCTTTGTGTGACCTGCTTTTTCCTCCTCTTTCCTTCACTTATTAAACTGCCTTTGCTGTCCATCTTCCTGCTCTCTCCCCTGTTCTGTGAGGCAGGGGGAGTGGTGAGCGAGCAGTGGTGCGGGTGCTCAGCTGCTCGCTGGGATCAACCCACAACACACACATGGGCAAAATTAACTTGTAAATCTAACAACATCTGAGATCTAACGGAGGACCTAGAAGCTCAAAACTTACCCCACGTCATCACGCTCTGTTGAAGTCTGAAGGAAATACTCAGGGGAAAAATGTATTGTAGGGATGGGGCAAATTAATTAAAGAGATTATTCGATGAGAATACAAATGCCTCTGAACATGGAACATACTTAGCATCAGGTATTTGTAACTTGTAAATGAAAATTCAGAACCCTAGAGTAGTTTGCCTAGTAAATGCATTTAAACAGTGTGGGCTTTTATTAAAACCAGAAGAGAACCCTTCCTTGTAAAGCAAAGCGTATCAAAGTCAGGTTGATGGAGATAGTAGAAAGCATGTATTAAAGAGTATCATGAAACTGGAAGTTAGTAAATCAACCTGCAGACATCTGCACCAAAATATTAGGAGCGACCTCTAAACGCTCCACAGGGAAATCCAGTCCAGGCTAGACCAATGTGCCTAATGACATACCAGAGAGTCCTTTTCAGTACAAAGTCTTGTACCTGGCTTGCCTAGACAAGAAGAGGGGGGAAGCTCCCATTCTGAAAACAAGCCAGCATGATCTTTCTTTCATGTTTCAAAGCTAGACAGTTTTCCTCTTCATTTTCAAGTGGCAATTAGTGAAACATCAGTAGGTTGGTCAGCAAGGCTCTGCCTTGGCTAAACCTGAAGCAAGATGACAGCTCCTAAGGACTGAAAAAAACCACCCCTTCTTAGAATTCTGTTTTACTTACGTCATAATTATGTCTGCAATATAATTTTTAAATTTTTCTTGCCAATATAATGATTCTTCAACACAAAGTTTTAATAAGCATACTTCCAAGTAGAACTAGACTTCCTTGAAAAAAAAAAGGAATACTTAGAATACTACTATGGACATTTCCTATCTTTACAAACTCTATGCAAGTAGTATAAATAAATATATTGCTCACATGTTCAAGGTAGATGCTTGTATGTATAAACGTCTACACACAAATACCCGTTAGTATATGACTGAACTTCAAATTGTTAATTGAAGGTTATGTTTCATCTGCAGCAGCAAAAGATGGATTTGCCTCATGATATAAAAACCGTCTCTGATCAGAGTTTCTTTACCGTGAAATGCAAGATCTACTGTATTTGGTAGGTTTATTTTACACTTTCTGTGCCTATCCAACAAGATAATTTTATCCTCGCATTCAGCTTAATTCTTTTAGACTTCATTTACACTTGACTTCATCCATATGAAGAGCATTCCCATTGTTTTGTCATCCTACTTACTGCAGGGCATTTTTAATTATAGCTAAGTGCTGTTTGTTTTTGTAATGTAAGTCTAACCACAGGCCAAGTAAAAAAAAAGTGATGAAGTGTCATATTGAAAAAATATGGGGGTTTAGGCCACTGTTATGATGCATGTCAGAGCTTTTTATTTAACGGGTCTGAGATGATTATCTGACCCAGGGGCAGAATTCTATTCCATCCATTCGAATAAAACCCAAAAAACTGTATACACAGCCAGTGATCTCAAACTGTTGTGGCTAAACTGTAGTAACAGTTCAGATGCACAAATCCTAAGTGACGTCTGGGACTTCACCAGAGTGCAAAGGCGCTCTCCCAAAATCCAGCGAACTGGTAGCAGCCCTGGCAGCACAGCCAGCAGAGGGTGATCAAATACCCTGCTGGCATCATGTACATGCAAGGGGAAAATCTCTTTGCCTTCAGGCGGATCTAGATCTCCAGAAAAAAGGCCTAATTTCTAATTTCTTACATAAAGGCTCCTAATTTCTAATTTCTTACATAAAGTTTTAAGCATGCCATCATACTTCATACTCCTGTTCATACTGCAACACGTAACAGCCTGAAAAATAATATATTTAAAGGGCATCCTCACCTCTTACAAAGGTAACAAGAGGCAGAAGTAGTAAATTGGGGAGGGTAAGAGGAAGCACACTTCACTAGAGATTAAAGCAATAGAGACCACAAATACCAGAATCAGTACAATAAAACCCTGTTCAACCTCTGATAAACATCTGTCTGTGTATTTTTTTTTTTAATATTGTAGATTGTAGCTTTATAATGGGAAGTAAATCACAAATAGGAGGCAGCGTACACAAGGAACATGTTTATTTGGCAAAAAGCTTGCTTAATAAGGAAGATGGCAGGCTGCCATGCAATCTAATAAACCTCCATTGGCGCAGGGAAAGGAGGGATAAGTAGGTCTTTACCAAACAAAAAAACACTTCATAAAAAGAATGCCAAGCAGAATACCAGCAAAAATGAAAGCGGATCGGCTTATGCAGAGTAAGAAGCAGAGCTGTAAGCCCGGTCAGAGGCCGGCCCGCGCCGGCCCACGGCGTCACGCAGGACAGGGGATTCTGTCCTCAGAGCCGCACGATGCAGAGACCGAGAGACCTTCTCTGCCCAGGAGAGATTACAGCCTTAAAACCAGACTGATTGAAAGAAGATTGTTAATGGTTCTAAACCGTCTCATTTGCTGAGCTGCTACCCTCTTGCAGTCCCCCATGCCCGCTTGCTTATCCAGCAATTATCTTTTCATCTTCTTCTTAGGCAAAGCCTGAAGCTATGCCCTTTAACTAGTTACTATTTATGCCAGGAGCTAAAGGAAGCAAACACAATATTCCTACGCATAGGTAGTGATATCCACTGTTCAGTTCCAAAGTTCAGGGTTAGGACACTTGGCTAAGCTTATCTTAATTAATAGCCTGCATGAAATTACATTAGACACTGCGGGGACAACTGAAAGACTTCCTTTATTTTGAGATTTGCCAAGGGTGTTTGCTATCGCCTGTGATCTTTCTTCCCCATATATACCTGTCTCTGGTGTGAAAAGAAACAGAAAGGTGTCTTCCCAAAGTCAAGTGGGGCATACAAGGAGAATTTTCATTAGCACAGGAAACTTAATCACATCTATACTACATTAAAGAGACTGGCTGTCACTCAGCCACCCTCTTGCCCACACAGGGAGATTCCAGAGCCTCCCAGTGACGACAAGAAGCTTCTCTGAGCAGGTCGCTCTGAGAACGAGACGCTGACGGTTCACGTAACAGCTCTCACCTCAAATGGACAAGCCTATCCAAGGCGACCTCAAAGACCACCGGGTTCACCCAAACAGCCAGTTATGCTACAACAGGGAAAGGCAAATAACGGAAAGGTTCTTTTATTGCCAACTTCATGGATGACCTTTTCTGTTTTAGTTATTATTTATCTTTCCATAAGACAGCAAGGATCAGAGTACAGGTTTGTATGTTCTGCCCTTATAGCTGCTTGCTTTCCCAGACCTGGAAACGATCTGCTTGTTTACGCCCACATAGCACTGAAACACCAGAACTTCCCAACAGAACTCAAGAATTGCGTCCCCTTGCCCACGCTTGCGTAAAGCCTCCTTTATATCCCCACCAAAGCAGCCTGACGTCTTCTACAGCCACAAAGCTTCTGCAGAAACATCCTCCCAGCACCTCGTGCGCTGCATTCCCTGGCTTGGGGACCTGCTTCAGTGCCAACAACTCAATCGAGACATGGTCTTGTTTTCGACCCATGAGAAGGGACAGAGCCCACAAGAAGAAGGACAGAGTGCCATGGCAGACACGTGTGGCTGCCAGGGTGCCGACAAGGCATACCTTCCCTCCTGCTCCCGAGAAGGAACAACCTACAAGGGATGAGTTTCCACAAGACACAAGAAGGCTCTGCGTTTCTCCCAGTTCAATGCAGGGGCAAAGCAGGGACCACCGTGGCGAGCCAGACCCACTCACGTCCCAGCCCATCACATCCCCTCAGGGAGGTGGCCGATGCCCAGGGCTGGAGCTGCCCCCAGAGCCCCCACTGCCCCGCTCCTGGCTGGGAGCTGCCAGCCCTGCCCTGACAGACCCCAGGGGACCCCCCGCCTCCCCCCAACATTTCTATATATACGAGCAGAGCTTTCCTAATCAAGTATGGGGAAGGCGCATCGGTGACTCAGTTAATGACACTCATTTTCAGTTGTGAAATTACATGGGGAGTCAATTAAAAATACATTAAATATGTACCTTATAAATTTTGTCAAGCACAACGTCATTATCATGGGCAAGTGCTGATGAGAAGTAAAGGGTATGTGCAAATGAGATTTTTTTAATGTCTAGTTCCCCTTAACCACAATTCAAAGAATTCCTGAATGATGGTAAATATTTTTAAATTGTCTTAGTTGGTTTTCATCTTAAGAAATCTTTAATAATCACAAGCAGTGTCACTCACCAGGTTTGTAGAGCGCTACATAGAGAAATATAAAATAAAAGATCTTGTTACTGTAGCAGCTTCAAATATTGTTTACATAGCAAATAGCTCGAGACTAGACCATTTTAGCAGATAATATCACAGCCTTTGAATCCAGAGAAACACAGACTAAACCATGTCACTTTGAAGAGGCATTGCTAAGTTTTGACTACAGTCCTAACAATGGGCCCAGACGAGGACACAACAATTATTGCAACACTCAGTGAGTATCTAGGGGCTGGGGGAAACGGGATGATTGGTGGGAAGAAGCGCTGTCTTTATGTTCTCTGTTATTAAATTAGGTAAGATTACTTCAGACTGTGACCCCTCTAAGATAGGAACTATTTCCAGTTAGCTCTCCTGGGAGGCACTGAAATACAGAGTAAAGGCCGTTCTCATCTACAATCATGGAATGTTAAGAAGGGATCTGAGAATACACCTATGAACTTGACTTCCCAAGCAACTAATGTACAATGCAGGCAAGAGAATAGCATGTTTCAGGTGGCTGTGCAGAAGATGTCAACCTAATACTGATGTCAGTATTTTTTTACGTGTCTTCTTTCACATACTCTGCATAAAATGTAAGAGGAAACAAATGCATTTACTATGTGTCAAGATGCAGGACAGTTAGGGAGATTCCACTGTAACATGAATTCCAGATTTTAATCAGCAAGTTCTCCTTTCATTTCTCAATGGCATCAGAATTGTGCAATGCACATTAATGTGAGTAATGACAAGTTTTTTTATCATCCGTAACATGATATCCACACCTCCAATCCACACCTGCGGAGATCTGAACGTTCCTGAAGTAAGTACCTTCTCACTGTTGAGGTTTGTACTTTAAAACTGATTTCTCCTTTAGTCTATTCATTAAAAAATATCTAAGTCAGGTCACTATGCCTCAGTGTTCACATAACAAAAAACACAAGCAAAATAATACAAGGAGTACAGCCAGATTGTTCTCAGTGGCTTGCCCTGTGCAGCACAGGCTGTGTTTTTTACAAACTAGTACTGTCTTGTATCATTATTTAATTCTTCAGTCTTTATTCAGCTCTACCTAAAAAATGAGTCACACATTTTATTTACCTTAGTACCTTTCCCAGAAGGATGGGGCTTTATGGCTAGAGCCTTTAAAAAAGAAACAATTTTCCTATTAGGAAATTCCTCTTTTCTACCCCTCGCCTCCTCCTCCAGTTAATTTCCATGAACACTCCCTCTCAAATATGTGCTGCAGTGCAAATGCATAGACTCCCATCTATATGCATTTCCATATAGCAGGGCTGGTAGTCGTTTGGTTTGCCTAAAATTTTCCACTATAAATCTCTTGGAGAAACCCTCCCATGTTGGCTGCACGCAGCAAGCCTGTGATGGTGAGTGGGAAGAACACCCTCAGGCTACAAAAGTGCAATTCTTCATCCCAGGAAATTCTCTTCTACTTTTATGGAAACAAAAACTGCAAAACAAAAATATTGCAATTATCTTTCCATTGTCTGTGTCAGGAAAGTCTCTGAAAACACTCCAAAATAACTAAAAGGCACAGACACTGTGAGACTCCAGCGATGCCAGAGTAACAGCCCAAGCCATGCTGGGACAGTAGGGAAGAGGTGGATCAGCTGTGGTGGGGAAAGGCGATGAAGGCTGCTCCCCCTTCACTTTCACACAAGAATTTCCATTTCACTTTCAGGTATCTGTGCTGTCAAGGGCAGCTGTTACTACAACCACTCTTCTGTCCCTGAGTGCTCCCAGCATTCAGGGCACAGGACACACAGACAAGAGGGAAGAAAAGTGAACGTAAAGCAGTTAGTAAGGTTAGTATTTTTATGTGTTGAGAGTGCCTCATTTAGCAATCTATGCAGCACAGTTTCAATAAAGATTCTTTCACACTAGAATCATGCTTGGACTCGATGATCCGGCGGGTCTCTTCCAACCTGGTTATTCTACGATTCTATGATTCTATGCAATTTTGTTAACACATCAGCAACATATTTGACCATGTAACAGCTATTTAACCAAGATTATTTCATAATTTCCTTGGCCAGAGTGCTTACAATGTAGACTATGCAGAAAAGACTGCATCCCAAACAAATCATAACCTTATAAATGTTTCTGTTGTTGAAAATGTACCATATAAAAACTAACAGTGCACTTAGGACAGTGCATTTCTAGTTGTGAACATGAACATACAATTAACACGCCAGACTGTTCTGAGTCTGTCCATGCACCATGATGTATCTGGGGAAACTTAGTGACACAGAAAACCAAAACAAACAGCTTTCCTTCCCCAGTCTGCATTCAACTTCGCAAATAAAATGCGTGCTTAGGTGATAAAGCACCTAATAAATAGGCACAAGCCAGACATGATGCAAAACCTGTGGATCAACAGAGCCTCTAGTTTTCAAGCTCAGGCCATGACCACACTCCACGTGAGAACAAACATAAACAAACTGGAACTGCATCCCCATGAGCAACCGCTTTGGGCTGGCACCGCTGCCCAACACGGGGGCACAGACGCCCTCTGCAATGGGCTGTGGTTCCCAACCACGTGTGGCTGCTTCTCTGGAAGGAGAGAGAATAACTAAGGGGCTTCTCAGCTGGTCCATTTGAATCAGGTTGTCTCCACAGTCCAAGCACCAACCCACTGATTGAGCAGCAGAGTGGTGAACAGGGAACCCTGAGACTGGAGCAGGGCGCTGAGGGTGTAAGGAGGGTGCCAGAGCAGCCAGGTGTGATGGGAAGGGCTTGGCTTCACAGCTGATAACTGCACATCTGCCTTGGGTGGAGCTGCACAGCCTGGAACCCTGCTTGGCACAGCTGTCTTCGAGAAGTTAAGTATCCTTGCTTCTTCCAAAAAACATGTTTGCACAAGGAGCACTGTCTTGTTCACCCCGGACGCCTGGAGCCCACAGTACCAGCACACCTGCGGGAGAGCCAGCCTGGCACGCACGTTGTACAGGGGTGACCTGGGCTCCGGGGGCCGCTGACAGGTGAAGCCAGCTTCACTAGTAAAACATAAATTGCACTTGAGAGTCAAGCAGCACCTGATCTCCAAACCACACCCCAAAGTCCTGACACATTAGCTCAAGCCTAGGGCTCTTCTGGACATTATTTCTGTCTGTGGTTTATCTTCATAAACTGGAGTGGGAACTGCCATGGTTGACATGCAGACCAAGCCTGCCAGCCGTGAGACAGCAGTGCCTGCCAGAGAGACAGGGTCGGCGGCTGATAGCCACAACCATTTCAGCCACCTGATTTTAATCTGCCACTGTGCATCTGTCAGAAGCCCTACAGAAGTTTTTGGGTAGGGATAAGAGATGGAATAGGACAAATCTCCAGTTACAGCTTAAGCTATCAGTATACCAGTGACAAATTAAAGCATGTTATAATAAAAATTATACAAGTGATGTGCTGAACATAGAGAATCACCCAAAACAATACCATCCATGAAACAGAAAAATAGTCAGAGCGTCGGTAACTCAGGAGCAGCTAATTGTGTTTTAAATGTGGACAAGGTAGTTTTATCATATTGCACCAGCTCATTATCAGTAATCTGTTCAGAGACAGTGACAATTTTCTGTGTTTTTATGAAGTCAACATAATTAAACCAAGGTCAGTTTTATAGACCTGGCCTTTCCTCAGAAAACTTGAAATAGGAAGCTCATAGTAAAGAGAAAAAGCCAGCTAATACAGCAGAAATACGCTGCTAATTTTCAACCAAAAAGCAAAGGAAATACTTGTCACCGCTTCCTTGTGTTCCACCACATGCCTCTAACTGATGTTCCTTCAGCTTAAAAAATTATACTGAGACACTAAGAACCACCACCTAAACAGATTCACCTTCCTTGTCATTAGGAACTAGTCCTTTAAAACATAAAATGTATTACTATTAAATGTTATACTAACATATCAAAAAATACTTCTCCAGAAGTAAAATCCAGGCTGCAGATTAAAAACATCTTATGATTTGCAGGCACTGCATTCAGAAAAGATGAAATTAAAAAAAAATGATCATACATCCTCAAGAAAGAAAAAGGAATTTCAACAGCTACCAAGGTAATGTAAAGAGCAATCTAGCCCACAAGTATTTGGGATCAAATTCAAAGGTGAGAGAAACTCTAGAACAGTGTAACACAGGGCTCCCTGATATTTTTTCTTAGCCCAATTAGGCTCTCAGCTTTTTATTGGTATATAAAAAAGACTACAATTAAATAAACACTGTGAACATGTTAGCACATTTTTGTAAGCTTGTGCACCAAACCTGTTGTCTGGATGGTCTGAGCCGAGATGCGGCTTCCAGTGTGTGAACACCGCCTGTTCTTTGCAGTCTTAAAGAAAAGCCTTTCCCGTAAAGTACTTCAGCAATGGCCTTTGTACTTTCTGTTACAGTGGATTAGGAACAAACTAGATAGACAAGTCATAATTAATAACAGTGGGAAAATAATACTGAAATATGTCTTGGCACTTCATGCAGTAACTCATCTTACTCAAATTATTTGATGTGTGCATATTATCAAAGAGACAGATGACAGAAGCAATGATGGCTGGACTATACACCCTGATAAAAGGTCGTTCGAAAGGGTAGGAAGCTCAGTCCATAACACGTAAGGGTTATACGAAACATAAAAAAAAATCCTTACAAGAACTATGTACAAGGGTTTTTGAGAAGGTTACCAATTTTAAACAAAAACCACACCATGTGATACTTACTGGTACACGGTATGTGGCCGTAAGAGGCTTCCAAGCGGGATTAACCAATTAAAAGAGATGAGCATGTTCATTTAAATATAAACAGATATGCATGTGTGAACGTAAGAACTTGCAGCCTACAGAATACATTGCAGTTGCTTAAATAGTAGCACATTTGAGAGAGAATATAGTTTTGCTTTAAACGTGTTTTCTAGATTTCCAAACAGGACCTCACACACTTACTTTTGCCAAAGATATGTAACAAAAAAAAAATAATTCGGCAAGCATACATTAAGAATACCGCTAATAAAAGAAAAACTATATTGTCTTGTGACTAAAACATCAACATTCGTGTGTCATGATACAGCAAAGCATCTGCTTATTCTTGGAAAGCAAAGTAGTGGCAGAGCTGCTATTGTCAGACTAGATGGATGCAGTTTTGTTCTGGTCCTCAACATTATTTCTCAGGACAGTAAATCATCACTTTTTTTTTATTTCCATGGCAATTTCTAGGGAATACAGCCGTAGGATGCTGTTCTTTCAGCACTTAAATTACTAAGTTGGGGCAAACATTTAAAAATACTGGGTGTTAGAGAGGCACTCACTAGAGGAAAGAATTAATTCTATTTTTAATTTCTAAACGGCAGACTAGAGTCTTTCAGAGAATCACCATCCTGCAGCTTTTTAAAATTGCAATTGTATGAGACAAAACTTGGGTAAAAAAAAGAATCTGTCTGATGATGTGAAAGATGGGATGAATTTGCATACTTAAAACTGCATACAAAACCAGTATTAAAAGTGTAAGTATCAAAGAAATGGACAACGGATACAGCAGGCTAGGTGCCTTCCTGCTAAGACACTGATGTTTAGTGGTCTGCCCCATTTTTGAAATCTTGAGGGCTAGTCATACGTACTTTAATGATAACTCAGTTTCACTGAATTAAACTCCTAAACATGTATTTTAAATATCTTGCTCGCTTTTTTCTTTGACACTGTGATCTATATAGACTAGATTGTGGAGAGATACTATGTATGTGTACAGATACTGGAAGATATAAAAGGAACATTAAAAAAAGAGAGGAATGCTTTGCCCCTTCGTACTTTTTAAAACATTAAGTATTTCAGACTCTCTTATCCCATGGAGAGAAAAAGTAGAGAATTATTACAAGTACCTAAATGGTGAAAACTGAGCAACTGAGATTAGAGAGGAATGCTCCTTAAATCACTTTAAAACTCTCTAGATCAGATCTTCAACTTTAATGGGGCTTCACATATTTATTTCAATTAAAGCTTATTTATATCAAACGCTTAGCAATCAGCAGCCTACATCTTGCCTTCTGCATAAAGATTTCAGTAAGCATCTTCCAATTTTTCTTTTCTCAAGCCATATATCAACAGCAAAACAAGGAAAGCATAACCTGATCAATAAAAGAATTACGCTGGGGTTCCATTCTTTTAAAATAATTTCTTTCTTCACAACGTACAGTCAAATACCTTACAAAGAAATAAAAGCAAAGAACAAAAAACTCGGTCTTTGTATAGTCTTTCCTAACAAAGCTCACCTTTGATTCATACCATTATGTACATATACTGCCACATGAACATACCTAGCAGCAAACTTGGAGCATAAGCATGGTAGTCCAAGTTTTGAAGCAATGTCTGGCCTAGAACGTAGAAGTATTGACCCTAAGATTCCTTCACAAAGTACTCAGCGTGTGAATTATTTCATGCTCCTCAAATATAGGAACAATATAGAGTTCAAAGCCTCAATACAGAATCATCTCAAAAGTATTGGCTTATTTTACATGGAAATTCCTGTGGGTCAATTAGAAACACTTTTTTTTTTTTTAATTTCGAACAGAGTATCATCTGATTTTGAATCCATATTTCAACAATGTATTATATAATTTATGATGTGCATTAAACATTGTGGGGCAAAAAAGCACATTCCAAGCACACATGGAACACGCCTGCCTGACTGTGGCACTGTTTTCCAGCTTCCATTTTTGATACTTGATGTCTGCATACAAAATCAGCAGGCCAAACAAGAGGACTGGCCTCAATTATCTTCATGTAATGTTCGGGAGAAAAGAGATTTGCTGACTATCCTGGTTGCTGTAAGAGAGAACATCCTGCAGTACTGCACTATTATACTTGTGAAGTATGAGAGACAGCCTTGTAAAATACAGATGCTCTCCCAACGTGGAGCAGCACGAAGGGAATGAATAAGGTTGTGTGCCAAAAGATCCAAGGAGAAATACTATTATGCTGTGTTAAGTAATAACTCTAGGCATTTTTCTTCCTGAAGAGCCACAGAAGATTTCTTAAGATCTTGAAACAAGAAAATAAGAATTGTTTTCTTAGCTGCAGTTTTTCTCCAGTCTCTATGAAGCTTGGGAAGTTGGCTTTTCTCAGCATATCTAAAGCTGGAACGATGACGATGATGTGTCTGTGAAATGATCCAGGTATGTAAAACCTGTGACAACTGTAAGAAGGAAGGTACTAGCAAATTGAGCAAAATTATCAGGTGTCTCAGTGTTAAGGAGAATCTCTGCTGGTTAATAATTTTAATAATTTTTTGGCTCCATCAGACCTTTTAAATCTCATCAACTCTTACTTTATTTCTGTTGTCTGTACACATTTTCTCAACGGAAACTGGCCAGTGTTTCAACTGTGCCACCCGGACAGCTCTCAGATGAGATATGATGCTCTCACTTACTTCCATTTAGTCCAGACATGTATCCCTATGAAAGAAAAAGTAAAACCAAACACTTCCATGTCTCACCTTGACTGAAAAGTCACTTTTTGTTGTTCAGATATGGTTCCAAGTGTCTCTTTTCAACCATCTATGAAGAACAATTATGTCAGTATATAACTAGCACTGTTGAATTGGCTAGTAGAGCTTTATCTTTCATTTCCTAAAGCAGATAAAGAATCTAAAGACAAAACTGAGCAATATTCTCTTAGAAGAATAATCCATATTCTTCCTATATCCATGACTTCATTCAGAATCTAATCTCCATACTCTATGAAGTCAGTAATAAAGCTCATGTTCACTACAAGACTGAAAGGACCCAGATTTCAGTAGGAAGGAAAAATTATAAATTTCTTGCACCAGTACACAAGGATGTCTTTGTCTCCGATGACGTCTTCCCAACTATTTCAAATTAAAGTAGTCAAATAAATAAAAATGCTCTATCTCTGCGAGAAGGAAAAGAACGTTAGCAGGGTATGTAAGCATCATAATGATGGAAAGCTGCCATGAACTCTGTCTAAAACATTGTGCGTCACAGTTTATGTCAATTGTCCATGACCCTGCCATCTCTCCACCCTGGAGGACGTGGAATTAGGCCTGCCCGAGACAGCTGCCATTTCACAATGGCTTTGGGGTAGTTCGGAATTAAAAAAAAAATAAAATTGCACTGTTAAATTACTAATTTATGAGAAAGGTATAATGGTTTGAAAGAACTGCTCTGAGACTTCTGCTGCAGCCGTCATGATGAACATGCTGGGCCCCCAACGCCCTGAGAAAGGCTTTGAAGAGGAATAAAAATAAAAGCACAAATAGCAGGCAACTGAATCTAGCTACAGATTGCCTTTGGTTTATTACTTTACTCCCCAGTCTGTTAGGGAAGGATAATTTTAAGAGGAACTAAAAGTGAACAGAGACCAGTAACTCTTGGCTTAAATTGCTATTAGAACCAAAACAGCCATTTTATTTTATTGCCAGTTCAGCCACTAGTATCAATGGGTCAAGGGCTCAAACACACTTTCATTTGACATTGTGTCCTCAGTTACTAACACACTGGTGATAACATGTCCCAGCAGCTCAACTTCAGCAGGACCGTAACAAGACATAACAGGACTTTCAAGTAGGACACAGGACAACACCTCCAGATGGGAACAGTGTGTTTCTGCGACTGTGCCAGCCCCGTGCCAAGCAGTGCTCCCCAGCTTCAAGTGAGCAAGCAGTGCCCAGTGCTGATGGAAAGGAGTCTCCTCTGCAGTAGCAATCACAAATGGTACCGATACATTTGCAGCGCAGGACGGATCCTGGTGCCTCTCCAAGATCCTCTATTCCAGACAAATAACAGGATGATTAAGCATGTCCAGGATTTACTAGGCTGGCAGATATAGTACTGGAGAAGAACACCTTGTGCAGTCAACAAAGTCCTGATGCACGCAACCCTACCCGTAGGGGCAAAGGGAGACACTCTTATTTGCATCTCAGCTTCCCCTCTGCCTTCCATCCAGTGATTTTCCTACTTTCTCTCACAATGTAGAAAACACCCTTATGGTACACAAGTTTTCAATCTCAACTAATATTGATAAGGTCATAATTTTGCTGGCAATACCAGTTAGCTTCTGAAAACGAGCATCATGTGTAAGTTTTTCCTTCCTTTTTACCACAGACGTTGTTCTTCTGGGATTAATATTACTTCAAGCTCAAAAACATTCACAACGACTTTTTAAGGAATCGCACACAAACAAAAAAATTATTGCCAAACATAATGAAAAGGGAGAAGTCAGAAGATTTTGTGCCTGAGCTGCTGAACTGCCATAGCTGCTTTTTGGATGCCATGATAGAAATAATGCATATTATGCACAAATTTCATCTAGAAACTGGCTCCATTGCACTCAGCCTGAAAACCAAACATTGTAATAACTGATGAAGGTCTATCCTTGATGTTAGCAACAGTACTTGACAGCATTATCTATAATCAGATGGAAAATAACACTGAAGCATAAACATTTTCATAAATTTTTTAGAAATTTATAGAAGTTCTCAGTGCATCTACACTCAGCACCTTAGACACATCTTCCTATTAATTGATATTTCTAGGTTATTCATGCTTCCTTCTTCACAAAATGGGAAATTTACAATGTGTTTGTCTTGAAACTCTTGTTTCAAAAAAATTTTCAAGCTTCCAGATTACTAGACTAATACTAAAAGAGCTACTACAGGGAAAAAAAAAAAAAATCTATGTTAGTATTAAGACTTCCTGTTTTAGGAGAAGTTAAAAAGTTTTATGGAGCCGTAGTGGGAGAATTTTAAGTGCAAAATGTGCTTAAGTAGTTGCAAAAACACCGTCATCAAAAAACACCCTTACATGATGGTTCTTGCAAGTTCTCCATGTATTCCTTATTGAAAAAGAGAAAAAATGAGAGAAACATGTGATGTAAATCCCTGGAAATCCAGGATTTCAAGGTCCCCAACCCATTTCTACTCCTAACTCATAATTATAGATTTTCTGTCACGTTTCTGTTCATCATTTTACGCACATCTGGATCACAAGTATGTGTATACCTCGTACCACACAGGGAAAAGCATTAAATGGCATGAGCAGAGCCCCTTCAGACAGTCTGATGACAGAAAGGTTCTAACTAAAGGTAAAAAATAAGAATCCTGATTTTGCAATGAGACTCCTTACACATGACCCCTCTCCTGCAGGAAGCGAAACAGTGGTCTTAAAAGACCAAACCTTCTTCTTCTTCACAACATGTTATAACTAAAACCACAGATGCCGGTCCCTACACTGGCAGAAGGGATCTTCCAACCACTTACTCCTCAGCATAGTTCTTCCACAGAAACCACTACAGCCAACTTGGCCAAGTCCCAGCAGGACTGCTGGAGCTAGCAGAAGCCTTCAGAAGCAGAAGTTTTTAGTAAAGCCTCCGGTTGACGGCTGCTCCCCTCTCCATGGAGAAGAGCCAGAAAGCCAAACAGCCAGCTTCTCAAGCTGGACCACAATGAGTCTTATCCAAAGGCTCTTTTGGATCGGTCATCAGAAGGAGGTGAGAAATGTGGTATACATCCAGGGCAGCTGTGAGGGGACAAATACTTCTCTCCTGTGTACTGAACGCATTGATCTGGTGGGTCTCTTCCAACCTGGTTATTCTGTGATTCTGTATGCACACTGCCATCAGCTCCAGAAAGGCTCCTGCAGCAAAGTTACTAGTGGTGCAAAGCTCTGAGAGGAGCAGGGCATCAGGAGGAAGGAGGCACATTCAAACTGACAGAAAACTGCAAATGCTACAAAGAAGAAAGTGACTTGTCTGCTCCAGGAAAATTCCCCTCACAAGGATGCAAAGCCGTGCAATGTGCCCCTGAAGCCAAGGTGATTCGAGTGAGGAGCATGAAACCAAGCTTTAAATAGACTGTTTGGATCACACATGACAGGCCACAAAATAAACACTTTGGCTACCAATAAGGTCTGCGGTGACGTCTCAGGGGATGGGAACAACATAAACCAAGAAGCAAATCACAGGCTTAACTGCTTCATCGGGTTTTTAGCACAGCTTGGTTTGAGCTTAGGTAGAAGAGTCAGCCCTCCTGGCTACACCCAGAGTGCGAAAATGTGAAGAGAGCAGCCGGCACAAAGCAAACTGGCTGAAAGTAACTTTAACTCTGACAGTTCCAAGAAAATCAGGGTACGTGTCCTCAGTGGCAAAGGCTGAAATTACAGTGCCATGGTTGATTGTAGACATAGTAGTTTAATCACGGCAAGTTTTATAAAGAGACAAGCTACCTTTTAATTGATCAACAGGTACATGTGGAGAAAAACCAGGCAGTGTTTGGAGCATGCAGACCTGTCATTCAGGATCTTTTACAAAGACCTGAAGAAGGAGATGCAACTCACTTGGCTTGTCTGTTTTCTCCAACTAAATCAGATGGTCTAATGAAAGAAACTACCACCCCCTATAATTTCTGCTTTGTAGAAATTACTAATACAGGGATGTACAGCTCAACATGATGTATTTTACAGCAAACAGAACAGCTCTTCTCAGGAACAAGAGCACCCAGGAGATCATCAGAGATTCAGTGTCTTCCAATGCCAGCATAAATCATTATGGGGAAACTGAATCTCCAAATATCTCACAATAAAGTCCAGCAGAATAAATCTAAGGATAAGCATTACATTTGACACACTATCCTGCATGCATCTGCTAGTATCAATACCTGAATTCTAAATCATACATAATTTACTCTTCATGACACCTATAACTGTAGGTCAGGAGCAGATGCAGAGCCATTAAGAAAGCAATCATTCCAAATTTAAACTGAAATGCCATAGGAAGTAAAATCCAGAGTAATCTTTTTTCCCAGGAAGATCACCCTAAAACAAAGCAACTAAGTGTTATTACTGAGAACAGAAAAACAAAGCTATGCCGTATCTTCCGACTGATACGCATCAGAGCTTTTCCAATCGGCTTTATTTTAGCCTTTGTTCCCCTTTATTTTAATTCTTTATTAATACCTTATTCTAATGTAAAATTATGTGCTATTTTAAGGCTGCAGCTTCAGTTCTCCTAACATACAAAATCTGGCAGCTAAGCTTAACCAATTATTACCTGTTTGAAATATAGATATCTAATGACTTCTTACAACTCCTGTAACTTCTTGTGGAGTCCACTTCCACTGTAAAACTTGACAAAAGGAAAAAAAACCGTAAACAGTGGTACTTTCAAGAAAGCTGCAGAACAAACTGGAAGTAACAGGCAGGTAAGGAAAGGAAAGGGTTATTGTCTCATTTCACACTAAATGATTCAGTCATTCCTAATCAACAAATGTAATAGTGACAGGTCAGGATACCATCACTACATTGGAACATCTGCACAATGGTGAGAAAACACATTTACCTTCATAGTGGACCACAGCAGTAACGTATCTTCTCCTTTTACTAAAGGCCTCCCTGATTCTTTTTAACGAGACCTGAAATACTCCTTTGTAATTGAACTGGACAATATACAATTTTGTCTCTTCTGGAAGCTGCATTTAGCAAAACTAAGTGTTCTTAACAACTCCTAAACGCTACTAAATTGGGATCTCTCGTACCATTTATACACACACTACCTTGTTCTTTATTTAATTTCTAATTTCCAAAGAATAATTTTGAAATATTCAAGTACAACAAGCGCATGCCTGCTGCAGCAGTGTACACAAATATTCTACACATTATTCTCCCACTTTAAGTTATACTTTTTAAACCTCATAATCTTTAAAAAGCTGCACTCTTTCAATCAGTCATAAGAGATTGACAATATTACATAATGTCAATCGATAAAAGGATCTTTAAGGTTATCATTTTGGAATACCTCTGTTAAATGAGTCCTACTTTTATATCTCAAGGATTACTGCTCCACTCAGTTTAACACTTCATTATTTCCACAGAGGTAAATAGAACATGCAAGGTTACCAGCTACGGCTATTAGCTGTAACCCAACCTGTGTTAACACTGTATAACTGATCTATTTTATTTAAGAATAAAATTCAGAAAAATTACTACTAGCTTCTCTATAAAAAATACAGAAAGCCTGGGGACAAACACATGGGATAACAGCAAAGATGAGGAAGGAAAATGGGAGCGCACCAAGAGTTTATTTAAAAATATCTGGGAATTAATTTATTGGCATCATGTAATGTCTACATAGTCGCATATTGATCTAACTTTTAGATAGTGGCCCTATATTTAAGCACAGAAAAACTAAGAACCAGCATACTAGACTTACGATACTCTTCTCAAACATGAACACTCTTTCCAGGTGGCAGCCTCCAGCATGTATTTCTTTCAGGGTGAAACTGTGCAAGTCCACCTCATTTTTAGATGTTGTTCCTAGGTCTCACTTCTCTTTTCTTACTTCTTTCATTGACATATGCAGCATCTCACTACCACTTTGTTAGGCCACAGGTACCAAACAGCTGGGAAAGAAGCTACTGTGAGGGCAATGGAGCTGTCTATAAGCTGATCCACAGTGTCACAAATAAGGGCAACTGGGGAATGTCATTCACAATCACAATACTGACTGAAAGCAAAATGCTAATACCGTAACAGTCAATTTCACTTGCATGAGAATTTTCTTCCCACTGGCTCTCCATGACTGGTTTTAATGCTGTTTTGCTTACATAGCAGAAGATGGCCCTCAGCAAACTGAAGAATCTTCAGTGCTTATTTAAAGATTTCCTGGAGGAGAAGGGCTCATATGCCTGAATACTTGTGGGTTTTGGTATCTCGTTTGTTTGCTTTCCAAACAGACCACTGGCTGTAGTATGAAATATGATCTTTCCACAAAACTTGCCTTTCCTCCTTCAGAGAAAGCAAATTACATAAAGAACAGACCTTTCTGAGGTTCTTCCAAACACATCTTAAGACACCACATAAGTCCGATCCATACGGGTATAAAGCAACAAAGCAATAAGCCTGCCTGCATTACGCTAATGAAATCATATTTTGCATTTAAAGATCCTTGAAAAAGGAGTGAAACTGACATGGACAGCTTTATTTGTATTCATCTCACTAAATTTTGTTCCCATAAATTTCAATAACCCTACTCTCTAGTTGGCAATTCAATGACTTTTTTTTTTTAAAGCCCTTAAGTAATATCCCATCTCCTTCAAGCAGTCTCGTATCCCAGCAGCCCCTTCTTCCCAATGCACAATTAATACTTGCAGATGAGAAGGGTTGCTTGTGTCACATATTTTACGGGCAGCTGTAATTCTTTTTCAGAGAAATTCTTTCCAGCAATGCTGGCATAAAGCACGCCTCCACTTTCCACAAGAAATCCTACTGACTTATGTTCTTCTCTTCATGGCAGCAAGTGAAAAGAATAAAGATACAACAAAGGATATATGAGAAAACAGAGCAGTAGGTATACCGCTGACATTGAGATTCAATACATTAGTACTTGTGGTTACAATTTCACCCTTCATATGGGGTTCAGAGGCTGTGGCTTTAGTTCCCAGGTCTGGCAAGCTTTCTAGCTCACTCCATATAAATATTTCACCTCTGCCTTAGTCACCTATCCATAAATTGAGGACAGCAGTACCTTTTCTTTCCACTTCTATATTGACTTTTTTGATGCTGAGATTTTAAAAGGGACTGAGCTTCACTGTTTTGGTCCAGCAAGGTCCTCATCTCAGTTTAAGGTTCTTTGGTGCAACACTGATCACTATGAGCAGGAGTCATATGCCTAAGAGAATATTAACTTGTTTATATCAAAAAGTAGAACAACATGGTTTTAAAATAGTAATATACTTGAGAAATAGTACAAAAGCCACTAAGTCAATGCTATGTCACCTTTTCCACGCATACACTAGAGAAGGCATTGAATAAAAACATCTTCAAGAACCATACTTGTTGCCTTAATTGTCAGAGTTAACCCCTATTCCTTTTTTTACATAGGAACTCTCCAACAATTTCTATAAACAGCGCTGGTTTGGGCACAGAAGTTATGATCTCTATAGGAAAAAAAAAAAAAAAAAAGTCTTTAGTTCACAGATGCCTCCTACATCCTAAGCTAAGAACAGTGAGGTTTTCCTGAACTTACTCCTGCATTCTCATGGCAGGTCATGTGTCTCTTCAAATTCTCTCTCTGAGCAACCAGAAGCAGACATTATCTTGAAAGTACTTATTTTGAGATAAACAAATCAAGTATAATAAAGCTCAGAAAGGGGGGAAAATGGAGACTCATGCACTAACTCCAATTTTTTCATTTATATCAATGACCAATTGAGTACACAGCCAGGTTGTGAATCCATCTTCAGCCAGTAAAAATTACTGGTTTATACAGTCTAAGCCTCCAGGATAAAGAAACAATTCCTGAACAACTCATATTCAAGCACGTCTTCCAGGCTTTTCTGAAGCCCGTACCTTGTCTTAGGTCCTCCTCCCACCATCTCAGCATATGTACACCTACAGTACACAGGAACAGAGCATTGTCTGCGATTGCATTGAACTGAATGAAGCTATTTTATCCGCTAACAACAGAGATGACCTTATCCTGAGAGGCATGGATTTAAGATACTGCTTAGATGCTGGCTGTAAAGTAGGATTCTTTTGGGGTGTTTTCATCATGAAAAATCCTCATTGTTAACTCCTCACTCCTCAAACAAAGCTTCCTCTATTCTTGCCCTTAAGAGCCCACAACAGGACAGAAAATTTTAAGAAATAAAATCAAAACCCACAATATATGAAAGACGTCCTGCTCAATCTTTTCTTCACTATCAACAGATTGTTAATCCTAACATGACAGAGCATGGAAATGGACCCGTGGTTGTCAAGAGCAAGAAGAGTGCCCTCACTTGCTGCCCACTCACAGACACATCCGCTCGAACCCCTGGGAAACACATCTTGATGGTTTTCAAAGAAATTCAGCCGCCCAAACTACTGGGCAAGTTTTATAGTCCAACTCTAGTAGGCTTGCTACAGGAGAAGACTCAAATAGGGGATACAGGAGAATTCTGGTTTGCTATCAAACCCCAAGTTTCTACGCTCCATTGAAACCTACCTGCCCGAAGCCCCTTTGTTTCAGAAAACAGCAGTTCCCCAGCCTTACATGAGCACAGCTTTGGAAAAGAGAGATCTCAGAAAGCAGCAGTGCTATTACAGATACATCTCAGTGTTGCACCATACTGTCTTCCAGGGAAAAGAGAATCTTTGAGTATAAGAGGCTGGCAGGGCTTGAAGGCTACACCCTATTAGCAAGCACTGATCCTACTAGAAACCACTGTTTATTCACTCTTGCTGAGGGCTGAGTAGAAATTAAATAGGGTGGGAGCATCCTTCTAGAAAGGGTTTGGAGCTGGGGTTGGGCAATCCCCAGGGATAAAACCTGGGAAAGGCAGTGTGGGGTGTGTGCTTGGGAGACGAAAGCCAAGTCCCAGGATGGAAGATGGGGCAAATACAGCCACCAGAAGAACCAATCAGCAACAAAATAAGGCCTGACAAGTAAATTATTCCCCATGCATCCTGGCCTCTTTTCCTAAAAAGTCACAGAACCATAGAACCATTTGTTTGGAAAACAGATCAAGTCCAAGCATACCTGTCCACTACTAAACCACATCCCTGAGCACCTCACCCACCGCTCTTTTAAACACTTTCAGGGATGGTGACTCAATCACTTCCTTGGGCAGCCTCTGCCAGTGTCTGATAACCCTTTCAGTGAAGATTTTTTTCCATTTAATTTGAACCTACTCAGGCACAATTTGAGGCCATTTCCTCTCATCCTATCGCTCGTTACTTGGGAGTAGAGATCAACACCAGCCTTGCTACAACCTCCTTTCAGGTAGTTGTAGACAGTGATAAGGTCTCCCCTCAGGGGTGTAAATATTAGAGAAGTAAATGTAAAATTTAATTCTGTATACGTGGTATTACCTTCTCCTTAATAACTTTTAGCCTTTTTCATCACATTTATCCTGCAACGCCAAATATTTTCACTTCTCTCTTTACCCAAACTGCAAGTCCTGATTTCTAAAGGCATTGTTATAACATAAAACAAAGAAACATAACATTAATTCATATTTTTTTACAGTAAAGGAAAATTCATAGAATACCAAGTCAAACGGCCTGATGGTGTTAGAGAAAAACCAAGCAGCAAAATGTTAGACTAAAACTTCACCTCACGCTATTCACTCAAAACTCCACTGCCTGGATCATTTTTATGTTAATAAATCTAGGTTTTGGCTAATATTGCTCAGGTTTCCACTCAGCCACTGTACCTCCTTGGCTTCCAAAAGGGCACAGTCAAGTGCTTCAACAGCTTTGCATTGGTTTGGGCTTTACGCTTCCTCTCTTAGCAACATTAGGAAAAAATTCTTCACAGCAAGGGTCACTGGGCACTGGCAGAGGCTGCCCAGGGAGGGGGTTGAGTCCCCTTCCCTGGAGGGGTTTAAGGGCCGGGTGGACGAGGTGCTGAGGGACATGGGTTAGTGATTGATGGGAATGGTTGGACTCGATGATCCGGTGGGTCTCTTCCAACCTGGTGATTCTATGATTCTAACTTTAAGTGTTCAACAAAATGCATTTCCAGCCTGCTCCACGCGGCTGCTCTGACCCCCCGCCTGGCCTGCAGGGACCACAGCCAAAGGTTCGTGTCCCGTCTGCAGCAACACCAGCAGGAGCACTACCTTAAGGACACAAATGGCCCTTTCAGCAGGGAAAATGCCCTCAGCCAGCCATGGACACAGCCTGAATGTCATATGCCATCTCTTCTCTTAAAAAAAAACCCAAAAAAACCAAAACCAAACCTACCTGATTAACTGGGAAGAATTCACAGAAAACATATACTGCCAATGTAACAATCAATTTTCACCTCTTTTTAGTTTAGAACTTAAGGTTCTAAGTATTAATGTTCTCCATTCATAAAGTCTGCCTTTTTATTATAACTAAACACTGGAACGTAGCATATTTATAGCTAAGTTTATTGTCATATTCAGCCCCCAACTGGCAATTTGGCTGATTAAGTTGTATCATTCAAAGGCATCATGACATGTACCATTAAGAAATGGCAGATGGGCATTTCCAAAGAACCATCAGCTTTGCCAGTGCTAATGCTGCGGCTGAGTACTGTCTACTAAAAATGGTTACCAGAGGTAGCCTGAGAACCTATGTTCGACATCTCCATAAACAGGCTAAAGTATTCCCTCTCAAGACTTTGAGAAGGAAAAGTGTGACATTCCAGCAATGCACTACTTCAGACAATAATCTGATTAATACCATTGGCCGTGATCTTTGTCTAAACTTGAATTTTTTTTATCCCTGGCCTGTGCAATCCACAGTCTTTCATTTGGGCTCTGGATTAACTGTCACAAGAATAAGTGGATCATGCACATACAGCCAAGACTACACTTAGACTGAGAATTAAAGGACTTTTAAATGGAATTTAATTTAACTCAAATATTAATAAAATATAATTAAAAATTAAAAATAAAAAAATCCTTTCAGATCAGAGTAATAATTTTAGGATGGAGGTTGATATGAATGGCATTACATGATGCAGCAGCCTGCAACTCCAGGTCAGTGCAGGATCCTTTTCTGAGTCCGGTGTCAAGATGTTTCACAGGACACCATGCTACGGGATTCCTCTTGGCTTCTTTTCTGCCTTCCTCTGCCTTCACATTCATTAAGCTCCACGTGGCCTCACACAGCAAGACCACATTCTGGAAGAGAATGCTGCCTAAATTCTCCCTTTTTCCCCTTAGCAAGTGTGTACGCATGTACTATTTTACAGAATCAAGCAAATGGGAAAAACATTTTTTATTCCAGTCAAATAAAAATTTGAAAGGAGGAGCATTTAAAATACTAAATCCTTGGCTCATGAGAAATGCCCTGCTATTTAGATAAAAGCTGCCACAGTTCAATTAGCAAAGTACCTGTCCAGCTACAGATTAAACAGTCCTTCAAGCAGATGTTTGAAGAGAACTACCTGTTTTCTGGAGGTGGAAGGCAAGGAAGAAGAAAACCATGTTTCACCTACACAGCATTTGGGATCAAAACTTAAAATCCAGCCTCCCAGATCTGAAGAGCCACCTAAAGCATAAAGCACTGCTGTTCTAATCACTAATCTTAAGGACAACAGAAGAACTAGGGTGTTACCAAAAGCTATCACTCTCACATGGCACCTCTGCTCATGAATTGATTTTCACAGTCACTCACACTCCTGTAATTCTATTAAACCATTTAACCCTGCAGAGGAGACTTCCAAGCTGTGTATTACTATACTTAAAACAGTTTCGCTGAATGCTACCAAATGTAACATATTTAGATAGCAAGCTCTTTAAGACTGAGGTTATATCTTCCTCCATGTATTTTTGCTGAGAACACTATCTGCTCTCAGCAAATTGCACACTCTAAGTAAAATATCTCAGGGAATACAAAGGAATGTGATCTGTTACTATCTGTGTGCTGACTAAGGAGCATTGCAGAAAGCAATCTGTTTCTCCCAAGAACTAAGAGACAGTACGAGTTGTCCGTGGGTGACACAGTAACCTTGAAAATTCATAAAAGAAGAATGCATTTGTTAAGAAAATTGCAGAGATTTCAGGGAGGCCAGACCAGCTTCAAGAGGCAGATGAAAACAAAACTCAGAGGAGAGTGAGAAACCTCTGCTACATATTCAAGTTGCATTTTTTAAATGAAATGTTTATCTGTAATTGAAAATAATGCAAATAACGACAGCAGCAATGTGGGAGACCTGTATTAATGTATAAATGAGTTTTCAACTGCTTTTAATATTAATTATTTTATATACTTATTAGAAGGCATTTAAAACCTGTTTTGCTGTTTTACATTGAGCTTCAATTATAATTCTGAGGAAGAAGGCTATCTTCAGCAGCAGATAGCATTAAGTATATAACTGGTGTCAGTAAATTGCAGTTTTGTTCATAATAAAGAAAACCTCAAAGGGTGGTTGCTTTAGCTTTGTCCTATTTTTGATTATCCTTAACAATTACCTTAAATATGCTTACTATCTAAGAACGGCAAAAGGTTTCTTAAAATACTTGCGTACTGTGAAACAGAAGAATGGATGCTGTATTTCTGTAACATTAAAATATTCCTATACAAGTTGCACAGACATAGAAACATATGTCACACCCTCTAAAAATAAGATGTTTAAAGAAGGCTAGAGGGAACGTAATGGAGCAATACTCCAGCAAAAAGAGAGTTAAGACTTTAAACACATAAAGCTCTTAATCTATCCGTTATCAATTATCCCAAGAGCTCGACAGAATCTACTTAAACATTGAGAAGATAGAACAGTGCAGGTAGATTACTAACTTTAAAAATGTACATTTATTATCCAGGGAACCAGCAACAATAGAATCACAGAAAAGTAAGGCTGGAAGTGCTCTCATGAAGTCCATTCCCCTGCCCCAGGGCAAGATCAACTATACATAAACCATTCCTGACAGATATTTGTCTAACTTGTTCTCAAAAACCTTCAGTGACGGAGACTTTGAAACCCCCCGAGGCAGTTGGCTGCAGCTCTTAAATATCCTTACCATTAGAAAGATTTTCCTAACGTCTAACCTCAATCTCCCCACCACAGTAAGCCTGTCTGCTACTCTGTGCTCTATTCCCAGCAGAACTGGAAAACAGTTTCTATTACCTTCCTCTTTACATGAAATTTCCATATACTTTTAAATAGCTATCACATCTTCCCTCACTCTTCCATTCTCTAAACGAATAATGGCCAACTGGGTCACACACAATCTGCTGGAGCAATTTACCTGGTCTCCCATGTAATCCCTCAAGGAGCCTCTCCCTCTTCTGGAACCACCACCCCCACCCAAATCACCACATTAAGCAAAACAAGATGCAGGGAGAGAAGCCAAACTCAGCTACAGGCTGAGGAAGGTCCCACACAAACCAGCAGAAGTCACTGTGGAAGAGATGTGAGGTACTCGCACCAGAGAAGGATAGATGAGGAGAGGAAGGGTTGAGTCTACAAAAGAGGGGAATGGGCTTTTAGACAACCTGGAATTAAGTTGCAGTGAGTTTATTTGGAAGTGGGAGAGGCCTGGAAGCAAGAGAAGGATGAAGGAGAGTATTGAAAAGCAGAAAGATTACCAGAAGGGTAAGGAATCTGGAAGAGAAGTAAGACCAGATGGGGAGTGATGGAAGAGCCTCAGTACAGAGAGAGGGGATTTGGGCACTGATGGGGGAAGAGTTAGTGAGAGGTTAGGAAAGCATGAAACTCAGAACAGGAAATGTAACAGGAGTCCTGAGAGCCAAGGAGATACAGACCAGAGATGGAGGGCTGGAGAAGCTCTACCACACTGTGAACATGATCATCTCCTAACAGATATGTTCAGTTTCTGTGTTAATGCAGGGCTTGGGGAAATTGAGCCAAGCAGAGGAGTTGCTCCTTGGGAGTAACTTGGGCTCTCTAGATATGGCCCAAGGTCAAGTTTCATCAACAATGACCTTGAGAAATAAAGCTGCAAAGGATTATGGAAAGATTTGAGGCTGCCATCACTTCCACAGAGAAAGGTGTGAGGGAGAAGATACAAAGCTATGACAGAATGGGATCAGAAGGTGACAAAAAATAGTCAGTGCTAGACTGAAGGGCAGGGGCCCACTGCACAGAGCAACCTCTTAATATTTATTCTGGTCTCCATAGTGCCAGAACTAATAATCCCTCTAGCAGTGCTAAGGGTCACAGGGCAGGAATGCCTCCAAGTCAGCCCAGGTCTGACAGAGCTCCTGCTAAGGCAGAGCTAATAAAATCCTGATGGACCTAAGGTGACCTTGCAAGGTCAGAAGGCTTCATACACTGATTCCTAATCCATCCCATAACGCTTCTCTTGTCCTTTGATCATTCTGTATGTCCCTGTGCCACATGCTCCCCAGTGATGGACAGCTGATTTCAGGATCACAATGTTCTCCTAAACCTGCACTCAAAAAATACTCTGGTCAAGAAAGCAGCTAATTTAAAAAGTGAACCCTGGCTGCCCAAGACCCCCACGGCTGTTCCCTCAGCACTGACAGTGGCTGCAGCAGAAGGTGTAGCACTTCATGGCAACTAAGAAGTGTGCGAGCAAGGTGGTCCCTCTGGCCATCACACCGAAGCACCGCTGTATCACAGCCACAGCTTGCCCTACAGCTCAAGGCTTCAGCATAAAACCCCACTGCTTCATGGGAACCTAGGAAAAACACCTTCACAAAGTTTGAGAATTACTGCTCTATTCTGAAAAAGACCATTTCTTTCAATTCTCAAGGGTCATGTTGTGTAGACCTGTTGCCCTTTTTTTGGCTCTTCTCTGGATGCTTCCAATGGGCCTGAAAAACGCTGCTCGGAGCAGAAATAGTGCACCAGCCACATGAATGCTAAATAGACTGGAAAAATTATTTTGCATGTCTTACATGCAAACTCCTGTCCATGTATGCTAGCGTAACATTTATGGCATAGTATTGTTGATTCATAGCCGCTTTCTGATCTCTTGCAACTGCCCATCTGTTTCCTGCAGATCTGCTGCCTCACCAGTTATTCTACATGTTGATTTGCACAGCTGATTATTCCTGCCCAACTACAATTTAGAATTTGTCCTTTATGAACTACATCATGTTTATTTTAGATCAGTTCTCCAAGACACCACATTAATTTTGAATTCTAATCCTGTGCTCAGAGGGTTTACATCCTCTCCCTGGTTGGTGTCATCTGGAAATTTTGCATGCAGATTCTATCATCTAACTCATTAATTAAAATTGTGAACATTTTCAGGCAATCCAGGGCAGAATCCCACTTTGACTATGAATCACTAGCAATTATTCCAAGAACAACATTCCAGTCAACTGTGTACCCACCTTGTAACCCATATTGCCACCTAGTTAATGAAAGGGTAAAAAACCTTCAAAAAATCAAGATATACTATTTGTCTAATTTCAGGGAATAATTTCAGGGAAATGAGACTCCACTGACAAGGTATCGTCTGAAAAAAAACTATGCAAATTCATTTATCATGTTATTATCCACAGGCTGTTTATTAAAAAAAATCAGTTGATTATTCAACTCAAGACTTTTTCCCCCGAGAATTTTAAGATAAGCTATCTACTCAGGAAAGTTTACATGTGTAGGTGCAGTGTTTGCTCTTTCACAGCTTCTTTGAACCTAGACTGTCCTACAAATGTTCTCCAGTGTAACCACTAATTGCTCAGACATTGCTTCAGCTATTTCACCCGACGTTGCAGAGATAAGTTAATAATCTCTAGCTTGTTCTAAAATACCTATCATCCTATCTTATTAGCTCATAATCAGTTCTATTCCTGCTTTAGCTGGAATTCTTTCCTTTCTCAAGGCACGAGTCCTTTTCTTGCCACCTGGTTGCAGGTCATCCTTTCTGGCAAAGAATGATGCAAAAAAATGTCATGAACTACTCGGTCCTCTCTGCACCATCAGACCATGAGTTTTGGCATTACTTCTCAACTAATACTCCAGAAAAATCAGTCTTCCTCTTATTACTGCTGAGAATATAGCATGTTTCCTGGTTACCGTGTCCTTTATTAGCTATACTGTTTTGGGCACTGGCCTACCTGATTTGGCTCTTGCATTCTCCTAATGCTTTTTTTTACAATTAGTAAAGTACCTAGTAAAGTATCTAGTTTCCACTTTCTGTATGAGTTTTCATATCACGCAATTATGCCTCATCTTACACTTTTTATTGAACATCTTTTATTTGCGCTTTTTAATATTCTTTACTGTGACTGGAAAAGAAAAAGTTGGTTCCTTCAGAAATTGCCAGCTTTCCTGAATTTCTTAGGTTTGTTTCCCAGGCAATCTTCCCTATCACAATTCTTTGAGCTGAATGCAATTTACTTTCTTGCATACTATTGTTTCTGTTCTCAAGTTTTCTTTTCTCAACTTTCAAGATTGCTACCACTCAAATAACTTTTGCCACGATAAACTCAGTCATCCCTTTCCTAATCAAGCCTAGAAGCACTTCCCTCCCACTGCCTTTTCTACATTCTGTAATACTGAACCTATTAGACTTTCAAAATCTACTGAAATTAGTATTTAGCCAGTAAAGTGAAAAAGCTTTTACCGTAAACTATTGTTAGGTAATATATGACAAAGTGATTGGATGACCCCATCTTTTGGAACAAGAGCCATCTGCAAAAGAAGGGCAGCTTTGGCATCTGTGCCAGTAAAATGAGAGTACAGACAGGATCAAAGTATCTCCTAGCGTTAACTGTAAGCCTTTCCAGGTCACAGAGATTATTATTAGTGAGGTGGAAAGGAGGTTTATGAAATACTCCAGAGGTGGCTACGCAGGGGCATCGTCCTCCCAGGCTTCTTTTGCCAGCAGTTGTAAATTGAAATGATTACTCTGATTGTTGCAATAGCTGCAATCACTTAGCATGGCTAGATTCAGTGTTGACACTGCACAGGTTTCAGATATCAAAGCTTTTCCTGTACAAATTAGCTCCCTTCTGCATGTGGTCATGCCCTCTGTCACCAGCAGCTACTGTTTTCTCCTAGAGCTAAACTGGCATTCCACTAAAACAAAAGGAGCAATATAGCAAGGATCAGAGGAGTAACCTTATACACCTGCCATTACACTTTTATTGCAATTCTTAAATTAGCATAGCACAGTACAATAGATTTTTTTAAGAAAGATGTACCTACCCACCATCTACAGCTGAATGTATTATATAAATCTAACAAGAAAGATCTCCAAAAAGCAGATATCAATTTGATACAGTTGTAAGAAACTGAAATCCTTGTCGTCTTCTCATATAAACCAATGATACTGCAGCCTGCTTCCTTCAAAAGTCTCCTGCCTGTTTCCCTCACAAGCTTCCTGAATATATGGTACAACTTAACCCAGTGTTTAGCAATTCTTTAGTACAGCTACCAAAATCTTAAAATGTTTATTAACATCTTAACCCGAGGGCAACTCCAAAAGAATGTAAGAATTTCTTACAAGAGACCAAACAACCTTACCTTTATTAAAAGTCTCCAGAATAGGTCTGAATATGCTTGGTTGTCAGCACAATGTGGCTGTTGTCCTGGGTCCCCGGGAATCCTGGTTTCATCTCTCTGAATTTTGTGCAGCACTAGTTGCCAAGTCACCTCCACCTAGCAGAAGTCACACGATTGCCAGCTTTCTGACACCCTGTTGCACAAGTATCCTGATCACAGAGCCAACAACCCCTGCCTTCTGCAAGCTAAGGGACAGCAGATGCTGTGGCAGAAGAGTGTAAAGCTGAAAAAACCCCAATATTGCAAGAGTGCTGAAAGTAATAAGGTTTACAGCAAAGAGGAGAGCCACAGAAGGCAGAGCAGGTAAGACAAAGAATAGATATCCACACAGCAGGAATCTCTGCAGAGAACAAAGGAGTGGCAAAACCTCCTAGGGACGAGCTGAGGATGGGCAGAGAGCAGCAAGGAGGAAGATGCACAAACAGGACAAGAATGGCAAGGGAGACCTGTAGGAATGTGCTGTCAGCCAGTGACCCTGCAGTGGTCTCAGACTTCACATCTCCTGTCAACACAGGAACTCACATCGAAAGAAGTTTCCCATTTCCTCTCCTTCAAGACGCGTCTCACTGACATGTATGGAAACTGTGCTGTAAATCAAAGCAATGGGAGGCAACAGAGACAGTTCAGAACTGCAATACCTCTCCAAATCAATGTGCTGGGGGTGGACAACCGGACACAAAGCTACCGCCTCACTGCAGCCTGAAGAGTGGGACAAGCCTCTGAGGGCAGATCTGCTTTCGGAAAGGAAAAAGTGGGAGTCTGACCACAGGGAAATGAACATTTCTGCTGTTCCTTCCTGGAAGAGCACCTAAAACTGCAAGCAGCCCAGGGTAAAGCAGCCTGAGACACATAATCTTCCCAAAGATACAACCCACATTCCAGTAAATTTCTAAAGGCAAAAAGTTAAAATTGAAAAAACAAACGTCTCACCCATCACTAACTTTCACTGTGGTACTAAAGCATTATCTAATCCTACTAAAGTGAGAGGAATATCCAATCGATTTTCTACCCATTTCTTGCAGGGTCTCAGCTGCCCAGCAGGTGTGGAAACAAAGCAGAAAGATCTTCTGATCCCTGTTTCTTTCTTCCACTTCTCAAATCAGAAAGCAGTCCAGACAGGGAAAGCCCTGAAGGAACCCTAGTGGCCTTCACACCAGAGGGAGCTTTCCTCAGAGAGACACACCACCTTGGCACCTTCTTTCTCATTACATTATTTTCAGTGTTTCTACAAGGAAATGCACTGGGTTGAGGAGGAACAGTTTTAGTTTAAACCCTCTGGTTCTGCAGTTCAAGTGTTGCAGTGTGTGAATGGCGCAGGGAAAAAGGGATTACAAGAAGAAGGTACCTGGGAAGTTTTGTGCGGAGATGTGCGCTGGCCAAAAAGATAAAGTTCAACGTTGACACGTTTCTGAGAAGCTTCCTGATATGAACTGTGTCCTGTCAAGCTCCCATGCAGAACATAAGAGCAACTCAACAGACCATGTCTTATATTAACCCAGGAGGCCACTCATTAAGCTGTTGATAAGTACTTTAATGAGGAAAGCTGGGACATACCTTCCCTAAAGCTTGCGGCCACCCATTTCAGAGGGCCTGAAATACAAATGACCATGTTACTCCGTGTTAACCAAGTGTTGAATTGTTCCTCAAATGAACTGTTTTAAGATATTACTTAAGCTGAAAGTACAGCCAGGACCTATCCAATTTATTTTCTAAACACCAGTAAACTGTCCCAAAACTATGAACTGAACTAGAACAGTTTCCTTACCTGTGAAAGCATTTGTGGCCTGAAAACCAGCTTCCTGCATACTGCTCTCCCAGCGAAGCTTGAGATTCCCGTCTTAACCTGTCCTTACTGGAGACAATTGCTGATCTTGGAGCTCTCAAGTCACTTCCATCTTAGCTCATTTGAGTCCATTTCTCTTTCCATTCCTGTATTTGGCACCATCCAGTTCCCACCTGATCCCAGGTCTTTCAAAATGTAGGCAGAGAGGATCTGCACTGAATTCAAGCAGGAAGGGTTCGACAGTCCCATCAACCAGCCAGCCAGAGGATATGGGTCATGATGAATGTGGAAATGGAGCAAATCACCTGCCAAGACTTTATTTCCCTTTTACAATTAAGTTCTAATCCTCCGTTCATCCAGCACCATTTTTTCAGGTCTCGGCCAATGGTGATGTTCAATTGTTTCTCCGCTCTTGTGTTCCTCTCCCCTCAGGCACGCTCACTGAGAAATTAAAAAAGAAGAGATTATGTTTCCTGATGACCTGTAGCAACATTAAAATTAACAGACTCCAGGGAACAAAAACCCAAAACACATTATCAGGGATTGATTGTACACATTAAAGGAGATCTTCAGAAGGCAAATATTGCGATTTTGCTGAGATGCAAAGTGTGACCACACAGCTCTTTGAAGTGCAAAGAGGAACAGTGCTGAGGGTGTCATATGCATCTCTGAGAACACGATATGATTTACATTTCAAAAGCCATATTTAGCAGAGATGGGGGCAGCAATACAATAACAAAATTGCAGTTAAAAGGAAAATGGAAAAATACTCAACGCTTTCCAGTCTAGTCTATTCAAAACCACAGTGAGATTATTAGCATATCATATAGCTGCTGCTCTTCTTTTCTGGAGCAGCAAAAGGGAGTGCTGTCTCCCAACACTCTATATGCCGTTCTAAGAGTCCTCTGAGGTTAAAAATCTTTGTACGTCTGTGTTGTCGATTATCTGTTTAAAATCTCAATTGTAACACAGATGATGCAATTTGGATGTCTTCAGACATGCGGTAAGGTTAAAAACACCCACAGGCTATAAAGGAGAAATATAGTTAAGTTTTTCTTGGTCCTGCTATTTCTGCATAACACGGATACCTGCAGCTCACCGAAAATCGGACTTGTTGCACAACTATCTTTTGAAAATCAAGACACGTTTATGGGGTGAAGGCAAGGACTAGACAGGTACATGTTTAGTCAGATTATTTTAGAAATAAAGGAAGGAAGAAAGAAAAGAGGACTTGGAGGAGAACCCACTCACTCCCCATCCATCCTGTCCCTTCACGTAGTCATGCTTGGCTTGCTGTCTCCTAATTCAGAGGCACAGGCCAGCTGAAACTACGTCTGTGATGATCTTACAATCTGCTAATAGATTTTAGCTAATTAGTCTAGCCAGGGCTTGCATTACCAGATGGGACCCAAGGTCCAGCTCCTGGAGCCGCCCACATCCGAGGGTGCCAGTGTCGCTCTCAGTCCCAGTAACCACTACTTTGGAGAACAGTGCGAGACAGGGCTCGGCGGGCAGGGGTGAATAACCCACCACCCACTCCCCAGACCCACCTCACCCTTTACCCTCAACCTGCAAGACCTAGAGACTATCTTATACCCCAAAGAGTAAGGCTGAATATCCCAGATCCCAGACTGCAGAGAAGATTCTCTCGCTCCTTGCAGCACGTTCTGCTCTGCAGGCACAGCCAGCCGTCCCTCGAGGGCTGCACTACGGCCCTGTCTGGACAGACAGAATGGATCCATCCTCAGGTGTGTCACTGCAACCAAGCGAGCCCGTCACCCGATGAACGCCACTGTCCTCGAAACACGCTGAATCAAAGCCAGCTGCTAACAAAGACGAACCCTCTAGCATAACCACATTGCTGCTTGTCCCCCCACACCAATTCTGTTAAGACAGTATTACTGAAAAACATGTTTTTGTCTCAAAACACAGCACAGGAGTGATTGATTGGTTACTTGTATTCAAATCCAGTCATTTGCATTCAAATCAAGTCAGGTTACAGAACAGATGTAAGACATTTTCCCCATTTCTTATCCAAATATCTCAACTTCACAGGAGAGAAAGTAGAAATGAATGAAAAAACAAAACCTAAACCAAAGCCCTTACATGTAGTATCATCTACCTGAAAAAGACGCATAAAAAAATTCAGAATAGTGTTTAAAATGCTATTATTCCTGAATTTCAGCCCTTTGAAGTGGTTAAAATAACCATTTCATATGAAGTAATTTTATTCTCAAATACACACAACTGAGCAAGTATAATATACATATACCATGGCACATATTTCTCTTGGCTGACTTTTCTCTAATGAGTACAGATAGATGCTGGACTCATTTCCCAAGCTTTTTCTCTAGAGGCCCAAGTTTCTTCTATATTTATAAGAACAGATTCATATTTGCATTCACATTTTCAGCCTTATGGCTTTTGATTTTGGTTTACAAATCTACAATTTTGATGCCTTCTATTTTCAGCATTTTAATTTCTCTCCCCATCTTAGAGATGCTCAAGAGATGTGCACCACTGCCTTAGCATCCAGGGAAATTCTCTTACTGTTACATGCACTTATCATGCACTTCCAATTCTTATAAGAATAAACTACATTTACCTTTTTTGAAAAATAATTTTTTATTAAAAGAATAATCACTTTCCACATTTTCAACATTTCTGCTAAACAAGTTAAGAACCCAACAATGCTGAAGGAACTCTACAGTGTAGGCAACCACTGCTCCTTCAGAGAGAAAGATGTAATTTTAACATTACGGGACACTGAAACACTTAAGAGAGTTCATTCAGAGCTTAAAATTTAAGAGGTAGTGCACTGCATCAGGTTTAAGTCCTCCCCAAAGGCATAAAGTGAAAGAAGACACTGATATCTCTTGATTGCCCTAAGTGAGCATTTTCTGTCACTGGACAAGCACTCTTTTCCCTTGGTGGATAATAAGCTTGGAGGCGGCCAGCAGGACGCGAGTAAGGAAGCGGAGTAGGTTGCCAGGGCCAGCCTGTGCCGGGCTCAGCACGTGCTGGGCCTCTTCACAATTCATAAAATTCAGTACTTATAAAATGCTTCACACTTATAGCTAAGCAGGCTATGAGTATTTTCAACAGGCAGACCTTCCATCAGTTACATTTGCACAACAATTTCAGGTCTCTCAGATTTCGAATGCATCCAGGTGAAGATGACAAAGCAGCCCAGCCAATACAACAGCAAACCAGGAAAATAGCAAATTCCATTTTTTCACAGCACATAAAGCCATGACCTTTCTGCTGTACTTTACATTATCCAGAAATTTTCCATTAAAGCTGAATTAATGTTTAAATAGAGAAGATTTGTGTTTGTTCCTAACAGACTGCCATGTTTGCACGGACAGAATGGGTCAGGACCTTTGCTGACACGTTCTGGCACGGCTCAGCCAACCCCAGTGAAGCTGTACTTTTATAATTTTATACCAGTGGGGTGCAGAAATGTCAAACCAACCGACTTAAAGGAATGAAAAGGGGAAATACTCATCTGAAAAAGAGGGAGGAGAAGAAACAATACAACAGACTACAATAAGGTGTGTTCTTCAATGTCACTACTGTATTTTTCACAACCTGCAGTGATCCTGGTGGAAAGACGCCCCATTATACTGATCAGGTAGCAAAGAGAAAATGTAGACTAGAAAGAGTAGAGAACTTCTCTTTGTTCCATCCATTACCTCATTTCCAATTGCAACAGGAACTCTTCTTCCACTTCTGCTTTCATTCATCCACAGCAATGTTAAGAGAGTCTCAGAAGCAAAACAAAGCAAAACATTGTGTTTTATAAATATGAAGCTGCTCTATAAAGATTTTTGGCTACTATGTCCTTATGTGATTGAATACGTAGCAAAAAATCAAATCCATTTGTTTTCATCCTCTCCATTTTTCTTAGATTTGGTCCTGGGAAAGACATCCCCATCTGAACATCACTCAAATTTCAGACAGAAAATATTTTAATTATTTAACACCTTACGTGAGTTTTGTATTCTCATGGTAGAGGTAGTGAACCTGCTGTTCCTCTTTCCTAAACATGTGAAGATGCAATATAAAAGAGCCACTGTAAAAAAGAATCTGAGAAGAAAAAGTAGAAAATGAACGTCATTAAATCCTACAATAATACATTTTATTAAGTATTGTGCAATCACAAGTCAGGACCAGCTGGAATCAGGAAGAACTCGCACTGAAAGAAGAAGTAAAATACTATTTTTTCTGAGACTGGTATCTCTGTAATATCTTGAAAAACTCAAAAGCACTGCTGACATGTAAATGCTGCAGCTTGGGTTTTTTTGTTTGTTCTTTTTCCATTTCCTTTCACTATATACAGGCTGTTTCTCTGTCCTTGTGCTGTTGGTTCCCACGCAGGCATTAGGAACTCACTGGATGTGTTGCCAGAAGGTGTACAGCCATGGACACGTTTCCTCTGGTGTCCCTTGGCACAAGACACACTAATAGACGGCGTTTCACTAAGGTGTTTAACAGGAGTATCTGTAGAGTAAGCTCACACGTTCACAGTTTTTAGAAAGTTACCGAACAGCTTATGAGCTGTGGTTTAATTTAATTTAATCAAGAGAGGACTTCCTGCTTGAATTTCTAGCTTTCAGGTGAAAGAAATTTTAGAGGGGTGGGAGCCTGAGCTGCCCTGCTCTGCTGCCACCGTGCTCCCTGCAGTCGGGTGCCAAACAGGGTGAGACCCGCAGCGGGAGCTTGGCCACTGCTGGCACCGACCTACTCTGTGACTAAACAGACAGAAGCAACACGGCTGAGTGGGCAGCACGACTCTAGCTCAACAGGAGATTTAAGCCTGTCTCCAAATTCAAGGAAAAAAGTCATCTGACTAAGCCCAGGACAAGCACTGAACTATCCGCATGTTTAAACGCTTCACGAAAGTCGGGCCCACAGGTTAAGGCAGCACGAGCGTTGATACATATTTAAGAAGTTTCTGGCTGGAAAAACACTTTCAACATGTTGTTTCTATAAAAGGCTGTTTGTTAAAATACCTTTTAAAGTTTGCTAAAGCAATTTAAAATTAAGCATATGTGCACACACATAGCTCACCTCTCCGTCCCCTTTTGGATTCACCAAGTTTTTCAGGCTTCGGTTTTGCTTCTCATAGTGACTTCTAAATGAGATATATTAGTAACTACCAGTTGTACCTACTCTTTTTTAGATGGTAAGGCCTATGTTTTACTGTGTGATCTTCATTTATTTTACTTACTTCTGTCTGTAATCTGTCTTCCTTCCAAGACACCATTACTCCAGTGCTAAATGAATCCTGGCTCTTGGAAAATACTACGCTCCATAATTCAAAGACCTCTTAAAAAACTTAAGGCAACTTTCACATGAGATCAAACTGAAAACCAGATGTTTAAAATGTTTATCTAAATGCATCTTTCTCACACACAGAGAGACATCATTTGTTTTCACTGTCTTCAATATTTGTACAGGTCAGTTGTGACAGCTGCTGTATTTCACTTTCTTTGTGTATTTCAGTGACATACAAAATGAGTTTGCATGTTTTGTTACACATATTTATACTCCTACAAATACTTTCAGTTACTTTTCATCTTGTTTAGGAATAGCGTCCAAGCTTCTTTTTCCCTTTTTTCTGTTACAGCACTTGCTGAATTGGGGCAAAGGGAGGACACCCAACCCAATCAATGTGTGGTATTTCTGCATTAGCTGAAGCACGAAACAGGTCCTGAGAAGAGGGCATATGGCCAAACCCAAGCATCGTTTTTGATAGCCTGTTAAGAAAAATATTCTACGAAGCAAAATATATCCTTAATGCCAGCACACACTGCAAAAACCACTTATAAACAAGGCCCATCTTAAAAGAAAAAGGATGAATGTTTCAGTACAGACATTTCTCCTCCTCCTCCTGTTTATTTCTTTTTGGAGTGAAGTAACAAACTGAAACAGTGGAATAAAAATTGGTCTGTTTAGTAGCTTCGTGCCAAAGCAAATAGCCTCTGGTAATCAGATAGCAAGGCATATTTCACTTCAGGAAACCCTATAAAAAACTGATAACACAAAGAAGCATGCCACATTTCCTTTCATTAATCTTGTTAAGTGAAATAATTAATTTGGATCCTCTATTTTCTACCTCTACAAACAAACTAAAGGGCCATACATTTTAGTGTAGCTGTGCTGACAGACTGCAGTAAAACCCCGGTGGAAAAGTTTACCGAGATCTCCATGACAAGCTATTGGATTTGGATGAGATAATTATTGGGAGAAACTGTAGAAGCTGTGTTAAGCAGGGCAAGTGAGAAAACTGCATTGTTTATTTTTGGACCTTAATAAAACTATAATTACCAGAAGTTGTCAAGAGAAATCATTAATCACACTGCTCTATGAACATTACTAGCCAGAGAAAAATCTGAGCTCTGAATTTTATTTGCCAAAGTAACAAAAAGGTATTAAGAGTAGAATCCTGTCCAAATGAATCTTTTTCCAAAGCCAAGACAGAGTCAGTATTTGAAGGCTAGTAAAAACAAAATTACACTGAACAGATTGGAGAAAAGGTCACAAGTTTTTGAGTAGTGTTCCCATAGCTTGTATGAGGAACACACAGTTGCCAGAAAACCAAGGGGATTCTGCGTATCTCAAGATTTTGAGTATTTGACATCCAGCTACACTCCAAAGGTTGCTTAACATCCCTGTACATCACCTGAAAAATAATGGTTATGAGTTATAGCTGCAGAAACTGACCACCCAGATAAGGATAGGGAAGTTAGTGGTATAACTTCGCTGTGCCACATAGGATGCATAAGGAAAGAGGGAAAACACCTCAGGCAAACATAACACAGCCACTGTCGATCTGCTGTTAAGACCTCTATAAATACGGAGTCGAGCATAATATGAGAAACGTTTCTCTCTTCCTCGTTTTCCACAGCAACTTGTTGCTGCTTTAACAAAATGTTTCTTCTGGCTTCCTTTCTCCTCATTTTGAGAACCTACCACACAGATACAAGCAACACATGTTGCTTAAAAGCTCTCCATTTTCCACACGTGCATCATGTGGAAAGCAAGGCTCAGCCACTCTCAAGAAGGATATAGTACCCTACGCACTTGGGCCATTGTTATTAAGGTTGTTATTACCATATTTCAATAATTATCCATTTACGTGATGTCTGTATTATGCTAATATTAGATTAAGTTACTTGAGGTTAGCTTAGGGTAGGTTATGTCAGGTCAAGTGTATACGTCAACTCACTTAACGATGACATCGACTAACGATGCTCTGGTCAGAACCACACAGCATCGTTATGTGAAGCACGATGGGTATCTAATGAAACTAGCAAGTTTGAATTGTATCTCCATCATCATGCTACAACTGAGCTCTGAATTTAAGAGACCCGAACTATTGCCTTAACATGGTCTCCAGATACTCTGCTTTCCAGAGCATCAACTTGATTTTTATCCTGTGAATGACACTAGATAACAACTAGATTAATATGGGGCCTGCATCAGAAGCCATATCCAAGCAAAGGTTTTGCCTGAGTCCAAGATGGTTTTGCCCATGCCAGGCCAAGGGAAACTCTGCCTTATTACTAAATAACCCAGACAACACTGAAGAAAGAGCTCCCTCAGCATTTAAATGTGTGTACTTCTAAGCCCCACAATCCATGAGGCATAACTAATTGCCACAGTAATTATTAGTTACAACTAACAATACAAATTTATTCCAATTTTCAGCCTGGAAATGAGAAGAGGAACAAAATAGCAGTTTAGCATTTCTCATCTTTTTTTTTCTTGGACTTGGAAGACTGGACTTCGCTGTATTTGGGCATGTTACCCGATGTCTCTAGGTTTCCCATCCCACCAGCCAAGTAGATACAACTTCTAGCTGTAGAGTTTTGATTAATTTCATTTTGTTCTCAAGCAAGTATATCATTCTGCAAATCCAAACCAACTCTATTAGCATTGTAAAATGATGCCAAAGAAACCCTTTCAACTAAGTAAGAGGCCAGTGATTCTTTATTTCCAGGCAATACCAGCAACACACACCCTGGCCTCCTTTAAAAAATGTGTTGGAAAACAATACACAGAATAACTCACAAAATTCAAGAGGAGGGCACAGCTGGGAAGCAGTATCCTGAGGTGATCAGCTAAAACTCATTTTCCAGAGAACTACACAGTTCATTCTCTCAAATCCCTCATTACTTAACGTACAAAAGCAAAGAGGCTATTTTTTTCTTGGCCTTGAAGGACAGTTTTTTTACATAAACAAACTGCATAAAGGCATGGGAAGTAAATGCTGTTATCAGTTAAACCTGTGAAATTCCCCTAGCTGAGAAGTTCTTGTTTAGCATGGATATAAGAACAGAATTTCAACTCCCTCGCTTCAGCTGTAATTTGGGAAGCATTTCTAATCCGAATGGGCAAAAACAAACAACTCACCAAGATCATCGTATTGGGGCGGGGGGGGAAGGGAAGAGGGATGTGCCCTATTTTCTACCAACATTTTTTAATAACAGACATGTTTTCATATACCCTTGTCATATTTTAAAACCATTCTTGCTATGCTTATGTACAGTGTCTAGACGCAACTGAGCCATATAACTGCATACAAGTTAAGAAGCATGTTTGCAATGCAACTCTGACAGCACCTTCTTTAATAACCAAGGGGTAAAAATATTCTGAGTTTTTTGACTAAACAACTCAAAAATCGGTATTTTTACCAAGGAAAACTGGGCTGCTTTGATTCTCTCAAGCAAATAGCCCATTCAACTGTTCTCTTCTCCTACTATCCATGCATTCAGGGAAATCTCACCTCTCTGGCCTTGTTTTATGTTTCACAATATCCTTTTAAGTGAAAAAAAAACCAAACAACCCGTAATATTTACTTTCAAACACCCATAAGATTATAAGTGTGGTCTTTCAAGCCTACTTGCCAGTCTTCTCCCCCCGCAACCAATCTACCAATAAAGACAGGGATTCCTATAGGAAGGGTCTACACAGACTTAATTTATAAATAATTATGAATTGTAATTAAAGCTTCACAGCTACACACAGAAACACTGCAGGAAGTTCTTATTAGAAAAAAATAATGATCTCTGCAGAGGAACAATCATTATCTTCCTCATTCTGCCATGGAGTGGTAGCTTTGTTAACCTACCGACAGTCTTTACCATGAAAACAAAGAATACTTTGGCTTTTTTTTTTCCTTTTTAAACAAGTGGAAAATGTAATGAAAGTCTGACTTTGCGCCTTTGATAATTAAGCTTCCAATCCAATGGAATGTTTTTTAATAGGAGCATCTGCTTTCTGTGTTGTAGCCCTACAGCTAAGAAAGCTTTGGACTTATTAATAAAATACAATAAAGAACCAAACATCTGGGTGGGAAAGATACACGGAAAGGGAGAAACCATCTTCCTCTCAAAATACTCAAAAGATGGCAAACTCATCCAAATAAAATGCAGTTTTTCTGTTGAGGAAGCAGCTGCAACCAATGATGCTTACTATTCTTATTCCACTATATTCTGCCGCAAGACAAACCTATTTAGAGGAAACAGAGGGGAAAGCAGAAAAAATCCCACCTGTATTAATCTATACCACACAGTTAAAAGCTCCTGACAGTGCAACCCATTCCCATGCCCAAGGAACAGGCAGATGGATGTACATAAGTTCTTCCTGCTAACAGCGCTGGCAGAAAAGGGCTTCATATCAACACTTCAAATACTGAAAAGAGAAAATAAGACAAAAATAAAACAAGAAACACCAAGATCCCAGAAGAGTTAAATAGCTAGAATTTTGGATCAACAATTTCAGCATCTTATACAACACAGTTCATCATATGGTACCCAGTCACTCATGCATCAAGAGCAGAAACTGGGTTAAATACAAAATTTCTCAGAAACAAACTGAAACCTTGATTTTAAAACACTTCTAAATGTGCCAAACACTTTGGTACACTCTTCAAAGCTAATTACCATCAAACTAAATATCTGTGCCTTATATTTTTTTTAAATGCAAAATCGGTGGGGTGGCATGCAGCTCCTGCAAGTGAGTCTCACTTTCTGCAAGGGCACGCAGTATTTCTTCACACTGCTGACCGAAGGGAACACAGAAGTGTCAGAAAATCACTCTGAGGGGAGACGGTCACCTCAGAACCCAGAGGTAAACTGAAGCGTTCCACCCTGGCAGTGGTGCTCAGCCCTCACTGCGTTATCCCAACTGCATCTCAGAGGGGTCACACCCCATCCCCTGGGCTCACTGCCTGCCCTCCCACCTTCCAGAGCAGCAGACAGACAGGAAAGGCTCTGCTGCACAGCATATTCGCAAGCTACCAAGATTAAACCTCAATTACCTAGGCATTTTTCTGACTTTTCTCTCCTAACACCTATTAGCTTAACACTAATTGTCCTGGGTTTGTTTGCGCTGATTTTAAACAACATACAAGGAAACACAACTAAAAGAATTTACAAAATCTGTTCCCTAGCAGGATGACAGAATCAAAACCAAATCAAGCAACCCTGGCATGCTAATTCAGTACACATTATGGATTCATAACTGGCCATTTTCAAGCATGTATCTTTGCAATTTTAAAACACAACTACCAACAAAATGTGAAAGGTTTTGCTCCCGTTACATCATGTCATACATCAACATACATCGAGCTAGAACCCATTTTCTATATAGTGGGACTTCATGGCAAGATTGAAGCTCTACATTTACTTTTTTATTTAAAAACTACAGAACAGATTAAAAAAAAAATAAATCAAATATGCATTTGCAGACAGAACTATGTGGATTTTCAACAAACAACCAAACCAAATTTACCTTGTGGTCAGAAGCAAACATCAAAAATGCCAGCTCAGAGGGCTGTTTTAGTAACACTATCACTTTGGGAAACCATTTAAATAGCACAAACTTAAGAGCAGCAAAAACTGAATGCAGTTCAACTCCAGTTTCCAACTAAACGCCTTTTCTGCACACATATGCTTTGCCTTCCCTTACTCGGTTGCATAATATAAACCACCAAACTGCACTTACCACAAATCTGACAACGCCAAATTTTACTTGAAGCACATGAGAGGAGTGGGCCAGTGCGTGAGCATTTCATAGGGAAGTTAGTGCTCACAGCCAGAATGAACCTCCACCTCTAGAAGAAAGGGATCCAGTTTCCCAAACATCTTATTTTAATCCTCCATTGGAAAAAAAACCCCACACAAAACTGCTAAATTAAAAAAGCACATAACACTGTAAATATTTTCTAGCCTGCAAAATCTTTCTGTTCAAAGTCCATGAACAGTCGGATAATTAGTGACTTCAAGAAAAAAAATTATTTTTTACTTCTTAATGTATGAAAGTACATTCCTTCTCCCAGTTCACAGAGGAGCTTTCTTGCAGCCTCTTTATGTGACAGCAACATGCAAGGACCTCTCACCATTTTCACGGCTAAACAAAGTGCCTCTGAAAAATGTCTTTGTATTTGCGTATACACTTGTGTGTAAATGTGTATAAAGCCCTGCACGCAAACCAAGTCTGCGTTATATGCTCTTTTAGAGCACTTCATGGCATTAATGAAGACATTTTTCTGTTTAAAGAGAAAAACAATTTATGCTAAAATATTCACCTCAGAACAGTATAATTCAGTCCTCCTCCAGACACTTTTGCTGAGATTAATAAGTCAATTTTATCATTAAAAAGTGGAAGGGAGGCAGGAGGAGACTTACAAAAATATTAGGAAGTAAACATGCAGCATTCAAACTAAAATCTCGTAGTGCTACATAGAATCTTCCTTTGAAAATTCAGACTTTTCTCATTTATTTTAGTTAGCTGGATGAAAAATTCCCTATTTCGCTACTACACCCCCTGCTTTAGGAAAATACACATCTGGGAGTTAAGGCCAGATGGAGACATTTAGCTGCAGCATCACCAAAGAACTTCTGCTTATATTTGGCTTTGGAAAGGCAAAAAAGTCACCTGAGATAGGGGAGGGTCACTCTGTCTCTATTCCTCACTGGTTCTTGACTCCTTGGATGAGCTCATCAGCAAACCACAACCACCTATAATAGTCATTCAGTTCATGGAGAACTACATTAAGGTTATGGACACCACCAAAACGTCACGGCCCTCAACTATTATCCGAATGTATTATTCAACTGTAAATAGAATTATTTATTTCTGCAACCAGCAGAATCACGGCAGCAGTAAAATTCCAATTTTGTTTCCTCAATGAAGTTTTTAACTTCAAAAATTACTTACAATCTATAAAGTACAGCATAACACAGCTGCAAAAAAAAAAGCACCCTTATTATGGCAGCGAAACTGTAAAATGTAACTATTGCACCTATTTCCCTTGGGAATGCAGAAGAGGTTGAGCAAATGACCTCTGCTCACATCATTAAAGCAAACAAGGCCATTGCCATGAAATCATTCACTGTGCAGAAACTTTATAAGCTCTTCTATTATCTTTTATAGCTTAATTTGAGAACTGAGAATCTCTGGAGTGCTTTGCAGCACATTAATAAGAGACACTTTGCTTTATAAAGTTTATCACTTTTATTTTACTGCCTGCATTAGCTCATTGCAGTCAAGTTTGGGGTTTTCTTAAAAAAAAAACCAAAAACCAAACCAACAAATTTCCTAATACTAAGACTTGATTTTTTTCAGTGAATGATAAAGGTTGTGGTGGTTCTCAGGGTCTCTTTCATAGGACTGCTCTTATTTAATTTTCATAGCACTTTAAGAGCCCATTATTAATAACATTGCTGAAAAATTCTTCTCTGAAGCCATCAAGCATCACAGGCTTGGCTGTGCCCCTATTTCCCCTCCCTAAAATCTGTGGCCTCTGAAGTCTTTAGAGTGCTACCAGAAATTAAGGAAACAATATTGGAATGTCAGGCAGCAAACAATGGAGCATTCCATCTCCTGAGTATGCTTTTAAACTAACTCCAGCGTTTCACTTAAATACTTGACAGCTTACATCAGTCTTTATCCAATACCTACAGTTTGAACATGATCCAGATTCAGGTACTTGAGGGGTTTAAAGACACATAGGCAGAGGAGGCCACAATGATACCAGCAGCTTCACCAGCACCGTAATGTCCCTCGGGGTGTGATCTTTTCCATTTTCTCTAAAAAACCCCTCTGTGCCAGCAAATGTGCCACGGCAGCCGTATCAGTACAAATGTCCATAACTGAGACGGCTTATTTTAGTCCCGGAGGCACCACTTTGCATGGAGTCAAGTTACCCTTCAGCTTTCCCAAGGCTGGTGGAGCCAGCTGTACCAGCAAACCCCTCCTGGGCACCAGTGCCCAGATGGGAAATGTGGGTGAGACCTGGCTCCCCACCAGACTCGCACGAGGAAGGAGGCACGGGGGTATCATCCGTGGAGACGATGTTTTGAGGTCCTGCCCCGAAGATGGCCACTCAGATGTGGAACACAAGCTGTAACACGGCGCAAGGCCCCTGGTCAAACCTGCACATGATGACTACGGCACTTCAGAAGCAACACTGCAACGCTTTTACGCCTGCATCTCCCTAACGCGTGACGCTGCACGCTCCTGGTGCATCTATGCAGGGTGCCCAACTGCCAGGTCTGGGCCTAAATTTGTCAACAGATTATTTCAAACAAATCAAGAACATGAAGCAGTTTTGAAATCATCCTTCACTTCGTGAGCAAGTACTGACTGGCAGCACTCTTCTGCGTGTTTTTCTTCCTTAAAGTACATAAATTGTGCTGCATCCCAACTCGTTAAGTATGTCGAGTACAAGAAGGGACTGGAAGCACGGGTAGGTTTGCTAGATCAAAGGCAAACAACTTTTTGTTTGTTTAGAACAGTGAAAAGAATTATTTAAAGTTAGATTTATTCATAGAACTTATTTCAACAGGATTTATTTACTCCATTAGTTCTAAAAACCAACTACTAAGCAAATAAATGATTGCTCAAGTATAGCTACGTGCAATTAGTACTTTCCATTTAGTTTCCAGAATATTACCTCACTTCTAAGTGTAAAAAAGCCCTATGATATTACTAGAAAATCACACTAAGGTAATTTTAGAAATATTTAAATGCAAAAAAATTTTTTCCTCTATTTCTACCCAGATCCTCGCGTACCCAAGAGAACACAGTTAGCCGATTTCACAAAATTAAGAAATCACTCTTAACTCTTCAAAAATGCAACTAGAAATAATACATACACAATCATGATAGACAAACAAAATCTAAAACGGTGGACTTTCTAGTCTGAGTCTGATAAGGCTTGCAAAACTTCGCAGTGGGCTCTGACACCCTCAGATACTGGAGTCATATAAGCCTCAGGTTGATAAAACCATGGTGCACCATTTCTATCCATTATATTCTTGAAGACATAGGACAGAGAACATTATAAAGATTTCAAATCAAGTTCATAAAAATGATTGTGTTACCTCCAGTCTATTTGGGAATATGCATTAAGCTAATCAAACTGACAAGTTTCGCAACAGAACTGAAGTCAACCCAAGTCCTGCTGTTCCTGGAGTCCAACAGCCCAGAAGTTCAGACCTCTCAATATCCACACTGTCTTCCCAGAACTCCCCAATACAGCATTTATTTTAGAGAATATATGGTTTTCTCACAGTCAGGATAAAAATGCCTTCAGAAATGAAATATGCATGTCTGATGCTGCTTCTCCTCCTCGTCCTCAGCATATGGCCTCGGTCCTGGTTAACAACTCTGTGCAGACCCTGCTCTGACAGCAGAACAACGTACACAGGCTTTTAACGGAGTTCTTCACTGCATCAGTTTGATGTGGGTACATTAGGTGAGACAAGCAGCATTTTACTGCAATCCATTGGTAGCAGTGGAAAGTTAAGAGGCTAAATCCAAATTTTTGCCAAAATTCTAAATAAGGGAGGACTGTAAGCTTCTCAAGAAAAGGTTGCCAGAGTACTCCATTCCCACAAATGCAAAATATGCTTTTTATTAATCCCATTATTGGAAACTATGGAGCCATTTTGACTAAAACGACACATACCAGAATGCAGGCAGGCACCACAGAAAACTTAAGGCCAAACATTAAAGACGTGAAGTGATAAGCGGCTGAAGACAATCATATAATAGCAGATATTTAATAAAGAGCAGTAGTTAGATTACATAAATTCGTTTTACAGTTTGTGCATGTGTATAGTTCACACACATTTGTTTCTCACTTTTGGAAGCATGAAGGTTAGCAGAGCTTCCATGGAAAAGTTCTACAAGAAATACTTCTGCTAATAGTTAAAATGTTCATTAATAACACAGAAAAATGAATGCCAAGCATATGGCCATAAAACCTTCAACAGTAAACTAAGTACTTACCAGGACATTATTCTTATATGAGCGCACACAACCCATCCAAACACACAGTCCACAAGCTGTTTACAATTAAATCTGATGCATTTCCTGAGTTTAAAACCCTGTTCCTCTCTAGTTGGACAACCAAGATGTCCAGATCTCAGAGGAGGTGGCTTCCTCAAAGATGTTTCCCAGGAGAAACAACATACAAGGAACAACAGTAACGTACTGTAACACTAACATAATGTAGTATGAGACTACGCAAAAGAATTTTTAAAACTAATTTAAGGTGGTGAGAGGGTAGTACTTTGCTCCTGACAACTACAATCTCTGATGAAGCTTGTAAACAACCTCAGGAGTATTTTTAGAGCACTTCCAGTAGCCATCACCAATGCCACTATGGTTATCAACCCTTTATGCAGCTACTGCATCTTCCACTCTCACAGCACACGAGTAGGAAAAAAATGTATGGATGACAGCTTCTGCCTGCTTGTGTGGTGAAGGCAGACACACGTGTTGTCACGGCTCCGAGGGGTCAGCACGACAACAATTCCACTAACAGACTGCGAAGCACATTCCACTTAAAAATGCACATTCCACTAACAAATTGCAACAAACGTAAAAATTGCAACAAGCAAATTTATTCTATTTAGAAAGTGTAAGGAAAACAGGATCCTCTACAGTTTGTCAAAAGAAAGGGAAAATACTTCTCTGTTTTGTTGTGACAATAGCCACAGAGAGCTCTGCAACTGCAGACAGGAGCTTCATCTTAGGAACAGTGTTCCTGCGTTACCGATTAAATCCAGTCACCCACAGCGACTCCCTGCCTCGCACTGCGCTGCCCACACCAGGCGGACCGGGAGAAGGGAGTGCTGGCTAGAAGCAGAAAAACACTCTATGACCTGGCAGAAACAGGAGTTGGGAGAAATGCAAAAGTTGCCTTGCCAGCCTTCTTTGCTCCGAACACAAAGCCAAGAAAAAATTTTAGTATGCAGAAAAAAAGTCCTTACTACCTTAATATGCATATTTTTAACAAATTGATTGATTGGGCTTTTAGAGTTCACAACTAAGGACTTCTTAGTGAATGCAAGAGAGGAATAAAAACAAAGAATCTCAGATTTTATCAGCCGGGAAAGTCATAACCAAACATACAATAGCAGAGTCTATTAAATCCAGTTGCTAACTACCTAATGTTATTACCGAAATTTGACTTGTGAATTATGCCCCTCTTGTTTTATACCAAACGTCCCATTAACAGCTTTCAGGTAAGTGTTTAAGCTCACAACATTAAATCAAATGCAGTTAACGAGCAAGCTCCTTCACGTTATGGAGGATGAAAATATTTTTCTTACAGGAGGTGCAGCCTCTGGCTATCTCTAAATTACAGCAAAATTATAAATAATAACTTAAACTAAAACATACCAGCGTGTACTTTACTAAAGATCCAGTAGAGACCATCTGAAATTGCCTGAAGAAGAAATGCTTAACAAAAAATACTTGCTGACATGAAACAAGCAATCTTCTCTCCAAAGGTAAAACCACCTCCTGACAGCTCTCTAGGAGTATAAGAGTTAAGAAATACAACTTGGCTTTGAAGGGTATGATCTCTCAGGGTTTCTGGAGAGCTGTTTAGATAAATTATGAAAGAAATTAGTAGCAGAGATGAAGGTAAGGCAATAAAGGAGGGAAAGAACCAAGCCAAAATGGTTTGTAAGAGACAACTGCTAAAATACTACCAAGGAAAATTACTTTTATCAAAAAACTACAGGACAATCCCCAGTAAGAAGTTCTTCCCCAAGTCGCAGTGAAGAGCGGAAATAACTGTAATGAGGATTACTTTGTAACCTCGGTCACTGATCAAGGCGCCTCAACCCTCCTCTCTGCTGAGACAGAGCCTGCTCTGTCCACAGCACAGGGAGAAATGAAGTTTGGCTATTCAAAAAAAAAACCCCAAACTCTTACTAAAATATGAAAGAGCTGACCCAGAAAACATCAGTTTCTCTTCTTTTTCGTTCTGGGCTGAGAAATCGGTTTTAGCCTTTCATTGAGAAAACGTAAGGAAAACACAAGAGGACTTTCTTCCCCTATCCCAGCAGCAGCTTCCCACTCGGCAGAGAGGTCGGGGAGTCAGGACCTCCTCCCAGCTCTGGCTCCAGCGCTCACAGAGTGCAAAACTGCTTGCTCCATTCACTCCTCTTTGTGGGCTCACTCAGGTCTCTGGAGTTCTCATCCTGCACAAATGTTGTGGCACCGCTTTCCCTGCTCCCAAGCACACGGTACAGCCCTACCAGCCATTCCGCGCCTGCTGGGCACAGCAGTGCCCGTTGCTCCGTCCTCTCTAACAGCGCCAGGGATCGGTGATGCCCGGGCTGGGTCACGGCTCACTCGGGTAGCAGTCACTCCTCCGTGCCTCGCTGGGGCAAGTTGATTTGTGGTTTGCCCCAGGGAGTGTCTAACTTGGAGAGCTTAGGAACAAGCTGTAAAGGATTTCTTTCAGTGCTGCAGTCTTACTGACGGGTTGGGTTACATTTCTCAATAATAGTATGAGAGCTGAGAGCTTTCCCTTCGTCAGAACAAGAAAACAACGGAGACAGCATCTCCACTTAGGTTTTTAAAAGTCATTTTATGAGTCACCAGGCAATACATTAAAACCAAAAAGGTAAGTTGCTGAGTCACTCTGAAACAAAAGACAAGAAAGGCTGTTGTTTTTGCAAAATTTGGTTATGTGAATGCTGATATAATGAACAACTCATTAACACTTTTAATACTTCATGTTGAAGACCAATTTATCCTGTCGAAGGACACATAAACCTTAGCATCATAGAAAGGTTTGGGTCGGAAGTGATCTTAAAGATCATCCAGCTCAAACCATGGGCAGGGACAACTTCCAATGGATCGGGTTGCTCAAAGCCTCATCCAGCCTGAATTTGAACACTTCAGGGATGGGGCATCCACGACTTCTCTGGACAACCTGTGCCAGTGCCTCACTACCCTCACAGGAAAAAAAAAATCTTCTGAACTATCTAATCTTTCAGCTTAAACCATTACCCTTCGTCCATTACTCCCTGATAGAGAGCCCTCCTCAGCTTTCCCGTAGCCCCACTTTAAGTACTGGAGGGCTGCCACAAGGTCTCTCTTCTCCTGGGCGAACAACCCCAACTGCCTCCGCTTGTCCTCTATGGGAGCTGCTCAGCCCTCTGATCAAATTTGTGGCCCTCTTCTAGGCATGTTCTAACAGTAATGAATTTCTATAAACAAATTCACTCTGATTTAATTAACTCAGTAATACTGACTGAAGAGAGATGTGACTTGGTTTGAAGAAAAATAAATAAATTTTATTTTAAGAAGGATATGAAGTTTATGAGAAAGATACATACTTTTTCAAAATATTATTTAGGTTTTTGGTTTATTTTTTAATCTTGCACTGGATTTCAACTGTTCTGCATTTCAGTGAAATTCTGCCCTCCACTTCATTCAATGGAAATTTCACTAATAACCTTAGTCTGACCAGAATTCTGCATTTCACCATTTTGTAAGTAAATCCAAGAACAGGACAGAGCTTAAAGAAATCAGTCAATATTCCATTTCATACTCATATCCAAGTTTCACTGGAAAAAAAAGAATGTGTGCATACTTACACACATTAATACTTAGGATAGTCACTGCATATATTAACTTCGTTTTTCAGCCAATGTTCGGAACAAACTCCTTAGCTTTACTTGCTCATAAACAAACGCAACTCTTCCTAAAATGTCTGGTCAGATTTCATCTGACCATAGTACAGGTTAACACAACTACATTACCTCTGACTCCTATCACAAATTACTACTTCACATTCACTATGGAAACAGACTTGCAGTTCACTTGAGAAATAACGAAGTCATAAGGATTTAACTCCCTGTGCTATTCATTAAAAATAATTATTCAACGCGTAAAGGCTTGGTGCTGAGTGAGCTAACGGTCAGAGTGAAGTATTCCCTTTAGCTGCAGAACAGACATCTCTGATGCACCAAAGAGACTTCTCCTCACACAGTCCCCTTTATTGCTCGTTTGAAAAGACTATCTCTAGGATAAGATGAGACTTCAGACACCCATTTAGTTCCCCATTCCTATATTGGCTTTTCCGACAGGAGCACTGATTACTGGTAGACAATAATGATTTTGTAATGTGAACATCTGTGCAACAGAAAACAGACTGAGATCAAATTAATGGCATGTATCTCAGCATTAAGCAGGTACTAAGCGGTAAAGATTTTTTTAACTGCCAATAAAACTAAGTTCTTACCAAAGATTTAGCCATGGAAACACCAAAAGCATTTAAAAGTCCACAAGTGAGATGCTTTTAAACATCCTTTTGAAATAAAGGATTTTTTTTTTTCAGATTAAGTAATCAAACTACTCTTAAGCAAAGCTCTGCCTGAGGTCTGAACATATAGAACTTCAAATTTTATAAGTTATTGGTCTCACTGCAACAATAACTCAGCCATATTGCCTATGAGTGGCAATTAATTAAATTTAATAAGGAATACTATGAATTGTTCATGTTTTTAAAAGCCTAGCCAGGACCCTAAACAGTGCTGCTTTTTCTTATTCCAATTTTCAAACGTTTAAAAATCCAATTGAACAAACTCATCTTTAATGTTGGAGAAAATCCCAGTGCATAAAAATTCACTTAAGTGCTCTGTTAACAAACCAACCAAATCTACGTGGCAGAGGAAACGTCAGTTTTTAACAAACTACTGAGTTCCTCTTTCCAGCAACAAAAGAAATGTAAGGAAATATAAAGTATCTTTAATAATATGCATAGAAAAAGTTTTTCCCCATCACTAAACTCAGAATGAGGCATTCACTGAGGATTAAAAAGCAAACATTAGAAAAAATGACCTGGTGTGCTGAAAATTCTCTATTCACTTCTATGCATGCAGAAGATTTTACTTTCTCCTCCCAGTGAAGAGGAGGGTGATCTTCAACAGCTTTCCTCTCTTGACTATTTGACTACGAGACTACATTGTACAACAGAAAGCCGAGGAAAAAATTGAAGCATTGTACCAGCACATAGCACCCATCTAATTTCGTGGCAACCACAGCACAAATGATAAATAGGAAACCAGCAAAATTTTTCCAACTGCCTTTTACAAGTATGTATTACCTGAAAAGACAGTGCAAAAAATAGTGCCAACTGCTCTTGGAAAAAAAGATCACAGACAGCCTTTAAAGGAGTAACACAAATTACTGGCTTCTCAATAAGAAAATTAACAAGCAATTAGTCCTGTAAGACCATTACAGACTACTACCAAGACAGGCACCAGGCTATCCCACCTACATTTGGAAGAAAGGTTAATTCAATCAGACTAGAAAGCCATTTGATTATTCTGGTGTATTACATGTTTGCATTATGATTACTCCTATTTGATGCTTTAAAAATTCTCATTTGCTTCCTCACTTGTATTTATCATTATCAATGCCATCAACGTAACACTAAAAGAGAAAATCTTAACTAGCTTTGCAGAATTAGTACAGAAAGCATGATAGCTGCATAAATGCCATTGGCATACTCTGGATTGGGAAAAAATCCACTATAAATAGGAAAAAAAGCAAACTAACCACCTTAACAGCTGGATTCATTTGCACTGACAACTACTATCTTTCCTGAGTGATGTTTGGGTTTGCTACAAATTAGGTCCAAATTTCAAGCCAAATTCCATTGGGAAATTCTACATCAGATTCAAAATCCTATTTCAAATTCCAGGTGCAGCCTCAGCACTTCTTACTTGTGCTTTGTAGAAAAGAAGTCTGCAATTCTGGCTGGGACCTATCTCTACAAAGCCTGCTTATGAAAGCAATCACTCCTAACTGAGACCACGGGAGAGTTCCAGATGCTTAGAGTATAATATAGGAACTCCCGGAAATGAAAAATCAACAAGTTCCACCCTCCTACCAGAAACCAAGGACCAGAAAAGCTTTTTAGTAGCGAGTACCTCATGAAGGATGCTCTTGCTGTCAAACACGCTTGCGGACAATCAGGAGGATTCCTCTTTTCCCGGTCCTTTCAGAGGCTACAGGTTCCTTAAAGTTCTCCATTCCCTCATCATACCACCAAACAATGATACAGAGCTCACAGAAACTGCTTGTTAAACCGAATGCCTCATACACACAGATTAGTTCAGTCAGGAAGGCTGAGAAGCAAAGAAAGAGGAACGAGGCAGTCAAGGCTTGCGTGCCGCTCTTAGCGCAGACCCTCTCTTTCCTATTCAGTTTGGGGATCAGCGTGCCAGCAGTACTCAGTAAGTAAAAAAAAAAATTATTCCAAATTGCACACATTATTTGCAGCTCAATAAAAAATAATGCTGGGTCTTTGACACATGTTTACATAGCACCTAATATAAAAGGATTGTTACCTTCTCATAAATAAATACACCACACAGGCCTAAGACTGGGAGCATTTTCTAACTAAGAAAATAAAATCTGTGAATTCCAAACTCCAATTCAGAATTTTTTAAGGATATTAGAGCTAGGGTTCGAGTTTGGGATCATACCTAGTTAAAAGTTAGAGTTAAAGGGGGCCTGCAGGAAAGCCAGGGAGGGACTTCTTATTAGGGACTGCAGCGACACGATGTGAGGCAATGGTTTTAAGCTGAAAGAAGGGAGATGTAAATTAGACATTAGGAAGAAATTTTTTACTGTGAGGGTGGTGAGGTCCAGAGAAGTGTCTGCCCCATCCCTGGAGGTGTTCAAGGCCAGGTTGGATGAGTCTTCGAGCAGCCTGATCTAGTGGAAGTTGTCCCTGCCCACAGCAGAGGGGTTGGAACTGGACGATCTTTAAGATTGCTTCCAATCCAAACCATTCTACGATTCTATGGAAACTAAACAGACTTGTTAAAATAAACAAAATAAGCATATTTTGAGATTAAACAATCTTATAATCATAGGATGTTTTGGATGCGAAGAGACCCTGAAGGTTATCTGTTCCATCTTGTCTGATTTGGTTTGTTCATTTCTGTTTTCACAGAAACTGGTAATCCGCGACAAGTGTCTCTGCTACTGTAGGACAGATTCAGCCACCTGGAAGCAACCAATATTTTACTATACATTAATAATGCTCTAACAGTAAACAGCAGCCTTTCCTACTGGTTCCGGTAGTAACTGCACAGCTTTCTAAGGCCTGATCTTATCATGCAGCTCCTTCTTATCACACAATACAGTGCTTACACTTGGAAAATTAATGTTATAGCATTTTAGTCTTTATTATTTTCTACAGTTTAGAGTGACCTGTCCCTTTGACTTTATAAATAACCCAAATACTCTGCATGCTTAATTTGCTATCACCATAGCAATTTTATTTTCCAAAGGATGAGTCAAATTCTTACTCCAAAATTAAACGCATTTTTTTCAATTAAGTCTCTTCTTGTGGTACTAAAGCACCGGGCAAAGTTTCTATTCAAAACTTCCTTTCTTCTTAATGCAAATTTCATTACAGCAATCCTAATAAACGTTTCCTTAACATGAAACACTAAGTCTTATGTAAGATGCGTTTACAACATTTCCTACCTTGTTAAATCTTTCTTTCCGTGGAACAGGCATTTGCTACAATACTGAGTCTGTCATTCTCATCAACTCAGTGATTCATCTGCCTTTCCTACACTTATCTTCCAACTTGTCTTTCCTAATTCCTTTGTTTAACTTATGACTGTTTAGGTACTGCTCTTCCTCTTTAGACTCTGAACCAGGCTTTTTCCTTTCTACTATATAAGGTCTAATGTTTGAAAAGCTGTTGAGCACCACAGTTCATAGTACCATGACTCATTTCTGCAATGACTACTAAAGAAAACTATTCTTACTTGTTATATAATTACAAAGAGTTAATTCCCCAGGTGTCAGAATATATGATTCAAGAAAACAGAGCAGCAGTTAGTACTTTCTGAAATCAGAGCAGTCTTTGGTGCCCCTGACATGCTCCACTGCCTTGTTTACAATCAGAAGAAATAACCCATGAAGAACTGGAACAAAGATTTTTTCAGAAGGATAAAAGGACATCCCTGAAGACCCAGGACAGTCCAAGACTCGCACCCTCCAGACCCAAGGGTATCTGTGTTATCACAGGTTTGGTAGGAGTGGCAGGCATGTAAAATCCTGTTCAGCCTGGCTCCTGTCTTTTCAATTAGATAACATCTTGTCTCAGGAGAAGTTGTTTGGGTGACTGAAGCCACTGGAAGTCATAGCTAGTAAAGTAAAGATATCCATAACCGCGGGCAAAGTCTGACTCAGCAGGTCTTCCCATGCAAGGGAAAGGAACTCTAGAAAGATAAGTAAGCTAGTTCTGAGCTCATCTTGACTGTTTTAGTTAAGCACGAACAACTTGGTTTAATGAATCTTCCTTACACAGGCTACCAGATGTTTGTTTCGTTCAACTACTAGAGGCTCTTTATAATAAACATTCCTTAATTTCCAGAAATTTAGATTTTTCATGGCAGCTGTTTTACATGAGCTAAAAACAAAGGGCTGGAACACCCATTTAATTTTCCTTCTTCTCCTACTTGCAGAAAGTTTGATGAACTTTTAACATTCAGAAACTATCAAAATAACAGGATTTCCACTCTCATGTCTGCTAACAGAAAAGTAACATCACATCGCTCCTCTCACTCTGCCCCTGTGTATGGCCTCATCTTTTAGTTTTAAACTGAAAGTTATCTGAAACACAGCAACCATAATTCTAAGTTTTCAAATCCCAGAACACTTTAAAAACCTTTCCTGCATGGATGGCTGGCAATCTTTTGACCCACGTGGCAAACTGATGAAGGCACAAGAGATCGACTGCATGATGCTTTTTCTTTTTTTAATAATCCTTATATCACCAAAAATGACAACTTTCAAACATATTTGCTATCCAAAAGCCAATGGACAAGAGCACACTACATTTGGCTTCATTACTTCTCTTATTAGAAATACAGGCTATGTACTTCCAGTTAACTAAAGACATTGTGGTGCACTATCTCATTAAAAGTAACACTTATTTTATAATTTTTTTGTTTAGAAGATTTATCTACCTGGGCATCTATGCTTTATGAAGTAGCATTTTTTAAAATTTCAGAATAGATTCAACAGGATTCTGTCTTACGCTGTGTTCGTTGAATGTATGTCTCCCCAAAACCTCACTGTGCCAAAACAGAGCAGTTACTTGCAAAGCATCTGCCCTGTCAAACCTGGAATAACCCAGGCTCTATCCCACAAACACAATCAACTTTACACAGCTCAGTTTTACACTTCTTCCAGATGCATTAAATCTCTGTCTAACATCCATTAAATGCCCAGGGCTAAGGTCAGTCAGAGAGAACTATAGAGGGACTGAAGTCTCAAGAGATCTTATTTAGAAAACATGATGGTGGTTTGCATCACTTCTTACTAGTCACCACAAAGTCAGAAAAGACTTTCTGCTTTCCACATAGATAAGTGCTGCTAGATTTTCATCTGGATTATGGATTACAAAGCAATGAATCCTGACAAGATCACTTCTGAAGTTAAATTTCAAAAATAAACTTAGGAACCAAGGATAATTATTTGAATCTTTGATATTTGCAAAAAACATTTCACAAAGAAAATCATAATCCCTGAATCCCAAGAACATATTATTGTTTTTTTCTTTCTAATATTAAATCTGCTGTAGATTATGGGGCAAGGAAGAAGGCCAGAAATTTCTGTTTCACATACTGCAGCTAAAACAGACCTCAGGAGGACACACTATTGCCCATCTGCCTCTCTGATGCTCCAGCCTAATAGAAAAATGGTTGAAGAGCTCAGGAGAGAAATCAGAATTATCCAAATGCCCGAGGCTGTAAAACGCTCTGCAGAAGAAGTAATACCATCAAAAGCCACAACTAACTCTACCTTGCTAGTCACAGGAGATTTCTCACTACCCTTTTGTCTCCTGAAATTACAACTGAGAACCACTAACTTTTTGGCAAGGAACACAAAAGATGGATAACTGTAGCAACATGAGAAGAGCTTCAGAAGGCAGATGAACAGAAGGAACAGATGTGGGGCGGGTGTCTGCTCTCTGCTTATAAAACGATGGTTTTTCAGGGTCATCACAGAAATAACAGATACTTGAAGCAGAACATAAATCCTAAGAAGGTCCTCATGTCAGGCTTTCAAACATCAAATATAAGACTTCAGGCGTTCACTGTTGCTAGGTAAAGCCCAAGGGTCAATGATTTCCTTACTAATTTAGGGAGTGATCAAAATAGAAGACAGTTTGTGGCATCCTTGTCAGAGTCGACATATGGAGATCATAAACCCCGGGAAGTCTTCTTGCTTCTTCCCTCATGGAGGAGGGGCTGAGATTACAGTTCCCTACAACTACATCCAAACAGGTGCTATAGTCCCATGTCCTCCCTTTCAGCTAAACCCATGACAGACATGCACCAAGACCTGATCTTAATGACAAAATATTGGTTCAACATTTTCATGTTCACAAAAGGCAGGTCTTGCCAGACTAACCTGATCGCCTTCTATGACAAAGTGACCCGGCTACTGGATGAGGGAAAGGCTGTGGATGTGGTCTTCCTGGACTTCAGCAAAGCCTTTGACACAGTCTCTCACAGCGTTCTGCTTGAGAAACTGTCAGCCTCTGGGCTGGACAGGCGCACACTCTCCTGGGTGGAAAACTGGTTGGATGGCCGGGCCCAGAGAGTGGTGGTAAATGGTGTGAAATCCAGTTGGAGGCCAGTGACAAGTGGGGTTCCCCAGGGCTCAGTGCTGGGTCCAGCCCTGTTCAATGTCTTCATCAATGATCTGGATGAAGGCATCGAGTGCACCCTGAGCAAGTTTGCGGACGACACTAAGCTGGGTGGAAGTGTCGATCTGCTGGAGGGTCGGGAGGCTCCAAAGGGATCTGAACAGGCTGGACCGCTGGGCAGAGTCCAATGGCATGAGGTTTAACAAGGCCAAATGCCGGGTCCTGCACTTGGGGCACAACAACCCTTTGCAGTGCTACAGACTAGGAGAAGTCTGTCTAGAAAGCTGCCTAGAGGAGACGGACCTGGGTGTGTTGGTTGACAGTGACTGACCATGAGCCAGCAGTGTGCCCAGGTGGCCAAGAAGGCCAATGGCATCTTGGCTTGGATCAGAAACGGCGTGACCAGCAGGTCCAGGGAGGTTATCCTCCCTCTGGACTCGGCACTGGTGAGACCGCTCCTCGAATACTGTGTTCAGTTCTGGGCCCCTCACCACAAGAAGGATGTTGAGGCTCTGGAGAGAGTCCAGAGAAGAGCAACAAAGCTGGTGAAAGGGCTGGAGAACAGGCCTTATGAGGAGCGGCTGAGAGAGCTGGGGGTGTTTAGCCTGGAGAAGAGGAGGCTGAGGGGAGACCTCATTGCTCTCTACAACTACCTGAAAGGAGGTTGTAGAGAGGAGGGTGCTGGCCTCTTCTCCCAAGTGACAGGGGACAGGACAAGAGGGAATGGCCTCAAGCTCTGCCAGGGGAGGTTTAGGCTAGACGTTAGGAAAAAATTCTTTACAGAAAGGGTCATTGGGCACTGGAACAGGCTGCCCAGGGAGGTGGTTGAGTCACCTTCCCTGGAGGGGTTTAAGGCACGGGTGGACGAGGTGCTGAGGGATATGGTTTAGTGTTTGGTAGGAACGGTTGGACTCAGTGATCCGGTGGGTCTCTTCCAACCTGGTTATTCTGTGATTCTGTGATTCTGTGATTCTGTGATCACTTGGCCGTCCTAGCAACTATTTTCATTTTTTACCTTAGGTTTCTCATAGGTGATCTCTAAATGCAGATGCACAAATCAACTTATTTTTCAGCTTCCCTCAGCTGAATGCAGGGAAAAAACCTTCAGTGCTCCTGCAAGTTACCAAGCACAAAATCCCCATAAGCTCTTAGTAGTCTCTTTCACCTGCTGAAAAGATCATCTCCTCCTTGAACTGACACCAAGCTACCAGAGGACAAAAATCTTCAGCATCTTTAACAGCTGCTTTTCACAGCAAGTCAGCAGGGGAGACTTATAAACAAGGAAAAGAGTTTTCAAAAGAAATGCATACTACTTTATGGCACTTTGCAGTCAAAGGTGCTAAGAATGACTAACAACTTCCCAGCACTTAAACAAAACTTATGTTTCAGCTAGTTTTTTCCCCAGCAATAAGTTGTGTTCTTACACGCATGGCAAAGGTGCGTGGTGAGATCCTGGACTCTGATGACTAAGAACAACAATACCCCAATCAAAGAGCAGAAAAGTATGTTTTGCAGCTGAAAGCTTATGCAGGAAAGCTTCAGCAGCTCAGCAGCATTCTGCAGGCTAGCTGAGCCGAGCATGACAAGATGAATCACAATGTTCTACAGAAGAGCTCTTTTTCCCTTCCCAGAGAAAATTCAGTCTTTTCTCCCATCAAAGTCTGTTTTAGAGGAATGTGCTCTATGCCAATATACATCTGGCTGCCTATGACTTTGCCACACCACCACTGTCAAAAAGGGAAAATCACTAATATTAACGTGAAAGTGTCAAAGCAACGAATGCACATACTCATATGTGCACATACTCAATAACTCCCGGCAACTGCGTGTATTTCTTGGCCGTGAAAGGTCTTCTAAAGGCAATCTTAAATCATTCATCTTTGTAAATATTTCTCCGTAAAAACTTGTGGATACCTGGGAAAATATGATTAAAGAGTTTAACAGGAAGTTGTTAGCAGAACCACATCACAGTCAGCATCTAACCGGCCAAATGCTTGAAGGATACTGACCTCAAACACCCATGACACCACATACAGCAGTACCTAAAATATTTTTCACCCAACATCTCCTCCAGGTTTTTTCTCCCTGCTAAGACATCAGCTCTGTATTCCTGTGGCAAACAGCAAGAGCAAACAACTGGCTGTTTCGTCAAAACACAACACTGCCAGGAAAAAAGCACTCACATTTCACATTTTCAGACTACGATAACACACCTGTACTTGGCTGTTACCTGCTGTCAGAATTCACACTGGGAATCAATACACAGTCACATACTCATTAGTTAAACTAGTATAAAACATGCTTTTTTCTTTTAATCTTGCTATTTATTAGTTAGTCATGTCCCCATTTCTCAGGTCGGATCTGCTTACCATTACTATGACACAAAAAAAGCTTCAAGCAAACCAGTACAAAGATTTTAAAACTAAGACACGCTACAGGAAACTGTAAGCTTCCTGTAGCTGCTTAAACAAGGTTTTGTTTCACACTGTGGCCTTAACAGAACACTGTCATCGCAACTCAGCTAAATACAGTAATTTAAAGTTAATTCCTCTCAATTTTTTTTTCCCCCAATAGCCCACCCCCAGTCCAACTAATTTTCAGTTGTAGCTTATCAAGAGCAAGGATTTTAGTCCCGTGTGAATGGAAAAGCAGCTGGTAATTGAAAACAAATTAACCTATACCCAACTGTGCCTAAGTTATATTTTCAAAGAAAATCTTTACAATAAGCATACAAATCCCAGTAACATTTAGAGCAGGGATGGGAGAACAAAACTGGATAAAGGTTTTTGTGTCACTCGGCTGTTGTGCTTAGGTAGACCAATACTATTAATTTCCAGGGCAGAGCAGGAGGTAGTTAATTCCCAACCACCAGCAGAATAAGTGCTGAATGCAGACAGAACTAGTTTCATACATCTGGAGGAATGACATTTGAAATATCAATAAGTTACCTTTACCCTTGAGTATAACATAGGTATTTTTTGCTGGTATCAGCGATTTGTTGAGCAATTATCAGATCAGGGATCAACACAGAAAAAAATATCAAAATTCAGCATATGATAATTCATTGCTCTCCTTTACCTTGTAAAGGAAACATTCACATTTGGATTGATGTAAGTATCATATGCTTCATGGATGTACTGTGGAAGCATCTTAGCTATCCTGTGAACTCAATCATCCTGATCAAGTTACTCCTCACTTACAATAAAAACTCTTGATTGATTACACTACAGATACATCTGCACAAATATGACACTGTGGCCACAAAATTATGTATGGTTTGTAAACAGACCATAATTTTAAAATACCCCATAATTTACTCTATTATTCAAATACTAACTTGGATTGAATAAACAAAGCAAAAGAAGGAAGACAACAAATCCAGGAAACTCAAATATGAAAAAACACTATTTAAGGTTACTATTAGTCTGGAAGGCATTAAAAGGGAGGACATAAGTGTTTCGTTCAGGTCTGGCTTAAAGATTTCCTGGCTTTTCATTAAAGAAAAGATTTTCTGAGAGGCCCAAGAAGACAGACTGGAAAGCAAAGCACAAAACTGGGCACGCAGACAGCTTTTTTCGTTTCCTCATTCTAGGTGGGTTCATTTGACCTCTGGCAATCCAAGTCAGTTCATCAAAGAGTCACTAAATTGGGATACTTGGTCTAACACATTTAAAGCCCAACAGAGGTGCTGAATCCTGTAGTTCAAACTTAAGCGAGCACAAGGTAAGAGCATGGGATTTCTCTTTAAGTCAAAGCCTACCTCTGAAGCCTGGCACCCAGAGCTGGTGCCCAAAATAGACTCTGTGAAAAACGTTAGCCTGAATTTCCCTTCCCCTCAGCTTGAGCTCTTCGAACTGTCATCTGATGTGAGCTAAAAAAAAAAAAAAAAGGGAAATTACAAAGTGTATTATTAAATATTTTAGGCATTGCCTGGAGAGAGGGAAGTTTTATTTTGTGAAAAGCTATAGCTCCTATGCCAGTGTGTCTGCAGAGACTAGATAGTTAAATGAAGCAAAAAGTAAATTGATGGCAGAAGCAAAAGCAGGGTATCGTCCTGATTATTTGCATGAGGCTCCATCCAGTCTGTGACAGACAGACAGCTTTTTACCACCACACAATACGTCTGACAACTTGAATTTTTCCAACCTGCTGTGTTTATTATTGGGGGGTCAGACAAGGATGTAGACAGATGTGTCTACAACAAGCCACTGTTCTTTTATTTATTTCCCTTTACATATCTGATCAAAACAAATTGAGACCAAAATAATAAGAAGTTTTTATATCTTCCCCTTATAGCATGACTTGTGAATTCATACAATAACTTGACCAGATCGATGGTCATTCAAAATGGTAAAAATAAGGTCTGGGTTCTAAAATACATCTTACAGTTTACGAAAATATTCAGCATGATGATAGGGAAAGGCAGAAAAACCTGAACCTGAATGATTCAAAGAACAAAAAAAAAAGTAAAAACAAGCAGAATTGCATTAGGTTTATAATTCATGATTTGATTAAAAAAAATGGCTGGTTTTGTTTTGTTTTTTATGCTTGGCATTAGCAATACTGGAGCCAGAGCAGCAGGATTCAAGCTTTTACAGAATGACATTTGTGATTTAAAAACAAACAAACAAAAAAAGCCATTAAATTATCTTCAACTGCAATAGAGTAAAAGAAGGACTAAGTGCATTTTTTGGCTCCGTGTTATTTTGTAGAAGAACAAACAATGACTAAATTGCCATACTACGTTTTGCTAGTCCTAAAAGTCACTGGAGTCAAACTGAACATACTCACGTGGCAGACCCGTTAGAGATGGCATCTCTGCTGCTCTCAGCCTCGGCTGCTCAGGGGAGGGCATTTCCAAAACACATACCCTTGCCCATACTACTGAACGCCAGGGAAGTGTTAAAATACATGTATTGTATCTGACTATTTCCAATGCTATTTATTTATTATTAAGATTAGGAACAGCTTCACATTTATAAGAAGAGGGAACTGCGTTGCCATTTTCATACGCGCTTAAGATAATTCAGCTTTACAGTTTTGACATGTGTCGCTTATTAGGCTCTTTAAGAATGTAAAAACACCACTGGCATTTTTCATATTGCAAGTGTCTGGTAGATAATGGTTGTGCTGATTTTATACAGAACGGCGCAAGTAAACTTGCCAAACTTTCATCATCACTTCTTCGTAAACTCTGAGGGGGCCTATTAAATTGGCATTTTGTTTGACATGTACACAGAATGTGCTTTGCATGCAGAACAAGTATGGCAACAAACCTTTCCTTAACAGCTGTGTTATTTTAGCTAACGATAAACATGTATCTAAAAGCCACATTATCACCATAACTTAAATCGGTGAGACAAGCTCAGTCACCCCATGGAAAGAGGCCATCACAACACAGAGGAAGTCATTTATTTATTCTTCACTATGCAATTAATTGTCTCCCAATAAACACAGTCCAATATCCAAACTGCTGTTCTAAATTAAAAGTTCACGATCACTATAGTTTATATTTTATCTCATCTATTTTTTTTAGCAACACATTCCTTCCCATGGCACATGTATGCAGTTATCACTGATCTCGGTGGAAGATGCGATTGCATAACCCAGAGTTTATTTTCCCTAAAGCCTCCTCAGGGTCTAAGAGCTTCGGAGGCCAAAAAGGCTCTTTTTGTCATCGTGGCTCATTCCATGCTGCCTACATTCAAAACTACAAAAATCTTCACATGTGAAATGCAGATGTTAACAAGCAAGACAGCATATTGATTTGGTTAAGCCATTTAATTTTGACCAACTGCCAAAACAATAATAAGAGAATCGCAAACCTGAAATATTGGAGATTTCAGCAGCAGCCTACAATGAACAGAGAGATAATGAGTCCCCAGCAACCTCTAGGAAGGGATCGATGCTCTCCATGGAACTGCAGTGACTGGGAATTCCAGACACTGCCCTTCGATTTTCTCTGAAATCTTATCTTTACAAAGTAAACAAACAGAACATAATAGCCTTTAAACTTTCCGCTGCCATTCATAAGCGGATTCATTACTACAGAAGAGCAGCTGACATTCAGTATTAGAATCTGTTCAATACATGGTACTCTGTGTACCGCAAAACTTGGATCTTTAAAAGGCATGGGTTGCAATCCTCAGAATCGTGACACTTAAAAAAAATAATCATAAAACGAATCAGGGTACCTCAGAAACACTTCCCAGCTTTTCTCTGAATCAGCTGATTCAGAGAAATCAGAGATTTATTTTTAACCTTTCCAGTGAAAACTAAATTTATCATATAATCAACTGAGTTTACAATCTGAAGCCTTAAGAAACACTAGATAGTGCAGAAAGCACTGCAAAAACTAATATATACACTTTGAAACCAGAAAATTACTTTGTTTTCAGCATTTTTTACTAAATATGACTAAACTTGGATCAAATCTAAAACTATTTCCTCTTGTATTTACTCACAATCTATCTAATTTTGGTTCCTGTGTTCAGAAATATCTGAGAGAAACTAAAAACTGACAGAGCTTTTAAGGAGCAGGTGCCTGAAACATTACTGGTCGACATAAACATCCTCAATATTAAGTTTATAGCTATATAAAAGCAGCATTTTTCAACCCAAACTTTGACATATCCATCTTCACAGAAATAAAACAGACTTTTTTTTTCTAAATATTTGATAAATGGCTTCTATTTCTTTGAAAACAATAACATTTAGACTACATCAGCCCACTGTCTTATTCAATTATAATTGTATCATTTTATTACACCAAAGAGAGAGAAAAAGAACAGAAGAAGTAAGTACTGCTACATTATCTCTCGTACTGATTTTTTACATTAATTTGCAGAACACCATCAGTAAACACAGCACTTCACAAACCACATAAGAAAGGTTATTACCCCAGAGAGCTTACAACTACAGCAAACAAATCAAGTACAACAACCCTTCCATTCAAAGGAGATACAGGACATTCCTTTTTAATATATTAGTGTATCATCATTAAACAGATCTTTAAACTACTTAGGATCCCCAAGCCAAGAAGCAACAAACCAACACCAAAATTCACCAAGAAGGGATCTGTTTCCCACTGGGTGTGCCCAGAGAGTGGTGGGAAATGGAGTTAACTCCAGCTGGAGGCCAGTGACAAGTGGGGTTCCCCAGGGCTCAGTGCTGGGTCCAGCCCTGTTCAATGTCTTTATCAATGACCTGGATGAAGGCATCGAGTGCACCCTGAGCAAGTTTGCGGACGACACTAAGCTGGGTGGGATGACACTAAGCTGGGTGGAAGTGTGGATCTGCTGGAGGGCAGGGAGGCTCCAAAGGGATCTGAACAGGCTGGACCGCTGGGCTGAGTCCAATGGGATGAGGTTTAACAAGGCCAAATGCCAGGTCCTGCACTTGGGGCACAACAACCCTGAGCAGCTACAGACTAGGAGAAGTCTGTCTAGAAAACTGCCTGGAGGAGAGGGACCTGGGGGTGTTGGTTGACAGCAACTGACCATGAGCCAGCAGTGGCCCAAGTGGCCAAGAAGGCCAATGGCATCTTGGCTTGGATCAGAAACGGCGCAGCCAGCAAGTCCAGGGAGGTTCTTCTCCCTCTGTATTCGGCACTGGTGAGACCGCTCCTCGAATCCTGTGTTCAGTTCTGGGCCCCTCAACACAAGAAGGATGTTGAGGCTCTGGAGCGAGTCCAGAGAAGAGCAACAAAGCTGCTGAGGGGGCTGGAGAACAGGCCTTATGAGGAGCGGCTGAGAGAGCTGGGGGTGTTTAGCCTGGAGAAGAGGAGGCTGAGGGGAGACCTCATTGCTCTCTACAACTACTGGAGGGAGCTGGGCTCTTCTCCCAAGTGACAGGGGACAGGACAAGGGAGAATGGCCTCAAGCTCCACCAGGGGAGGCTCAGGCTGGACATTAGGAAAAAAATTTTCACAGAAAGGGTCGTTGGGCACTGGCAGAGGCTGCCCAGGGAGGTGGCTGATTCACCTGGAGGAGTTTAAAAGACAGGTGGATGAGGTGCTCAGGGACATGGTTTAGTGGCAGATAGGGAATGGTTGGACTCGATGATCCAAGAGGTCTTTTCCAACATGATGATTCTCTGATTCTCTCTCACAATGTGCATCTTGAAACTGTGGGCAGATGCCCATCAACTCAGTTCTCCTGCCACAGCCACACAAGAGTACATGGGAGACACAAGGGAACTGTACCTGTCTAAAAAAACCCACTAAAATCCAGGAACATAAGCTGGGCCTCAGACTCTTCTATTTTCCTGCTGTCTGTGATAGGCCATGATGACTGTTCTTTTGGCTCTTGCTGACACCTTTGCTCTGACATCTTGCAGAGTCATGCCCACCAAAAAGCACCACTCAAGGGAAAAGATGAAGGAAAAAAAAAGAGTATTTCATACATGAGAGACAGGATGGAGCTTGTAACAATGATGACTGAGAAGTTTGTTTATATTGTGGGCTAATTATTAAGGTTTCCTTGCAAGTTTACTTCTCCTTAAATTGAATTTCTTATAAGACATCAGACCTGGAAAATACACAACTATGAGTGTCATTTACTTTCTTTCAATTCAAAAATGTCTCCTTTTCTTTAATTTTCAGGTGAGCAATAAACATCTTCTCCGGGTCCTTCAAAAGCTACCATCATGCTCCTCTTATAAGAGCATTAATTGCTAGGCAGCCAAGTACAAACCACTATCAAAGCAGCGAAGTCTTGATTTCATTGCAGGTTCTGCCACAACAGCAGCAGCACCTGCAAGATACGGGCACTTAATAAGCTCCTTCACAAATGCAAGAGTAGGTTTTCTTCTTTAATTAAAAAACCCTAGTCCTTAGCACTGTCTGCTGAAGTGCACTCTCCTACCAATTCAAAGAATCAGTGTCTCCATAACCCAGGAAAATTCCTTCATGGCCTTATGGAGAATCATCACGCTTTTCCTGCTACGACTTAAGACAATAAATCCATCACCAGCTACTCTCTACTTGTTACCAGAATGTTTCCTACACCTAAGAAAGTAAGGAAGTTGGAAAAAAAACTGAAACAGGACAAATACAACCTTCTATAGCCATGCAAACACCAGTAAGGATAAGGTAAAAACACTGTGTATCTCTAACATCAGTCAATTCCCAATAGTAAAATTTAAGGGAAACATATCACTCAAAAAGATGGGTTTTTTTTGAAATTATTTCTGGTAATCATTGTCAGACTTAGTGAATATTAAGGTTTCATTTATAATTGATTAACACAGATTATCACCATCTATACCCACTGCAGACTAGATTAATCTTATATTATTAATGATTATAAACAGAAAGGTGGCCATCAATTATCATGAAGTTCTCTTTAAAAGATGTATAGCTGATAATTAACAAGCTATCAGCACGTTGTACACTGGCAATTGCTTACCCATTCATTAAAAAATCATTCATGCGTTACTTGTGCCTGACTATAAATCTGAATATAAAACAGAACATTATTTTCTCAGCTCCTGCCGATCCATATCCCCAGCGTGCACTACTAGAAAAAAATTACTCAAGATGTTTTCTACAGGTAACTGAGGAAAAAATCTGGAAGAATTAATACTGAGGTTGGCTTTTGTTTAACAAAAGTACTGTATTTCCCTAATAAAATCATAATGCTTAGAGAAGAGGGAAGACCATTTACCAGGTGTGCACATCACCTTTTCTCAATCACCAAAACCTTAGAATGAAAAGAGGAAGCTGCTGAAATGCAGGGGAAAAACCCACATGTATGTAAAGAATCAAACAGCCTAACTTGATAATATGGGAAAATAACTAAGAACTTGGATCAGTCAATTAATGTGAGAGTGAAGTTTTCCTGGAGTAGGTTTAGGATGCCCAAATGACCTACTTTAGGAAGGGGTGTCCTACTTTCAGCACACCAAAATATTCCTTTTTTGGACACGCTACCTTTCTAGTAAAGTGTACAATCATAAAGGCAATTTTATCACATATATACCCATACGGCCTCAGATTTTGTTTGTCCTGACTGTTACCAAGTCTGTACTTTTGTGAAGTGCTTTAGTTTTTCTTTAACTCAATTTTTTTCTCCTGCTAGACAGCATTCTTCAAAAAACTCAGCAGGTGAAAATAAACAGCACAGTTTTCCTAGCTTCAGACACCTAGTTTAGTGTGTTTTCCAAAGCAGGATTTAACAAAGAATTTCACAAAAAAATATATTATTAAACCTAGTTACACTGGACACTGCTAGTAAGATACCTGATTTACTTTTACTATAAACTAAAGTCAGGTTTCTTTTTGTTGCTGTTCCGTATTTGCATACATTTCTAAATTTAATGTTCAACAAATTTTGAGGTGATTAATAGCTATGGTCAAACACAGTCACCTGTGAGACACCGTTCCTGGTGTACCAAACAACAGGGAGTAATGGGAATTATCCATCTTTATGCCTCGGTGCACTCAACAAGGACTGGACGACAATATCAAGTACTAGAGGAAAAAGAGGGGTTGGTTCTATTTAATTTTTAAGTTCTATCCTCACACATGCAAATAAGCTGACCGAAGTTGAGCCTTTCCCTTGCCCTTAGACTCTCAGCCCCTCAGAACAGTTGCCACCGGATGATGCCTCAGCCCTCACTCAGCACGGATCCCTCGGAATGCCATGGAACGTGCATGCCAGAGCAGCACGAAATGCGGGATCGGAGACGCCGCCTGCCCCTCCACTGGGCATTCTGGCAACAGGAGGCTTCAAGGACAAAGCACTAAGCAAGCACCCAAGTGCCTTGAAAACAGCATTTGGCAGCTGAAACTAAGCAACTATCATAGGAATGACCTTGCATAGTGCAGACCTAACTGTGCTACAAGGACAGGAACCCAGATACCTACACTTGACTCGCATATTCAAAGGACTCGCATGCAGGAAGCCTGGGGCCGTGCAGTTTGTCATTATAGCTAATTCAGCTGGTATCTTTCTTGTGAGTGAAAATAAACTTACTTTCAATGGGTAAGTGGCAGCAGTGACCACAAATGGTGCCTCACAGAGAAGCAGACAAGAAAATATAAACTTAAGATACCAAACTTGGGATGATCCAACCTACCAGTCTTCAACAGATTTCAGGAATGGACAAAACAAAACCAAATGAAACCTAGTGACCCTGGACAATGGCTTTCCTAACTTAAATAAGTAACAACCACGGTGCACAGAAACAACCGCCAAAGTCTAAATTTGCAAGTTGAACCTCTGAACCTAACCTTTAAATGTCTAGCAATGAAAACACTGGTTGAACAAAAGAACAATCATTACTTAAATATACTCATAAAAGCAGAATGAAAATGCTTTTCCTTTTTAAGCAAAAATTTAGAGAACAGACCATCCTGATGAACCAGAACTTCTAAACTAACCAAGCGGTGTCAAGGAACAGTTCTTCAGGAAGAGCCAAAAAAGGAAACAAAAGGAGGAAGAGCATTTCTTCACCAAGCTTCGCTTCAGCCTGCAGTCTCTTAACTGTACTGAGGAGATAAACCTTTTCCTCACTAAATAGGAAATGTCTCTTCCTTACAGCATTAAAAAAAAAAAAGGCACAGCCTAGAACTCAGAGATGTAGAGTCCAGGACAAGGTTATTTATGAATACAAATGTCCATCTAGACACTAAAAATGATTGGCAAGTCTGATGCATTGTGTTACTACTAAAAGTCATTTGAAGATACTTCTTTCTTTAAGGTATATTAACACATGTAAGTTTTACGTATACATGTTTTATGAGAAGTGTTTAAGCATAACCAGGTCTCAAACAGAACTGCAAGAGCATAATGAGGTAAGGTACTTCAGATTATGCTTTGGTTGCACATATTTTATTATTTAATGTTACGTACATAAATGATACACTACACTCACAATATTTCATGAATGACATTAAGTATTAAAAGGCTAAGAGAAAAAAAGGCATCAGGTTTTAAACGGGAGGAGAGAGATGAACAATACCGCAAAACATAAGATGGAAAAAATAAATATAAGATTATAATTGTATTTTTTTATTACTTAAAAATGTCCATCCACTAGCAAGAATATTAACTTTGCTTGGCAAATGGTTGTCTGTAACTACCAGAAGCAGATGCTTTTTTCTCACTAGAAGGTAAAGAAACAAAGGAAGACTGGATATGAGAATAAGGCAATTCCCAGAACAGGTAACTGCAGCAGGCAAAACTCAAAATCAGAGAGCCATACTAACTCGAAGAGCCAGTTGTAAGGCTTTAAATCTTTTAATGTTTGCTTTTCTTTCCCATTAAGACACTTTATCAGCCCTACTGATTTTACCCATTAAACGGTGGATTTTGAGATTACAAAGAACAACAGAACTTTTTAAGTGGACTCCAGCCCCACACAAGAAAGGCACACCAGCTAACTTCATCAGACGTGACCTTTAGAAAGCAGTATTATTCACCCTCTGCTTGTGGGTGCTTTGACACATTAGCACTATGAGACATCTCCAGGCGGTATTTTATTAGCAGGGCCCATCCAGGCATGATGTGCACTTTCAGAGTGTATTAGCATATCCAGACGGGGAACACAGCGGACTGCAATGGCCTTTCCTTGCAGGACAGACCTGAAGTGTGAAACAAATGCATTGACATTCTCACTGACATATTCAAAATTCATCAGTACTTAAAACCTAGCACCATATACTGAAGAAACTGATTGCCAGAGCAGATTAAGAAAGCCGACCATACCCTGACCAGCAGGTTGAGGGCGGTGGTTCTACCCCTCTACTTCACCCTCGTGAGACCCCACCTGGAGCCCTGCGTTCAGTTCTGGTGTCCTCAGCACAGGAAGGACGAGATCTGTCAGAGTGAGCCCAGACAAGGGCCGCAAAGGTGGTCAGAGAGCTGGAGTCCCTGCCACATGAGGACAGGCTGAGAGACTTGGGATTGCTCAGCCTAGAGAACAGAGGGCTCCAGGGAGACCTTATAGGAGTCTTCTGGTACTTAAAGGGGGCTACAGGAAAGCTGGGGAGGGGACCTTTATTAGGGACTGCAGTGACAGGACGACGGCTAATGGGTTTAAGCTGAAAGAGGGGAGATCTAGATACTGAAAGACATTTTTTCCACAGGTTGTCCAGAGAGGTCATGGATGTCCCATCCCTAGGGGTGCTCAAGGCCAGGTTGTGCGAGGCTTTGAGCAACCTGACCTAGTGGGAGGTGCCCCTGTCCATGGCAGTACAGTCCCTTTCAACCCAAACCATTCCATGAGTCTATGGTTAGCTATTACTACTTAAATCTTTGACCTGCTCTTAGCCTCGTACCCTGAAGAGTTAATCATATTAACTTTTTCCTTCTTACGCTGCACATTAAGAAAATATCAGTCTATATTCCACATACAAGCTGAAAACTGAAGTTTAAAAAGGAAATTAAACATATCTGACAATGTAAACAGAAACGCTGCTTCTCATGTGACACCTGTACTGACCAGAATAACTGCAGTGAAGTCAGCCAGCACAGGTAGATGAAAGGAGGGAAACTGGTGCGGAGGGAAACATAACCCTTCGTACACAGATGCAACCCAGCAAAAGCCTGTGAACTGACCCGAGGTCACAGAGAAAGGTGGCAGAGCAGTGCGTAACAGACTTTTCCTCCTTAATAGCTGAAGGGTTTTGCACTCGATGTCTCAAGTGGTCACTGAATCCTGGTCATTGGAGCAGGGCAGTCCTCCAGTGCACTTTCAAGGTCACCTTGCCAATGGGATAAGAGGGTTCAAGGCACAAACAGCCATCTACAGTTACTTCCAACCATGTTGTAGCACAGTAGCTTGGGATGTAAAGCTAGACGCAGATCTACCTCAGTATTATTAAAAACACTTGAAGCTGCTTAAAAATATAACTTTCAAATTTTAGTAATCAGAAATTGCTTCTTCTCTTTCCTGTTTTAATTAAACATAACATAACAAATGAGCAGAAATTTACCTCAAGCCCTCGTTCCTGAGCACTTTTACAAATATCCAACTGGGTTCACCAGTTTTTGAAACACACTCAAGTGCTCCTGAGGAAAGAATGGTTTCATCCTCATCGGCACATTTTTGTCAGCTCTAAGACACGACATACCTCACAGCTTTAAAAAGGAAAGACAAAGGATTTTTAAACTTTCAAGTCTTAGGCTAAGAATTTTAGTTTGTCGATTACAATTCTGAGACCTTTTCTTCCAGATAGGGATGTGACTTCATCCTTTGTCAAGAATTTGTCTCAGAAACTATGAGGGTTGTTTTTTTTAAATAGTGGATGCTAAGACAAGCCAGAAGAATTTCATCTTGCAAACAGAAATAAATTGTACTGACTGCATCCCAGGTGTAACAGCACTTCACAAAGGACTCGCACAAAGAATTTACATGTTTTGTTTAACATTTTTATAACCAAGACTCCTATTATATAGCCCAACTCTTCTTAAAAGGCATTTCTGCCACCATACCAGTGACGGTATCTTTTACTCAATCCTGCAGTCATGAAGAATAATGTTACCTTATAAAATTTTGGCTAGTGTTACTTAGGGAAACAAACTTTAACTCACATACATCAATTTCAAAATAAATATTGCAAGATAATGTTCCCCCTACTTTGTTCTGCATATTTGTCTTTTTTTTAGCACTAAGTGATGAAGTTTATCTCGTATATAAGACACATCACTAACACTTATCTATTCCCTCCTCAAAACATCAACTAAAGGAGCCATTGATCCAAAAAAATTAAATGCTGAAATGTACATCCAACAATTACCCTTCACTAGCAGATATCCTGTGGAGAAAAAAGAAAAAACACAAATACAACTCAAATGTCTAGCCAAAAAAAAAAAAAAAACATTGAGAGAAGAAGAAGGTGAAATTCATTCCCACTCCTCAGGATGAAAAGTATCTTGTTACAGCTTCAGGTCTTTCATAGAGTTTGCTTGAGCACAGCTAGAACATGTGGAGAAAATTTATGGCATCTTATCACAGTTGGCTTGGGGGAAGGAAGAGGCTTCCCTGTGAGGTCAGGTTCAGGAAATTATATGCTTTATTATTCAGTTCTTCAACGTGTATTCTCTCTTACTGCTAACATTGCAGCCATTTCGCCTACAGAAAGCTAAATAGCCAATGCAGTTCTAAATTAAGGTTAGCTTGCACTATAAATGGTCACTTCAGTGGAAGGTACACCATTTTTATCCAGGTTTGAACATCACAAAGTCAAATTCCTGTCCATATTTGAGCAGGATGTTTGCACCTCATGAGCTCCGAACTCCATATATGAGACAAAGTGATGCAGTCTAAAGGAAAACAGGGAATATTTGTAATTGTACTGTGTTTCTCCCCTACTACTACTTTACTTTCTGGGCTCCATTAGGGAAAAAAAATAAAAAGAAGAAAAAGACTAATCAATGAATATACCTCTTATTATACACCCAATAAAATTCATCATGATTTTACCAAAGGGAAAGAGATTTCACTGTAAAAATTAACGCTATTTTCTTGAAGCTGTGTCTGCAGTGTTCTCGGTTGAGCAGTTATTCATCCAGCAGCTCAAGTCAGAGCTCCTTAAGTATAGCAAGAACAGGACATCACCAACCTCATGGGAAAACAGGACTGGAAAACATTTTGGGGAAACGCTGGGGAAAAATATAACACTTAGATTTCCCACAGCAGAAGTGAAAACAGAATGATCAAGCATATGCCACCATCCAGTTCACCCTTTTCTAAGCCCAGGAGGAATTTAGGAAAATTCCTGCATATCGAATTGGACAAAGCTGCAAGCAACTTTGTCCTCGTTTGAAGTGGATTTAGAATAATTGCTGTCAAAGAAGTCGATAGCTTGAATGGCTGGAAGCACAAAGCCACTTGTCTTGTAGTCTTGTCATCACTGAAATAGGAAAAAACTGAAAGACATCATATGACATGTCAGGTAGCTACAGAGATCACCAGGAAAAATAGGTACAAATATTTGTAACTAAAAACCATTCACTAAAATAACATGTAAGCCTGGAGTCTTCTAGCTGTAACAGGATGCATTAATGAGAATATTTATAACATATTAAAACAAGACTTTGTAGTAATCCACTGAAGAACACCAGAGAACATCAAGGACTGATAAAAGAAAACACACATATACTCAGTATCACCTGAATGGTTCTTAAAAATAATGTATTAAAGCATTTGCTAGGCAATACTGCAAGACATGCTATCAAACCCATAGTTCTTCTACCCATCCTGGAATGCTTTTTCATCACTTGATGGTAAACCCAAGGCATAACATGGTAGAAGAGAAAGCAGAAGATTCAAAACTTTAAAACTTCCGATCACCAACTCTGTTTTCATAATGAGCACTTCAGCTATTTAACACACTTACATCCAGGAAGAGACAAGAAATTCTCACTGCCTGCCAACCAAAATCATCAGCTCGATAAATCACTTTTTACTAGAACTTCCTTCTAAATAGAAATTCCTTGTGATGTATTTCCCATTGTGTGCTGTAATACAGCAATGTGCTTCTCTACTGTCTTGTCTTTAATCTACAAGTTTGACATGAATTCTTTAAATTAGAGTAGTGATTTAGACAAAAATAGCTTTGAAAGATGCATCAATTTTCCAGAGAATTCCAACAGATTCAAACTTTGGATGTTCTAATTGACAAGACTAAACTCCAGCGGTATCAAAATAAAATCCCAACCTAGCATTTCATATTCCATCAAACAGCTGAAAATGAAGAAGTACAACTAAAACCAAGCTCTGCACATATGGAAGCCGTCCCACCACCACCAGTCTCCTTTGGTCACATCACTGCCAAACAGCTACACCAACCTACAAAATCCCAGCCAGGCTAATCTCATTTTACTTGAATTTTTCAGAGGATGAGATCCTTGACAGCAGTCTATCATAGCTCATACAAATACTTTAATTTTTCAAAAGAAGAGAAAAAGAAAAATCTCTTTTGCAATTAGTAAATAGTTCAATATCAAATATTAATGTACCATCAAAGGCCTGATTTATTCAGAGTTCTTCTTTGTCAGTGCTTTGTAGTTTGAAGTTCAGTCTGCACTAAATGTGCTTTTTTACTAGCTTAAGAAAGCAGACTGTTTAAAAGTCAGCAATTGAAAACTTAGATAAAATTAAACTAAAATATTTAAACCTTTTTACAAAGTCCTGTGTTTCCAATGTAATTCTCTTTAATTTAATTTAATCTTTAACATTAGAATTAGCAATTTTAGAACAAGTACTTTATGCTAAAACATAAACTCTTCATCTTCCAAGGTTATTCCTCAGTGTCACTTTTTTATAAATACCGTTAATGAAAAACACTGTCAGTGCATGGCAAAGGCTGCTGTTACAACCTGGAACGCTTCACTAGTGAATGCGAGCTCAGTGAGCCCCTCAGAACTCCCCAGCAGTTACAGTTTAATAAAAGAAGAGTCACGCCCTGATGACCATGGCTCAACTTAAGAAAACAGCAAAATATTCAAGTGCTTCTCTGAGTTTTGGGTTAAGAAAAAAAAAGGAAAAAGATAGATTGTTTTGAAAAGCAAATGCCTCAAAAGTAACATAAAAACTAGAAAGCTGGTAGCAGAGTTTTTCTAGCAGAAGTGTAGAAGTAAAGCAAGAGTTTTCAAATTTACCTGCCTACATGTAAAAAAAGCCTCCTCAGAACCATGAAATCTCTGTCAATGGAGAATGTGTTGAGCGTGCTCTAGCACCGTAATTTGTATTTAATTACAGTTCCACAGTTATTCCTTATTTAAACCACAATGCTCTCCAGGCAGAATGCATCTCAGGAGGTTTACTGCATGTCAACGGTATAAAAACTGTGATTCTTGAATCACCAGAAGAACAGCAAAATATCTCATATAGTCACTCCTACATTACTGGAATAGCATTTTTAAACTTTACCTTCACATACTTTGACTGAAATTCATGTCACATGAAATCAATGAAGAGTTAATCAAAAGTTTAATTTGCATCTAGACTCTACGCCTGCGATAATGATTTAATAACATTGAAAATGGAATCAATTTCATAGGTGATAAACAAAGGGGCAGAGGGTAATAGTATCACACAAGCACAGCAGCGACCATATTCAGTCCCTTGGGATTCTTAGGTCCTGCTGTACTACACTACACTGAAGGTTTTCCTAATCAAATAAGTTTAGACAACAGCCATAACTGGATGCTCCAGGAACAAATTAAAACCCATCAATGTCCGTAGGTATAAAAGCACTCCCCACTTCACTGACTTGTGTCTTATTAGGCATTTGTTATGCCTTGAAGCACAAGGTTTTGTGGCCCTTCCAATGAAAATTCTTGGCATTTTTTTAGTAATTGACATTATCATTAATACTTCCTACCACAATTAAGTGTGTTGTTTGTTAGGGAGGAAAACACAATCCACATATCACCACACAAAAACTATAGAAATATACCTAGCTCATAGGAATGCATTCAATCCATGAGCTGCCCAAGATTAAAGCAGCTGTTAACAACAATGAAAACTTCCAAGTTCAGAAGAAAACTCTGATAGCATTTTACAATTCAGCTTTTTTTTCCCAAATACTGAAGAAAGCTAGTAAATAAGCGCTGAACTGAACGTAACACAAAAACACCTCTATGTAGCCCAGCTTCTGAAGTGAAACACGTCTTCAGGAGACAAAACCAGAAAGCTAAAACCATGAACAAATAAGGAAAGGATAAGGTCTCCTAACAAAGCACGAAAAATATTCCCAGCTCCTTTATCACCTTTCCCTCGCAAAGCAACATCAATCCTTTTTGCTCTAAACCAAGTCTCATTTCAAAGCAAACTGTTCTGCAGTCAGTCAAGCCGCGCTTTGCATTTAAAAAAAACACCTGCAATCAAAATATCAGGTCTTGTGATTTTTCCTTGGAAAGAAGATCACGCTCATGAGATCTTGACAAAGCCACAAAACCAAATAAAATAAAACCTAAACTGGCAAAAAGAAATAACTAGTTCATGAAACAATAATAAATTACTAATGTCACACTAAGTATAGATCTACATCTAGAGATAGCTGATGGCCACAGGATTTCTATTTTGTACCTGATCTGTATGCCAAGTTCTATTAGGAAACCAGAAAGTTTTCGTTGTCTCTAATACACATCTGCCATAATTAAAAATGTACGCTGTCAAAATACCACAAATGTCACTACAAAGTTGTTTTTCATGTGTACATACTGAGGATCTAGTTGTGTAGCTATGCAGATATAGGGACCCACCTGCATCCTGGAGAAGATGCCATCACGCCTCGCACTCAGGTGACACAACTAGCCTTAGATAGGTCTACTCCCTGTACCACCTGTATGGCTGAGGAGCTGTGGGAGGAGGTCTCCATGAAAGAAAAACAGGAAAAATTCCTTCCTCTTTCATATTTAAATTTCAAAAAAAAAGATTTGTAAGGTTTGTTTTCTAAAAAAATGTCACTGCTTTACAAAACTACTGACCTGCTGTGGAATAGGTTTAAAGATGTCCAGCCCCTTATGCAAAGACATCTTTCTTTTTAATGTTCTGGATCCTGGATTTCTTCATGTGTGTAAACGTGTATACTTGTGAATTAGCTTAGACAAAACCTAGACCAGCTAGCCAGAGTGAGGGAGCCTAAGTGGTACTGACTTTTTTACATTTGAAATGCAAATTATTTATTCAACCACACAATGCAAAGTCATAAAAAAAACCCCCTACAACACACATTCCCACAGCTAACTCTTTTCTAAATACAGAAGGGTGTAATTAAATTAAAATGCATCCTAAAAACACTATTTTCTTAATATAGTAGGAAAGTAAAATAGAAGTACATACAAGGCTGTCTGCATAATAAATACAAAAACAGCATTAAAAAGCAGTAGTTTCATTTAAAATGGCCTAAGAGTTCCTTTTTTTCCCTAATTCCATGAACACATCACATAAATACATGCATGTAATTCTAAATCAATGAGAAAAATACTCAGAACTTTTTCCACTGGAATATCTCTGTAATTTTTATAAACTATTAAGACAGCATTTAAGAAGCAATGATAATATACATAGAAACTGTGCTTATCTATGTATTTATTAAGCTTTTACATTAGGTTTGACTTCAGGGTTACATCAATTGATACAGTAACAGTAGATTTATATATATATAAAAATTATTATGCATTTAAATGCTTATTAATAGAAAGGAAAATTAAAAAAAAACTCAAAACCCAAATCATGTCCAGAATTTTGGAAAGTAAACAGAAACTTTCATTATGCAGGAATGAAGATTTGGCTGTGGTACTCTAACACCTGCAATAAAGAATAAAGAGGAAGGGGCAGTAACACTCCAAGCTATCACAGCTTATCTGCAGCGACTACAGAGTCATTGCTTTGTTAGAAAATAAAATGCATTTCCAAAGACAAAACAAAGAGGACACAAACTTTGCCAGAAGTTATTAACTGAACACACAGCAAGGTTAAGCTGCATAGCATCATTATTTTCAGTATTTTTGCCCCTGCTGCTTTTCCTCTCCGCAAAAACAAACTAAGAAATGCATGCTATCAATCAATAATTTAGTTTTCATATGTATATTTTGAGAATCAAACATTCAGGAGAGCTTGAAATTTGCTGGACTGACTGCAGGAAATGTTTTTTCATCCACACATATTCAAATTGCTGCTTTCTTTATAAATGTTAATCGAGGTGTTGATGCTTTTATGACTTTTATACGAAAAAAATAGCTAACTTAATAGCATCAAAAATACCAGAGGTATGGCTGAACTTAGATGTGAATTAGACTTTTTCCAGATAATCCCTTGTTCATAGCAAACTTCAGTTTTGTAATCCAGCAGTGACCACCAGACCTCAAACCAAATTTAGGGGACAAGCTCTCTAATACAGTTGAACATTTGTCTTCTGTAATCATGATGCCCCATGCTTTTAAGATTTACACTAATTAAACTAGAAAAGGTCACACAATTGAAAATGTTCACAATTTGGGCAAGACTCAATGGCAAAATCTTTCCCATCTATCACTGATGTTTTATGCACAACAACTGTCACTTTGACAGAGCGGATCTGTCAGCTCACGGTTATACACAAGAAGCTTCGTCCCTTATCCTCTGGAAGAGTTTACAAACTACGGCTTACAAAACTCAGTGAGACAGAGCAACAGAAAGCAGAAGAGGAAGCAAAACCCAGGACTCCTCTCTCATCAGGAAAGAATTTCTCTGCAGTTTAAGAACTCCTTCAGATTTAACTTAAGGAGCTCAGTACTGAAAATCTGGAAGAAAAACATGTATTTTTATAGCTAAGAAAGAGAGGAGGGAGATAAAACCACCTTGGCTCTAATCCCAACCCTTGAAAATTATCTGCAGTGTGACCTGGGGCAAGAAAGCTTTTATGTGTCTGCTTCTCACAGGTTATCTGATAACATGGTTAGTCCTTCAGTTTTTGAAGCCTTAAGAACCTCTATAGATGTCTACTCCTTCCTTTTCCCATGTTTTGCCTTGAAAAAAGAAAAAAAAAAGGGGGGGCTGGAAAGCATCTCCTATGTCTATAGATTCTGACACCAGCGAGCTAAAAGGCCCTTAAAATATCCCGGCATTTACAGGTAATTGATGAGAGTTTGATCTGTCTTTAGTTCAGTCAGGAATTTGAAAGGATGGTGAGGCTTAGCCCCATGTTCTTAAGTCTTTCTTGAATCTGAATACTCCTCCAGGCATAACCTAGAAAACCATTCCCTCTCTGAATCTCCTCTTCTCCAACTTTTCTTATTATGTGGAAAACTTTTTTCCCCAAAAGTCTGTTCCCTCTCAGGTATTTAATGGGTGATCTAAAAGAAATAAAAGGATGAGGAGAAAAAGGCTCCTACCCTTCACATCACAGTGGACTGCACAGGATCAGGACGAAAGCCTGCATCGAAGCACAATGCTGTCAAACCTTTGGGCCCTTCAAAGGCTGCAGTATCGCTGTCCTATCGCTGGAGGAGGTGAGAGCTTGGGAAAAAAAAAAACCACATAAAAATCACACAACCTAACCAGTCTAAGCACAGTAGGCTTAAGAGTAAGCATTCAATCAGCAAAGACGCTGACAGAGCAGATGAAAATAAAATGCTTTCAGAACTGTTCAAAATCTATTTCTGAATAAAGTTCTCAGCTTCATATGGTTTTCTGCCGCTTTGAACTACACCTTAATGTGGCTATATCTTTAAATGGCATTCAATACAGCAGATATAAAGAAAAACTACAGAAGGTATCAGAAAAAATCCCCACAACTACATATGAACCAAAGTGCATGTGTTGTTGCCATTCAGCTCAGCCCCAGGAAGTGCTCCCCATGGAAACAAACTTATTTGAAGGACTCCTATTGGCTCCACAACATAAAGGAGACGACCACAACCTAGCATCCTGCGCAAGGAAGCCATACGTACAAGCGGAGGCTCTAACAGACATACCAGAAACCCCCAATAAACTCACTTCCAAGACAGTCATGCAGAAGTTCAAAACCCCACAATCAGACTACAACTATATTAATTTCCCTTGTGATATGCAGGCTTTCAGGATACGCTCCTCTTTCATTCTGATTCCTCATCATTTCCTTGGAGTTCCACTAAGACCCCAGAGATCACAAAGCCTGAAAAGCAGCATGTTATTAACCAAAGGTATTTTCAGTCTAAAGACAACTAGTACAAAAAGAACTTCAGAACTGCAAGTTATGAAGAAACTAGGCAAACTCAGTGTTTGACTATCATCAGAAAATAGAGCATAGGCCTTCCTGTGGGAAAGCTTCTCCATAGTAACTAAAACAGCAATCTGAGAATTGCCTCCTTATCAAAAATATCCTCAACATAATAACAGAATACAAAAGACACTCAAAAGCAGAGATTTCCATGACCCAAAAAGAGGAGAGGAGGAGGCTCCCTTAAGCACATACAACTTCATTGCCGCTGATCTATTTTACTAGTAAGGAAATGACAGACAGAAATATAAACATGTACTGAATAACATTGTTAGGGCAACTAGTAAATTGGTGACAGTGCTTCTCCAACAGGAGATAGGATCAATACAGTTGACCCTTGGCAATATAGTTAGGGATGAGGGCACTGTCTACCCCTGAAGTTATTTAAAACTCCACTAAGCTTTAAAAGTTGATCTTTTTTTATTCTGAGTCTATGCCTTAAGTCTTGATTTTTAAAATGTTTTAATTTTAGTCAGAACAACTGAGCTGTTTTGTGAAGGCAGAAAGAGAAAAATAATCTTGCTTGGCCCTTGTTGGAAAGACAGAGAATTTTCAAAGACTGATGCTTCCAAGAAAGGGTCTGGGGTACTTATGGGTAAGGAAAATACCTTCTGTGACTGTCAGGATAATTTCTGAAGATGGATAACACATCTTTCAAAAAAAAATACAGATTGCTCATGTTCTTTATAATGTAGCTAGAGTTTTGCAGCTGAGGTTTCCAAAGGGTCTGATCTGACAGAGCACCCCTGCCTCCCTGCACCACGAGGCAGCTCCGCTGAAGAAAGAGACACAACCACAGAGAGCACAGCAGTCAAAGGAAGAAAGCAAAAAATCTCAACTGTGGCTTCCTCCTGTAATCATCAGGACTAAATCTCATTAGAACATATAATTTTGTAATCATAAAAGAATCACGGAATCATAGAATGGTGTGGGTTGGAAGGGACCCTCTAACACACCCTGATAAAGGTGTGTTACACTCTTTCCACACTTCAGATCTTTGAGCTATTGTTTAACTAGAATTTTGGACTCCAGCATTAGAAGCACTCCACCTTTTCTGTTTTCCCCTCTTCCTTCTTGCCCAGAGCAGTGGTGCCTGCCCCATCCCTGGAGGTGTTCAAGTTCAGGTTGGACAGGGCTTGGGCAGCCTGATCCAGTGGGAGGTGTAGACCATCTTTAAGGTCCCTTCCAACCCAAACCATTCAGGGATCTGAACAGGCTGGACCGCTGGGCAGAGTCCAATGGGATGAGGTTTAACAAGGCCAAATGCCGGGTCCTGCACTTGGGGCACAACAACCCTTTGCAGTGCTACAGACTGGGAGAAGTCTGTCTAGAAAGCTGCCTGGAGGAGAGGGACCTGGGGGTGTTGGTTGACAGCCGACTGAATATGAGCCAGCAGTGGCCCAGGTGGCCAAGAAGGCCAATGGCATCTTGGCTTGTATCAGAAACGGCGTGACCAGCAGGTCCAGGGAGGTTATCCTCCCTCTGGACTCGGCACTGGGGAGACCGCTCCTCGAATCCTGTGTTCAGTTCTGGGCCCCTCACCACAAGAAGGATGTTGAGGCTCTGGAGCGAGTCCAGAGAAGAGCAACAAAGCTGGTGAAAGGGCTGGAGAACAGGCCTTATGAGGAGCGGCTGAGAGAGCTGGGGGTGTTTAGCCTGGAGAAGAGGAGGCTGAGGGGAGACCTCATTGCTCTCTACAACTACCTGAAAGGACGTTGTAGAGAGGAGGGTGCTGGCCTCTTCTCCCAAGTGACAGGGGACAGGACGAGAGGGAATGGCCTCAAGCTCCGCCAGGGGAGGTTTAGGCTGGACATTAGGAAAAAATTCTTTACAGAAAGGGTGATTGGGCACTGGAACAGGCTGCCCAGGGAGGTGGTTGAGTCACCTTCCCTGGAGGGGTTTAAGGCACGGGTGGACGAGGTGCTGAGGGATATGGTTTAGTGTTTGGTAGGAACGGTTGGACTCGGTGATCCGGTGGGTCTCTTCCAACCTGGTTATTCTGTTATTCTGTTATTCTGATTCTATGCCAGTTATGAAACATGCTGAAAGATAAATTAGGAGCTCACAGATCAAATACCTCCTGAACAATCTAAAATATTAAAGGATAATAGGAAGAGAAATTCTTTCCATTTATTGTGAAATTTTAAAAACAAAATTCTCTTTTTCCCAAGCTTATTAAATGCAATTTTTTAACAACTGTCCAACCTTCAAAGAACACTATTATGCAAAACTTTCCTACATTTTTTTTCTTACTTTCAAGTAATTTTTCAACTGATTTCACTTAGACACTTACTAATTGAAACCATCAGAGGAGCCAAGAAAGCAAAGTGATGCAGCATAAAATCATGCAAAAACAATTACATTGCATACAACTGTCAACACATCCATTTTTTAAAAAACAGCCTTCCTCGTACCAACTATCTACAAAATAAAACCTTGATTAATCTCCTTAAAAATCCCTGATCTTTTCTGGCTCTACAGAATTTGCAAGAATTATCTTTGACTTCAAAATAGCTCATTTTTGTGAGACTGGTTTCAGTTTCAGGATGGCAACCGTGTGGTAACCACTTCTCTTTTTGTTGTTTTCCATTTCTAAACATATGCTTTGATCCCCTTGGTCTTGCTGGTAGAGCAGTCGCCTCACACATACAGTCTCTCTTTGAAGCCTTCCAGCAGTGCCAAGAAAGAAGCAGGCTGTGGCAGCAGGCTCAGTATTCTCCGGTTATGCAACAGATTAGATCATTATCAACAAAACTGGATGCCTCCAGCAGAGAACAGAAACAGTGAATTTCAGAGCAAGATTTTCCTTACTTTTTGAATTAAGGACGAATTAAGGACAGCTACTTGGTCAGTCTGAAAGTAGGAAAAAAAGACACCTGTAAGTAAGAGCTGGTCATATCAGAGAAGATTACTCTTTGGCAAAAAGCTCTATAATAAATATTACTGTCACATCTATCTGTTCCTTCCTTGGCAGGAAGGTTTTTCTATTCATTGTGTAATTGGAAAGAAATATTTGGCTCAAGCCGACGGCAATAATTTAAGCAGCCTGGTTTAAGGCATGTAAGAACCAAGTGGATTTCGTTCCCCAGAAATGAATGGCCACATACCAATAGGATGCAGAATTGTCTGGGTCTCACATACCTGCAGAGTGAATCTGTGCACCTTACCTATGACACATTCACTTGCCTGTGCATGTGGGTATCCTACACATCTGTCACATTTCTCTCTTCTCTAGTTGCTCCAACAACTTTCACATCATAAATTATGTAAACTGGCTTTTTAAAGACACATCAGTTTAGGATTTCATTTCAGTTAAAGTATACACTAATCGGTCATGGAGTAAAGATATGGATTTTAAGTCTCCATACATAGAAGAAAAATACAGACCTCAATTTCTTAATGAAATGCCTCATATAGCTCCATCATTGCATAACTGTCACATCCATTTGTGTTTTCCTTACAGATAATTGGGAAAGAAGTGTTACACTGCATGAAACAAATCCCTTGAGTCAAGTTCTGACAATGAACGTATAGTTAGGAGGAGATTATTATATAATACCAAACAGATTACAGTATTTATTGTTTGTGTGTAAGATTTCAGTCATCAAGGCTAATGAATGCACGCAAACAAAAAAAACCTGAGGTTCTGAGAAGCCTAAATGAAAGCTTTTCAGTGTCTAAAAAAGAAGTAAGAGTATTTAGATCTTGGACATATGAATAAAACAAGAACAAAACAATTTAATATAGGAAAAGCTATGCAGTTGTGGGAATTTCTTATAGTGCTTTAATGTGTTAATAGTAGATTATAAATGCTTTATTATTATATGTTAATACTAGATTATAAATGCTTTATAAGCATATGTTACACGCTTATAAATTTCTAAACTTAGAAAGCACAACTGAAGTGGGTCTTTGCTTTTCAGTTTTCCACAAAATTAACATTGAAAAATGTCATTCATCTGGTTATATAGCAAGATAACGTAGCATTAAAAACAATGTTACTCAATAAAATACAGATTATTAAAATACAGTACAGTAGAAGTTATATGACTAGTGTAAATTGTTTGCCAATGCATATTGTCATTAAATAGTGAGTCATTTAAAGACATCAAGAAATCAAAAGCTCTGTGGTTTAGACTTCACTTGCAGGAGGTGTTTTCCAGACGTAAGATTTTTCTTGTATCTTATACATCTGGAAACTATTAAGGCAAAGGAATTATAAGCACTATAACGAGCTCTTACGACTCACTTGTTACCATCCTTGTTTGACACTAACACTGAAGAATCAGAAACCACATTTTACGGTCTCTCTTATGCAATTATACAATATTTTAATGTATGATGGGACTCTTGAGAAGCACAGATCTAAAAAAAAAAAAAACAAACCAAGCCTGTTTACCTGGACTGCCTTCATCTCTATCTTTACTCAACAATCAATAATAATTAAAAATCACACATGTAAAAATAACTGGCATTTCCCTAAAATCATGCCAGAAGAAAAATCACTGATGAGTTGAGTTAGTCTGTAAGTGGGACACACAGTATGATTCATAAGTCATTGCTTCAGGTTTAATTCTTGAGAGAGAAAAAGCTCCACCAATAACATAAGATAGAAACTCAAACTCCACTTTCATTACAAAAACGTAAAATTAAATTAACTATGTCTTTTCTGTTCTGTTATATACGTTCACAACAAGGGTTTAAAGCCACAACCAGTAACCTTCTGCAACTCCTGGAGGCAGTGAAATCTTGCAGAGGACAGTGAGCACGTCAGGCCATATTCTTAAGCTGTCTTCTACACAGCTGCAGGGTGCAAGCCCTGGTGTCCAACAGGAACTTTCTGACTGAAATCATAACAAAAGACTCATAAAGGTGCAACTCACTCACTGAGTCACATCTAAGATAACACAAACGTATAAAAGCAGCTGTGATTTAGTGAAGATGCTGAATTTGCCGCTTCCCACCCCCCTCCCAAAAATGTAATGTTTAGGTAAATTAAGACTACAACACTAAAAAGAAAAGGAATCTTAGTCCAATGAGACAATGGCAGACAAACCAATGGGTGCAATAAAGGTCTCCATTGCTCCTTTCAGATGACGGCTCGGATACCCAGCACCATGTCAAAAATTACCTCTGTGCCTCAGCTTTCATAGCAAGATGGGTTTTCAAGTACATTCCCTCTCCCCTCTGGCCTTCACATATATCTCATTTTTTAATTTCCAATACAAATACAAAAAACAGAAACTCTGTGAAGCTATTTCAGTTTAAGCCCAAAGGACACTTATCATGAGAATATTTTCAGTATTTTAAGTATATAGTAGAAAAAATACAAGTCTAACTCCGTAAGGAAACGAAAAGTAACAATCCAGGGGGCTTTTTTTCATTGTGGATCTAGTAAAATAGCAAAAGCATCTACAAAAATACCTCCTTTAAAAACCTGTAATGACCTTGCTGATCAGTCACATCTTTCCTTCAATCTGACCACTGAAAGAAATGTAAAGGAATGCTCATTTCCCCACACCTCCCATCACAGGCTAAATGACAGCTCTGATGCTGGAAACAGTTAGGAAAATATTCTGCATCTCTTTAACCCCAGTTATGAAAAATGTGAGACATTTAAAAAAAATTAAATAGCCAGGCTGCTGTTGGACACTTCACAATTTAATCATACATCCTACTTGTACTGCAGAGAACATGCAACAAGCTAAAACGTAGCTGTATTTAAAATGTACGCTGCTTCACCTGTATTCTCAGCTAACAGGCTATTAAGGAAAGCTTATCAAAGACACTGCAGCAGATACAATCTGAAGACCGAACAAGTGAGCATGACCTTGGGTTCTCTCTTTCTTTAATATTTTTAAATCCTCAAAACAGCAAGCACTAATACAGACACTACTGAACACACGTGCTTTGGTGAAAGGTGATGACTATTACTTCAATGTGTGTCTTTTGGTTTATGTGCTCATTTACATTCCCCTCAGGAGTAATATATTACCAACGACACTGCTATGAACAAGTAAATGACATATCAATAACGATCATTTATTAATAAACACTTCACTCGTTCCATGAAGTTAATCTTCATATGCACCCGTGAGGCAGGAAATTATTAGCCCATATTTCCCACGGGGAAGCTGAAGTCACGTCATGGACTGTTCTAGTCTGTGCAGTGATTCAGGTGTCAAAGCCGTAAGCAGCAAACTGTAAGAAACCTGCTTCCTAATCCTACTTTCTGATCACTCAGTTTTGCCCACCTCACAGGGAGGAAACTATCAGCATGGATATTGCTGTCCCGTCACAACTGAACATTTATTAAAAGCTGTTAGAAGCTTAAAGATAATATTGCCAATAAAAGGGGAAACAAAAAACTGTGACGTATCGACTGGTCTCCCCTTCATCTTCCAGTGATGTGTGGGTGACAACTGCTACGTATTTACTGTTCCCTATTGTTAACATAGACCTTTATGCGGAATAAAAATCTTTTATACGGAACTCGAGAATGTTTCCCCTGTCTTAATTTATTGACTTCACTTTACCTGGCTCCTAGTTCACAGATACTCCCCTAAGTCTGAATGTGAACTGAATGCTAAAAAGGAGAGTTTGATACTGTTGCCAAGGAAAGCAAGATAAATACTAAGTTTTTTTTTTAAAAAAAAGAGAGAGAGATTAGAGAGATGTAGATGTACAACTCAAAATTACTACTCATTTCCCCAGTCTTCTTCTAATAAAATTAATACAGTACTGAGTACATGAAACGCTAGGCCCTCCTCTACTTCTGCGATGAGTGTGCAGTGGGTGTCTTCAGAAAGGGAACCTCTTGTGGCGCTCACAAACGACAGGTGCATTACAAAGGTAGGATCCCCAGCCATCAGTTAAAATGTTTATTTCCAGCACATCTGAATTAGCACAGTGAGTGCTTCAAAGCTGACAAGGACACCGATTTAGACAGCTCCCTTGAAAACTGCTAGGAATTGAATGAATAAATCCCTTAACAAGCTTTCACATCTCAACCCATGAATTTAAAAAATTAGGCTGCAAATCTTGGAAGACTTCAAAGACTCTTGATTCTCACTGGTCCACGTATCTATCTTTATTGTGTAGCAAAGCATTCCTGATACCATACACAATCCAGGAGACAAGAACTTGAAAAATAGCGAAGTACTAAGAAATTCTTAAACATTGGTTAAGAGCGCTGCACAGACATTTGAATGTTCACTTCAGGGTTTTGTGTAGACTTCTTCAATTTCACCTGTTAACTCTTGCTTGTGCTGAGCGTACAAGTGAAGAAATCCTCAGAGCATGCATCAGCAGCAGGAATGTCATTAGGAATGCTCCAACACCAGCTTATATGTCTGAATAGTTCTTTCCTTTCCTTGAGATCCTTAACATTAAACACATTCTGGTGAAGATAGACAACACTAGTCTTCTAGATTACTACACCCAAGAACTTCCATTTCTTCATTTCTCAGCTGACTGAAGACCATTCAGCTGAGCTTCTACTAGTTCAGTTGTTTCTTCCTAAGGGTAATACTTATTTCTGCTGTCTCTCTCTAGAACAATTAAAGACAACTTGCATCACTGCAAGTGCTACAAGCCTATATACCACAGCAAAGACACTCAAAACGTGCTCATTTCCACCATGAATTTCCAACGTAAAGCTGAACAGACAGATCAATCCATCTTCACACAGTCTGAAGACACCTACAGCATATTCTGCCTTGCACCAATGTTGAGCCAATGCAAATGTTACTAATAGCAAAGGAGCAGTGGCTAGAATAGCAATAAGAACAGATACGCTATGAAACCCTACAGGCAAATGCCAGTTCGAAACATACTTGCAACAAAAGATTAATTTCATTGTCTTACATAAATGCAAAAAAACAACAGGTAAGGAGGTTGTGGAGAGGAGGGAGCTGGGCTCTTCTCCCAGGTGACAGGACAAGAGGGAATGGCCTCAAGCTACACCAGGGGAGGGTCAGGCTGGACATTAGGAAAAAATTTCTCACAGAAAGGGTCATTGGTCCCTGGCAGAGGCTGCCCAGGGAGGTGGGTGATTCACCTGCCCTGGAGGGGTTTAAGGGATGGGTGGACGAGGTGCTGAGGGACATGGGTTAGTGTTTGATGGGAATGGTTGGACTCGATGATCCAGTGGTCTCTTCCAACCTGGTTATTCTATGATTCCTCAATAAAGATACTCCTTGTAAGCCTGGACACAAGAACAAACAGAATATACAGGAAGTACCCTTCATTAAGTGTTTCAAATGATGATTTCTCAGTCCTCACCTTGTTTTTGTGGGGAGACGCACTGAGCCCAACAGGAACATTCTCATGTGCTCTGTGCAAGGTTGTTTACAAGACCAAGACTCGGATGCTGACCCAGTATTCAACCTGTGTTCAGAAATCATTCCAAAGCCAAACACGAGAGTGTGTAATACAGCAACACACCGGTTCAAAATGAATCAAATACATAATCAATTTAAGCGATGAAATTTTGCTCTTAACTGAATTTCAAAGGTCACCAAAGTTCAGCTGTGGTCCTTCAGCTGATCACCCAGATTTCTTACGGCCTCTCTAGTGGTCAGCAGTGACAGAAAGGTAAGCTCAAAATCACTATCACAGAGCTCAAGAACTAAATGCTTTCTACAGAAGTAAATACTCCCAGAATGAAAATAATCATGTATATTGCCAGTGTTTGTACAAATAAGCAAAATAACACAGAAGTCCAGGCTTTTGTGTTCTAAACAGAACATTATTTCATGAAGGGATATGTTCACTAATATGTGAGAAAGAGGAATGAAAGTGGAGGTACCTCCCACTTCCACTGGGTGCCATACTGGGTAGTACCGAATCCAGTGTGCACAACAAAACAAGATCCAACAAATCTCCTAAACCAGATGTTCTTGAATCTCACATTCATTCCCCAGTTACAGCAGTCAAGATCACTATTAGCTTCTAAACAAAAAATTATTTGATGCTTATGAGCATATACCACATTTTTAAAGGTGGTACCAGGATCGTGTGTCACTATCTTAAGTTCTGGTCTTAAAAATCTACTTTTTAAGCTTCTCCATAATAATTCTTGCTATGTAGATATACGATTTCTCTTCCGTCAATGCCAATTGAGCAGTATTTGATACGACTTTCTTCAAAAGCAAGCCAATCACAAAAAAATACATATATTTAGAAGATGCAATGTGCTAGTGATGTTTTATTTTATCTTCTTCTAATTTATTAATAATTCCTGAAATTCAAGCAATCCACTATAAGAAAATAAAATAACCTCTAACAACAAGAATTTCATCAATGCAAAATCCTCCTGGAGGGTCTCCAGAGAACAGGACAACCTGGAGCTCCACAAACAGACTCCAAATCACTGAAGCAAGCACAAGCTAGATGGGAAGAGTTAAATAAACCTGCTAAAATTCAGCAGCATTGCAAGCTATTCCAGACTACAGTTAGTATAACCTACACTGGGTGTCCTCTGCATAAGCACCAGTGTGACTTTGTGGACTGCTGAGACTCAGTCTGTTGCAACTGGCATAAGTTGCCACAGGCGAGTAATCACAAGAAACTGACCTTGGCAAAAGCACATTTTACACTTCACTGCTGTTCAACTGTGTTATACTAAAGAGAGAGCAAGTGAGCACAAGCGTAAAGGGGAGGGAGAGAGAACAAAGGGGGGGATAGACAGAAAGCATAGAAGTGATCGCAGCCATTTCCAGCTTTACCTGTGTTTAAGATTTTAAGAGAGGTACATCACCTTCAGCGCACACTGCAGCCTACATGGGGTGACATCAGCTCTGCGTGGTATCGTTTTTAAACCAGTGGGGTCCAGGGTTTTTTGGGGGAGGAGGGGAAGAAAGGAAAATAAGTACTAAATTAGAAAATAATATTTTTTAAACATCTGCAAACAAAGTGGAGGGGTAGGGAAGGGGGGGAGTATAGAAAACAATTACAACTTCACATTTTCCTACCACTGGATTACTGAATAAATGAGTATTTTAAATTGTTCTTTCCTCCTGTTTGGCTACACCTCTTGACTACATTTTGGAATCAGCTGCAACAAATAACAATGAAACATATTCCATGAGGTATAAAGCAAGATATCTTGTTCCCAATTTTTAAAGTTTCAGCTGAACCTGAACTCGAGAGGTCCTCACAACAGCCCGGCAGCAATTTGCATGAACTAGTACGCACACACAGTTGTGCCTGTCCTGTCTTCACCATCTTCAGTGGTCTCCTTTGATTTGGATCAGTTAACTCCTGTCAAATCTTTTTGTCATCTTCTCCGTTAGATTGATTACTGTATCTCCAAAGAAGCAGGAGCTGGAAGAGCAAGATGGCACAGGATCCCATCCTTAGCGCTAACCAACACCCTGCCCAGATTTCACAGCAAGTTTAACATAAGGATCTCACCTTGCGGGTCTGCTGGGTTTCCAGGACATTCAGTGGCTGAGGCAAAACATGCATAAGCTTTGTACGAGTTCCAAAATGCCCAACCACTCTCCACTTGGGAAATGCGTAAGGCACACAAGTATAGACAAAATGAACTAAGACTACCTAGATTTTATAGCTGTTTCCTCACCACTCTTATGTCAGTGCAGATCATGGCCCACCAAAAAATTCCTTACTACACACAGCTTCTCTTCCAAATCCTGAAGGCTACTTCTCTCCTCTGCAGACAGTTTCTCCAGTTCTCATCTGGTCCCGTAATTAACTCAAATACCCTGCTACAAAAGCCAGCCTTTGTTCCCCCCAGACATCCAAATCTTTCACATTTTCACCGTCACAGTCTCCATTCCCCTATTAAAGATTCTCTTTCTTCATTTCAGTCCCCCAAATGTCATTACTACCAGTACGCTGAAGAAATGTGGCTTTTTTTGGACGCAGCCATATTATAACCTCAAACCATTCCCATCTGACAGACAGCCATCGTGGTTTAATGACCTCCGCTGTCACTGGCCAGGGAGATACAAGACTCAGCCCTGAGAGCAGATGGCTGATTCACACACACTGACATTCAGTGATTCAACAATGATATGATCACGCTTAGCCTATAAATTATAAAAACAGCAGTTCTATGAAGCATAACTTAAAATTTCAAGGGACTGAAGTATTTCCAAGTCTGAACTTCAGATCTGGGTCAAAAAGGTGTCAGCTGTGGATCTGCAGAATTTTAGTCAGCTCACCCGTTTGTATTCTCACAAATAAACGATGTTTGGAAGGCCCGCAGGTACGCTTTGTGGCAGCAAGCCAGGACTCTGTCACAGGGGGCTGCATGGGCCACCAAAACGCTCATTCCTTCTGCGCACTGGGTGAGAAATTCTTGTAGGGTCTAGGTAGAGAGTAAACCGATGTCTGTCATATCTTGCTGACTGTGCACTTGGACGTAAAATCCAATTATTAAAATTTTTATTGACTAAGCCCTATAATAGTTACTTATACTAGATTAAAAAAAAAAGAAATTGGAAAGAGTGCACTAGTGCTGCAGTAATTACTGTAGGCTTTTGGGTTCAGTTATGATACGGTCACCATTTCTCCCAAAGTAGCACAGCAAAAGAAACAAAAAGATGACAAGAAAATAAGCACCTGAAAGCTACTCACATCCTCAGGAAGAGTGAATGTATATTTTTGCCAGCCCAAAAGTAAGCATAAATTTATATTACACAAGAGCACTCTCAGCTAAAAGCAGGAATTTGACATTTCTTACTTCCTCAATGCATATCCTAAACAACACATTATTGAACTAGTGTCTCTTTCTGCAGCTCTCTCTGTCTCTCTCGCACCACAGCACATTTTCAAAGTATGTGTCACTCAATGCTGAATGAGCCATTTGACTTCAGAGTTCAGAGGTAGGGATCTCATTTTGAAGTAATTTTTCTCATTAGACATAGCAGAAACATTACCTGGGTCTTCCACATCCAGACAAATAATTACCAATACGCTGACTGCTCTGGGCGTGTCACCCTCTTCCTTCTCCACCTCTTTCACTCTCGAGAATTCCTCAAAACCAATACATTTCCACAACAAATCAAAATCTTCCAACATCTAAAAATCACTAGTAAGGTTTACCTATAGCTATTCATTTCGATATATACACACACCAATGCATACATATCTATAATTGTTATAAAACATGTATCAAAAAGGTCATGATGTTGTGGTACAGTACAGATTAAACGTTATCAGCAAGAGATTAATTTGACAGAAGTAGACCTCTTCTGGTGAAAGATTAGTTTGTTTGAATCACATTTACCTTTCTGGAAGCGTTTCAGAAAGAAGCCTTATCTAGTTTAAACTCATCTGATACAACACAATATCCTTGAAGTCCAGAGAGTTAGGAGATTCCTCCTTTTCCTTCTAGTTGTTAATATTGAGTACGACCTACAAGAAAAAGAAGGGGGGGTGGGGGAGAGGAAGTTTGGCAGGCAATCCTGTGTGTTCTCAGTAGGTCGGTATTTTCAAAGCCCTTACAGAAAGTGGCAGTGATTCCAGAAGATCAATCAAGCAACTGATACTAGATTTCCAGGAAGAATCCAAAGCAGATTTTGTTCTTCCCTAGCTATTGCAACAGGCCAATACCAAGAATTCATCTTTCCACGTCAGATAATCTGCCTCTTTTCACTGTTTTAAACACAAAGACACTGAAGTGAAAGGCTCGATGTCCTTCAGCTTCTTTTTAAAAAGATTATAATTACCATTTGTATTTTCTGGTATAAATTTACATTGAGCATCAGGGAATCTGTAACTTTTCATTTGAACTCACCCAAGAGAAATCTAACAGTTTCTGTGCTGCAAAGTGCTAATACAGTTCACAAAAACAATAATAATAAAAATCCTTGAAACACAAGTAAAACCATGAAAAACAAAGTACACTTTCTCTTATTAGACACTTCAATTAATCAACAGCTATTGGTGGATAAGTTAATGTAAGTATTCAACAGCTTTGCTGCATAAACATGTTTTAGTCTAGAAACAGCTGTGAAGAGTTCAGCAAACTCTATTCCCTGCAGTGTTCTGCTAACTCTGAGTTTTCCACTTTTCTAGAGAACATCGTTTTTTCTGTAGAGCATGTTCAACACGTAATTTTGCAGATACTCATCCTGTATAATACCAGCTCAGTCTTTCTAGTTCTTTCAGTAACAGCAAGCAAACTCACAAAGGCTTTGCCTCAGATTCCACAGGCGTGTGTGCCTCTCTCTCAGTACCCAGGCCGCTGTGCCAATATGTAGGATTAAACTTTTTCCAAGGTTGAATAAGCCACCATCTGTCTATCTTGTGTGGTGCTGTGCGCCATCCGGGAGACTTGTCCCTTAGAGCATGTTTCCACCATATGTCACTCCTGAGTGATCAGTTATGCCAAGACATTTGGGAAAAAATGACTAAGTCGAGCTGGAAAACCCTTTCCGAATTCCAGAGGAGGTTTGCCAAGTCTGTATTTGCAAATAACTTCGCATCCACCGACTTTTGCACATATTGTATGCAACGATAAATAACCTTTACCCAAACGGACAAAACAATTACTGCCCTGCATTGTGCAAGAGTCGTGTACTCTTTAATAAGCCAAGAGACTCAGGTACAACGCATCTTCAGAAAAAATGCAAGGAACTTTCACAGAAGAACCACAACTTTTATGATTAACTAAGTTAAGAACAAAGGAAAATACAGATGCAAACAATACATTTCAAGAAATACTCTACTTGGTATTTGAAAGCCACAACATATTAGCAACTTCTTTATAAATACTCAACTAAAAGTAGCTAAGGCAACTGAATGCAAGGCTTTTTCCTAATAATAACTACATCTAGAGTGTTCACCTGAATGCAACGCAATCGCCTAAACTAAATGTTAAATGGCTGACATCTCACAGTGCATGCAATTTGAATTTGTCTAATAAAGAATATGGCTCTATCCTATTTTAAAGAGCCATTTTATGTTCCAATTCCTCAATTATTAAATTAAAACTCAAGCCAGCATTGTTCTTATGGCCAGCTCAAGGCTGCTCATTTACATAACTGACTTTCAAGGGCACTTGGTTACGCAGCAATACCAGCAAAGAAGCTACCAGATCTGCTACTTAATGTTAAGGATGACATTCTTGAGAACAGTAAAAGAGAGAAATTACTAAGTCGTGATTACAGCCTCCCTGAGTGTGTTTAACACGGGAAGGAAATCTATTCCTAAGGGCAACAGCAGAAGTATTAATATCAGAAGATAAATTATAGGAATTATTAAATTTAGTGACAAATGTGAGACGAGGAGCAGTACTCCAGTCCAAGAGAGAACATTCACAGAAATCTTAGGGTCCTTTCTGTTTTGCCTTCAGAGTTTGGACAATCATTGAAAAAAGAGGAAGATGTGAAATGAGAACAATTTGTAAAACAAAGGGCAATAAAAATGCAGAAAAAGTTCATGTTAGACAATCAGCACTGAGAAGAGGTGAATATTAAAGGAAAATAAAATAAATTATCACCTCAGAATGGATAACTTCCTTTCTTTTAAAATGTATCTAATTTAAACAGCCTCCTTATGCACAAAGAGGAAGCCCACAAAGGTATTTCAATCAGGTGACAGGTAACAATGTAATCTATAAAGTAACGAAAGCCTCATACCACCACAGTGATTTGCAGGATAGAAATAAGAGAGGTAAATAAATATAGAATGGCTACGCAAAAGTGGACCACTTGCCTACATAGCACAAGTAAAGATTTTGAAGCCAGCGTATTTTTTGAAAGGCTCAGCTCCTTCCTGGTCCGCTCCAACAGCCTGAGGTATTCCCACTACTCGGCCAAGAGAGACTGGAGATGCTGGTTCTACAACACCAACTCTCTCCTGACCCTACTTATCCCCACAGGAGACTGTGAGACTAACGTGTCTGCTCTGACTGCCATTCCCCTTGCCCCTTGCATTGATTTACAGGGTCAAATGATCTTCCCTTTAGAATGAAACACAACATGTCACAGAACAACCAGGTTGGAAGAGACCCACCGGATCATCGAGTCTGACTGATGCAAAGGACTGCAAGTGGGGACAAGAGGAGGGGAGGGAAATATATCAGATTTGTCGAGCGAGAAAATTCTTATTCTGGATGAGTATTTGTAATATGAAGCTGGTAAACAGCTTCCTCACAGCAAGCACAGGTACATAGCTTCTGCACTGTCATCTCTTGCCAAAAACCACAGCAGAAATGAGCCTCTCCTACAATAGTCACCACGAAGATCCTCATGCACCCATAAGCAAAACCTATGAAGTAAACAATATAAAGTTACGGGTATAAACTGGAGAGGGGCAGATTTAGGCTTGATATAAATAAGAATATTTTACTACTCTCGCTGTGAGAGCGATGAGGCCCTGGCCCAGGTTGCCCAGGGAGGCTGCGGCTGCCCCATCCCTGGAGGCCAGGTTGGATGGGGCCTTGAGCGGCCTGATCCAGTGGGAGGTGTCCCTGCCCATGGCAGGGGGTTTGGAAGTACATGATCTTTAAGGTCCCTTCCAACCCTAACTATTCTATGATTTTAAAGTGAAAAAAAACATTAAAACATGGAGAAAGATTAATTTTTTTTCTTCCCTTTATGTTCAGCTGAGGAGGCTCAGGATGTGTCACCTGTTTGTCCTACAGTTTGTAGACATACAAGCAAGAATCCTATCAATCTTTAGAGAAATGATGTTTTATAGTTTGATTTTATCACTATCAGTCCCTTGGATATGCTTGGCACACACACATACATAGCATTAATTTTTGTTCCACTTCAAACACGGATTAAGCCTCAACATTCACTGTTCTCACAAACTTTTTAGGAAACCCTCTGATGCTCCTGGAATTCATACACTCAGGATTCTGACAATTAGAAGCATAACCTTTCCTCTAGGAATGAATTTACTCCATGGCACAACTAAATATTTCTGCTACATAAACGCAAAAAATAACCGAAACATCTGCTGATAAATGAAGGACTAGGACACGTAAAAGGCAGCTATACAAAAGCTTATTTCCACAGGCAGCCTCATTTAGAGGGGATGGCTGCAGAGACAGTGTTTATAGACAGCAAAGGCTCTCTGAGCACAAGGCCAAACTCGAGGAGTTATGTTCTCCAAGCCACCCATCTGCAGGGTATTTCATATTTTCCCACATTCCTTCATCAAAGGTCATTCCCCAGCAGTGACACTGAGCCCTAATTGGCAAGAGTTTCTTTCAGTGACCGAGACATAAGGGAAAAAATACAGGTTGGTGGGAAGCTATCAAATGCCTCTAAAAACTGCAAAGGAGCCAGTCCTCTAATAAAAAATCCGTTCCACAAGAGCTATGGTAATACAACATAAAAAGAGTTCGTTGCTCAAAAATATTAATGCAATATTAAATTACAGTTCTTTTTCTCATCAATAATTGATATTCATAAACTAACTCAAACAAAGAACATCTCTACGTGTGATGTAAAAGTAGCTTGGGGTTTATTGAGTTACTTTGCTAGGGCTGCAAAAAAATGGATTGGCGGGGGAGGAAGGTTTGTTTTTTTCAAGCACAGAGATAAAGCAGTTTTCCTCGTATATCTTTCCTCTTCTTCACTTCCCCCCTCCTCTTCACAAAACCCAAGAAAATCTGCCATTGCTTTAGGTCAAAGGAAAAACAGGCCCAGCTGCCGTAAGCCAAACAACGTACAGGTTTGCTATCTCCCCTGCTGTTTTGGCTCGAGCTCTTCAGACTGGAAAATTCAGAAGCACAATCTCCCAAGCTCTATAAATGCCAGAACCATCTAAGAGGAAAATAGGACAAGGCCACCCCCAGGCAAGTTTGTACTAAAATCTGCTGGCTGCAAGGCAAAAATACAGTAAACATCGCATAGGGACAGACTGCTCCTTGGAAAATATTCCACAAGAACAATATAGCTTCCAAAGAAAGGCTGCACTAAGGGGACTTCTGGAGAAAAAAAATAAAACACAATGTTTTAAGAACCTTGTGAGGAGTTAGCAAGCTAATGGCACACTCAACGACAAAGTGTGTGACAGGCAATATGTTTTTGACATTAATCCCAAGAAGAAATGTAAAAGCAACGTTGAATGTTCTCTGCGAAGCAGTAGCAAATTCAGTATCCTAGAATAGTTCTGCAGTTCACTAAGGAAATTTCGCTTTTGTCTTGACAATTGATTTCATAGAATAAAACAAGTAATAATAAGCCATTAAGCCTTCAATATCATCATCTTGTCTTCTCAGGAAAGACAAGTTAAATTTTTGCAGTCCTTGAGAGATGAACTTTGCAACTGATTACTGTGTGTTTTAACGTGCTCTATACTGACTCAACCTAGAAAAACAAGCCAAAAACAGAAGTTGAAACATCCTTTTTCCTGTGTAGCTCCAATTTGCAGTAGCAAGAAGCTAAACAACATGCTCTCCACCAGATGGCTGAAATAAAAAGAACACTCCTTCTGATTAATTAGGAAACAAATGAATCTGCTGTTAGCACAACAAGTTTCCATCAGGAAACCTGAGTTACCATTAAACTTTGGTGTTCATGCTTTCTCTGAAACCGTATTCAGGACCACCTCAAGATTTGTGTCTCACTTTCAGAAACAAAACATTACACACAGGTCCATCACGCACCAGATAACTGCGTAACTGAAAAGGATATTGACCCTTCGCACAGACAAATAATGCTGCAAGAGAGACTTCCCTGAAAAAGAAAGTGCCCATCAAAACTGATGTGAATGAAGGGCTCCTAGTGCTGTGAAGAATCACCCCCGGCAGCGGCACTAGGTACAACACCACACCCCTCATCAGGGTTCAGTGAGCAAGAGAGGCTCATGTGTGCACACTTGAGCTCTCCAGCTGGTCCGGGAAACAGAAATCCCCAGACCAGATACAGCACAAGGAGCAAGGATGTGACAGCCCGAGCAACAGAGGCCGGCCCCTGGCTCCCCGACCAGGCTGCCAAGGATGACTGCGAACATCTCGAGTGACGATCCAGAACACAGAGCAGCACGAGGGATAGAGTTGGGGAGGCACAGAACACACAGAATATGCACAAAATACAGGCAAGTGCATGCATTTATGGCGTGAACGTAGCATACGGTGCTGCTGAGGTACAGACCTTGGGAAGAAGGGAACTGAGCTCACACAACCCAAGCACGTGCAGGGAGTTGCAGCTAAAAGGTTTTGGTGCTGTCATTATTCCTCTGGTTTTGATGGAAGACCTGCTGTTTTGGCAACACACACCATGAGCTCCAAAACTGGGAAACCTGTTGCTAAAATGAGGATAGTGAGGCAGAGAGCTCCTAGCGTTCTTTGCATGAACAACTGCTTTTTTGCCCCAAACCTGGGACCTGACATTTCAATTAACAGCAGTTAATGAAGGCTCGCTTCAGAAGAAGCTGGCAAAGCACTGAGAAGGAACTTGCCACGTTTGAGGGCTAAAGCACAATTTCACCTTCTTTAATGACAACATGCATGCCTAAAGAGGCCTGACGCCTTAGTGAGAACCCTGGGCTGCCTCAAAGCCATACAACTACAACTCGAGTGTTCCTCCTACGTGCACAATTGAAATTCTCAAACATGCTGAGAGAGTTACTTTCTCGGGACAAAGGGAATGGTGGAGGTATTTACTAGAAATTAAATCCAAGACAGCTGTTTAAAATCCAGAGAAAGGTACTATATCCTCTAAAGTAATTGAGGAACCTAAGAGACTAAATAAGAAAAGACAAAAAAAGCTTCCTTACACATTAGAAAATGATTCCAATTATTTTGTACATACAGAGAGACCACTTAATTCAGCTAAATGAGCATGAGCTTATCTTGCTCTTCCATATAGGCTTGTGATAGTTACCTACTGCAGGAAACACAGGGCTACACAGAAGTGCAAAAGAAAATAGAAAACACTAATGATTCAAAGTGCACCCAGACATTAAATCATACGTACAATCAAGAGAAAAATATGGGGTTTTTTTTTGAGCTCACAGTGTCAGAAAGCAGACTCACGTAAACTTTCAGCAAACATAATATTCTTTGGAATAGTTTTTTAAGAAGATCCACCTGCCTTTCTGTCTGCTTATACTATTACTTTACTTGATGCCTCCAAGGACTCATGTTGGAAGAGACAGTGAACAACTGAACTTGTGCACTCTCTCTTCATGACTTACAATACTGCAGACCTCAAGAGTACCCTTCAATGTCCCTTCTTTGCAGGACAGAGTCCCAGTTTTCTTTGTACACAAGCTTTTCTGTATCTCTTACAACTGCTGCTTTCTCCAAATTTTTTCCCATCCTACTGTATTGTTTCTAAACTGCATGTGGTATACAAGGCGCTGATGAGCTATGAACTTGCACGGTGGCAACAAGGATGCCGTCTGTTTAATTCTCTATTCCTTTATTAATATTTCCTAGCATCTGATTTGCTTTTTTCATCAGCGTAGTGCAGTGAGTTCCTGTTTTATGCTGCTGTTTATCATAACCCAGTAACTGACTCACTCATGGCAATAGTGAGCTCAAAGCTCATAATTTTTTAGTGTAATGACAGATATTTTTCACCACGTAGATCACTTTGCATTTATCCACACTAAACTTTACCTGCACTTCTACTCAGTCACACAACCATGTCAGGCACTCCACCAACTCTTCATGGTTCACTTCAGCCTTACTGCCACGAACAAGTTAGTAGTATCATCAGCAAACTGCCTCACTTCATCACCGAGCCCCTTTTCCACTGTAATTTTTATATGCTCAATACACCAATCAGTTCAGTCACACTGGTGACTGTTTGAAGGGAATACATAGCCCTTATCCCTCCCATCTTTTACCTGAGTATTAGCCCATGACATGATCCTCCTCTTCATGCAAGCTGCTTGACTTGCTACTGGCAAAGGACATTGTCAAAGACCTCTGAATTCCACCCAGATCTCTTGTATTCACCTGCACATTCAACCCTGCAAAGGGTCTTGGTAAATTTGACTGGTAGCACTGCCCTTTGGAAAAGAAAAGTTGGCTTTTCCCACAGAGCTTGTTTAGGTAAGTTAGCACATTTGTAAATACTGCCTGATGAAGGACGTATTATCCTTGCAACAAATGAATTCTGCATTCCTTTGAGAACAAAGGAATGTAATTTTCTGAATTTTTATAAATAAATAAACAAACACAGCTATAAGCATTTGCTTATTTTGGAGCCAAACAGCCAGAGAATTTAAGGAACCATCAAGCTCTTCCTTTTATATATGACTCCATTTATGTCTAAGAAGCGGCACAGGCACAAGAACAACAATTTGTCCTCTTGTAATTCTTCAGTGAGGACAAGACTATTCATTTTTCTAACAATTTTCAATCTGGGAATATAAAGTAAGCAAATATTAAAAAAATACAATATTTTCCTGCTGTTTGACAGATGTGTGGAACTACCAGCAACTGCAGAGCACCACAACATTTTCTGAGTCAGTAAGTTACAGCTTCTTCCAAATTTTCTTCTTGAACTTACGCAAACTTCTACTATTCTTTACCAGATTAATAGACTCATTTCCATCCCTGTATTGGCTCATTTTTTCCCCACCATTAAGTTAATTGTGCAGGGAATTATGTCCTTCCAGCCTCCCACCCTCGCTGTTTCCTGCTAGCACACCACAAAGCACATGAGTACACCCACCTGAATTCTGAAAAGACCTGACAATGATTTGTAGGAGTAAGAGATGGGAAACTGATTCCACTTAATCCCATGTGTTCCTGTCTTAACAGTAGCTACAGCTCAACCCTTAAATTTCTGTCCGAAACCTGCAATGACTCTTATGTCATAAGAGTTCTTTCCTAACATTTATCCTAGCAGTATCTGTAACACCCTCCGCTTCTTCGGTATCACCACTTGCAGACTCTTTTTATCTAGCTCATTCATGTGAACGGGGGCCAGAAGCTCCAAAGAGCACAGGACACAAGATAAGTATTGGCATCCGCAATTTACGTTATATTTCACACCAAACAATGTTTATCAACAAGCTAAAAAGATCATCAAAGAAGCACAAAGAAAAATTTCAACAAAGTGTAGCTTCATCATTGAAATCTCTATTTGAGATTTCTTGTTGGTTTCATTACAGGGAAAGGCAGTGCTCTGTAAACAGATTTGCTTAGTTTCCATGTCTGTTGCCAAATTTCCATCCTGCGGAACCAATTTTAAATAGAAAAAAGTGTCTCTTCCCATGCTCTGTTCCTCACTGTCATTCTTATAAAGGATACAGAGCAAAAAATGAATGGAAATGAACTAGTTTCAACTGGGTTCAAATCCAACTATTAACTTTTTTTTTAATTGCCAAAAAAACCCAGATTGCTTTGATCCATATTTCTTCCCTTCTTGCAGCTATGGAAAGTTTTTAAACTGAAAGTTGCCAACAACGACCTTGTTATAAACTGGAGTTCACAGTTATTTTATGGAATTTTGTCTCAGTAACTTTTAGCTCAAGCAGTTCTCATGGAAGTATTTCCAAACCACCAACTTGGCTAAATATTTCCAGTTAAGTAAAATAGTCCCTAGCTCCTAAATACAGCTCTACTTGGGTTTTTTTAACTTCAATTTATCCTTCAGAAAGCTAGTACAGCTTTGAAGATGGGAAGGACAGAAAGGGGAGAAAGGAGACAAAAAAAATCTGAGAACTTCAAGCAGCTTCTAGTATCTCTGGGTTATATCAAACACTGAACTGGAAATGGAGATAAGATATAGGAAACAATCACCCACATATACACAAGCATTAATAGCAATGGCAAATAAAAGCAAAACTAATACTTTCATTTGAATAGCATGGTACTTGCCTAGCAGAAAGCTCTCAAACAGTTCCAGCCATTGTTAGCCCATACTCACAGCCAGAGCTTCCATACTACCATGAAGGACCTCATGAACGGGAAAGAAAATTCATGGACTGCATTGTCATTTTGTTTAGCTTTTTCAGTGAGGGAGTGCAAAGGAATAGTTTATTATAATCCTTTCCGTATCTGTCAGATGTTGCATGTTTTATGTAACTATCACACATTTGGCAAACTCTTCCTACCTACCCATATGCTCGGGAAAAGCTCAAACTGTGGAAAAGAAACCTTGCTCCACAAAGTAAGTTTCCTCTTTAAGAGGAACTGAGTTGCACCCAAGGCTCCAAGACCTCTGCACTCTCCTCTCATTGCTAGGACTGATACATCTACGTGGTTTAGTGGTTGACTAGGCAGTGTTAGGTTTACGGTTCTACTTGATGACCTTAAAGGTCATTTCTAACCTAAACGATCCTATGATTCTATTCTATAACCCAGAACTCACACATCTGCCTCTCTGGGAAGCAGAACTACCTGTCCTGTGCTTGACACACACCAGAACAGCAGCTGCACTGGATCATTTCACATACTGGTCCACAATGTCAACACAGTAGAACCAAAGCAAGCCCTCACCCATACACCTGAAATGGCTTTTTCAGAATGCAAGTGCTAGAAACGCTTGCACGACTGGCCAATATATTACCATCACTAGCAACCAGGCCCATTACCTGAAGAAGAATAAAAAAACACCCGCATCCAGCATCCCACCACAGATTCAGGGGCGGCTAGCCAGGGATTAGAGCTGCTCCCAGGGTCCAGCCCAAGCAGGATTCAGTGTTCTGCTTGTGACAACTCTTGGTCTTTCGCCTCAAGCAGAAGATGCCCCCACCTCTGATCTTGAATTCAAACTCGATTTCAAACAAATTCATCATATATAAGAAACAACAGCACGCAAGCTCCACAGGTAGTCCTGAAACTGGTCACTTCCAGCTTTTTACTGCAGTATGTAGCTGTGACAAAAGAAGCTGCCACCAGAATACCCCAACAGAAGAATGAGAGGAGTGTACAGACAGCACGTAGGAAGCTATGGAGAAATAGAAGAGGGCACACCACAGAGCACTTACAGCACAACTTGAGAAAAAAGAAACCCTCCTCAAACAATGTGGCTAAAAAAGAAACAGCGGTGAGGAGGCAGATGCTAAGAGCAGTCCAGGTGCAGAAGAACGGGAGAGGTTGTTTCAGGCAACCAAAACCAACTTATTTTCTTGGCTCATAATTAAATTACCTTCTAAAATTTAGGATTTTAGAAACAGATTTGCAGAGCCAACTGGCAGTGTGTTCCTTTCACCAGAGCTTTCACCTGCAATCTATCTAAACCATTTTTAAATGTTTAAAATTCAAAGCATTTAGTAATTAAATACTTCACATAAATATCATAAACAATTGCATTCCTTGGCAAATACACACCACAAGAAGTCCTCAGAACACAACCTCTAACCACTATCAGATCTCACGCTTTTTAGCAGTTTCAGCTGTGAGATCAAGCATGAAACACCCTTTATCTTCAATATCAGGAGTTGATGCAGGCTGGTAGAGCTTGTGTATGACACTTCAGTCTGCAAACAGACCGATTACTTTATCTACTAAGATTGTCAAGTCAATGTTTGTTGCTGACTTTGTTTGAAAAGCTGCTTCACTGGCCTTTGGAGTCCCTCGAGTTGCAGAAATTTTTTTGTAAATCAAATATATACACACAGTTCAAAACTGTGATACACTTCAGTTAACAAGAACTCAGAGAGTCTGTGATTACAGCAATCATGGCAGGGTTTCTGCAAAGCAAGATCAAGAGTTTTGAAAGGAAAAAGTGAGCTGTCAAGTGACTGACAGGGGGAGGTTGCAACAGGGTGTTTCACTGCGTCTGTAGAAAACAGTGCTAAGCCCCATCCATGAAACAAGCAAAGAAAAAGGATTTAAGAGAGTAAAAGATACAGTATTTGTTGTTCCTTAATCTAGAAAATGAATCCTACCAGTAAGCATGATGGGCAAAGGGTGGGACTGACAGATGGACAAAAGCAAGCTGCATTAGAGACCAGCAGGATACAGGTAACTTGTCCTGACTGAATCTGTTCCAATCAAACTCTTATCAATGCCCTACAATGCTACTATGAAGAAAATATGGAGTTACTTCTGCCAAGCAACTAGCAATAGGACCAGAGGAAATGGCCTCAAGTTCCACCAGGGAAGGTTTAGACTGGATATTAGAAAAACTTTCTGTACTGAAGGAGTGGTGAAGCACTGGAACAGGCTGCCCAGGGAGGTGGTGGAGTCTCCTTCCCTGGAGGTGTTCAAAACATGGCAGATGTGACACTATGGGACATGGATTAGTAGGCATGGTGGTATTGGGCTGACGGTTGGATTGGATGATCTTAAAGGTCTTTACCAATCTTAATGATTCCATGACTCTAAATCATAGAATCATAGAATCATAGACTCACAGAATAACCAGGTTGGAAGAGACCCATCGGATCATCGAGTCCAACCATTCCTATCAAACACTAAACCATGTCCCTCAGCACCTTGTCCACTCATCCCTTAAACCCCTCCAGGGAAGGTGACTCAACCACCTCCCTGGGCAGCCTCTGCCAGGGACCAATGACCCTTTCTGTGAAGAATTTTTTCCTAATGTCCAGCCTAAATCTCCCCTGGTGGAGCTTGAGGCCATAATCAACAACATAATCAACAAATCCTTGTACTATCCTTTACTGGCCCACCTGAACACTGCTGTAACACTCAACCTGAACCTGATGGGCAAAAGAAATCTTCAGTGAGTAGAGCAGGGAAACAAATGTATTCATTTGTCAAGTAAATGGGACTGTAACTGCCTATTACCATGAAGCCCTTCCCATACCTGTAACAAGGTACCAAGGCACCAAGGCACTGGATATTAATTTCTAGAAATCGAACAAGATAGACAAGCTCAGAGGAAGCGCAGTCCTAACCCATGCCCTACTAGGTAAGAAGCATGTGCTTTATTAATGTAAATTTCTGGAACACGTTGTTTCAAACAGCTGATAAATGCCTGCAGAAGTGCAGTGCAGGTTGTAAACCTGAAAATAATGGAAATGAATGGCCACTTCTGGATGGTATGTTAAAGATACTAAGTTTTTTAGATTCCTTATTTTTGGCTCAGTGCTGTACATACAGCATGCACACTGGTGGAAATGCACAGATTGCAGAAGGTACTTCCTCTTCACAAATACACCAATACATGAGCTGGTTTACATATAACTTTCAACCTTCCTAAGTCTCCCAAGTACACTGTGTAGATTATGCTCACTTAGAATAGTGACAGAGGAACAAGTAACTTCAGTGTTTGTCCTATGATTGACCCAGGCACAGAAAACAAGTATATCAACTCACCACTTATTTTCAAACAGCCAATTATTTAATCCTTATTAAAGTAAATATGAAGAACATAAATATGGTATCCTGACTAAAGCACATACTGAATCTGTGCTCCATCCAGCTTACTATTATTTTCTCAGTTTATGTTTTAAGCTACTCAGTAATGACAAAGCCCGAGATCTTCAAAAAGTCTGTACTGGGTTTGTGCGGCAACATCAGGGGAGGAGAGGGACTAGACACATAGGTGGCTTCTGTGAGCTGCTAGAAGATTCCCCTATGTCCAACAGAGCCACTGTCAGCTGGCTCCAAGACGGACCCACCACTGGCCGAGGCCAGCCCATCAGCAATGCCAGTAGCACCTCTGTGATAACATAGTCAAGAAAGGGGAAAAAACCCCAAACAATTAGGCAACAGGAGCCAGAGAGGAGTGAGAACATGAGAGAGACACAACTCTGCAGACAATAAGGTCAGTGGAGAAGGAGGGCGAGGAGGTGCTCCAGGTGCTGGAGCAGAGATTCGTCTGGAGCCCATGGTGAGGACCCTGGTGAGGCAGAAACAAAATTGTGGAAAATGCATATATACGTGCTGCAGTAACTCTAGATTTTTCCCACGTGCACCCATTATGTGAATTTTTAATGAAACTGTATCTCAGTACATAAAAAATACTGCCATTACACTGTGTGACATTTGACATACTATATTATTCATTTGACACACATGTATTCCATATATTCTGCATACTATTTCACATATATTCTACACTTTCTGCCACTCTGCTCCCAAAGACCTTTTCTAGTAAGACCACACCACCATCTCCTGACGTGTACATTTATTAATTTATGGTGAAACCAGCTGAATGCAAATGCCTTCATTTTACTTGTTCACATTCTTAGAATTTTGATGGTACAAATCCTAATTTGACTCCATACATCCCTTTAAAACATTACAAGTATATTCATACTTCCTTAAAACCTGTGCACCAAATGATAGTTTTGGTTATACCAATGTGTATGTAGGTAAGGCCAACCACGCATATAGAATGGAGACCTAGTGCAGACTGTGATGTGTCGCCCGTTGCTACTTCTACCCTTCAAGGAAAAAGGAACATGTACTTACAGTGACCCCAGAGCTAGACCCTTCCGTTCTATATAAAAGACACAGAGACTACTAAAAAAGTAAAACAAAAGGAATTCATCAGTTATGTCCCTAATCTTCCCATTTGTAGCTGCATTAAGGCAGCTCCACGTGCACAGAGCACAGTTGCCGTTAACAACCTAGTCAACCATGTCACAATACTTCACCAACTGTGTAAGTTCTGCAAGTTTATCTGACTCCCCAAACCTGCATAATACTTAACTCATCAGATAGAGAAAACACAAATAATCTAAAGAACCAATAATATACATAATTTACATAGTATATCTTGCGAAACAAGATTGTGGAACCAGTCTAATGAATTAAAGCAGCACTAAAACTGTAAGGGGTGTTAGCTCCCAGTTGGATGAATGGGGCACTTTGCATCACATGCACTCATAGACAGATTGCTCCTCTGAAACAATGACAAAGAATCTTGTGCAGAAGTGGTATTTGATCAACTTGTTAGGACTCAAAACTAATTAATGTTACATGATTTACACTGTTTTCAAGCACCCACCCACACTTCTGACTTGTTTAATGACATTAAAAGACCTTTCAGCTGACCCTAGCACAGGAAAAAAACCCCAGTCTATAGCCACTGACGGCCTAGAGAAAGGTACCTCCATTTGGCTGAGAGACAGCGAGTGAACCAGCAGAGTCACCTGAAACAAAGACAGTGTGACAACCACTAAGATTACAGTGAAGGAAATCACACGGGTGAAAAAAAGTAGTGTTATATATGTGGAGGATCTTTCTCTTAAGAGGCTTAATCATAAAAAGCTTCACCTGCAAAACCACCTAGACAGGAAAGGAAATAGTGATGCACTAGTAACTGAACTTTTCAGCATCTTATAAAAATCTAAACCATCAATCTTAATATTATACCCCACATGGCAGAGGGGGTAGAACTGGATGTTCTTTAAGGTTCCTTCCAACCCAAACCATTTTATGATCCTATGATACAAACTTGCAGAGGATCACAGTTCCATCTCAATTGTTTTAACCTACTACTAACACTTTGAGACTCTTTTCTCTTGCTGCAGCATTTTCATGTTTGTCTTTTCCAATGTTCATTTAACAACTTGCGTTTGTTTGATGTTCATTTAACAAACAAGTCCAGACAGCTACTTTCCCTTTTCCTGTAACTTGGCTTCTGCTAAGCAGCAGTGGTAAAATCATTACAATAAAACATGAAAAAGTTTTAAAACATAAATTAGTCGAAAGATTTTAGCAGGTCTGGTATATGGAACTACCTGTAATTTAGTCAGCTCCATGTAGTAGTTTGGACTGATTATTTTACTTAAACTTTACTGGTTCAAACACTGTTCCCAGTGATGAAAATAACAGAGGGTCAAGTGAGGGGTAAGGGACAAGAACAGAAGAAATGTGAAAAATCCAAGAAAAAGAGACAACAGCAGATTCAACCAGCTTTGGAAACTGCAAAGGCATACAGTGAACTGAAAATGTATTTTATAAAAACACAGACAGTTAAATATTTTTTTACTAATGGATAACACTTCCTTAATATTTAATTTGTATATGGAAACATTAAAAGAAGGAAACAGGGGAAAAAAAAAAAAACCACAAGTGAGGTATATAAAAATTGCCCACTCCTTTCTGTCCATGGCCATCTTTTTCTTTTCCAGTTTGTTCTGGAGCATCTACAGCATTAACACAGAGAGAAGGTTGTAACTAGAAGCTTAAATATGACACAACACAGGCACTTGCCTTGCATGCACACTGTCACTGTGAATTAGGCATGAGTTGACAAGCTAAAGACCTGGCTCGCAGTCTCATCATTCAATCATCCATCCAGTCTCATCAATTGAGCAAGACAGTAACACATGTCCCCTCTAGCTTAGACGACAACAAAACTGTGGGTTGTAATCACAGGTCATCTTCGAAGGACACTTACTGTTAAGGATGGTTTGTTCTGAATCAATTGTTTATTGATAATTACTCTGATACTTCTCTCCGTCCTTTTAATTCTTGTATTTAACACTGTTTAGAAGAATGTATCAAAATGAGAATTTTATCATTTCTTAGACATAAGTTAACAATAAATGGTGTTGAGTAGAATGCAAAATTAGCCATTTGCAGTCCAAAAACCATGACAAATTAAAGGTCATCTAGATGAACTTCCACAACTGAATCTTTAGCAAAGTGCTAATCTCTGGTGCCTTATTTACAGTCTAAACTATTTATTTTAACAATGTAGAAGCCATCTCAAATTACCCTGGATGTAAAAATTTGAAAAACAAAAATATGACAGTATAAGTACCCTTAAAAAACAGTGTCTCATTTATACGTAGCATCTAATGCTTTTGTAACATATAAAATGCATCCTTTGTTTTAAATTGGCCAAATCAGGATTTTTGTTCTTAACTGTCCTTCTCAAAAAAGCCCTTCTCAGTAGTTGTCCCCTCTTCATGTGGAACTTGAGGGCAAATTCTGGACTAAGTCAAAGCATGACCTCAAAGGATGCTGATGAAGACAATGGAAGAATAACAGGAAGAAAAAGTTACATCTCTGCAGGAAGGGGGAAAGTAAAGTTATAACCACTGCTGCAGAGAGACGACAGGCTCACCTGGAGCTCATTCACCGTTTTTTAAACATTAAGGACACCTTAATAAAAAAGGCTCAAATCCAACAGACACCAATGCAGCATCTCTAGGAAATGACAGGCAGAAGGACAGATTCTCCACCAGTTAGGGAAACATGATCACATCTCTATTAACGTCATCTGCTTTGTTATAGTTTACATCAGCTGAGGATCTGCCTTGAGGACATCTGGAAATTTGTTTGTTTGCTCACACCGCTAGACATGAAGCACACGCTTCCCAAATTCCATCAAGCTTAAACGGAATTCTAACCACCCAGCACGAACCTCTCAACACAAGCTTATTTTTTCTCACTTGCACCCTCATCACCTTCCCAAGCATAAAATGCTCAAATATTAGACAGCAGCGACAGAAAACATGGGAGTAGACTTCTGTGACAGCATATAAACAGTACCAAAAATATATTTTATTATCAGAAAATGTATTCTAAAATTTGTGCTTAGTGAACTGTTAAACATACCATTTCATGGAATCATAGAATCATAGAATAACCAGGTTGGAAAAGACCCACCGGATCATCGAGTCCAACCATTCCCATCAATCACTAACCCATGGCCCTCAGCACCTCATCCACCTGTCCCTTAAACCCCTACAGGGAAGGGGACTCAACCCCATCCCTGGGCAGCCTCTGACAGGGACCAATCACCCTTTCCGGGAAAAATTTTTTCCCAATGTCCAGTCAGACCCTCCCCTGGTGGAGCTTGAGGCCATTCCCTCTCGTCCTGTCCCCTGTCACGTGGGAGAAGAGCCCAGCTCCCTCCTCTCCACAACCTCCTCTCAGGGAGTTGCAGAGAGCAATGAGGTCTCCCCTCAGCCTCCTCTTCTCCAGGCTAAACACCCCCAGCTCTCTCAGCCGCTCCTCTTCTTCTCCAGCCCCTTCACCAGCCTCGTTGCTCTTCTCTGGACTCGCTCCAGAGCCTCCATCACTGTGACAGGAATGTTTTTATCCAAGTCAAAGTAAGTTCCCCAGTTCAGTTTTTAGAGAAGGATACACACTGTTTTCCAAAAAACTGCACTCTCAATCACATTCCTATTATACTTTTAACCAGATTGATATTTTACCTCTCTGAAGTTAAGGATCCCACGTTTACCAGAAAGCGGAGTACCTGAACTATGCTTCAAACTGACTCTCCTCGTGCAATCTGTCCTCTCTGCTAGCTCTCCCATCCAGGCTGGATGCATCCTTTAAAGCTGACGCTTTTGCCTCATTTTCAAGCCATTTTCAGCAAAATATTTTTGTGTTCCAGAAACTTGGTGATGGGAGATGGAAGATACTGGTAATTATTTACTCTAATACAGGCCTATTTCAGCTTGTGCAAAAAACATTTGTTCAGCGCGGCAAACACTTCAACAGCACTCAGGACAGGATAAGTCCTTAAATCAAAAAAACACACGGCTTTTTTTTTTTTAAATACATATTAGAAGCCAAGGATCGTTTTAAAACTCAACATCATTTTCATTAAAACAGCTAATTTTTTAAAAAAATATTATAATACCACAAATACTGATTTTTTTTCATACAGCAACTGCGATTACTTTTAAGACAAAAGCAAGGTAGAAGGATTTCTATTTTTAAATGAAATATTTAGCATCATCCACAAATATTGCTTAACTGTGCAATTACAGTCTTACAATCTCAGTTTCACTGAAATATGTATTTTAACTTAGAAAACATACCAAATAGTTATTATAGGTTAATGCAAAGAGGATGCCACGCATGGCAATGTTGGAGACTATACTTGATGATGAAAGTCTTGTTATTTTAAAAAATGAGGAGCAGCCAGTAAGAATGGATGAATTTGAGAAGCCACAGCATAGTAAAGTAACCCAACCGTGAATTTCAAGAGAAACTAACTTAAAACCACCAGACATTTAATAACCAGTGTTGCTAAAATCTTAAGGAGAAACATTAGTAAGGTTGCATCTTGATTATTTCAAAGATTAAGAACAAAAGAGAGGTTAAGTGCACATAAAGCAAAGTACATACTTTAGGATCCACACAACAGACTCAGTCAATCACAGTTTCTTCGAGCTCTGACTCATACTACATCCTCAAAGTTACTTTTTTATTTAATCTTCGGCCAAGTACATTTTCTTTCCTCACAGAGATGACAAATCATTTTCATTATAGTTCTCAAGTGTCCCCTCAGTATAAGAAAGACATTGACCTGCAGGAGCATGTCCAGAGAAGGACAGCAGATCTGGAGAAGGGGCTCGAGCACAAGCTTTATGAGGAGCACTGAGGGGACTGAGTTTGTTTAGTTTGGAGAATGCTGAGGGGAGACCATCTCAGTCTCTACAACTACCTGAAAGGAGGCTGTAGCGAGGTGTGAGTTGGTCCCTTCTCTCAACTAACAGTCATAGGACAAGAGGAAATTACCTCAAGTTGCACAAAGAGAGGTCTAGATAAGACATTAGAAAAAAACTCTTTACCAAAAGAGTGGTCAAGCACTGGAACAGGCTGCCTAGGGAAGTGGTGGAGTCTCCTTCCCTGGATGTATTCATGAAACACACAGAGGTGGCACTTCGGGACATGGCTTAGTACGCATGGTGGTGTTAGGCTGACAGTTGGGACTGGGTGATCTTAAAGGTCTCTTCCAACCTTAATGATTCTATGATTCTATGAAAATTAATTCAGATGTCTTTAATTCAGACGTTCTGTAGATTTAACTTCAAATGTGAATGACAGGTTGCGACTTCCAGAGATGCGCTGCTCCTGTGCAGTCTATCTACACACAGCTGCTATTTCCCAGAGCTAATATAACCACCACCCCACTACGCTGGTATGGGAGTCCTCACACTGTTAGCTCTTGCGGTATAACCTTTTACATAAGCTGCAAAAGATCTGCTGAAAATCTGATTAAAACAAGAATCCTAGAACAGCTCCAGTCAAGTGTGAAACACTGTCTCCCCATATGATAAAGCAAATCCAGAAGCCAGAAGGAAGACCAGGTATGTCAGCAAGCAGGGCTTTGTTGTGACCTCTCTGCAAGTGAGGATCCCACAGTGATTAACTGCAGGTTTATGTAGTGGCACTGGGGGCTATGAGAACAGCACATTTTGGAAAGAAAAGTTAAAAAAACGAAAACCCAAAAATCTTACAAATTAGTTTTTTATATCCTCCTAAGGTTACAAGAGTTCTTAAGGAACTAGCAAAGAAAAAGTAAACTTGAACCTACACACCATACCTAGGAACTTTTTTTTTCTGAAGCGGTGCCTACTTAGGAGGATTTCACGTTCGAGGTGACAGACTGGCAGTAATGAAATGTGAACTCTTCCCTTTCTCTTCAAAATGATAAGCAACAACATGGGGAGCTTCTCACATTGTCCAGTTCAATTTCCTTCTCACTTAATTATAGATCAGAGGTAATTCCACTGCAATTAATTAAGTTACATCAGAGGCTGACAAGAGAAGCAGCAGTCTGTCTATCACATTTGCACTAATGACCAGAGGCATTCAAAGGGCAATTACAGTTCTGCAAAATTCAAGTCCAAACGCCCGATCCTATTTTTTAGGAAAGTACCTTAACAAACAACTTAAAGACATCCCTCAGAGAAGGGCTTTCCAGCCTTTCTGTTTAAATTGGCGCAAGAGCCACGCGTAGAGGAAAGGAGAGGCAGTCTGCGAGGACACCCGCCACTGGAGAAGACACCCCGAATGTGGTTCTTCTCACCAGGACTCCTGCACGTTTGGCACTCGGCCAACATCAAACATTTGTTGGCCAAAATGAAAACACCTTCCTTCAGGGCTGGGGGTCTTTTTATTCACTGTTTCATAGCCATAGTGATGACTGCTGTGAATCACATTTTCATGTTTAACTCTCTCCTTTCATTGCAGAGTGAACAAAAAGCTCTTCCAAACTTAGACAACTGTACAACACCCACCCTAGAACCAAGCAGCTAAAAGTCTGGATCAGTGTACCTCAATGCACTCGTGAGTCTACCCCAAAGTCCACAAAACAGGAAGGGTAACCTAAGTTTGCACACCTGGGCTGGATGCGAATGAGTAAACCACAGGTGAAATTCAGCTACAACACATTTCTTGACTTGAATTTGAAAATTAAAAACAACTAAAACACAACAGAAGTCCTCACCACCATTTCTAGATATTTCTTAATTGTATCTACACCACCTCTTTTGTCATAATTCATGGCTCCTGCATTCCACTTTTGTTTTATCCACTGGTTTCTCCCACCTCAGACTTTCGGCATTCTCTCAGTCCATTTCTTCCCCATTCATCTTCCTTCCACTTACTCTTTCTCTCTTTACAGCACTCCATCGGCTCAAGGATGGCCTTGGTCTCTACCAGAATAAGTATAAGCAGTGGCCCTTCTGCATACCAATACCCCTTGTTATCGCTTCTAGAGAGAAAGACTGCCTGAAAAACATGCAGTTAACTTTCAGAAAATGTAGTTACTTAGACAACCATTAGCTGAAGTTAGAAAACTGATTCTACTTTAGCTCAAACCAGAACAACAGCTCATCCTAAGAAGCAGCGTGTGAGCAAGCATCCTGGCACTTCAGACATTTTCAATGAAAAGCTATCCAGCCACTAGAACGCAGCAGAATAAAAACAGAATGCACGGGGCACAAAACTTCTAAGGGAAATACTGATTAGATGTCAGACGGCTAAAAATTATCATAGGCTGTATTACAGCAGACACAACATTAATACTTAAAAATTAGTGTACTTTATTAGCATTGGGGAAAATAAACTTGAAGTGACCAGCACATGAATGAGTTCAATTAAAGGCAAAAAGTTGAGCCGCACAAATCTGAAAGCCACCTTTACACAACAGTGGCTGCTGCAAACAAGAGCTGCAGGGTGACTGTTGCATCTACATAAAAATCCACAACCTTAACATGAAACTGTATTTTAAGTCAGCACCCAAAAGGCATTTTAGAACTTTGTTTGCACTTTAGTGTTCCCTTTCTCTCCATTACAATTACAGAAGATGGAGCCATGCCACTGGCTCCAATCCATCCAAAACCACATGGGTCCTCTATATTCCTAACAGTATTTACTGAAATTTTGATGGGGCTACCCTCACTAAACATGAGAACAAAGACAAGCAACTTATTAGCCTGTGTGACAGATGGACAGAAGTCTGCTTTAACTACCCACTCCAGATCCATTTCCACTCTTTATGCGGCAGCATATGCTGTTGCTATTTACTGGGAGTGATCGCACAGGTTACTGGCTAAGTTTACAGAAACCTCTTTGGTTTTTTTTTCTTCCTTGGCCTAACTCTCAGTGTGTATTTCTGTATTTAGTCTTATGGCTTAAAGTGAAATAATTCTACTAGCCTAGCAATCTCTTCTGTTAAACAACAGAAATCCAGGAATTTCTGGATTCTGCAGGCATTCCAGCCCCTCTGTCAATCTACAGTTCTTCAAGAACCTGCAGCACAATGCTAACAAACTGCTTAGGAGAAAGACAGTTAGAAGCTACGTACATACGTTATCAGCTGCAGCACCTGAGTACCAACACGGAAACCTGGCCTCAATGAAGTCAATGACCAGCACCAGCTAGAGCAAATCCAGCCAAAGGTGATCTTTTCCCATCTCTTTTTAAGTTAGTTATAAAAAACACCATTCATTGCTCTCACGCAATATGGTAGGGAAAGTTATTTTTCCATAGTTATTCCTCACATCATCCATTCACTCACATCACCTTTTCCTCCACTCACTTCCAAACCCAGCTACTTCCAGTTGCTGAAACAATTAAACAACCATTTTTATAATACTGGTCTCATACTGGGTCATTTATAGAGGCTCCTTGTTTCTAAATAGTTTTTTCTTGTTATTTTTCTTATAAATTCCTCCTGCTGCCTCCTGCAGTTTTTTACATGCAGACAGGACTTAGGAACCCTGGAGAGGCATTTTCCCCAAATAAATGAGCGCTCTGTATTCACATACATCTGGGGCAGACTGAGATCACAGAACACATACATATGTACTCCCAGAGCGCTGATGGTGAGACACAATCTATCAAGAATTCATGCTTAAAGCACAGTTTATTCTCTTAAACAAGATGCTTCCGAATAAAACATTGGACGTGTCCCTGTTCATGGCAGGGGGACTGGAACTAGATGATTTTTAAGGTCCCTTCCAACCCAAACTATTCTACGATTCTATGAAAACATAACGTGGTACCCCTACTAGATTGAAGAATGGCTTCAGCAGCAGAGCATGCTTGAGAGATTTCCACCCCGGCCAGGGATCCCACTCCCAGCCTGCAGATTGTTGACCCTCCCTCCTCTTCCATTACTCCAGTTGTGCCTCCAAAACCACTTGCAAGGTTGCAGTCAAACTGGATGACTGAAACGGTTGCATTAACAGTAACTCCCTTCCTGTTCCCATTTGGAGGGTTAAGTGTAAATCTAGACTCTTTCCACAACCTGCTTTAAAGCACATTGCCACAAACGACTCTACTAGCACAGCTCCAGCCGTGGGCAACCACCAATTGTCCAGCCTTCCCTCTAAGACAGGCTGAGACCTTCCCAATTGAGACAGCAATGTCTGTTTTCTTTCCTAAATTCATGCTCAGAAAGAGTTCAACTGGTTTCTTGCACCTTGAATGCTTTCCAGCCCAAAATAATCAGTCCAAACAGACAATCAGCAGGGAAAATTTCAGCTCAAATGACTCACATCTGAGAAAGTTACAAACAACTGAAATAGCCTTACCTAAAAGAACTGGAGCCTCAGCTACAGATGCTCAGTCAACTATAAGTTGAGCATATATTTTTTTCCTTTATACTAATTTATATATAATACAGTTGTTATATTTTTGCATTTTCTGCTCCTGAAGATCACTAGAAAGTATTTTGTGCAGGTTACTATAACAGTCACTTTTTATCACAAAAGTATTCTCTCAAACTGGCTGATACTAGTCATAAACTGAAATATTAAGCATAACGCAGAAAACTTAAGTTCTTTGTCCATACAACTTAGTTATCTTTATTAAGTCACTAAAGCCTTATGTATCCTGATAGTCAAAAAATCATCTATAAAAATGAAAGATGAAAAGTTTTATTCAAGACAGAGACAGCTCCTCTAACTTCTGTTGAATTCTTAATTTTACAGCTGTTTAAAGAATAGGGAAAGCACACACACAACTCTTCTTTCTGGGTTTAAGAGTATTACTCAAGAGGATTCTCTACCGTAAGAATTTTTCAAGACAGATTATTCTAAGCACAGCAGTCAGTGTTTGAAGCAGGCAGCCACAGGACAGAGATCCACTACCACCTGAAAAGTTACAAAAATACAAGCGTCCATACTTTAAACAGTGAAAAACAACAGCAACTGACATAAGACCAATACCTCAAGCTGTAAGATGAGATGGGGGAAGTACATAACATTAAGAGTATCCTCAAGAAATAAAAGAATTGAAACTCAAAACTTCTACCTCTTATAATCAGCTTAAGAGTCACGATGATTTGCTTTCTCTTCGTAACATCACCAGATTTAAGATATATATTTCAAGAAAATATGAGGACAACTGTTACCTTTCTACCATGAATTTAATTGAGAGAGGACATCACAGTGAGCAGCACATCCCCAAAGTACCTTGTCTCCGCAATTTTATGTAAAACAATCTGCAGTGATTACCCATATTGCTATGGATTAGAAAATTGACACCAATAAGCTCTTGGGCCAGTTCTCTGGAAAACAGCAGTTTTACACAAGAGTCTTCCCTTCCAGGTTCAGCAGAGGACACAGCAGACAAAGGGTTTATCAGATTCCATCCAAGGCATCAATCAGTTATTCAAGATGCCTTCTCCAGACAAACTTCCCAAACAAACTCCAGTGCACCTTTGAAATGTTAACTTACTGAAATGTCTTTGGAGATAGAAAACACACTTTATCACAGAAAAAAACAGTATCTGAAACATATATAGATAAACTCTACCATAAAATTACTGTGTCACAGTGAAGTCTGAGCTCTTTATGCTACAGATCTATAACACAAACACATCTGTCTTGAGATCAGCTCTCAAACTCAAGAAAAAGTTTGAATTTTATAAGAATTATGATATATTTGGACATGTGGTTTCTTTAGTTATCTATTATTAGCTGAAGTTTAGTTGTCAAGACAACAGTTTCCACTTCCACAAAATGCTTTAACTGTAAGCAAAACATCACAGTCAATATCAAAAGTTCACCAGATTGGCCTTGTCCATCACCAGGAAATAAGTGCATGTCCTTACGACAGGGTCAGACTAATGACAATCAAACACAAGGAGACTGGCTATTTTTAAGAGACCACATCCACCTAGTATAAACTGAACGATCCAAGGAGCAGTGCAGATCAGCTGCCCTTCTTGGCTTTGGCACAGTGCACTGACTACAATGGTCGCTCTGAAACAGAGTATAGCATCTGTAAAATAGAACAATGAATGCGTATGTTTCAATAGACATGGGCGCGTCAACACCTTTTTTGAATAAGTGACGTATGAATGATAGCAACGTACACAAAGCAACAAGTCACACCCAAAATTCTTCCAACTCACAAGCTTCCTATACATCCACAAGTCACCACAGGGGAAGCAGGCCAACGTGCAGTTAAGTTTGGGTAAAACCAAGCACGTTACAATCACATCTATTTTCCTTACGTTCTAATATTCTTTCAAAATAAGTATTTTGCATTTAAAAACAAAAGCAAAACAAATACTGGGCCAGCATAATAAAAGAGTGTAGATATCCTCTTTATACTCCCAGACTCTTCACCGTGTAACTGTTCTCAAGTGCACAAATGAAACAACACACAGCTACTTGGAAGGTATCTTTGTAATCCAATCCCTCTTTCAAATTACCTCCAGGTTCACATCAGCTATAGGTGGAAACAACAGCACAGCAGTCTACCTAAAGCCTTTTTAGCACCCATTCAACAAGAGAACAGGAAAGGACAGAATGAGGGATACTCAGGGGTAACTGTCCACAGAATTAAGGGTTTAGGTTAAATAAAGGGTCAGTTATCATCAGGCACTTCATTTTAAAGATCCACACAACTAATTCTTTTTCTTTATATATATTGTACAAGCGCATGCACATACACCGCCCTGCACAGACATCAGCTGCCTTTTATCCCTTCGCCTCTCTAAGCAAATGCTTACCGTAACTTAAGAGAAAGCAACTGTGCCCTAAACCCCAACCTCAGGCGCAATCCTTTGCCTCTGATGGAATGCCTCATAATTACTTACAGTATTTAATCAGAACATTTATTTTGCTGAGAGAACAGATGGGAATAAGCTACCTGAAAGTACCAATATTAGCTCTTGTTAGCTCAGTTTGCAGAAAACCAGATTAGCTTACTGGCAGCAAGACAGAGCAGGGGAGAACAAAACGCAAGTAGAGAAGAAAAGAACATTAATGTACAAACAACTTCCTCAGTATGCCATACGGAGGGATATGTAAGGAAGGTTTTTGGCGAACTGGAAACAGTCCTCTTGAGCAACGGGCATTATAGTCAAACTTGCATTCTCAGGGACGCAAGAATATTGCTGATTGCAATATCTTCCTAATATCTAACCTAAATCTCCCTTCTTTCAGCCTAAAACCATTACCCCCCATCCTATCCATGCACTCCCTGGAAAAGAGCCCCTCCTCAGCTTTCCTCCAGGACTCCTGTAAGTACTAGAGGGCTGCTATAAGGTCTCCCCGGAGACTCGACTTCTCTAGGCTAAACAAGCCCAACTCTCTTCAATATCTTCGATAATACCTTGTTAGCATCATCTCAAAACTCAGAACTTCAGCATTTGACACTGCACAGGTTTTTTTGTTCCTAACCACAAGAGAAAGTTCTTAGCTGGCCAAAATATACTGATTTCTAAGCATGAGCAAGAAGCAATATTGCCACACTGTATTACCATCTTTCTGGCCTTGGTTTTAGAAAAAAACCAAACTTTTTTGAAAGTCTAAGTTAATCAACTTTTTCTTGATCTAGTACAAAATATAAGAAAGTCATTACAGATCTGTGCTCACTGCTAAAATTACCTTGCTAACATTTCTCTTTTGAACAGCCACAATCCAAAGACTATCTAGCTACTGGGATCCTTCTACACAGTAATAACTTTAAGTTGAAGCACACAAACAAAAAGATAAAAAAACAAAGCAAACTTCCCTAAAGCTTCATGTGGAGGAATTCTGGCATCTTCAGTAACTCTCCTCAGACCAAGAGGGCCTACATTTGCACATACAAAATAAGCAATAATTTGAAAGTAAAGATATTTTTCTACTCATGGACATGAACAGAAGTTCAAGTTCAAACCACAGAATGGTCTAAGTTAGAAGGTACCATGAAGGTCACCTGGTCCAACTCCACTGCAGTAAGCAGAGGTATCCAACTACATCAGGATATTCAGAGCCCCATCCAACCTGACCTTGGAAGTTTCCAGGGATGGGGCATCTACCACCTCTCTGGCCAACCTGGGGCAGTGTTTCATCACTTTCAGTGTAAAAAAATTCTTCCTAATATCTAGTCTAAATTTCTCCTCTTTTAGCTTAAAAACATTACCCCTTGTCCTATCGCAACTGGCCCTGCTAAGTTTTTCCCCATCATTTTTATAAACCCCCTTTAAATATTGAAAAGCTGCAATAAGGTCCCCTCGGAGTCTTCTCCAAGCTGAGCAACCCCAACTCTCTCATAGGGGAGGTGTTCCAAGCCATTGGTCATTTTTGCGGCCCTCCCCTGGACCTGCTCCAAGAAGTCCACGTCCCTCCTACGTTGAGAGCTCCAAAGCTCCAGGTGGGGTCTCACCAGAGCAGAGCAGAGAGGCAGAATCACCACCCTTGACCTGCTGGCCATGCTTCTTTTGATGTAGCCTAGGATACAGTTCACCTTCTGCCCTGCAAGCGCACACTGCCAGCTTATGTCCAGCTTCTCATCCACCAGGACCCCCCAGGTCCTTCTCTGCAGGGCTGGTCTCAGTGTCTTCATCCTCCAACCTGTCTCGATACTGAGGGTTGCCCAACCCAGGTACAGGACCTCACACTTTTCCTGGTTGAACCTCATGAGGTTTTCACAAGCCCACTTTTCCAGTCTGTCAAGGTCCCATCTCTCAGGGGTGTCAACGTCACCATCCAGGTTGGTGTCACCTGCACACTTGCTGAAGGTGTTTCAGTTATGAATACAGACTTAGATATAAAAGGACAATCTGCCTTGAGAGCAGTCAACATGTTTTCCTGGTTATAATCTCACTTTGTGAACAGTACCCTTGCCAGTAAGCACAGCCAGACATTGACATCGGCACAGGACTCCTGCAGAGTTGGGACCAGCAAATTTGCTTTCCTGAAAATCATATACAGGAAGTACTTAATTTAAGCTCAACCATCCGATATGTTGACCAGAACTGGGTAGGGAGGAAAATAATGTTTTATAAACATAAAAAAAGAAACAAACCCTAAAAAAATTACCGATCAGGGAAAACATACCACTGTGTATCAGTCTATAAACGCATTTCCATTTCTTCTTCTTTCCCCATGCTCATGACAGCTGCTAACATGGAGTTTGGGACAGGATGAGACTGTTCGGGAGTTTGGGGTTTTTTTAAAATACAGAATACAAATCATGGGACCAAACTGATCTCTTGCAGCAAAACACAGCAGTATTGTCCATCTACAATTCATGCCTATTCCCTTTGCAGATTTTAATGATAGTGAGAGCAACAAGAGTCTGCCACTTTTCTGCCACCTTGGCAAGGTTTCTTGCACCAGGGGGATTATATAACCTCTCCATCCCATCCAGAGCCCAAAAGTGACACACTCAAGAAAGCTACTTGAATACTCACTAAGTCTAATTCAGACCTGGCATTCAGGTCGTACTAAGCTAAGATTCCCAGTTTGTGGAAATAGATGGGAGAAATAGTCTGAACAGCAGCAAGAGTGAATTAACTGTTACAAGAAGGTCTAGAAATTATCTTGGTGGTCCTGGATGGCAGATGGTCCTCTGCACCGGTCAGTTTCATTAAATAACATATAGAGCAAGAGCATGTAAAATAAGACAGGAAATAAGAGTCTTGTTCCTTCCTTAAACACTTGAGATAGCATGAATCTAACAGCTGCTCACACAAAGAGAACAAAAAGAATAACTGAATGTTTTTGTAGAATTTCTGTAAGCCTCTGCAATACAAACTTCATGTTTCTCTTTTTATTTTTAAGTCTTTACTCCAGTTCACACTGGATTCCAAACATCCATTAACTTTTTTTTCCAAGTCTTCTACATGCCAGCTTCATTTTAAAGGTTCTAGACTAAGGAAAGCACATTTGTAAAGCTAATAAACCTATTTATATTTATTATAAGCATGTTTGGGTTTTGCATTATTCATACTACTCTATGCCATTAACTTTCAACTATATAGAGTAGTGTATTTGTACTGTTTACCTCTAAGAGGCTATCTAAAAGTAAGATAAAACCATTAATAACATCTATAAGTCTTTCCTTATTGAACATTAACAGATGGAACAATGTTTTCAGACAAGTATCATTAATAATTTCCCAACAATTATTCTCAATTAAAAAAACAATGCGAAAAAATATTTCATGGTCAGCTCTTTGCAGGACCATTTGATGGTACAAAGGGAATAAAGTGTTCATAGCATAGGAACAGAAACAGTGCAGAGAAGATTGCACAATGACACTTATGCCACTTTAATCAAACTCTAATTAATCTGATGGGTTTACATCCTGACACAGCTTTGCTGAAAACAGACATGCCTAATTACAACATGACTTGTTTATCCAGCAGGTATAAGGTTTTGACTGTAAAAGTGACATTCACAAAACAAATGCATGCTGTAGCATGTAATTTATTTTGATATAAAAAAACTTGAACAAAACAAATTATGCTGCGTCAGCAACCAGACAGCTGAACAGAAATTGAAATGGCGGCTATATACTTTAGCAGACCTAAATAGCAAGTACTTTAAAATAAAGTGAGTGGGTTTGTATCCTCTACCGTTCCTAGCGTGTCAGACTTTGATGTGATAACTCACTACAGGTTGTTCCGCTACTAAAGCCAGACACTGTGTCCATCCTTATTTGTGTACTCGAGATCTAGCCCCTGTTGAGCAACGCTGAAATAAGCCTGCTGGCACTTACAACATTCAAGCCTATCACATGTTCAAGCTCACAGAAGAAACTTCCAAGGTGCACGTCAAAGAAGCTCTTCTTTTTCACTTCTTTTATAAGCCTTTTTCTTTTAACTTAAAGTAGCATAATGATTATAACACAAAGTAGTGCCAAACAGAAACAACTCAGCATCAAGCATGAGGACCTCTCCAAAGTCAAATATTTGTCTATGTGTAGGGTCAGGGTTTTTTTTTCCTTGTTTTGAATATCCAAATACAAAGATAACTCTATCACTAAGACTCATGCAGCAACATTCCAGAAATTACTCCAGGAAGATGTACCACCATGCTGCATCCTCTTTTTTCCAGTCAGTATGTGTTACAAAGCTGTCTTAGTATACGTAAACTAAATTGGGGAAGACAGTCCATTTTTACGTTAATTACTACTGCAGAAGTCAAGCACATAATCTTCATTTGTAACACAGCACTTCTACATAACTGGATAAGAACATTTAATGACAAGAAAATCATATACAACACATACAAAGTGCTGGAAGAAGGAAAACACTTGGCTAATGAGAAGATGACCTGACATAGTCAGTACTGCGCTCTTCAGAAGCAAAATCTCATTTGGTTTATTATTAGCCTCAATTCAAAACGAACAGAAACACAAAGTGGGTTCAAAATTATTAGATTTCTGTATAAGTCTTCCTCCATCTGCAGGAACCATTAAACTACATCAGATGAGCAGTAGGTAAACAAAACTGGAAAATCAGCAGCAGGAGATATGAACAAAGCAAGATTAATATTGCTAGCAATCAAGATGGACACATCACATTCATTAGCCAAGGCAAATCAGGAGGATACACTATCTTCTACAAAGTAACGTATACTCTTACAGGGTAAAACAAGTAAGAGGAGGAATGAAGCAACAGAATAGAATTAAACATCAGAACAACAGAGTTTTAGAGATCTCCCTTATCAAGTTCCAAATTTCAAGCAGAAACACAAAGTCAAGGAACTCATAAAAAAACAAACCCAAAGCAAATAAATGTAACTAAATAAGAAAGCAAGGCAAAGCTCCCAAGCAAGAAGTTTTCACCCTTGTCAGAAATACTCCTGTGGTTCTGCTGTCCATCAGAAAAAACAAATGCATCAAAACAGAAATATTTCTTGTAACGTATCCTTCTGATGATGAAACATAAAGTGCCTATTTCAGTTTTTAAGGCAGAAATTTTGCAATATTTCATAATGTTATGACTTTTCATTGTAAATTATCTTTTTCTTCTATTTTGCATGTACAGGGTTTGCGTGGTAAAGCTTCGGCAGCGCGAGGGGCTACTTGTGTGAGAAGTCTTCAGGAAGCTTCCCCTGTGCCCATAAAAGCCAGTATTAGCTGGCTCCAAGACAGACCCAGCGCGGGCCGAGGCCTGACACACCAGGGATGGTGCAGCGCCTCTGGGATAACATAGGTAAGAAAGGGGAAAAACACCATGCGCAACAGCAACAGCAGCCGGAGAGAGTGAGAACGCGTGCAAGGCGCTACTCTGTGACACCAAGGTCAGTGACGAAGGAAGGGGAGGAGGTACTCCAGGGGCTGGGGCAGATTCCCTTGCAGCTCGCAGTGAAGACCATGGTGAGGCAGGCTGCCCTCTCGGAGTCCATCAAGGCTAATGATGGAAGGTATCTACCAGCAGCCCACAGAGGACCCCACGTCAGAGCAGGTGGATGCTCCTGAAGGAGGCTGTGACCCCATGGGAAGCCCATGTGGGCGAAGGCTTCTGCCAGGATCTGTGACCCTGTAGAGAGAGGAGCCCACAATGGAGATTGTTTGCTGGCAAGACTTATGACCCCATGGGTAACCTATACTGGAGCAGTGTGTTCCAGAAGGATGGCACCCATGCTGGCGCAGGCCGTGAAGAACTGCAGCCTTTGGGAAGGACTCATGCCTGAGTTCACGGAGGAATTCCTCCTGTGGGAGTGACCCATGCTGGAGCAGGGCAAGGGTGTGAGGAGGAAGGAACACCAGAGACAACGTGTGATGAACTGACCACAAGTCACATTCTCCGTCCCTCTGCACCACTTGAGGAGAGGAGGTAGAGAAAATTGGGAGCGAAGTTGGGTCTGGGAAGAAGGGAGGGGCAGGGGAAAGGTGTTTTTAAGATTTGGTTTTATTTTCTCATTACCCTACTCTAATTTAATAGGTAATAAATTAAACTAATTTTTCCCCAAGTCGAGTCTGTTTTGCCCATGACCATAACTGCTGAGTGATCTCCCTGCCCTTATCTTGATCCATGAGTCTGAGCCTTTCCTTATGTTTTTCTCTCCCCTGTCCAGCTGAGGAGGGGACTGGCAAAATATCTTTGGTGGGCACGTGGCATCCAGCCAGGGTTGGCTCACCACAGTATCATATAAGACTACAGAAGAACACTTATGTCTAATAGAAACGTAATTATTGTGGAAAAATATATGCTTTGAATTCCGTTTTAAAATGTTTCAACACAGTAAAGCTTTTCAGCAGGATGTAAAATACATTTCTCACTAAAAGCTTACTCAATGTCACTCCAACCCACAGAATTTTCCTCTGCAAAGTTTTCTATGTTTTTATAAGGTGATGTGGAAAAGATTCTTTGATGGCGTTTTATTTAACAATAGACAGTAGTCCTGTGGCAAAAGGAATACAAATGAAAATACATACATTTGTATTGATGAAGAAATGTCAGCTGTTTCCCTCCTCAGAAAGTAAACGGCAAGATTCTTTGCTAATTGCTTAGACAACACGTAGAAGAGAACATCTCGAGGAAATAAGTGTTGATCACTTTAAGCACATGCAGCAGCTTCCAGCTACTCATTAGATGGTAACTCCCACTTGGAACAAGACTTTGCATCAACTTTGCTCTTTTTCGGCACTGACTCAGAATCTTTAGAATTAAGGTTGTCTTTTTTCATCCTTTGTTTTCTTCCACTTCACCTTTTCCAACACAAGCAATTCAAAACATATTGATCAAGTTTTGAAAATTAATATCTAAATAATAAATTTCTAGAGTTAAGAGTGATTCTTCAGAAAAGCCTTAGCACAGGAAGGACATGGATCTGTTAGAGCGAGTCCAGAGAAGGCTACAAAGATGATCAGAGGGCTGGAGCACCTCCCATATGAGGACAGGCTGAGAGAGTTGGGCTTGCTCAGCCTGGAGAAGAGAAGACTCTGGGAAGACCTTATAGCAGCTTCCAGTCCTTAAAGCTGGCTACAGGATTCTATGATTCTAACTTCAGATGGTCCCTTGAGACCCAAATTACTCTACAATTCTCTTTGTATCAGTAGAAGATTAAGCAAGAGTGAGTACAGTTCACCTCTTCAATCTCTGGTTTGCCTGGACAACTCTATAATCCACCACAGCAGAATTGTCCTGATTTCACTCTCACCTTCTTTTTCAGCTCAGAGCTGCTACTACGCCCATAAAAAAAATGTTTTACACCTGTAAGAAGAGAGGCCTCTAGCGTACAACCAAGAAACAAATTTTTTTCTGTGCCTTAATTAGAGTCTATTTCTCAGCTTTATTTAGGACTTGTATAGACTACTAATTTTTTTCTTCAAGTTCACTAAGTAATTTTATCCAGGCCCACTAATTTTTAAATAATGACTTTTGGTAAAGTCTACCAAACTCAACAGAAAGCACTGTGTCAGCTCCAATCCTACAAATAGTTCTATTCAGAAAAAGCTGCAATGGTCTCAATTCCCACTGAAATCCATGTGATGCTGCCTGTAAACTCCTTTGCAAGATATGAATGAAGATTTACTGACGGACCCAAGTGTACAGTACATGCACTTTTCCACATTAAATCCACCAGGTTGCCTCAACACAGGTTAATATAATTGCTGTTATAAAGGCAATATATATACATCAAACACGCTTTTCATTTCGATTTGCATTTCTCCTGATGTTTTGCCCCCTCCTGAAGTCAACTCTGACTCACAGACAGATTAGAAATCAGATCAGCCTAGAATTTGCAACACTGACTTAGCCTCTTTGGACTAAAAATAAACAGTATATAGAGCGGCTGGGAAAGAAAAATATCGATGACAGTCAGTCCTGATGTGCTCTATTTTACCACAATAGGAACAAGCAATAACTGCAGTTTACAGGGCTTCTCTTCCCATGGTATATTTCCATCACAATTCCCGGTGCTACGATTTTGGAGGTCCATCTGAGAATACAAATATCTAGAATGTGTATGTTGAAGACTGTGAACTCCTTAACTTTGAATAAACATCTCTATTAAACCAACTGAGTGAAATAATCACCTAGTTTATTCCACACAGATGGGTAAAGTGTTTACTATGACAATTCCAGCTCTGACTGCTGCAGGAAGAAATCCCCACACAGCTCCATGCGCTAAAATAATACCCTAAAGTAGTAGCAGCATGATTGGATTTCTACATGCAACTAAGGTCACTCAGGTCTTGCGTCCAGGCTGTTGATTCCTCTGCCACCCAGACACCTGCACTGCATGGGCTGCCCGCACAGGAAGGCAGGAGCCATCTCCTAACAATGTGCTCGCTCACAATTTGGGAGTGCAACATCCTGAAGAAGATAAATAGATCAAACCCATCAAGACACAAACTTCCTGACATTTTCCAGAATGGGCAGGGGTTTGGTTTTTTGGTTTTTTTGCTCCAGAGCACGGAGGCTTTTGGTATTAATTTGAACAGGGAGGAAAGCTGGAGTCTGCTACGCAGAAACATCTAATCAAATAAATACGTCATTAAGCTAACTAGCTACAGGATTGTCTAGCAGATGGATGACATCTTGGTTGCTAGTGGAACATTTTTCTATAGCCTTGTTTGAGGCAGACACATATGGCTCTCCCAAGCATTGATGCAAGCTCCCAGATGGACTAGATCATTCCTGACACCTTATTATAAACCCTAGAAATGAAAGAAGGGAGCACAATTTTTGAATCACAACACAGGACTCTGAAATATTCAGACTTCTTAAAAATCAAGTTTACAACAGAATATCTTAAGCTCTTTCTATCGAAAGAAGCAGCTTCTAACCAGGAAAAGAAAGCAGGGGAAAAATGCTATAGTGAGGATGATTAGAAGAGTCTTGAGGAAACATAATGACCAGAAGACCCTTAATGTTTATGGGTATCATAACTACATACACAGAGTTACAAATATTACACCTCTGAGGATGCAAAAAAATTATCTGCTATGCAGCTGTTACTGACACCAAAGAGCTTCCATCTGGAATGTCTTGATTGCAAGGGGAAAGGAAAGAGGAGGAAACCATTTAGACATTACAGATGCATGACAGCTCTGAAATCTCTGTATCCTGAAAGACTGAAAAAAAAGGCAGGGGGCAGGGAGAGGCCTAGCTGCAGGAGCAGCAAGAAAACTAGCAGAAATACACGGGAGATTAACAGGATCAGTTGCATATGTAATGTGGGTGTCAGACACCTGAAAACATCTCAGGTACATGAGGGCACTACAATATATTTTACACATCAAGGTCAAGAACTGGACAAAAAACATTCATTTGACATTCACAGACTGTAAAGAGACCATCTTTAGCAGCCAGTAAGAATTTTACTCTTTTCCTTCACCCAAACAGAAGACTCAAGACATCAGGAAAATTACTTATTACATATTTATTCTTGCCTCTAATATCTGCCACACCACGTAAGCCAAGAAAGTTAGATCTTCGAGACTACTCTAACCGTGCGAGAAAACTTTCCAATTTCAAAAGCAAATCAACTCCTTGACCCCAGGAATACGTCTGGAATTCTGTACACTCATGAGCCAGGGAGATGCTCAACCTGCTAAAATACATCTACCTCTATTGCGGTGGTCATAAACCTAACAAGCATGCAAACATCTTGGAAGCATCAGCTAAATGTACAACAGCTAATATATCATAACTCATTTGTGTCTCCATTTTCCAAAGGGACAACTGTGCCTTCCGTATCTTCAACACTGCAGTCATTTCAATGTACTGAAAGCAAAGCTGCTCCCAAATTTTCATTCACAACTTTTAGCATGGCTCTTATCTTCTTGGCCAACTGAAAATTCACAAGTATTTTCTTAAAAGGAGTATACAACAATCCTTGAATCATCTTATAAAATGGAATGTTCATAAATAAAGAGACAAGAGTATCCTTTTCCTCTTCGGCTAAATAATACAATCTTTACTTCCAACACATCACAGATCTCAAAAAGAATGTCCAGGAAAAGTCTCAGCTTTGTAAAGTTCCCTTACAAAAGGCCATAGGTAAAACTGATTTTCCCAGCTAGATACACTGCATCCACAACTAATGCAACCGGATAATTCCTCTTCTCTGCAATACAACTGTCTCTCTGGGAGACAAAAAAAAACCCAAAAAAAAAACCATGAAAAAAAGACAACAATGACCTCCCTTCTTTTTCAGAACCCTGAAGAATATATGCTTCATCATTCATTTTAACCTCTCAGAATAGAAAAACCTCAGGATATTTTTTCCTTTCAGCAAATCACAGAATGTTTTGGGTTGGAAGGGCCCCTCACTACAAGAAAGACATTGCAGTCCTGGAGCACGTCCAGAGAAGAGCCACAAAACTGGTGAAGGGTCTGGAGAACAAATCTGATGAGGAGCAGCCAAGGGAGCTGGGGTTGTTTGGCCTGGAAAAGAGGAGGCTGAGGAAAGACTGTCTAGAACTACCTGGAAGCAGGTTGCAGAGAGGTCGGTGTTGTTCTCTTTGCCCAAACGATAGGTGACAGGACAAGTGGGAATGGCCTCGAGCTGCGCCAAGGGGGGTTCGGACTGGACATAAATAAAAGGACTTCCTCACAGAAAGGGTTATTAAGCACTGGAACAGGCTGCTCAGGGAGGTGATTGAGTCACCATCCCTGATGGTATTTAAAAGACGGGGAGATGAAGTGCTTAGGGATATAACTTAGTAGTGGACAGGTAAGATTGTCTGTGATTATCTCAAAGGTCTTTTCCAACCTAGTGATTCTATGGTTCTGAAGATCATCAGGATCCAACCCCGATGCCACTGGCAGGGACACCTTCCACAAGACAGCCTCATTCAACCTGGCCTTGAACACTTCCAAGGATGGGGCATCCACAACTTTTTCTGGACAACCTGTCCCAGTGCCTCACCACTGTCACAGGAAAAAATTTCTTCGTATAATCTCATCTAAGTCTCCTCCCTCCAGCTTAGGACCATTACCACTATCACTGGAATCCCTGATAAAGAGACCCTCCCCATCTTTCCTGTAGGCCCCCCTTTAAATACTGAGAGGCTGCTATAAGGTTGCAAATCTCTGTGGTCTGGGCTAACACAACAAAACGTAAACTAAAGCCTTTAGACAACAGAGGCTTTGGTTCTCCAGTGGTACACCTTCAGATGAACTCTGGATTGAAAAGAAAGGCGAAGAGACACATTAACGAGCACCCATGAAAGCACAACAAAACACAGCTCAGACTAAATCTAGCCAGCTTCTGAGCTGCAAGATATTTTCCAATATTATTAATTTCACAGAATCATTAAGGTTGGAAAAGACTTCTAAGACCATCAAATCCAACCATCACCTCAACACCACCATGTCTACTAAACCATAGCCCAAAGTGCCACAGCTACACGCTGCTTTAACACCTCCAGGGAAGGAGACTCCACCACTTCCCTAGGCAGCCTGTTCCAATGCTTCACCACTCTTTCAGGAAAGAAATTTTTCCTAATATCCAATCTGAACCACCCATGGAACAACCTGAGGCCATTTCCTCTTATCCTATCACTTTCTGCTGGGGAAAAAAAGGCCAACACCTACCTCACTAAAATCTCCTTTCAACCTCCATTGTTTCAAAGCAGATGAAGCCCCAAAATCTCCAAATTTCCCATGAACTGAAGGCTTCAATTTTACAACTGTCAAATAGAAAATACTTCTTCCTTAGTTTTACTCTTTAGAGAACTGACAGTTTCAATATGTAGATACCGAGAATCACTGCAGGTCCCCAGGTCTGGAGTGGGTCCACAGGAATCTCTTCAGTGCTTGACTTCGCAGCAGACTTCTCATACAGGCTGTCCAGGGAAGCCACACATTCATAGAAACAGTGTCCCTGGTCACAAAGAATGATCTTTGGCAGTTTAGGTCCATGCAGAGGACCCTCAGAACACTAGGCCTCTGGTCAAAACACAGTTCACCAGGAATCACAAGGAGTCTGTGTCTTATTTTGATTTCAGTGAAAGTCTGTCAAATCTAAAATATTTGCAATGAAACATCTCGATTTCAACAAACTTCCATTTTCTGACTAAATTATATTCACTTGAAAGTTTGCAATTAGATTCATCAAAGATGCCTCTCAATAGCAACATCATGAAAACTGATCAATAACAAGCGACACGGTGGAAAGTTGAGATGAATCAAGTATAGTATAAAACACTGAAGTTAAAACATGGTAAACATCAATGTCAAGAGGCTCTCATTCATACACAGATGGCTTTATATCACTGTAATTTAACTTACGTTCTAAATGATGTCCTCCTTCAGATGTAAAATGACCTTTGATTGATTCAAACTAAATACATAAGGCTGTTCTATATTCAACACAGCATTCATGCACAAGTTCAACATACTTTAACGTATACATCTTGACCCGACACTTCAAGTGAAACCACTTGAATGCTTTGGTGTCTCCATGTAGACATGATTAAAGGCTTTTATTTCCAACCCTTAACAATACCCAGGGGAAAACAGGGAATGGGAAAAGGCAGAATCTGTTTCTGGTTGCATATTCAAATGAAGAGAGAACTCATAGTTTCAAAAGACACTTTTGAGAACATCTTACACTTCTACCTCCCACTCTACAATCCATAGAGGTCCTCGTTTTCCTCACTATATTTAATTCCTCTTGATTTGCTCTGTTATCAGGTAATTTCAAACAAACTCAAAAAGGAACATGAACCAAGTGCTTCTCAACTCATTACTGCACATCATCAGCACCAAAACACATCAGCACTGCGATATTTCTGTCTTGACATTTACGTACTTGCCCAGCCACCACCTGCAAAAAAGGAGACCAACCTACCTAGATTATTAAAGCTTTCTGCTATAAAAAAAAAAATTGACATCATTCCAGTCATTTTCATCAAAAGGCTGCAAAGGTGATCAGAATAGAAACAGTTATTTTCACCTACAGCTGTGAGTCTGAATTGTCATCTCTGTACCCAGTGCAGGTGACCTCCTCTTGCACTAAGGGGACATTTATTTCCCTAATCCTTGGTACATTAATCCCTGCATTAAAAAGTGGTGCCACTATTGTTAACAATCTAATAATGCACTGTAAGAATAAAGTTATTTGTAAAATGCTTTGATGAGAAAGCTTTGCCATAAGGTGCTAAGTAGAACAGGTCAGATAAAACACACATTTGACATAAGTTGGCAGTATTTCTGTTCATCAACAGATGGTAGCTTTTAAAAACATTTTTAATTATTATAAGCTATGTGAAAGCGGGCACCAAACAGTACCTGTACTCAACATTATGCAAGGTGCTCCGACTGGATAGACAGATCACATTAGGCTTCCCAATTAAATAATGACAGCTTATAATTTAAGACATTTTAAGTGAAAAGTGAGTACTTCCAGAAAGTTAATCTCAAGGTTATTAAAACAGTAAGATGAATGTGAAATGGTCAAAAACACAGTAAACATCCGTGTTGGAAATATTCATAGAACCTCCTTCCTCTCTACTCTTCCACTACCCATACAACTTTAGAAATGAATTACAATCAACAAAAATCTTTTGTAAAACAAAACATCTACCCATGAACTGCACTGGCCAACAGAGGCTACCTGTCAGCCCAAGCCTAGCTTTTATACAGCCACGCGCAATCCTTAGTTTAGGAGTACCATGTTTTATCTGCATGTATTTTTACAAACATTCAACTTAATTTTGCTTAACACTAGTTAAGCAAAACATACAATGAAACAGTAAGAGAACATCATCAATTTGGTGTTTCACAGGAGGCACCAGTTTAACAGCTATGGAGATTAAGTTAGGTTATTTATAAGCGTGCCTCACATCTTCTCTCCCACACCTTCTGCTATGCTCCTCAAGTCTGACCCATAGGGCAGAAGCCAGCCAATTCACCTTCATCTTAAGAAAATCCCAAGCAAACCACGGCAAACATCCACTTGAAACTCCATACAATACAGACCAAAACACACTCTACAAATTAGCATCACTTGACTCAGTAACTAATGGTTAAGCAAAAGCAGAAAATGAAGCAATGTCATTTACATCCAATACTTCAAGAAACACTGCTACATTCAGGCAATTGCACATAGTAATATTACAGCCCTACTAGACATAGGACTAACAAATTCATATTAATTCTTGTTTCATGTGTCATTAACACCTAATGGAATGTTTAAAGGTGTTTACAAGTCCAAAGTAATAATGGATCACTCTTAATTAACCCACAGTAAAAATTTCATGAAAGTCTCAGTGGAAGAAGGAGGCTGTTAAAGAGATTGCTTCATATCTCAGTCACAGACTGCCTCCTCCTTTCTCTCTATGAAACGGAGAACAAGTAGGTTACAGGTGTGAGAAACCAAAATTAGGTTCAGTTACACAACATAAAGAGGTAATTAAAGAAGAATCACACGTTTTCCTTTGTATAACCTTTGAAATCAAGAAGAGTGGAAGCTGTGTTTAAAAAATGGAGCACTGTTTGAAGATGCCTGTAAGTACTGGGTGATGAAAATTAAAGACAAAGCACAGCAGCCCTATACTGGCATATGGTAGATAATACTAGGCAGATGAGTCAACTCCTATTTTAGAGTAAAAAATCAGGGTTTATCCAGAAGAAAACGCTGTTTTCCAGTCTCCTGTCAGCGTGGGAGAGATTCTAGATTTTACTTTATTAAGCACTAACATTCGTTATAACAGAAACTTTAGCAGAATTTTGTACTGTCCTCTAAAATCACAACCTGAATGCGTTCGGCAGTCAAAGATTATTATAGAATCATTCAAATTTCAAGATATCACACAAATGTTTGAAAAAGCCCACCATCCCTAAAAGCCAGTACATCTTTTACAGACACTTTCAGAACAGAGGAACATAATTAAATACTGAATAAAAAAAAATGGAAATCTTCCAACTTGTCTTTTACAGGCAAGCGCAAGTTCAATATTGTGACTACGTTTTTTCAGAAGTAGACTTATAATCAAAAGGATACCAGGGTATTTAGCACAGAAGAAATAAGAGCACTAGGAGATGGTAATACAATGAAACTTCTACAGACATTTCATCAACCCACTCCACTCTCACGTTCAGCATTTGAGCAGCTTATCTTTTCTAGAAGATACTGTCATGCCTTTCAGAATCAATCTGAAACACATAGAATGGTTTCGGTTGGAAGGGACCTCAAAGATCATCCAGTTCCACCCCTGCGTGCCATGGGAAGGGACTCATCCCACTAGACCTGGCTGCTCAAAGCCTCATCCAACCTGGCCTTGGACACCTCCAGGGAGAGGGCATCCACAACTTCCCTCAGCAACCTGTGCCAGTGCCTCACCACCCCCACAGCAAAACAAAAATTCTTCCAAATATCTCATCTAAAGCTCCCCTCTTTCAGCTTAAAACCATTATCCCTCATCCTATCACTGCAATCCCTGATAAAGAGCCCTGCTTCAGCTTTCCTGTAGGCCCGGTCATCACTCGTTTTCCCTGTCCTCCAGTTAGGAATCAGTGTCAACACAGATAAACTTTGCGAAGATCTTCACACAACTGTCAAACCACACTTGCCCTTTTTTCCGCTGCAACCAGAACTGAGAACCAATGACAATAGTTTAACTTATCGTTTCATCTCAGTGAAACCAAGCCAAATCAACCAGGAGCGTCTAGATTACAATTTAGTCCTACCCAAAAGTACACATCAAGCAGGTACCACTACTCTAGTGAGTAAAATTCCTTTGAGGAGGAATAATTCTACAGAAGTGTAAAATCATAGAATGGTTTGGGCAGAAGGAACCTTAAAGATCCTCTAGTTCCAATCCTCCTGACACGAGCAGAGACACCTTCCACTAGATCAGATTGGTCAAAGCCTGAAAAGCAAGTTACAAGCACACACACTTCCAATTCAGTCATACGTTAGAATCTCCTATTAGAATTATTCTGAAATCAAAATAAATTTTTTTTTTTTTCAGTCATGCCTACCAACCAAATGTCTGTTTATAACCTTGTCTGTATAGGACTGATGCTTTTTTGGCTGGGTAGGGGAGAGACTAAAGCCTGGGAAAAATGCTGAAAATGTTTGTGCTTTAAATGTCTGAAATAACACTCAGTTCAGAATATAACTAAGTTTGCTTAATCAGCTTCAGTATTTAGGATGTTTTGATTCAACACAAAACAAATATATTCTGTGCCTAATGGCAGTCTAATGGAAAAAAGCCTTGTCTTGGCGCATGACTGATCTTTTTAACAGTTATCTAGCCATCAGAGAGACTTATTACACCTGCAATGCTACTTATTATGTATCAAAATCTAAGCAGAGCAGCACCAGGTAGAGGCACACACCACAGGTTTATGCTGAGCCTAAGTGTTCTAGCAGCAGTAGTTTATTTATCCCTGCCACGGAACTTTAACAGCCTTTCTGTGTGGATGCTGGCAATCACTGATTTCCATTGTCCCCTAAATTGTCTAACAGCATTTTCAAATGCTTTTCAGTTTTAGCAGATAATAAAACATAAAATCACTACAATTTCCCATCCTTTTTTGGTGCCCTGCTCAAAAACTAACCCCCCCAACTCATAAATTACTTTCATAATAAAACAGTATTCCTATGAAAACACAGCCACCTCAATTTGGAGCATCCAGACTCCCGCGCCCAGCGAGTTTTCAAAATTCAGTGGGTAGGGATTTCTGAGTAGTTTCTCTGCAAAATGCGGACATGAAAAATAAATTATGGGTGTGGATGTGTCTCGCCTTCCCAGCCCTCTCCCCACTGCACGCACTTCCACCCCCAGCTTCTTTGCTGGTTTTCATGCAGATTTGTGCCAGACATTCGGCATCCTCATTAAGTGGTGTCTGGCAACCTGCCTAAGTTTTAGTGGGTTCTGGGAATGCCAATATATTAACCAGAGGACTTTCTGCATACCCTAGAGAGATTTTTATTCTAGAAAAGTCAGCCATTTGGCACAAAGAAAAACTTAATTCAAATCTAGGAAAGCTCTCCACTGGCATTAAGAAGAGAAACTGCATTTAGATTCTCCTTAATTTCTGTCCCCTAGCCGAAAGAAAAGCTTGATGTAGAGCAAGATCATCCAAGCACAGTTTAAAAGGTCAGACTACTGTCTGTAGTAGGATTTTAGAAAAAAAAGAAAGGCAGATATGAACAACACAGACACAGCACATCATCAAGAAAATGATTCGTTTTCATTTCCATGGCTCTTGTGACCAAAATAATCTTAATCAAGAAGATTAAATTTATCTGTTATTATGCTGAGTGATAATGAATGGTGATACGGGTATTTGCAAATTTCCCTTGCTCAACTAAACAATAAGAAAAAGCGTTCAGTGAAATGTATCTACATTTAGCATATTCCAAATATGCTAGATCAAGGCATACGCTATTGAAATGCATATATTAAATAAATATAGATGATGAATACAGAGACATTCTGCCAGCATGAAGTACAGAACACACTGTAATGTTGTGATCACTCTTACTCACCTGCAAGCATCCTTTCTGCTGCAGTCCCCTTACAGTCACTATTACTCAACTGGTAGTCTCAGAAGCAGGCAAATAAAACTCCTCTCTAAATTAAAGCACTTAAATTTCTCTTACAAGGTTCAGAAGAACACAATGAAAAAGAAAAAAAAAAGATCAATAGTTCTCCCTCACTGGAATATTCTGCCTCTGCTGCACATAGAAAAAGTTTAAGTACACTGGACAAATGTGTCATTATTTTGTTCTGTGATCATTTCTGCAAACTCATACACCTAGAGAATCCCATTCACTTCAAGAAGTTATTCAAGTAATCTCTTACCATTTAGCTATCGCTATCCAATATTGATTAGAAATAGCTTCAAAATTATATTTACTTTAAACTCATAATTTTGGTTTGTTAAAAAAAAGTCCCTGACCCCCTGGCAGCGCCAAAAGGTCACAATCCTTTTATAATGACCAATCAGCACCAGAGATAAAACAAGAATCTATTAAAATAAACTCAATTCAAGTGGTTTAACGTACATATAGAAGTCTGGCAAATATAAGATTATGTTTGGTGGGAAATAGATTTTTAGCTATCTAGGCTGCCTTTGCTTAGATATCAACCTTCTAGGCAAGACGGCTATTCTTAAAAATAGCTGTCAACTGAGAAAAGAAAATGTATATGTATGAATCATTTCACTACAGGGTTGGATTCCCAGCAACTGATGCACCACTGTTCTGGCATCAGTGCCTTGAACGAGCAGCTGATACTAGCTCGGTGCCATTGAAGAATTTCACGGTTACCACAGAACCAATCCGCAGAAAAATTCATCTCTAAACTCCTAGAAGTATTTGTATTCCATAATTGGCAATTCACTTGCAAGGAACTCTTTTAAGCTATTAGAAACTCCAGACAGAAAAAAGCTTTTCCAAGACCCCTCAGAAGTTAAATGCAAGGAGCATTCCTGACAATGCAAGTGCTGCTGGGCTGGCGTGCACTTTTTAACACTTCATTTCTCTAGAGGATTATGCTGAGTCAAATTACTTTTATACTTTTGTATTATTTCAATAATCAGTCGCTTCTTCTGGCTCATCACATCCCAAAAGTATTCCAAACTCTTTTAGACAGCATCACTTAAATGCAACCAGTTCTTGGCGGAAGGGCAGCAGCCACTAGACAAGAGTACTGCAGGGCAGCTGTGAAGACAACTAAATTTTGGTGAAGAAAATCAGAGAGGAAATTCCTTTCCCCCCAAAACAAAAAAGATACAGTACCTCCGCTGCACAGAAAACTAACGTTTTTTCAAGTCTCACTTCAAATGTCCTATGCAGAGAAAATAGCATTTACATACTTAAAAACAACAAAGGGACAGGATAGTTCTAAATTCTTAGTTAAGCTACCGTTCAACAGTTTTACCAAACTTAATACAACTGTGCCTCAATCTCGAATCCCACTTTCTTTCTACTTCTACCAATTTTCTTGTATCAAGTTTAAGACACTGAAGGCTGAACTCAAACTTCATGACTCAAATGCTGCCTGGTGCCTGTAGTGTTTCAATTAACATGAACCAGTGGTCTGAAATACACTGTCTCACACAGTTAACCCATTCTGCGTTACACATTTATCACCATTTAGGCCCGCACGGGCATCTGAATTTACCAGAGGACACTGATATGCCCTATGTGCATTCCACAACGGTCTTCACATACCTAAGAGTCAGGACTAAATATGCTGCTATAAACACACAACATAGAAAAACATACATTTTTCCTTCTATACATAACTGTATACAGTTGACACATTCCAATTAAAGTTATCTTCACACTAGTCGCTTTATGTGTCACAGTAACTTAATACCTGGTGCCAAAACACCAGTACAGATATAGATGTTCAGAGCACCATCGCTATTTCAGCTAACGTGGACAAGGGGGCGTTGAGTAGACTGCTTCCCACCAATGCACCGGTTTTCAGCAAAACTTCCCCTTTTATTCACAGCCACGAAGCCATCATATTTATATTCTCATTAGCGGGACCATACACGTGTGCACCACACGCAGGGTTATTCAGCTCCACTCGAGAGCGCGTCGCACGTTAGTTAAACCACTCCGGATCATCGCAAAGGGCAGACTTCCCAAAACGCTATTCTAGAAATTAAATTGGAGGGCAGAATAAAAGTTTTTGTCTAACTGACACAGTCGCCGGTTGAAGGATGGAAAAAGGAGCCTTTCTGGAAAGGAATATCGCCCACCGAGGCAGCCCCTGCGCTCTCCCCTCACCTGCCCCGCCAGGAGCCGCCCCTCAGGGTTTCCACGGGCAGCAGCTCCCGGCCCCGCGCCCGGGGCTCTCACCGGCCCCGCCGCTCTCCCTCCTGCCTCACGCACCTTTCCCGTCCACCCATATTTTAACGCAAAAGGGGTTTTTTTGTCTGTAAGAACGAACAAACCTCTTCAGAGTTTCCCTTCCCGACGAGGACGTGCCCACAGATTTAGATCCATAAAGTTTTGCGGGAAACGCCAAGCGCCACTTCTAGCGCCAGGCGGCATTACCGCCCGGACTCCCGCTCTCCTCGCTCGCGGCTCCAGCGAGGTTCGCAACGACAGAAGGATCACGAGTCCCGCAGCCTTTACCGTTCGGCCGAGACCCGCTCTCGAAGCGCAAGTTACTTTGGCGCATCGCCCGCCGAAGGGGCTCGCCCCGCCGCCGGCGCCGCCGCCGGGATGCGGGACGCACCTAGTGCCGGCGGGCGGGCCCGGGCGGGGCAGGGCAGCGCGGCGGCCCCCGCTCGGCGCTCCGCCCCCCGTCCCCCCCCCGCTCCCGCTCACCTCGCGCGGGGCTCGCGCGGCTCCGGCGGCTCCGCGGCTGCGCCCGCGGCTCCCGGCGCTGCCCCCGCCCCCCCGGCTGCGGCGCGAGCTGCGCGGGGCGGGGGGGGCGCGCGCGGGGGGAGGCGGCAGCGGCGCGAGCAGCGCGGGGAGGGGGCGCGCGCCCCCTGGCGGGCGGAGCGGGCACCGCGGGCAGCGCGGCCGCCGCCTCCTCACGGAACCACAGAGCCGCCGGCTCGGAAAGGACCCACCGGATCATCGAGTCCAGCCATCCCCGTCAATCACTAACCCATGGCCCTCAGCGCCTCGCCCACCCGGCCCTCAAACCCCTCAGGGAAGGTGGCTCAACCCCCTCCCTGGGCAGCCTCTGCCAGGGACCAATGACCCTTTCCGGGAAAAATTTTTTCCCGATGTCCAGCCTGACCCTCCCCTGGCGGAGCCTGAGGCCATTCCCTCTCGTCCTGTCCCCTGTCACTTGGGAGAAGAGCCCAGCTCCCTCCTCTCCACAACCTCCTCTCAGGGAGTTGCAGAGAGCAATGAGGTCTCCCCTCAGCCTCCTCTTCTCCAGGCTAAACACCCCCAGCTCTCTCAGCCGCTCCTCTTCTTCTCCAGCCCCTTCACCAGCCTCGTTGCTCTTCTCTGGACTCGCTCCAGAGCCTCCATCACTGTGACAGGAATGTTTTTATCCAAGTCAAAGTAAGTTCCCTAGTTCAGTTTTTAGAGAAGGATACACACTGTTTTCCAAAAAACTGCACTCTCAATCACATTCCTGTTCTCCAGCCCCCTCACCAGCTCCATCGCCATGGCCCTCCCGCTGCCCCCACGGGACACCCACCAGCCTGAGGCGCCCACCCTCAAGGACAAGGGTGGCGCAGGGCAGGGCAGAGTGAGAAAAGTACACTTTATCCCATGCAGAATGAGAATTTCTCTGACATTTCGAAAAATGTTGCAAGGCAGGAAAACCCAGTTCCAGTCACGGCCCAGCAGGCGTGAAGCCGAAGCAGGCTCTGCTCGGCCTGTGTGCACTTGCAGACACCGTCTGTGGCAGAGGCGGGAACACGGAACCACAGAAACACTCCAGGGACACCTTTTAGCAGCCTCCCAGTACTTACCGGGAAAGCTGAGGAGGGGGGTCTTCATCAGAGTGCAGCAAGAGGACAGGGAGTAATGGTTGCAAGCTGAAAGAGGCAAGATCTAGGTTAGATATTTGGAAGGAAATTATTCCTGCAAGGGTAGTGAGGCACTGAAAGAGGTTGCCCAGAGAAGTTGTGGATGCTCCGTCCCTGGAGGCGTTCAAGGCCTGGTTCACAGAATCACAAGGTTGGAAAGGACCCACTGGATCATTGATTCCAACCATTCCCATCATTCACTAAACCATGTCCCTCAGCATCTCATCCACCCATCCCTTAAACACAGGGAAGGTGACTCAACCCCCTCCCTGGGCAGCCTCTGCCAGTGCCCAATGACCCTTTCCGTGAAAAAATTTTTCCCGATGTCCAGCCTGAACCTCCCTGGCAGAGCTTGAGGCCATTCCCTCTCACCCTGTCCCTCTTGTCCAACCTTTTCCTGGTTGGATTGGACTGATCTCCTGGAAGGTGTGTGTCCTTGCCAATGGCAGGAGGTTGGAACTGGAAGATCTTCCAAGGCAAACATTCTATGATTTAATGATAAAGCTGTCAGGCTCTCCCTTGCCATCAGTCTCCTCCTCTCTCTGTTAATACAGATCGTCAAGTAAATAGGCCGCCTTAATTTCAGCTATGCCCAACCCAGGTAACAACAAGTATAACAACTAGAAATTGTGATTATGTTTAAATATTGAAATATTTCTATGAACCCCATTCCCACATTAAAAAAGAAACAAAATCCTTGTTTCCATTAATACAGATCATCAGCCTCAGCCCCTATTCCCATCCATGATGCAGTCTGAAGACTTTTCCCTCCCCAGTTGTACCTGTGACCTAAGAATGAATAGAATAGCAGAAAGTAACATGATGAACTGTAAAGGCTGGTAACTTTAAGCACATGCACTTTCGACTCGAGTGTGCTTTTTAAGTTGGTTTCCCTTCTCACCTCACCTCTCCCTAGTTGCAAGTCTGCCTGAAGGAGCCGGGAATCTGCCAACCCCGAAGTCAGAGTGCCAAGCTACGAAGCTCATGGAGGTGACAGCCTGCAGTTTGTGCTGCAGGTCACTGGATGGGAAACGGGGAAACAGTGGAATAGTTCCAAACCAGAGAAACCATCAGATCGGCAGAGAAAGGTGATTTTAGCAAACAAGCTTTGGATTAAGCCACAAGGAACCAAAGGAACATAAAAAAAAAATACAGGAAATAGTAGCCTCCAGTAATCTGGGTGATTTATTTGGGCTACTTGTCCTGAAAACTGCAAAAATCATCAAAAGGCCACAGTGTTAATAACCACCATAATCAGTTATTTATAATTGATAAATTGGTATTTATAATTTATATCATAATCTGATAAACTGGGAGAACCTTGATTTCAGGTTTGCTGCAGAGTTAGCCATCAAGAGTTGAGTGCTCCGTTTCCAAGAGCGCCCCAGTAATCTGGATGCACTTCAGAACAAATGAGTTGGACATGCTTCAGCTGCATTCCCTTCAATGACTTCTCAGGGAAAACAAGAAGTCATTCACTTCTGTCAGATTCTCGCCTTGTGCAGAGGAATGTCTCTAACACACAGAAAACTTTATAAAGCATAACAAAATCACCTATGAAGTAACAATTATTTCTATACAATACCTTTCGAGTGGAAAAATTTGCCTGGAAGCCATTTGGAATATTTTGGGCAGGTAGCAGGACGGCAGCAGAACCCAGTTAAGATGCACAGGCTTATGTACATGCTCAGAAAGCATCATATATGTACTAATCCACAGCTGGGAAGTGAAATACAGACAACACTCAGTACTGCTGGTACTCTTGTTCCTATCCAGGATATCCCTGGAAGAGACAGTCTGCAACCTAACATTCTGGCACGTGCCAGAGGACTACAGTTCCTCAGATGTATACATTAGTTCACCTTCTAACCATCAAAATTACCATTACAAGTTCTAATCAGTGCCTGACTCCACTTAAACATGTCTAAGAACGCCAGTATTTCTAAAGAAACTGCCTGAGAGGAGTGTTAACTTTTATCCCTTGATAAAGGTACAAATCATAGGCAATCTTGGAGCTGTGTAGAGGTTTCGCTGTCAGGTGAATCCCAGAGAGATTTTGGTTATATCAACAAACTTATCTTAAAGAAAAAAAACAAACAAACAACAAAACAACCCACCTTTTCAGTGAAAGCAATACTTACAGTATAACTATACTGGGGTTTCATATCCATGAGGTTGTGTGGGCATCCTGACAGTTTGTTACCTGGATAAACAAAAGAAAGTTCTTATAATGGGTTTAAGGTATAGGCAGATCTGTGTATTATTTTCTCTTTTTTTTTTTTTTTAAATCCTCCACTCTAAACCTAGTAATGATATAGTTAATATTTGGATTGTTGGGGTGGGGGATGTTGGGTTTTTTACTGCTCTATCATTCATCTGATAATAAAAATGACTTCAATGTTACTGGTAGACAGCACGCTGCAGCATTCCTAAAGGTGTAACTTAACAACAGGAGCAGTCACTCGCTCCTGCCAAGTCCAGAACCCCAATGCAAGAACCAAGCAAACCTGAGAGACAGGTTCTCTGCTGACTCTATAATATTTGGCCCAATTGTGCTATTAGATATGGTAGGAGAGACATAACCTGGTGAAGCACGTGGTCTGAATGTCTACATCCAAAATCACTGGTAGGGCCCCTTCTCCAGGTTTGTTCCCTACGCTGTCACTGCTATCATCTCTTCCTTCCAAGTCTTGCGGTCCGCAAGCTGTGCCACAGTGCAGGGAGGAACCCAGTGGGGAATGTAAGTATTTGAACAATTAGACTGAGAGGAACAAATTTGAATCCAGGGATATAATAGCTGTTGGGTTTGGTTACTGGTGACTCATCTTGTTTCCCACCAGGAAGCCACAGATCAGTGTATTTCAAATATTACTAATTTCTATTATCTGTTACACTGAGAGAAGAAGGAGGAAGAAATTAAAAACATTCAAACCGCAGTAAGACCATGGCCAAATAACATATGAGCACATGCAATAAGCCAGTCTTACTAAACTACACATGAAAGCAGGCTACAAATAACTGGGTCAGAAGAGTATTCAGTCAGTTTTTACACCAAACAGGTCATCCAGATTCATCTCTCACTTGTCCACCACAAGCAGATGAGCACTGCTCATAATCCTAACCTACTGCTGTTTCACCAAACCAGGCTGTACACTTTCTGGCACCCCGCGGTAGGTAGCAACAGGAACATCTGCAATATGCTAACTTCCAAAAAACACCCTATCAAGCCCCTGGGGGCAGTGCTGGGGTTTGGTGGTTCGGGGATGGGGGGGGTTGTTGCTTTGGGTTTTTATCATGGCAGAATCTAGTGAGGGAAGACATTGCAATAATGAAAGAGATGATGATCTCTCTCACTAAGACCAGGAAGTTACATTCTTTCTCTTGGATAATTCCCAAGAAGGTCATTCCTTTCAAGGGCTTCCACACTGCTTCCTGATTAGACTAAAAAAGTACATCACGGGGGGAAAAAAATTCTATATTAGCTAATTTCTGGAAGTAATGGCAAGCAGTCAAATCTCCTCAAAAATTTAAAAATTAGCAATATCAAGAAACATACCACAAACTTGCCATAATGTTTTTTACTTTTCAAAGGAATATCAAATATCTAAATATAAGATTCTGAAACTTTCCAAAGTGGTTCAAGATCTTAATGCAAATTCTCTTTCAGTCACAGAGGGATGAAGACCTCAGCCACGCTGAGTTTCAGAGCGCATGCAAGGCCTTGACACGCACCTCGATGTCCAAGCAGACGTGCGCAGATGGACCACACGCACAGGGTTGCAAGACCTGGACTGTATTGCCAGTAGCACGTTACAGTGCTGTGCAGTTGTGTCACTCCAGTGCCATCAGAGGAAAGGACCACTTTGTACGCTCTGTTAAGTAATTAGCAGGTATTAAAGCAATGACGGGGCGGGGGGGGGAGGGGAGGGGGTATAGAATTTAAGGGCACAAGGAAGACCCCTCCACTAGATGTCAATCTCCGTTGTAGATAATCCCACAAATTTTCAGAGATGGTTTGTTTTTTTGTCATGATGGACAAAACTAAAAAGGTTTTCACACTAAATAAAATGTCAAGCTTTAAACTTAGTAAGTGCTATCAATATGTGGATTGCACTCTCTGGTTTTAACAACAAACTAACATTACAGAGCATACATGTCTTTCTTCTCAACAATAACAAGGCTTGGGAAGGACTTCATTAGACAAAGTACAATAGAGATGGCAATCAAATGAGTCCAGACTGGAACTCTCCCAGCTACCACAGACAGTAAATAATCAAAGAGCTTGGGAGAGGTATGGCAAAAATCTCAGTTGGATGCACATTCTGTATCTCTTGTTGAAACTTCAATAACTGTATTGGAAATGTCATTGTGACCAACAGAAGACAACATCAACACACCAGTAAATATGAAGCTTGTAGAAAACAGTAGATGAAAAGCTCTGGCCACTCTTAATGTTTCAGAATTTATACAACTAACACACAGTTCGGAGAACAGGCACCCTCAAGACTCTTCAAACTATAATGGCAGTAATACCCTTTTTTTTTTTTTTCCTAAAAGGAGGTCTAATGCAAAAAAACCAACTCCGCTGGGAATAAGCATAGATCAGGTTACCAAATCTACCTTTAGCCTCTAATAAATCAGCCAAGAAAGCTATAATGTGGAAACCCTCTGCAAGGAACCAAGAGAAATGGACTGGAATCAGATCAGATCACATAAGCTACCAAATACCATGTATGTCCATAATAAAGAGAGAAATTACATTCCCTGTTCAGAAGGGCTGGATGACTGAACAGCAATCAAATTGCAGTGCTGTATTAACATGTTACTACATAGAGTCTATAAGGTAAGTAGTAATTAGACAATATTTGATCATCAAATAAGAAACAAACTTACTTTACTCAAGGACATGGTTTAGTGGCATATAGGAGTGGTTCGACTGATGATCTAAGAGGTCTTTTCCAAGCTAGTGATTCTACGATTCTAAATTCTTGTCTTAATCTGGCTATTCTTTTATAAAAACAAACCTCAAACCATTCTTCTTGGAGTTAGCAGATCCTTATAGATGTACCAAGTGTCTTATGAGGCAGCATAGATTGTTTCAGGTTAGAATTCTGTTCTTTCAGAATTTTGCTCTTTGACAGCATTGCTTTAAAATAAAAATGGCAACTACAGCTCTGAATTGATTCCCTGCAAGTATTTGAAATACCAAACTGTCTAGTTTGCTGAAATGTCGATAGCACTACCACATTAAAATAGAAAGATATTTAGTAACTTCCATATGCTTTCACATCCATTTATCTGCTTTACAAATTAGTCACTGAATTTTTCAGATCGGGGAAAAAACAGCCTCCAGAATGCAGATTAATAATGATAATATAATGCTATTTCCAAATTCTCTTGCAGCTCTAACACGCTTTGGACACCGCTGCAGTAGTTTAGCATATGAATTAATACACAGGATATACTCTGTTATTATCAATTTACAAACAATTTACAAATCGGTGTATTTTCTGTTTTGCAAAATAAGGTCTTTCCCATGTGCAAGATACAAGATTGTAATTTAAAATAAAATTTCCCAAATACATTTTCATTCCCAAGTCTCTGATTGATTTGTGTTGGAGGACAAGCCTTAGTATTACCATGATACAGATAAAGAATCTAAGTCATGAAAGAAATATGATTTGCCTTAAGAATGTACTACGAGAACAGACAGAATCGGGAACTGATCCAAAATCTCCTGGCTTATTCTACAGCCTTCTGTCTACTGGACGACAAAGCAGCTATTCACTGCTTGTTATTCTACAAATTTTGATTTTTTAAGTACTACCAAACCCTGCTTTTTCTCCAAAAACTTAGCCATTATAACCTGCTTAGCTACCAGGCCTACAGTACTGGTTTATGTTAGTCGTGAGGGAAGTAATCAGTTTGCAAAGCACTTTTAAATGAAGGAATTGCCAACTATTGTTAGATAAGATCCTAACTATTTTCAGGTCCACATCAAAAATCCCACTGACTTCAGTAGAAACAGGATCAGACTTGTTTTAGACACACACACACAAAACCTATAGAAAAAGTACACAATAAAGAATGCTGTGCCCATCTAGTACTCAAATGAAGCCATGACTCAAAAAAACCCCAACAACTTTGAGTAGGCTTACACGAAAAGAGAAAAAAAAAACCATGAGAATTCTGTGTAATAGAACTGATTATCGGTAAGAGCAGCAGCATCTTACGCTTAACTGTAATGGGAGAATCAGTACTACAATCTATAAGCTTCTGCCTATTCTGTTCATTAATACAATCATTCCTATTCAGCTGCCCATCTCCTGGCTTTCAAATCCTTCCCAATAACTTGTTGAAAAGCTACTCTATTTTTCTTTAGGGCGTCACAGAATAATTCTATCTTTCTGTTTACACACTTCAAAAAAAAAAGCCCTCATTTTTTTGTGATAAAGATCACCTTCAATACAGACTATCTGGTCAATGCTTAAACTTTAAAATATAATTGCTTTCATTTTAAGAACCCAACATTGCAACCCATTTCTTTTAGTTCTGCCCTTCAGCTCTACCCAAGGACAAGGCTACAGAGCACTGAGAAGTTCCTAGTGTCCACCTACTGCAACTACTTATTTTCTCTTTCTCCTCTCCCAGCTTCTGCTTTTGGACTCCTAATTTAAAGCGTTTGCATTAAAGCAGCACTGAAAAACCTGAAGGCTTTACTATGATGCAAGCCAATAAAAATTAAGGCAAAAAGGTTGGACAGATTATCCTACTCAAATTGCATATATTGTCATATGAGTAGTACTTGAGTGCTTTTCATACCTAAGAGGTAACTCTACATCATCTTCAGGCATCTCAGGCTAACAGCGTCCACTGAATTGGATACCTGTATTGTCCCAAATGAGAACAATGATGCCGCTGACCTTATGCCTCCTTTGCTTCATCTGCTGCTATGAACAAATACATCTTCTCGCATCTGGAAAAATGTTTCTACAATTGCTTACAGAAATACTGCAAATAAGACTGTTATATCATTCCATCCTAGCTTCTTCCTCCCTAAGGAATCTTAGGAACCGTCCCTTTGGTCTTTCATGTTAAACATATCCCAATGACTTTTTTTTAATCCTCCCCACTGCTTTTGCAGGTTGTCTGTAATATATTTTTAATAATGGAAATCTGCATAGCATACAGTCGTTTAATGCCTTCCATTAAAGGCTCTCAAAGCTTTGTGTTGTCACTAATCAGTTCAGTCACACCACGCCAGACATACACAAGCATTATTCCTATTCTATAGACAAGAAAACAACTACTGAGAAGGCTGAGTGGCAGAATTCATTCCTGCATTCAAACTCCAGCCACTAGATCATGAACAGCTTGGGGAAAAGAAAAAAAAAAAAAAAAAAAGACGCTCAGATCTGTATGACTATATTAACAGGAGCTCCTCCACTAACTAGCTGTCTTTTCTCTCAGATACTTCCTTAGCTACTCATTTATTTATAAGCAGACTACCTACAGATCTTAACATACCTTACAGACACCAGGAACAGAGGCTAATATAAAAAATGCCTTTAAAAAGGATCTTTCTCAGTTATTTCAGCATAACAAGTTGCAAGAATACAAAATACATAAAAATGATAGATTTTTACATCTTTTTCTGCACTCACTATTCCTTTGGCTGGCATCTTCAACACTCTCCACTGACAGCTGAACCACTTTAAACAAGGCACTACTAGAAAAATATATTCAATATTTGTGAAAAAAGAAGTTTCTACATCTCAAAATTTCAACTCCAAAGCTCTATATCGTCATTACAGATACCATCCTAACAGGTCATTCACATCTCTTTCTAGCGAGTGTTAAAGTACCAAGATGTGTCCTGTCATGTTGTGAAAATGATACCTGATTCAGAAGTTTAAGGTAATGAGATGTAAGAAAAAACACTGTATTTCTGTCTCAGACCTAAAGAGTGAAGAAGTACTACGTTCAAGGGTAGTCTTCTGCAACTGATTAGAAATGCCATGCATTATACGCTATGTAATATGCTTTCAGAAGTAAAAATAAAGATTTTTTTTTTTCTAAGTTCGGGAACTATTTACACAACAGGCAGTGATGCCATATACTAAAGTTTGGGGGTTTTTTTAAAAAAAATGTTAAGTGAGAGGATGGATTGTAATCCTAACATAGGAAAATCTCCTGTTGCAGATGAATGCAGCCTCAGAAATTCCTCTGATACAACGTGATCATTTGCAGAAACATGAGCCAATTTACACTGTAGCATCGACTTCTATTTTTGCTCGTTTTCTATGAGTACACACTATTGTTTCTACAGTAGTTTTCCCTTCACTGCACAGAACAGAGACTGCCCAAAGGATCAATCAGGAATACATACAGAATGAAGTTCCCCTTGGTAGAAGCTCTGCCTCACTCGTGTAGTTTTAACATCTAAACATACATGTTTAGCACCACATTCGCTACGCCGCACACTAACTGTAGGAAATCATGAACAAAATTGTCACGAGTAAAGCAAGGATGTCAAATTCAGTACGAACTGGTTAATCTGTATACTCTGCCGCAGTAACGCATGCAAGACAAGTTGGTCTTAAACCAGGGAAATAAATGGCATTGAATGAGCTCATATTGACCTGACAGTAAGAATTCGCATGCAGGCAGTTAATGCAAAACAGCTGACTTGGAGTAATTTGCTTTGAATAAGGAGTTAGAGACCACGCAGGTTATTCGTGTACGTGTACTCTTAATATACAGGCACTTACATTTTTTTAAAACACAGCCTCACACCTATATCTTCTGCCAATCTAAGTTACATTGTTCCCAAAAATTTTCACTTCTTCAAGCTATGTCTCTCAGGCAAGATGACAAACGTGTGAAACAATCTCTTTGTTCCTCAAACTTGAGACTTCTCACCAGCGCGCAGAGATGGGCAAATGCCTCCCTGCTTATGGTTTATTTGTAGCTGTGCCTTTCACAGCTTTTTAGCACATAACTATCCCAAATTGTGTTGCTTCAAAACTAGACAATTTTAAGACAACAAAGCTTGTTGCTGCTTCCAGGTACAAGAAATATCTTCTTACTGTTTGTTTTTGTTTAATGTTTGTTTTTACAGTGCTATTTATTTATTTATCTGCTGTACTCCAGAGCATTTGTTATCCTGAAAGCATGAGAGATGAGCAACATCAAACCTGTAATTACACCACACGCAGGGAGGCCATGAAGAGACTTCAGAGGCTCCCCAGGGAAACGTGACACAATATTACCTCGACGTCCTTTCTCCCTCCAAATATCTGCCCTTCTGCTGGGGGCAAGGCACCAGAGCAAAGAAGATATTGTTCTGTTCAACCTCATTCCTGGCACCGCAGCCCAACAGCAGCGTGGAAATCTTGGCAGCAAACACCAGCGCTTGGAGCGTTGGAACAGTTGTGTGGGGCGTTCAGCCAGAGGCTGCACAGCTGCTGCTGGAAGGGGCTCCAAGTGACCCTCTCGCCTTCTGGGCCACTTTGGTTTCACACATCACTCACTGAGACCCTCAAGGTTGTAGCAATATCAAGGAGACTCTTCCCCATCCACAAGTCCTCCTAATAAGCTTGTACTCTACTTGCTAGCCAACTGCAACAATCCAGGCACAGGCGAGATGCTGAGACCATTTAAAGAAGCCTGAGAATGTCAGAATCACATCAGCCACCAAAAATAAAACCAAAAGAGCTTTGGAGTCAGCATAACTGTGATTTGTCTGTTCTTAAAGAGAATTACAAGAGCATAGGAATTTATTTGACAGTGGGCAGTCTCAGCTTTGCAGCAGACATATGACTTTATAAGAAATACAGATGTCACTTAGAACAGTGTCAAAAGTCAGTCTAAATTTAGCATTCATCAAATGACTTTTTAAAAGAAAAAATATGTTCTGCAGCTTAAAGACAGAATTGTAAAAATATCTCAGACTCATTTCTCTTAGCGATGTCATTGGGTTTTCTCTCGTGCAAACACATAAGCCTGAAGAATCAAGAGCGGAAATATTTTCCATGTTTCGCTTTGGATATTGCTTGTAACTCGGGATCAGTTTATGAGTCTCAATAGTTCCCCCAGAGTACAGAGCTGCCTACCACTATAGTCTGATTTACACGCATGGTATCCATCTACGTGAAAAGTTATGATACACTGCGAAAGACCAAGGTGGGTTTTCTACATTTATTTTGCAAACAAATTAAACTACTTTCAATGGTCTTAGGTTTTCTTAGGGGATATTGGAACTGCCTGCACACTACTCTACTAGTTGGTGCAAGCAGAAAAAAAAAACATTGCTTATTTTGTTCTGAGACAGCCATCCCAAAGCATTATCTACCATTCCACAGAGTGAGTTCACCTCCATGCCATGCAGTGCCTACCCAAATTGTAGCAGTCACCCACTTTCACTGAATAAAATGGTGCTTTATTTGCAAAGATTTAAATAAAGTGTTCTTTGTTCATGAAAGATCTTTATTCTTTTCAGCAAAACATATGATCTCATCATTCTGATATAACTGTCCCATTAACTGCGTGAAAGCAGCTTTGCACTGCTGCAGCTGAGGCAGGTCAGTCTGTAAGGTGAATCTAGGAGTCTGGACGCATGTCTATAATTTACCTCTTTAACAGGAAGAGGAATGCGTGTCATTTAGCTACTCCCTAAGAATGAGAAAGCAAGGAAAATCAGCATGGGGCTAGGCTGACATCAAGATGCCATTCAAAGTGTACCCAGTCCCAACAATGTCTCAGCCTCATAATAAGCCTTTTACAATCAGTTGGCCCCCAGTTGCCTTGAAAAAAATCCATCTCAGAAAGAGATTAAACATGTCTTTTAGCCAGGAACATCCAGTTCCACCTTCAGGAACACCTGTTTTTTTAATAGTTGGTGTTGATACATTCCGCTGCATGGTGGTCTTAAAGTTCTGCAAAGACATAGTGGATGTAGCTTTTTGTTCAATTGCATGGTTTTGATTAAAAATTGCTTAGACTTTTAAGTCACAACAAGGCAAACTGCACAAAGAAAATGGTAATATCACGAGGGGGAGGGGGGGTGTTAGTTGTTTGTTTTCTTAAGAAGAAAACATTGTGGTTGTACCATAAAGATTTTTTTCTGCTGAAATAGGTGTTACCACACTTACTGTGGTTTTCGAGCTAGTGACTTTCTTGCAAGCCACTCTTCCTTCCAGAGTTCTAAACAAAGAAGGGAATAAAGGATGATCAGACACAATAGCTGTATGAAAGAAAAATCCTTTCCTTCAGATGAACCCCAGTAAGTGGGTTGTTTTAGCAACTTAACGCTTAACTCTTGAATTGACACAAGTACTTGAGTCATTTCTAAAACGAACGTTACAAGAAGTAGCTACAACAGAAGCACGTTACCCTTCAGTGCTTTGAGAGTTACAATTTGTCAAGACTGACAATCTACAACGGCTTGATGCTGAAATAGCAGTACTGATGCCAGGATGCTGCACTAAACGGCCAGCATGCTCTGGAAGTACCACTGAAGAAGCCTGAAGCCCTTGTGATTATACCCTGTTTCTTGGTGATTAAAGCCAGAGATTCAGGAACATGGAGTTACAAGATTAGGCCCCTACCCTGATCACTACAGAAGGCAAGAGCAGGTAAAACGCTACATCCACCACAGGCCCTTCTACTTTTCTCAGCTGAACGTAGTGCACATCAATGCTTCCTATGTCAGAACAAGTGAATAGACTTTTCACTTTTCCTCCAGCTCATACTCTTGTGGCCCTAGGATTGCAGTCCTACCCTTGTATTCCCACCACTTCCACTTGTATTTCATCTAAAAGATGGGCTTCGCCTTTTCTGTTTCAGAGTTTGCATCTAACACACCTGACTCTGCAGGCACAGCTGTTTATCTCCTTTTTCTGATGCAGCTTCTTGGACTTGGAGACTGAATACAAACATAAACCCATCTTCAAACAGGAAGATCCATTTTAGGGACCATGCACTAGTCTGACCTGCTAGATCTTATGCCTATCATAATACAGCAAATGGACCTTATCCTATCCCTGGATAATCAAGGTCAAATTCTTGGCAAGGGGAACCAAAATTTGCCTCTTTAGACACAAATATCTATAATGTTTCATATCCTCAGATACACACATTAACTGGGCTAAGCACTGTGGAGTTCTGCGGAGAGGACGTACTGACTCCCAGGTCCTCATCTTGTGCATCTAGAAGAACAAATGCTTTATCACACTGACTGCATTGGCTTGGTTGTTTTAGGTGGGGCACGTGATTTATTTCTGTATTGCATTCAGATATGTTGAAAACTGCTTCCCTCCCTGTTTAAGAAGCACGTTTGCCATCTTTTTCACAGACCCATGATATTCTTAGCTATTTATCCTGATGTGCCAAAGTGACTAAAAGAGTATATAGTCCGGGTCTAACAGGGACCAGCCTCTGGTCAGCAAGTACTGGTGGTGCCGAGGGGCACCTCTTCGTGTCTAGATTCTCTAACGTAAGTGTCTTTCACATGACAAGAATTTGCCTAAGTAAGCAGTGGGAACTTTACCCATCAGAAGTGCAAGGTATGAATCCTGCTGTTCTCCAAGGCAATCGTCATGCAATCCTGTGTTCAGTTCTGGGCCCCTCACCACAAGAAGGATGTTGAGGCTCTGGAGCGAGTCCAGAGAAGAGCAACAAAGCTGGTGAGGGGGCTGGAGAACAGGCCTTATGAGGAGCGGCTGAGAGAGCTGGGGGTGTTTAGCCTGGAGAAGAGGAGGCTGAGGGGAGACCTCATTGCTCTCTACAACTACCTGAAAGGAGGTTGTGGAGAGGAGGGAGCTGGGCTCTTCTCCCAAGTGACAGGGGACAGGACGAGAGGGAATGGCCTCAAGCTCCGCCAGGGGAGGGTCAGGCTGGACATCAGGAAAAAATTTTTCATGGAAAGGGTCATTATACTAGTGTATTACTCATCTGTGTTGTTAAAGCAAACGTATGCTACTTAATCCACAAACAACACCCTTTCTGCACAGCAAAGTGTTAAAATATCCAAAGTCTCTTCCCAAAACCTTTGGTTTAAGAGGCTTTGCAACTTCCTTACCTACAATAAATAGCATTTTTCACCTGTGTCTCATTCTCTACTGCACCAAAATAGAAAGCTGATGGAAATTATTTTTAATGTTCCAAATGCAAGTTTCACCTTCAGTATATTAATTGCTACTTCATTCTATGCTCCTAAATGGGCTTTCGCAGTTTCACAGAGGAAAATTCATCTTTCTACAAAAAAAACAGATGAGAATCTCCATGCCGTGAAATAAGATCTGTGGTTACCTCCTCACTGAAGCAGTGAGGAATTACCTTACCTAGATCTTTCTTAAGAGAGTAACTGCTATACCGGAGCAGTGTAGCTTATTTCATTTCTAGCGAGTCTTTTAAATAATTCTGTATTATTACAGGAGTTCTGGGAAATAGTCTCAGTTCTTCTGGGTTCTTTGTTTTGGGCTTGGTGGTTTTTTTAAACTCATAAACACTTCTTCTTGTTTACAGCACTACTGAAAATCCTAACAGACTGGTTCCTATAGGCCACACAGAGATGCCTGGAGCCAGGACAGCAGTTCCTCTGAGGACTCCAAAGGTAACCACAAGGGAAAGAGGTACACGCAGAAACTAGAGACCATGCAAGAAACACATACTGAATGGAAGAGGCTTTCAAATTACTTCCTAACATACATCAGCTCCCCAACACATACTTTTTGAACCCAGGAGAAGCTAGGCAGGTGTGAAGGAGCAGCAAAAGAGTTTCAGAGAAGCACATAATTTGCCTCTGTTAAATGATTTGTACAACTAAATGGCAAGAATAAGCACCAACTGTTGCTCTAGGTATGCAAATGCTTGGAAAATTCCTTCCCATGGTTTAATTTACTTGATTCCTAAAAATACCAAACCCCTTAAATTACTATTCAACTGCACAACAGGTTGCTTGCCTTCAAGCCAGCATTCTTAGAGACATTTTCGAAGTTCATGGTTGAGTTTTCACAATTAAAACCAGGTATGAATGTTTATCTCATGATCTTAGGTTAACCTGTTAACATCCTGTTCACATATATCTTGTTTTCTGTTTTGTTACAAGGGCAATACAGTTTAGATACTTTGTACTACCACTTCTGCCTTTTCATTTAATATTTTTAGTTCCTTAATTCTTGTAATACTTATTCAACTTTCAGCTATTGTCAACAACTAAGTGCATCAAAATTTTCCTTTCGTCTTTTTGACTCTCTAGGGAGAAAGCTAAAGGGCTGGCAGATGTGTGAAGTTTAAAAATTTAAAACTACAACCATTAAAAGTTAATGCTGTTAGTCCATTTCCTCCATGTTTTTTCATGTCAAAAATGCTACATTTAGAAGAAAGACTTTTTCGAATTGCCAGTACAATCATCTATAAAAAACAAAATCAAGTTTTCCTCTGTATCATACAATATACTCAGATAATGACAACATATACATATTTATATAATCTACATCTGTAAAATTTCTACTTGCAATAAAACTGAGATTGCACCATACCAAGGGAAATGCCCCTTTGATCCTAAAATTCCTGTTTATTATGTGGAAGAAGCCATGAAGTACACAAGGTAACCCTTCAAAAGGGATGGTTTTGTGAGAGTTTCTTATAGGCACCATCTGTTTAAACCACTAGAAAATAAACTTGATCATTTCATTCAAATGTCATTTGTCAGTTCATCCCCAGAATCCATTAAATTAATCTTTCGTCCCTAACACTTGGCAAAACAATTTAGAAAGGAAAGTATGTTTGCTCAAAAGAGGCTTTGAATAGAACGCCAAGTCAAAATATTCTTGAATTTTGGAAAGTCTACTCCACACTGTTGTCTTTATTTACACTGGAAGAGAGAAAAGAGAAAACCGAGAAGCTGTATCAACATCAAAGTGAGGACATTTTGATACCCAACATTTCCCACAGAGAAAATAAATCGACAAACCACTCCAATACCTAACACTGCAATGACAATGAGGAAAAAAAACAAATGAAAACAACACAACACAATACTAAAAGCTCCTAAACCCCACAGGACATACTTTTGGATAATCAAAGAGGTGACACATCCTGGTTTACCTGAAAGGAAGCAAATTTATCCTGCTCTTCAGATCTTACCCATGCCAGTGGGTTCAATTACGAACCTTTGTTGCTTTAGCATTGCGCTCCCACTCTGAGGAGGCCCTGGTCTCCAAATGCTCATAGCATCCACAGGAACAAACAAACAGAAGTTCTGAGCTGATTTTCACACAATTGCCAAAACCTGTAAGATAAAGGTGAAGAACATCTGAACGTGTTATTGAAAAAAAGAATCTGCAATATGAGGACAGAAGATATTTCTTTCTGAATACAGAAACCCCACTTGCCTAGCTGTCATCCTTTACTATGAACAAGCTCTCAAAGGCTGTTTCTCTCTAGTACTCATGAGTCATTTTCTAACATCGTGTCTTCGGTGGCTTGAAACATTTTGAAAGTGGAAAGCAAACAAAATTGCTTTTAATGCACTCATAAGAGGGTACTTCAGGTTTTTTAAAAGCCATTTTTTTCTCTATCTTTTAGCTGCTAGGAGGCTTTAAATGGAACCCCTGTAGTTTTTTGTCTGTAAACCATAAGAGAGCATAAAAGCTTGGAAAACTTGCAGAGATTCTGAAGCAGGTTCACACAGCTTCATTGAAACTGTGTGTGGTTTTGAAGCTCACCAGGGTTCTACTCACCAGGAACCATTTAAAATTGCCAACTTAAAAAAAAAAAAAAAAAAAACGTTTAAAACTCATAAAGTACTATGATGAAAACCTAGGACTTATTTTGTAGGCTTCCAGCTCGAAAGAAAAAATACTATTCTGTAAATAGGGAGGAATAGGTTTTCACTTTCTAAAGGTTTTTGGGTACTCTCTCTTGGAAAACACGTATAGTAAGTAGCTTGGAAAAAACGGGTTTACAGAGTAACCTTTGTAAACACAGCCTGAATTAACCTGCATCAAAGTGATTTACCTGTATCAAAAGAACCAAATTGATCAATCTGTTACACCAACACATGGTGTCTCAACTATCCTAAAAGCACTTGCAGGATTGTTACAATGGAAACGTGTCAAATTGTTCCCTTTCTTTGGAGGTGACTCTTCTCAACCCATTTCAGTATCTATCATAATAGCCAGCAAGAAAAGAAGGCTTGGAAAACCAACACTGTGATCCATAAATACCACGAGAAACGTGAAATTACTTTCATTTATATGAATAATCAGTCCAATAAGATTTCCTGACTAACATTGTTATCTCACTGCCAGCAATTCCTCATTTTACTGTGTAAGGTTTGCTAGGACTTGGTGCTGCAAAAGAAAATGGGAAAGTATTGTTTTGAAGGTTAAAGGGGACATGAAAAATTTGTCACAATTGGGTCTAATACGGCTTTTCGTGTACATGCACAGTCATCATTGAAGCCTGTGAGAGTTCTGTTAGGAAAGATTGTCAGACTGGACTTTACTTCAGTCAACACTGAAATTCTAGTAAGAAACCAAGAAGTTAATGGACAGATATGAAACTAGGGGTCTTGGTGTTCTCTGGACTGGTACAGTATGATGCCCAGGACTGAACTTGTTGTGGGACTGATTTCGCCACCAGTAATTGCTTATAGCCTTTATACTCATTACCTATAAATTTTATAGTCATTGATAGTGAAGCACACTCAGCAGTGCTGTTGATTTCAGATTAACTGTTCAATATGTCAGCAGCTGCACAACGCCAGGGAATCAGCATAGCTGATCACCAGGATCATAAAGAACATGGAGCTGCTCACAGAAGTTTATTTTTTCCACAATCACAGCCAGCCAAGGAATTAATTCCTAACTTGGGAAGGTCCAGGTAACACCTCTTCTGTCAATATATACTACTCCAAAAGCTGGTGACATTTTTTCCTTATGCCTTATTTGGCTAAGAATCCACTGGTCCATAGTAAATTGCCAAAATCTATAATACGTGAGCTCTGGCGTAAGAGCAGGAGAGAGCAGACATCAATAGGTTCCTAACTCTTATCAATAGCTAAGATTCTGAAGAACTCCCAGAGGTACAAAGGAAAAGATTCAAACCACAAAGAGGAAACCAAATCATTTATCCCTGCTTATTTGGACAGCAGAAGACAGAGGACCTGACTCTAAACCTAGTGATAGGAAGCAAGATACACAGACCAGGTGGTTAAAAGACTCCATTGCCAAAGAAAGCACCAGTATACTCTGCCAGTCTTGTTTCTATGCTTGTGGCAACCTTCAGTGCTTCAGAAGAAGGCAGGGAGGGCAATGAGAACAGAGAGAAAAACGCAAACACCCAAACATAAAAAAACACCCCAAATCTGTCACCACACACAAAACCACTTCAGAAGCCAGGGAAGGGAAGAGGAATTCCTTCCTGGATCCTACAGGTAAGTAGCAATTCTGAAGCACGGCATTAATACAGCACAAATGTAATGTAAACAACTAGTTTCTCTGTTAAAAAAAAAAAGGAAAGAAAGAAAAAGAGGAGGGGGAGAGGTACTATGCAAAGTACTACTCAGAGAGAGTAAAGTCTGGAAGAGCACGGCTCATGGCTGGCATCTCAGTATTTCTTTTCCATCACTGAGACCAATTTGAAGAAAACCCCTGCAAAGAAGCTTTCATGAGATGGCATTTTTGTGATTCAGTATAGCACCAATATTCCTTTTGAGTTTTATAACTGTTCCTAGGACATTCTTGGCAATGAATTTAAACTTTTTGAAAGAGGTTGCATTTCACTGTAAATGGTTATCTGGTATTCACAACACAAAATAAGCATTTGAATATTTATTGTGAGCACATTGCATTTTAGGGAGAACACACAAAGATTCTTACCACAATTATCTTGTTCCAGCTTTAATATATTAGCTGTCACCTCTTTAATGGATCTTGTGAGAAAGGAAAGTTTCTTTCTTTAACTCTCTTTTCCCCCTGAACGCAATTACCACCTCATTCAGAGCTCTTTGTGTCCACCTAATCTCTCTGATTATGTCTCTGACACCACCACAATACTACATGACTGACATACCTGACAGCTGTGACTGGTGACAGAACACGCACAATGCAACCCGGCTCCATGCAGGATGAGTGTTACCTACCGCCAGCCTCACAGAACAAACATGGAAGGAAGGTAAGAAAGGGGTGGGGGCACTGCACGTCTAGCCTAACCCCTACCGATTTTTCCTCCTTTTAGAGCCAAACAGCATTGACAAACAGAGCCTCTTTGTGCATACCTACCTAATGAACCGATTGTTGGATGAATACAAAAGAACACCCATTAGTATTTTAATTTTGAATTTATAGAGTAGAAAATGCACGTTTGGAGACTTGACTTACAAGCAGGACTTGATGGATCATTTTGTCTCTCTCCAGCCCTTTTATTCCTCTCCGGGTCATAACTCCCAGCTGGTGCTCAACTGTCACATTTAGGCAGGTGGCAATAGATGACAGCCCGTGAGGAAAGCTATACCTGAAAATGTTATTCCCAGACAACAAGCTGCTGCTGGAATCAAGCACCAACTATTTCACAATTCAGCATTTTGATCCATGAAGACATTAAGTAGTATAACAAATAATTGGCTAATAAATAGCAGCAATGAACACAGTAATTGGGAAAAATACTAAGGTAGAGGATGTTTTACAAAGCGTCTCATACTTTTTAAAAAAATCCAGGTTTTTAAGAGGTATTTCTACATTAAAAGTTTAATTTGATCAGTAGTGACTTCCTCCCCCTCCCATCAAAAAAAGGATGAGGATTTTGGAAATAGGGATGAAGCAAATATTTCTAAATATACTGAATATTCAGAACACACAATTTAGTTGCATCTTTCTGAGCTCTTGAGCAGCTTCAGAAATTACACATTCCCAGAATCAGAGAGAAGGGGCAGAAATCAAACTACCATTCTCAAATTGTAATGTCTACGGCCAAAATGCACCACTCAGATGTTCAGTTTTCCGAGATGAACAGGTAATATTTACAGAAAATCAATCCAAGTGCTTTGTATCTGTTTGATCTTACATCTCAAAACTGCTCATGTAAGAGCTTCCTCAGACAATCACAGAGCAACAGTGAAGCAAAGGATATGCTCAGGAAAGCTTCATGGTCAAACTATGTTATTGAAAGCTGAATCGTTCATTTTCTATTTTAACTTTCTCATGCTGCGAGTAAGGTGTTCATGTACAGATTCAACACAACATTACATTTAGGTTTGAAAAGGCTTAAGGAGCAGTTTAAGTAAGCGAATAAGATGTTTAAAGAAAACCTGCTTTTTAATCCACCATGTTCCAGCTTGCAATATTTATTTCTTCCATACTTCAAGTTACCACTGCCTAGGAACCTGTTATGTAGATTCCACGTTACGTGATGTATCAAGTGAACTTAGTGCTGTAAAGGAAAAAAAAAACCTCATTAATGTTAACAGGCATATGGAGAGAAGTCTTTCTTACTGTTAATGCCCACTGGAATTTTCAAATGGGAAGCTAGAATTCTTGTACAATGCTACTTAAAAAAATATTAACGGTCATGTTTCTTGCTGAATATGAAACATCGCTGATTCTTCACACAAGTATTTCACGTCTGTTGGTGATCATTAGACATGCGCACTCTTCATTTATGCTATACAGTGGAAGCAGTAAGGCATAAACATCTGTTATCTACTTCTAGGGGCTGGGGGGAAGTTAGCACAAGATAGTTGTGAATAAAAGTCAGGATAATCAATTCAGTCCCAGGAACAACGGATTTGAGGTCAAATGCCCACTCTTTCATTTGCTTCCGAGCACTTTTGTTCCCATAATGCCCCTTCTGATTTCCAAAGATGCTACAATATAGAAAGCGAACATGCCTCACATATATAAGATACATTACTTAATAACCGTGTAGCGAACTCTGATAGCCCTGTAGCCCCCACAAGTCCTCCACAAAGAGGAGAAGCAAGACTATTATGTCAGCATTTCACCTAACAGGCATTCCTACCACAGAAATGCCCTGAAGTCTTTAATACTCTACTTCAAAAAGCCACCACCGCCCTCATTAACTTACTTTATACACCAAAAACACCCTCACAAAATTCTCTTTACCATTTTAACCTTTTATATGATCGCAATAATCTTCTAGACAGCCAGGCCTTGATATGTACCTTTACTAGGTTTTCTGAACGCTAATTAGTTTCAGATGCCGGGGCAACAAACTCCAAAACACACTGAAGCACGTGTACAGAATGTATTATAACTCCATTTGTAGTCAACGATGTGAAAACTTCACAAAGCTGTTGAATAATTATGATTACTAATATCCAATTAGGTTGAGCAGGTACAAAGACATCCTCAGTGTTAGACATTTAATGAATTTTTAAAAATAATTTATTTCTGAATTTTCTCTGACTAGTCTTATAACCAACGCGTGAGATTACTATAATTAGAGAGACATCACTGGGGGGGGTGCGTTTGGTTTGGTTTTAAGTCTGCCTGCATGGGACATTTGAGCCAGTCTTCCCAGTGTGAGACAAAGGACTGCATCCAACAACAGCAGAAAGCTGGAAAAAGTTTCAAAACTGACAATTACCCAAAATAAGAGAATTATACCTAAAGCTAATTCTGATCCTTTTATCAAAACTATCATGGTTTAAACTCTTAATCCAATTTTCAGTTTTTGAGAACTGGTCAGAATGGTTCTATTTCTCTGTATCCCTAAAAGATGTAGAGATAGAGATCTGGGCATCTTCATAGTAAGCGCTGGACAACTCAAAGCAAGATCATCTTGACTACACAAGCTTACTACACCGATAAGACAGTCATGGAAAAGGAAGCAGCTTCATTTTATGGACTAGGAATGGAAGCAGTTAGAAGTGATCTCCTTAAGACTTTGGAAGTCCCGCTGATGCACTCACTTTGCAAGTAAAAAGACATTGGCCGTGTTCCAGCTCTTGCACTTTCATTACCAGGGAAAACCTTCATCCAGAACTGACGAATCAGCTGCCTGTGACTTGGGCTTCCAATGAAGTCCTCCTTTCTTCTTCCTCACTTCTCTGTCTGAATAATAACAACAACAACAAGTAATCTGTCCTCAACTTTGCATTCTGTATTTTTTCCTACGCTTATTTGCTTTACCCATATATGATTGGGTCCATGTCTAAAGATGATAATTGTTGCCAATACATCCAATGACTGTTGTAACCACACCAAAATAGCATGGAGGTACTTAAACTGAGAGGGAATAAAAAAAAAAAAGGCACACACCATTTAATTCTTCAAACATTTGTGAAACAAAAGACTAAGGAGCAGGACAGTGTGGTGCTGTAGTCTCAGCCAGTAAACAAAGAACCACACAGCGCTCACTCATGCCAATCCACTACTGGAGGGAGTCAGGAAGAAAAGATGAAACTCATAGGTTGGGATAAAACAGTTTAACAGAATAAAAAAGGAAGATAGAATACAATAACAATAAAAGAAACACACAAAATGGGTGATAAACGATGCAAAACCCTCACTACCTGCAAACTGATGACTTCGTGTGCTCCCAATCTGGAAACCCACACCATGCCCCACAGCCACAAAACCGAAAAACGCATGCAAAACCCAGCCCCAAAACAGGACCGCAATTACCACATCACCAACTGTTGAGTGATCAGTGTGACCCACTCGCTCCATGTAGCATCAGCTGCACGATGCACCCCCGAGGGTGCAGCATAACATTGAGCAGTGTTTGAGAGACACTGCCAGGGCCCAGCGCAGTGTCGTAAGCTGTGCCCCTCTGGAATAGCCACATTTTCCTTTCAAATAGTCTGTCACTCCAGGAGGGTCCTGTAGACACTAGGGAATGAAGCTCCAAACCATTAGGGGTGAGGCATTCACTAGATTACTGCCCATACTCTCCCACATGCCGTGCCACTCATGCTTATTGTAGAATTGTGGAACAGTTTGAGTTGGAAGGGACCATGAAGGTCACCCAGTCCAACCGCAACCCCCTCAGTGAGCAGCGATACCTTCAACTACATCAGGTTGCTCAGAGCCCCATCCAACCTGACCTTGAAAGTTTCCAGGGATGGGGCATCTACCACCTTTCTGGACAACCCGGGTCAGTGTTTCAGCACCCTCAGCACAGAAGATTTCTTCCTCATACCTAGTCTGAATTTCTCCTCTTTTAGTTTAAAACCATCAGCCCTCGTCCTGTTGCTACAGTCCCTGCTAAAAAGTTTTTCCCTATAAGCCCCCCTTAAATATTGAAAGGCCACAACAAGGTCTCCTTGGATCCTTCTCCAAGCTAAACAACCCCAACTCTCTCGGGCTCTCTTCATAAGAGAGGTGTTCCAGCCTTTTGATCATTTCCATGACTCTCCTCTAGACCTGCTTCAACAGCTCCATATTTTTCCTGTGCTGAGGGCTCCAGAGCCAGATGCAGCATTCCAGATGTGGTCTCACCAGAGAAGTGCAGAGGGGTGCAGCATTTCCCTCAGATACTAGTAACGCTTCTTTAGATGGGGCCCAGGATACTGTTGGCCTTCTGCCCTGCAAGCGCATGCTGCCGGCTCATCCACCCGGACCCCCAGGTCCTTCTCTGCAGGGCTGCTCTCAATGTCTCATCTCCCAGCCTGTCTTGACACTGAGGGCTGCTCCGACCCAAGTGCAGGACCTTGCACTTGGCGTGGTTGAACTCATGAGGTTTTCACAAGCCCACTGCTCCAGCCTGTCCAGGTCCCTCTGGATGCCATCCTGTCCATCGAGGGTGTCAACCTCATCATTCATCTTGGTATCATCAATCAGTCCAGCCTCAGGGCAGATCTCTAGGCGATATTTTTAAAGAGATGTCTGACCCCAAGTGAGACCTGAAACACACTCGGGAGGTGCGGCAATAAGAGCTCGCTGCCTTGAGCATCCCAAGGGTAATGAAAATTCTCAAAAGCCATTTTATTAGAGTGGTATAAAAATAATTATCATTTTTGTCATTGTAAATTGTGATGCTTCTTTTGGATTAAATGCTTATTTAACTGTGTTCATGTATTATGCCATTTTAAAGTGTGAAATTCGCTCAACTTATTTATACTAATGGTTTTCTTTTCACTGTTTATTCTTTTTAAAATTATGCTGTCAAAGTAAGGATGGGAAAAAACAAGTTTGAGGGATTGTGTTGTATGAGTCCAAAAGTAGTGGAAGCTGTTGCAATAACAGCCAAGCACCTGGCCAGGGGACCATGAACAAATATACACATAGTTCCAAAAATTTCATAACAGAAAGGAGAGCCTTGAAGATGAGGAGAATCACAGACCCTTCTGTGATAGACGACAACCAGCTGAGGGCCATTATTGAAGTGGACCCACACAAAACGACTTGGGAGGTTGCAAAGAACTAAACTGTGATTGTTCAACAGCTGTTCGTCATTTGCACCAAACTGGAAAAATCAAAAAAGCTCAGCCAATGGGTGCTCCCTAGCTCAATAAGAAATAAAAAAAAAAAAAAATCATCTTTTGTGCAATAAAACTAATCCATTCCTTGATTGTGTTTTGAGATGTGACAAATAATGGATTCTATATCACAACCGATGGTGCTCTGCCCAGTGGCTGCACCAAGGCAAAGCACCAAAACACTTTCCCAAACCAAATCTGCATCAGAAGAAGGTTATGGTCACCATTTGGTGGAAAGCAAGTGGAATCATACACTACAACTCCTCGAGCCCTGGCAAAACCATCACAGTAGAGAAATATTGTCAGGAAATCAACAAAATACCCCATGAACTGCAATGCTTCTGTTCAACATCGGTCAACTGAAAAGGATGAATTCTTCATAATAATGCTCAACCACGCGTCTCACGAATGACTCCGTAAAACCTGCGTGAACCAGGCTATGAAACTCTACCTCACAGAGGTCACTTGCCAGACCTCTCCCCCATCAATTACCACATTTTCAAGCATCTCAAAAACTTCCTGCAAGGATTTCCTACAACCAAGCAGCAGCTGAAAATGCCTTTAAAGAATTCATCGGTTCCAGGATTCCAGAATTCTATGCTACTGGAATAAATAACTTGTTTGTTGTTGGCAAAATGTGTAGATTCTAATGGCTTTTACTTTGATTAATAAATTTTATTCTGCGCTGAGACACATGGCTTCAAAATTGATGGGTAAAACCAGCATTTCTCTTAGCACAAAAATAGTAACTGGCCTGAGGAAGAAAAGGGAGGTGAAAGAGCACGGGAAAGAATTCCCCTCAGCCCTGTCCCTATTGGTCAGGTGTGATTACTAACAAATTCCAAGAGATGGCACCCGAGGTATGTAAATGACAGCAACATTGCATGCAGGTACCACACCAATCTTATTGCCAGTGATAATATTATACCATAAACTGATATTACACAGTACAGAGAAATGATAATCCTCGTCTTTCTCCCAGAAATCATAAACAGCACCACAAGGAATACATAGAACATTTAAGGATTTACATAATGCAATCATGTGAGCAAACACAACAACATTGTGACCAACAACTATTAAACTAATATAACAAATGCCTTTAATTTGTTTAAACATGCTTTGGTCAGTTTTGTCATTATCCCAACCCTTCATGCCCCACGTTGGATGCCAAAAAAAGACTGTTGCGGTTTAGCTTTGTGCAGCAAAACAAAGAATCACATGGTGTTTAACTGGCAACAAAGAACCACACAGCTGCTCACTCACCCAGTTCTGGACAGAGTAGCGAGGAGAATTAGAAAGAAAAGGTAAAACTCATGGGTTGGTATAAAAGCAGTTTAATAGCAAGAAAGCAAGAGAGAACACAACTACTGTAACAAAAGAATATACAAATGGGTGGAAACAATGCAAAATGCTCACTACTTGAGAACTGACAACCCCATGTGCTCCCCATCTGGAAACCCACACTGTGTTCCACAGCCACAAACCTGAAACCACACCACAAAAATCAGCCATGAAACAATTACCACATCATGAACCACACCACGGCCACAGCCCTGCCAAGTCAAGCCCCATGGAGACGCGCAGCCCTGCCAACCATCCAGCCTTGTATCCTAAGCACGACATCAAGCCACTGGATATTCCTCTGGCAGATGTGAGCAGCTGCCCCGGCTGTGTCCCTTCTCAGCTAATTGTGAAAGTTACCAAAAGTTGTCTAAAGACAACTCCAACTGAGAAATGAAGGTCCTTGAGAAAAAGGTAAACGTTAATCAATTCCTCCAGAAACTAGTCCAGAACAGACTACCATCAAGCTGAGCATGTAAGACTAAACCACACAGCTTATTAAAAGATCAGGTTTAAGTGGAGGGTCAAGAACAGCTGCTAGAGTAGCGTAGAGTGAACATGACTTCCACAAAGAACAAATCACAAGCCTTCACTTCTATGAATGATGTTAGTTTCATGTTATGCGTTAATGTAGCAACAGAAGAGATGTCGTAGAACTGTCGGAGCTAGTGACCTTAAGCCCATACTACCTGCATCTCCCAAGGATTATTCTAGACCACCTAGAGGCAAGGACAACTTCAGAACAGAGGGCAGCTGGAAGATCTCCAACTAGGAAAAGCAAAGGCTTTGAAGATAGTGACACCGAGCCAAGTCTTTCTTCTGGCTCTGGAAGACACTTCTGATTATGCTTCTAAAACTGAACAAAAATAAGCTTTTGGACACTAAGGTCTTTCTCAAATGAAGCAGCCAAGCCTGTTGAGGTAAGGCAGCAGACAGAAGATTCCCTCTATTCAGGAGAAGTGCAGAAGCATCAGCTGGGGAAACATGTAACATCTGGCAAAGGGAAGGCAAGAGAAACATGGTTGCACTACATAGCAGACAGAAGCTTACATGCTGATGGAAGAATAAGGAGGTAGCAAGTCTTCTGATGTCTAGTTTAATTTCTTTTATTAAATCTTCCCTTACTTGTTTCTAGATTACTGAGAAATGAGATCTTATGAAGAAATGGCAGTTTTAGTGTACTTAACACAATAGCGGTGGCATTTATGAAAGGCAACACGCTGTGTACTTTAAGTCTCCTCCCAGTTTTTTCAAGTTCCAGTTGTTTGAAAATGCAGTTAAACAAATAATCTCATATTGAAAGGAATTTTACTCACACATCTACCAACCTGAAGAAAAGAATAATGTACATAAGCTACGACAGAACTATGCAAAGAGCTCCATTTCTAGTTTAAGGCAACTTCACACACTCAGTTCCATGCTACAAAAATAAAACAGCAGACAAAGCCAAAGGGCAGAAAGGGAACAATAGGTAACCTGGCTGTGGAACAGTTGTTCATTGAACCCAACAAGGTAAGCACTGAAGAGCACTCAAAAAAATTAGAAAGAAGCCAGTTTAACAAAAGTTATGTTTTGTGTGCTAAAAGGGCATAGAGCAAACTTTTAGAGCTTGCTGCCACATCAAGTTGTGGAAACAAGGTGTTAAAAGGGTACAAAAAAAGGTAAATAGATAAATTCAGAAACAGGTCCATAAATTGGAAAAAAGTGCTAGGTGAGAATCTGCCTCCCATCGCTAATCCGATGACTGCAGATGCTGAGGAAGTGCAAAGCAAGTGAACTAAAGGCAGCAGTCAGACTTAGGTCATTTCTCAAAGCAGTATCTTCTCACCACTGTTAGAGGGAGAATATTGAAGGTTGAAGGCTCTTTGCTCATGATTAATTTACACTTTTTTTCATATTGCAGTTAAAACCAAAGCTTATAGCTGCCACTGAACTCTGTAAAAAGTTAGGGGCTGATCATCAAGTCATCTATCTGGTCTCAGCTTTTCCAGATAAAGACAAGATATTAACAGGTCAGCTTCTGTGCTGCAATCCCTCCCCCCTGCTCCCAAAAGCCCCCACAGAAAACTAGCATTGCCCAAGAAGAGCCAGCTCGATGCCTCTCCTACAGCAAGGCATCCTCTAACCAAAGACAGAAACCAGATAGAATCAACTGTTAACAAATAGATTTTATTTCTGTATTTACAATGCTAGAATAAAATATACCAGTATCTAGCTATTCCTAATAAATGCAAAAATAGAAAACTTCCCTTTCCAACAAAAGTGCAGAAACATAAAGAAGAACATAACTTTAAAACATACAACATTATTTCTCAGTGTTTTTACTATGAAAACAGATTTGTAAAACAAGCACCATAATTCATCTTACAGAAAACTTTCCATCAAAGCAGCATCAAAGGGCAAAACAAGTAGGTCATTAGTATGGAAACATAGTTACAAATCCTTGAATATTTTCAAAGGCATAAAAATGTTATAAATGATTACAAAGTTATAAAACCATTCTGACTATGTTTTTGCAATAGCTTTACCACGTAGCCGAATATTAACCAAGCCCTGTCTGGCCGTCAGCACAATGAAGAGATCTTCAAATGTTCCTTCTGCCTTTGGCTTGAACTGCACGGGCACGTTGATGTAGTGATGGGATCTGCAAGAATACAATTACATGCATATTCATTGTTAATAAACAAGTAAATCCTACCAGATAAAGAAGTTCTTGTCTGGTTTTGATTTTCACCAGAATAGTAAATTGGATGAGCACTGGATCATCAGGTTTATTTTTATACATTTGAGTACCTATTATTGTTGCAAGGGACTTTGCTCTAAGTATAGTTGATGCACTGTCAATACTATTACAAAGAGGCAGCCCAAACTTATTTGGGTAAACTAGCAGCAATAAAATATTGTACTACTTGGATTGTAAAGGTCATTATTTCCTACCAATCATACAAAGTTACTACATTTCTTCCCTTCAGAAATCATGTGACAAGTACACTAAAATTTCCAATTCTTTTGGAAATTCCACCAATTTGAAGCTAGTAAAATAATTTCAATTACTTGTAATTATCTCCGCATTAAGAAATATTTTGCTGACTCATTGTAAGTCAATACACTCAGTGTTTTAGAGGTTTTACATTACACCTTTTCACATTATATAATTCCTCTGCTATTCAGATTGCATAAAACCATATCAAATGTAATGATTCAGATTGCATAAAACCATATCAAATGTAATGGGTGGCAGTCTTAACATGCACAAGCCTAGAGTGAACAGTTGTGACAGGCTGGAAGCACGGAGGGGCACACTACTGGGTTCCGTGGCATCAAATGGAAATATGCAGTACCCACAGACAGGTAACGGTAAGAGGCACATACTGGAATGAGAAAAAAAAAAGTGGTTTTGCAGGATTGCTTTCAAATTTGGCCGTCAAAGTGAAAAGCGTGCAATAGACCGCTTACTGCATGACATCCTTTTGTCAAAAAAAAAAAAAAAAAAAAAAGGTAAGAGGTACTTTATTTTTATACACTTATTTACAGACTAACACTCCAAGTTTCTGAAAACAGTTTTCTTATCCAATTACTTTTGAGCATTATACTTTTTAGGATGTCCAATTAACCTAGTTTAAATGGAAACAGTTAACACTGCCTTTCTTGAAACTCTCCTTCATGCTGAGCTTGAATAAAAAAAAATTAAAGAAGTTCCTTTAGCATTTTTTTAAAAAGCGTCTATTCAAGTCAAGTAATTCTTTTTTGCTTTATGCTCATAAACAGGAGAGCTTCTTCAGAGAGCTACACTGACTTCAGGTAAATGAATTCTAAAAAAGCTAGGAAAGGCCAACATTCACAATTAGAGAAAAAACAGCCAAAGTTACTAGGGAAAAAAAAAGGTTGTAGAATGTTAGTAGAAAAAGCAGTATATTCAGTTGATAATCTTTAGAAATGGTAGACTAAATTTCAAACTTCTTAACTCCACTTTGGATAAAAGCAATTGGAGTTTATCATCTCTCACAGAAAATACACCAAATAGCTTTTACAGCATTCCTCAATAATATTTCTGAAATTTTAAGTGTCTTCCAGTAAAATTGCTCATGTTTTTATTTCCAGTGACAATCACGTCATCCTGACCTTTGTCTACAGCTGTACAGCCTCAGACAGATGTATCCAGTTGTCTTAATTTGGATGGATTTTATGTTGGTCACTGCCTCCATAAAAAAAAACCCTTCTGTGCTACCCGGTGTGACACAGTTAATAGAAAGATGCTCGTTAAATAGAAACACTGGAACACACACCTAAGTGGAATTGTAACACGTTGCACTGAAAAGCAGCCTTAAGAATACCTTTAATACCTGTGGATTAACACCACCACAACCCTATCTTTATAACAGATGCTAAATACCCCAGGCAGACAAAAAACTAGATTATGAGCCAGAGTATCTAGTTCCATATATATGATTTTGCTCACAATTTCTGTTCTGTATACCCTGTCTTTAAAACAGGGACCTGTTTAAGCGCTGAGAACGTATGCCGTATGACTTCTAATGAAATAGTCGCACATTGGTCTTCCTGACAATCCCACAGTCACAGATGAGGATGTGAGTGAGGATGCTATACTGCTTGAAGAGACAGACAGCTAACGGGACTGTCAAGTACCTGTTGAAACGAACTCTAAAGATGACTGGGTTTTATTTTAAGGGATTGTTATCACTAACTTGAGAATTCCTGTAATGCAGCTAATATGCTGAAATACTTGGTATGACCAGGCAATTTCCACTGGCTGCTCAAACCTGGTATTTGCAGAGAGTCTTTGATGCAGCTCTGCAGGTTTGTCAAATTAGAAGCATGATGAAGGCAATTTGCTTGGTCTGTTGTGCAGAAAGTATAAATGGAAGGAATGACTTGATTGTGCACAGCATGCCAAATGGTTAAATGAAGCATTAGGCTTAGCATTAAAAGCAGAAGCACTGTTAGAAACAATTTGCAGGGAAGAAATTGGCAGATGCAGAAATAACTGTGTGGGCTCACTCTGCTTCTAACCAAGATTACAGAGTACAGCTTAGTGATTAAAAAAAAACAAACCCAAAACCCAAGAAAAATCACCACCCCCCCAGCCTTTGACTCGAGAGCCAGAAGGTTGGATATTTATATCTACATTTTAGCACTGTAGATATGGAGAAGGTATTTATCTTACTGAATTACTTGTTCAATTTTTTTGCTAGGAGAGAACGTTAGCATGTGCATCACTCACCTTAGAGAGTATTTTGAATGTTTGATGTAGAAAGGCTCTCGGGGACTTAGAAATTTTAGCTGCAATTTAATACAAAATGCTTAAAAGTGCACTATATCTAAGCTTATCATATTCAATTTATGATGTGCTTAAGATAAATCAGGTCACTTAAAAATACAACTTTACACAGACTCAGGGTTTAAAAATAAAGCATACCCACAATTGTGCATAATACTAAGAAAACTTCACATCTCAGTATTTTAATAAGGTTAAAAAATTAATAATAGAATAATAAATTATGCAAATTATAATCTATTATTTTTTCAGTTGCCAATATATCACAAATACACTCAGGGATTCAGTCAGACAAAATAAAAGAATTACAAAGTACAATATTGACTTGTGAAACTAACGAACTAAGAGGTCCGCTACTGCAATCTTCTGTCAAGAATGAAAAAAACAGTCAAACTGTTGGAAAGACTTACAAAACATATTTAAAATAAAGTCTGCCAAACTTACCAAATGTGTTGTAAAGGAATTATTCCGCAAGTTGACCTTTAATGTGCATGATTCCCCAACTCTAGTTGGAGGAAAAGTGTACAGGTTTTCTGGTGCATATATCCCTCGAGTTATCTCATTTCCTCTGATATGAAAAAGAGATTCAAGATATTAAAATGTCCTACTTCTGTGGTCTGGATACATTGATTGCATGCATTAAGGTAACAAGTGTATTTTCAGAGACTAAATCAGGAAAAATGGAAAGATGCTGAAGAGAACATCTCTTCCGTACATAAATATATATACATTTGCTCATATACCCTTTCTCAATCTGAACCCTCTCCATATTCTTTACTAGAGAACTAGACTGTTCTCAGAGATGCCAGGTTTAATCAAAAAATTTTACTCCTCTGCCATATTCACATCATCCTATTGTGAAAGAACTGGAAATTAGGTTAAGACTAAAGGAAGCAATGTTAAGACATGCAGTACAACGGTCTTCTCAGAAGTGATTCCAAGTTCTGGGCACTCTTCAAAAGGGGAACAGACAAAAAAGTACACACAAGACAGTACTTTTGGTATCAGAAAATTTACAAGAGCAAATCATGGTTAGAAGCCCAAATGAAAAGAAAAAGCATGGGAAATAGTACAATACAAAGCCAATAGCAGGTTTGGTAAGTCTGGGGTTTTTATGCAGCTGTTCATGTTTTATAGAATCATAGGCTAATTCAGGACAGAAGAGGCTCAGGAGGTCCCTAGATCAACCTCTTGCTCCAAACAGGGTCAGCTGTGAGGTCAGACCAGGCTGCTCAGGGCTTTGTCCACTCAGATATCAAAAATACTAAAGGGCAGGGACTGCACAGCCTCTCTGCGCAGCCTGTCCCACCATACAGCTGCCTTACTGGTTAAAAAAGGTTGTGGCTGTGGTGTGTGATGTCCCCTGCTCCCCACTTTTCCCCAGCTGCAGATATTCATTTCAAGCTTTGTTTATACATACCCAGCTCTAACTGTAGGTGCTTCAGAGTCAACCTTCATTTCTGGCTTAACTGGAAGCTCAGTTTTAGTGAGGGCACTTGCTGAAGCTTTCACAACTGAAGTTTCATTTTCTGTTATAGTACTCTATAGGTAAAAATAGAGAGGTCTTTAAACTTTGCATTCAAAAGTATTTAAGCATTCAAGTACGTATGTTGTTTCTCTTACGTAATCCAAGATTTTTTATTTAAAGTATAATCTTTCAGGAACAGTAGAGTCTGGATCACTGAAACAGAAGCAATGACTTAGGAGTAACACTTTAAGAGGCTGCTGTGTCTTATGAATACTTTGTTTATCACAAGCCATTTAACAAGCTTGTAGTACAGGTGGGATCTCAAGAAGGCTGCTAGCAACGAAGATCTTACTAAAAGCCAAAACAAAAAGTAATTCCTCCACAGATATTCTGCCCGTACACCTCAAGGACAGCAGTCAGCTAAACGACTGCTCAGAAAGAAGGAAGATATAAGTCATCATTATAGTCCGAATTGTCACAACGGTGAATCACTTTGTAATAACTTTGTATTATGAGCAATGCACCTTCCTCAAAGTAAGGTCTCTCCAAAGAAACAGAATTTGATATATTATATGGTAAATGTTACATTAAGAAATTAGGCCAAAGTATTTACCCCCATCAGGATCCCCGTTCAGTGTACTCCAACAAAAGGAGACCAGCTTACCCTAAGGGAACACATTGCCCAACTGCCAGTTTCAAATTCTGCATTATCAAACTTCGACAGGTACTGTTTGGAGCCCCTTGGGTCACATCACCTTGAACAAAGTTAAAGAACCAAAAGAACCTCCTATACTCAGGGTCGTACAACATGATCTCAGTTTTTGAAATGGTGCTGACATTTTAGACAAGCTGGTGATTCCCTTATGCAGGGAAGATTAAAATAATGGATTCATCTTCAATAGAGCTGCTATGACAATTTGTCTTTAAGACGTGCATTTTTTCTATTGAAAGAGCTGCTCATCAGTCTGTCGGAAATAGCAGCAGCCAAAAAAGAAGTATTTTTCAGTTGCAAATAACCCACGAACCACAATAGAAACCTATACATAAAGACAAGAAAGAATTTGTACGTGTCTAGTTTCGAGAGCTTTTAATTTTCCATGTAGTGAAAAATTATGGGTGTTGTGTCTCAGTGATATCATTCAAACTCTAATTTACGAATAAAGCAAATTTACTGCAAGAGAATAAGGAAAACTATCAGAAGTTCCTGCAGTCTTTACAAGGGCATCTTGAAGCACAACATGGTTTTCCCATTCTAAATGAAAGCAGCATGTTAACACTGTTCAAATGCTTACAACTGAATGCTGTTGTACCAAAGCAACCTCAGGAGCACAGAGATTTATTTAGCTTTAAAACTGGATTTTTTATTCACAGAATTAAAGAAGACTATTCCTCCTCTCGCTTCTAGGATGCCCAAAGAAGATGCCCAAACTTGTACTGCTGATAATATGAAATCAGGAGTCGCTTCTCTACACTGGACACTTTTAAAGCTCAGCTTGACAGGGTGCTAGGCCATCTCAGTTAAATGACACGTCACCTAAAAGGTTGGACTAGATGATCCTTGAGGTCTCTTCCAACCTGGCATCCTATGATAGTTAGGACTATGTTTTGTGTTAAGTGTCAAGAAAGTCAGCTCAGTTTGTTGCAAAATGATATATTAAAAAGTTACACGCTTACACAGCTGAAGTACATAAACCAGGTATATTAAAAAATGGTAAGCACTTAACATTTGTAATGCCCTCAAACAGGGACTCTTTATGCAGACCTAAACTCTCTATGTGCTAAAGGAATGATCAGAACTTAGGTGCTGCCTCAGCCTTCTGGCAGGCTCTTGCTAGTTCCCTGGTTCACCCAGAAGGGACCAGCAGTAGGATCAAAACACCAATCCAAGAGTTCCTGTGCACAGTGCTGATACATACTCTTAGCAAAATGATCTTAGAACAACACCTGATAGCAGCCTAACAAATGTTCTTCAAGAAAAAAACAAAAAAAGTTTGAATGGCCAGTACTGAGAGCGTGGGGCTGCAAAGTACACATAGAATCCCTCCTTTCTTTGTCTCTGGGATCAGTTTTGGAGACGACATCTGAGCTCCTAACTATGGTTTCCAGTGGTCAGCAAGCAGAGCATAATCAATGTCACAGTTACTTGGTTTTTCAAGAAAAAAATTAGCAGTAAGTGCCACTGGTTTTCCAAACTTCACTTTGTTCTTCTACTTTTTTTTCCTGAGCTCTTCCATATTTTTTATTTCTTTTGTAGTGCTGCTATAAATAAACAGCGCTCATTCTGTCTTCCCACTTCATTCTATCAAAAGTCACATTAACCAGAGCCAGTCTCCTCTGCCTCAGCAAACTCAGCAGGATCCAACACCTTTTCAGTATGGCATTAAGTTATGTATTATAGCAAAGGTCAGTTACTTTGCTATTTATTTACAAAAACAAAACCAACCCACTTAGCATGTGATACCAACAAAAGTGCATCTACAGAAAAAATTCCCACAGACAGGAAGTTTGTCTCTAACTTTTACCGAGCAAAATAAAGGTTTATGAAATGGCAAAAGATAATGCACTATCACACAAGCAAGATGAAAAGGTATTTTTATAACATGAGAAAAACAGTAGAGTTCAGTCCAACAAAAATATAAGCAAGGGTTTTTTCAGAATACACCAGTGCATATGACAAAGTACTGTATTAAGATGTAAAAAAAAAAAGTGCTGAGGACAGTGTTTATAGCATTTATATACTCACTGTTCCAGAAAGCTGAACTCTTAATTTGTGTTTCCGACTAGGTTTTTCAACTGGGTGACATTCAAGGTCCCAAAACTGGGAGTAATCCCCTTTATCTCTAGGTAAAAATATTACAGCAACCTACCAAAACAAAAGAAAAATTTTGCAGAAGCACGTTAAAATAATCCATAAATCATCAGTTTTACCTACACAGAGTTACAGTTACGGCAGCACAAAATTTACACACTGCAGAACATACTTTGCACACACAGGTGATCTTGCAGAAAAGAACACAACTCATCCTCCCTTGCCCACAAGAGAGAAAGTTCTGATGAAATAGATTGTGTAAGCAATCTTGAACAAAATTTGAGTTCAGCTAGTCTGCTTTAAGCAAGGCCAGCAAGTGCTTGCACAATTATTTCTACCAGTAAAATGCAAGAAAAGGGGACTGAGAGCGGAAATACATGCAGCTGAAAGACAGTGATACCTTCCTTCATCTGTCAGCTAAGCTGCGAACTGTGCCCCTTCAGCCGCAAGTCTGTAAGCACCCTGTGCTGCAGACACTAAGAGGCCTGAAATTTAAGCAGACTTGCCAGCTATGCATTTGATCATCTTTAAGGACCCCCTGTGTAACAAGGGGTTGTCTCTGTATAGTGCTGTATCAGTTAATCCAAGAGTAAACTTGCATTCTTTTCAGAGTTGAGGTTGGGGGAAGAGAGTAACAGGAGATTAAAATACATCACTGCAACTATGTCTAATTATCCAAACGTTATCATACTCACTGTAAAAAAATCCAGCAAATCATGACAGCATTGTACCTTATCAGAGCCAGCCAACAGCCTGACATGCCAATAATGTAACTGTTATTCAAACAGGCCTGAACTAGGATTGCTAAAGCAAAGACAATTGTTTAAATTCAAATGGTTATCAACAATATGAAATTTCAATACTATGAAATAACTGTGAAGCTGGACAGGAGTAAGTTTTTGTACGTTTTGTAAACAGACTACAAATTGCCTCATCATAGAGATAATTTAGTTAAGGAAAAGTCATAACAATCCATAATGATTAAAAGACAGGTGTTCATGAAGATGAACAGATACAACTGAAGTAGCATTGAGGGAGAAGGTGAGGGACAAAAGCCCCATAAAAACCCACTCAGTATGTCCTCAGACATGCTTTATAATTGTGGTTATGAAACCCTCTACTGGCCAGGACATAAAACTGTAAGTCAGATGAAATGAACTTCAGGAACAGACAATTGTTCTTGAACAAGCATGACATGACTGCTTCTAAGAAAGGAAAACCAGTTCTCACAACAGTTTCAAAAGAACCCATTATTACTTGCAATCTTCTTGGGGATTTTTACAAAACATTTAAAACAATTGTAAGTTCTACGGTAATTTATCTATAAATAAACCCAAACCACCACAAGACCAACATCATGTGAAAGTCAAACTACAGACTGCATGAATTCTTGCATGAATCAACTCCGCTGACACAGAAGCTGTGGTAAATAGGTACTGACCACCTGATAACACCCCAGAACCCACTCTTGGAAGGCCGGCACTTTATCATTATTGGATAAAGTATGACCAGCTCCAAAAAGTCAGTGGTTATTTCAGATATATCCTCATGTAAGATCCTATTTCACAACTGAGATAAACAGACATTTATAAATATTTCAAGCATATCAGTGTACCTTATCTTCTCCATGAGCTCCAAGAGTACCAGAAACACGGGAACATCTGAAAGCGGAGTAAGTAACCCTATAAACACAACCAGTTCCATCCACATCCTGCAAATAAAGTTATGAGTCAGATTCAGAACAGAGGAGAAAAAAAACCCAACAAACCCCACACAATACTCTCACACTTACACCACTCTCACAAAGAACTGAAGAAAATACACCCAGTCAAGCTGCTTTTAAGTGAACAAACAATACCGAACTCACTAAAAGCCAGTGAATAAAGACTAAAACTACTTAACTGCTACAACATCTGTGCAGTCACCATGAGTACTGACTTCCAGTTTAGAGGTGGTGCACTGGCTGGAACACGGCATTCTCAGTCTTCTGGGCTGCAGCTAAGAGCCCTTCATAAACATCTGTCACTATTTCACGACAACAGACCATAATAATTCTAGCATAAAACCAGAGTGACAATCACATCATTTCAGACTACCAGCAAAACAAGGAAGCATTTACAAACACCAGTGGTGCAGCTACAGTTGCAGCTGCACAGGCAAAAGCAGTGTAACTCAAATGTCCTTGACCTAACTTAAATTACCTACAGAGATACCAGGCACAGCATAATTCCAGCAGCACAAACAAGGCAAGTCTAGCACTCTGGAGCCAAAAGGGACATACACCTTTCATGTACGCTTGACTGCTTCACGCAATCTGGATGATGTCACTGGTTGAGCACAAGCAAACTCTGTAAGCCGGTAAGTTAACCAGAAATTGTGCCACAGAACACTGATTCACAGTCAGGGAGCACTTCAGAGAGTAAAGGAGTAAAACATTTTCCGGACAGAGACAGAGGCAAAAAAGAAACTGTGTACCTGACTTCATGCTTAAAGATATATTCTTTCTTGAAGAGATGAAGGGATAAAGGAGAGCAGCAGGAGAGAGAAGGAATAATAAAAAAAAAGATATTTGCATAAAACTACCAATACAAGTATTCACTCACTTTAACATAGGGTGGTGCAAAAGATGACAAAAGCCACCTCACATTTTCATCCCCTTTATTTTCCATTTCCACGTAACTCTCTAGAAGAGAAATATCAGATCAGTACAATAAATGCCTTAGTTCAAGAGTTCAAGTATCTTTAGTGGAAAGAGTTTAAAACAGAAATGGTGTTTCAAGACCCACAGAAGTTTAATGGAAACTGTGCTTGTGATGCCTACTCCAAGAGCAAACTCAAAGAACACTGTCATAAAATTCTTTCAAGTTTATACAAAAGAAATTCGGAAGCGAAGTCTTCTAGTGAAGAATCATATTGATGATGCTTATGAGAAATAAAGTGAGACCTAAATTTCACCCTCAATAACTGTAAAACAATGACAGATGATCCCCTAAAGGAACCTGGAGCATATCAAAGCACGTTACATGAATGCGTTGCTGGCTGTAGTACATTAGCTTCTTATGAATCCCGAACATCACAAATAGCAGAGAGCTAATTCACCTCCAACAGTCTGTTTATGGCATTCAGGTCTTTGGCAGATATCATCACATACCAATATACAAAAAAAATACCAAAATGCCCCACAATATACCAGCTCCCTTCCCAAGACAATATCTGACTGTTTAGGAAAAGCACTGACAGTATTCTACTTCAGGACCAATCTGCCCTCATCCTAGCATGGATTTGTTACTCAGTATACATACATATGTAAAAATAAATTAAAAAAAAATTATATATGTGTGTGTATGTGTGTGCATATATACATAAAATAAACTTCAATAAAGAGACTTATGCTTGACTTGCAGAAAGGAAAATAACTACAGACATTATCAGAAAATCCCAACTTCAACAGATTCAGTAAGTATACTGCACAACTTCACAGAAGGCCAGATTGAAAGGGACCTCAGAGATCATCTAGTCCAACCTTTTAGGTGATATATAGTTTAAATGAGATGGCCCAGAACCCTGTCAAGCTGAGCCTTAAAAGCGTACAGAGTAGAGAAACTTGAAATATGCCTCTTACCATGAACCAACAAGACATCTGTAAGACCACCTCAGTCTAGAGCAGAACTTCAGGAAGTTTAGCTACATATGTATTACATGGGACATTTACAAACACAGGAAAGGAAAGGAGTATTATATCATACTCCTCTTTCGTAAGTGTAGTGAAATAACCCAAATAAATTAAGCCTTGAAAGTTCTAAAGCATGTTAAGTAAGAATAGAGTGTCAGTGAATCATTTAAAAAAAAAAAATCCTCATTATCTAGAAAAGAAAACTAAGCAGTACCAAAAATTCCAGCACCTACATAACAGAATGACACTCACACAGCAGCCTGGAGAACTTTAAGCTTTACTGGAACTAAAAGTACAGACTGAGGATTTGAGATCATGTTATAAAAAGCACCCTCCTCAAACATCAAGTACAAGACAAGGAGAGCCAGAATCATAGCTGACATTCCTATCACCTTCATGAAGAAGGTTTATTTCTCTGCTACATGCAGATTTCTCTCTCACCTTAGAGACACAAACAGACGAGGAGAACAAGTCTGCTGCCAAAGTGCACTAACTCAAAGGCACTAAGTCAAGGCATTCAAATGCCCAGACATGCAATACAGTAAACAAAAATTCTGAACACAAGATAGTACAAATGTTGCATTTCCTAAGTAACCAGTATTACCTGAGCTTTGGCCAGGTCTTGTTTTAGGAAAAACAATTATTCTGTTTTTTAATTCCATTCCTGTTAGAGGGAGCACTGAGACAGGTTTTGCCACAACAACAGTAGGATTTTCAGACTGTGGAGTAAATATATCACGCCTTCTAGCCGGAAAGTGTGCTCCAGACACACTCGGTGTGACTGCCTCTCGAATCTGCACTTGAATAAACTGTTGCACAATTTGGAGGAAAAAAAAAGATTTTAACAGTGAGCATTGACATATTAATAAACCCAATTATTCAGCTCTATTTCCTTAAGCTGTAAGAGTTCAGCTTTACATTCCAACAGAGAAAGTCTCATATGTTAAATCACCAGGTTTTATCTAACTTTAGTTCACAAAGTTGAAAGATTTTAGGACAAGTTTAACTCAATAGAACAGAAATATTTACCGAAAATTTGCTATCTAGACATTGTAATTCAACAGGAAAAATAATTTAAATTAGTTAAATTTAATCGACAACTATAATATCCTCTGCTCAGGGCTGCCTTACACGGAACAAGCTTTGTGTTCATTTCTGCTACATTATTAGTACTTCTAAAAACTTAAGTTCATCCTAGTAAAATCTTGGCATGCTTTTTGCTTAATTGGATAGGGAGTAGAGAAATGGCAAAGGCATTAACTATCAGATCTCTTTTAATTCAATCGATTTTGCTACATTTTCTGCTTTTGTCCTAGTGGGTTTGTTCTCTTAAATCCTTTTCTATTACATCATAAAAAAAGAATTTAAATATGTGCAGAGTCTCCATTTCCTTCTCACCTCACTCTTTCCAGCAACTTCCCTGTTTTGTTTGCTCTGTTTTTAAAGCAGTCCCCAATTCTGTATCATACCTCACCTTCCCCCATCAAGAAGGAAAGCAGATATGCTGTTTTATCCTTTCAGTGTCTTATTTCTCTCTCCAGCATTGTTACAAGTAAGACAAAAACCATATTGGCTGTAAAAGTAAGAAAATAGGCGTTTCTTTGGTAGCGATTACCAAGGAATGTTTCTGCTTTTACACTCATGAAAGAAGAAATGGTTGGCTTCATAATTTTTATTTATACACCTCAATCCAATCAGGGAAAAGACTGATTAAAATGAATAAAAGCAAAAACCTGTTCTTGACATTTTTTATCACAGATTTGTTGGCCAGAAGCTTAAGTTTACCCTAAGGGAGCTGAAAAGGCACTATGGAGACCTGTCCAAAACCCCCCCTTTAACTTCTTTTATCTTAAAATATTATATAGATTACTTTTATATATGTGCATGAGTGTGCATGTATATATACATATATTTAGTTTTTCTAGAGAAGCGTAATTTCTAGAGAATGACGCATAAGCTAGTGGTGGATTGTACAGATGCAATTTTGTTGGCGATTCAGTCTAAGTGTTCACATCACAGTATTTCATAGTATCAGAGATAAATGAACTAAGAATCTCAGTTTGCAAAACAGCAACTATATTCTTCTTCTTTTTCTTTTTTTCTTGAAAAAGAACTTTACAAATTAGAGAGAATAATTGAAGTTGCCAGAACTGCTGTCTCACACCTAAAAGGATTTAGCAACTTCACTAGACCTAATCCAGCCAAGTAAACTAAACAGCTGCAATCTCAGCTCTCAGGTAAGCCACATACCTTTTGTCCATTGTCACAAGTGATATAGATCAGACCACGCCAAGGAATCAATGAAGGCTTTGTGGCAAGTGATGGATTAGGGCTGACCAGAACCAGTGTACTGCTCCTAATAAAAGAAAAAATAAATATTACTATGATCCTCATATTAGAATGAATATATACAACAGATCACACTAGCCAACCCCCTCCCTGAAAAAGGAGGCACTTTTAATATAGCCAGTAAGTGAAGATCATCTAGAGTTATCAAGCTTCAGTAGTCAGAAACTTAACACTAGCACACTCTGTAAACTTGCTGATGGTTGTAAAAGGGGATACAGAAAAAGGAAACCTTACCTGTTGTTAACACATACAACCAGTCAGTAAAGCAGTCCTCTTTTGTTTCAGAAAAACAAACTTCAATACTAGTCAACAAGGGAACTGTATTGTTCAAACAAAGCATACTGCACAAATTGCATCTCAAGAATGTTTTAAACTAATTCTAGTTGTAGAGAAGCAGCTTGCTTTCCTTCCTCCCACACAAAACTGATCTTTGAAAAAGAAAAAAGCCTTTCAATGTTATCAATGCTTTCTATAGTTATGTAGAGTAAAGCACGCTAAAGAGTCTAAACTCACTTGAAGCATTTATGGCAGCGCACGGTAGTATGATCAATTAGAACATACAAACTGATTTACAATATTCCATACTCTATATAAGAGGCATTCAAATAAAGGAGGGAACAAAGAAAACAATGAAGTATTTAAAAAGCAAATACGAAAATCACTGAAGTAACAGTTACCAGCTGCTACAAGCTACACTTGAAGAATTCACTTTAGATGTCATTAGCAGAGCACTTGGCTTTTGAAAATTTTAGTGCAGGAACAAGGTAAGTCCCCACAGGAAAATCAGTTCCAGCCCTCTGTCACAATCTGACCATCTCTACAAACTTCAGCTAACAGATGTTAGAGAACTTAAAATATTAAATCAGCATACTGATATTTCCTTATAGAACTGTGGGAGGTTTTGAATCTCAGCAGCTTTCACAATCCTTTCAATCATGGTTCTCTCTCATGTACAAGCTGTGTATGTGAGAACATGATTTACTAAGTACACATGCTATCTGTTATCACAAACCATTTCCATAGGCAGCTTTTGAAGCCTTTGGAGATTCCAACAGTCCCTGCTCCAAAAGTACAATTCCTTTAACAGCACTTGCCAATACTCCCGTCAGAGACACAAACACGTTAGAGGCCAGCTTCAGTTCACGTCCATGAGAAAATCTCTTGGAACAATATCCAATTCAGTAGGGACTCAAAACTTTAGTATGATATTCAGGCAGATTAGAGGTTGTCTTTAGCTCATTCCATGGAACTTAAGGGGTATATTCAAGGTGAAATAAGGGGTGGTCTGCTTGCTCTAGCATGGCAAAGTCAGTCCTTTATCTTAGGAGCTTCATCACCACTGAGAAATCAGATTTTCTTTTCCTGGCCTAAATCAGTTCAAGAATTCTGTCAGCTCCAGCCATCACAGCACATAGTATAAAAGATTCTGGCTGGCCCCTGTCCTGACAGGATGACTGCTCTTCGCACTGCAGAAAGGTGGACATCAAAAGTAAAAAACTGGACAACTGCAATTTGATGTGCTTAAGTCACCTGTTCTCACAGCTCATTCTTTTCCAGTGAAGGGAACACATTTTAACATTACGCGGTGCAAGGAAATTGCTTGCAGAAAGCTTTAAAGTCCGTCTTTTTAAGAATTCATTCCACAGACAGCTCCAATTGAATCTGCAATGAGTGACGGATATACTAGCCCTTCCAGAGAATCCTCTTTATTCTATACTCACTGGTCATGACAGTTTCCACACCCAGTAATTTACATCTACATGAGTATGGAATTAAATATTTAAACGTACTGCATCTTGCACACTGATGTAGGACTGAAAGTATCTGCTTTAGGGAAACATCTATAAAGTTAAAGCAACTACCTAAATAAAACTCAAAGTAAAACCTATTTTTTTGTGGAATGTGAGACCTCCTTTTCCTCAAGATTAGTTCAGTGACAGGGTCTTAAAAGCCTTTCTGAACTGATCTTAGAGAAACAAATTCACCAGTGAGAAGTGATGAGATCTTTCAAGCATTTTATTATGAAAGACTTCACTGATACCCGAGAAGTCTGATACACACAGAGATGTTATGACTCCTGTTCCAAAATACTGCTAGTTAAGACACAGATGATGGTGGTTTGCCACTTTTTATACCAACAGGTACAGGGAAACCAAAGAGTGGCAAAACACAGTTTTGTCAGAATATAAAAAAAACCCAACATTCACAACCAAGTTCTGATGAATATCAGCACATTTGGAAAAGAAAATGCTGTCATAGAAAAAAAGAATCATAGAATAGTCTTGGGCAGCCTCGTCTGGCAGGGCGGGTGGAACTGGATGATCTTTAAGGTCCCTTCCAACCCCCTCGCCATGGGCAGGGACACCTCCTACTAGACCAGGCTGCCCAAGGCCCATCCAACCTGGCCTTGAACACCTCCAGGGATGGGGCAGCCACAGCTTCCCTGAGCAAACTGTGCATGTGCCTTACCCCTCTCACTGTAAAGAATTTCTTCAGTCTAAATCTGCCCCTCTCCAGTTTATACCCATTGCCCCTAGTCCTATCACTACAAGCCTTTGTGAACAGTCCCTCCCTAGGTTTCTTGTAGTCCCCTTTGGGTACTGGAAGGTCACTATGAAGTCTTGAAGCCTTTTCTTCTCCAGACTGAACAGCCCCAACTTTCTCAGCCTGTCCTCGTATAGGAGGTGCTCTCTGATAATCTTTGTAGCCTCCTCTGGACCCATTCCAACAGCTCCATATCCTTCTTATGTTGAGGATTCCAGAACTGGAAACAGGACTCCAGATGACGTCTCACAAGAGAGGAACAGAGGGGCAGAATTACCTCCCTCCACCTGCTGGCCACACTTGTTTTGATGCAGCCCAGGACACGGTTGCCCTTCTGGGCCTCAAGTGTGTATTGCCAGTTCACATCAAGTCCTCAGCGGAGAAGCATTCTGTAAGAACTGATAATTCATGGTTTGTTATTTTGCTGGGGGGGAGAGAGAAGTCCTTTTCTTTTTAAACACACAGGTCATTTTTAAACAAATAATGATTGTGAAAGGAGATTTTTTAAATTTCAGCTTTATTGATCATCCAGCTCCTGGAAAACTATGGAAGAATAATAGTATTTCCAGGCACAGAAATCTCCTGGCTTCCAGGTAACTTTGTAGGTGGCAGAAGAACATTTCTCCTATACAGAACTATAGAAGGATAAGGTCCTAAAGCATAAAAGCTAGATTTGCATGGTATCTGACAGAAACACTATATTCTAGAACTAAGTAAAAGTCAGTTCGAGAGTATAGTCCAAACAAACTAACATAAGTTCCAAAAAACTAATTAAGACTGTAATTCCTATATTAACTAAATTCCTAAACTAACTGAAAATAAATTCCTCTAAACCCTCACCACACTTCCACATGTAATGGAAATCTCTGAAAAAAAAAACCCCAAAAAACCAACAAACTTACTCTGGTTCAATAACTCCATGTTGTGGGGTTATAGTAAGGCAGTGAGCTGGCCATGAAAGCTCAAACGCCAACATCCTATTAGAATTGTTGACAATTTGTACGTGTCCAGTATCCGCTGTTCCACCTGTAATACAAATAAAGGTATAAGATGCTAACATGTACAAAAAAACACAGAAGTACCCAAGATCAGAGACACACCAATTAAAATAAAGCACTTCCTGCCCTATTTTCACTTTCATGATGCTTTAAAATCTTTAAGGTATGCAGTGCATATTATTATGTATACACACACAGAACACACTACTCTGACAATTGAATCAAAAGTGTGTTCAAACCAAGTTTACTGTTTGGATATAACACTACTGCAGGAAGATTACTGGCCAAGCCACATTTACAAACACAAAATGATTACAAATAGAGTATGCAGTACAGTTACTTTAATACTTGAATGGTTAATTTATTCACTTCATAAAATACTTACTAACAGAAGGAGATGCCAAAGTCAAGCATTCAGGTTTCACAGCCCAAGTCTGTTGAGTGACTGAAGTATTCTGAACCAGATCATCAGTTTTTACAGGTAAGGGAGGACCCTGAGGTCCTTTAACAGGAAGAACATCCAAACTTGCATTGATATGCCTGACAGAGTTCTCAAATCTGAAAGTAAGATTGCATGAAGCCAAAGTAATAAAAAAACAACTTAAAAGGAATTACTTCTCAAATATTAATATTGAAATACAATGTGCTTTACCTGTGTCTTCAATTTAATTCTATTCTCCACTGTTAAGAAAAAATTAATTCACTGGCCGTATCGTGAAACAGATTTTTCACAACAACATTTAGAAGTGGAAGGTACCATTTAAAACAGAAGGTACTAAAACAAACAATTAGCGTCAGGTGATAGTGAAGTAAAAATGCTTACTCTAAACGTATTTTATTCAGATTAAGAAGGTATAAAAGAGAAATAAGGCTATGCAAACTGTGCTTGACAGAATCACAGAATATTGGAGGTCAGGAGGAACTTCTGAAGATCACCTAGTCCAACACCCCAGCTCAAAGCAGGGTCAGCTACAGTAGGTCACTCGGAACATTGTCCAGTTCAGTTTCAGATTTCTCTCCAGAAGAGAAGCAGACTTCACAACCTCCCTGGGCAACCTGTGCCACCTGGGCAACCATCTGACCATCTCACCAGGAAAAAAAAAGGGCTTTTTTCCTCACATTTAAATCAAGCTCCTTGCATTTCAGTTTGTGCTCATTGCCTCTTGTCCTGTCACTGGATACCACTAGGGAGACTCTGGCTTCCTGTTCTTCATTCCCCTAGCAGGTATTTATATACACTGATAAAAGGCCCTCCCCCGCTTCCACCTGCTCAAGCCTTCTCTTCTGTTTGAAAATAAACAAACCCGGCTCTCAGTATCTCCTTGTAAGACTGATGCTCCCAGCCCTTCGTCATCTTCATGCCCTACCATTTCACACCTTCACTTGCAAAATACATGGCACATAAGCTTATATACGAAAGGCAGCAAGCTGTTATTTTAGGATTCAACATATCTTCTTAAGTTAAAAAGCTTAAGTCACAACAAGTTTGATCTTAAATATTATAATGCAAGCAGGAATCAACAATTAAAGGAAAACCAGAAAGCTTTGGCTTCATGTAACATTGTGCAAACATACAACTCTTCTTCCTATTATTTCTAGTTCTACTTTTAATACTTCTGATAATCCTGACTCAGTTCAGGACAGCTGAACTAATACCTGTGAGAATTCATCCCTTAAGAACCAGGAAGGCAACTGATCGCATAACTCCCTGACACGGAATTTCCTAACAGTCAGATTAGCCGTTAACACACTCAGATGTCTTCTAAGAATTAGAGTCTACTCAGAAAATGAAGATACTCATGATGCTTAGCAAGGTTAACAAACTCAAATCTAGAGCTGATGAGACAATTGAATGGAAAAAACAAACTAATGACACAACCACCAAATAGAAGAAATGCCCTGCTTGCTGCTGCAGAGGTTTCCAGCCTCTAACTTTGCAATCCCACTATGCCTGGCAAACACCCTGGTAGTCGATAGATCTGTCAAATGTCCGAAAGTGTTCAGCATCTGGAGATCAACAGGTACAACTAATACCAAGACATCTACATAGGTAGACGTTAAAACACAACAGGTCTAGGTGTGACCCTTTCATCGCCTTTGTAACAGGATTCTGAGAAGAAAAAACCATGAAGACTCAAGAAATAACCTGTGTAAATATATCCTTTACAATATTAATGTTAACCCATCTTTATTTTGTTTTTATGCTATACTATCTTATTAATAGGGCTGATATAGCATCTGGATGTTTCTTTCCCTTTTCAGGGCTGCAAAAGGCTACAGCCACCTGTATCAATAAAAATGACAGGTTCATTTAAAAACCAGGTCTCTGCCAGTCCTCCAGAGAAATCCTCTCAGTAAAGCAGCACTTCATTAGCAGGAGTAATGGAGGAGCAGGTAGCCTCAGCACTGATGATTCTTTTGAAGAGTACAGCACACATTGCATGGAAAGGCTAGTACATGGGCTGCACATGGGAAAGACCATAAAGCCTTCCTAATATATCTCTATTTCCATCACAGACATGAAAAATTCATTACAAGTAGCGAAGGGGTTGAGTCCTATTACTAAACTGCAACAACAACAAATGCAATTTGGAATTAACTACGGAAAAAACCAAACATTTTTTCAGGTGAAGAATGGGAAATTGCAGATAAAGTGGAAGATGTCAGTTGAAGGAATAGTTTAAAAGTTATCATAACAGTTTAAACAGACTATACAGAGAAAAACGGTGAGAAGAGCTACCTATTCTTTGGAGCCAGTCTCAAAGACAGCTCATTCGCTTGTAAAGCACGTCAAATTTAATGTGACATTAAAATCTTCATGATATTAAATGAGATGCACTTCAGTTCAGCATTATTTGATAGTTACATAAAGCTGAGGTTTCAGGCATTAAACTTATTTCTAACTATAAGATCAGGTTGAGAGCTTGAGAGGACATTTCCTCAGACTTTTGGAGAACACACATCCTCATCCAGGAAGACAGCACATTCCAAGGGGTAGCGTGAAACTCAAGTGCATAGTGAGTGGCTTGGAACAGTGCTTGCATGCAGCTCCCCTGACTCATGTGCAATATCAGTAACTACTTAACAGCCTTGTGTCATATCTTATGAAGCAGAAATCAGGACCATCTTGTGTATATCTCTTTCACAGGAGGTGGTTTTCTAGCAAGGCTGGCAGGAAGAGTTGCTCAGCAAGCAATAACTGTGGTATCCCTGCCAGCCGGTGCTGGGTTACCTGTTGCACACCTGGGAGGGGTGCTGAGCACAGCCCAGCGCAGGACAGCATGCTGGCAGGAAATGCACACCAGCAGTTGCAGAGGAAGCCAGTTTAAGCAAGGTTTAGAAATACATGTGTTGCATTACCTGTTAGATTCCAAATGATCTTCAGTAGACTGTTGAAATCTATCCTGATCAGCAGTAGAACATCCAGTCACAGAAAGGATAACCTTGTGCATGCTTACATAGAAGAGGTGGATATCATTTGTTCCCCGTGGGATATCACATACTAAAAAGAGTAATAAATCAATTCTAATAAGAACAAACCTATAACACTCAGAAATTACACAACAGAGTCAGGTTACAGACCTAGTTAATAATCTGTTAGCTAAGATATCTTAGATCATTCAAAAACTGACTTAGTGCAAGTTCAGTTATCAGGCACATTAAAACAAGAGGTAGCAAAACAAAATACACACCAATTTCAAGCTTAAGATAGGTATTTTCCACCTTTATACAAACCGACACATAATAGACTGATTCTGTGCCAAATTAAAGGTGTCTTACAAAGAAGACTAACACAGTCGTAAGGCTTCACAGACAGGGATTCAACTTAAGAAGCTATTTTTCCATTATTCCGTCTATTCAATCTAATACTTCATTATTTAATTCATTACACCTTTAAATATCCAAAAGGCCAGGAACACCAGAGTATGATTTAAAAATAATAAAATGTTTCATTAAAACCTTTAATAATCAAGTCAAAGTTTTCTTCCTTGCTTTGAGTCATTTCATGTTGAATAGACATAATGAAGAAGAGAACGCTTCTCATGCAGGATACATTATTCCCTTGTTTTCACTGCCCTGTAGTAGATACTAGGGAGAATTACTAATATTTGGATATAGCCTCTACAACTCAGCTACAGATTGGACAAAGCAACATCTGTTGTAGAAGCATTTTCAGTTAGAATTTACATGCATCTAGAAACTTAAAGCTAAGTCTCATAAAAAAAAGTCTAGCAGAATGTGTCATATATATAACAAATGTCATATGGAAAGATGTTATTCCCTTAGGATGACCATTATTGTAAGTTTCCTTTAGTCCCCCCTCAAACTCCATTTAGTTAAGGAAATGATGATTTTCAAACTTCTCATTAAAATATTTAACTCTTGCAGCCTATCTCATTTTGACCAACTTAAAATATCGTTAACAGTTAGTGCACATATCATTAGTGTCACTAAGATAACTTCAAATGCCAAAGCCACAGTGCACACAGCTCCAGACCCACCAGTGTCACAGACACAGCATACAAACAGCACGATGGTATAATCTTCCCAATCAGAACAAATAATTTTATACAGAGGCTTAGGTCCTATAAAATGCAGTGAAGTACTTCATATGACACCTAGAAACGCATGAGAGGCTCTTACAAAGATTATTTGAGCAGAATTGCTTTCCTCTTCATTAACACTACACCTATATGTGGACAGGATACTAATGCACTTTGCAAACTAAACTTGTTTTGACAACCCAAGTACAGAAGTTACAAAACTTTCAGACTGCTTTAGAATAAAAAGCTGCTAGACATTAAGTATCAGCAACTACTGTCTCTGTTCTATTAGTACTTGAAGCATACCTTTAGCAACTAGAAACATATTAGATCAGTAGGTAAAAGATGTTCAGTTAGTGCAGCAAGACACCTTAATGTTAGGGAGCAGCTGAATCTGGCGGTGTGATAGAGGTGAGGCGGCTACAAGTCAGACCAGCCATGGCTAAGCACATGTTCACACACACAGATCAGGACAAACACCCAGCACTCACACAAACAGCATAAATGATCTCATCCTGTTTCCCTCTCTGGCTTATCAGGATGAAGGCCCATTACTGGAAACATACAGGTGTACAATGTTGATCCCTCCAGCTGCTGGCTCTGGACCATACCATGCTGATGCATCAAGCGAGCACACTGGTGAAAAACTGGTGCCACATCACTTCAAACACTAACATTAGTATGCAATTTCTTAACAGGTTTTTCAGATACCTCTGTGGATTAATGCAATGAGGAATGGAGACGAAAACAGTCTAGGGACCCAACTTTACAATAAAAGCAGTCCTTATCGCTACGACATTCTATTCCTTGAGCTTTTTGTCAGCATAAACTCTTCAGCAGCCTTTCATTTAAAAGGCCAAAAAGCAAGAAAGCATTTAGATGTTGAAAAAATAACCTACTTTTCACCTAAAAGTCAGAATTCCACAGAAAAGAAAAAAAAACCCCAAACCCTAGATTTCTTAATTATAGGCACTGTTGTTAATTCCAGCAAAGAACCTTACGAAAACATGTAACCAGAAAAGCCAGTGGATACTCCCACTGAAAAGTCAGTGAACACTAAGCTGTGCAAAATGGGATTGTACTATTCACAGCAGACATCCCTGGGTAACAAGAAGATAAGGAAGGGCTTGAAGTTTGTATCATTGCTAAAACGAGTAAGAATAACCTAGTTGATCTGAGAGCTACTCTTCCACAGCACCCCTCCTTGAAGGCACATTTGCAGTGTTTACAAGTCTGTCTCCAAGGTTTTTTATAACAACAGTCTTAACCTCGAATTTGAGTACAGAAAGTAGGACATAAGAGGGCAAAGATATTTCTGTCCAAGATAAATAAGTTTGAGCAATTAAAATAATTGTGACCAAACAGGGTCACAAATTCAGGGATGTAGGCTCTCAAAAAAGAGACAGAAAAACATTAAGATGCAAGAGGCAGGCCTTATTTTCTACAGAAAGAAAAAAAATAAGGTACTATTAGCATAACTCTAGTAATAATGCAGTAAGAGATAATCAAGAATATCTACGCTTTAACACTGGCGTAACAACTTCAGAGCATACTCCAGAACCCAAGTATTTTACCCACACTAGGATTTCATCTCAACCCAGATGAATGATGAATGTCTACTTTTCCTAAAGATACAATACAATTAGCAGGGAAAGGATCAGACTACAACATTTATTCCGGTGTAGTAGTGTTCGAACAGTAAAATCTTTCCACATGTGAATAGAACAAGCTCAGGAAATATGGTTGGGCAAGTAAACTCATGACACTTAAAGGGTTTGTACTGTTTGGCAGGAAGATTGGTTTGTTTGGGATTTTTGGTGGTTTAGGGTTGTGGGGGAAGTTAAAGGAAACTTTTGCAACATACTGCATTTTCTTTTAATAAGTTCTTCGCTAACACGAACAGAAATAAAAAAAAAACCCACACAGTTATTTAACTTGGGAAGGGAATTAAATATTTTATTGTCAGCAAAGCTGTCTGCCTCAGTTTTCAAACACAAGATACATTTGTGAAACAGAAACTGCATCTTCCTTAATCATTAGTGATAAGACAAATACCCTCTAAATTACACAGAGAATTTTTAATGCTATGAAATTCCTAGACTAGGGGTTCATTTTGCTAAGAGACAAGTGCAGTAAAGTGTTTAAGTAGATAGACATTGAACAAAACGCAAGTTTGACAGAACCACCAGATTGGACGCGACCCACTGGATTATCGAGTCCAACCATTCCTATCAACCACTAAACCATGTCCCTTAGCACCTCATCCACCCATCTTTTAAAAATCTCCAGGGAAGGTGAATCAACCCTGGGCAGCCTGTTCCAGTGCCCAGTGACCCTTTCTGTGAAAAATTTTTTCCTGATGTCCAGCGTGAACCTCCCCTGGCGGAGTCTGAGGCCATTCCCTCTCGTCCTGTCCCCTGTCCCTTGGGAGAAGAGACCAGCTCCCTCCTCTCCACAACCTCCTTTCAGGTAGTTATAAAGAGCAAGAAGGTCTCCCCTCAGCCTCCTCTTCTCCAGGCTAAACACCCCCAGCTCTCTCAGCCGCTCCTCTTGTTCTCCAGCCCCTTCACCAGCTTCGTTGCTCTTCTCTGGACTCGCTCCAGAACCTCAACATCCTTCTTGTGGTGAGGGGCCCAGAACTGAACACAGGATTCGAGGAGCGGTCTCACCAGTGCCGAGTACAGAGGGAGAACCTCCCTGGCCCTGCTGGTCATGCCTTTCCTTTTCTGATACAAGCCAAGATGCCATTGACCTTCTTGGCCACCTGGGCCACTGCTGGCTCATGTTCAGTCGCTGTCAACCAACACCCCCAGGTCCCTCTCCTCCAGCCAGCTTTCTAGACAAACTTCTCCTAGTCTGTAGCTGCACAGGGTTGTTGTGCCCCAAGTGAAGGACCCCCCATTTGGCCTTGTTAAACCTCATGCCGTTGGTCTCAGCCCAGCGGTCCAGCCTGTTCAGATCCCTTTGGAGCCTCCCGACCCTCCAGCAGATCGACACTTCCACCCAGCTTAGTGTCGTCTGCAAACTTGCTAAGGGTACACTCGATGCCTTCATCCAGGTCATTGATAAAGACATTGAACAGGGCTGGACCCAGCACTGAGCCCTAGGGAACCCCACTTGTAACTGGCTTCCAGCTGGAGTTAACTCCATTTCCCACCACCCTCTGGGCCCGGCCATCCAACCAGTTTTCCATCCAGGAGAGCGTTTGCCTGTCCAGGACAGAGGCTGACGGTTTGGTAAGCAGAACGCTGTGAGAAACTGTGTCAAAAGCTTTACTGAAGTCCAAGAATACCACATCCACAGCCCTTTGTCCCAACTGAGAATCTTGCTACTACATACATCAAAAAAGAAACAGCAGAACAAAACCCTATAATTCAAGCCTAAAATAACATTTTTTCCACCCCAAAACAAGTATTACATTTGTCTTTTAACTAGTCATAGGCTTACCTTCCGTCACAAGCTGTTCCCCTCTAAATTCTTCATCAAATACAACGTTTCTCAATAAGCTGTCTTCTGGGATTATGTGTTTTTCTACCTCAGGTTTATGCATCATAGCTCTGTTAAAAAGAAAGAAGAGTCATTAAATTACACAAAGTATTGGAAACAACAGTTTGAAAAGGTTGATAAGATTGGCAAACATCCAGCATAATTTTAACTTGATCATTTCTCAAATACACAAGGGTCAAAGCCGTGAGCATTTGTTTAAAACTGAAATCTTTTCAGGATCTTAAAATGATTAAAGGAACACCTGCTTTATTGCTGCACATTAAAAGGAAACACTGGAATAATGGCTATGATACACTTGTCTTTCCAATATACTTGTTCTCTGCTGTCAGTCGCATCTACTAAGATTTCTGGTAAGTATATCAGGCATCTGAGTGATTTTTCAAGCACCATAAGAAGCAGGAGAATGTTATTTTAGTCATGAGCGAAAGCCTTTTGAAGGGACAAATTGACTAGTCAATGGCAGAGTGGCAGCAGGTGCCAGCCAACAGCGGGAACATGAATCCAAGAAGCATTACTGCCAACAGGACAAAAAAGACTAGGAGGCATTAGGATATAAATAGTCCTGTCAAAAATGGGAAGGTACAGGTCAATAAGAGGAAACCTGGCACTCCAGTAGAGTAAGAGCCATGGAGGTGGAAAGAATACCTCAGCACTACTAACTCTCAGGTCTAAGCTACTTACCAGGCTGACTACATATATTTTTGGAGTAAAGAACTTGAGCTACAAGTTGGCAGTCAAGGCAGATTACTCATTTCACATTCCTGCCCTTAAGTCCCAAATCCTGTTCTCGTTCTGGTACACAATTACAGAACAGGGTTTGATCCGCTTACACTACTCAGTCACTCTAAGAAATTGCCATCTCTCAAATTATCAAACAAGACTTCAGAGAAGCTCCCACCAAGAAACAACCAGTTAGACTACCACAATCAAGAACCAAATGCCATAATCTCTGATTAATAAATTGAGTGGCAAGTAATTTCACTCAGAAAAAGTTTCCAACACTACCTATGTCAATGCATCAAGTTTCTCAATGTGCTTTCTGTTGATCAGTAGATCAAAGCTTTTACCTAAGTGTTTCTGCCCTTTGAGAAGGATTCAATGATAGTGAGTGTTGCCTCAGACAAAAGAGTTCATACAAAAAACAGTAACAAGCATTGTAGCTATGGTACGTAAACTAAACCACAAATAAACAAACCAAACCCCCAACAAACAACCTACCAGATGTAAGACTAAGCAGACCTCTCAATATCAATGTCTTTTGGTTTGTTCTCACTGTTTTTGGAAGCACGATAAAACCATACTCACAGTACATACGCCTCTAGTGTTAACTTTTTATTAAGCATCTATCCGTGTTACAATAGCACAGTACCCCTTACCTACGATATTGCTGCCTAGAAATTTCATCTCCACAAAAAAAACACACTGTTGATAACAATTCGTTTACTTTATGCAAGTTCTTTTCCTTTTCTATTGGAGTCCATGTTATAGTAATCACCTGATAAAATAAATAGACAAAACAAAGAAAAAAAATCTTGTTAGAACTGCTAGAGTATGAGTCAAAAAGTTACTGCAATACAAATGAAACAGTATATAACACGCGAAATTTTGAATAAAGAACTGGACAGACACATTCTCACTAATGACATGGATTTTAATTTGATTCAATAAAACTTGCTCAGAATCAAGTATACTTACTTCTTGTGTTCCTTCTCTCAGTACAAACTTTTCTGGAGATACCATCATCACCCGAGGATCCATAATTGTTTTTGTCTGTATGTTTGCAAAGCACAGTGCTTTAACATAGGCAGCCCGAGAACCTGTATTTCTTATGCGGAAGGAAGCTTTCCTTGATCCTGCATGCAATAATCCATCCAGTGTTACCATATAAGTACCTGACAGTTGTTGAATATTTTCTAAGATTATATTGCTTTTTCCTCCATATCCAGAGAGCGGTATCTGAGGGGGGAGTGGGAAGGAAAAAAATAATCAAAAAAAAAGTATTTCAAATGAAAGAAATGTCTTACTTAAACTTCTGTGCAACTACATACAGAGCTGCAATAAGACAAATGAAAATGCTTAAAATGTGAACTGAAAAAACTTCGCATAAAATAAAAAAACCTAAGTTTACTCAACGTTTTTCATATTTTACTGAAAATTAATTCAAGCTCTACCTACAAAACAAGAGAAGTCACTTTTTTTTTTGACAGCTCTAGAGTTAGAATCTTGGGCTACCTTTAACACAGCACATAAAAATATTTCTTCTTTCACAAGGGGAAAAAGTGCACACAAAACTGAGGCTAATGCTCAAATTGTTAAACTTAGTGCACATAAAGTCTCAAACAAGCCATCATGGTTTAGCGCTAGATGGCATCAAAGCCCCACGTGGCCACTCGTTTATTCCTCCCGCCACCCCAGTGGAACGGGGAGAGAAGAATCAGAAATGAAGATTAAACTCTTGGGTTGGGATAAAAACAGTTCAACAGAAGAGTAAAAGGAGGAGAAAAACAACAATAAAAGAACATACAAAGTTAAAGCTACACAGCACCAATAGCTCAGAAAACCAAGGTCCCATGTGCACCCAAGTAATGATCCTGAGCTGCTGCGCTAAGCCGTGAACCCTCCCCCCTTATATACCGAGCATGACATCAGTGTGGTACCAAATATCCCCTTGGTCAGCTTGGGGCAGCTGCCCCAGCTGTGTCCCCTCCCAGCTTCTTGTGAAGGTTGTGTTCTCTTTGCCAGCCACAACAAGAACACAAGAATACAGATACGCATAGTGCATATCTTGAAAAATTTCAAATTTTCAATAGCAACAGCTGTTCAGTGCTAGACTTCTAACAACTATGAAATGCATATGTTCAAAATTATTAGAAATTAGGTTGGTACTCTTACAGTAAACTTAATTCCTGGCTGTGATCGAATCCCCAGCTGTTTAATTTCCAGCTTTGCAAAGAAGCAAGTTATTCGAGTTGGTGTAAATACCAAGTATATGTTAGTATCTTCCTTAGGACGGATTTTGAGTTCCCAATTACTAGTTAAGCGTTCTTCTGATCCAAATATACTCTGTAGCTATAAAAACAAAGACATCAGAAGTGACTGTCTACAACAAGAAAAACATATAGTAGCAAGACTTAGCTCACGAGTAACCCAAAATTAACTTCTTCAAAACATGGATTAACTCAGTTGACAATGGCACATATTTAAGGTTGCAATGCTTGATATGCAACAGGAAAGACCAAGTTCAAGATACTTTATATTCCCACAAGAAGCCTCTCAGTTTAGAGCACAATGTCTTTTGCTTTCAGTCCACAATAGGGTAAGGCTTGACTTAATCAGCACTGTATTACTTCCCTCCAAACTGAAGACTTTAGACATTCAATCTGAACATCTAGGAAAAAAGGAGATAGAAATACATGCACTCTAAGTAACAAAAAACCCTCTAGGTTAAGGTAATCCCCAAATGCTAATTCCAGTTTTTTCTTTCCTTCTACCTTCAAGTACACTGAATCCCTTGAAGCAAGGTCTGTAATCTGTTCCGCACCAAGTGGCACTGATGGTTTCCTCTATCAGGTATTGATTCTGTTGTGCTACAGCAGCTTCAAGAGCTCTAAACTGAGCTCCAATTCACTGCAGCAATGTAACGGTTTCAGCTCTTCCTAAGGTTGCCATTATAGCTTAAGCTCTGCTACCATGTCCATCTTGGCAGTCTCAGAGCAAAGTCTCACACAGGCTGCTAGGCATTGACATTTATAATGGGACAACTCCTTTTTTATTTAGACGTTCTTATTACAAACTTATTCTCATAGCTGTCAAACACTAAAGAAATTTTAGTGAAAGATAACCTGAAAGCAGTCTCGATCCTGGCCTCTTATCAACAGTCTTAAATGCTGGGTTACAGACGGAGAGTCATTTCTTAGAGTTAACTTCTGCTGGCTGAAAAACAGGAATTTTAGTTATATTCTACAGGAAACCAATGGTGAATCAAAGCTAACTTGCAGGAGGCAGAAATAATAAATAGGTAGCAGCATACAGGGAAGAGAAAGCGATTCCCAAACACCAAACAGCCAAAAATACTACGTTAGAAATACACTGTCTTAACAAAACAGAAAAACTGGAATATAGCTGTCAGAAATGTGTCTCAGCTACAAACGTGGATCATTTCTAAACAAGGAACGTTATCAGATTACTGAAAAAGTTCAGTATCAAAACAACACCGGATAAGTCCCTGAAGTAATACTTACTAAAAGTCCAGAGATGTGCAAAACTTGCTGCCTTTGTAAAGGCTGCAAAGTACATCTAGACAATTATGAAGAGTTTCACTGAATTATGAAATACTGCAGCTGTAAACTTGAGAGTAAAAAGTTCAGACAAGAACTAGTTTGAGGGATAAAGTAATCATTATTAGGGATGCAACGGATTCTCCATCACTAGAAATCTGGCATCAGAATGCATTCAAATTCAAATAAATTAGTTCAGGGAAGTTTAACAGCCTGTGCTATTCCAATGGTAAAATTACATCACCAGACTGGAGTCTTCCAGTCTTAATGGATGAATTCGAGAAAAAAGAGCAGAGAGATTTATTTCTAGCAAGAGATGGGTATCAAAAGGACCAAACAGAATCTCCCCATCAACTTGCTTTGAAAGCTTTTCCTGCTACATTTTTTACTTGCATAACACACCAATCTTACAGTATAAGCTGTTAATTTAATGACAATTGAAGAGTCTTGAAGAATACAACAAACTCAAACGAGATCACAGTTTGTTTTCAAAAAATTCTCGCACCAAAAAAAAAATAATTAGAATATACTGCTTCTTTCACTTGAGTCACAAACAGCTTGGTTTATCACTTGTGGATTATTAACATGAACAGAGACAGTAAGGAAGTTTTACTTCAGGTAAGTGCAATATAAAATACTTAACGTGATATTCTATACAAACAGTTGCCAAGCTTATACTTACACTGATGCTCCAAGTGTTACTCCTCCCCAGGCAATGAACTGCTTGTTGGAGAGAATGGGTGGGATGTCTGAGCAGGCAGGAGCTGTAGACACAGGTCTGTTCTCAGATTCCACCTCACCTTTTATTGCCACTTCATACTGAGGCCCAGATGGCAGCACAAGAATTTTCAAAGTACTTTAAAAACAAATATATAAAGTTAGAACCCATCACAGAACAAGATTAGTTGAAGAAAACAAAAGATAAATGAAAAGAAAATTACAAACAGGCCTTTTTAAACTACCTTCTTAAAAGGAAAAACACAAATACTTTTTTTTTAAGGCTTTAGGCATAGCAAAATTTATATACTTTGGGTTGTAAATAGACACGTCACATGTACTCCAAGCATCTTCTTAAGTATTTAATCTGGAAATGGTTCCAATAAATAGCTTGGAAATCATAGCTAGGCAAATTATTTTTCGCCCACGCTAGCTTCTGATTATTTTGATAAGAGTGATTTTGGAGAGAAACAAAGCCTGGCTGTCTCTATACACATTAAAAAGATGCCTAGTGAAATATCTGGGAAACTTCAATGAAGTTTGACAAGCGTGAGATACCCATAAGTGTCAAAACGAAACTGAGTCATGTTATAACAGCAGCTTTCCAAGGCACAAACCCAAGATTTTTTTTCTGCACTTTGTTTCCTGGGACTGCTGTGAGAAAGAACTCCAGGCACACAAGCAGGGAATAAGGCCAACTACAGCTGACTTTTCATGATACCCTAGAGGACACATGCACAGTGCAGATGACTACAACCTTCTTCAGGCAGAGCAGAGAAAGAGATGAATGAGAGCATCAGGAGAATCAAATAATGAAATGTAAAGAAATGTGCTAATACTGAATAGCAAAGCAAAGAAAAACAGTTAAACTAGACACACACAAATAAAACAAACCGAAGAGGAACTAGGAAAAAGAAAGTGCTGCCTAATTATGTGGAACAGAAACCAAAAGAGAAATAAAACAAAAGGCTGAAGTATATAGGGACAGGAGTGGAGACTGAAAGTATCTAAATAACAATACAGGGAATGAGAAAAAAATAATCAGAAAACAAGATACATAAAAAATAGAAAAAAGGCATGGGACAGGAAGGAAATCAAGCTTTTAAAGAACAGGGTAAAGTATTTGCTATAGCACAGACTCACTCATAGCCAGAAATGCAACTCAAGAACCTCTGCTGCAGCTGCCATTGAATTACTGTGATGCCTACAGACAGAGGTTTGTTACTCTGGTTAGTTTTTAGTCTTCTGGCAGCGTGGCAAGTGGACTGCAAAGTTTCCAACCCTATTGAGTACCTTGAGCCTGTAAATCCAAGCAGTTATGCATAAAGCCACAGGAAACCAAAGACTTTGCTCGCCTATCCATTAGCACCATACTGTCATTAGCACAGAACACACTGTTTAATTTAAGGCACTGCATAGGCTCAGTTAAGCCAGAGAGTGAAGCTGAACATCTTTCGGACAGATTGCCATGTCCACTCTTGCTTTATTATAGCAGAAACTGGAAAACGTGTAACAAAGGAAAAGTTGCTTTGGAGAAACAAGTCTGACCCAAAAAATTCTTACATGGCATGAGAATGGTCAAGTGAACCAATCTTCTCTATTTCACAGAATGAAGATAAATAGGTGCCAATGTGCGAAAATAGGAACACTTATGTTTGCAAATGGAACGTGTATGTTAGCACTGTAGAGGATTTACAGCTGAATTTTTATTTGATTATGGCAGTCAAAAATCAACAAATATTTTTGATCCTAATCCATGCTTGAATTTTTTCATACGTAAAATAGAAATGTTACCCTTGTCTCAGCGGAGTTGAGAAGAAGGACGCAACTGAAGGGGCTGCTCAAAGTAAGCATTTTAAAGCTTTGATGTACTTTAGAAACAACGGGCTTCAGAAACTTAATCCATTTATTTACACTAAAAAAGTCTCAGGACATCTCTTGATGGGAAATACTAGCTACTCATTAAGCTACATACAACAAAACAGGCAGGAAATCTATGGAAGAGGTGAAACCCTAGCAAAAATCTACTTTGTAACCAATGTGAACTCTCTGGAAAGCTACTGAAGTCAAAGTTTCCCTTGTGGGTAAAACTTCCAATTCCTTCACTACCTTAAGGCTTAAAGTAACTCTGCTTCAAACAGGCAGCATAGAGTCAGTTGTGTTACCTTGCTGCAGCCGTTATGTTTTTTGGAAAGAACAGTACAGTCACTTCTCGTTCTTCTCCAGGAAGAAGGAAAAGATCCTCAGGTTCAACAGTAAAGCAGCTGCCTTGATTTGATGTCTGAAAGGGGTCAAGGGGAAAAGAAAGGGCCGGTTGTTTATTTTAAGGCAATAAACATTTATACAATATACAATACATTCTGATTGTGCCTCTGCTGCACATACAATTCAGGCAATTCAAATGTACCTGGCACCTTCAGAACCTTCCTGTACTAGTTAAACTCTTCTGAAAAGTAAAAAAACATAGTACAAATACTCCTAGAAGAGGCAGCTTAAGACATCAACTGGGTATACAATGCTGAAGGGGCCACAAAGAGACTTGAAGAAGTGCAGCACAGCACTGGTACATTACTAGTGACATGACACCAGCGCCAATGGTGGTATGATGAATGACATCAACCAGGACTGTATAACATCACATTAATGTGGCATTTGTGACACTAACCATGCATTCTATTTGCATGGCCTGGGCCCAACTGCTCCTTCCACTGTCTTTGAAATGCTAGTTTCATATGTGCATAGTTACCTTCAATTTGGGACCTTACTTTCCGTGGATTCTCAGGAGATCACATGTCTGAAAAGAACTTGCTTCCTACTTGAATTGGCAAGATGCCCACTGAAAATTAATGCAGCTTTACTAGACAATAAGGATGTTTCCCAACGCTGACATTCCTTGTTGATCTAAATGGGCTTTACTCCACTAGCTAATTAATACCTGTCACGCAGTATACGATTCACTACTTTCACTTATTTGTTATACGCTTTTTAAAATCTACTTGTTAAAAATCAAAAAAAGGATGTTTGTTAAAACAAATATAACCAAAGCCGAGCAACAAACCCCCACTGGCTATCTCCAATAGCATGAGCTCACCTCTTGGCTACCTTTCATTGTCTTTATAGAATCATACAATAGTTTGGGCTGGAAGGGACACTTACAGCCTGGTCCAACCCCTCTGCAACAAGCAGGGACATCTTCAACTACATCAAGTTGCTAAAAGCCCCACCCAACCTGACCTTGAAAGTTTCCAGGGATGCGGGATCTACCACCTCTCTGGCCAACGTGGGCCAGTGTCTCACGACCCTCAGCATAAAAGAATCTCTTCCTTATATTTAGTATATATCTACCCTCTTTTAGTTTAAAAGCCATTACTCCTTGTCCTATCATTGCAGGTCCTGCTAAAAAAGCTTGTCCTCATCTTTCTTATAGGCCCCTTTTAAGTACTGAAAGGCTGCTATAAGGTCTCCTTGGAATCTTCTCTCCTCCAAGCCGAAGAACCACAACTCTCAGCTTTCCTCACAGGAGAATGTGTTCCATCCCTCTGATCATTTTTGTGACCCTCCTCTGGACCCACTGCAACAGCTCCATGTCTTTCCTGTGCTAAGAGCTCCAGAACTGAACACAGTACTCGAGGTGGGGTCTCACCAGAGCAGAGTAGAGGGGCAGAATCACCTCATCCACCGGCTGGCTATGCTTCTCTTGATGCAACCCAGGATTTGGTTGGCTTTCTGGGCTGCAAGTGCACATTGCTGGCTCATGTCCAGCTTTCCATTCACCATTACCTCAAGTCCTTCTGGCAGGGCTACTCTCCGGTCTGTACTTGATGTCAAGGGCTGCCCTCAACCCAAGTGCAGGATCTTGCACTTGGCCTTGTTGAACCTCATGAGGTTCACAAAGGCACATTTCTTGAGCTTGCCCAGGTCAGTCCAGATGGCACTCTGCCCCCTAAGGCCTGTCAACATCACCACTCAGCTTGGGGTCATCTGCAAGCTTGCTGAGGGTAGTGCACTCAATCTCACTATGTAATTGATTAAACAGTACTGCTGCCAGAACAAACCCATGAAGGACACCACTTGTCGTGGATCTCCATCTGAACATCAAACCACTGACCCCTGCTCTCTGGAACATCCAACTCCTCATGGACCAAACAGTCCACCCATTAAAACCCTATCTCTCCAATTTAGAGAAGGATGTTGTTGGGGACTATGCCAAAGGCCTTACAGAAGTCCAGATAGATGACATCCATATCTCTTTCCTTGTCCACTGAGGTGGTCAACTCCATCACAGAAGACCACCTGGTTGGTCAGGTAGAACTTGCCCTGGGCAAAGCCGTGCTGGCTGTCACAAATCACCTCCCTGTCCCTCCATGTGCCTTAGCACAGATTCTAGGAGGATCTGTTCCATGATCTTCGCAGGCACAGAGGTAAGGCTGACAGGTAGGTAGTTCCCAGGGTCATCCTTTCTACCCTTTTTCAAAAGGGGTGTTACATTTCCCTTTTGCCAGTCACCAGGGACTTCACCTGAATGCCACAACTTTTCAAATAGTGTGGAGAGTGGCTTGGCAACCACATCAGCCTTAGGACTCTGGGACACATGTTGTCCAGTCTCCTAGACTTAGGTATATTTAGGTCCTTCAGGTGGTCACAAACCTGATCTTCTCTTACAGCGGGAGGGACTTTGCTTCCCCAACCCCTGCCTTGCAGTTGGATCCACTCAATGGTGGGGAAGAGAGGCTACCAGTGAAGACTGAGGCAAAAAAGTTTTTGACTACCTCAGCCTCCTCCTCATCTGTTGTTACCAGTTTGCCAGTCGTGTTCATTGGGGGAGTACACTTCCTCTGACCTTCCCTTTCTGGGTGACCTACCCTTATTAATCTCTGCATCCCTTGCAAAGCTCAGCTCCAGTCATAGAATCATAGAATCATAGAATCACCAGGCTGGACACGACCCACTGGATTATCGAGTCCAACCATTTCCACCAATCTCTAAACCATGCCCCTCACTACCTCATCCATCCGCATCTTAAATACCTCCAGGGAAGGCGAGTTAACCACCTCCCTGGGCAGACCATTCCATTGCCTAATGACCCCTTCAGTGAAGAATTTTTTCCTTACGTCCAGCCTGAACCTCCCCTGGTGGAGCTTGAGGCCATTCCCTCTCGTCCTGTCCCCTGACACTTGGGAGAAGAGCCCAGCTCCCTCCTCTCCACAACCACCTTTCAGGTAGTTGTAGAGAGCAATAAGGTCTCCCCTCAGCCTCCTCTTCTCCAGGCTAAACAACCCAAGCTCTCTCAGTTGCTCCTCGTAAGACTTGTTCTCCAGCCCCTTCCCCAGCTTTGTTGCTCTTCTCTGGACTCGCTCCAGAGCCTCAACATCCCTCTTGTGGTGAGGGGCCCAGAACTGAACACAGTATTCGAGGTGCGGTCTCACCAGTACAGAGTACAGAGGGAGTACAGTCAAGCCTTGACCTTCCTGATGCCACCCCTACACAACAGGCAGCGTCCCGATACTCTTCCCAGAATATCTGTTCCTGCTTCCACTACCTGTGCACTTCCTTCTTACCCTTTAGTTTGACCAGCAGGTCTTGACTCAGCCATGCCAGTCTCTTGCCTTCCTTCCCTCAACAGGCTGAGAGCTCCCACTAGCACCCCCTCCCTCCAACCCTGGTGTGTAACCTCAGTTTGTCACCAGGGAGCCTGATATTATTCTCCTCCCACTTCAAGTCTATTTCAAAGCTCTGTCCATAAGCCCTGATAGCTTGTAAGCAAAGACCCTCTTCCCCCTCTGAGAAAGGCAAATCTCATCTGATATCAGCAGGCCTGGTGCCACGTAGGCCATCCCAAAACTGTGGTGCTGATACTAGCCACAGAGCCGAGTATTAACAGACTAGTTCCATTTGTTTCTTCCACTGCTGCTGCCTGCAGCTGGAAGGAGAGAGTTAAAAACAACCTGTGCTCCAGATTCCCTACGTAAAGTTGTAAACTTTTTGTCAAACCATGTAGTTAAGCCAGGATCCCAAGGCTTGGCTCTAGACTGAAACCAGCATCAACAGCACAGAACTCATGATTCCAAGAAAGAGGCCAACCTACCTTAATTTTCAAATGTACATCAATGTTGCCAGCATTTTTTAACGGCAGTTGCTGTTTGGCTGTTGAACCCACACTAGTAGACATATATATTGTCTAGAACAAAGAAACGCATACATTTTTATGTATATACACATAAATAACAAAATCAAACATTCCAAAAGAAGCAGGCAAGGAGAGGCAAACTATTATTCAACCACACTTTGTAAACACATGCAAACCTGCAAGTCCTTTGGAGCGTGTATCCTTGCTGTTCCAGCTCTTGCTCGGAGAGGAATACTTGTAATTACACTGCTAGGTCCTGCACTATCCACTTCCACATCAATTCTTGCCAAGTATTCATCTGCTGGACCCAAGAGATCTAGGAACAGTAACATGAGTTAAAAAAGTAAGCAAGTCTGCCAGCAGTAAAGGCTATTCCTTCAGATGCATGTCTCACTTCAGCTACTGTCCAATCTTAACATATTGATGTTGTAGCAATAATAACAGAAACTCTGCCTGTGAGGCTGACAACACTTTCTTCTAAAAAAAGTTTCATTTAAGATTTTTACCTTTCTGTCAAATGTAGCTGAAACTGCCCCTAAAGCAAAATTTAAAAAAAAGACATACCAGCCAGGCTAGTTGACATATGCACTGCTTCCTACTCAAGGAGCCAGAAAAACTCAGAGGTTTCTTCAAATTTCTTATCTATATTGCAACCAGCACAATGTTTTCTTAAGTGATGATTTAATATTCACAGCAAAAGGAGTAAAGCAAATTTTACAATCTTGCAGTAGATAACTGCTTTGTACAGCTTGATACGTTAGTACAAATACCTCTGTTAACATCTGAAAGATTAAGACATGGAAGTTTTTCACCTCCTTCAGTTACTAAAACTGGATGCCATACCTGAAATATTAGGGCACAAACCAAGGATGGAACATTTCATTTCAAATTTGCAGCCCGTTCCTGTAGTTTTAATGCATTCATACAGTAAAAGTCAAATTTCCTTTAGGTGAAATAAAAATTAAATTGCTATACCTGAAGAAGAAATCTGTTTCTTAGGTGCATGGAACAGAACCCAAACAGTTAAAGCTTCAGGATCCTGAAAAATAAATTGGTTAACTCATCTGGGGCACGGGAAGAATTACTGAAGAGAAAACCAAAACCAGCAACAAAACTCTATTGCTCATATAGGAAGACTCCCCAAAAATCACTGCTGTCAACCCACATATCCAGAACTGTAATTTCATACAGCAAAGAAGAGAAAGAATCAGTCAAGTACAAACTACTCACTTGCCCATCATAGCTTGCGTGTATCACATGATTTATAACTGATGGAGCTGCTATCTGAGAAACAGCATCCACCTGAAGTGATCGTTCACTGGGAGGATTAACTGGTTCCTTGGAAAACGTAAAGCAACGCCAAGCTACTGCATTCTGTAAAGAAATGAAGTATTATAAGCATTAAATCTCTTCTTGTCTCTAAGAATAATGCTGACAAACACAAGGCCACAATCTGAACAATATAAGTAGCTTGGAAAAAGCAATTAAAGATAAGCCAGCTATTTGATCCAGTAAGCAACAGTCAAGCAAATCCTCTAAAAATAGTCATTAAACCTTCTGCAGTAAAAGGGGACAAAGTTGGAACTGGTTAGTTTATGCCTTAAAGAAGTCTGGCTGTCAAGATCAAACCTCACTAGTCACCAAGATGACCCGATTCAGATTAAGGTTTCCCCTCACATACAGAAACAAGACCAGCTCTTCCCACAGCACAAAACAGGGGCCAGCCTAGCCAAAAATCAGAAATCTGCACTGCCACAAAGATGCAGAGAAGCATACTGGAGCCTGTAATATAGGCTTGTTACTATCCAGTGGGAGAAAAAGTGGATAGAGTGAAAAGCCCTGCTCTTGCTCCTGCAGGGGAAAAGAAAGTATATGTTAAACTTGCTGCAAAGCAAGTTTAGCTGCTTGTTTGAATAGTCATCTGTTCCACTTAAATAGGAGAACATGTCTCCAGCTTCTCAGAGGGAAGAATTAGGCAACACAACCCTTTTGGTATCTGCTACTCTGGGCTCTCAGTCAGGCAACACAGAAACAGCAGCCCATGACTGGGCTGTAAAAAAAACCAACCAAACAAACAAACAAAAAAAACCCAAAAAACAAGTCACTAAACAAAACCCTACACCTATCCCAGAATTAAAGATTTCCTGGGAGTCTTGCAGCTAGGGTCTAGGGTAGGTTTCTTCATGACATATAAGAGTGTTTTGGCATTAAAATTCAATATCACAAACCCCCAACTTTCACATACAGGAAGTTTACTGTACTTACAGCATTAATTATAAGTCTAACTGGCACGAAAGCATGGGTTTTATTGATAAGTTTTAGTGGAAGAGCCTTCCAGCTGCCAGAAGTCAAGTCGCCAAAATCCAGATAATCGCTTTTTCCGGTTTCCACCTGGGTTTAAAGCAAAGCAGAACTTACAAGGAGGGAAAACCTCCAAAACACACTAACGTACAAAAGGGAAAGTAAGGCTGTTATTCACCTATTTTACGCTCTTAATGCTATACCTGCATAAAATACACACCTCCAAGAAACATGTTTCCTTTTACACACAAAGAGCTAACTCCCATGTGTTTTGCCTCAATCAACAAAGCTAATCTTATTGCAATATTTACCCATAGAAACTCAGTATACAATAAAATTATTCTGGCTAATTTAAAATTAAAATGATCTACTATTATTGCTAGCAATTAAGAAATGTCAGGTTAGAGAATTAAAATGCCATTTTAGCCAGTTAAAAGTTAAGAAAAAACTAATTTAATTTTTTGTTAGCATAAAAACACTCAACTGTCTTGAACTGCAGCAAAATAAAGCTTTTGTTCAGTACTTTTTCCTGTCTCGGGAATACAACAGGACATGGAGAGATATAGTAGAGCACGTAATCTTAATTTAAATATGAAGCAAGTTCGAATGAATTACACCATGAAAAACAAAGAATGACGGATTTTGTCAAACTACATATTAAAAAAAAATCATTAAAAATTAAAATTCATGGAAGAAGTATAAAAAACGATATATATATACACACACACACATAGATATCTCCCTTCCTATGTATTCAACTAGAATACTATTCCTTTAAAAAACAGACAGATCAAAGCAGGGTAACAAACCACCTTAAAATGGAAAAAAATTGTTAGCTGTAATTAATGACTGAAAATTTGATCAGCGACATCACAGACTCATGCAATCTGCTCAGTCATCTCCAAGAATACCATCAAGCCCATTTCTGCCAGTCCACACTCTTAAATTTGGGACTACGTAAAGCAAGATTTAATTCTTAACACTATCTCCCACTTGGTTGTTCTTCACAATAAGATACAAGAACAAAGCACTTCATACATCCACTTTTAACTTTTAATTAGTCCAAAATAAGAAAATAATCCCTACATTCATAAATAAGCTGAAAGGAATACAAAATCAGGACAAGACCTATACGATGTAAAAAAAAAAAAACCACAATGAAACCTTTACTACTGGAAATAAATGCTTTTTGTTACATTTAAATGCCCAGTGGCATTAACAGCAGATAAACATCTAATGCTCTGTAAGTAAGATTCTGTCCATTCTTTTAATAATGAAAAAGCAAAACCTTTTAATTCATTCTTTTCAGACAGTGCCATAATAATTCTTCATTTCCAGCTTGGTGCTTTCCACAACTAAAACATCCTAGATAGTTAGGCAAGCTTCTCAAATGTTTTCCTATATTCCCTCCCCATTCCAAACATTAGAAATTCCCAGTTCCTGTGAGGAACAACCTTGCATTCCTATTCTTTCCCGTTCATTGAACTATTCATAGAATTCCAAAAACTAAAAAAAACCCCACCACCACCACAAAAAACAGCCACTTACTTCTAAATTAGGATTTTCAGCAACTGCTGTCAGAACTACTCTACTTGCCAAAGCTTCCGCCTGAACAATTGTCTCGTCATCTGCAGACACTGGCCAAGATGAAACGTTGAGAATACACTGAAAGATCCCCGAATGGCAGGGTAGGAAAAGTATTTTCAGATCATTGGTAGAATAGGGTCCTACAATGGTTTTGTTCTTGAAAACCAGACAGTGATATTTCACAGGATCCACCTGAAAAACAAAATCTCTTGTCATTTTCAGCAGGCCTCTCATCAGAGGACAGCTTCTTTCAGAACACCACATTTATCTGGCATCACTGGTCAACACAGAGGTTTTGCATATGTTTTTGCTTAATACTGATTATTGCATCTACATATTCCCATCCCTCTTCCATCTCACTGAACTGTAGGCACCTTCTTTTAATTTAAGGTGTTAGATGTATCAGCCTGAAAGTTGTTGGGGCTTCCTTCCAGCATCTAGTGGAAGATTAACACATCTATACTTGAAATAGAATTCATAAATAAACCCCTGATTTTTGAGAAAAGGACAGCAGCAAAGCAAATAAAGCCAATTCTAATTTGTGGGTTTTGCCATCAAAGACGGGAGGAAGAGACATGGTTGAAGAGCAATGAAAAGGTCAGTGATGGAGGTCATCAGTAAATTCTAGTGCAGTATGTTGTGAGCATATTCATAGACAACCTTATGAAAGAAGCAACAAACTGCAAGCTGTAGTTAGTGTATCTCAGCGTCAACTTGACTGAAAAATGCTTTTTAATTATATCATGCAGCAAACGAATTAAACCTCACGTATATTTATTCACTGAAACAATTGTAAATGGGACTGTCAACAGTAAAATCACTTCATAGAAAAAGTCACCTCCTGGTACAACAACATCTTGGGTTTGAAGAGCTGGTAAGAGCCTATGATGCCAACTGACTCTCCTATATGCGTATGTATACACAAACACAGAATTGTGGTTTGGTGGTTTTTAAAGAGGAAACATTCAGAGAAAACAAGAGCATGAGTAGAAGACACACACTTCTGGAAAGACACAGGCTACATCTGCTGGAAAAATATACCTAAGGAGAGATATGATGAGGAATTATAAGACTTAAACAGTCATATATCAAATGAATCACTGTCCATTATTTCTCAGAAATAAGGACCATCAAACAAAAAAAAGCAAGAACCAGATGAAAGAAAAAGGAAAAAAGCAGTAGTGCCTAGAATCCACAAGTGAACTGAACTGTGGACAACACCACACAATTTTAAAAGATTACCTAATCAAAGAGCAGTCCACTGAAAACTATTAAGAACAGAAATAACACCTAACTCAAAAGTTCCCAAGCATCACACTGCCAGAAGCTGAGAGTATACTATGCTTGTTCTGTTGTTATTCTTCCCTACCAAAAGTATTCATCAGTAAGGAAATTAAAGGTCCATCAGCGTAATTTAATCTAACTTGTTCTCATGCCCTTGGAATTATCACTATGACAACAGGAATAGACAGAATTCAACAAAAATGAAGTCAAAGATGGCCCATCTGTGGCCTACAATCTACAGAAAACCCACAGAACCAATCTAGCTTGAAGACTGCTCCAAATAACTCTCATTCTCTGTCACGCAAGATCTCCTGATTTCAAGGAAAATGGGGGCAAACTGCACAAGTAGTTTTAGCAGTTACAGTCTTCGGCATGGATGCTTTCTTTTCTAGGGTTGACTTTTCTTGCTTACAAAGGTGGGAATAAATAAGCAGTAACTTCTAACCTACCAGACTTTAAACGCACAGAACAATTCCACATGTCGATCCCCTCACATGCCATTTACCTCTCTATGCTTGTCGGAGTAAGTCAGGTGGCCTGGCTGAAATCAGTAGCACTGCTTTTGTGCATGTTAACTATAAAATGGAAAAATGTTACAAGTCTGTACAAAGGGCTTCAACTTAATATATGACATCTGGTAAGATTATCTCCATAGCTTTAAGGGACCAGAGGGACCTGGACAGGCTGGAGAAGTGGGCCTGTGCAAACCTCATGATGTTCAACAAGGCCAAGTGCAAGGTCTTATATTTGGGTCAGGGTAATCCCCGATTTCAATACAGGATGGAGAATGATGTGATTGAGAGCTGCCCTGCAGAGAAAGACGTGGGGGTGCTGGTCGATGAGAAGCTCAATATGAGCCAGCAATGTGCGCTTGCAGCCCAGAAGACCAACCATATCCTGGGCTGCATCAAAAGAAGTGTGGCCAACAGGGAGAGGGAGGTGATTCTGCCCCTCTGTTCCTCTCCTGTGAGCCTCATCTGGAGTCCTGTGTCCAGTTCTGGAACCCTCAGCATAAGAAGGATACAGAACTGTTGAAACTGGTCCAGAGGAAGGCTACAAAGATGATCTGAGGGCTGGAGCACCTCCCACACGAGGACAAGCTGAGAAAGTTGGGCTTGTTCAGCCTGGAGAAGAGAAGGCTCGGAGGAGATCTTATAGGAACCTTCCAGCACCTGAAAGGAGCTTAAAAGAAAGCTGGGGAGGGACTGTTCACAAAGGCTTGTAGTGATAGGTCTAGGGGCAATGGCTATAAACTGGATAGGGGCAGATTTAGACTAGACATTGAGAAGAATTTCTTCACTGTGAGAGTGGTGAGGCACTGGCACAGGCTGCCCGCGGAAATTGTGGATACCTGGAGGTGTTCAAGGCCAAGTTGGATGGGGCCTTGGGCAGCCTCATCTAGTGGGACGTGTCCCTGACCATGGCAGGGGGGTTGGAACTAAGTGATCTTTAAGATCTCTTCCAACTCAATCTATTCTATGATTCTATGATTAAAAAAAAACTCTTACCTTTTCCCCATTGACTGAAACACTGAGTATTCCAATGCTGACCTGCAACCACCGTTCAGTTGGATTAAAAATACTAAGAACTGCCTGTGATGCAATTCCCACACAACAGGCATTAGGGAACTTCAATTCTTCTGGTACTTTTACATGTCCTTGGGAAGAAAACGTACTTCTGTTAGTTCCAAATATCCAGAAGCAAGTCTGTATTCAGGCTGCCATCATGTCAAGTTTATAAATTCATTTGACAAATGCTGCCTTGTGACAAGGAAATGTTTGACTCCTACAGTTTTTGTAAGAGCGTTTTCCACAAGCCTGATATTCACAATTTAAATCAATTGTTTCCAATTTGCACCTTACTTGAAGTTGTACTGTCACAAACAAAAATACGTATGGAATTACCACATCCCATGCAGACACTAACGCATAGAAAATATATATATATATGCACACACATGCCTTATAAAACATACAAAATATTTTTATATAAAATACCCAGTGTTTACAATTTAACCAGTACTAGGCCAACACAGAAAATGTTCATATTAGTATCACAACATCTTTAGAACGTTTACACCAACCAAAAGGAAAATATGTTTTTACCAGAGTAGAACAGTTGAGGCATTTTTTACTACAGAAAAATACTGAATAGTCCTACAGCATGTTTCCTGTAGGAGTGTGGTCACCAAAAGTTATCACCAAATCAAAAAAGAAATCCTGCTTCTAATGTTCTACTTCCAGGAAGCACTTATTTCTAAAATATTCAGAATAACTCTTTCAAAGGAAGTGCAACATTATAATGACAACCCAAAACTTAAAGGAAGAGAAGTGTTCTCTGGTATACCGAGGAATCTTCATTACATCCAGAAATCCACTAAAAGGTACTCAGGTCAGACTAAAAACTTGACTTCTGAGACACACATGAGTACCTGAAGTACTTTTAGTTACTCGAGCAATAAACTTGACTTTAAACCCACACACTCTTATTACCCTCTGAAAAACAAAACTTAGCACAAGTACGAAAGTGAAAACGTAAACTAAACTTAGCACCACTGGAAATTAAGTTTAAATACTCAAGTTATCCACAAATCAAGATTACATAAATTTTCAGAGATCAAAAACATGTACAAAACCATAGAAATTATGCAAACTATTTGCAACTATGAAAGATAGTTCTTGATCCTTTAAACAAACACAAAACCACTGAAAGCTGAAAAATGCTGAAACTCTTCTAGATTATCAAAATTTAAGACCACTGAGGGTCTATAAGAACAGACATTGAATGAAAAGAATATCATTAAACAAGGAAAGTTAGTAATATCTTTTTTTAAAAAATAAGAAAGTCCACAGACAGAATAATTACGGTTACATTTAATAACCATTGTAATTTTACTTACTACAGTATTAGCATCATTATTGTCATTCTTGTCCATACTTGTATTTTAAAGACTCTAAAAAACACACTTACCAATACCAGGCGACTTCGCCAACTCCCACTCGCTTCTACCAGCTCCAAGAGGTTGTCCAGAGCATGATTTTATATTTAAGATATCCTTGTTCCAGGAAGCAGAGTGTGGATTACAAAATGGAGCTGCACTCAAAGAGCCATGACCAATATCTGAACCTAAAGGAATTCCTGCCATAAGTGGATTTTCAACATGTCCTGCAGGGATACCAGAACAAGGAAGCCCTGCTGGAAGACTGAAACCTGCAGAGCTACAGCCATGAAACTGAGGCAAAACTGTATTTCCAGTAGATGGTTTATGTACCAGGTGCTGTTGTGCAAAAGGAGTTGTTGCTCGAGAACATCCTGTAAGCAACGTAGGAACAGAAGAAATTGCTTGACTCTCAGAGGTAGTGATATGAGATTTAAAGCTTGAAATCGGAACATATTGTTCACCAGATGAGTTTTGATTGAATGGCATGTAAGTGCTTAATCCAGGATATATGGGTAGTCCATTTAAAGACGGCAGCCCTTGTCTCTGCGCTTTGCTTGTTTGATCCTGCCATGCTTCTTGTGTGTCAACACTGACAGGAAGCGGCTGCAAGGTGCAGAACTTGCTTGGTAAAGCTGATGGAACATGGTCCAGCTCCCTACAATTTGCCGCTACATTTGAAGGAATAGATGCAAGCTGCTTTTCGTTCTTCAGAAAATCTTTGGACACTTCTTGATGCAGTACATCATCAAGCTTTCTTTTAACACCTCCATGTTCATTATCTTCTGATTTCTTCTCTATACTAAGCAGTGCTTCTTTTCTATTTCTCTGACATGAGTGGTCGTCTACGTTTTCATCTGTATGTTCCTGTGCAGGAGTTGGGCTGGCACGAATTATTGTTGTGCTCAGTTCACTAGCATTTTCACTCTAATAAACAAATATAATATGCAGTATTACAAATTTTAGAAGAGTAAATTTGGTATATAAAACAAGACACACCTTAATAGTGGTATTATCATCCAAAATAAATAACCAAGCTTCTCAAGTCTTGTCTGAGGTTCTGCTTTTTCAACATCTGTGGCTCCTCACCTCGGAAAACCTGTAACTTCCACCTTCTTGCTGTTTGAAGCCATATTCTAGCCAGGTGTATTGCATCTGGCTGGGATACAGTTAATTTCTTTATAGTAGCTCCTATGGTGCTGCACTTTCAGATTTGTGACTGAAACAGCGAATAGGCTCAAGGTGGGCAGGAGGTAGGGAGGGGGACACCGTCAGGACAGCTGACCCCAACTGACTATGGAGAATCCGTACCATGTAACATCATCCCCTGCAATAAAACTGTGGAGCATTTTTTCCAAAGTAGCTGTTGCTTTGAGACTGGCCAGGCATTGGTCTGCTGGAAGACTGGTTTTGCATTTCTTTGTCCCCTCCGCTTATCAAACTGATTTTCCTCAATCCACCAGTCCCCAACTTCACTCTCTTGGTCTTCCAGTTCACTTCTCCATCCCACTGCAGGGGTCTGAGCAAGCAATTTTTTGGGGGGAACAGTCATCAGGTGGGGGTCAATCCACCACACTAGGCAAAAACAACAGAAGAATGCTATGCTTTCTGAAGTCACCACCAACTAAGAGAGCTTCCAAAAGGCTTTGACTTTCTACAATTTTTATAAAGTCATGCTGTGGGAAAGCAACAGTACTATGAAAAAAATCTTAATAGAGTAGACTCCTAAACTCACGAACAGGTTCACAAACATTGTTCTGAAAAACCTGCAATCAATTTTCTTATTTACTGTGTTTGGATCCATTACCACAAAAAAATTTCATGATTAAAAATGCATGAATCATAGAATCATTTGGGTTGGAAAAGATCTTTATGACCATCGAGCCCAACCCTTAATCTAACACTGCCAACTCCACCACTAAACCATGTCCCTAAGCACCACATCTACACATCTTCTAAATACCAGCCACCTCCCTCAGCAACTTGTTCCGATGCCTGACAATCCTTTTGGTCAAGAAATTCTCCCTAACATCCAAACTAAACCTCCCATGGTACAACTTGAGACCATGTCCACTCATCCTATCACTTCTTACCTGGGAGAAGAGACCAACGCCCACCTTGCTACAATGTCCTTTCAGGTAGTTGTAGAGAGGTCTCTCTACAATAAGGTCTCTCCCCAGCCTCCTCTTCTCCAGGCTAAACAACCCCAGTTCCCTCAGCTGCTCCTCTTAAGACTTGCTCTCTAGACCCATCACCAGCTTCGCTGCTCTTCTTTGTACAAGCTCCAGCAGCAAAACGTCTTCCTTGCAGTGAGGGGCCCAAAACTGAACACAGAATTCAGGATGCGGCCTCACCAGCACCAAGTAAAGGCTGACAATGATTTCTCTAGTCCTGCTGGCCACAGCATTTCTGATAAAATCAGCCCTAATTGATCCTATCTCTGACAGAATTGACCCTAAAAAGCAATCTAAATGTGGTATAGGTTACTTCTCTCCATATTCCTTATGACTATTCTTTATGACTTTGAATGCAAAGTCATTTGCTAAGGTCTAAGTTTCTTCTAACAAGAAATCAGAATCCTCAAGCATTAACAGTCTCACAACAAAAACCAGCATCGCATTTGGCCATCTTCACAATACAGTAGGAAAAACTCCAGGTTCCCTACTCATCTGAAAAAACGAAGTGTTCTTTAGATGAGCTACAAAGTGTATTTTTTTCTCCTGAGGTACATCCAGATCACAGATTCCATTTTCAAAAATGGAGTTTCAAAACAGTTTTTAGAATTTTCAAATCCAAAACTAGACAGTGTTGTATCAAAGCAGTCAGACATCAGCTCAGCAGTCAGCAATCAGCTTAGGACAGGTGTACCTAGAGAACTCTGACACAGGAACAAGAAAGAGATACAAAAGGATGAAGAGTAACTACAGTATAAAGCCATTGTTCAGTTTCCGTAAATAGGACTTGGGAGGCTGGGAAAGGCCTATGAAAGAAGGGAAAAGACCAATAAAGTAGCTGTTTGGACTGCTGTAGAAATACAAGCTGTAAATTACAATCCTTTAAAAAGGGCATTCAGGGCAGCCAAGGCAAATCAATTCAACAATAAAAATTAGAAAAAAAAATAATAAAACCATGCACCTCTGACAACCTGACCCTGGTGTTACAGAGGCACCACAGGCTAAACAGATGTGCTATAGGAGGTATTCAGATATGAAGGTAACACCAATACAAACTTTCTGGTTTGTACAAAGCTTCAGGCAAGGGACATGAAAGCGACTCTTAACAAATACAAATGAGATAAGGATGTGTCTCCCTCTCTCTCAGCATAAGATTACTAACCCAAAGGAATAAGTGAACACTTCATAAACGAGGCTTGTAAATGTCCCATTTACTTAATACAACCGTAAAACCTCAGCAAAGTACTTAAGGATTTCCTTGCTAAACCACCCTGGGGGACAAAGACTCCTCAAACAGTAACATCTCTTCAAGAGAAGAGGGGCAAACTAGCACACAGCCAGCTACAAAGCACCAGGAGCCACCCATTTGCAGGAGATGACAGAAGTCTAGAACCATACGCATTTCAAACATGAAATGGGCCCAAGAGCTGATGCTGTGCCAGCACTGACTGAAAGCAAGCATCCATTTAAATTTGCCCTTGGGCTCCTGCCTACAGGAGAGAAACTCCCACTGAAAACATCAAGATAGAACATGTATTCCCTGTGTAACCCAAGCAACCTGACCATGAACTAAATGGGCCAGAAAACACCCTTCCCTCTTCCTGATCCTTTCAACATAAAGGAGCGTTGCAGGTGTTCCTATAGGAGAAGAAGGCTCTACTAAGTTTTTTCACAAGTTAGTGAAACATTCAAACAACTGCTATGTTTACACTCATTACTGTTTGTGCATTTAACACAATCTATTACAGAATAGAAACACAGGAGTTTCTGAAACTCCGGAGTGGGGGAGAAGCCTTTTTCCCTGTGCACTGCATGTCCTAAACTATTCCAAAACCCTTTAAGATTTTCTAATTCAGAATTCTTTTGACCACCCTAAGGATTTGGAGGGGGAAAGGGAGAGGTGTTTTTTTGTCTGCTTGTTTGTTTTAAAGAAAGGGAATTAATACAAATATACAGTTCAAGATTTTCTTACCCAGTATGTCTCTGAGCTATGTTTTACAGCTGTGTTCTTAAGGGTAACGCCAGACGCAGACACGTATGTTAATCTGCTCATGCTAGGACTTGAGTAAACTGACTGAGGTAGCACGCTGTCTTTGCAAGAGGACTCCTGATAATGTGATGTGCAAGTAAAGTCAGTTTCAGACCTGAAAAATAGATTTAAAGTATGTCAGTATTAGAATACGTTTCTAACGCTGCTGCCAAGACAATCAATGCTACACATGAACTATACTATCATAAAAATCAACTAACTCGTCCATTGTGTTTAGTACAGTCAATAGAAATGAGACATCAGCTCTCAGACAACCTTCACAAGTTTTGACTTCGACATACATAGAACTCATTGCCATTAGATACAAATTCATAAGGCAAAGCATCAGAGTTCTACAACTGAACTCAGATGCTAAGGTCACAGAAACAACACAACAACTTAATAGGAGGAAAAAAAAAAAAGGTGAATGGATATACTTCATCTAAATAGATGGAACAGATGGAAGAATGTCAAATGAAATCATTCAACATCTTAGGCATCACACATTAGTCTTTCCTACTCACTGCCGAGACTCTCTTCATTTCACACACCTGAAAACAGGGAATCTCTCACCACTTTGCCAAACAAGAAGAAATAACATGAAAACAATTCAAATCACTGACAATTTAGCTAGAAATCCTAAAATCTATTTAACACATTTGCCAAAATACATACTTCTGCACATTTTACGCACAGAGAAATGCCAGACAGCCTATAATTCTAATACCATGTACAACTCGCTAACTGTAGATAAATATCAAACAGTGAACTTAAAAGTTAAGGCAAAAAAATCAGTTGCCTCCTCTTTTCATGACGACGTATATGGCCATTTGCTACTGGCCATGTTTATATGTTTAAGACTAAGGTTACAGCTTATGCTGGTTGTGTATAGTTTCTGTAACACTCATGGAAGCTCATTTAAAATATACTGCCCTTTCAGTTGCTATGAAAGCCTTAAGCCTTAGACACAAGAGGTAGTTTCAAAATAGGAAGCAGCCAAAAGCAAAACAAAATATTTCTACCCATCCCCTCTCAAGATGAGCAGTGGTGTGAATCAGAGAAATAAACTGAGTGAAACATACATTTGAAAAACACATCTTCCTTGGTCTATACAATATCACGCTTTGTTATCATATAATTAGCATCATAACTCTCAACAAGCACCTTTATTTTAATAGATTAATTACAATAGTACAGTAATTAACAAACATGGTATTTTATAGCTCCATCAACACAAAGTTTAAGCATCTGTGGTATATGACTACCTAAGAGTCCGAATATTTTGTATTCTTGCATTACAGGATAATGTTGAGCAGACACAGCACTGATCCTATCCAGGATCTCTGCCTCATCAGGGCAGTGAGGAAAATCAAAAATTAACAACTGCTTCAGATTGCTTCTCCATACACATAACAAAAGCAAACAGAAAGCTTAGTCTAAGAAAAAAGTCTTAGCCTAATAAAGGTCTTCTGTAAACTGAGATCAACGACAACATTGAAACTAAAGCTTGATCCCTCAAAAAATCCCTAGGAAGCATTCTTATACATTCTTCTAACCTGCAGCAAAAAAATTACCCGGAAAACGCTGTTCCAGAAGTCTCACTAGGCGAGGAGTGGATCAGTGGTGAAGTTGAAGGTCTGAAGCTATACTGCTCATCCTCTAGAGGCTGCAAGTCACATTCAGGTTGAATGGGTTTGTGCTCTGGTAAATAAACAGAATTTAATAACAGTATTTGTTTAAGCACAGTGAACAAGTCTACTGTCGAAAAAAGCCTTTTCAATTACTGGCTGCTTTTGTATAGGTTTACTTACCAGTACTGTTCTGGGAAGCTGGGGAAAGCTCAGAAATTTCACATTTCACATTCCCACTGCAAGCAGTATCAGCATCTTTGGTTTTCTTCTCTGTTTTTGCATTTTGTTTCTTTTCATCATTGAAAAATTGCTGGGTAGGCTTTGATTTTGTAGGACTTACTGAGACATATTTACTAGATTGTTTGGCAGGTTTTAAGTTGCTGAGTGACAAAGTATTTCCTGTACTTCTTTCCACCAAACCATTACATGGCTCAGGAATAGCATTTGTTGGTTGATCTACTGTTTCTGTGTCTTCCCTGATAGAACATCTACTAGGGATGTCATTGGTCCAGTAAGCAAGTGGACTTTTCTGTGCCACTTCCATTTTTGCTGCTAAAGGAATTCCACATGTCTGTGCTTCGTTTCCAGAAGGTGAGGACTGGGTATCGAGCGTACCTGATCCAAAATCCACATTCACTGACCTTATCCGTTTACTATTTACTAAATCTGACAACTTTTCTGAATATTTAACTCTATCTGCAGTTACTTCTCCATGGTTGAGTACATCAGACAGACTAGAGAAATTCTGAATACCACGTTCTTCATTAAAATAATCCAGAAATCGTTTCTCTGTTTCCTGCGGCTTGCTATGATTATTTGTCAAGTCTTCTGCAAGAGTATCCTTCTTATCTTTACCCAGTAAAAAGGCATCAGACATCAGGTTCTGGGCAGATGCTTCATATTTCACAGTACTCTCATATTCACTTTCATGTCCAATCTCATCTGTTTTTTTGAGGTACTTTTCCATATCAAATGCACTATTTTCCACATTGCTGGAAAATAATTGATTAGCAGAGCGTTCAGTCTCTTCAACAATTCCAGGAACCAAACATGTTCTTTTACTTTTATTAGACAGTGCCATCATCATAGCAGCTAGCTGGGAAGCATCAGCACTGGAGGAAGCATTAGAAATAGCAGAGGCAATTGTGCTAATACTCAGGACAGCGTCAAAATGATTAGCTAAGCCGTCTTCAAACTTGTCTTCATGAACTTCATCCTACAACAAACCAACATGAGTTAAGCATCAAATTAAGGAATGGTTTTTTAGGCATTTTTTTTCGTGTTTTTGTTCTCATCTTTAATTATTTTGCATTTTGGTTATGGTAATACATTAACATTTATAGTTGTCACATATTTAATTGACTGTCAAGAAGGAATACTGCAATAGGTGTAACTTCCATTGCACTGATTTTTTGTAAGCCTACAATACACATTTTTAAAAGATTTAATGAAGATAGTCTGCTAGGAAGCCTTAGTTCCTGTAAAACTTCTAAAAACCTAAAATGTTTTAATTCAGTTGGAAGAACTGGGAGTAAAATACCATCAGGAACAAACACGGCAGAGAAAAAACTACCATAACAAAATAGACAGTATCTTCCCAATTAGCTTTAAACCATCTGCCTCCCTACAAGGGGAAGATAAAGCTATTCCTACAGTTTTCTCTGCCACTCAAGTCTGAGTTCTTTAATGTACATGTGGGCTATTCTTAGCAAAGAGCATGGAATAAGCATATAGTCATGTCAAGACCACAATCTCCACCCACCTCTTTTAGATAAGCAAAACTTCAGGAAGAAAACATCCGTCCTCCTGTAGATAAGCATGCATATCTCCCTAACATCCTCATTAAAAGACTAATAAAATACGGAGCAGGTAAGTGGGCCACGACTGTACTGAGAACCAGCCGCTCAAGGCATTGTGATGAGCAGCGCAAAGTCCAGCAGAAGGCTAGCTGTTCACTAGTGAAGTTCCCCAGGGACCAAGACTGGGGCTGGTATTGTTGCTGTTCTTCATTAATGACATGGAAGATTGGCCAGAGCGCACCCTCAGCAAGCTTACCCATGATACAAAATCGGGAGGTGCAGTTTTTACACCAGGAGGGCAGGCTGTCATTCACAAGGGCCTCAACACACTGGCAAAAATGGACTGAGAAGAATTATGTAAAGTTCAAAGGGAAACACCAAGACCAGCATCTGGATAATCTCATGCACCTGTATTGGTCAAGGACCAACTAGCTGGAAAGCAGCTTGACAGAGAAGGACTTGCGGGTCCTAGTAGAAATGAAGTTGACCATCAGCTATCAATGTGCCCTTGTGGAGAAAGAGGCCAACAGCATCCTGGGCTGCAGTAAGGAGAGAGTTGCCATCCAGCTTAGGGAGGTGATCCTTCCCCTCTACTGCACTGCTGTGAGCACATCTGGAGTGCTGTGTACTGTTATTGACTTCCCAGCACAAGAGAAGAGTCCACAAAAGAATCACAAAAATTAGTAAGAACTTGGGAGCGTCTGTCATATGGAGAGAGAGAGAGAGAGAGAGAAGGTACTTTTAGCCTCAAGAAGACAAGGTTCAGGAGGAAATCTTATAGATGTGCATAAAACCTGACAGGGATAGAAGGGGCATGGGGAGGAGTAAAGAAGACGGACACAGACTCTTCTTCAAGGTATCCAGTGAAAAGAAAGAAGGCAACAGGCACAATTTTAAATACAAGAAATACCATTTAAACATAAGGAAAAGATAACATCAACATGACCAAACACTGAAACAGGTTGCCCAGAGAGACTACCACCCTTGAAGATATTCAAAATGTGACCAGACTTTGCTCAACCTGCTCTATTCAACCTGGCTTTGAGCAAGAAGAAATGCACTAGACGATTTTCAGGAGTGCCTTCTGACTTCTGTGATTTGTCTGTTCGAGAACATTTTAGCATCTGTGTCAGACTAAAGGCGATCTAAACTTGTACAAATTGAGGGTGGGGTAGATTAGAATGTGGATATATATCATCAAAACCTTAAATTACTCATTTTGCATCTAGAACAATAGGGATACAGATAAATTAGAAAGAAAAGCAATTATGGCAGTACACAGATGAGCTACCCAACCAGTCCTTCTGCATTTAAGTCTGCAGCCTCACCATTTGATCAGCTAAACCAAGTCAAACTTGCTAGCTACTGATTTCTTTCAGCGATCATGAAGGAGAAGGGCTGTTTCTGTAACTGAATGGGTCTGCACACGTTCTGCCTGACTGGTAAGAGAACATGACATGTTAAGGCAGAAAAGGTAGGTGTCTAGGATTACTACATCGAAAATACACCTTTTTCAGACTTATCACACATCAGTATTTCTTAATTTTTTCAAGTAAAAGGCATTATTCACATGCTAAAGACAAATTATTTCATAAACAAAAATAGAAGGGGAAGACAGCTCAAATTCAAAAACTTGATCACAGAACATGAATAGCCTAGAAATTTATGAAATATGATGGGCTGACAGACCAAGCATATCCAAAAGTGAAGTAGGGAGAAAAAGGAAAATGAGATGGCAACAATAACACCTGACTGACTACAATAGCATGGCATCCTAGTGAAACCATCCTAACAAACAGCAGCACCTCCTTGGATTCAAACAATCAATATAAAAAGAAGTGAGCTGATATGGAAGTCTAAATTCAGTGGTATTCAAAGAAATAATAATCATTAGAAGTATTTGAATGTTGTTCAAGTTCATAGTTGCACTTAATAGCAAAATACAAGATAAATACCTTTGTTTGACTTTTGGTAGCATCTTCTACAGTAACATCATTTTCTATATTAACGCGTTGGCGTATTCCAGCTGTAGCATCCACCCTATGCCATGAACCTTCACAGACAGTAGAATTCGCATCATCTTCTATTTGTGCTTCTAAGTCATCAAAGAACAAAGAAAAAGACAGGGAATTAATTTACAGTAAGTAAAACACCTGCATTCTCTAAACAGAATTAATTTACAGTAAGTAAAACACCTGCATTCTCTAAACACCTGCATTCTCGGGATATACATGCTCTACAGAAAAAAAAAGCTGTTTTAACAGCACAAATCCAAATATTGCAAGCATGAACTGTTTCCTGTACAGTACTCAAAGGTCACACTCAAGTCACAAAATAAGCTGGCATTAAGAATACCACGTTCACACTCTTCAAATTGCATTTTCAGGAAGCTGATGATATTATCATAAGCTAAACATGCCTTTTGTGTTTGGAAGACAATGTAGACCAAACATAGAACATAGACCAAACTCCAGTAGAAAACTAGAAGGGCTGAATCTGAGTAACAACAATTATCTTACACTGCAGACAGGGTTAGACTGAGGTAGATAGCAGTGAACTGGAGATTCTGAAGGATTTTGTTTAGGGGTAAGCTTCTGAAACCATCAAACCCACAAACAGTTGTCTTGACTATGAGATCAAACCCAAACTAGAAGATCTTGTTCACATGAGATCTAGAGGTTACCATTCCAACATATTAGTTCATGATGAAAGGAAAACAACTGGACTTCTTAGAACACTAAACCCAACTTCTAAAGATGATGGTGAGAAAACAAGTATGAAACAACAAACATTTTTTGCTAGAGAGGTTTTTTTGATGGAAGGGTGGTTGGGGCGTGTTTCTTGCTTGGTTCTGTTTCATGTTTTCTGTTCTTATAACAGATACTTGGGTTTGGATACACTTTGTATTTCCCTCCTCAAGTTGCTGACCTCTCAGCTTCCTCTCCATCTGTTGCTCCTTAAGTAGGAAGAGCATATTGATATTGCTGATAAAGATTGTTATTGCCGAAACTACTGAAATCAGACAGCACTATCTATTAATATTTTAGCCACAAAGTGACCCAGATACCTACTTTCTCTAGCATTTACAGCAGCCCTCATATCAGAAGAGCTGCAAAGCACATTAGAGTATTTTCCCAGTATTCAAAGCAACGATTACATCTATAATTTAATTTAACAGAGGTCATGACTCAATGAACTTACGGTGTTTTTTGACAAAATTCCAGGCTACTGTATAATGAATTTAAGCACACTAACACTAGTTTAAAAAAAATAATCATTAGATCCTTTAAAAATATTTGCAAGATCCCAGCATGTGGAGAATTATAGCTGTAAAGCTGTTTCAAGGAAGCAGGCTGCATAAAAGCCTGATGGATACTTCTCCCCAGTGCAAAAAAGTACTTAAGACATTGCACTGACTGGACAAGCAGGTCCACAGAGATCGATGTTGCCACAATTCTATTAAGAGCAGTAGAGATGCTTTAAAATGCACTCATCCTTTTCTAACCATAGGATAGGCACACACACGCACATCAAATTGTGTGCTGTGATCTTCACATATAGCATTTCGGAGCAATCTCCTAAATTACTCCTTCAAGCTAAGTAGATAACATGAGCACAACATTTTTTTTAAAGATGGCAGGAAAAACGTAGACTGTTTTATGCATTCACTGTCAGCTCAGCTATAACCCAAATTGCTTTCCTTCTTTTTGTATAGCCTCTATATCTATACGAGCAAACAGACCAATTCTCTACGCGTTTCATCTGTTTGACTTGGGTTTTGGCAATGCATCTGTACAGCCTTTTCAACGGAAAAACTCCAAACAGACTTCAATTATTAAGACATTCTAGTAGTCATCCAATATCCGGAAATGCTGCAATACAGAAACGTGAACTAATGTGATAGTTAAAACTGAATTAGGGACTCTTCTCAGTTCATTACACGTGTTCATTTTTGTTGTTCAAGTTTTACAGTATGGAAGAGACATGAGCTTTCAAAATAACATACATTTCCATTGTTTGCTGGGGAGTATGTTTCTATTTCCTTTTCAACTATCACTTAGGCTTTTACTATTCTGCTTCTTAGAGAATCACAGAATGGTTTGGGTTGGAAGGGACCTGAAAGATCATCCAGTTCCAACTCCCCTGCCATGGGCAGAGACACTTCCCACTAGACCAGGCTGCTCAAGGCCCCATCCAACTTGGCCTTGGACACTTACAAGAAGGGAGCAAACAGTACGCGTAGCTACATGCACAGATCAAATTTTCACCTGTTACTCTTAATACCTTACTGGTAATATCAGTCTCTTCTATGAACTCTTTTATAGATATATCTAAGAGCACAATTTGAATACAATCCAGCAAAGTATGTCCTCATTTCTTGCAAAGAAGCTCGCATCAGATTCTGAGTTGATGATATTATCCAAATCATTCACAAAGCATTCTAAACAACCGTAGGGTTGACACTTCTGTTCTATAATTACCTGGAAATACCTCAGACAATTGTGAAATCTCTCGGCTCACATCACCTCCTGATGAAACAGATGTACTTAGCAGAGCAACAGGTTGCCTTTTCTTTGGAGAGGTAATATAATAACCAAAAGATGGCTATAAAAAGAAAATACAGCATGAGTAAATTTGATCATCAATAGGATCAGTGGGCTTGCAAAGCAGTTTCAGCCACAGCACTTCCCCCATTGATGTTTAGATCTAACACCACTGAGAATTAACATACGCCTCGTAGCACTGCAAGTGCCTAATCCAAATACATGCACTTCCTCTACATACATAAAATAAACTAACAACATATTTAAGTCAGTTAGGCAAAAAAAAGTACAAATGCTCTCATCATCTCTGCCTGCATCTCATCAGCTCAGCCTCTGAATGCACCAAGACACAACTGCATCACACAAGCATATTTAACTTGTTCCTCCCATTGTATACACTTCCCTGTCTTTTTTTTTTTTTTCCTGCCTGCAACACAGATGGGCTATTGTCTACCAACGACAGACAGAGACAGGTATCAGATAGATGTGAGAAACACCCACAAGGAGGCTGGCAAGCTAAAGTCTACATGATAATGTTTTTACTGAAGTTGGGCATTTGCCTAGATAGCACATTAACCACCAACAGGCATTCAAAGATACCCTCACTGTTCAGGTAGCCCTGACTGAGCAGCATTTCACTCAACTACAATGTGGATCATTCGCTTGCACCTCTAATGTGCACCCTACCCTGCCTACAGTGTACTTTTCTCTCTCTAATCCTACACGTCGCTAGTTCCTGAACAAAAGGCAAAGATCAAGATTAATCAGTAACACCAGACAACCCTTCACACCAGAAATTTCAAGTGGGAAAGAGAAGTCCATCTAGTATAGAGAGTTTCCTTTTCAGGTGAACTTAAAAAAGTAGATCTCAGAAGTAATTAAGTTACAATATATTAAAAAAAACCTAAAAAAGATCAAAATAAGTTGTTCTCATTCCTTCCTTGTGTCTTAACATTAAGACACATACCCGTTTCACATCACTGCCTCCACCAAGACAACCAAGAGCTTCAGATCGCTGGCCAAAGAACTCCCCCAAAGACAAACGTAAGTAACTGGCATCTTTATCAAGACCAGATGTTCTCAGCAGAATGCAGCTATTGGGAGATTTCCATGAAGCATCTGCTAATTCAGAAGCATTTAGAACGTCTACTTTTCCCACCTGCAGACAAAAACATTTCAAAAGTTATAGCTTGCAAATAAATTAGACAACTGTTCTGTTTGCATTAAGATAATTAGTTACCTGCACAAGTTTGTGTGCTTTCTCAAATTCTGCCTGGTCTTGTGCAATCATAGCTGCTGCTTCAGCTTAAAAACCAAGAGAACATTTATTAAAATAAGGCACAAGTTATTATGTGTCATTACCATTTTCCATCATGAAACTAAATTTGCAATATTTAATTCTACATCTGAGATAGTCTGGGACACACGAGGAGCTATTCCATCCTCTTATGGTGAGAAAAGTTCATATGAAATTCATTTGTTTAACAGAGTACTGGATCTTTAGGAGCCAAAGCAAAACCAGCATTCAGCTAACTAACTTAATATTGAACAGAAGTTTCTAATGGCCTTAATCCCCAAACAAACTATCACATTTCATAGTTTACGCTACCCATACTAGCTAGAATTAAGCATCATATGGCTATTTCCAAACAACCTTTTACTACATTAGGTTCTGAAAATTTCATCAAGGCGGTACCTGTGAAATGAAGCAAAACAAATAGACTGGTTTGTATCAGATCATGAAATATCTGTGCAAATTAACAGCCAAATAAAGGAGTACATTTTTTAAAAAATCAAATAATATTTTTACAATTACCATTTACAAAACAGTGAATATTTAAAGTCTCTGCACCAAAACTCTGTAAAAAACTTGCTGAATAGGAGCTATTGCTTTACCACCTCACTTCAATGTTAATGTTATCATTAAGTACATCAAAACTTATAAAATATGTGGCCTTGAATGACCTCATATACACAGCGTCCCCAGTCATAGATGACATAGGATAAATGGAGGAAGAAGTCAAGAATGGACACAAACTTCCAAAGTGAATACAGCTGCTGTTTATAAAATTACTTATGGGAAATCATGATACATACTTGGAGTAAAGAAACAAAGTTGGAAGACACATTTATTGAGCAATCTAACTGTTTCCTAAAGGCAACCTAGCACCATCAATGACACACTTATATCCAGTTGAACTCAAGTCAATATCAGTTCTTTCTTAATCCTCTATATAAGCCACATAGCATTCCGAAGACTTCCTGGAAGAAACTCTGTCAAGTGAACAATACTGCGCTATTACATAAATAACACGCTGTGCGCACAGTTTGCTGACAGAGACAGACAAGTCATAAATGAGACTCAGAAGCATCAGCTGTCACATTTCCTTTCTGTCCAAATAAAATATCTTGGCTGTCAAGCATCACACGTGCACATTTCAAACAAAGGCAAACTAGCAGCCAGAAAAATGCTAACCACATTAAATTTACAGCTTCTGTTGTGTGAACAGGTAAGCCAATGATCTCAAAAGGAAAATTCCTTTAAAATCCCATCAGGTGAGAAAAAGGTAAACAGCCCTGAAAAAATTTACAAGAAACAAATATTCAGATCACTCAACCACCCAAGCGTAAGATGCGGGAAAGTGTCTGAAATATCCCGGCATCTGAAAAATAATGGAGGAGCTCTGCTTTACTGACATAGTAGATAAGGATGTTTCTATCAAGTTGGATAATATTTGCCTGCTTCAGCACTACAAGTGTTGAAAACCCTTATTTCAACCAATCAACCCTGCTGATAACTCACTCAAAATAAACAATTCTAGACAGTGACGTATACTGTATTTTCTTTGAAAGAAAGAGCCACTTCGAGTGGACTGTGGAAATCTTTAGACAACATTAGCCCATCCATATGTCAACTTTAGAAACATGAAGAGACTAGGAGAAATCCTGTTGCACACACTGTTTGAATCTGTCAAGTAAAACACATGACATTTCGGTGCTAAGGAATTGATTTGTCTACAGTTCTATGTGTATATTATCCAGGCCTGTGTGACAAACATACAGACTCTCACGAAGATCAGTCTGAGACAGCTTTAAGGAAAATAAACAACTTCAAGTAAGTAAAGGTTCAAAAAGCCTGGTATCTGTTAGAACATAAGAGTCCAGTAAAGCCCAATACAATCCAACATTTTCCAGTACCAGTACTATTTTTTCCAGCATCAAGACATTCCTGAGGAGTTCACAAAAAAATTACCAGCTAGTGAATTCAGTAGCTCCTTTCACATTCTAGTTGATTTTGTAGTAATTTCTTGTTTATATCTACTCCTATTCTATAATCATCATGCAGCACAGAATGACTACTGTCTCCTCTTCTTGAAAGAAAGAATAACAGAAATTAAAGTCCAAAGGAAAAACAGTGAAAATGACTGCTACAGGAGTTACTTTTACTCAAACAATAGGTGACACGTTAGAATGTTTTCAGAAAAAACACTAAAGACTTTTCAGAGGAAGAATAGGAAGACGGAAAGAAGCTATCAACTGTAACTAATAATAATATCATTACAAACTACTATCAACATCAGCTTTCAAGTAATATGCAGTATCTAAAGCCTGGAGGCTTTGCAACAACAAATAATGATCTACTTAAGTGAAAAAAAAAAAGGTAACTAAAAGGAGAAAGATTACATACATCCAGTAATGAATTCCTCATTTATTTTATCATCTTCTGACAGATTTATATCTTGTTTTTCATCAAATGAAGTATAATATGCAAGATCTGTCACCCATTTACCCTCTTCATTTTGATAGACAACGCTGTGTGGTAGATCACCTGAAAGATATAACAAATATTATACTGTTAATTAAAATAAAAAGGAATACAGCAAAGTCTTTTAAGTTTTGATTATGGAGTTCAAAGAAACATAGCTCAAGTTGCTGCAACAGCACGCTTGAACTAGTTTCGCCATAAAATAAACAGTTTAAGGGCAATATACAAAAGTCAGTATTATTTAAAACAAAAACAAGCCAATATTTATTCATGCTACCTTGGTTTTTATTCCAACTTGCACAACTAAAGAAAAATGTATAGCTTACAATTTTATTCTGTTTTCCACGCAACGGAGGCTGGTCACAATTCTGTAGCTAAAGCAACCTACCTCTGTCTGCTGTAACTAAACTCATGCTCTCTGCAGATGGAGACAGGTAAGTATCAGCCAATTCAACTTCATGTTCAGTTGAATCTGTCGGAGGTGCATTTGCACTAAGAACTTCAGGAGTGGTGTAGTGCCCCCAAAATCCTCTTGCTGTGGGTAGTACTTCTGCAGCAGAAGCAGCCGCCTGACACTCAGAGGACTTGATTTCTTGCTTCGAAAGGACATCCGAAGCATCAACTTCATGGCTGTCCACGCGCTGTAGGTGTGGTGAATCTAATTGCAACTCAGCAGCAGTACAGGAATTTAGTGCATCTCCAGCAGCCATGGAATTCTTAGAAAACAATTTCAGAAGTGTCAGAAGTGCAACATGTAATTGTTTGTGCTAATAGTTCTAGGTACAAAATAGTCCAAGTTAACTACATTTGCACAATATATCTGAAAACAAAGCAGTGTAATTTTTTGTGAAGGACGTACAGGTTGTTAGGTCAGTCTCCAACAAGTTTTCAAATGCACTGCCATCTTCTACTACAGCCTTACTTTACATCATAAACAGAAACGTAAATGACAATTTCATACCCATTGCAGTATCGCTCTGGGCAGCACTTCTCTTTGCACAGGCAGTCCAGTTATCCCTTGATTTTGTGAATCTTCATCACTAGCATTTCCAGAGTCTACTCCTGTTACAGCCTTAAAAGTGTCAGGAACCCGAAAGCTCTCCTTTAAAAAAAATAGTTAAGACTTAAGTTACCCTAGAACAGATGCACTGAAGAAAAAACACTACAGTCCCTTCTACAGTGTTAAAAATCTCTAATAAAGAGATCATCATCATTTGTTCACTTGTGTGCCACTGTTGGAGGCATCTCTAGCTGCTACCACCACTATGAAGGAACAAGTTCCTGGCTATGCCAATCCATGTATCTGCCTCCAAGGGCACACACAGCAAGAAGAAAAAGGATCTCTTCTTATTCCTACTACATCCTTCCCCTTCTAGCTGACCCACTGCTGGATGATGACTCTCAATACAACTCAGAACTTCCTGTACCTACCCCACCACACATCTACACTGGCAGCGAAGCTGAAACATCTTACACAAGTAGAGAAGACCTGAGGTCAGAGAGCAGAACTGTTATTCTCACTCTTCTAACAACCACCTGTTCCCTTCTCCACATGCAGCTGTAGATCAGCAACTGGCAGCCTATGTAGACTGCTTTTACAGGGTTAACAAATAACTTCCCACAGCTCGGAAACACTGATGTCAGTTGGGAAATTTCAGAAGGTACAGTTAAACTGTTTAAATCAATCACACCTTCCTGTTATGGTCAAGCATGCAACTGCCAGGATCACATCCAGCGTTACAAAGCCAGGAAAATGGAAAGGCACTTAATCCCTGACACCGTGTCTGTCATGGAGCTAACTGCTGCTCAAAGATAAACCACAAGCCAGCCAGGTGCTGTTCTACGCTTACCTTTCATGCACTGACCACTTACTTAAGAGACTTATTTATTCTCCTGGAAAAACAGGTCTCTGTGATTCTATATGCTTAATAAAACCTTGAAGATTGCTATCCAAGATAATAAACCAGTGATCAAAAATATTTTATGAACTAATTGTATGATAGAAAAATAAGTGCCAGCATGTAACCTTAATGGTAACAGAAGCAAAAAATAAAACAGAATCTTTTGTCAGTAGGGAATTAAATTTCTTTTCAACAAACTTAGCTGTCTTACAAGAAAATTCCATTCTTTTCTTTGAATTATGCTGCAGTTAAACTGCAACTCTAATTAAAAGCAGCAACTAGTTAAACTACCAAAAACAGCTTTGTTACAGAACCATCAGATTAAAATTAAGCAACTCCCACAGAGACAACAGGCCCATTTCCTAGATATTACAAGATCAAAATATGCCCTGTTTCAGCTGGCTGGGGCTGGAAGTGACAGGGTAAAGCAAGTATTTTATGGGCATTAGCTTTCTTATGGAAATGTAAAATACTCTGCATTCAGAGGCTAGTAATCAAAATCATGACATCACAAGATGATGGTATCAGTAGAGGCTTCTGATTAGTTACCAATGATATGGTAATGGAGATTAGACATCAGGAAGAAATCCTTCATGGTGGCGAGGCACTGCAACAGATTGCCCAGGGAAGTTGTGGCTGCCCCATCCCTGGAAGTGTTCAAGGCCAGATTGGATGGGGCCTTGGGCAGCCTGATCCTAGTGGGAGGTGTCTCTGTCCATGGCAGGGGGGTTGAAACTTGATGATCTTTAAGGCCCCTTCCAACCCAAACTATTCTATGATATTATTCCCATTAGTGAAATTGATGATCCCAAACGCTTATCTACAAGCATCTTACCATCTCTGACGCTGAAAACTACTACTAGGGAGCTGTAAGGGGAAAACTAGTGTATAACAAACCTTCACACCTTAAAGCACTCAGCATACCTCTGAAGCCTTCTCTTAAGTTCAGACCATCAGAAACAATTCAAAACTAAAAACATTTTTTACTCTTTTAATAAGGATTAATAAATGCAGTATTACGTAATCCAGCAGAAAAAGACCCTCTTCAGGAAATACTACTGATGCTGTACTATTTACTAAGGGATTTCTCTGAGGACAGAAAAGGGACAGAAATCCAGTCTTAGAAGTTTGGGGGGTTCAGTGTTTTTCCCCCCTTTGCAAGACCAAGTAACAGGAGAACCTTATGAAGTCAATTCTATCAGAGCTGCTTGTCAGGAGAAAGAAGAAAGCTATGCACAGGTCAAAGTGGAGTGTGAGAAGCAGGCTTAGAGTGGAATGGGAAACATAAAAGGAGACTTGAATAAAGGAGACACCATAGCAGGTAACTTCTGTTTTGTTGAAGCTTTCCTGACTAATGCCTCTTGGGACAATCAGCTAGTTCCCTAATTCCACCTTATCTCATAAACAGCAAGACCTTTTGTAACAAGCACATGAATCAGCTGCTAGCTCTGCCCTACAAGGAAGAGGAAAACAAATACAAAAAACAGCTACCTAGCTTCTTTCTCTCTTTCCTCCAAGGAAAACTTTGCAGAGGGAACAAAGTTAGCAGCTCACTCAAACAGCTTTGTTCTTAGGTTAGAGCAGTACTTGCTACCTTTAAATTTAAAAAGAATCCTTTGCTGTACAGGGTACCTGTTGGACAGTACTTAGGTTTGTCAGGAAAGAATCAAAATCTAGTTCGCTCTGGCAGACAACCCTCAATGATGCTACCATATTTAAGAGCCATTTGGCATGCTGAGCTTCAATTTTTACTTTAAATCTACCTGAAATAGGCCTTTTTCAGAAAGCTTCAGTGCTGTACAGCATTCTGGTAGTTTCTGTATGTCAGCATCTCCTCTTGCCATTTCTGGTTGTATCAGCTGCTCAAAATAGGCTTCTAGTTGGTTATCAAGGAATTCTTCATCATCAATATCATCATCTATTGAAACAGAAGAAAATATTCACCTTTCACAGACATTTTATATTGACTTAAATACTATCAAAACAAACCCAAAATTTTTAATGTATTGAGTCTCATAATACACTCACACAATCAGAAGAGAATTTTCCTGGTTTTGCCTTAAAATAATCAGGTCACAGGAACTGTTTTACTCCGTGACTAGTGATCCAAAGCAAAACAAGATGGCTATAAGCTAGCACGTTAACTCCCAGGCTACCAAGTGATTCATCTTCCTTTATATGATCTATATACTACCACATTCCAACTAGCAAATCATATATGTACTCAAATTAAAAGTAAAATATACGTAGTATTTCTCAAACTTCACAGAAACTGACCAAAGCACAGTTCCATATTTCAATGTCAAAAAAAGGTTAAGTATTATTACTAAGAACAGCACTACTGCTATTTGCCAAGCAACAAGTTTTCCAAGATGATTTTTCTTGGTCTGGGGCTATTTTTCTTAATTGGGTCTGGGAGTAGAGAAGAGTTTCCATGGCTTTTGTTTGCTCGTTTTTGAAGACTCAAACATCAGTCAGCTTTTTAGGGCATAGTTAAAAGCACCCTTAAAACCACTGTAAAACATTCAAGGAAGTCTGACATCTTTACTTATTATTCTTTCATTTCCAGGAAACGATATCCTGTTTGTAGTTTTCCTTTTTTAAAAAAACAGTACACTCAAGCAGGCCTTACATTTAAAAACTCTCAAACACATTTTGCTTTCCATATAATTTAACTATCACTAGCAAGCTGAAAGTGTTTAAGAATTCTCCAGCAATTTTGTCTCTGTAGTATATCTCAACTCTTCTCCCCAAAAAGGTATTTCAGAAGAACCTTCTTAGTATTTCCTTCTACCAAAGAGGTCTATACAACGCCAAGAACATACAGGAAAAAAATACATATATACAGACAGAGGCAAGTCATCGTTATTTGTACATTCCCAGTCTTGCAAGCGCCGTCTACAAAGAGCCTGATTTAAAGAAGCATATAAAAATGTGATTTAGTTGAATTGGAAGCTATGGATGCTTGGCAACTTTGATAGTACATCAAAGCAATCAGGATCTGTTACATTCGCAGGTCAATAAATGAAAAATCAACATCACAGCTCTGTTTCCACCTGATAACAGAAAAGGCAGAAGGATAACAGCAGACCAAGTCTCTTGAGTTTTGGAAAGAGGACTAATACTTATCCTCAAAACAAAGCACTTCAAAAATTATATAAGGATTAGTTAATTACCTGAATGGCACAATTCAAACTCAAATTAACAGCACTACAATAAATGTTTTAATCTCACTAACCTGTCTTGATTTCTTCTTTGTGAAACTGAAACAATAATCTGCTGTCTTCCAAATAATGAGAAAGCAGATGCATGTATTTTACCTCAATCACCAGAGACTTCATCCTTAGTTTTAGAAATACCCAGCTGCCAAATTTACACTGAATACAGAATTACATGACAGAAATCAGTACCTCACACACTGACCAGGAAAAATGAAAAGATCAGTTTGTCAGAACTGAAACTCCGAATACACAAGTATTTCCAACTAAAGACTACCAACTCCAGAGTTGGTAGTTAAAAGTAATTCCATCCCCTTGGATAGAAAAAAAATAGCATTTTTTACTCGGAATTCTGACATTGTGTCAGAATTCTAGACTCAACTACCCACAGTTATAGATACGCTCACCAGTGAAATCTTCCTCTGAGCTTGCAAGAGACGAGAGTTTTTCATTTTCCAAAAAACTCGCAAGGCTATTGCTAAGATGATCACTTGGGACTTCACTTTCTATCAGCTTTTCAGAAGGACCAACCTATGAAAAGTATCAATACAGAAATGTTTCAAGGTGTTACTTGCTATTGTATAAATTCAGTTACTAATAAACAATTAATGAGGTTAATAATATACAAAACTTCCCCCACCCCATTTTTTCTAGTTATGCCAAACACTCCAGTTCCAATGGACTTTGCCTGCTAGCTTCCAGAATGGACTTATGCAAGAAATATATGGATTATAAAGGGAAAAGAGTGGAAAAAGCATCTCAATGACATCAAACTTAAAAAAACTCAAAATACTGAAGCATTGCATTAACAAGTTCACATTTGAAAAAAATGCCCCCCCTTTCATTAAGCTGCAATCTCAACTTAAAAGTACAAAGGCAACTCTCAATAGTTTCCTAGGGTGCTAAAACAGTGCTTCTGCAGAAATCATACACCCAGATCAACCCTTTGTTGATAATTTCCTCAAATATGCACGCTGAATAAGTAATTCAGCATATTTCAGCCCAATCTAACTAAACATTTTATCTTCCATATACCTGAATGATTTTTAAAACAGCATGATGTAATGTCTGGGTTGGATTTAGACTCGCATCCTTTGTGATAAACAGATCATCTTAGACACCAAAAATGTCAAAGTTCAGAAAGCAAAAATTTAAAAGGGGAATGAATTATTGTGATGATACCCTGTAAGCATTCAGCTGCAACCCACTGACCACTGGGGCCCCTACAAAAATCAAATGGAAAACAACTATATCAATTTACTAAATACCAGCAGGAACACTAAGGAGCACATACTGGACAGCACCTGGCTGCAGCCTGAGGCCTATTTTCTCTGAGAGCCACAAGATTTCCCAGTCCTGTCTGCCTTGTATCTCTGTGCCCACAATTATCAGTTTCTTTGACACAATAGATCAAAACATCTGAAGCACGGCCAAACCCATCAACACCTACAGCAATCCGCTAGCTCTGGTAAGGAGACATGCACAAAAAAAAAAAAAAAGAGGCAGCAAGACTGTTTTCTTACAAATGGTGCAGGTTTTAACATTGAGGACACTTAAGAAGTCATCTGAGCTAACAGTCCTCAAAGTAATTAACAAGTACAGGGGCAAGACAAATCAGGTAGACAATTTCTACTCCAAAAGCATTCAAAAAAGTTTCTCAGGCTGCTTTTCACTAATCTAAACTACAACTGGGATAAAATGCAAGGTCCTTACATGGATAAAGAACTACAAAAGTGCCAAGGCTAGGAGTTACACCAATTTTCACAACTGAGAAAGATTTAAGTGGAGTCATGCTCCCATGGTACCAATATATCAAGTGATCTGCAAAAAGGAGTCCAACTGAGGCACTACATATTCAGCACACTAGCACCATTACAAAATTCAGGGATACACTACATAAGACAACAAACATGTCAATTCTCTCCCTCCTCCCCTCACAGAATTAAGTCTGGTACAGGATTAATATTAGAAAGTGTATAATTTCACTGTATTTAAAAAAGGTTTCACCTTGTTATTCTTGCTGTCTGGAAGAAAACATATTTCAGTTGACAAATCTGGAAAAAAAATGCTGTGTAATCAGTATTTTATTAAATTCTTATGTTACGCTACTAAGCTATTCTGTAAGATAGCAGACCGAGCCTCTAGAAGATCTTTGCATACACCATAAAATTAACCCTGAAATATGTTATCACAATACCAAAGTTTACATGTTCTTACAACAATGATTAAAAGTATCTGGGAGTAATTAAAGAGGCAGGGCTTCATCAGGTCTAGAACTGCAAAAGCTATTCAAGACAATTACTGCCTTAAGGATTTCTATAAAAAAAGATATGCAAATACTGAGATAAAGCTTAGAAAAAAAGTAACGACTAGAAGTATGTATTTGCTAAGTACATGTCCTGTATTTTAAGGAATAAGCAGAATTTAATCATAGAACTGGCATTAGCAAAAATCCCGAACAAGTTTACTATCAACAGCCAAACTTTTAAAATAAGTTATAGAATATTACTTTGCTCCCATTACTTTACTCATACTAGAAAAAAGCAGTCTTCACAGCATGAATTCTAAAGTACTTTTTCATGTATCATTTCACTAGAAAAGTAGGTTTCGAGCCACCATGACTGCACTTAAAGATCACCTACTACAGGCTGGAATAAGGCAAGACAAGAGAAGTGAGTTACAATATAATCTCATAGACTATTGAAAGAGAAGGGGTAGAAAAAAAAACTTGCACACAATTTTTCCACAAGTAAAGCTCCTGAAATTATTTAAGATTCCTACTAGCATTCTAATTATGGTATTTTACAGCAAACACTACTTTCACCAGCTTCCTGTCTAGCTTTTTTTTGGGAAGAAATCTAAAAACACAACGTCAACCACAAGCTTTCTCTGTTTTCAGTTTGTTCAAACCATAGATTCTTTTATGAAACCCATTTACATACAATATGCCATAAAAGAGTGAAAGGGTCAAGAGAAGACATCTATAGCAGAAAAAGCTATTTACACTGAGAAAAAGTATACAATTTTTCTCAAATGTTAATACCTTCCAATCGTTCAAGTGGCAATACCTCAAGTAAGGTATCTTGACTGTGATTTGAACACTCAATGTCATTCTGATCCTCCTCTTCACATACTGAGTGAGACTCTTTCAAACTAACAGAAGCTGGCTGAGGTTCTTCAACTCTTGTAGCAACTTCCCTAGGAAGAGAATTATTTCAGTGAAAAAAAATCACCCAGTGAGCTATGTAAATCCGTACACAACATCTCTCTATAAAAATATTCGATAAATTCTCCTATTTTAATGCCTTTGCCTCTCAGAAGTCAGGTGTTTCCATTAACACAGAATCTATGAATACGTTACCTGTCATTTTACAATAAAGCAATAAATGAAGATTACAAGAGCTCCAATTTCACGAAATAAAGCATGAAACAAACTGTAAAATTTAATTTAACACGTGTAGCTCTACTTTTTTCCTGTTTGTTTCTTTCTCTTTCATTTCTGTAAAAAGAGGGAGAAGTATGAGGGGAAAAGGGTCTGTTCCAGATGAGTTCCACGATTCGAGATCCAGTCAAACCCTAGGCAAGACTGTCTTCACTTCACCATACCAGTAAACCTTTTGTAACATTAAAATAGGGACTAAATCATAAAGAATATGCCTTACTGAAATTCCATATAGTTGCATTAAATAACATATGACATAATTCCACAGGAAAGCTATTTTTCACTTCTGGTTTCATAGGACTTGCAGACCGAGAGATAAGCTAATCATCCAAGATGTTAAAATTTCCACATTGAGTGAATTGAACCATACTTGTGCATTAGTATTTTAGATTTATAAATAAAACTTATATTTGAAAACCTAAAATACATATTGCATGGTTTGGTTTGTTTGGTTTTTTTTTCACTCAAGCACAATCAAGACACTAACTCCCTCTCTTAAACCTTACATTCTTTGATTTTATAGGAACATACTGCCTATAGTGCAGTTTTAGGAGTAAGATGCACATTGTGGATTCTATGGCAACAACGGGAACAAACCTGACCTTTGTTAGAATAACCTGTGCAACACTACCATCACTTAGCAACGCTCTTCACAGTACTTCACTAGCACTAGTTATTTCTGAAGAACTAGTCATCACTGAGGCCACAAGGAAGCTAAATTTAATAGAAATTGACATGTCTTTCTGTACACAAACTGCAGGAAACTTAGTTGGAACAGATATAAATCAGTGCAAACTATTACTTACCCATGACATGAACCAGAAACATCAGCTTAATTTTAGATCACATAACGTGAACTAGGTGAATACAAGCCTGATTCGAATAAGCCAATTAATAAATCACACTAAGGAAATTTTTAAGTAATGTGACAATAAAACAAAACATCATAGTTAAAAGAAAAAAACACTTCTCAAGATTCATTTCCATCATGTACATGAAGCCAACTTAGTCACTTAAACAGCAGAACACCGTTCACGTCAGACTCCACAGGCTAACTGGCAGCATTGCACATGACGCTTCCACATCCCGCCACTATCCCTCCTTCAGAAAACATGGAGAAGCTATTTCAGCAGGAAAATCTGCCCGGGCTACCAAACAAGGTAAGCTAACAGGCTAATGCACAGCTGAGCTCTCCATTTACTGCCATCAAAAGGCCGGCAGCAGAAGCTGCTCCTGAGGTGGCAAGCAATCCTGAAGCACTCCATAATTAGCTCACAGTAGATACAAATCTAGACAGGAAGCACTGATAGGGCATTTTAGGACAGGATTAAATTTTAACTGTCACACTCACAGGTCATCATGAAAACTGAGGGCAAACGTCCCCATCGGCGCAGGATTTGACCGACTCCTGTGAGACGATCCTAATGGAGGTGAATGTTTCTCTTCCAAATAGGATGCACAAGCATCAGAAAGCCTGCAAAGGTGGGAAGGAAAAACATGCAACAGAATCATTCTAAGATGCACTTCTCTTGTTTTACAAAGAACTGGAAAAAAAAAGAAAAATCACATTGATGACCATTTATCTCTGGTAAGTTCAATTATTTGAATATTTTAGCATTTCCTAGCTAATCTGTACTCACAGGTACACATATGTACCCAGAATGATGCCCTCCACAGTTGTTGAGAGAAATGCCACATTCTTATTTTTAGTGGCTAGTGGTGTCCCATTTGGAAAGTGCACTTCTGGAAAGGCAGGGTATAAAAGTCTAAACTTCTTTTGAAGTCACAGTACAGCAGTTAAGTGAGCAAAGGATTCTAATCATTACTCCTTGCTCTACTCGTTGCTGAACAAACCATTATAAATTGTACTAAATTGTCGTTCATATCTGTAACACAAACCCTTCTCTAATCTTTTCTAAAACGAGCCAGATGCAGGCCAGTTAAAGTGAATAAAGTTAAGAGAACACACATCTAAAAACTATTTTCTCGATATGACTGCAACCATGAAAATAGCGTGGTAATTAGTTGATAAGTTTTGCTGCAGCTAGTTTGCATGTTTAATTATCTTGTCATATAAATCTGTTTTGTATCAAGAAATAATATGTAGACAATATCCAGACATGACGCTTAGTTGTCTAACAAGATACAGTTGTCTTAGGTCAAACGATAACCTGAAGGGAGTCTCCGGACATGGCTGAATACTCCAAAAATACAATGAGCAACAACCTTGAAGAGATTTATATGCTTCTTTGGTTAAAACTAGTACATATACTCACTGCTTTTGTGGGATGCTATGCCTTTTTTAGAAGGGCATCCAATTCAGTGCTGAATTGTAAAACAAAAATATTATCTTTGCTTCGAAGACTTCGTCCTTTTTAATATTTTACCAGTGAATGAGTGTTTCTCACAATGCTAAGCTGAATAATGAAGTTAAAAACACGTTGATTGTTATCAGTCTAAATACTAAACTACTCTTTTAAAGGGTAATGTTAATACAAGTCAAGTATTTTATGAGTTATTAATCTAATGTAGATTTTTCCCTGCTAATATAATCAATCCTATGTTTGCTGATCAGTAAGGTACAGATCAGTAAATATTTTTATCATCTACCAAACAATCTGTCAAAAGCATTTTACCTCTCTACAGCTAAGTTTCAAACTGGTCAACTTTTAAAATATTATTTATGGTATTAACTGATAATCCTACCTGTTGTCACAGCCCATTTTGCTCCTGGCAACAGTTGAAGCTGCAACAGGTAAACCAGGGTTTGAGGAAATAGTAACATTTTCAAAAGCGACGCTTGCGCTGGTACTCAATGAATGGCCCAAGAAGCTCGGAAAGGTCTCATCTGCAATATTTCTGAAGTCTTCTGTCATCTTGCACAAGCTGCTTAAAATAGCGCTCTGCTTGGCAACACGATCAGCCCTGGTCCAGCAGCATCTGAAAGCAGAAACACAAGTATACAGTTACACAAATCAGAGCACCGCTTTCAAAAAGACGTTATTTGTACATCACAGCCAACATTCTTTGGCAACTGCCCCACTTTATCCATAAACGTGCTTAAAAACTATCTCCAGCCCTCTCCCTAACACAAGGATTGCAGGGAAACACAAAGCTTTGCAGCCTTCTTGGACTCCTACTCATCCAAAAAGTAGTTACTGTTACAGAAAGCAGAATATCTTGATTTAAGCTGAAGTGGGTTAATTTCTCATTCAAGTAACCGTATTTTTTAAAAGTCAGGCACAATGTCCCTCTAAGAGCATGTGGGGTTGTTTGTTTTTTTTTCAAACAGTGTTTTTCCAGACACTGTCGATTCTTCGGCGATGGTGACATTCTGCGTTCGGTCTGATCCAGGCCGAGCAGACGCGTCTGCCGGGATCACCTCTGTCTGCAGCCTTTCCCCATCCCAAATGGATGGGAATAGAAGCAATTACTATGACAAAAAATGGAACACTTTGATTTAAGCCAAAGTAGAGCTAAGTTTCATCCAAGTCACTGCATTTTTTGAAAGTCAGACTCTCCCCTCCCCCGAGGCGCCACCAGCCCTCCCCGCCCCCACCCCGGCGGCTGGAAACCAGCACCCCCCGTTTCCGCCCACCCTAAACGGAGAAGGACCGGCTCTGCCTGCCCCGCCCCCCACCTCCCGCGCTCGCTCTGAGGCGGCGGCGGCCCCGGAAGGCGGGAAAGGGCGGCCCGGTCCCGCTCACCTGGCGCGCGCCGCGGCCAACCGCCGCCCCGAGCCTCCCCGAGCCCGCGCGCGCGCTGCGCCCGCCCCGCCCCCAGCCGAGGGGAGAGCCCCGACCAGCCCCGGCGATTGGCCGCGCGGCGGGAGGAGCGAGAGAGCGCGATGCTGATTGGTCGAGGGGCGCTAGGCCCCGCCCACCGCCCCCCTCGCCAGCCAATGGGAGAGCCCGAAGCCGCCCAGCGCTGCAGCAGAAACAAGGAGCGGGGCTGAGGCCACTGAGAGGACGCAGTGATGGAGGAGAGAACGCGAAGTGAAAACCACCAGAGGGCTCTGAAGACCAAAAAGAAACTGATGCACGTGCGAGGGTGGGTAATAAACTGTGATAATGAGTTTTCTGGAAAATCATAGAGTCACAGAGTGGTTTGGGTCGGAAGGGACCTGAAAGCCCACCCAGTCCCACCCCCCTGCCCTGGGCAGGGACACCCCCCCCAGCCCAGGCTGCCCCAGGCCCATCCAGCCCGGCCTTGGACCCCTCCAGGGACGGGGCAGCCACAGCTCCCCTGGGCAACCTGGGCCAGGGCCTCCCCACCCTCAGCGTGAAGAAATTCCTCTTTACGTGTAGTCTAAATCTGCCTCTCTCCAGTTTACAGCCATAACAGTGAGTATGTACTGTGTTTCCTAGAATCTATATGAGCATGAATGTTTAACTGGTACAGAAGTCATGTAACCAGCCTCAATAGTGCCACGTTACGCGTAGTCATCTGCTGCGTGCGTGATGCCTTGTAATAAAGAATACCTGCTTAATAATCAAATTGGTATTGATTATTGAGTTTGGCTTTTCATGACACCGATTTAAAGGCAATGGAGAGTGTCCAGAGGAGGCCACAAAGTTGGTGAATGGCTTAGAGACGTTGTATAAGGAGCGGCTAAAGTCACTTGGTCTGTTCAGCCTGGAGGAGACCAAGGGGCAACCCTATTGCAGTTCACTGCTTCCTCACAAGGGAAGGAGGAGGAACAGGCACTGATCTCTTCTCTCTGGCAAACAATGATAGGACTCAAAGGAACAGCAGGAGGACGTGCCAGGGGAGGTTTAGATTGGATATTAGGAGAAGTTTCCTTACCTAGAGGGTGGTGGAGCACTGGAACAGTGATGGAAGCAATAGTGATGCCAATCCTCACAGCATTCCAGAAGCATTTGGACAGTGCAGTCAGATCCATGGTGTATCATAGGGGTTGCCCTATGCAGGGACAGGAGTTGGACTTGATGATCCTTGTGGGTCCCTTCCAACTCAGGTCATTCTATGATTCTGTGTCTGACTAGGCGGCCCCTCCTTGCTGCCCTATGTACAAAGGAAAAAGCTTTTGTAGGATTTAGTTAAGTTTAATTATTTTTAGTTACTTATGCAACAGGTGTTGTTTATATTACTAGTTTTCTGCCACATTGCTGCTACAGAAGTCACTTAAGACGAGGCTGAGCAATGTGCAGTTCATACACATCACAGAGAAAATTTGTTTTCAATTACAAAGCATAGATGTCACATTTTTTTTTAAGTAGAGGATGAGATGGCAGAAGATGCCTTCCAAATATACACATATGTGTTTATGGAAACTTCAAAAGAGCTAAATCAAATTCAATGTTATTCCAGGACATTTCTGCAATGCACTTCAGCAGTTGTTTTCCTGGTACAAAGACTGCCAAAATGCTAGAATAAGAGTGAAAATTCACACACTCGGCATCATTAGAAGTTCATCCTTTGTTCAAATATGTTCAAAACAACAACAAAAAAACAAAACCAAAGCCACCTCTTGGGTACTGCAAGACAAAAAAAAAACTAGTCCTGGTACGTCAAGCCAAGATGTGCTCGAAGCACATAAATAGTATACAGAGGATAACAGAATCACAGAATGCCAGGTTGGAAGGGACTTCAGAGATCATCTGGTCCAGCCTTTAAGGTGATATATAGTTTAAATGACACGGCCCACCCAGAACCCTGTTGGGCTGACCCGTAAACGTGTCCAATGTAGAGAAAGCTACCACTTGCCTGGGGGGAATTATTTCAATATTTAACTGTTAATGCCGATCTGCTTCTTCAGAAGAAAAGGGACACCAGTCTTGCAAAGTGCTAGATAAATTTAAAACACAGTGAGCACCTGCTGTAATCCTGCCTTCCTAGCCCTTCTGTAATCTCCCTCCCTCTCTATTAGGGGTTCTGCTGCTTACCTTCAGGAGTAGAGCCAATGTTGTATCATGAGAGAAGGAGAGATGAATAAGGAGGAGAAATGTGAGTTTGGGTAAGTGGAGGTGGACAGTCAAGGATATGGAGTGAAAGGTCCTGGTTTGGAGAGATGTAAGTGCAAAATGGTAGGCAGGGGGAAAGGCAGGCATCAGCCACAAAACCAGCATGAAGTTCATTTGTTGAAGACCAAGTGCTCGGCCAGCCCATTGGAAACTTTGCACCAACGCTGTCACAGCGTGTTTCCATTCTTAAGATATCTGACTGGGACTAGTCTAATAATACAAGTTCAACACAGAGGAAGGCAACGTGATGATGCTGAATTCACTACAAACAACTGCATTAAAAACTGCAGAAGTTGTCATTTACTTTATTATTACCATAAATTCTCAGCTCCAAAAGGCTAACAGAAGCAAATTTAAAGAAAAAAAAAACCTGCAAGCAGGAATCTTTCCCTTAGAAGTGGGTTATCAAAGATAGTTATATGTAAAGAATTATCTCTGAATGTATTTTACACTGCTTTCGGTTACACAGCAGTAGCCGAGGCATACCTGAAAAACACTGTAGGGTCTCACAGCACAAACATTTAGCATTGGGAACAGAAAAGTCACGCAGGAAACACTGGAAATGGCATCAGCGAGCCCTTCCTAACACCGTTGCTACATCTCATGGCATTTTAGTAAATTAAAACTAAATTCCTCAGAGGTAAACTGAGAAACAAATACGGTGTATCTGAGCAAAAATACAGCATCTAGGCAAACAGTTTTCAGAATACAAGTAAAACTCACAGGAACTTGCTAGCATTTTGGAACAGTGCAGGTTGCCCTCTCAGTAGTCGTCACAGAAGTAGCACAAGGCCATTTTGAAGCACTCTGAAATACACTATAGCCCCCTGGGTTTCTGCTGCACAGAGCCCACCCTTCTCCTTCCTCCTCTTAAGATCTGCTAACAAGCTCGCAATCGCATCCTGTACAGTAATGCTACCCCCTAGCAATACCATGGAGGCGTTGTCCAGTTTTAGCCCCCGCGACTCACACCAGCAAACACCTGCATGCTGACACATCAAAAAAGGAGGCCTTTCAGTCACTACTGTTTCTTAAAAACACCCTAAGTGAATTATCCAATCACTGGAAAAGAATCATAGAATCGCTAATGTTAGGATCACAAATCACCCCGGGCCCCAGCAGGAGTTAATTAGCCAGCTCAAAGAATGCAGCACTGTGCAAGTAAGGAACAAGTTGACCAGAGATAAGGCGGAAGGGAGGAAAAGGGGGGATTTAGAAACTGTTTGGCACAGAACAGGACTGCAACCTCGAAGACTGCCGAACTAAGACAACTCTGTAAACTTAGCTGATTTATTATCTGGCTTGCAAAAGCCTGTATGGAAACTGCATGTGTCTGTGTGAGTATAAATACATCCCTTAGTGCACCGATTCGGGGTCGTCCTCCATTGTCTGGGGCGACCCTGGCCGGTCGGTTACCCGATTTCCTCTGCGCATTTAATAAACATTTATGTTGCTGGCAACTCCGACTCATCTCTTAGCATCCTGAACCCTTGCAATGAATACTGTACAAGGCAGTTACTCTGATGGTGCTTCGCTGTCCCTGGAATGCCATCTGCCTCTGGCTTAGGTAAGCAAAGCCCCCACTGTGACTTGCTTTTGTCGTTCTCACTAAGTTGTTTTGTGGAATCAGACTCTATAACTCTGTTAAGGGTTATAAAGCAGGTATGTGTGTATTTGCCGGTGGGTGCGAGGGGCTAATCCTCCTAACTCACACACCGTATGGTCTGACAAGCAGATAGTTATAGTGTAAAGACGGGCCTATTCGTAAGCGCCTATTACATCTTCATGACCTTTCCCTGTTTCTTATTATAATTAGATTGGAGAAGCTTCTCCCGTACTTGTGCAGGCGCAGGGTCGTGGTGTGGGGCTCAGGGCTGAAGTCGCCTCCATCTTCCTCGTGAATCGTCCGTGAGCCCAGTCTGTGCGCAGGCGCCTTCTCGTCCTGGTCGAGCTCCGAGTCCGCAGAGCAGGAGGCACTCGGCTTCCCCTTATCAGTGACTGAGCTCCTCCCTTATCACCATCCAGGGTCTTGGAGGCCTTTGCTAGCAGACAGTGCCTATTTCAGTGAGCGAAGCCCTCTAAGTTTTTCGAGCTTTTCCCCTGTCTCATATGCCCGCACGTCACACACACCTGCTTCCTAACCCTTAACAAAAACAATAGAAGGGCAAACTGACCCTCTAAGGGCAAATCGACCATATAAGGCAAACCGGGAAAACGCCTTAAAAGGACAAACTGGGCAAATTACCGAAAACTCTTGAGTGAAGAAACGGTGAGAGACTCGGGGCGGGCCCGCCGCCATCTTGAGTGAGGGCAGGGCGTGTCGGTGTCGCCGCCATCTTGAGTGAGGGCACGGGGCCCGCTGCCATCTTGAGTGAGGGCACGGCGTGTCAGTGTGGCCACCATCTTGAGTGAGGGCACGAGGGTATTGCCGCCATCTTGAGTGAGGGCAAGAGGGAGTGAGAATGCGCAGGCTCGGCGCCATCTTGTGTGTGGGTATGGCGTATTGGTGTCGCCGCCATCCTGAGTGAGGGCTTGGTGATTGGTACGGGAGGGTGCGCCGCCATCTTGAGTGAGGGCACGGGGAGAGAGACGGGTGGGCTCGCCACCATCTTCAGTGAGGGCACGGCGTGTTGTATTCTCCGGAATCTTGAGGGCACGGGGGAGGTAGACTGGCAGGCCTACCTCTATCTTTAGTGAGGCCACGACGTTCCGGTGTCGCCGCCCTCTTGAGGGAGGGCACGGTTCCCGCCGCTATCTTGAATGAGGGAAAGCCGTGTCGGTTTCGCCGCCATCTTTAGTAAGGGCAAGGGGGGGGAATATCTCGCCGCCACCTTTAGTGAGGGCACGGGTGTCTCGCCGCCATCTTGAGTGAGGGCACGGCGTGTCGGTGTCGCCGCCATATTTAGTGAGGGCACTGGTGCGGAAGGGGGGGGGTCCTCGTCGCCATCCTGAGTGAGGGCATGGCGTGTCGGTGTCGCCGCCATATTTAGTGAGGGCACGAGGAGGGTAACGAGAGGTCACGACGCCATCTTGAGTGAGGACACTGAGAAGAAGACGGATGGGACCGCCGCCATCTTGAGTGAGGCAACCGCCAATAGAAGGGAAAATTGACCATAAAAGGGCAAATTGACCATAAAGGAAAAATTGACCGTATAAACGCCAATATCCATAAAAAGGCAACTTGACTATAAAAGGGCAAATTCGCCATATAAGGCGATAAGGAGCAACACGGAACGACATGGAAACACGGAACAACACAACACGGAACGACACTCGTGCCCCAACCCCCGCCGCGCACCCTGAGTTATAGAGTTTGATTCCGCAAAACACAGCGAGGGGTTAAAGATCCTCCCCCCCTCCCCGCCCCGTCGGCTTTCAAACGCCGCGCCTCCCCCCGGCTTCCTCCCCCCGTTGGCTGAGCCGCTCGTCACTGTGTGCCCTGACAGCCTCGCGTGCCCCGGCTCCGCGTGTTTCTGCAGCGCTCGGCTCGGTGCGGCGGCGCTCGGCTGCCCCTGGGCAGGGCCCCGCACAGAGCGCTCCCATTGGCTGCGCCGCGCGTCACTCAGCGAGCGGCGGCCAATCAGCGCCGGGAGAGCGCCCGGGGGGCGGGCCGAGGCGGAGCGCGGGCGGGTGGTTCGAGCTCCGCACGGGGCCCGGGCGCCGCCCGCCCTCGCTGCCCGCCGGGGCCCGCGGCCGCAGCGGCACCGCTCGGGAGCGGCTCGAACGGGGCCGGGTCGGGTGAGTCAGAGGCGCCCGGAGAGGCGCGGGGGAGCGCTCTGTGGCCGGCGGCGCCGCTCCGGGCTCGCTGTCCGTGAGCCGCGGCCCTCCCGGGGCCGGCTCGGGCTCAGGGGCGGTCGGGGCCTTCGGGGCTGCGTCTGCGCTCGGCGTGCGGCCCCGCGGGGGAGATCCCCGCTCGGGAGGGGGAGGAGGGAGCGGGGGAAGGGAAGGAGGGGAGAGAGGGGGAAAGCAAGGGGTGAGGATGGGGCACAATGGGAGGAGAAGGGGGGAGAGAAGGAGGTGGGGAGGAGGGGAAGGAGCGGAAAGGGAGGTTTGGAAAGCGCTTTTGTGTTGTCGGTCTAGAGAGAGCGGGGGCGGGTGTCGCTTTTCTGGGGTGTCGTGCGCGGTGGCGAGAGCTGCAGGGGCAGGGGGGGTTCATTTCAAGCACGGTTACTTGGAGTCTTTTGCCCTAACAGCTCGTTCCTTTTGCTTTGATACAGGATTATGGGGAGGAGGGGACTGAGTGCCCGTGGGTTGAAATCAGGGGAGCCCACAAGAAGGCTGATGTTGTGATGGAGTCTGTTACAGACCAGCCAGCCGAGAAGAAGCAGCTGATGAGCTCTTCTATAAACAACTGGGGATAGTCTCAAGATTGCTGCCTCTGGTCCTCGTGGGAGACTTCAATCTTCCAGATATCTGCTGGAAGTACAATACAGCGGAGAGGAAGCAGTCTAGGAGGTTCCTGGAGTGCGTGGAAGACAACTTCCTCACACAGCTGGTGAGTGAACTGACAGGGGAAGGTGCCCTCGTGGACCCGCTGTTCATGAACAGAGAAGGCCTGTGGGGAATGTGGTAGGAGGACGCCTGGGACAAAGCGATCACGAGATGATGGGGTTTTCAGTTCTAGGTGAGGTGAAGAGGGAGATTAGCACAACAGTCACATTAAACTTCCAGAGGGCAGACTTTGGACTGTTCAGAAGGCTGGTTGGGAAAGTCCCGTGGGAGACAGTCCTTAAGGGCAGGGGAGCCCACGAGGGCTGGGAGCTCTTCAAAAAGGAAATCCTAGCAGCTCAGCAGCAAGCCATCGCCATGCTCCGGAAAAGGAGCCGGCAGGGGAGAAAAACAGCTTGGTTGACTAGGGAGATAGTTGATAGGGAGACTTGAGAGACATCAAAAAAAAGAGGAGGGTCTATGAGCTTTGGAAGAAGGGACAGGCATCTTGGGTGAACTACAGGGAGGAAGTGAGATCATGCAGAGGGAAAATGAGGGGGGCTGAGGCCCAACTAGAAATCAAATTGGCTAAGTCTGTGAAAGATAACAGAAAATCTTTCTATAAATACAATGACAATAAAAGGAGGACTAGGGAGAGTGTTCAGTTCCTATTGGGTGCAGAAGGGACAACCGTGACAGGGGACGAGGGCAAGGCTGAGGTACTTAGTGCCTTCTTTGCCTCCATCTTTAATAGTAAGGAAGGTTGTTCCCTCTGTGTACAAACCCAGGAATTAAAGGAGCAGAATGAGGCTCCCATGATCCAAGAGGAGGTGGTCAGAGCCTTGCTTGCCCAGCTAGACACCACAGGTCTATGGGGCCAGATGGGATCCACCCAAGAGTATTAAAGGAGCCGTGGATGTGCTGGCCAAACCCCTTTCCATCATCTTCCAACAGTCCTGGCTGACTGGGGCAGTTCCACTGGACTGGAGGCTGATGTTGTGCCCATCTACAGGAAGGGTTGCAGGGAGGATCCAGGGAACTCCAGGCCTTGTCAGTCTGACCTCAGTGCTGGGAAAAGTCATGGAGCAGGTGATCTTGAGTGCTATCGTGAAGCACATGCAACAGAGCCAGGTGATCAGGCCCAGTCAACATGGGTTCACAAAAGGCAGGTCTTGTCAAACAAACCTGTTAGCCTTCTATGACAAAGTGACTCGGCTGCTGGATGAGGGAAAGGCTGTGGATGTTGCCTTCTTGGACTTCAGTAAAGCCTTTGACACAGTCTCTCGCAGCATTCTGCTTCAAAAACTGTCAGCCTCTGGACTGCACGGGCGCACACTCTCCTAGGTGGAAAACTGGTTGGATGGCCGGGCTCAGAGAGTGGTGGGAAATGGAGTTAACTCCAGCTGGAGGCCAGAGACAAGTGGGGTTCCCCAGGGCTCAGTGCTGGGTCCAGCCCTGTTCAATGTCTTTATCCATGACCTGGATGAAGGGGTTGAGTGCACCCTTAGCAAGTTTGTGGATGACACTAAGCTGAGGTTGTTTAGCCTGGAGAAGAGGAGGCTGAGGGGAGACCTTATTGCTCTCTACAACTACCTGAAGGGAGATTGTGGAGAGGAGGGAGCTGGGCTCTTCTCCCAGGTGACAGGAGACAGGATGAGAGGGAATGGCCTCAAGCTCCACCAGGGGAAGTTCAGGCTGAACATCAGGATAAAATATTACACGGGAAGGGTCATTGGTCCCTGGCAGAGGCTGCCCAGGGCGGGGGTTGAGTCACTTTCCCTGCAGGTGTTTAAAGGACGGGTGGATGAGGTGCTGAGGGGCATCGTTTAGTGGTTGATGGGAATGGTTGGACTCAATGATCCAGTGGGTCCTTTCCAACCTATGGATTCTATGATTCTATGATTCTTTTTGCTTTGTCAGCAGAGACAATCTGACAGAAGTATTGATGATGAGAGAGCTCCTGTGGGATCCCGACGCCTCCTCAGGGAGAGAGGAAGAAGCGACGTGCTGGTGCCCTCCAAGCCAGCAGGATTTGGGTATGTGGCTTCCTCGGGACTCATTACTCTTTGTTAATCACTGTTGATCGAGTTGACGGCACTAGCTGGAGCATTCTCCGCTTTGGGTTAGTATGTGACGGCATCGCGTTTAGTGAACGCTGGATCGAGACAACAATACTAGGGTGGCAGGGGCTTCGCCAGCCGACCCTGTGCACGCCACGCAGCATGAACATGGCACACACATGCCAGGCCCACGCCCCACACATGCAATTCACCCCCGTGCACATTGTGCTGCCCCCATGCACACGCCATGCACGTGCCAGGCTAGCGCCACACCCACCCCATGCACGTGCTTTGAACATGCAAGTGGCATGCCACACACCAGCCAGGCACACGCCATGCACACACCTTGCACACACAAGCAGCAGACCACATACCACACGCATATATTGCACACGCAGGCAACATGCCATGCATGTGTTGTGTACGTGCCACGCACTCCACACACAGGCCACTGCTTCCATGCACATTCCAGGCTCATGCCACAACAGTCAAGCACATGTCACGCACACGCCTTCCACATGCAGCCAACATGCCACGCATGCCACACACTCCATGTGTATGTTATGTACGGGCTGTGTACATACCATACACATGCCATGGACATGCTAGCACATACCATGAAGGTGACATGCCAGCCACACTGCAAGCATGCTGCACACACACGAAGAGGGAAAGGAGGAGAAGGGGAGCTTTGGAAAGCGCTTTTATGTTGTTAGTGTAGAGAGTGCCAGGGGGGAGGTCGCTTCTTTGATTCTCTTCTACAACCAGGCTTCTTTGCATTTAAAACCCTTCCGTGTCACAGGGTTTATAATGGTGCAACATCCGTAACGCTTGCTGCAGATCCTCTTGGTTCAGACGTTTCTCTGTTTCCAGTTACACAGAATACCTGTTCAGCCTTCTCATCTATTTTGAGGCTTAGCATCTTTTTAGACTTCTTTTTAGTGTTTGTGTGAAACTATGTCCCGTAACAGTGGTACGGAAGGGGAGTTGTTGCGTTTTTAACGGTAACTGTAGAGTTAAGGTACCTCAAGTACCTTGGGGAAATGCAGACGCACCTCTTAGAGGTCCCTCATCTTTGCAGAGCGCTGTGGAGCCTTTCCATCTCTCTCATACACTCGCGGCGGAAGAAGAGGAGGGCGCCCATGGGTGAAAGGGAAGCGGTTGCCATTCAGGTGAGAGGAGAAACGTCCGCTTTGCAGCTCTGAGCGAGGGTGACGTTTGTGATGCTGACTCCTGGTTCTGGAAGCAGCTTCTGGCTCCTCCGTTTGTTTCTCTGTGGATGAGGGCTCGGTGTATCGGCCCGGCTTCTGTGCCAGTGGCGTGGTCCTGTCGTTGACCACATCGTTGTTCATCGTGCGTGGGGGTGGGGGGCTTTTTCTGTTTTCTTACTTATGCTCCGATTGTCGCCTGTAACTGGACAAATGACTCTGTTAGCATCGTGATGGTATTCCGAGGTGGCGTTAAAAATTCCTTAACGTATCGTGCACGTCTCTCTTACCTCACAGCCCAAAAAGCCAGTCTGGAGAATGTCCTTACTGCAGAAAACCTGGCAAAAGTCTCGCAGAACTTCCCTGCTTTTTCAAAGCCCGATATTCTTCCACCTTCCATCTCGTCGTGAGGAGTAACGGTGAGTGAGCTGGCACGGCACGGGGGGAGGAGGAGGATGAACTTTATCTGCTCTCCGCTGGCTAAACGAAAGGGCTGTGGGACCATCTTCATGGCATCGTTGCCGAGCGAGGCCTCGTGTTGTTGCCCTTTCGCGTTCCTTTGCACGTGTGTACGTGTGCGCTTACGCACGAGTTGATGTTGCGTCACGGCTGTTGGGTGAAAGCCCCGGGGAAGGCGATGGCCGAGCAGAATGCGTGCAGGCCGTCCGACGCTGTTCAGAAGGTGGTTGGATCCCTGACGAGCCTGCAGAGGCACCTCAGGGCCCCGCAAGGGTGGAACGTTCATGTTCCCTTGGCGTGGAGACGGATGGTGGTGTAACTAAGCGGGTAGCTTCGCTTTTGGGATCTGCAGCTGGAAGCTGTTGTGGGGTCGTCCCGTGGGTCTGAATTTTTCCAGTGCGGAGGCCGTGTGCTGAGACCGCCGATCTGCTTGCTAAGCCAGAGGGTCCAGCTCTAGGGGTGGAAAGGTGACGCGGTGTTGGGCGTCCTCGCCACACGAGAGCCGGCAGCACCGGGAGCCTCCTTAGCATGAGGGTGTCTGCAGCTGAAGTGGCTTCTGTTGCCTCTCTCTGCACAGATTGGGCAGATCTCATCCTTCAAGCGAACGCAGAAGGCTCCGTATGCTCCCAGGTCCCATAGAAAGGGAAGTTTGTGGATTCACCAACTGCAGTAACCTCTGCTGCTGCCTGTGGATTGTTGTGCCAAAGACACCCTTCGTGCAGGGAGGGGACACATGGGAGATGGGTGACGCACTTACGTGAAGAGTGTCCTGCGGGTGGTGTGTCTCCTCGGAGCCGTGTGAAAGCCGCTCTCTGCTTTCTCTTCCCCTCTAGAGCGGGCCGAGGATGGGCTGCAAGGCCGAGAAAACCAGAGCGAGGCAAGCGGCCAGCTAGATTCAAAGTGGGGAGAAACGCTGATGCCTGGTGAACAAAGGAGTTTCCACTGCTGAAAGGGATGAGAACAGACGTCGTGAGCATCCTTCTGTTGGGGGCCGGCAAGGGAACTAGAGCCGCTTCTCTGGCGAGAACTTGCACACGGCTGGAGGGTTCTGTCACGGGAGGTGACTGAAACCCGATTCCCGATCCTGGCTTCGTGAAGGAGAAGAAAGGGCTGTGAGACCTGAAGGCAGGGCTCTGCTTCGAGGCAAAGGTGAGTGCCCCATGCACACGCCATACACATTCTAGGCTCACGCTATGCTCACCCTATGCATACGCCATGCCTTGCGTACTCCACTGCGCCCATGCACACGCTGTGCACGTGCCAGGCTTATGCCATAACCACCCCATCCACATGACACACACACGCCTTGCACACACAAGGAACATGTCACACACACCACACACACCATGTGCTTGTTATGTTTATGCCTCGTACATGCTCACACGCACCACAGACACGGCAGCGCGCTGCCCTCCCGCTGGCTGTGGCCAAGGGGATGCAGGCTGGGACTGGGAGAGGGACAGCGCCCCGTGTCCCTCCCGTCCCCCCGAAACCCTCCTGTCCCTGCCCGGGGTGCCGCATGGGGCTGGGGGGAGTGCGGGGAGACACAGCCTTTCCTCTTATGTCTGCTCTCTTTTTTAGTTTCTCTAAGACAGCTTTATTGGACTTGAGTTTTAGCCTCGTGATTACGCGTAAGACGTGGCTGAATGTGACGGGAAGACTGCTGGGAAAATGGCAAGAAGAGGATCGACCAGAAACAGTGGAACACGCCCTTTAGAGTTTGCTGCTTGTCCCGCTGCTGAGAAATGGGAGTGTCCCTGAATTTGCTACTGCATGAGACAGGTTAAAGAAGTTTAATAGAAGTTCAGTTCTATCTAAACGGCAGATGGGACTGTGCTTATGTAAAGCATATTGTGTGTAACTGTAACCAATACGCTTCCACGCACTGTATCTCAGCAGCTAGAACATGGAAGGAATCTTTTAATCTGTACAGTTTTTTAACAATGATAATTGACGTTTGGTGGCTTAATAACATCTATAATTTTCTATCATTTCTATCAAGCCTGGCTGTCATACATTGAACTTTCAGTAAACCACCAGTATTTTATACTTAGGAGTAATTTCTTATTACCCATCCTAAGTGGGATGCTATAGTTTTGCTGTTAAAAGGGTGGGTCTTGTTCAAAACCTCTGAAGGTCCTAGTTGGGTTGGTTAAGTCTGTGCCACACCTGTGGTCAGCAACTAGGTACAGGTGAAGAGTTTGCCCCTTAAAAGGCCTCTTGATTTAGAGCTGGCTCTCCCCTGCAGCTGGAGCATTCAGTGAAGGAAGGGGCTACAGAAGCCTGCCTTTCTTCCTTTCTTTGCTGGGTTTTGAACAGTCGTGTGGTTTTCTTTGTGGTGCATTTGAGCCTCCAGTCATCGTTTCTTCTGTGAGTTTCAGGTAATGCTTTTGCTTGTGGGTTTGCTTTTTAGTCTTAGAGTAAAATTGGTTTGCAATGTGGCAGCTTCAGAGAAATGTTACCACAAACGTTTGCAGTCAATGTTGTCTTTCTTTGTTCTTGTTTTATTAGTAGAAGTAGGGATTATTTTTTTTAGCTTTTTTTTTTTTTTTTAATCTATTGGGGCCCTAAGGATTTAGGCTCAGCCTAAATAAGATTTCCAGTGTAGTTTTAGCGATAGCTGTTACTGTTTTTGCCAGAGGTGGTTTGTTTAATTTGGGGTTTGTGTCGTAAGCAGTTGAAAATTATGTTTGCCCAGAACTTTTTGACGAAATGCCCAAGAAAACTGTTAGCTTGCCTCTTCCTAGCCAAGCTGGGTTTTTTTTCCATATTTTATGTATTTTATTTCAGACTGTAATGCCGACCAAAACTGCTACAATTTTACTGTAAATAGAGCTCAGCCCTAACTCGGTCTCTGCCGTTTCTAGAAGTTGTTCCAAAACCATCACGTGGCTTGGCACAGTTAAATACAATTGGCAGTCTCTGCTCCGTAAAGGTACTTAATGGAGTCACTGTGCAGGGTGAACTGGTTTTCACATTGGGATGCAGTGAGGTTTATGCGAGTTAGCGCAGAGGGCACTGCCAGCCCTGTCCACGTCGTGTCTCTCTCAGCTGGAGTTGCTGTGTGTTGCTTGGACAATGCCCTCGGTTTGGTTCTGGCTTCTGCAGTACATCCTCACATGGAATTTCACACAGGGAGTAACCGAAACAATTGTATAACTGGAGGGAATGGATAATGCAAGCGCCTTCCCATGGAGCTAGGGAACTCCCTCTGTTAAACAGGCTCTGTTTTCCTCCTCACCATAGTGGGGAGGGCTTGCTGCCGTGCCTGACTCCTTTATTGATGTGAGGCCGGAGATTATCATGAGAACAGAAAGGGACTGTCTGCAGAAGCAAGAATGATAATTAGGACCTGATATGGATCTTGCATCTTTAGTCACTGAGGAAATGCCAATCCAAAAATTCCTAACTCACACACCATATGGTCTAACAAGCAGATATAATTAGATTGGAGAAGCTTCTCCCGTACTTGCGCAGGCGCAGTGTCGTGGTGTGGGGCTCAGGGCTGAAGTCGCCTCCATCTTCCTCGTGAATCGTCCGTGAGCCCAGTCTGTGCGCAGGCGCCTTCTCGTCCAGGTCGAGCTCCGAGTCCGCAGAGCAGGAGGCACTCGGCTTCCCCTTATCAGTGACTGAGCTCCTCCCTTATCACCATCCAGGGTCTTGGAGGCCTTTGCTGGCAGACAGTGCCTATTTCAGTGAGCAAAGCCCTCTAAGTTTTTCGAGCTTTTCCCCTGTCTCATATGCCCGCACGTCACACACACCTGCTTCCTAACCCTTAACAGAGTGAGAGAGGGTGATTCCCCAAAACAACAGAAGGGCGAACTGACCCTCTAAGGGCAAATCGACCATATAAGGCAAACTGGGAAAACGCCTTAAAAGGGCGAACTTGCGAATTACCGAAAACTCTTGAGTGAAGAGACGGTGAGAGAGTCGGGGCGGGTCCCCCGCCGTCTTGAGTGAGAGCAGGGCGTGTCGGTGTCGCCGCCATCTTGAGTGAGGGTATGGCGTATTGGCATCGCCGCCATCTTGAGTGAGGGCAGGGGGAGAGAGAAGGGTGGGCTCGCCACAATCTTCAGTGAGGGCATGGTGTGTTGTATTCTCCGCAATCTTGAGGGTACGGGGGAGGGAGAGTGGCAGACCCACCTCTATCTTTAGTGAGGCCACGATGTTCCGGTGTCACCGCCCTCTTGAGGGAGGGGACGGTTGCCGCCGCCATCTTGAGTGAGGGCAAGGGTGGGGGGGGGGACTCACCGCCATCTTTAGTGAGGGCACGGGGAGTTCTCGCCGCCATCTTGCGTGAGGGCATGGGTGTCGGTGTTGCCGCCTTCTTGAATGAGGGTCCGGCGTGTCTGTATTGCTCCCATCTTTAGTGAGGGGGCGGGGGGGTGTCCTCGCTGCCATCCTGAGTGAGGACGTGACGTGTCGGTGTCGCTGCGATCTTGAGTGAGGGCACGAGGCAACTGCCGCCATCCTGAGTGAGGGCAAGGGCGAGTGAGAATGCGCGGGCACGCCGCCATCTTGAGTGTGGGTATGGCGTATTGGTGTCGCCGCCATTTTGAGTGAGGGCACGAGGGGAGAGACGGGTAGGCACGCCACCATCTTCAGTGAGGGCACGGCGTGTTGTATTCTCCGCAATCTTGAAGGCACGGGGGAGGGAGACTGGCAGGCCCATCTCTATCTTTAGTGAGGCCACGATGTTCCGGTGTCGCCGCCCTCATGAGGTAGGGCACGGTTACCGCCGCCATCTTGAATGAGGTAAAGGCGTGTCGTCTTTGCCGCCATCTTGAGTGAGGGCAAGGGGGGGGGGAATATCTCTCCGCCATCTTTAGTGAGGGCACGGGGGGTTTCCCCGCCATCTTGAGTGAGGGCATGGCGTCTTGGTGCCGCCGCCATCATGACTGAGGGCATGGCGTGTTGGTGTCGCCGCCATATTTAGTGAGGGTACGGGTGCGGAAGGGGGTGTTCTCGCCGCCATCCTGAGTGAGGGCATGGCGTGTCGGTGTCGCCGCCATCTTGAGTGAGGGTAATGAGAGGTCACGACGCCATCTTGAGTGAGGACACTGGGAAGAAGACGGATGGGATCGCCGCCATCTTGAGTGAGGCAACCGCCAATAGAAGGGAAAATTGACCATAAAAGGGCAAATTGACCATAAAGGAAAAATTGACCGTATAAAGGCCAATATCCATAAAAAGGTAACTTGACCATAAAAGGGCAAATTCACCATAAAAGGGTAAATTCGCCATATAAGACGATAAGGAGCGACACGGAAGGACATGGAAACACAGAACAACACAACACGGAGCGACACTCGTGCCCCAACCCCCGCCGCGCACCCTGAGTTATAGAGTTTGATTCCGCAAAACACAGCGAGGGGTTAAAGATCCTCCCCCCCTCCCCGCCCCGTCGGCTTTCAAAGGCCGCGCCTCCCCCCGGCTTCCTCCCCCCGTTGGCTGAGCCGCTCGTCACTCGGAGCGCGGCGGCCAATCAGCGGCGGCAGCGCGGCCGGGGGCGGGATCCCTGCGCTCGGGGAGAACGGGGGGACTCAGTGCTGCCGCGCCGTGGCCGCGGGGCGGTACTGCAGCCGGGGGGATTGGGCGGGCGCACAGGGTCCCTGTCATTGACCGTGTAAGGGCAAACTACTTTAATTGCCATAAAAGAGCAAATTGATCATATAAGGGAAAACTGGGCCAATTGGCATAAAAGGTGACATTAACAGTATAAGGGCAAGTTGAGCGTATAAGGCAAACTGGGAAAATTGCTCTTGAAATGGCAAATTTACCATATAAGACAAACAGGGCAAATTGCCCTAAAAGGACAAATAAATCATAAAAGGGCAAATTGAAAATAAAAGGGCGAATTGATCATACAAGGGCAAACTTGTCCAATTGCCATAAAAGGATAGATTGACCGTTAAAAAGGAAATTGAGACTATAAGGGCAAACCGGGACAATTGCCGTCACAGGGCAATATGACCATAAAAGGGCTAAAGCTAATCCGAAGGCGGCACAGGCAGAGCAGGATCGAGAAGCGACCAATCAGAGCGCGGAACGCACAGCCAATCAGAACACGGCACAGGCAAGGTGGGATCAAGAAAGGACCAATCACAGCGCGGTTCATGCAGCCAATCAGAAGACAGCGCTAGCAAAGTGGCATCGAGAAGTGACCAGTTAGAGTGCGGAATCTACAGCCAATCAGAACACGGCACAGGCAAAGTGGAATCCAGAAAGAACCAATCAGAGCGCGGAACTCACAGCCCTTCGATGCCCTAAGAAATGAATGGGGTGTGCCAAGTGCTGCCGCGCCGTGGCCGCGGAGCGGTACTGCAGCCGGGGGCGGGGGAACGGGACGGCCCCCAGGGGCGGGCGAGCCGGGCGGGGAGCGGGGCGGTTCGCAGAGCGGCTCGGATCCGCTCGGCTGCTGTCGGCTCCGCGCGGCGCCGTTCGGGACGGCTCGGCTCTGCTCTCCGCTGCCCTCCCGCCCGCCGCCGGCTGCGGCCAACGGGGTGCGGGCTGGGGCTGGGAGAGGGACAGCGCCTCGAAGACCCCGTTTTCCCCCCAAGGCCCCGGTGCCCCCCCCAGGTCGGGAGCGGCTCGAACGGGGCCGGGTCGGGTGAGTCAGAGGCGCCCGGAGAGGCGCGGGGGAGCGCTCTGTGGCCGGCGGCGCCGCTCCGGGCTCGCTGTCCGTGAGCCGCGGCCCTCCCGGGGCCGGCTCGGGCTCAGGGGCGGTCGGGGCCTTCGGGGCTGCGTCTGCGCTCGGCGTGCGGCCCCGCGGGGGAGATCCCCGCTCGGGAGGGGGAGGAGGGAGCGGGGGAAGGGAAGGAGGGGAGAGAGGGGGAAAGCAGGGGGGGAGTATGGGGCACAATGGGAGGAGAAGGGGGGAGAGAAGGAGGTGGGGAGGAGGGGAAGAGGGGAAGGAGCGGAAAGGGAGGTTTGGAAAGCGCTTTTGTGTTGTCGGTCTAGAGAGAGCGGGGGCGGGTGTCGCTTTTCTGGGGTGTCGTGCGCGGTGGCGAGAGCTGCAGGGGCAGGGGGGGTTCATTTCAAGCACGGTTACTTGGAGTCTTTTGCTGTAACAGCTCCTTCCTATTGCTCTGTCAGCAGAGAGAGTCTGACAACTCATGATGAGAGAGCCCCTGCGGGATCCCGACCCCTCCCCAGGGCGAGGGGGGAAGCGACGTGGCGGTGCCCTCCAGGCCAGCAGCGTTCAGGTACGTGGCTTTCTCGGGGCTCACTCCTCTTTGCTAATCACTGTTGATCGAGTTGACGGTGCGAGCCAGAGTGTTCTCCACTTTGGGTTAGCAAGCGATGGCATCGGGTTTGTGAATGCCGGATTGAGGTGACAATACCAGGGTGCCGTGGGCTTTGCCAGCCGACCCTGTGCACACCACGCACAAGCCATTGTCCCCACGCACACGCCGTGCACGTGCCAGGCTAGCGCCACAACCACCCCACGCACACTCCACGCGCGTGCTTTGAACATGCAAGCAACACGTCACACAGGCCATGCGTGTTTTGTGCGTGAAGTGTACATGCCATCCCCAGGCAGTGCATACGCTAGCACACACCATGAAGATGAAACATCAGCCACACACACGCCCTGCACACACAAGCAACATGCCATGCATGCCATGCAACGCAACACTGCAAGCACGCCGCACGCGTGCCAAGAGGGGAAAGAGGAGAAGGGGAGCTTTGGAAAGCGCTTTTATGTTGTCAGTATAGAGAGAGCCAGGAGGGAGGTCGCTTCTTTGATTCCCTTCTATAACCAGGCTTCTTTGCATTTAAAACTCTTCTGTGTCACAGAGTTTTACAACACTGCAACATCCGTTACGCTTGCTGCAGATCCTCTCGGTTCAGACATTTCTCTGTTTCCAGTTACACTGAATACCTGTTTAGCCTTCTTGTCTGTTTTGAAGCTTAACGTCTTTTTAGACTTCTTTTTAGTATTTGTGTTAAAATACGTCTGGTAACAGTGGCGTGTAAGGGGAGTTGTCGCATTCTTAATGGTAACTGTAGAGTTAAGGTACCTCGAGTGTCTTGGGGAAATGCAGACGCACCTCTTAGATGTCCCTCGTCCTTGCAGAGCACTATGGAGCCTTCCCATCTCTCTTGTACGCTCGCGGCGGAAGAAGAGGAGGGCGCCCATGGTGAAACAGAAGCGATTGCCATTCAGGTGAGAGCAGAAACATCCAGTCAGCACAGGTTCATGAAAGGCAGGTCTCGCCAAACTAATCTGATCGCCTTCTATGACGAAGTGACTTGCTTACTGGATGAGGGAAAGGCTGTGGATGTGGTCTTCCTGGACTTCAGTAAAGCCTTTGACATGGTTTCTCACAGCATTCTGCTTGAGAAACTGTCACGTCTGGCTTGGACAGGTGTGCACTCTCCTGGGTGGAAAACTGGTTGGATGGCCGGGCCCAGAGAGTGGTGGGAAATGGAGTTAACTCCAGCTGGAGGCCAGTGACAAGTGGGGTTTCCCAGGGCCCAGTCCTGTTCAGTGTCTTTATCAATGACCTGGATGAAGGCATTGAGTTCACCCTTAGCAACTTTTGAGGATGATGCTAAGCTGGGTGGAAGTGTGGATCTGCTGGGAGGTAGGGAGGCTCCAAAGGGATCTGAACAGGCTGGACCGCTGGGCAGAGTCCAATGGCAGTCCAGCGACTGAACCTGAGCCAGCAGTGGCCCAGGTGGCCAAGAAGGCCAATGGCATCTTGGCTTGGATCAGAAACGGCGTGTCCAGCAGGTCCAGGGAGGTTATTCTCCGTCTGTGCTCGGCACAGGTGAGACCTCACCTTGAATCCTGTGTTCAGTTCTGGGCCCCTCGTCACAAGAAGGATGTTGAGGCTCTAGAGCGAGGTTTTTTTTTATGGAAAGGGTCCGTACGGAACAGGCTGCCCAGGGAGGTGGTTGAGTTGTCTTCCCTGAAGGTGTTTAAAGGACGGGTGGGTGAGGTGCTGAGAGGTATGGACTTAATGATCCTGGGGTCTTTTACAACCTAATGATTCTGTGATTCTGTCTCTTTCCTGACAGCCCAAAAAGCCAGTCCAGAGAATGCCCTTGTTGCAGAAAACCTGGCAAAAGTCTCGCAGAACAGCCCTGCTTTTTCAAAGCCCGGTATTCTTCTGTCCCGTCGCGAGGAGTAACGGTGATTTTCTCGTGCTTATTGCTGCCCCCTCAGCGTCTGTCCTCTACTTTAAGTGTGGCTGAACCGGTGCCTCAGGGGGTCACCGAGTGGGAAATAGCGGCTGCTAAAATATTTTTCCTGTTAGCTCAAGGGCTAAGGTATCCCATGGCGCTGAGCTCGGGGTGATGAGATGGAAGCGCGGCCTTTCAGAGGCTGCTGTACCTGGGTCAACCGCAGTACGCCTGCCTCCTTTGAGGAGAGCCTCTGTTTGGAAAACTCGGTCGCTTGTCCTCCGTCCGGCTGCATCGGAGTGGCAGGAAGAGCTAGAGGAGCGTGGTGGGCTCGGGCCCATCTGGCACAGCTCAGAGGATACCGGGTGCTGGGATGTCGTGTGTGGTGGCAAGAGCTGCAGGGGTAGGAGGTGGTTCGTTTCAAGCACGCTTACTTGGAGTACTTTGCTGTAACAGCTCCTTCCTTTTGCTCTGTCAGCAGAGAGAACCTGGCAGAAGTGTTGGCGATGAGAGAGCCCCTGCGGGATCCCGACCCCTGCGGAATGATCTCTGTAAAATCCACAACCTCGAAGCGTGCCTCGCGTCTTCCTGGTGGCTCGCTCCAGTGCCCGAGGCAGCGAGCGCACTTACAGACAGGTGCCTCCTGCCTTCTTCGCACCGATGATCCCCCCCAGTCCCACTCCCCTGCTGCCAGTTTCACCCTCGTCAAAACTGCAAGCGTTTGCTTCCTTTTGGCTTTGATTGCTGTTTTCACAGGTTCATGTGGCAAACCTGGTGTGCGTAGGAGTGAAGCCGGCGACCGGCCACTGACCGTGCCGAAGTCTCCCGACGTCTCAGGTAGTTGCTGGCGTGGATGGGCTTGCATGTGATCATAGGAGGGAGATCTCATTGCTCTCCGCTCTCTTGACAGGCGGAGAGGAGTGGGAGCGGTTGCTTTTGTGTGGCTGCTCAGCCTCAAACCTACACTCGGTTCTGTGCTTGATGTGCGGGTGGGGGTGAGCTGCGTCTGAGGCACGGCACGCGGGCAGTGCCGTGTGGTCTCCATGGCCTCGCTTCGCATCCAGGCATCTTGTCCTCTGGAGGCCAAACCAGGCTTTGTTCCTTCCTACAACTGTCGCGTGCCTGAACTAAACCAAAATGCCTCATCCGATCGCTGCCCGTCTCTGCCGGGCTGAGTCCCTTTCCTGCAGAGGCTTTGGTGACAGGCGCTTGCTGAACGGGCGCCGACGCGTGTGTCTGGAAGAGCTGCCTCGCCGTCGCACCTCTCGCCTCCGCGCGCGTGTTTCTCAGGCCTGTAGTCTGGGCCAAGCTCGAGTTGCGTGCAGTGACGTGGTTCCTGCCAGCCGGCGCGTTGCGGGTCTGACCCCGGCAAGAGAAGAGGCGTGCCGGGGGGAGCCTTCTGTGCCTCAGGAGGAGGATAAATAGCAGGGTGCCCGGGCTGCTTTTCTATGCTGGGCTGTCACGCGGGCGTGATTTAGAACATCTTAGTGTAATGAGTTTACACGGGGTAAGGCTCGGTTTGGTTTTGTTTCTCTTTTTGACCAAGTTCGTCTAACAGAATAACTGTTAAAACGAATCACGTTCTCTATGGACTTCTCTGAAACTTGGTCCGGTGACACTGCTTTCCGTCTGGCGAGTCCTCCCGTTCCTTGCGGTTTCCTTTCGGGGGGGATGAGTGAAACCTTTGGCTGTTCTTTTGAAGGAGATTCTCTTCTCGGCTTGCTTTGTGGGGGCTGTAGAGCAGGGGCTGCGGGAGTTGGAAGGTCAGAGAAGGAAACATGGGTGAAGGAGGAAAGCGTTTTTGTCCTGGGGCCGAGGGCCGCCTCATCTCATCACCCTGCTAACGATCCTTTCTGTGCATTCCCTCCTGCAGGTCTCTCTCCTCTGTGCAGCGTAGGAAGTGGATTCCTCTCCTCCTGCGCACGCCCAGGTGGAAGACGTGGCCTCGTCCAGACCCTCTGTCCCGGTCGCGCTGCCGCCACCTTTGCTGCGTGACTGGGAAGAGCGTGTCTGTCTCCAAGGATCCTTTGGCCTCTTCTGCCCAGGTGTGGGGAAGCCAGAGCAACCCCGTGTAAACCAGTGGTGTCCACATTAAAGCTTTTGATCGGTCGCCGACTGCCGTACGCGTTTTGCTTATTCAGTGTTGGAAATGAAGAAAGAAGGTGGCGGCGGAGGCCGTTCGGGGCACGTGGCGATGGCGCCGCGAGCCACAGTCCGGCACGGGGAGCGCTGTGCTGCGCAGGCTCCGAGTTGGCAGCCGGCTGCACGGGCGGCCGATGGGCTCGGACGGGCTCGCTGGCGGCCGGAGGCACGTGCCGGATCGCGATGGCGTGCGGATGTTCGGCAGGAAAGTGTTCTGACTGTCGATGCGTCTGCCGCTTCCAAAGTCCCCTCGTGTCGGACTGGAATTCCGCGTCCTTTCCCGCAGCGGGTCAGTTGTTCCTTTCCAGCCTGCCCGTATGGCACAGCCGCAGGGCCTCCCGTCGGAACGGCGTCCGTCGTCCGGAGACGGCGTGCGGGAGCAGGGAAAGCCGCGGCCTTTCCCCTGGAGGCGCCACCTCTCCCTTTCAGCCGCCGCTCGGAGGTTTCCCGGCCGCAGAGGGCTCGGAGAGCGGCCCCTCGGCGGGGAGAGCGGAGCCCGCGGCCTCCGCGGTGCCCGTGAGCGCAGCCCTGCTCGCCGCGGGACCGGAGCGAAGGGGCGGCAGGCGCGGTCTGCGCTGCTGCGGAGCCCGGCAGCGGGGGAGGGTGTGCGGGCAGCGCCGCGGGAGCTGCTGCTCCGGGCGGTTCGGCGCCTGTCGGGATCGAACCCGCGACGGGAGAAAACGGTGAAAACGGGAACGACGGCAAAAAGAGCTTCGGCCGGCTCGGTGCTGCCGCGTCGTGGCCGCGGGGCGGTACTGCAGCCCCGGGACGTGTGGCGACTCAGTGCTGCCTTGCCGTGGCCGCGGGCGGTACTGCAGCCCCGGGCGGGGGGGGCGCACAGGGGCCCGATCATTGACCATATAAGGGCAAACCGGGCCAAGTGCCATAAAAACGAAAATTGCCATAAAGGGGCAAATTGAGTATATGAGGGCGAACTTGGCCAACTGCCATAAAAGAGCAAAGTGACCATATACGGGCAAATTGCCATAAGAGAGAAAAGTGGCCCTGTAAGGGAAAACTGGGCCAATTGCCATAAAAGGTCAAATTAACAATATAAGGGCAAATTGAGGACATAAGGCAAACTGGGCCAATTACCATAAAAGGGCAAATTGAGCATATAAGTGCAAACTGGCCAAATTGACAATAAGAGGGCAAATCGTCCATCAAACGGGCACAGGACACGGCACGGGCAAAGCGGGATCCAGAGGCGACCAATCAGAGTGCGGAGTCCCCAGCCAATCGGAACACAAAGCTGGCAAAGTGGGATTGAGAACCGACCAATCAGAGCCGGAGGAACAGCCAATCAGAAGGCAGCGCTGACAAGGTGGGATCGAGAAGCGACCAATCAGAGCGCGGAACGCACAGCCCTTCGATGCCCAAGGTAATGAATGGGGGGTGCCAAGTGCTGCCGCGCCGTGGCCGCGGAGCGGTACTGCAGCCCGGGGCTGAGGGGGACGGGACGGCCCACAGGGGCGGGGCGGGGAGCAGGGCGGGGCGCGGGGAGGGGAGCGGTGCAGAACGGAGAGGGACAACGTCCCGCATCCCCCTCTGAAGCCCCCCCCGCCCCTGTCCGCGGTGCACGAGTCCCCTCGGCTCGGCCCCGCGCGGCTCGCTCAGGCTGCGTTGGGTTCCGCTCGGTGCCGGCAGGCTGCCGTGGAAACGGGCCCCGCGGGGACAGCGGGCGCAGTAGCTCCATGAGGTGCGCCGCCATGTTCTACGGCACGCATGCGCAGTGAGTCCTAAGGGACGTCGTCATGTTGCATGGCACGCATGCGCAGTGACTGCTTATGGGCGCCACCATGTTGTACGGCACGCATGCGCGGTGATTGCATATGGGCGCCACCATGTTGTACGGCACGCATGCGCATTGACTGCACATGGGCGCCGCCATGTTGGACGGCACGCATGCGCATAGACTGCACAAGGGCGCCGCCATGTTGGACTGCACGCATGCGCGGTGATTGCAGATGGGCGCCGCCATGTTGGACTGCACGCATGCGCGGTGATTGCCTGTGGGCGCCGCCATGTTGGACTGCACGCATGCGCAGTGACCGCCTGTGGGCGCCGCCATGTTGGACTGCACGCATGCGCATTGTCTCCTTAAGGGCGCCGCCATGTTGGACTGCACGCATGCGCATTGTCTCCTTACGGGCGCCGCCATGTTGGACGGCACGCATGCGCATTGTCTCCTTACGGGCGCCGCCATGTTTGACTGCACGCATGCGCAGTGACTGTAAATGGGCGCCGCCATGTTGTACACTACGCATGCGCATTGGCTACATTGTAGGTGCCGCCATGTTGTACGGCACGCATGCGCAGTGGCTACATTATACGCACCACCACGTCCTACGGCACGCATGCGCAGTGGATCCTCCGCTCAGCCACCGCCAGCCAATCAACGCCCGTAGAACGGCTGTAGGGCGGGCCCTGCAGCGAGCGCTCCCATTGGCCGGAATCCCTGCGCTCGGGATGAATGGGGCGGGGACTCAGTGCTGCCGCGTCGTGGCCGCGGAGCGGTACTGCAGCCCGGGGCGGGGGAACGGGACGGCCCACAGGGGCGGGCGAGCCGGGAGGGGCGGGGCGGGGAGAGAGGAGAAGAGCGGCTTGCAGCCGCGCGGCGCCGTTCGGGACGTCTCGGCTCTGCTCTCCGCTGCCCTTCCGCCCGCCGCCACTGCGGCCAACGGGGTGCGGGCTGGGGCAGGGACAGCGCCCCCAGGGCCCCCGTGTCCCCCCCAGGTCGTGAACGGCCCGAACGGGGCCGGGCTCGGGTGAGTCAGAGGCGCCCGGAGAGGCGCGGGGGAGCGCTCTGTGGCCGGCGGCGCCGCTCCGGGCTCGCTGTCCGTGAGCCGCGGCCCTCCCGGGGCCGGCTCGGGCTCAGGGGCGGTCGGGGCCTTCGGGGCTGCGTCTGCGCTCGGCGTGCGGCCCCGCGGGGGAGATCCCCGCTCGGGGGGGGGAGGAGGGAGCGGGGGAAGGGAAGGAGGGGAGAGAGGGGGAAAGCAAGGGGTGAGGATGGGGCACAATGGGAGGAGAAGGGGGGAGAGAAGGAGGTGGGGAGGAGGGGAAGAGGGGAAGGAGCGGAAAGGGAGGTTTGGAAAGCGCTTTTGTGTTGTCGGTCTAGAGAGAGCGGGGGCGGGTGTCGCTTTTCTGGGGTGTCGTGCGCGGTGGCGAGAGCTGCAGGGGCAGGGGGGGTTCATTTCAAGCACGGTTACTTGGAGTCTTTTGCCCTAACAGCTCGTTCCTTTTGCTTTGATACAGGATTATGGGGAGGAGGGGACTGAGTGCCCGTGGGTTGAAATCAGGGGAGCCCACAAGAAGGCTGATGTTGTGATGGAGTCTGTTACAGACCAGCCAGCCGAGAAGAAGCAGCTGATGAGCTCTTCTATAAACAACTGGGGATAGTCTCAAGATTGCTGCCTCTGGTCCTCGTGGGAGACTTCAATCTTCCAGATATCTGCTGGAAGTACAATACAGCGGAGAGGAAGCAGTCTAGGAGGTTCCTGGAGTGCGTGGAAGACAACTTCCTCACACAGCTGGTGAGTGAACTGACAGGGGAAGGTGCCCTCGTGGACCCGCTGTTCATGAACAGAGAAGGCCTGTGGGGAATGTGGTAGGAGGACGCCTGGGACAAAGCGATCACGAGATGATGGGGTTTTCAGTTCTAGGTGAGGTGAAGAGGGAGATTAGCACAACAGTCACATTAAACTTCCAGAGGGCAGACTTTGGACTGTTCAGAAGGCTGGTTGGGAAAGTCCCGTGGGAGACAGTCCTTAAGGGCAGGGGAGCCCACGAGGGCTGGGAGCTCTTCAAAAAGGAAATCCTAGCAGCTCAGCAGCAAGCCATCGCCATGCTCCGGAAAAGGAGCCGGCAGGGGAGAAAAACAGCTTGGTTGACTAGGGAGATAGTTGATAGGGAGACTTGAGAGACATCAAAAAAAAGAGGAGGGTCTATGAGCTTTGGAAGAAGGGACAGGCATCTTGGGTGAACTACAGGGAGGAAGTGAGATCATGCAGAGGGAAAATGAGGGGGGCTGAGGCCCAACTAGAAATCAAATTGGCTAAGTCTGTGAAAGATAACAGAAAATCTTTCTATAAATACAATGACAATAAAAGGAGGACTAGGGAGAGTGTTCAGTTCCTATTGGGTGCAGAAGGGACAACCGTGACAGGGGACGAGGGCAAGGCTGAGGTACTTAGTGCCTTCTTTGCCTCCATCTTTAATAGTAAGGAAGGTTGTTCCCTCTGTGTACAAACCCAGGAATTAAAGGAGCAGAATGAGGCTCCCATGATCCAAGAGGAGGTGGTCAGAGCCTTGCTTGCCCAGCTAGACACCACAGGTCTATGGGGCCAGATGGGATCCACCCAAGAGTATTAAAGGAGCCGTGGATGTGCTGGCCAAACCCCTTTCCATCATCTTCCAACAGTCCTGGCTGACTGGGGCAGTTCCACTGGACTGGAGGCTGATGTTGTGCCCATCTACAGGAAGGGTTGCAGGGAGGATCCAGGGAACTCCAGGCCTTGTCAGTCTGACCTCAGTGCTGGGAAAAGTCATGGAGCAGGTGATCTTGAGTGCTATCGTGAAGCACATGCAACAGAGCCAGGTGATCAGGCCCAGTCAACATGGGTTCACAAAAGGCAGGTCTTGTCAAACAAACCTGTTAGCCTTCTATGACAAAGTGACTCGGCTGCTGGATGAGGGAAAGGCTGTGGATGTTGCCTTCTTGGACTTCAGTAAAGCCTTTGACACAGTCTCTCGCAGCATTCTGCTTCAAAAACTGTCAGCCTCTGGGCTGCACGGGCGCACACTCTCCTAGGTGGAAAACTGGTTGGATGGCCGGGCTCAGAGAGTGGTGGGAAATGGAGTTAACTCCAGCTGGAGGCCAGAGACAAGTGGGGTTCCCCAGGGCTCAGTGCTGGGTCCAGCCCTGTTCAATGTCTTTATCAATGACCTGGATGAAGGGGTTGAGTGCACCCTTAGCAAGTTTGTGGATGACACTAAGCTGAGGTTGTTTAGCCTGGAGAAGAGGAGGCTGAGGGGAGACCTTATTGCTCTCTACAACTACCTGAAGGGAGATTGTGGAGAGGAGGGAGCTGGGCTCTTCTCCCAGGTGACAGGAGACAGGATGAGAGGGAATGGCCTCAAGCTCCACCAGGGGAAGTTCAGGCTGAACATCAGGATAAAATATTACACGGGAAGGGTCATTGGTCCCTGGCAGAGGCTGCCCAGGGCGGGGGTTGAGTCACTTTCCCTGCAGGTGTTTAAAGGACGGGTGGATGAGGTGCTGAGGGGCATCGTTTAGTGGTTGATGGGAATGGTTGGACTCAATGATCCAGTGGGTCCTTTCCAACCTATGGATTCTATGATTCTATGATTCTTTTTGCTTTGTCAGCAGAGACAATCTGACAGAAGTATTGATGATGAGAGAGCTCCTGTGGGATCCCGACGCCTCCTCAGGGAGAGAGGAAGAAGCGACGTGCTGGTGCCCTCCAAGCCAGCAGGATTTGGGTATGTGGCTTCCTCGGGACTCATTACTCTTTCTTAATCACTGTTGGTCGTGTTGACGGCGCGAGCCGAAGCATTCTCCGCTTTGGGTTAGCATGTGACGGCATCGCGTTTAGTGAACGCTGGATCGAGACAACAATACTAGGGTGGCAGGGGCTTCGCCAGCCGACCCTGTGCACGCCACGCAGCATGAACATGGCACACACATGCCAGGCCCACGCCCCACACATGCAATTCACCCCCCGTGCACATTGTGCTGCCCCCATGCACACGCCATGCACGTGCCAGGCTAGCGCCACAACCACCCCATGCACGTGCTTTGAACATGCAAGTGGCATGCCACACACCAGCCAGGCACACGCCATGCACACACCTTGCACACACAAGCAGCATACCACATACCACACGCATATATTGCACACGCATATATTGCACACGCAGGCAACATGCCATGCATGTGTTGTGTACGTGCCACGCACTCCACACACAGGCCACTGCTTCCATGCACATTCCAGGCTCATGCCACAACAGTCAAGCACATGTCACGCACACGCCTTCCACATGCAGCCAACATGCCACGCATGCCACACACTCCATGTGTATGTTATGTACGGGCTGTGTACATACCATACACATGCCATGGACATGCTAGCACATACCATGAAGGTGACATGCCAGCCACACTGCAAGCATGCTGCACACACACGAAGAGGGAAAGGAGGAGAAGGGGAGCTTTGGAAAGCGCTTTTATGTTGTTAGTGTAGAGAGTGCCAGGGGGGAGGTCGCTTCTTTGATTCTCTTCTACAACCAGGCTTCTTTGCATTTAAAACCCTTCCGTGTCACAGGGTTTATAATGGTGCAACATCCGTAACGCTTGCTGCAGATCCTCTTGGTTCAGACGTTTCTCTGTTTCCAGTTACACAGAATACCTGTTCAGCCTTCTCATCTATTTTGAGGCTTAGCATCTTTTTAGACTTCTTTTTAGTGTTTGTGTGAAACTATGTCCCGTAACAGTGGTACGGAAGGGGAGTTGTTGCGTTTTTAACGGTAACTGTAGAGTTAAGGTACCTCAAGTACCTTGGGGAAATGCAGACGCACCTCTTAGAGGTCCCTCATCTTTGCAGAGCGCTGTGGAGCCTTTCCATCTCTCTCATACACTCGCGGCGGAAGAAGAGGAGGGCGCCCATGGGTGAAAGGGAAGCGGTTGCCATTCAGGTGAGAGGAGAAACGTCCGCTTTGCAGCTCTGAGCGAGGGTGACGTTTGTGATGCTGACTCCTGGTTCTGGAAGCAGCTTCTGGCTCCTCCGTTTGTTTCTCTGTGGATGAGGGCTCGGTGTATCGGCCCGGCTTCTGTGCCAGTGGCGTGGTCCTGTCGTTGACCACATCGTTGTTCATCGTGCGTGGGGGTGGGGGGCTTTTTCTGTTTTCTTACTTATGCTCCGATTGTCGCCTGTAACTGGACAAATGACTCTGTTAGCATCGTGATGGTATTCCGAGGTGGCGTTAAAAATTCCTTAACGTATCGTGCACGTCTCTCTTACCTCACAGCCCAAAAAGCCAGTCTGGAGAATGTCCTTACTGCAGAAAACCTGGCAAAAGTCTCGCAGAACTTCCCTGCTTTTTCAAAGCCCGATATTCTTCCACCTTCCATCTCGTCGTGAGGAGTAACGGTGAGTGAGCTGGCACGGCACGGGGGGAGGAGGAGGATGAACTTTATCTGCTCTCCGCTGGCTAAACGAAAGGGCTGTGGGACCATCTTCATGGCATCGTTGCCGAGCGAGGCCTCGTGTTGTTGCCCTTTCGCGTTCCTTTGCACGTGTGTACGTGTGCGCTTACGCACGAGTTGATGTTGCGTCACGGCTGTCGGGTGAAAGCCCCGGGGAAGGCGATGGCCGAGCAGAATGCGTGCAGGCCGTCCGACGCTGTTCAGAAGGTGGTTGGATCCCTGACGAGCCTGCAGAGGCACCTCAGGGCCCCGCAAGGGTGGAACGTTCATGTTCCCTTGGCGTGGAGACGGATGGTGGTGTAACTAAGCGGGTAGCTTCGCTTTTGGGATCTGCAGCTGGAAGCTGTTGTGGGGTCGTCCCGTGGGTCTGAATTTTTCCAGTGCGGAGGCCGTGTGCTGAGACCGCCGATCTGCTTGCTAAGCCAGAGGGTCCAGCTCTAGGGGTGGAAAGGTGACGCGGTGTTGGGCGTCCTCGCCACACGAGAGCCGGCAGCACCGGGAGCCTCCTTAGCATGAGGGTGTCTGCAGCTGAAGTGGCTTCTGTTGCCTCTCTCTGCACAGATTGGGCAGATCTCATCCTTCAAGCGAACGCAGAAGGCTCCGTATGCTCCCAGGTCCCATAGAAAGGGAAGTTTGTGGATTCACCAACTGCAGTAACCTCTGCTGCTGCCTGTGGATTGTTGTGCCAAAGACACCCTTCGTGCAGGGAGGGGACACATGGGAGATGGGTGACGCACTTACGTGAAGAGTGTCCTGCGGGTGGTGTGTCTCCTCGGAGCCGTGTGAAAGCCGCTCTCTGCTTTCTCTTCCCCTCTAGAGCGGGCCGAGGATGGGCTGCAAGGCCGAGAAAACCAGAGCGAGGCAAGCGGCCAGCTAGATTCAAAGTGGGGAGAAACGCTGATGCCTGGTGAACAAAGGAGTTTCCACTGCTGAAAGGGATGAGAACAGACGTCGTGAGCATCCTTCTGTTGGGGGCCGGCAAGGGAACTAGAGCCGCTTCTCTGGCGAGAACTTGCACACGGCTGGAGGGTTCTGTCACGGGAGGTGACTGAAACCCGATTCCCGATCCTGGCTTCGTGAAGGAGAAGAAAGGGCTGTGAGACCTGAAGGCAGGGCTCTGCTTCGAGGCAAAGGTGAGTGCCCCATGCACACGCCATACACATTCTAGGCTCACGCTATGCTCACCCTATGCATACGCCATGCCTTGCGTACTCCACTGCGCCCATGCACACGCTGTGCACGTGCCAGGCTTATGCCATAACCACCCCATCCACATGACACACACACGCCTTGCACACACAAGGAACATGTCACACACACCACACACACCATGTGCTTGTTATGTTTATGCCTCGTACATGCTCACACGCACCACAGACACGGCAGCGCGCTGCCCTCCCGCTGGCTGTGGCCAAGGGGATGCAGGCTGGGACTGGGAGAGGGACAGCGCCCCGTGTCCCTCCCGTCCCCCCGAAACCCTCCTGTCCCTGCCCGGGGTGCCGCATGGGGCTGGGGGGAGTGCGGGGAGACACAGCCTTTCCTCTTATGTCTGCTCTCTTTTTTAGTTTCTCTAAGACAGCTTTATTGGACTTGAGTTTTAGCCTCGTGATTACGCGTAAGACGTGGCTGAATGTGACGGGAAGACTGCTGGGAAAATGGCAAGAAGAGGATCGACCAGAAACAGTGGAACACGCCCTTTAGAGTTTGCTGCTTGTCCCGCTGCTGAGAAATGGGAGTGTCCCTGAATTTGCTACTGCATGAGACAGGTTAAAGAAGTTTAATAGAAGTTCAGTTCTATCTAAACGGCAGATGGGACTGTGCTTATGTAAAGCATGTTGTGTGTAACTGTTACCAATACGCTTCAACGCACTGTATCTCAGCAGCCAGAACATGGAAGGAATCTTTTAATCTGTACATTTTTTTAACAATGATAATTGACGTTTGGTGGCTTAATAACATCTATAATTTTATGTCATTTCAATCAAGCCTGGCTGTCATACATTGAACTTCCAGTAAACCACCAACATTTTATACTTAGGAGTAATTTCTTATTACCCATCCTAAGTGGGATGCTATAGTTTTGCTGTTAAAAGGGTGGGTCTTGTTGAAAAACCTCTGAAGGTCATAGTTGGGTTGGTTAAGACTGTGCCACACCTGTGGTCAGCAATTAGGTACAGGTGAAGAGTTTGCCCCTTAAAAGGCCTCTTGATTTAGAGCTGGCTCTCCCCTGCAGCTAGAGCATTCAGTGAAGAAAGGGGCTACAGAAGCCTGCCTTTCTTCCTTTCTTTGCTGGGTTTTGAACAGTGGAGTGGTTTTCTTCGTGGTGCATTTGAGCCTACAGTCATCGTTTCTTCTTTGAGTTTCAGGTAATGCTTTTGCTTGTGGATTTGCTTTTTAGTCTTAGAGTAAAATTGGTTTGCAATGTGGCAGCTTCAGAGAAATGTTACCACAAACGTTTGCAGTCAATGTCGTCTTTCTTTGTTCTTGTTTTATTAGTAGAAGTAGGGATTATTTTTTTTAGCTTTTTTTTTTTTTTTAATCTATTGGGGCCCTAAGGATTTAGGCTCAGCCTAAATAAGATTTCCAGTGTAGTTTTAGCGATAGCTGTTACTGTTTTTGCCAGAGGTGGTTTGTTTAATTTGGGGTTTGTGTCGTAAGCAGTTGAAAATTATGTTTGCCCAGAACTTTTTGACGAAATGCCCAAGAAAACTGTTAGCTTGCCTCTTCCTAGCCAAGCTGGGTTTTTTTTCCATATTTTATGTATTTTATTTCAGACTGTAATGCCGACCAAAACTGCTACAATTTTACTGTAAATAGAGCTCAGCCCTAACTCGGTCTCTGCCGTTTCTAGAAGTTGTTCCAAAACCATCACGTGGCTTGGCACAGTTAAATACAATTGGCAGTCTCTGCTCCGTAAAGGTACTTAATGGAGTCACTGTGCAGGGTGAACTGGTTTTCACATTGGGATGCAGTGAGGTTTATGCGAGTTAGCGCAGAGGGCACTGCCAGCCCTGTCCACGTCGTGTCTCTCTCAGCTGGAGTTGCTGTGTGTTGCTTGGACAATGCCCTCGGTTTGGTTCTGGCTTCTGCAGTACATCCTCACATGGAATTTCACACAGGGAGTAACCGAAACAATTGTATAACTGGAGGGAATGGATAATGCAAGCGCCTTCCCATGGAGCTAGGGAACTCCCTCTGTTAAACAGGCTCTGTTTTCCTCCTCACCATAGTGGGGAGGGCTTGCTGCCGTGCCTGACTCCTTTATTGATGTGAGGCCGGAGATTATCATGAGAACAGAAAGGGACTGTCTGCAGAAGCAAGAATGATAATTAGGACCTGATATGGATCTTGCATCTTTAGTCACTGAGGAAATGCCAATCCAAAAATTCCTAACTCACACACCATATGGTCTAACAAGCAGATATAATTAGATTGGAGAAGCTTCTCCCGTACTTGCGCAGGCGCAGTGTCGTGGTGTGGGGCTCAGGGCTGAAGTCGCCTCCATCTTCCTCGTGAATCGTCCGTGAGCCCAGTCTGTGCGCAGGCGCCTTCTCGTCCAGGTCGAGCTCCGAGTCCGCAGAGCAGGAGGCACTCGGCTTCCCCTTATCAGTGACTGAGCTCCTCCCTTATCACCATCCAGGGTCTTGGAGGCCTTTGCTGGCAGACAGTGCCTATTTCAGTGAGCGAAGCCCTCTAAGTTTTTCGAGCTTTTCCCCTGTCTCATATGCCCGCACGTCACACACACCTGCTTCCTAACCCTTAACAGAGTGAGAGAGGGTGATTCCCCAAAACAACAGAAGGGCGAACTGACCCTCTAAGGGCAAATCGACCATATAAGGCAAACTGGGAAAACGCCTTAAAAGGGCGAACTGGGCGAATTACCGAAAACTCTTGAGTGAAGAGACGGTGAGAGAGTCGGGGCGGGCCCCCCGCCGTCTTGAGTGAGGGCAGGGCGTGTCGGTGTCGCCGCCATCTTGAGTGAGGGTATGGCGTATTGGCATCGCCGCCATCTTGAGTGAGGGCAGGGGGAGAGAGAAGGGTGGGCTCGCCACAATCTTCAGTGAGGGCATGGTGTGTTGTATTCTCCGCAATCTTGAGGGTACGGGGGAGGGAGAGTGGCAGACCCACCTCTATCTTTAGTGAGGCCACGATGTTCCGGTGTCACCGCCCTCTTGAGGGAGGGGACGGTTGCCGCCGCCATCTTGAGTGAGGGCAAGGGTGGGGGGGGACTCACCGCCATCTTTAGTGAGGGCACGGGGAGTTCTCGCCGCCATCTTGCGTGAGGGCATGGGTGTCGGTGTTGCCGCCTTCTTGAATGAGGGTCCGGCGTGTCTGTATTGCTCCCATCTTTAGTGAGGCCGCGGGAGGGGGCGGGGGGGTGTCCTCGCTGCCATCCTGAGTGAGGACGTGACGTGTCGGTGTCGCTGCGATCTTGAGTGAGGGCACGAGGCAACTGCCGCCATCCTGAGTGAGGGCAAGGGAGAGTGAGAATGCGCGGGCACGCCGCCATCTTGAGTGTGGGTATGGCGTATTGGTGTCGCCGCCATTTTGAGTGAGGGCACGAGGGGAGAGACGGGTAGGCACGCCACCATCTTCAGTGAGGGCACGGCGTGTTGTATTCTCCGCAATCTTGAAGGCACGGGGGAGGGAGACTGGCAGGCCCATCTCTATCTTTAGTGAGGCCACGATGTTCCGGTGTCGCCGCCCTCATGAGGTAGGGCACGGTTACCGCCGCCATCTTGAATGAGGTAAAGGCGTGTCGTCTTTGCCGCCATCTTGAGTGAGGGCAAGGGGGGGGGGAATATCTCTCCGCCATCTTTAGTGAGGGCACGGGGGGTTTCCCCGCCATCTTGAGTGAGGGCATGGCGTCTTGGTGCCGCCGCCATCATGACTGAGGGCATGGCGTGTTGGTGTCGCCGCCATATTTAGTGAGGGTACGGGTGCGGAAGGGGGTGTTCTCGCCGCCATCCTGAGTGAGGGCATGGCGTGTCGGTGTCGCCGCCATCTTGAGTGAGGGTAATGAGAGGTCACGACGCCATCTTGAGTGAGGACACTGGGAAGAAGACGGATGGGATCGCCGCCATCTTGAGTGAGGCAACCGCCAATAGAAGGGAAAATTGACCATAAAAGGGCAAATTGACCATAAAGGAAAAATTGACCGTATAAAGGCCAATATCCATAAAAAGGTAACTTGACCATAAAAGGGCAAATTCACCATAAAAGGGTAAATTCGCCATATAAGACGATAAGGAGCGACACGGAAGGACATGGAAACACAGAACAACACAACACGGAGCGACACTCGTGCCCCAACCCCCGCCGCGCACCCTGAGTTATAGAGTTTGATTCCGCAAAACACAGCGAGGGGTTAAAGATCCTCCCCCCCTCCCCGCCCCGTCGGCTTTCAAAGGCCGCGCCTCCCCCCGGCTTCCTCCCCCCGTTGGCTGAGCCGCTCGTCACTCGGAGCGCGGCGGCCAATCAGCGGCGGCAGCGCGGCCGGGGGCGGGATCCCTGCGCTCGGGGAGAACGGGGGGACTCAGTGCTGCCGCGCCGTGGCCGCGGAGCGGTACTGCAGCCGGGGGGATTGGGCGGGCGCACAGGGTCCCTGTCATTGACCGTGTAAGGGCAAACTACTTTAATTGCCATAAAAGAGCAAATTGATCATATAAGGGAAAACTGGGCCAATTGGCATAAAAGGTGACATTAACAGTATAAGGGCAAGTTGAGCGTATAAGGCAAACTGGGAAAATTGCTCTTGAAATGGCAAATTTAGCGTATAAGGCAAACTGGGAAAATTGCTCTTGAAATGGCAAATTTACCATATAAGACAAACAGGGCAAATTGCCCTAAAAGGACAAATAAATCATAAAAGGGCAAATTGAAAATAAAAGGGCGAATTGATCATACAAGGGCAAACTTGTCCAATTGCCATAAAAGGATAGATTGACCGTTAAAAAGGAAATTGAGACTATAAGGGCAAACCGGGACAATTGCCGTCACAGGGCAATATGACCATAAAAGGGCTAAAGCTAATCCGAAGGCGGCACAGGCAGAGCAGGATCGAGAAGCGACCAATCAGAGCGCGGAACGCACAGCCAATCAGAACACGGCACAGGCAAGGTGGGATCAAGAAAGGACCAATCACAGCGCGGTTCATGCAGCCAATCAGAAGACAGCGCTAGCAAAGTGGCATCGAGAAGTGACCAGTTAGAGTGCGGAATCTACAGCCAATCAGAACACGGCACAGGCAAAGTGGAATCCAGAAAGAACCAATCAGAGCGCGGAACTCACAGCCCTTCGATGCCCTAAGAAATGAATGGGGTGTGCCAAGTGCTGCCGCGCCGTGGCCGCGGAGCGGTACTGCAGCCGGGGGCGGGGGAACGGGACGGCCCCCAGGGGCGGGCGAGCCGGGCGGGGAGCGGGGCGGTTCGCAGAGCGGCTCGGATCCGCTCGGCTGCTGTCGGCTCCGCGCGGCGCCGTTCGGGACGGCTCGGCTCTGCTCTCCGCTGCCCTCCCGCCCGCCGCCGGCTGCGGCCAACGGGGTGCGGGCTGGGGCTGGGAGAGGGACAGCGCCTCGAAGACCCCGTTTTCCCCCCAAGGCCCCGGTGCCCCCCCCAGGTCGGGAGCGGCTCGAACGGGGCCGGGTCGGGTGAGTCAGAGGCGCCCGGAGAGGCGCGGGGGAGCGCTCTGTGGCCGGCGGCGCCGCTCCGGGCTCGCTGTCCGTGAGCCGCGGCCCTCCCGGGGCCGGCTCGGGCTCAGGGGCGGTCGGGGCCTTCGGGGCTGCGTCTGCGCTCGGCGTGCGGCCCCGCGGGGGAGATCCCCGCTCGGGAGGGGGAGGAGGGAGCGGGGGAAGGGAAGGAGGGGAGAGAGGGGGAAAGCAGGGGGGGAGTATGGGGCACAATGGGAGGAGAAGGGGGGAGAGAAGGAGGTGGGGAGGAGGGGAAGAGGGGAAGGAGCGGAAAGGGAGGTTTGGAAAGCGCTTTTGTGTTGTCGGTCTAGAGAGAGCGGGGGCGGGTGTCGCTTTTCTGGGGTGTCGTGCGCGGTGGCGAGAGCTGCAGGGGCAGGAGGGGTCATTTCAAGCACGGTTACTTGGAGTCTTTTGCTGTAACAGCTCCTTCCTATTGCTCTGTCAGCAGAGAGAGTCTGACAACTCATGATGAGAGAGCCCCTGCGGGATCCCGACCCCTCCCCAGGGCGAGGGGGGAAGCGACGTGGCGGTGCCCTCCAGGCCAGCAGCGTTCAGGTACGTGGCTTTCTCGGGGCTCACTCCTCTTTGCTAATCACTGTTGATCGAGTTGACGGTGCGAGCCGGACTGTTCTCCACTTTGGGTTAGCAAGCGATGGCATCGGGTTTGTGAATGCCGGATTGAGGTGACAATACCAGGGTGCCGTGGGCTTTGCCAGCCGACCCTGTGCACACCACGCACAAGCCATTGTCCCCACGCACACGCCGTGCACGTGCCAGGCTAGCGCCACAACCACCCCACGCACACTCCACGCGCGTGCTTTGAACATGCAAGCAACACGTCACACAGGCCATGCGTGTTTTGTGCGTGAAGTGTACATGCCATCCCCAGGCAGTGCATACGCTAGCACACACCATGAAGATGAAACATCAGCCACACACACGCCCTGCACACACAAGCAACATGCCATGCATGCCATGCAACGCAACACTGCAAGCACGCCGCACGCGTGCCAAGAGGGGAAAGAGGAGAAGGGGAGCTTTGGAAAGCGCTTTTATGTTGTCAGTATAGAGAGAGCCAGGAGGGAGGTCGCTTCTTTGATTCCCTTCTACAACCAGGCTTCTTTGCATTTAAAACTCTTCTGTGTCACAGAGTTTTACAACACTGCAACATCCGTTACGCTTGCTGCAGATCCTCTCGGTTCAGACATTTCTCTGTTTCCAGTTACACTGAATACCTGTTTAGCCTTCTTGTCTGTTTTGAAGCTTAACGTCTTTTTAGACTTCTTTTTAGTATTTGTGTTAAAATACGTCTGGTAACAGTGGCGTGTAAGGGGAGTTGTCGCATTCTTAATGGTAACTGTAGAGTTAAGGTACCTCGAGTGTCTTGGGGAAATGCAGACGCACCTCTTAGATGTCCCTCGTCCTTGCAGAGCACTATGGAGCCTTCCCATCTCTCTTGTACGCTCGCGGCGGAAGAAGAGGAGGGCGCCCATGGTGAAACAGAAGCGATTGCCATTCAGGTGAGAGCAGAAACATCCAGTCAGCACAGGTTCATGAAAGGCAGGTCTCGCCAAACTAATCTGATCGCCTTCTATGACGAAGTGACTTGCTTACTGGATGAGGGAAAGGCTGTGGATGTGGTCTTCCTGGACTTCAGTAAAGCCTTTGACATGGTTTCTCACAGCATTCTGCTTGAGAAACTGTCACGTCTGGCTTGGACAGGTGTGCACTCTCCTGGGTGGAAAACTGGTTGGATGGCCGGGCCCAGAGAGTGGTGGGAAATGGAGTTAACTCCAGCTGGAGGCCAGTGACAAGTGGGGTTTCCCAGGGCCCAGTCCTGTTCAGTGTCTTTATCAATGACCTGGATGAAGGCATTGAGTTCACCCTTAGCAACTTTTGAGGATGATGCTAAGCTGGGTGGAAGTGTGGATCTGCTGGGAGGTAGGGAGGCTCCAAAGGGATCTGAACAGGCTGGACCGCTGGGCAGAGTCCAATGGCAGTCCAGCGACTGAACCTGAGCCAGCAGTGGCCCAGGTGGCCAAGAAGGCCAATGGCATCTTGGCTTGGATCAGAAACGGCGTGTCCAGCAGGTCCAGGGAGGTTATTCTCCGTCTGTGCTCGGCACAGGTGAGACCTCACCTTGAATCCTGTGTTCAGTTCTGGGCCCCTCGTCACAAGAAGGATGTTGAGGCTCTAGAGCGAGGTTTTTTTTTATGGAAAGGGTCCGTACGGAACAGGCTGCCCAGGGAGGTGGTTGAGTTGTCTTCCCTGAAGGTGTTTAAAGGACGGGTGGGTGAGGTGCTGAGAGGTATGGACTTAATGATCCTGGGGTCTTTTACAACCTAATGATTCTGTGATTCTGTCTCTTTCCTGACAGCCCAAAAAGCCAGTCCAGAGAATGCCCTTGTTGCAGAAAACCTGGCAAAAGTCTCGCAGAACAGCCCTGCTTTTTCAAAGCCCGGTATTCTTCTGTCCCGTCGCGAGGAGTAACGGTGATTTTCTCGTGCTTATTGCTGCCCCCTCAGCGTCTGTCCTCTACTTTAAGTGTGGCTGAACCGGTGCCTCAGGGGGTCACCGAGTGGGAAATAGCGGCTGCTAAAATATTTTTCCTGTTAGCTCAAGGGCTAAGGTATCCCATGGCGCTGAGCTCGGGGTGATGAGATGGAAGCGCGGCCTTTCAGAGGCTGCTGTACCTGGGTCAACCGCAGTACGCCTGCCTCCTTTGAGGAGAGCCTCTGTCTCGGTCGCTTGTCCTCCGTCCGGCTGCATCGGAGTGGCAGGAAGAGCTAGAGGAGCGTGGTGGGCTCGGGCCCATCTGGCACAGCTCAGAGGATACCGGGTGCTGGGATGTCGTGTGTGGTGGCAAGAGCTGCAGGGGTAGGAGGTGGTTCGTTTCAAGCACGCTTACTTGGAGTACTTTGCTGTAACAGCTCCTTCCTTTTGCTCTGTCAGCAGAGAGAACCTGGCAGAAGTGTTGGCGATGAGAGAGCCCCTGCGGGATCCCGACCCCTGCGGAATGATCTCTGTAAAATCCACAACCTCGAAGCGTGCCTCGCGTCTTCCTGGTGGCTCGCTCCAGTGCCCGAGGCAGCGAGCGCACTTACAGACAGGTGCCTCCTGCCTTCTTCGCACCGATGATCCCCCCCAGTCCCACTCCCCTGCTGCCAGTTTCACCCTCGTCAAAACTGCAAGCGTTTGCTTCCTTTTGGCTTTGATTGCTGTTTTCACAGGTTCATGTGGCAAACCTGGTGTGCGTAGGAGTGAAGCCGGCGACCGGCCACTGACCGTGCCGAAGTCTCCCGACGTCTCAGGTAGTTGCTGGCGTGGATGGGCTTGCATGTGATCATAGGAGGGAGATCTCATTGCTCTCCGCTCTCTTGACAGGCGGAGAGGAGTGGGAGCGGTTGCTTTTGTGTGGCTGCTCAGCCTCAAACCTACACTCGGTTCTGTGCTTGATGTGCGGGTGGGGGTGAGCTGCGTCTGAGGCACGGCACGCGGGCAGTGCCGTGTGGTCTCCATGGCCTCGCTTCGCATCCAGGCATCTTGTCCTCTGGAGGCCAAACCAGGCTTTGTTCCTTCCTACAACTGTCGCGTGCCTGAACTAAACCAAAATGCCTCATCCGATCGCTGCCCGTCTCTGCCGGGCTGAGTCCCTTTCCTGCAGAGGCTTTGGTGACAGGCGCTTGCTGAACGGGCGCCGACGCGTGTGTCTGGAAGAGCTGCCTCGCCGTCGCACCTCTCGCCTCCGCGCGCGTGTTTCTCAGGCCTGTAGTCTGGGCCAAGCTCGAGTTGCGTGCAGTGACGTGGTTCCTGCCAGCCGGCGCGTTGCGGGTCTGACCCCGGCAAGAGAAGAGGCGTGCCGGGGGGAGCCTTCTGTGCCTCAGGAGGAGGATAAATAGCAGGGTGCCCGGGCTGCTTTTCTATGCTGGGCTGTCACGCGGGCGTGATTTAGAACATCTTAGTGTAATGAGTTTACACGGGGTAAGGCTCGGTTTGGTTTTGTTTCTCTTTTTGACCAAGTTCGTCTAACAGAATAACTGTTAAAACGAATCACGTTCTCTATGGACTTCTCTGAAACTTGGTCCGGTGACACTGCTTTCCGTCTGGCGAGTCCTCCCGTTCCTTGCGGTTTCCTTTCGGGGGGGATGAGTGAAACCTTTGGCTGTTCTTTTGAAGGAGATTCTCTTCTCGGCTTGCTTTGTGGGGGCTGTAGAGCAGGGGCTGCGGGAGTTGGAAGGTCAGAGAAGGAAACATGGGTGAAGGAGGAAAGCGTTTTTGTCCTGGGGCCGAGGGCCGCCTCATCTCATCACCCTGCTAACGATCCTTTCTGTGCATTCCCTCCTGCAGGTCTCTCTCCTCTGTGCAGCGTAGGAAGTGGATTCCTCTCCTCCTGCGCACGCCCAGGTGGAAGACGTGGCCTCGTCCAGACCCTCTGTCCCGGTCGCGCTGCCGCCACCTTTGCTGCGTGACTGGGAAGAGCGTGTCTGTCTCCAAGGATCCTTTGGCCTCTTCTGCCCAGGTGTGGGGAAGCCAGAGCAACCCCGTGTAAACCAGTGGTGTCCACATTAAAGCTTTTGATCGGTCGCCGACTGCCGTACGCGTTTTGCTTATTCAGTGTTGGAAATGAAGAAAGAAGGTGGCGGCGGAGGCCGTTTGGGGCACGTGGCGATGGCGCCGCGAGCCACAGTCCGGCACGGGGAGCGCTGTGCTGCGCAGGCTCCGAGTTGGCAGCCGGCTGCACGGGCGGCCGATGGGCTCGGACGGGCTCGCTGGCGGCCGGAGGCACGTGCCGGATCGCGATGGCGTGCGGATGTTCGGCAGGAAAGTGTTCTGACTGTCGATGCGTCTGCCGCTTCCAAAGTCCCCTCGTGTCGGACTGGAATTCCGCGTCCTTTCCCGCAGCGGGTCAGTTGTTCCTTTCCAGCCTGCCCGTATGGCACAGCCGCAGGGCCTCCCGTCGGAACGGCGTCCGTCGTCCGGAGACGGCGTGCGGGAGCAGGGAAAGCCGCGGCCTTTCCCCTGGAGGCGCCACCTCTCCCTTTCAGCCGCCGCTCGGAGGTTTCCCGGCCGCAGAGGGCTCGGAGAGCGGCCCCTCGGCGGGGAGAGCGGAGCCCGCGGCCTCCGCGGTGCCCGTGAGCGCAGCCCTGCTCGCCGCGGGACCGGAGCGAAGGGGCGGCAGGCGCGGTCTGCGCTGCTGCGGAGCCCGGCAGCGGGGGAGGGTGTGCGGGCAGCGCCGCGGGAGCTGCTGCTCCGGGCGGTTCGGCGCCTGTCGGGATCGAACCCGCGACGGGAGAAAACGGTGAAAACGGGAACGACGGCAAAAAGAGCTTCGGCCGGCTCGGTGCTGCCGCGTCGTGGCCGCGGGGCGGTACTGCAGCCCCGGGACGTGTGGCGACTCAGTGCTGCCTTGCCGTGGCCGCGGGCGGTACTGCAGCCCCGGGCGGGGGGGGCGCACAGGGGCCCGATCATTGACCATATAAGGGCAAACCGGGCCAAGTGCCATAAAAACGAAAATTGCCATAAAGGGGCAAATTGAGTATATGAGGGCGAACTTGGCCAACTGCCATAAAAGAGCAAAGTGACCATATACGGGCAAATTGCCATAAGAGAGAAAAGTGGCCCTGTAAGGGAAAACTGGGCCAATTGCCATAAAAGGTCAAATTAACAATATAAGGGCAAATTGAGGACATAAGGCAAACTGGGCCAATTACCATAAAAGGGCAAATTGAGCATATAAGTGCAAACTGGCCAAATTGACAATAAGAGGGCAAATCGTCCATCAAACGGGCACAGGACACGGCACGGGCAAAGCGGGATCCAGAGGCGACCAATCAGAGTGCGGAGTCCCCAGCCAATCGGAACACAAAGCTGGCAAAGTGGGATTGAGAACCGACCAATCAGAGCCGGAGGAACAGCCAATCAGAAGGCAGCGCTGACAAGGTGGGATCGAGAAGCGACCAATCAGAGCGCGGAACGCACAGCCCTTCGATGCCCAAGGTAATGAATGGGGGGTGCCAAGTGCTGCCGCGCCGTGGCCGCGGAGCGGTACTGCAGCCCGGGGCTGAGGGGGACGGGACGGCCCACAGGGGCGGGGCGGGGAGCAGGGCGGGGCGCGGGGAGGGGAGCGGTGCAGAACGGAGAGGGACAACGTCCCGCATCCCCCTCTGAAGCCCCCCCCGCCCCTGTCCGCGGTGCACGAGTCCCCTCGGCTCGGCCCCGCGCGGCTCGCTCAGGCTGCGTTGGGTTCCGCTCGGTGCCGGCAGGCTGCCGTGGAAACGGGCCCCGCGGGGACAGCGGGCGCAGTAGCTCCATGAGGTGCGCCGCCATGTTCTACGGCACGCATGCGCAGTGAGTCCTAAGGGACGTCGTCATGTTGCATGGCACGCATGCGCAGTGACTGCTTATGGGCGCCACCATGTTGTACGGCACGCATGCGCGGTGATTGCATATGGGCGCCACCATGTTGTACGGCACGCATGCGCATTGACTGCACATGGGCGCCGCCATGTTGGACGGCACGCATGCGCATAGACTGCACAAGGGCGCCGCCATGTTGGACTGCACGCATGCGCGGTGATTGCAGATGGGCGCCGCCATGTTGGACTGCACGCATGCGCGGTGATTGCCTGTGGGCGCCGCCATGTTGGACTGCACGCATGCGCAGTGACCGCCTGTGGGCGCCGCCATGTTGGACTGCACGCATGCGCATTGTCTCCTTAAGGGCGCCGCCATGTTGGACTGCACGCATGCGCATTGTCTCCTTACGGGCGCCGCCATGTTGGACGGCACGCATGCGCATTGTCTCCTTACGGGCGCCGCCATGTTTGACTGCACGCATGCGCAGTGACTGTAAATGGGCGCCGCCATGTTGTACACTACGCATGCGCATTGGCTACATTGTAGGTGCCGCCATGTTGTACGGCACGCATGCGCAGTGGCTACATTATACGCACCACCACGTCCTACGGCACGCATGCGCAGTGGATCCTCCGCTCAGCCACCGCCAGCCAATCAACGCCCGTAGAACGGCTGTAGGGCGGGCCCTGCAGCGAGCGCTCCCATTGGCCGGAATCCCTGCGCTCGGGATGAATGGGGCGGGGACTCAGTGCTGCCGCGTCGTGGCCGCGGAGCGGTACTGCAGCCCGGGGCGGGGGAACGGGACGGCCCACAGGGGCGGGCGAGCCGGGAGGGGCGGGGCGGGGAGAGAGGAGAAGAGCGGCTTGCAGCCGCGCGGCGCCGTTCGGGACGTCTCGGCTCTGCTCTCCGCTGCCCTTCCGCCCGCCGCCACTGCGGCCAACGGGGTGCGGGCTGGGGCAGGGACAGCGCCCCCAGGGCCCCCGTGTCCCCCCCAGGTCGTGAACGGCCCGAACGGGGCCGGGCTCGGGTGAGTCAGAGGCGCCCGGAGAGGCGCGGGGGAGCGCTCTGTGGCCGGCGGCGCCGCTCCGGGCTCGCTGTCCGTGAGCCGCGGCCCTCCCGGGGCCGGCTCGGGCTCAGGGGCGGTCGGGGCCTTCGGGGCTGCGTCTGCGCTCGGCGTGCGGCCCCGCGGGGGAGATCCCCGCTCGGGGGGGGGAGGAGGGAGCGGGGGAAGGGAAGGAGGGGAGAGAGGGGGAAAGCAAGGGGTGAGGATGGGGCACAATGGGAGGAGAAGGGGGGAGAGAAGGAGGTGGGGAGGAGGGGAAGAGGGGAAGGAGCGGAAAGGGAGGTTTGGAAAGCGCTTTTGTGTTGTCGGTCTAGAGAGAGCGGGGGCGGGTGTCGCTTTTCTGGGGTGTCGTGCGCGGTGGCGAGAGCTGCAGGGGCAGGGGGGGTTCATTTCAAGCACGGTTACTTGGAGTCTTTTGCCCTAACAGCTCGTTCCTTTTGCTTTGATACAGGATTATGGGGAGGAGGGGACTGAGTGCCCGTGGGTTGAAATCAGGGGAGCCCACAAGAAGGCTGATGTTGTGATGGAGTCTGTTACAGACCAGCCAGCCGAGAAGAAGCAGCTGATGAGCTCTTCTATAAACAACTGGGGATAGTCTCAAGATTGCTGCCTCTGGTCCTCGTGGGAGACTTCAATCTTCCAGATATCTGCTGGAAGTACAATACAGCGGAGAGGAAGCAGTCTAGGAGGTTCCTGGAGTGCGTGGAAGACAACTTCCTCACACAGCTGGTGAGTGAACTGACAGGGGAAGGTGCCCTCGTGGACCCGCTGTTCATGAACAGAGAAGGCCTGTGGGGAATGTGGTAGGAGGACGCCTGGGACAAAGCGATCACGAGATGATGGGGTTTTCAGTTCTAGGTGAGGTGAAGAGGGAGATTAGCACAACAGTCACATTAAACTTCCAGAGGGCAGACTTTGGACTGTTCAGAAGGCTGGTTGGGAAAGTCCCGTGGGAGACAGTCCTTAAGGGCAGGGGAGCCCACGAGGGCTGGGAGCTCTTCAAAAAGGAAATCCTAGCAGCTCAGCAGCAAGCCATCGCCATGCTCCGGAAAAGGAGCCGGCAGGGGAGAAAAACAGCTTGGTTGACTAGGGAGATAGTTGATAGGGAGACTTGAGAGACATCAAAAAAAAGAGGAGGGTCTATGAGCTTTGGAAGAAGGGACAGGCATCTTGGGTGAACTACAGGGAGGAAGTGAGATCATGCAGAGGGAAAATGAGGGGGGCTGAGGCCCAACTAGAAATCAAATTGGCTAAGTCTGTGAAAGATAACAGAAAATCTTTCTATAAATACAATGACAATAAAAGGAGGACTAGGGAGAGTGTTCAGTTCCTATTGGGTGCAGAAGGGACAACCGTGACAGGGGACGAGGGCAAGGCTGAGGTACTTAGTGCCTTCTTTGCCTCCATCTTTAATAGTAAGGAAGGTTGTTCCCTCTGTGTACAAACCCAGGAATTAAAGGAGCAGAATGAGGCTCCCATGATCCAAGAGGAGGTGGTCAGAGCCTTGCTTGCCCAGCTAGACACCACAGGTCTATGGGGCCAGATGGGATCCACCCAAGAGTATTAAAGGAGCCGTGGATGTGCTGGCCAAACCCCTTTCCATCATCTTCCAACAGTCCTGGCTGACTGGGGCAGTTCCACTGGACTGGAGGCTGATGTTGTGCCCATCTACAGGAAGGGTTGCAGGGAGGATCCAGGGAACTCCAGGCCTTGTCAGTCTGACCTCAGTGCTGGGAAAAGTCATGGAGCAGGTGATCTTGAGTGCTATCGTGAAGCACATGCAACAGAGCCAGGTGATCAGGCCCAGTCAACATGGGTTCACAAAAGGCAGGTCTTGTCAAACAAACCTGTTAGCCTTCTATGACAAAGTGACTCGGCTGCTGGATGAGGGAAAGGCTGTGGATGTTGCCTTCTTGGACTTCAGTAAAGCCTTTGACACAGTCTCTCGCAGCATTCTGCTTCAAAAACTGTCAGCCTCTGGGCTGCACGGGCGCACACTCTCCTAGGTGGAAAACTGGTTGGATGGCCGGGCTCAGAGAGTGGTGGGAAATGGAGTTAACTCCAGCTGGAGGCCAGAGACAAGTGGGGTTCCCCAGGGCTCAGTGCTGGGTCCAGCCCTGTTCAATGTCTTTATCAATGACCTGGATGAAGGGGTTGAGTGCACCCTTAGCAAGTTTGTGGATGACACTAAGCTGAGGTTGTTTAGCCTGGAGAAGAGGAGGCTGAGGGGAGACCTTATTGCTCTCTACAACTACCTGAAGGGAGATTGTGGAGAGGAGGGAGCTGGGCTCTTCTCCCAGGTGACAGGAGACAGGATGAGAGGGAATGGCCTCAAGCTCCACCAGGGGAAGTTCAGGCTGAACATCAGGATAAAATATTACACGGGAAGGGTCATTGGTCCCTGGCAGAGGCTGCCCAGGGCGGGGGTTGAGTCACTTTCCCTGCAGGTGTTTAAAGGACGGGTGGATGAGGTGCTGAGGGGCATCGTTTAGTGGTTGATGGGAATGGTTGGACTCAATGATCCAGTGGGTCCTTTCCAACCTATGGATTCTATGATTCTATGATTCTTTTTGCTTTGTCAGCAGAGACAATCTGACAGAAGTATTGATGATGAGAGAGCTCCTGTGGGATCCCGACGCCTCCTCAGGGAGAGAGGAAGAAGCGACGTGCTGGTGCCCTCCAAGCCAGCAGGATTTGGGTATGTGGCTTCCTCGGGACTCATTACTCTTTCTTAATCACTGTTGGTCGTGTTGACGGCGCGAGCCGAAGCATTCTCCGCTTTGGGTTAGCATGTGACGGCATCGCGTTTAGTGAACGCTGGATCGAGACAACAATACTAGGGTGGCAGGGGCTTCGCCAGCCGACCCTGTGCACGCCACGCAGCATGAACATGGCACACACATGCCAGGCCCACGCCCCACACATGCAATTCACCCCCCGTGCACATTGTGCTGCCCCCATGGACACGCCATGCACGTGCCAGGCTAGCGCCACAACCACCCCATGCACGTGCTTTGAACATGCAAGTGGCATGCCACACACCAGCCAGGCACACGCCATGCACACACCTTGCACACACAAGCAGCATACCACATACCACACGCATATATTGCACACGCATATATTGCACACGCAGGCAACATGCCATGCATGTGTTGTGTACGTGCCACGCACTCCACACACAGGCCACTGCTTCCATGCACATTCCAGGCTCATGCCACAACAGTCAAGCACATGTCACGCACACGCCTTCCACATGCAGCCAACATGCCACGCATGCCACACACTCCATGTGTATGTTATGTACGGGCTGTGTACATACCATACACATGCCATGGACATGCTAGCACATACCATGAAGGTGACATGCCAGCCACACTGCAAGCATGCTGCACACACACGAAGAGGGAAAGGAGGAGAAGGGGAGCTTTGGAAAGCGCTTTTATGTTGTTAGTGTAGAGAGTGCCAGGGGGGAGGTCGCTTCTTTGATTCTCTTCTACAACCAGGCTTCTTTGCATTTAAAACCCTTCCGTGTCACAGGGTTTATAATGGTGCAACATCCGTAACGCTTGCTGCAGATCCTCTTGGTTCAGACGTTTCTCTGTTTCCAGTTACACAGAATACCTGTTCAGCCTTCTCATCTATTTTGAGGCTTAGCATCTTTTTAGACTTCTTTTTAGTGTTTGTGTGAAACTATGTCCCGTAACAGTGGTACGGAAGGGGAGTTGTTGCGTTTTTAACGGTAACTGTAGAGTTAAGGTACCTCAAGTACCTTGGGGAAATGCAGACGCACCTCTTAGAGGTCCCTCATCTTTGCAGAGCGCTGTGGAGCCTTTCCATCTCTCTCATACACTCGCGGCGGAAGAAGAGGAGGGCGCCCATGGGTGAAAGGGAAGCGGTTGCCATTCAGGTGAGAGGAGAAACGTCCGCTTTGCAGCTCTGAGCGAGGGTGACGTTTGTGATGCTGACTCCTGGTTCTGGAAGCAGCTTCTGGCTCCTCCGTTTGTTTCTCTGTGGATGAGGGCTCGGTGTATCGGCCCGGCTTCTGTGCCAGTGGCGTGGTCCTGTCGTTGACCACATCGTTGTTCATCGTGCGTGGGGGTGGGGGGCTTTTTCTGTTTTCTTACTTATGCTCCGATTGTCGCCTGTAACTGGACAAATGACTCTGTTAGCATCGTGATGGTATTCCGAGGTGGCGTTAAAAATTCCTTAACGTATCGTGCACGTCTCTCTTACCTCACAGCCCAAAAAGCCAGTCTGGAGAATGTCCTTACTGCAGAAAACCTGGCAAAAGTCTCGCAGAACTTCCCTGCTTTTTCAAAGCCCGATATTCTTCCACCTTCCATCTCGTCGTGAGGAGTAACGGTGAGTGAGCTGGCACGGCACGGGGGGAGGAGGAGGATGAACTTTATCTGCTCTCCGCTGGCTAAACGAAAGGGCTGTGGGACCATCTTCATGGCATCGTTGCCGAGCGAGGCCTCGTGTTGTTGCCCTTTCGCGTTCCTTTGCACGTGTGTACGTGTGCGCTTACGCACGAGTTGATGTTGCGTCACGGCTGTCGGGTGAAAGCCCCGGGGAAGGCGATGGCCGAGCAGAATGCGTGCAGGCCGTCCGACGCTGTTCAGAAGGTGGTTGGATCCCTGACGAGCCTGCAGAGGCACCTCAGGGCCCCGCAAGGGTGGAACGTTCATGTTCCCTTGGCGTGGAGACGGATGGTGGTGTAACTAAGCGGGTAGCTTCGCTTTTGGGATCTGCAGCTGGAAGCTGTTGTGGGGTCGTCCCGTGGGTCTGAATTTTTCCAGTGCGGAGGCCGTGTGCTGAGACCGCCGATCTGCTTGCTAAGCCAGAGGGTCCAGCTCTAGGGGTGGAAAGGTGACGCGGTGTTGGGCGTCCTCGCCACACGAGAGCCGGCAGCACCGGGAGCCTCCTTAGCATGAGGGTGTCTGCAGCTGAAGTGGCTTCTGTTGCCTCTCTCTGCACAGATTGGGCAGATCTCATCCTTCAAGCGAACGCAGAAGGCTCCGTATGCTCCCAGGTCCCATAGAAAGGGAAGTTTGTGGATTCACCAACTGCAGTAACCTCTGCTGCTGCCTGTGGATTGTTGTGCCAAAGACACCCTTCGTGCAGGGAGGGGACACATGGGAGATGGGTGACGCACTTACGTGAAGAGTGTCCTGCGGGTGGTGTGTCTCCTCGGAGCCGTGTGAAAGCCGCTCTCTGCTTTCTCTTCCCCTCTAGAGCGGGCCGAGGATGGGCTGCAAGGCCGAGAAAACCAGAGCGAGGCAAGCGGCCAGCTAGATTCAAAGTGGGGAGAAACGCTGATGCCTGGTGAACAAAGGAGTTTCCACTGCTGAAAGGGATGAGAACAGACGTCGTGAGCATCCTTCTGTTGGGGGCCGGCAAGGGAACTAGAGCCGCTTCTCTGGCGAGAACTTGCACACGGCTGGAGGGTTCTGTCACGGGAGGTGACTGAAACCCGATTCCCGATCCTGGCTTCGTGAAGGAGAAGAAAGGGCTGTGAGACCTGAAGGCAGGGCTCTGCTTCGAGGCAAAGGTGAGTGCCCCATGCACACGCCATACACATTCTAGGCTCACGCTATGCTCACCCTATGCATACGCCATGCCTTGCGTACTCCACTGCGCCCATGCACACGCTGTGCACGTGCCAGGCTTATGCCATAACCACCCCATCCACATGACACACACACGCCTTGCACACACAAGGAACATGTCACACACACCACACACACCATGTGCTTGTTATGTTTATGCCTCGTACATGCTCACACGCACCACAGACACGGCAGCGCGCTGCCCTCCCGCTGGCTGTGGCCAAGGGGATGCAGGCTGGGACTGGGAGAGGGACAGCGCCCCGTGTCCCTCCCGTCCCCCCGAAACCCTCCTGTCCCTGCCCGGGGTGCCGCATGGGGCTGGGGGGAGTGCGGGGAGACACAGCCTTTCCTCTTATGTCTGCTCTCTTTTTTAGTTTCTCTAAGACAGCTTTATTGGACTTGAGTTTTAGCCTCGTGATTACGCGTAAGACGTGGCTGAATGTGACGGGAAGACTGCTGGGAAAATGGCAAGAAGAGGATCGACCAGAAACAGTGGAACACGCCCTTTAGAGTTTGCTGCTTGTCCCGCTGCTGAGAAATGGGAGTGTCCCTGAATTTGCTACTGCATGAGACAGGTTAAAGAAGTTTAATAGAAGTTCAGTTCTATCTAAACGGCAGATGGGACTGTGCTTATGTAAAGCATGTTGTGTGTAACTGTTACCAATACGCTTCAACGCACTGTATCTCAGCAGCCAGAACATGGAAGGAATCTTTTAATCTGTACATTTTTTTAACAATGATAATTGACGTTTGGTGGCTTAATAACATCTATAATTTTATGTCATTTCAATCAAGCCTGGCTGTCATACATTGAACTTCCAGTAAACCACCAACATTTTATACTTAGGAGTAATTTCTTATTACCCATCCTAAGTGGGATGCTATAGTTTTGCTGTTAAAAGGGTGGGTCTTGTTGAAAAACCTCTGAAGGTCATAGTTGGGTTGGTTAAGACTGTGCCACACCTGTGGTCAGCAATTAGGTACAGGTGAAGAGTTTGCCCCTTAAAAGGCCTCTTGATTTAGAGCTGGCTCTCCCCTGCAGCTAGAGCATTCAGTGAAGAAAGGGGCTACAGAAGCCTGCCTTTCTTCCTTTCTTTGCTGGGTTTTGAACAGTGGAGTGGTTTTCTTCGTGGTGCATTTGAGCCTACAGTCATCGTTTCTTCTTTGAGTTTCAGGTAATGCTTTTGCTTGTGGATTTGCTTTTTAGTCTTAGAGTAAAACTGGCTTGCCATGTGGCAGCTTCAGAGAAATGTTACCACAAACGTTTGCAGTCAATGTCGTCTTTCTTTGTTCTTGTTTTATTAGTAGAAGTAGGGATTATTTTTTTTTAGCTTTTTTTTTTTTTTTAATCTATTGGGGCCCTAAGGATTTAGGCTCAGCCTAAATAAGATTTCCAGTGTAGTTTTAGCGATAGCTGTTACTGTTTTTGCCAGAGGTGGTTTGTTTAATTTGGGGTTTGTGTCGTAAGCAGTTGAAAATTATGTTTGCCCAGAACTTTTTGACGAAATGCCCAAGAAAACTGTTAGCTTGCCTCTTCCTAGCCAAGCTGGGTTTTTTTTCCATATTTTATGTATTTTATTTCAGACTGTAATGCCGACCAAAACTGCTACAATTTTACTGTAAATAGAGCTCAGCCCTAACTCGGTCTCTGCCGTTTCTAGAAGTTGTTCCAAAACCATCACGTGGCTTGGCACAGTTAAATACAATTGGCAGTCTCTGCTCCGTAAAGGTACTTAATGGAGTCACTGTGCAGGGTGAACTGGTTTTCACATTGGGATGCGGTGAGGTTTATGCGAGTTAGCGCAGAGGGCACTGCCAGCCCTGTCCACGTCGTGTCTCTCTCAGCTGGAGTTGCTGTGTGTTGCTTGGACAATGCCCTCGGTTTGGTTCTGGCTTCTGCAGTACATCCTCACATGGAATTTCACACAGGGAGTAACCGAAACAATTGTATAACTGGAGGGAATGGATAATGCAAGCGCCTTCCCATGGAGCTAGGGAACTCCCTCTGTTAAACAGGCTCTGTTTTCCTCCTCACCATAGTGGGGAGGGCTTGCTGCCGTGCCTGACTCCTTTATTGATGTGAGGCCGGAGATTATCATGAGAACAGAAAGGGACTGTCTGCAGAAGCAAGAATGATAATTAGGACCTGATATGGATCTTGCATCTTTAGTCACTGAGGAAATGCCAATCCAAAAATTCCTAACTCACACACCATATGGTCTAACAAGCAGATATAATTAGATTGGAGAAGCTTCTCCCGTACTTGCGCAGGCGCAGTGTCGTGGTGTGGGGCTCAGGGCTGAAGTCGCCTCCATCTTCCTCGTGAATCGTCCGTGAGCCCAGTCTGTGCGCAGGCGCCTTCTCGTCCAGGTCGAGCTCCGAGTCCGCAGAGCAGGAGGCACTCGGCTTCCCCTTATCAGTGACTGAGCTCCTCCCTTATCACCATCCAGGGTCTTGGAGGCCTTTGCTGGCAGACAGTGCCTATTTCAGTGAGCGAAGCCCTCTAAGTTTTTCGAGCTTTTCCCCTGTCTCATATGCCCGCACGTCACACACACCTGCTTCCTAACCCTTAACAGAGTGAGAGAGGGTGATTCCCCAAAACAACAGAAGGGCGAACTGACCCTCTAAGGGCAAATCGACCATATAAGGCAAACTGGGAAAACGCCTTAAAAGGGCGAACTGGGCGAATTACCGAAAACTCTTGAGTGAAGAGACGGTGAGAGAGTCGGGGCGGGCCCCCCGCCGTCTTGAGTGAGGGCAGGGCGTGTCGGTGTCGCCGCCATCTTGAGTGAGGGTATGGCGTATTGGCATCGCCGCCATCTTGAGTGAGGGCAGGGGGGAGAGAGAAGGGTGGGCTCGCCACAATCTTCAGTGAGGGCATGGTGTGTTGTATTCTCCGCAATCTTGAGGGTACGGGGGAGGGAGAGTGGCAGACCCACCTCTATCTTTAGTGAGGCCACGATGTTCCGGTGTCACCGCCCTCTTGAGGGAGGGGACGGTTGCCGCCGCCATCTTGAGTGAGGGCAAGGGTGGGGGGGGACTCACCGCCATCTTTAGTGAGGGCACGGGGAGTTCTCGCCGCCATCTTGCGTGAGGGCATGGGTGTCGGTGTTGCCGCCTTCTTGAATGAGGGTCCGGCGTGTCTGTATTGCTCCCATCTTTAGTGAGGCCGCGGGAGGGGGCGGGGGGGTGTCCTCGCTGCCATCCTGAGTGAGGACGTGACGTGTCGGTGTCGCTGCGATCTTGAGTGAGGGCACGAGGCAACTGCCGCCATCCTGAGTGAGGGCAAGGGAGAGTGAGAATGCGCGGGCACGCCGCCATCTTGAGTGTGGGTATGGCGTATTGGTGTCGCCGCCATTTTGAGTGAGGGCACGAGGGGAGAGACGGGTAGGCACGCCACCATCTTCAGTGAGGGCACGGCGTGTTGTATTCTCCGCAATCTTGAAGGCACGGGGGAGGGAGACTGGCAGGCCCATCTCTATCTTTAGTGAGGCCACGATGTTCCGGTGTCGCCGCCCTCATGAGGTAGGGCACGGTTACCGCCGCCATCTTGAATGAGGTAAAGGCGTGTCGTCTTTGCCGCCATCTTGAGTGAGGGCAAGGGGGGGGGGAAATATCTCTCCGCCATCTTTAGTGAGGGCACGGGGGGTTTCCCCGCCATCTTGAGTGAGGGCATGGCGTCTTGGTGCCGCCGCCATCATGACTGAGGGCATGGCGTGTTGGTGTCGCCGCCATATTTAGTGAGGGTACGGGTGCGGAAGGGGGTGTTCTCGCCGCCATCCTGAGTGAGGGCATGGCGTGTCGGTGTCGCCGCCATCTTGAGTGAGGGTAATGAGAGGTCACGACGCCATCTTGAGTGAGGACACTGGGAAGAAGACGGATGGGATCGCCGCCATCTTGAGTGAGGCAACCGCCAATAGAAGGGAAAATTGACCATAAAAGGGCAAATTGACCATAAAGGAAAAATTGACCGTATAAAGGCCAATATCCATAAAAAGGTAACTTGACCATAAAAGGGCAAATTCACCATAAAAGGGTAAATTCGCCATATAAGACGATAAGGAGCGACACGGAAGGACATGGAAACACAGAACAACACAACACGGAGCGACACTCGTGCCCCAACCCCCGCCGCGCACCCTGAGTTATAGAGTTTGATTCCGCAAAACACAGCGAGGGGTTAAAGATCCTCCCCCCCTCCCCGCCCCGTCGGCTTTCAAAGGCCGCGCCTCCCCCCGGCTTCCTCCCCCCGTTGGCTGAGCCGCTCGTCACTCGGAGCGCGGCGGCCAATCAGCGGCGGCAGCGCGGCCGGGGGCGGGATCCCTGCGCTCGGGGAGAACGGGGGGACTCAGTGCTGCCGCGCCGTGGCCGCGGAGCGGTACTGCAGCCGGGGGGATTGGGCGGGCGCACAGGGTCCCTGTCATTGACCGTGTAAGGGCAAACTACTTTAATTGCCATAAAAGAGCAAATTGATCATATAAGGGAAAACTGGGCCAATTGGCATAAAAGGTGACATTAACAGTATAAGGGCAAGTTGAGCGTATAAGGCAAACTGGGAAAATTGCTCTTGAAATGGCAAATTTAGCGTATAAGGCAAACTGGGAAAATTGCTCTTGAAATGGCAAATTTACCATATAAGACAAACAGGGCAAATTGCCCTAAAAGGACAAATAAATCATAAAAGGGCAAATTGAAAATAAAAGGGCGAATTGATCATACAAGGGCAAACTTGTCCAATTGCCATAAAAGGATAGATTGACCGTTAAAAAGGAAATTGAGACTATAAGGGCAAACCGGGACAATTGCCGTCACAGGGCAATATGACCATAAAAGGGCTAAAGCTAATCCGAAGGCGGCACAGGCAGAGCAGGATCGAGAAGCGACCAATCAGAGCGCGGAACGCACAGCCAATCAGAACACGGCACAGGCAAGGTGGGATCAAGAAAGGACCAATCACAGCGCGGTTCATGCAGCCAATCAGAAGACAGCGCTAGCAAAGTGGCATCGAGAAGTGACCAGTTAGAGTGCGGAATCTACAGCCAATCAGAACACGGCACAGGCAAAGTGGAATCCAGAAAGAACCAATCAGAGCGCGGAACTCACAGCCCTTCGATGCCCTAAGAAATGAATGGGGTGTGCCAAGTGCTGCCGCGCCGTGGCCGCGGAGCGGTACTGCAGCCGGGGGCGGGGGAACGGGACGGCCCCCAGGGGCGGGCGAGCCGGGCGGGGAGCGGGGCGGTTCGCAGAGCGGCTCGGATCCGCTCGGCTGCTGTCGGCTCCGCGCGGCGCCGTTCGGGACGGCTCGGCTCTGCTCTCCGCTGCCCTCCCGCCCGCCGCCGGCTGCGGCCAACGGGGTGCGGGCTGGGGCTGGGAGAGGGACAGCGCCTCGAAGACCCCGTTTTCCCCCCAAGGCCCCGGTGCCCCCCCCAGGTCGGGAGCGGCTCGAACGGGGCCGGGTCGGGTGAGTCAGAGGCGCCCGGAGAGGCGCGGGGGAGCGCTCTGTGGCCGGCGGCGCCGCTCCGGGCTCGCTGTCCGTGAGCCGCGGCCCTCCCGGGGCCGGCTCGGGCTCAGGGGCGGTCGGGGCCTTCGGGGCTGCGTCTGCGCTCGGCGTGCGGCCCCGCGGGGGAGATCCCCGCTCGGGAGGGGGAGGAGGGAGCGGGGGAAGGGAAGGAGGGGAGAGAGGGGGAAAGCAGGGGGGGAGTATGGGGCACAATGGGAGGAGAAGGGGGGAGAGAAGGAGGTGGGGAGGAGGGGAAGAGGGGAAGGAGCGGAAAGGGAGGTTTGGAAAGCGCTTTTGTGTTGTCGGTCTAGAGAGAGCGGGGGCGGGTGTCGCTTTTCTGGGGTGTCGTGCGCGGTGGCGAGAGCTGCAGGGGCAGGAGGGGTCATTTCAAGCACGGTTACTTGGAGTCTTTTGCTGTAACAGCTCCTTCCTATTGCTCTGTCAGCAGAGAGAGTCTGACAACTCATGATGAGAGAGCCCCTGCGGGATCCCGACCCCTCCCCAGGGCGAGGGGGGAAGCGACGTGGCGGTGCCCTCCAGGCCAGCAGCGTTCAGGTACGTGGCTTTCTCGGGGCTCACTCCTCTTTGCTAATCACTGTTGATCGAGTTGACGGTGCGAGCCGGACTGTTCTCCACTTTGGGTTAGCAAGCGATGGCATCGGGTTTGTGAATGCCGGATTGAGGTGACAATACCAGGGTGCCGTGGGCTTTGCCAGCCGACCCTGTGCACACCACGCACAAGCCATTGTCCCCACGCACACGCCGTGCACGTGCCAGGCTAGCGCCACAACCACCCCACGCACACTCCACGCGCGTGCTTTGAACATGCAAGCAACACGTCACACAGGCCATGCGTGTTTTGTGCGTGAAGTGTACATGCCATCCCCAGGCAGTGCATACGCTAGCACACACCATGAAGATGAAACATCAGCCACACACACGCCCTGCACACACAAGCAACATGCCATGCATGCCATGCAACGCAACACTGCAAGCACGCCGCACGCGTGCCAAGAGGGGAAAGAGGAGAAGGGGAGCTTTGGAAAGCGCTTTTATGTTGTCAGTATAGAGAGAGCCAGGAGGGAGGTCGCTTCTTTGATTCCCTTCTACAACCAGGCTTCTTTGCATTTAAAACTCTTCTGTGTCACAGAGTTTTACAACACTGCAACATCCGTTACGCTTGCTGCAGATCCTCTCGGTTCAGACATTTCTCTGTTTCCAGTTACACTGAATACCTGTTTAGCCTTCTTGTCTGTTTTGAAGCTTAACGTCTTTTTAGACTTCTTTTTAGTATTTGTGTTAAAATACGTCTGGTAACAGTGGCGTGTAAGGGGAGTTGTCGCATTCTTAATGGTAACTGTAGAGTTAAGGTACCTCGAGTGTCTTGGGGAAATGCAGACGCACCTCTTAGATGTCCCTCGTCCTTGCAGAGCACTATGGAGCCTTCCCATCTCTCTTGTACGCTCGCGGCGGAAGAAGAGGAGGGCGCCCATGGTGAAACAGAAGCGATTGCCATTCAGGTGAGAGCAGAAACATCCAGTCAGCACAGGTTCATGAAAGGCAGGTCTCGCCAAACTAATCTGATCGCCTTCTATGACGAAGTGACTTGCTTACTGGATGAGGGAAAGGCTGTGGATGTGGTCTTCCTGGACTTCAGTAAAGCCTTTGACATGGTTTCTCACAGCATTCTGCTTGAGAAACTGTCACGTCTGGCTTGGACAGGTGTGCACTCTCCTGGGTGGAAAACTGGTTGGATGGCCGGGCCCAGAGAGTGGTGGGAAATGGAGTTAACTCCAGCTGGAGGCCAGTGACAAGTGGGGTTTCCCAGGGCCCAGTCCTGTTCAGTGTCTTTATCAATGACCTGGATGAAGGCATTGAGTTCACCCTTAGCAACTTTTGAGGATGATGCTAAGCTGGGTGGAAGTGTGGATCTGCTGGGAGGTAGGGAGGCTCCAAAGGGATCTGAACAGGCTGGACCGCTGGGCAGAGTCCAATGGCAGTCCAGCGACTGAACCTGAGCCAGCAGTGGCCCAGGTGGCCAAGAAGGCCAATGGCATCTTGGCTTGGATCAGAAACGGCGTGTCCAGCAGGTCCAGGGAGGTTATTCTCCGTCTGTGCTCGGCACAGGTGAGACCTCACCTTGAATCCTGTGTTCAGTTCTGGGCCCCTCGTCACAAGAAGGATGTTGAGGCTCTAGAGCGAGGTTTTTTTTTATGGAAAGGGTCCGTACGGAACAGGCTGCCCAGGGAGGTGGTTGAGTTGTCTTCCCTGAAGGTGTTTAAAGGACGGGTGGGTGAGGTGCTGAGAGGTATGGACTTAATGATCCTGGGGTCTTTTACAACCTAATGATTCTGTGATTCTGTCTCTTTCCTGACAGCCCAAAAAGCCAGTCCAGAGAATGCCCTTGTTGCAGAAAACCTGGCAAAAGTCTCGCAGAACAGCCCTGCTTTTTCAAAGCCCGGTATTCTTCTGTCCCGTCGCGAGGAGTAACGGTGATTTTCTCGTGCTTATTGCTGCCCCCTCAGCGTCTGTCCTCTACTTTAAGTGTGGCTGAACCGGTGCCTCAGGGGGTCACCGAGTGGGAAATAGCGGCTGCTAAAATATTTTTCCTGTTAGCTCAAGGGCTAAGGTATCCCATGGCGCTGAGCTCGGGGTGATGAGATGGAAGCGCGGCCTTTCAGAGGCTGCTGTACCTGGGTCAACCGCAGTACGCCTGCCTCCTTTGAGGAGAGCCTCTGTCTCGGTCGCTTGTCCTCCGTCCGGCTGCATCGGAGTGGCAGGAAGAGCTAGAGGAGCGTGGTGGGCTCGGGCCCATCTGGCACAGCTCAGAGGATACCGGGTGCTGGGATGTCGTGTGTGGTGGCAAGAGCTGCAGGGGTAGGAGGTGGTTCGTTTCAAGCACGCTTACTTGGAGTACTTTGCTGTAACAGCTCCTTCCTTTTGCTCTGTCAGCAGAGAGAACCTGGCAGAAGTGTTGGCGATGAGAGAGCCCCTGCGGGATCCCGACCCCTGCGGAATGATCTCTGTAAAATCCACAACCTCGAAGCGTGCCTCGCGTCTTCCTGGTGGCTCGCTCCAGTGCCCGAGGCAGCGAGCGCACTTACAGACAGGTGCCTCCTGCCTTCTTCGCACCGATGATCCCCCCCAGTCCCACTCCCCTGCTGCCAGTTTCACCCTCGTCAAAACTGCAAGCGTTTGCTTCCTTTTGGCTTTGATTGCTGTTTTCACAGGTTCATGTGGCAAACCTGGTGTGCGTAGGAGTGAAGCCGGCGACCGGCCACTGACCGTGCCGAAGTCTCCCGACGTCTCAGGTAGTTGCTGGCGTGGATGGGCTTGCATGTGATCATAGGAGGGAGATCTCATTGCTCTCCGCTCTCTTGACAGGCGGAGAGGAGTGGGAGCGGTTGCTTTTGTGTGGCTGCTCAGCCTCAAACCTACACTCGGTTCTGTGCTTGATGTGCGGGTGGGGGTGAGCTGCGTCTGAGGCACGGCACGCGGGCAGTGCCGTGTGGTCTCCATGGCCTCGCTTCGCATCCAGGCATCTTGTCCTCTGGAGGCCAAACCAGGCTTTGTTCCTTCCTACAACTGTCGCGTGCCTGAACTAAACCAAAATGCCTCATCCGATCGCTGCCCGTCTCTGCCGGGCTGAGTCCCTTTCCTGCAGAGGCTTTGGTGACAGGCGCTTGCTGAACGGGCGCCGACGCGTGTGTCTGGAAGAGCTGCCTCGCCGTCGCACCTCTCGCCTCCGCGCGCGTGTTTCTCAGGCCTGTAGTCTGGGCCAAGCTCGAGTTGCGTGCAGTGACGTGGTTCCTGCCAGCCGGCGCGTTGCGGGTCTGACCCCGGCAAGAGAAGAGGCGTGCCGGGGGGAGCCTTCTGTGCCTCAGGAGGAGGATAAATAGCAGGGTGCCCGGGCTGCTTTTCTATGCTGGGCTGTCACGCGGGCGTGATTTAGAACATCTTAGTGTAATGAGTTTACACGGGGTAAGGCTCGGTTTGGTTTTGTTTCTCTTTTTGACCAAGTTCGTCTAACAGAATAACTGTTAAAACGAATCACGTTCTCTATGGACTTCTCTGAAACTTGGTCCGGTGACACTGCTTTCCGTCTGGCGAGTCCTCCCGTTCCTTGCGGTTTCCTTTCGGGGGGGATGAGTGAAACCTTTGGCTGTTCTTTTGAAGGAGATTCTCTTCTCGGCTTGCTTTGTGGGGGCTGTAGAGCAGGGGCTGCGGGAGTTGGAAGGTCAGAGAAGGAAACATGGGTGAAGGAGGAAAGCGTTTTTGTCCTGGGGCCGAGGGCCGCCTCATCTCATCACCCTGCTAACGATCCTTTCTGTGCATTCCCTCCTGCAGGTCTCTCTCCTCTGTGCAGCGTAGGAAGTGGATTCCTCTCCTCCTGCGCACGCCCAGGTGGAAGACGTGGCCTCGTCCAGACCCTCTGTCCCGGTCGCGCTGCCGCCACCTTTGCTGCGTGACTGGGAAGAGCGTGTCTGTCTCCAAGGATCCTTTGGCCTCTTCTGCCCAGGTGTGGGGAAGCCAGAGCAACCCCGTGTAAACCAGTGGTGTCCACATTAAAGCTTTTGATCGGTCGCCGACTGCCGTACGCGTTTTGCTTATTCAGTGTTGGAAATGAAGAAAGAAGGTGGCGGCGGAGGCCGTTCGGGGCACGTGGCGATGGCGCCGCGAGCCACAGTCCGGCACGGGGAGCGCTGTGCTGCGCAGGCTCCGAGTTGGCAGCCGGCTGCACGGGCGGCCGATGGGCTCGGACGGGCTCGCTGGCGGCCGGAGGCACGTGCCGGATCGCGATGGCGTGCGGATGTTCGGCAGGAAAGTGTTCTGACTGTCGATGCGTCTGCCGCTTCCAAAGTCCCCTCGTGTCGGACTGGAATTCCGCGTCCTTTCCCGCAGCGGGTCAGTTGTTCCTTTCCAGCCTGCCCGTATGGCACAGCCGCAGGGCCTCCCGTCGGAACGGCGTCCGTCGTCCGGAGACGGCGTGCGGGAGCAGGGAAAGCCGCGGCCTTTCCCCTGGAGGCGCCACCTCTCCCTTTCAGCCGCCGCTCGGAGGTTTCCCGGCCGCAGAGGGCTCGGAGAGCGGCCCCTCGGCGGGGAGAGCGGAGCCCGCGGCCTCCGCGGTGCCCGTGAGCGCAGCCCTGCTCGCCGCGGGACCGGAGCGAAGGGGCGGCAGGCGCGGTCTGCGCTGCTGCGGAGCCCGGCAGCGGGGGAGGGTGTGCGGGCAGCGCCGCGGGAGCTGCTGCTCCGGGCGGTTCGGCGCCTGTCGGGATCGAACCCGCGACGGGAGAAAACGGTGAAAACGGGAACGACGGCAAAAAGAGCTTCGGCCGGCTCGGTGCTGCCGCGTCGTGGCCGCGGGGCGGTACTGCAGCCCCGGGACGTGTGGCGACTCAGTGCTGCCTTGCCGTGGCCGCGGGCGGTACTGCAGCCCCGGGCGGGGGGGGCGCACAGGGGCCCGATCATTGACCATATAAGGGCAAACCGGGCCAAGTGCCATAAAAACGAAAATTGCCATAAAGGGGCAAATTGAGTATATGAGGGCGAACTTGGCCAACTGCCATAAAAGAGCAAAGTGACCATATACGGGCAAATTGCCATAAGAGAGAAAAGTGGCCCTGTAAGGGAAAACTGGGCCAATTGCCATAAAAGGTCAAATTAACAATATAAGGGCAAATTGAGGACATAAGGCAAACTGGGCCAATTACCATAAAAGGGCAAATTGAGCATATAAGTGCAAACTGGCCAAATTGACAATAAGAGGGCAAATCGTCCATCAAACGGGCACAGGACACGGCACGGGCAAAGCGGGATCCAGAGGCGACCAATCAGAGTGCGGAGTCCCCAGCCAATCGGAACACAAAGCTGGCAAAGTGGGATTGAGAACCGACCAATCAGAGCCGGAGGAACAGCCAATCAGAAGGCAGCGCTGACAAGGTGGGATCGAGAAGCGACCAATCAGAGCGCGGAACGCACAGCCCTTCGATGCCCAAGGTAATGAATGGGGGGTGCCAAGTGCTGCCGCGCCGTGGCCGCGGAGCGGTACTGCAGCCCGGGGCTGAGGGGGACGGGACGGCCCACAGGGGCGGGGCGGGGAGCAGGGCGGGGCGCGGGGAGGGGAGCGGTGCAGAACGGAGAGGGACAACGTCCCGCATCCCCCTCTGAAGCCCCCCCCGCCCCTGTCCGCGGTGCACGAGTCCCCTCGGCTCGGCCCCGCGCGGCTCGCTCAGGCTGCGTTGGGTTCCGCTCGGTGCCGGCAGGCTGCCGTGGAAACGGGCCCCGCGGGGACAGCGGGCGCAGTAGCTCCATGAGGTGCGCCGCCATGTTCTACGGCACGCATGCGCAGTGAGTCCTAAGGGACGTCGTCATGTTGCATGGCACGCATGCGCAGTGACTGCTTATGGGCGCCACCATGTTGTACGGCACGCATGCGCGGTGATTGCATATGGGCGCCACCATGTTGTACGGCACGCATGCGCATTGACTGCACATGGGCGCCGCCATGTTGGACGGCACGCATGCGCATAGACTGCACAAGGGCGCCGCCATGTTGGACTGCACGCATGCGCGGTGATTGCAGATGGGCGCCGCCATGTTGGACTGCACGCATGCGCGGTGATTGCCTGTGGGCGCCGCCATGTTGGACTGCACGCATGCGCAGTGACCGCCTGTGGGCGCCGCCATGTTGGACTGCACGCATGCGCATTGTCTCCTTAAGGGCGCCGCCATGTTGGACTGCACGCATGCGCATTGTCTCCTTACGGGCGCCGCCATGTTGGACGGCACGCATGCGCATTGTCTCCTTACGGGCGCCGCCATGTTTGACTGCACGCATGCGCAGTGACTGTAAATGGGCGCCGCCATGTTGTACACTACGCATGCGCATTGGCTACATTGTAGGTGCCGCCATGTTGTACGGCACGCATGCGCAGTGGCTACATTATACGCACCACCACGTCCTACGGCACGCATGCGCAGTGGATCCTCCGCTCAGCCACCGCCAGCCAATCAACGCCCGTAGAACGGCTGTAGGGCGGGCCCTGCAGCGAGCGCTCCCATTGGCCGGAATCCCTGCGCTCGGGATGAATGGGGCGGGGACTCAGTGCTGCCGCGTCGTGGCCGCGGAGCGGTACTGCAGCCCGGGGCGGGGGAACGGGACGGCCCACAGGGGCGGGCGAGCCGGGAGGGGCGGGGCGGGGAGAGAGGAGAAGAGCGGCTTGCAGCCGCGCGGCGCCGTTCGGGACGTCTCGGCTCTGCTCTCCGCTGCCCTTCCGCCCGCCGCCACTGCGGCCAACGGGGTGCGGGCTGGGGCAGGGACAGCGCCCCCAGGGCCCCCGTGTCCCCCCCAGGTCGTGAACGGCCCGAACGGGGCCGGGCTCGGGTGAGTCAGAGGCGCCCGGAGAGGCGCGGGGGAGCGCTCTGTGGCCGGCGGCGCCGCTCCGGGCTCGCTGTCCGTGAGCCGCGGCCCTCCCGGGGCCGGCTCGGGCTCAGGGGCGGTCGGGGCCTTCGGGGCTGCGTCTGCGCTCGGCGTGCGGCCCCGCGGGGGAGATCCCCGCTCGGGGGGGGGAGGAGGGAGCGGGGGAAGGGAAGGAGGGGAGAGAGGGGGAAAGCAAGGGGTGAGGATGGGGCACAATGGGAGGAGAAGGGGGGAGAGAAGGAGGTGGGGAGGAGGGGAAGAGGGGAAGGAGCGGAAAGGGAGGTTTGGAAAGCGCTTTTGTGTTGTCGGTCTAGAGAGAGCGGGGGCGGGTGTCGCTTTTCTGGGGTGTCGTGCGCGGTGGCGAGAGCTGCAGGGGCAGGGGGGGTTCATTTCAAGCACGGTTACTTGGAGTCTTTTGCCCTAACAGCTCGTTCCTTTTGCTTTGATACAGGATTATGGGGAGGAGGGGACTGAGTGCCCGTGGGTTGAAATCAGGGGAGCCCACAAGAAGGCTGATGTTGTGATGGAGTCTGTTACAGACCAGCCAGCCGAGAAGAAGCAGCTGATGAGCTCTTCTATAAACAACTGGGGATAGTCTCAAGATTGCTGCCTCTGGTCCTCGTGGGAGACTTCAATCTTCCAGATATCTGCTGGAAGTACAATACAGCGGAGAGGAAGCAGTCTAGGAGGTTCCTGGAGTGCGTGGAAGACAACTTCCTCACACAGCTGGTGAGTGAACTGACAGGGGAAGGTGCCCTCGTGGACCCGCTGTTCATGAACAGAGAAGGCCTGTGGGGAATGTGGTAGGAGGACGCCTGGGACAAAGCGATCACGAGATGATGGGGTTTTCAGTTCTAGGTGAGGTGAAGAGGGAGATTAGCACAACAGTCACATTAAACTTCCAGAGGGCAGACTTTGGACTGTTCAGAAGGCTGGTTGGGAAAGTCCCGTGGGAGACAGTCCTTAAGGGCAGGGGAGCCCACGAGGGCTGGGAGCTCTTCAAAAAGGAAATCCTAGCAGCTCAGCAGCAAGCCATCGCCATGCTCCGGAAAAGGAGCCGGCAGGGGAGAAAAACAGCTTGGTTGACTAGGGAGATAGTTGATAGGGAGACTTGAGAGACATCAAAAAAAAGAGGAGGGTCTATGAGCTTTGGAAGAAGGGACAGGCATCTTGGGTGAACTACAGGGAGGAAGTGAGATCATGCAGAGGGAAAATGAGGGGGGCTGAGGCCCAACTAGAAATCAAATTGGCTAAGTCTGTGAAAGATAACAGAAAATCTTTCTATAAATACAATGACAATAAAAGGAGGACTAGGGAGAGTGTTCAGTTCCTATTGGGTGCAGAAGGGACAACCGTGACAGGGGACGAGGGCAAGGCTGAGGTACTTAGTGCCTTCTTTGCCTCCATCTTTAATAGTAAGGAAGGTTGTTCCCTCTGTGTACAAACCCAGGAATTAAAGGAGCAGAATGAGGCTCCCATGATCCAAGAGGAGGTGGTCAGAGCCTTGCTTGCCCAGCTAGACACCACAGGTCTATGGGGCCAGATGGGATCCACCCAAGAGTATTAAAGGAGCCGTGGATGTGCTGGCCAAACCCCTTTCCATCATCTTCCAACAGTCCTGGCTGACTGGGGCAGTTCCACTGGACTGGAGGCTGATGTTGTGCCCATCTACAGGAAGGGTTGCAGGGAGGATCCAGGGAACTCCAGGCCTTGTCAGTCTGACCTCAGTGCTGGGAAAAGTCATGGAGCAGGTGATCTTGAGTGCTATCGTGAAGCACATGCAACAGAGCCAGGTGATCAGGCCCAGTCAACATGGGTTCACAAAAGGCAGGTCTTGTCAAACAAACCTGTTAGCCTTCTATGACAAAGTGACTCGGCTGCTGGATGAGGGAAAGGCTGTGGATGTTGCCTTCTTGGACTTCAGTAAAGCCTTTGACACAGTCTCTCGCAGCATTCTGCTTCAAAAACTGTCAGCCTCTGGGCTGCACGGGCGCACACTCTCCTAGGTGGAAAACTGGTTGGATGGCCGGGCTCAGAGAGTGGTGGGAAATGGAGTTAACTCCAGCTGGAGGCCAGAGACAAGTGGGGTTCCCCAGGGCTCAGTGCTGGGTCCAGCCCTGTTCAATGTCTTTATCAATGACCTGGATGAAGGGGTTGAGTGCACCCTTAGCAAGTTTGTGGATGACACTAAGCTGAGGTTGTTTAGCCTGGAGAAGAGGAGGCTGAGGGGAGACCTTATTGCTCTCTACAACTACCTGAAGGGAGATTGTGGAGAGGAGGGAGCTGGGCTCTTCTCCCAGGTGACAGGAGACAGGATGAGAGGGAATGGCCTCAAGCTCCACCAGGGGAAGTTCAGGCTGAACATCAGGATAAAATATTACACGGGAAGGGTCATTGGTCCCTGGCAGAGGCTGCCCAGGGCGGGGGTTGAGTCACTTTCCCTGCAGGTGTTTAAAGGACGGGTGGATGAGGTGCTGAGGGGCATCGTTTAGTGGTTGATGGGAATGGTTGGACTCAATGATCCAGTGGGTCCTTTCCAACCTATGGATTCTATGATTCTATGATTCTTTTTGCTTTGTCAGCAGAGACAATCTGACAGAAGTATTGATGATGAGAGAGCTCCTGTGGGATCCCGACGCCTCCTCAGGGAGAGAGGAAGAAGCGACGTGCTGGTGCCCTCCAAGCCAGCAGGATTTGGGTATGTGGCTTCCTCGGGACTCATTACTCTTTCTTAATCACTGTTGGTCGTGTTGACGGCGCGAGCCGAAGCATTCTCCGCTTTGGGTTAGCATGTGACGGCATCGCGTTTAGTGAACGCTGGATCGAGACAACAATACTAGGGTGGCAGGGGCTTCGCCAGCCGACCCTGTGCACGCCACGCAGCATGAACATGGCACACACATGCCAGGCCCACGCCCCACACATGCAATTCACCCCCCGTGCACATTGTGCTGCCCCCATGGACACGCCATGCACGTGCCAGGCTAGCGCCACAACCACCCCATGCACGTGCTTTGAACATGCAAGTGGCATGCCACACACCAGCCAGGCACACGCCATGCACACACCTTGCACACACAAGCAGCATACCACATACCACACGCATATATTGCACACGCATATATTGCACACGCAGGCAACATGCCATGCATGTGTTGTGTACGTGCCACGCACTCCACACACAGGCCACTGCTTCCATGCACATTCCAGGCTCATGCCACAACAGTCAAGCACATGTCACGCACACGCCTTCCACATGCAGCCAACATGCCACGCATGCCACACACTCCATGTGTATGTTATGTACGGGCTGTGTACATACCATACACATGCCATGGACATGCTAGCACATACCATGAAGGTGACATGCCAGCCACACTGCAAGCATGCTGCACACACACGAAGAGGGAAAGGAGGAGAAGGGGAGCTTTGGAAAGCGCTTTTATGTTGTTAGTGTAGAGAGTGCCAGGGGGGAGGTCGCTTCTTTGATTCTCTTCTACAACCAGGCTTCTTTGCATTTAAAACCCTTCCGTGTCACAGGGTTTATAATGGTGCAACATCCGTAACGCTTGCTGCAGATCCTCTTGGTTCAGACGTTTCTCTGTTTCCAGTTACACAGAATACCTGTTCAGCCTTCTCATCTATTTTGAGGCTTAGCATCTTTTTAGACTTCTTTTTAGTGTTTGTGTGAAACTATGTCCCGTAACAGTGGTACGGAAGGGGAGTTGTTGCGTTTTTAACGGTAACTGTAGAGTTAAGGTACCTCAAGTACCTTGGGGAAATGCAGACGCACCTCTTAGAGGTCCCTCATCTTTGCAGAGCGCTGTGGAGCCTTTCCATCTCTCTCATACACTCGCGGCGGAAGAAGAGGAGGGCGCCCATGGGTGAAAGGGAAGCGGTTGCCATTCAGGTGAGAGGAGAAACGTCCGCTTTGCAGCTCTGAGCGAGGGTGACGTTTGTGATGCTGACTCCTGGTTCTGGAAGCAGCTTCTGGCTCCTCCGTTTGTTTCTCTGTGGATGAGGGCTCGGTGTATCGGCCCGGCTTCTGTGCCAGTGGCGTGGTCCTGTCGTTGACCACATCGTTGTTCATCGTGCGTGGGGGTGGGGGGCTTTTTCTGTTTTCTTACTTATGCTCCGATTGTCGCCTGTAACTGGACAAATGACTCTGTTAGCATCGTGATGGTATTCCGAGGTGGCGTTAAAAATTCCTTAACGTATCGTGCACGTCTCTCTTACCTCACAGCCCAAAAAGCCAGTCTGGAGAATGTCCTTACTGCAGAAAACCTGGCAAAAGTCTCGCAGAACTTCCCTGCTTTTTCAAAGCCCGATATTCTTCCACCTTCCATCTCGTCGTGAGGAGTAACGGTGAGTGAGCTGGCACGGCACGGGGGGAGGAGGAGGATGAACTTTATCTGCTCTCCGCTGGCTAAACGAAAGGGCTGTGGGACCATCTTCATGGCATCGTTGCCGAGCGAGGCCTCGTGTTGTTGCCCTTTCGCGTTCCTTTGCACGTGTGTACGTGTGCGCTTACGCACGAGTTGATGTTGCGTCACGGCTGTCGGGTGAAAGCCCCGGGGAAGGCGATGGCCGAGCAGAATGCGTGCAGGCCGTCCGACGCTGTTCAGAAGGTGGTTGGATCCCTGACGAGCCTGCAGAGGCACCTCAGGGCCCCGCAAGGGTGGAACGTTCATGTTCCCTTGGCGTGGAGACGGATGGTGGTGTAACTAAGCGGGTAGCTTCGCTTTTGGGATCTGCAGCTGGAAGCTGTTGTGGGGTCGTCCCGTGGGTCTGAATTTTTCCAGTGCGGAGGCCGTGTGCTGAGACCGCCGATCTGCTTGCTAAGCCAGAGGGTCCAGCTCTAGGGGTGGAAAGGTGACGCGGTGTTGGGCGTCCTCGCCACACGAGAGCCGGCAGCACCGGGAGCCTCCTTAGCATGAGGGTGTCTGCAGCTGAAGTGGCTTCTGTTGCCTCTCTCTGCACAGATTGGGCAGATCTCATCCTTCAAGCGAACGCAGAAGGCTCCGTATGCTCCCAGGTCCCATAGAAAGGGAAGTTTGTGGATTCACCAACTGCAGTAACCTCTGCTGCTGCCTGTGGATTGTTGTGCCAAAGACACCCTTCGTGCAGGGAGGGGACACATGGGAGATGGGTGACGCACTTACGTGAAGAGTGTCCTGCGGGTGGTGTGTCTCCTCGGAGCCGTGTGAAAGCCGCTCTCTGCTTTCTCTTCCCCTCTAGAGCGGGCCGAGGATGGGCTGCAAGGCCGAGAAAACCAGAGCGAGGCAAGCGGCCAGCTAGATTCAAAGTGGGGAGAAACGCTGATGCCTGGTGAACAAAGGAGTTTCCACTGCTGAAAGGGATGAGAACAGACGTCGTGAGCATCCTTCTGTTGGGGGCCGGCAAGGGAACTAGAGCCGCTTCTCTGGCGAGAACTTGCACACGGCTGGAGGGTTCTGTCACGGGAGGTGACTGAAACCCGATTCCCGATCCTGGCTTCGTGAAGGAGAAGAAAGGGCTGTGAGACCTGAAGGCAGGGCTCTGCTTCGAGGCAAAGGTGAGTGCCCCATGCACACGCCATACACATTCTAGGCTCACGCTATGCTCACCCTATGCATACGCCATGCCTTGCGTACTCCACTGCGCCCATGCACACGCTGTGCACGTGCCAGGCTTATGCCATAACCACCCCATCCACATGACACACACACGCCTTGCACACACAAGGAACATGTCACACACACCACACACACCATGTGCTTGTTATGTTTATGCCTCGTACATGCTCACACGCACCACAGACACGGCAGCGCGCTGCCCTCCCGCTGGCTGTGGCCAAGGGGATGCAGGCTGGGACTGGGAGAGGGACAGCGCCCCGTGTCCCTCCCGTCCCCCCGAAACCCTCCTGTCCCTGCCCGGGGTGCCGCATGGGGCTGGGGGGAGTGCGGGGAGACACAGCCTTTCCTCTTATGTCTGCTCTCTTTTTTAGTTTCTCTAAGACAGCTTTATTGGACTTGAGTTTTAGCCTCGTGATTACGCGTAAGACGTGGCTGAATGTGACGGGAAGACTGCTGGGAAAATGGCAAGAAGAGGATCGACCAGAAACAGTGGAACACGCCCTTTAGAGTTTGCTGCTTGTCCCGCTGCTGAGAAATGGGAGTGTCCCTGAATTTGCTACTGCATGAGACAGGTTAAAGAAGTTTAATAGAAGTTCAGTTCTATCTAAACGGCAGATGGGACTGTGCTTATGTAAAGCATGTTGTGTGTAACTGTTACCAATACGCTTCAACGCACTGTATCTCAGCAGCCAGAACATGGAAGGAATCTTTTAATCTGTACATTTTTTTAACAATGATAATTGACGTTTGGTGGCTTAATAACATCTATAATTTTATGTCATTTCAATCAAGCCTGGCTGTCATACATTGAACTTCCAGTAAACCACCAACATTTTATACTTAGGAGTAATTTCTTATTACCCATCCTAAGTGGGATGCTATAGTTTTGCTGTTAAAAGGGTGGGTCTTGTTGAAAAACCTCTGAAGGTCATAGTTGGGTTGGTTAAGACTGTGCCACACCTGTGGTCAGCAATTAGGTACAGGTGAAGAGTTTGCCCCTTAAAAGGCCTCTTGATTTAGAGCTGGCTCTCCCCTGCAGCTAGAGCATTCAGTGAAGAAAGGGGCTACAGAAGCCTGCCTTTCTTCCTTTCTTTGCTGGGTTTTGAACAGTTGAGTGGTTTTCTTCGTGGTGCATTTGAGCCTACAGTCATCGTTTCTTCTTTGAGTTTCAGGTAATGCTTTTGCTTGTGGATTTGCTTTTTAGTCTTAGAGTAAAACTGGCTTGCCATGTGGCAGCTTCAGAGAAATGTTACCACAAACGTTTGCAGTCAATGTCGTCTTTCTTTGTTCTTGTTTTATTAGTAGAAGTAGGGATTATTTTTTTTTAGCTTTTTTTTTTTTTTTAATCTATTGGGGCCCTAAGGATTTAGGCTCAGCCTAAATAAGATTTCCAGATTTCCAGTGTAGTTTTAGCGATAGCTGTTACTGTTTTTCCTAGAGGTGGTTTGTTTAATTTGGGGTTTGTGTCATAAGCAGTTGAAAATTATGTTTGCCCAGAACTTTTTGACGAAATGCCCAAGAAAAGTGTTAGCTTGCCTCTTCCTAGCCAAGCTGGGTTTTTTTTTCATATTTTATGTATTTTATTTCAGACTGTTATGCCGAACAAAACTGCTACAATTTTACTGTAAATAGAGCTCAGCCCTAACTCGGTCTCTGCCGTTTCTAGAAGTTGTTCCAAAACCATCCTGTGGCTTGGCACAGTTAAATACAATTGGCAGTCTCTGCTCCGTAAAGGTACTTAATGGAGCCATTGTGCAGGGTGAGCTGGTTTTCACATTGGGATGCGGTGAGGTTTATGCGAGTTAGTGCAGAGGAAACTGCCAGCCCTGCCCGCGTTGTGTCTCTCTCAGCTGGAGAGCTGGAGTTGCTGTGTGTTGCTTGGACAATGCCCTCGGTTTGGTTCTGGCTTCTGCAGTACATCCTCACATAGAATTTCACACAGTGAGTAACCGAAACAATTGTATAACTGGAGGGAAAGGATAATGCAAGCACCTTCCCATGGAGCTAGGGAACTCCCTCTGTTAAACAGGCTCTGTTTTCCTCCCCCCCATAGTGGGGAGGGCTTGCTGCCGTGCCTGACTCCTTTATTGATGTGAGGCCAGAGATTATCATGAGATCAGAAAGTGACTGTCTGCAGAAGCAAGAATGATAATTAAGACCCGATATTGGTCATCTGCCCGTGTCTTGTGTCTTTAGTCACTGAGGAAATGCCAATCCAAAATTTCCTACTTGCCAGTCCATAGGAAGAAGAGTATTTTCTCCGTAATGATGACAAATTGTGAAGTCTGGAGTTCAGTGGCTGTATTAATATCAAGTGCATCTTTTTTTCTTCATTGATTTTTAAGGCAAAGCTTCTGGAATCCATACAAACAGTTGGGAGGGGAAGGAGCCCTCTGTCTGACCAAATATATGCATCTGCTTGATCTAGGTGTGTTTCAAACTCCTTTTCCACCCAAAGTGCATAAAGGCTCTGTGCATTTCATAACATTTCTCAATATCCCTTTTATGGGTACAGCTTTTTACTGTTTGATTATTCATCAGTTTGGCTTAAATTGCAGGCATTAAAGGGCTTAAGCCAGAAGTTCTCTTCTGGAAGCTTAGTGTAGGGCATCCCCTAGTCCTGTAAGTGCAGTGCAACTTAAAGTAATAGTTATCTGAGTGATGAATGCTGTACAAGGCAGTTATTCTGATGGTGCTTCCCCGTCCCTGGAATGCCATCCACTTCTGGCTTAGGTAAGCAAAGCCCCAACCGTGACTTGCTTTTGTCTTTCTCACTAAGTGCTGTCTTGAAAACGAATCAAAAAAATAATCTTGAGGGGAAAAACCATCTACTGCTATTGATGTTGTTTATGAAATGCTTATGATGCTGAAAAGGCAGCACACGTGAGCGTTAGGCATACCTGAATACTCTAAGCAGTCACTACAGAAGCTTAAAATACTTGAATGTATAAAAGTAGTAGGAGCCACTGGGAAATGTCTATTTTTTAATTGTGTATTTAGATTTGTGAAACTTGTTTTATGGATTTAATGATTCTGTACAGTTCAGTAGATCTTACTCTTATAATGACTTTTGAATGGTGCAAGGTATAGCCCATGTGATTTAAAGAAAGAAGAGGGGAGGGAGAATACATCCACAAAACCCCTAGCACTGAAATATGAACCCATTAAAACTATTTTTGTGAATTAGTCCTTTCTGCAGTGCTTTCTGCGACGGTACTTCTCTAAGGAATGTAATTAATATTATTCCACAGAGAATTAAAGGTCCATCTGATTATTTCTGACCTGATGAACTGTTTTCTGAAGCAATGCTCGCTCAGGGGTCGAGGTTCACAACTTGCAATATGTTAGTAACTCCAGTGGAAAGACAGACTTTATGGTTGTGCACTTCTAGCTGTATAGCATGTTTTATAAACAAAATACTTGCAAATACTGTGGCCTTAACTCTAGTGTGACTAAGTGCAGTGAAGAATATGACTTTGCAATTTCAGTCATGGTATTTCTTGTTTAAAAAACCCAATTATGTCACCATAAAATAAATATTTTCTGTCTGTATTTTCAATGTCTTTTTACTTTTTACTTTATACTCTAACTTACTTCAACATACACAGAAAAAAACCACTTAAGCACTTAGGAAAAGCAAATAAAAATCTTATTTCAAAGGAAAGTCTCAACTGACTTGCAAACTTCAAAGTTCATTACTGTTTTTTTCTCATCATTACTGACATAATGAAAATAAAATAATTGAATTCATATCATAGAATCATTTGGTTGGAAAAAAACCTTTGAGATCAGAGTCCAAATGTACCCATCCACCACTAAACCATATCCCTCAGCACCTCATTTTCCCTGAGTGACTTCTTCTGGTGCCTGATAACCCTTTCCATGAAAGAAGTTTTCCCGATATCTAATCTGAAACTCCCCTGGTGCGACTCGAGGCCATTTCCTCCTGTCCTGTCTCTAGCTACATCTGCCTTGATCCAACCTCCTTTCAGGGAACTGCAGAGCAGGATGAGGTCTCCCCTCAGCCCTCTTTTCTCTAAGCTAAAGAAGTTCCCTTAGCCACCTCTCCTAAGACGAGTTCTCCAGCCCCTTCACCAGCCTCATTGCCCTGCTCTGGACACGCTCCAGCTCCTCAATGCCTGTCTTGTAGCGAGAGGGCCAACACTGACTCTAAGCCCAAGCGTGCCCAAGAAGGCCAATGGCTTCCTGACCTCTATCAGAAACTGCTTGACCAGCAGGACCAGGGAAGCGATTATGCCCCTCTACTCAGCACTGGTGAGGTTGCACCTCAAACACTTTGTTCAGTTTTGGGGCCCAGGAGGGCTGAAGAACCTTAAACAGGAACCATATGATACAAAAACTTAATGTGTAACTTCTATTTTTCTTTATAAACTTCTGCAGGCTCTATAAATTACAGAGCGCCTTCTCACTACTACTTAGAAATTCAGAGGTGTGGACGTAGTAAGATGTATGAGGTAGGAGCTCATCAGTGACACTGAGATCGGGGGCAGCCTGGACTGTGGTGATCGCTCATTGGTGCAGTTCAAAGTGCTGAGGGTTATGGGGCAGGTAATGAGTATAGTCAGGACCCTAAATTTTGGGAAAGCAAACTACCAGCCCTTCAAGGAGTTAGTCAGTAGGACCCCCTGAGATACTGCCCTCAGGAACAAGAAAGAAGAACAGAGCTGGCAAATATTTAAGGATGCTTTCCATAAAGTGCAAGAGTGCTCGTTCCACATTGTAGGAAATTGGGCAGGGAAGGGAAGAGACCAGCATCACTGGGTTGGGACCTGCTGGTCAAACTGAAGAACAAGAGGCAACTGCACTGGCAGTGCCAGCAGGATCGGGGAACTTGGGAAGAGTAGAGGGTTGCTGCCCGTTTGTGTGGGGATGGGGTCAGGAAGGACAAGGCACAGCCGGAGCAGAACGTGGCAAGGGAAGGGGTTCTACAGGTATGTCAACCAGAAAAGGAAGGTTAAAAGAAGCATAACCCCCCGACTGATGGATGAAAATTGTGACTTCATATCAAAAGATGAGGAGAAGGCTGAGGTACTCAACAACTACCCCTCCCACTGTAGGGGATGATGAGATTTGTGACCACCTGAGGAACCTGAACATATCTAAGTCTATGGGACCTGACGAGATGCATCTATATTTAAGATATTGGGCCAGCAGACCCACAACAGTTGTCATCTGTGTAGCTCTGCTATAGTTAATGAAGCTTTCCTGAGATGGCTGACATGTCAATATGTGTGTGCATCTGAGCTGGTATGATGTTTCACTCCTTCCCCAAGTGCAGCTCACGTTCTTCCCTGTCTGCTTGGTTAAGACTAAAAATGTTTTAATAATTGTAAGTTGCAACATGGTTGGGTGTTTTAGGTTCATGAAATAATTACTATACCTTGAGATAAATGAGCTCAAATGCCAAAGGTCAAGGAGTCCATTATCCCAGGATAAAGGTATTACCATATTTAAGAGAACACTGGTAGTTTTTTTCCAAAAGATTATACTTGCGCTCGCCATCTTCCTCTGTTAGCTACTAAAACTTTTCTACTCTGCGTGTGGACAGGTTTTAAAAAACTCCTTATCCATATTTCTTCAAATATGGCTTTACCTAAGTTCACCTTGTCTTTCTGCTTTGTCAGTTCAGCTAATATATATACTTATTTCCTTACCTTTAAATCCTTTTTTTCACGGAGTAAAAAAAAATGCCGTTTCTTCACTTTGAGAACTTAAATTCAATGAAGATTTCAATTGCTTTTGTATCTCAAGAAAGATAATTTCCATATGCTCGCAATATGGGTAGGATGCCCCCTTATTTGTTAGCTTTGACAGATTGACCGCTTGTATGAAGCTTTAGTGCAACTGTTCGGACTTAGACTAACTTCTGGATGCTTTTCAGGTAATGTGATTTTTATCCCTTGGGAATATAGCAGAGTTAACTGAAAGAAGTGACTCAATAGCTTAGCAGAAGAGAAAATAAAAAGCCTTATCTTGCTGTAAGCTGTAAGCAGCCTCTGACAGCAGAGGAAAACTTTTTCTGCAATAGCTAAGTAACTAATTGGGCAATAACATAGTCTCTCAAATACACACAGAGAAATGTTTTCTTCAGTCAATTCATGCCAAAAGATTTTTCTTTCGAAGCTTATGATTTTGATCTAAGCAAAAAGATTTGGATCTAAACAAAAAGATGAACAAAACCCCCTCCAGCTGCTCTGAATTCTCTTGTAATGGTAGATATCCTGCCTATAAATCCACTCTCGAGCCTTGCAGTATATGGCACTTGGTTTCCCATCAGTCTCAAAGTTTTCTGAAATCTCTAGAACATTTCAGGCAGCTGCTGTAGGCCTGGAGCAGTGAAGGTAATCATACCAAGTCACAGCTTGCAGTTTTCAATTCCTTCTTAGTCTGTTTTCCCAGCAGGAAAGATCTCATTGGCTGCTCTTTTTCTTCTCTTTTTTTTTTTTTTCCCTTTAGCTGTTAACTGATGCACTACTTGAACAATCTTTTGCTGCTCGTAGCCCTAAAATGTGGATGTATTATTGAATTATTTGTATGTGGCATCAAGATTCAGTCTGCACTCTAAAATAAATAATCTATTTTGTTAGTATGGTATTAAGTCCACGTACTGAGGGACCCGTACTTTTCCACTTGGCCAATTGCAAATAGCTGTAGCGTTAGACCAGTCCTCGGTACTGGTACTTTGGTTCTTGGCCCAAAGACCTATCAGTTGCAATTCTGGAGCTCAACTGATTCTGGAACGGGTCCTAGTAACTTGGATGCAAGGACCCACTCTGTGAAGCCACGTGGATTCAGCAGCAGTACGTGTGACTGTACCAGTCGACTACTGGAGCCATTTTGTTTACTACTACAGATGTCAACTAGTGAAGGTTTACTCCAAGTTGGGGCTAAAGCCCATTTCTTTCTCACTCTTAGCAGAGACAACTTCAGCTCCGTCTCCGTTGCTAGACTTCAGAAATCACCTAATCATTAGATTCACAGCCAAGCAGTTGCATGAAGGGGGAAGTTCAGGCAACATATTAGTAATATTGGGGTAAGAATTCCTCCAGATTGCTGGGAGATGATACAAAGAGGTTTGGCAAGCACCTCCGCCAGCTCTCATTACCCTTGGGCTGAATCCTAAAGACTGAGGCAAAGGTGGTCTTAAGCACCTTACCCATCCTCATCCTTGGTCACTATTTTTACCCTTGCATCCGGTGAAGGATGGAGATTCTCTTTGGTTCCTTCCTTCATTATCAATATATTTTAAGGATTTTTTATTATCATTCAGAGAATGGGCCAATCTGAATTCTAATTTGTCTTTAATCCTTCAGATTCTTTTCTCTACACGATCCCACTTTGTCTTTGTAGTCCTCAGGAGTTACCTGCCCCTTCTACCAGAGTTTGTATATTTTTCTCTTTTTTTTTTCCTGATTTCCAGCCAGAGCTCTTTACTCAGCCAGGCCTACGATTAATACAGCATGTGGGGGGACACCTGCACAGAGAGCACAAAAATAGGAGTAGAGACACAAAGAAAGAGCACAGACACCCATGAAACAAGGCCAGAGACAACAAAAATGGGCACAGAAATGCCAAAAACAAGTCTGGAGACCCAAACCCCAAACTTAAGACCCCCCAAAATGGGCTCAGAGATCCAAAAAACAAGTCCCCCAAATAGGCACAGACTCAAACAATGGGCACAGAGACTCCCAAGAGAAGCCTCAGGATCCCAAAAATGGGACCACAGCCCCTCCAAATGCACAAAGATGTTGACAGGAGCATGGAATCAAAATGCAGAGATCAATGTGATCAGTGAATGTTCACTTTATTGAGCTTAGCTGTTTCTTTACAAACCTTTTTCGGTTACATAACTGGGTGCCCAGCCCCTTCACCAGCTTTGTTCAGTTCTGGGCCCCTCACCACAAGAAGGATGTTGAGGCTCTGGAGCGAGTCCAGACAAGAGCAACGAAGCTGGTAAGGGGGCTGGAGAACAGGCCTTATGAGGAGCGGCTGAGAGAGCTGGGGGTGTTTAGCCTGGAGAAGAGGAGGCTGAGGGGAGACCTCATTGCTCTCTACAACTACCTGAAAGGACGTTGTAGAGAGGAGGGTGCTGGCCTCTTCTCCCAAGTGACAGGGGACAGGACAAGAGGGAATGGCCTCTAGCTCCGCCAGGGGAGGTTTAGGCTGAACATCAGGAAAAAATTTTTCACAGAAAGGGTCATTGGGCACTGGAACAGGCTGCCCAGGGAGGGGGTTGATTCACCTTCCCTGGAGGGGTTTAAGGCACGGGTGGACAAGGTGCTAAGGGGCATGGTTTAGTGTTTGATAGGAATGGTTGGACTCGATGATCCGGTGGGTCTCTTCCAACCTGGTTATTCTATGATTCTATGATTCTATGATTGTTGCTCTTCTCTGGACTCTCTCCAGAGCCTCAACATCCTTGTGGTGGGGGGCCCAGAACTGAACACAGGATTCGAGGAGTGGTCTCACCAGTGCTGACTACAGAGGGAGAATAACCTCCCTGGATCTGCTGGTCACGCCGTTTCTGATCCAAGCCAAGATGCCATTGGCCTTCTTGGCCACCTGGGCACACTGCTGGCTCATTTTCAGTTGGCTGTCAACCAACACCCCCAGGTCCCTCTCCTCCAGGCAGCTTTCTAGCCAGACTTCTCCTAGTCTGTAGCACTGCATAGGGTTGTTGTGCCCCAAGTGCAGGACCCACCATTTGGCCTTGATAAACCTCATGCCGTTGGACTCAGCCCAGCAGTCCAGCCTGTTCAGATCCCTTTGCAGAGCCTCCCTGCCCTCCAGCAGATCGACACTTCCACCCAGATTAGCATCATCCGCAAAAGTTGCTAAGGGTGCACTCAATGCCTTCATCCAGGTCATTGATAAAGACATTGAACAGGGCTGGACCCAGCACTGAGCCCTGGGGAACCCCACTTGTCCCTGGCCTCCAGCTGGATTTCACACCATTTCCCACCACTCCCTGGGCCCTCCATCCAACCAGTTTTCCACCTAGGAGAGTGTGCGCCTGTCCAGACCAGAGGTGACAGTTTCTCAAGCAGAATGCTGTGAGAAACTGTGTCAAAGGCTTTACTGAAGTCCAGGAAGATCCATCCACAGCCTTTCCCTCATCCAGCAGCCGAGTCACTTTGTCATAGAAGGCGATCAGGTTAGTTTGGCAAGACCTGCCTTTTGTGAACCTGTCTGGACTGGGCCTGATCACCTGGTTCTCTTGCATGTGCTTCATGATAGCACTCAAGATCATCTGTTCCAGTTGGGCACTGGAACAGGCTGCCCAGGGAGGTGGTTGAGTCACCTTCCCTGGAGGTGTTTAAGGCACGGGTGGACAAGGTGCTAAGGGGCATGGTTTAGTGTTTGATAGGAATGGTTGGACTCGATGATCCGGTGGGTCTCTTCCAACCTGGTTATTCTATGATTCTATGGTTCCATGACTTTCCCTGGCACTGAGGTCAGACTGACAGGCCTGTAGTTCCCTGGGTCCTCCCTGCGACCCTTCTTGTAGACGGGCACAACATCAGCCAGCCTCCAGTCCAGTGGGACTTCCCCAGTCTTCCAGGACTGTTGGAAGATTATGGAAAGGGTTTGGCCAGCACATCTGCCAGCTCTTTCAATATCCTTGGGTGGATCCCATCCGGCCGCAGAGACTTGTGGGTGTCTAGTCGGGCTAGCAAGGCTCTGACCACCTCCTCTTGGATCACGGGAGCCTCATTATGCTCCTCTAGCTCCTGGGTTTGTACACAGATGGAACGACCCTCCTTACAACTAAAGACTGAGGCAAAGAAGGCACTAAGTACCTCAGCCTTTTCCTCATCCCCTGTCACTGTTGTTCCTTCTGCGTCCAATAGGGACTGTATGGTCTCCCTAGTCCTCCTTTTATTATTTATGTATTTGTAGAAAGATTTTTTGTTATCTTTCACAGACTTGGCCAATCTGATTTCTAGCTGAGCCTTAGCCCTTCTGATTTTTTCCCTACGCGATCTCACTTCGCTCCTCTAGTCCACCCAAGAGGCCTGTCCCCTCTTCCAGAGCCCATAAACATTTCTCCTCTTCTTGATATCACTCACGATCTCTCTATTCAACCAAGCTGGCTTTCTCCCCTGCTGGCTTTTTTTCTGGAACACAGGGATGGCTTTCTGCTGAGCTGCTAGGACTTCCTTTTTGAAGAGCTTATTGAGCTCATAGAGCTCATCATTATTGATTAAGTATCAATAATCCTTGTTAAAAACTTGTCCAGAGTACAGTGAATATTTTACTCTCTGAGATTCGATTTTAAGAAGCATATCAACAAGTTCCATACAACACAGGTTTACGAAAAGCACGTCTTGCCAAACAAACCTGGTCGCCTTCTATGACAAAGTGACCCGCATACTGGACGAGGGAAAGTCTGTGGATGTATCTTCTTGGACTTCGGTAAAGCCTTTGACACAGTTTCTGACAGCATCCTGCTTGAGAAACTGTCAGCTTCTGGCCTGGACAGGCGAACGCTCTCCTAGGTGGAAAACTGGTTGGATGGAGGGCCCAGGGAGTGGTGGGAAATGGTGTGAAATCCAGCTGGAGGCCAGGGACAAGTGGTGTCCCCAGGGCTCAGTGCTGGGTCCAGCCCTGTTCAATGTCTTTATCAATGACCTGGATGAAGGCATTGAGTGCACCCTTAGCAAGTTTGCGGATGACACTAATCTGGGTGGAAGTGTCGATCTGCTGGAGGGTAGGGAGGCTCTGCAAAGGGATCTGAACAGGCTGGACTGCTGGGCTGAGTCCAACGGCATGAGGTTTATCAAGGCCAAATGGTGGGTCCTGCACTTGGGGCACAACAACCCTATGCAGTGCTACAGACTAGGAGAAGTCTGGCTAGAAAGCTGCCTGGAGGAGAGGGACCTGGGGGTGTTGGTTGACAGCGACTGAACATGAGCCAGCAGTGTGCCCAGGTGGCCAAGAAGGCCGATGGCATCTTGGCTTGGATCAGAAACGGCGTGACCAGCAGATCCAGGGAGGTTATTCTCCCTCTGTAGTCAGCACTGGTGAGACCGCTCCTCGAATCCTGTGTTCAGTTCTGGGCCCCCCACCACAAGGATGTTGAGGCTCTGGACTGAGGCCAGAGAAGAGCAACGAAGCTGGTGAGGGGGCTGGAGAACAGGCCTTATGAGGAACAGCTGAGAGAGCTGGGGTTGTTTAGCCTGGAGAAGAGAAGGCTGAGAGGAGACCTTATTGCTCTCTACAACTACCTGAAAGGAAGTTGTGGAGGGGAGGGAGCTGGGGTCTTCTCCTAAGTGACAGGGGACAGGACAAGAGGGAACGGCCTCAAGGTCCGCCACGGAATGTTTAGGCTGAACATTAGAAAAAAATATTTCACAGAAAGGGTCACTGGGCACTGGCAGAGGCTGCCCAGGGAGGTAGTTGTGTCACATTCCCTGGAGGTGTTTAAAGGATGGGTGGATGAGGTGCTGAGGGACATGGTTTAGTATTTGATAGGAATAGTTGGACTCAATGATCCAATGGGTCTTTCCCAACCTGGTGATTCTATGCATTACATAATCATACTCTCATGCACCATTTAGATAGAATTGAGCATTGATTAAGCATCTTTGATCTGTCTCATACAGTAGCAAAATCACAGAGACTGTGCTATTTCTCAGCAGCCAACGAAGCAACAAACTCTAAAGGGCCTTTTCAACTCTTTGTTATTGATCCTCTTCTTGCCCTTCTCCCAACAGCCTTACCATTGCATACAGCCACATCTTTTGTGTAGTCATCAGGCTAAAATGTCCAGGCCGAGAAGAACAATAAAGCTGTCACAGAGACGCTAACTGTAATAACAGACCCTAGACATAAGAGGAAAGGCTGTGAAACTCCTATATTTACATCAAGGACAGAGACAGCCTGTGCTTTTATCAGCTGAGTTGTGGCCCTTCCTCTCACAGAACTAAGTCAATACAGTCACTGCTGCAACACCATTAGTCAGGCTCCAGTTGCAGGGGTCTGTGAATCCCAGGCACGTACAAAAAGCAAGTCAGCTAGGGTCCCATGCCTCTAAGTTACGGAGCGCTGGGGTGGGGAGAGGGGAAGAAAATGTCCTAAAGCTCTACTACTTCAGACATCTTGAAGATATCAACACACAGATCTTTTCAGCAGCAGTTCTCTGAGCAGGAGCTTAGAGGAACATTTCAGCCTAGGGGTCTTGTAAAGCCACGTGTGTACATAAAGAAGAGCTGACGTGTTTGAGAGGAACTAGGAGCCCTACAGACAGACAGAGGACTATAAAAAAGGGCAGGGACTAGCACAAAGATTCAGAAACAGCAAGAGGAACAAAGAGGAGTGTCAAGATACAGAGTGAATTTAAAAACTGGAACAGCAACAGTGAACAATACAAAGGGATAGAGAAAGAAAGAGAGAGATGAAAAGAGAAAAAAAGAGAGAAAGAAAAACAAGGCATTTGTAGGTGCAAAGAAAGAACAAACTGCAAGGATCAAGCCAGTCAAATTGTGGAGAAAAAGACTGAGGAATGCAAATTAGGACAAAGATGGAAAAGGAGTAAAAATGTATGGGCACAGAACAGATGCTGAAGACTGGGGAAAAAAAAAAGAAAGAGAAAACAGCACAGAAAGATAAAAGAGTACGTGTACAGGGATACCAGAAAACAAAAATTATAGTAGCACAATAAACAAAAGGAACCAAAAAGTCCAGCTCTAAAGTGTTTGCTAATTAGTCCCATTGCTGTCACAACAAGCAATGTCACAGTGAAAGCGCGCATACCATTATTTCTTGTAAAAACACTTTTAAGCATGTAGTAGTGTTGTTCTAGCTGAGAATGTAAAGCAGAGTTAATAAGACACAGCTGCTCCCCAGGACCTATTTATACCTGTGAGGGGGTTTACCACACCCCATTCACAGGTGGTGCGTGGGAAGCCCAGAGTGTATATAAGCCACAGGCCTTGCCTCAGGAGGTCTCTTAGGGTCTGGTTTTCCTTGAGGTTGGAGCTTTGCTGCTGTTTCAATTCATTATAGCTTTTGAGCCGATTAAGCTAGCTTGATAAGCTTTTTTTTTTGTTTGTCTTGTAAAGAAGCAGAGGTATCTGCTGGCAGTATGAGTTTTGGAAGAGTCCGGGCTAAACAGCACATGCAGCTGCAACTATGGGGTTTTTTGTCAGTAATATTTGATTGGGTGTTGGAGGGAGCAAAATGTTTTAACAGTTTGATTTCCTTCTTTGTTTTTTTTTTCTGTGTGTTTTGCTTAGAGTTTCTGGTTATGGAATGATCTGTTTTTGTTCCTCATTCTGTGTGGGATGATGCATTGGTCCTAGGGACTTTGCAGTTTGTAACAGGCACCTTGTGGGTGATAATAATCTGGAGTTAAGTTTGTCGGCTTACGGTAGGAAGTTGAGTTTGTGGGCTGGTGGAAGATAGAAGGGGCCAGGGGAACCTTGGGAAGGGCTCAGAAGCACAGCTCTCAAGGAACAGCAACACAGAAGGGTCAGGAGGGTTAAAATATAGGGCAAGTCCTGTTAGGAAGGGGTAGGGTTCCTTCTTTGATACTTCAGGGGTGGAAAAGGGCTTGAATGATTTGGGGAAAGGCAGATAGGTTCATTAGTCTTTCTTGGGTCAGTTTTGCAGTCAGATGCAAGTGCCATTCAGGTTTCTGTTGTTCTAGTCTCTCTGCAGCAGATGGGAGGTAACGATGAGGTTGAGACACAAGTTGAAAAGTCGTAGTTACCCTAAAAAACGTAGTCTCTAGGGCTCTGAGATCTCTGCTCCCTTATACCTTCCACTTATTGTGTTCCTCAGCTAACTTCTTTGTGTCCATCCTGTCTCCATCCATCTGAATGTCCAGAGAAGAGTAATGTAGCTGGTGAGGGGGATGGCGAACAAGCCTTATGAGGAGTGGCTGAGAGAGCTGGGGGTGTTTAGAGTGAGAGGGAATGGCCTCAAGCTCTGCCAGGAGAGGTTCAGGCTGGACATCAGGAAAAAGTATTTCACTGAAAGGGTTACTGGGGACTGGCAAAGGCTGCCCAAGGAGGTGGTTGAGTCACCTTCCCTGGAGGTGTTTAAAGGATGGATGGGCAAGGTGCTGAGGGGCATTGCTTAGTGATCGATAGAAATGGTGGGACTTACTGATCCAGGGGGTCTTTTCCAATCTGATGAATCTATGAATATCAGAGACCTTGCTACTTAAAGGTATGGACTTGCTGCCTATCTACAGTGCAGGATTCTGCCCTTCGTTTCCCTTGAATTTCTCAGGGAAGAGATTAGATATTATTTTGGCTTGTAACAGTTAGCAGCTGAGCAACTCTTCTTCATCTGGTCTGTGTGTATGACAAGCCTCCCTTATTTAGTAGTTCTGGATTTTTCCTGAACTTACCAATGAGGTTTGCTCTATGATTGCTCACAGCAGTTGTTACCTTGTCCATGTTATCCACTGTGTTTTTTTTACTGTCACTGAGTTTCCAATTTAGGTCTTAGAGTAGTCAAATCCCACTGTTGCAAGTTTTTCATTGGCTGACCGCCTCTGTAATTCCAGTCTCCATTGCTGTGTGGTGAGTGTCCTGTGTTTTTAGGTCTTCTGTGTTAATTATCTTTACTGGTTTTCGATAAGAATATTTTTTCAAGTTCTTTTTGTTCACTCCTGTGACTAAAGTCTGGTAACTTCCTAGAATTTCGACCTCCATGGCTCGTCTTTCTTTTGTCCTGGGTATCACCACTACCGGTCCTACAACCTAAGTGGTGAGGAGGAGAGGAAAGCAGACGGCACAGAATTTTGGGGCACCAGTGCGGTAGTCAGGCTTATTCTCATCACTATGGGGCTGAAGGTGAGCAGGAAGTTAAGTATGTCTAGAAGAGCAAAGTATTATTTGGCAACTTGGTATTTACTTTTGGTTTGGCAGGCACTGTAAGGGCCACTTTGGGAATGGGAAGAGCATTTGAGATCAGCTGGGTAGTAGGGAGAAGGAGCATGGGACAGATGTCTCACAGATGTGACAGTAATTCTCTTAATTTAATTACCCTGCGTGATAACAGCTGCAGCATCTGACATTGGAACTGCTGTGGAGCAAGTGAGTGGAAGAACATGCCAGTTAGGCAGAGCAAGTTGTCATGTAAGATGCTGACATTGATCCGTGCAATGCTGGCTGTTGGCACTATTTTAGTTTTATCTTTGGTTTTCTTGCAGATGGCAAAGCGGAACCTGGCAACTGTAGGATCATCCCGGAGAGCTGATGTTCTTGGAGTTCTTTTTCTGCTGAGGATGTCTCCTGGTGGTCTGAAAGTTAAGTTGAGGGATGGGGGCAGGGGTGGGGTGTGACAGAGGGGAGAAGGCTGGGAATGGCAGGGAGGGGTTTTAAAAGTAGCTTAATGGAGTGGGCTGTGCGGGAAGTGTCCCCTTTGGGCAGGGAGAGCTGGAGGGTGTTACTTCTCAGCCCAAAGCTAGCATGTTCCAGGCAGGGCCGTTCCAGCTTGTCTGTGCCGTGTACTTTATATTCTGTTTCTCTTACGTGTTTCTTAAGCCTTGATGTCCCCTTTGCTTTAAAGGAATGCAGCATATGACTTTAGCAGCAACTCGAGGGCCTTGAATGTGTGCACTCATGGGTAAAATACCAATTAGGCACCGTTCTTCTTGCATCATAACCTGAGTGTGGATTGGCTTCACATTTTCAAAGCTTCTAGTCAGCCATCATTTCCTGTGCCCTTGCAGACTGTGTTGGAAGCCACAATCGCTAGTCGTAAATTTTCAAGGATCCCAGTTAACCAGAGACTTCTTCCATACATCTTGTGTCTTTAGGCATTTAAAAGGTGATTCCTTCATGTAAAACGTCCCAGTTATGGCCACATCCCATTGTAATGAGGAATACGTTATAGTATGCCAGACATGCCTCGAGTGCCATATCTGCGGTCCTGAAATCTTGTACTCATAAATGCAGTGTTGATCAGGCACTGCTTTTCTTGCATCGTGATCCTAAAGCCAGGAACGGTCTTGTGTTTTGGCACTGATTTTCTGTTGGTTTCCTCTTGCAGATGTTAAAGAGGAACCCCGTGACTGCAGGATTATTGCCGTTAGCCACTGTGATTTGAGCGGCTTTGGCCCAGGACAGCTTGAGTCGTGTCCCTCTGCAAGCTAAGTTGAGGGAGCAGAGGTGGGAAGCGGGAGGCGGGTTGGGGCTAGCAGGGAGGGGTTTTGAAGGTAGCCTAGGCGGTGCAGGGAGAGTCGTCTTTGGGCCGGTGAAGGCAGAGGGGCGTACTTCTGAGCCCAAACCCTGCATGGGCAGGGCAGTTCCAGCCTGTATCTGTTGGGGTCTAGTCTGTCTAGTCACCGTGCCGCGTCTGAAATATTCTGCAGGTCTTGATGTCCTCTTTTGTGGTCAAGGCACGCCGGGCTTTTGCTGCGGCCTTGCAGCCGGCCTCGCCATCCGGAAGAGGTACTCTTCCGTTTTCTTGGATCCCTGTTGTGGGACTCGTTCCGCGCATCCTCTGCATCTTTAGGCCTTTAAAAGGGGCTTCTTGCCCGTCCATCTAGCCAGTTGCGGCCACATCTCTTTGGAACCCTGCACGGTTCATGGCTTTTCCAGGGCTGCCGTAGGTTCTCCCTCGGAGCCCTGTCCATTGCCTTGCCCATTGGCAGGGGTGGTCCCGGAGTCCTCTTTGTCGCTGTGAGTCTTCATTTGTCCCCGGTTCGCGACGTTGGTCTTGTGTGCTGGTGTTCTGTGTGTATTTGTGTCTGGTTGGAGCTGCTCTGCCTGGTGCGTAGAGGAATTGCTAAGAGTCAGCCGAGGTAGAGTGGCCTGATTGCGGGCTTAAGGTTTTGACGAGACTAGACGTTGCAGTCTAGGGGCGTCCATTACTTTGCAGTCTTGGGGCGTCCATTACTTTGCAGAAGTAGTAGCCCTTGGTGTGGCGGGTGAGGAGGGTAGTTTCTGCTCTTCTCTGGAGCCACGGAGGGGACGACCAAAACTGCGTGGGAGAAGGCAGTGGGAGCGGTGGCGAAGGGGTTTGTACGTGAAGGGAGCGGCAATTCATGTTTGGGTTTGGTTGTGGACCAGCTTTGCTTGGCTGTAAGGCCCAGTAGAGGCGGCCTCAGTAAAAGCAAGCGAGAGGCTTGGATTTCTTAGGGCGTTGCTGAGCGTCAGGGTGATGTCTTTGCTGTTGTGTTTTTCAGATGTAGAGGCCGGACCTGTGCGCCGAGAGGCACGGACGGAGATGCGTGCGGGTCGAGTGCCATAGCGAGGTGGGTCTGCTGCGGTGTCGGTGGGAAGATGTGGCTGGGGGCTGTGCGAGTAGGTAATGGGTTTTGGTTTTGCTTTGAAGGTACGGGGCCGTGGGCAAAGCAGTAGAGTGGCAGAGGAGCTGGCTTGGGTGAAGAGAGCAACGGTGAGTTGCGTGAAGCAGCAGTTGTTCGTGTGTCCTCGAGTCCGTGAAGGTACAGCCGTCCTTGACGGCTTGTGGATTGCAGGTGGAGCGCGTCCTCGACGTGTCAGCCCAAGGTGATGGAGGTTCGGTGGCCGAGCGCTGAAGGTAACGTAGCGGGAGATGGGATTCGCTGGGAGCTGCCTGTCTATTTGGGTTGTGTCTAAGCAAGTCTCTTCTTCCAGGTTCAGCCTGCGGCTTCAGAGGGGCCCAGCTTGGTGTCAGCAAACGGCATGAGAAGGTGAGGTGGTTGTCCGAGGTGGTGTCTAAGAGCCAAGTGCTATGTAGCAACTCAGCTGAGCGTTTTTGGTTTTGGCAGGTGCTGTTCGGGGAGCGTCTGGAAGAGGGTGAGCGCCTGAGGGGAGACTGGGTCGTCGTGAGGAGGAGCGTGGGAGTGTAGATTTCTCATGGTCACAAAAGGAGCTTTTGGTCTTGGAACTGCAGGTGCCCCAGGCCGTGTCAGCTGCCGGTTCTGACGTTTGAGCGAGCAAGGGGCAGGTGAGCAGAATGCCCGGGTGGTTTTGCGATGGGTGACGGGGCGTAGTAGAAGATGTTGGCGGCGAGCGGTGTGGTTCCGACGGCTGGCACTGTGTTTTCCTCTTTGTTTTTTTCTTGCAGATGCTGAAGAGGAACCCCGTGACTGCAGGATTATTTCCGTTAGCCGCTGTGATTTGAGGTGCTTTGGCCCAGGACAGCTTGAGTCGTGGCCCCCTGCAAGCTAAGTTGAGGGAGCAGAGGTGGGAAGCGGGAGGCGGGTTGGGGCTAGCAGGGAGGGGTTTTGAAGGTAGCCTAGGCTGTGCAGGGAGAGTCATCTTTGGGCCGGTGAAGGCAGAGGGGCGTACTTCTGAGCCCAAACCCTGCATGGGCAGGGCAGTTCCAGCCTGTATCTGTTGGGGTCTAGTCTGTCTAGTCACCGTGCCGCGTCTGAAATTTTCTGCAGGTCTTTTGTGGTCAAGGCACGCCGGGCTTTTCTGCGGCCTTGCAGCCCGCCTCGCCATCTGGAAGAAGTACACTTCTATTTTCTTGGATCCCTGTTGTGGGACTCGTTCCGCGCATCCTCTGCATCTTTAGGCCTTTAAAAGGGGCTTCTTGCCCGTCCATCTAGCCAGTTGCGGCCACATCTCTTTGGAACCCTGCAGGGTTCATGGCTTTTCCAGGGCTGCCGTAGGTTCTCCCTCGGAGCCCTGTCCATTGCCTTGCCCATTGGCAGGGGTGGTCCCGGAGTCCTCTTTGTCGCTGTGAGTCTTCTTTTGTCCCCGGTTTGCGACGTTGCTCTTGTGTGCTGGTGTTCTGTGTGTATTTGTGTCTGGTTGGAGCTGCTCTGCCTGGTGCGTAGAGGAATTGCTAAGAGTCAGCCGAGGTAGAGTGGCCTGATTGCGGGCTTAAGGTTTTGACGAGACTAGACGTTGCAGTCTAGGGGCGTCCATTACTTTGCAGTCTAGGGGCGTCCATTACTTTGCAGTCTAGGGGCGTCCATTACTTTGCAGTCTAGGGGCGTCCATTACTTTGCAGTCTAGGGGCGTCCATTACTTTGCAGTCTTGGGGCGTCCATTACTTTGCAGAAGTAGCAGCCCTTGGTGTGGCGGGTGAGGAGGGTAGTTTCTTCTCTTCTCTGGAGCCACGGAGGGGACGACCAAAACTGCGTGGGAGAAGGCAGTGGGAGCTGTGGCGAAGGGGTTTGTACGTGAAGGGAGCGGCAATTCATGTTTGGGTTTGGTTGTGGACCAGCTTTGCTTGGCTGTAAGGCCCAGTAGAGGCGGCCTCAGTAAAAGCAAGCGAGAGGCTTGGATTTCTTAGGGCGTTGCTGAGCGTCAGGGTGATGTCTTTGCTGTTGTGTTTTTCAGATGTAGAGGCCGGACCTGTGCGCCGAGAGGCACGGACGGAGATGCGTGCGGGTCGAGTGCCATAGCGAGGTGGGTCTGCTGCGGTGTTGGTGGGAAGATGTGGCCGGGGGCTGTGCGAGTAGGTAATGGGTTTTGGTTTTGCTTTGAAGGTACGGGGCCGTGGGCAAAGCAGTAGAGTGGCAGAGGAGCTGGCTTGGGTGAAGAGAGCAACGGTGAGTTGCGTGAAGCAGCAGTTGTTGTTCATGTGTCCTCGAGTCCGTGAAGGTACAGCCGTCCTTGACTGCTTGTGGATTGCAGGTGGAGCGCGTCCTCGACGTGTCAGCCCAAGGTGATGGAGGTTTGGTGGCCGAGCGCTGAAGGTAACGTAGCGGGAGATGGGATTCGCTGGGAGCTGCCTGTCTATTTGGGTTGTGTCTAAGCAGGTCTCTTCTTCCAGGTTCAGCCTGCGGCTTCAGAGGGGCCCAGCTTGGTGTCAGCAAACGGCATGAGAAGGTGAGGTGGTTGTCCGAGGTGGTGTCTAAGAGCCAAGTGCTATGTAGCAACTCAGCTGAGCGTTTTTGGTTTTGGCAGGTGCTGTTCGGGGGGCGTCTGGAAGAGGGTGAGCGCCTGAGGGGAGACTGGGTCGTCGTGAGGAGGAGCGTGGGAGTGTAGATTTCTCATGGTCACAAAAGGAGCTTTTGGTCTTGGAACTGCAGGTGCCCCAGGCCGTGTCAGCTGCCGGTTCTGACGTTTGAGCGAGCAAGGGGCAGGTGAGCAGAATGCCCGGGTGGTTTTGCGATGGGTGACGGGGCGTAGTAGAAGATGTTGGCGGCGAGCGGTGTGGTGCCGACGGCTGGCACTGTGTTTTCCTCTTTGTTTTTTTCTTGCAGATGCTGAAGAGGAACCCCGTGACTGCAGGATTATTTCCGTTAGCCGCTGTGATTTGAGGTGCTTTGGCCCAGGACAGCTTGAGTCGTGGCCCCCTGCAAGCTAAGTTGAGGGAGCAGAGGTGGGAAGCGGGAGGCGGGTTGGGGCTAGCAGGGAGGGGTTTTGAAGGTAGCCTAGGCTGTGCAGGGAGAGTCGTCTTTGGGCCGGTGAAGGCAGAGGGGCGTACTTCTGAGCCCAAACCCTGCATGGGCAGGGCAGTTCCAGCCTGTATCTGTTGGGGTCTAGTCTGTCTAGTCACCGTGCCGCGTCTGAAATTTTCTGCAGGTCTTTTGTGGTCAAGGCACGCCGGGCTTTTGCTGCGGCCTTGCAGCCCGCCTCGCCATCCGGAAGAGGTACTCTTCCGTTTTCTTGGATCCCTGTTGTGGGACTCGTTCCGCGCATCCTCTGCATCTTTAGGCCTTTAAAAGGGGCTTCTTGCCCGTCCATCTAGCCAGTTGCGGCCACATCTCTTTGGAACCCTGCACGGTTCATGGCTTTTCCAGGGCTGCCGTAGGTTCTCCCTCGGAGCCCTGTCCATTGCCTTGCCCATTGGCAGGGGTGGTCCCGGAGTCCTCTTTGTCGCTGTGAGTCTTCATTTGTCCCCGGTTCGCGACGTTGGTCTTGTGTGCTGGTGTTCTGTGTGTATTTGTGTCTGGTTGGAGCTGCTCTGCCTGGTGCGTAGAGGAATTGCTAAGAGTCAGCCGAGGTAGAGTGGCCTGATTGCGGGCTTAAGGTTTTGACGAGACTAGACGTTGCAGTCTAGGGGCGTCCATTACTTTGCAGTCTTGGGGCGTCCATTACTTTGCAGAAGTAGCAGCCCTTGGTGTGGCGGGTGAGGAGGGTAGTTTCTTCTCTTCTCTGGAGCTACGGAGGGGACGACCAAAACTGCGTGGGAGAAGGCAGTGGGAGCTGTGGCGAAGGGGTTTGTACGTGAAGGGAGCGGCAATTCATGTTTGGGTTTGGTTGTGGACCAGCTTTGCTTGGCTGTAAGGCCCAGTAGAGGCGGCCTCAGTAAAAGCAAGCGAGAGGCTTGGATTTCTTAGGGCGTTGCTGAGCGTCAGGGTGATGTCTTTGCTGTTGTGTTTTTCAGATGTAGAGGCCGGACCTGTGCGCCGAGAGGCACGGACGGAGATGCGTGCGGGTCGAGTGCCATAGCGAGGTGGGTCTGCTGCGGTGTCGGTGGGAAGATGTGGCCGGGGGCTGTGCGAGTAGGTAATGGGTTTTGGTTTTGCTTTGAAGGTACGGGGCCGTGGGCAAAGCAGTAGAGTGGCAGAGGAGCTGGCTTGGGTGAAGAGAGCAACGGTGAGTTGCGTGAAGCAGCAGTTGTTGTTCATGTGTCCTCGAGTCCGTGAAGGTACAGCCGTCCTTGACTGCTTGTGGATTGCAGGTGGAGCGCGTCCTCGACGTGTCAGCCCAAGGTGATGGAGGTTTGGTGGCCGAGCGCTGAAGGTAACGTAGCGGGAGATGGGATTCGCTGGGAGCTGCCTGTCTATTTGGGTTGTGTCTAAGCAGGTCTCTTCTTCCAGGTTCAGCCTGCGGCGTCAGAGGGGACCAGCTTGGTGTCAGCAAACGGCATGAGAAGGTGAGGTGGTTGTCTGAGGTGGTGTCTAAGAGCCAAGTGCTATGTAGCAACTCAGCTGAGCGTTTTTGGTTTTGGCAGGTGCTGTTCGGGGAGCGTCTGGAAGAGGGGCGGTGAGCGCCTGAGGGGAGACTGGGTCGTCGTGAGGAGGAGCGTGGGAGTGTAGATTTCTCATGGTCACAAAAGGAGCTTTTGGTCTTGGAACTGCAGGTGCCCCAGGCCGTGTCAGCTGCCGGTTCTGACGTTTGAGCGAGCAAGGGGCAGGTGAGCAGAATGCCCGGGTGGTTTTGCGATGGGTGACGGGGCGTAGTAGAAGATGTTGGCGGCGAGCGGTGTGGTGCCGACGGCTGGCACTGTGTTTTCCTCTTTGTTTTTTTCTTGCAGATGCTGAAGAGGAACCCCGTGACTGCAGGATTATTTCCGTTAGCCGCTGTGATTTGAGGTGCTTTGGCCCAGGACAGCTTGAGTCGTGGCCCCCTGCAAGCTAAGTTGAGGGAGCAGAGGTGGGAAGCGGGAGGCGGGTTGGGGCTAGCAGGGAGGGGTTTTGAAGGTAGCCTAGGCTGTGCAGGGAGAGTCGTCTTTGGGCCGGTGAAGGCAGAGGGGCGTACTTCTGAGCCCAAACCCTGCATGGGCAGGGCAGTTCCAGCCTGTATCTGTTGGGGTCTAGTCTGTCTAGTCACCGTGCCGCGTCTGAAATTTTCTGCAGGTCTTTTGTGGTCAAGGCACGCCGGGCTTTTGCTGCGGCCTTGCAGCCCGCCTCGCCATCTGGAAGAGGTACTCTTCCGTTTTCTTGGATCCCTGTTGTGGGACTCGTTCCGCGCATCCTCTGCATCTTTAGGCCTTTAAAAGGGGCTTCTTGCCCGTCCATCTAGCCAGTTGCGGCCACATCTCTTTGGAACCCTGCACGGTTCATGGCTTTTCCAGGGCTGCCGTAGGTTCTCCCTCGGAGCCCTGTCCATTGCCTTGCCCATTGGCAGGGGTGGTCCCGGCGTCCTCTTTGTCGCTGTGAGTCTTCATTTGTCCCCGGTTCGCGACGTTGGTCTTGTGTGCTGGTGTTCTGTGTGTATTTGTGTCTGGTTGGAGCTGCTCTGCCTGGTGCGTAGAGGAATTGCTAAGAGTCAGCCGAGGTAGAGTGGCCTGATTGCGGGCTTAAGGTTTTGACGAGACTAGACGTTGCAGTCTAGGGGCGTCCATTACTTTGCAGTCTTGGGGCGTCCATTACTTTGCAGAAGTAGTAGCCCTTGGTGTGGCGGGTGAGGAGGGTAGTTTCTTCTCTTCTCTGGAGCCACGGAGGGGACGACCAAAACTGCGTGGGAGAAGGCAGTGGGAGCTGTGGCGAAGGGGTTTGTACGTGAAGGGAGCGGCAATTCATGTTTGGGTTTGGTTGTGGACCAGCTTTGCTTGGCTGTAAGGCCCAGTAGAGGCGGCCTCAGTAAAAGCAAGCGAGAGGCTTGGATTTCTTAGGGCGTTGCTGAGCGTCAGGGTGATGTCTTTGCTGTTGTGTTTTTCAGATGTAGAGGCCGGACCTGTGCGCCGAGAGGCACGGACGGAGATGCGTGCGGGTCGAGTGCCATAGCGAGGTGGGTCTGCTGCGGTGTCGGTGGGAAGATGTGGCCGGGGGCTGTGCGACTAGATAACGGGTTTTGGTTTTGCTTTGAAGGTACGGGGCCGTGGGCAAAGCAGTAGAGTGGCAGAGGAGCTGGCTTGGGTGAAGAGAGCAACGGTGAGTTGCGTGAAGCAGCAGTTGTTGTTCGTGTGTCCTCGAGTCCGTGAAGGTACAGCCGTCCTTGACTGCTTGTGGATTGCAGGTGGAGCGCGTCCTCGACGTGTCAGCCCAAGGTGATGGAGGTTTGGTGGCCGAGCGCTGAAGGTAACGTAGCGGGAGATGGGATTCGCTGGGAGCTGCCTGTCTATTTGGGTTGTGTCTAAGCAGGTCTCTTCTTCCAGGTTCAGCCTGCGGCTTCAGAGGGGCCCAGCTTGGTGTCAGCAAACGGCATGAGAAGGTGAGGTGGTTGTCCGAGGTGGTGTCTAAGAGCCAAGTGCTATGTAGCAACTCAGCTGAGCGTTTTTGGTTTTGGCAGGTGCTGTTCGGGGAGCGTCTGGAAGAGGGTGAGCGCCTGAGGGGAGACTGGGTCGTCGTGAGGAGGAGCGTGGGAGTGTAGATTTCTCATGGTCACAAAAGGAGCTTTTGGTCTTGGAACTGCAGGTGCCCCAGGCCGTGTCAGCTGCCGGTTCTGACGTTTGAGCGAGCAAGGGGCAGGTGAGCAGAATGCCCGTGTGGTTTTGCGATGGGTGACGGGGCGTTGTACAAGATGTTGGCGGCGAGCGGTGTGGTGCCGACGGCTGGCACTGTGTTTTCCTCTTTGTTTTTTTCTTGCAGATGCTGAAGAGGAACCCCGTGACTGCAGGATTATTTCCGTTAGCCGCTGTGATTTGAGGTGCTTTGGCCCAGGACAGCTTGAGTCGTGGCCCCCTGCAAGCTAAGTTGAGGGAGCAGAGGTGGGAAGCGGGAGGCGGGTTGGGGCTAGCAGGGAGGGGTTTTGAAGGTAGCCTAGGCTGTGCAGGGAGAGTCGTCTTTGGGCCGGTGAAGGCAGAGGGGCGTACTTCTGAGCCCAAACCCTGCATGGGCAGGGCAGTTCCAGCCTGTATCTGTTGGGGTCTAGTCTGTCTAGTCACCGTGCCGCGTCTGAAATTTTCTGCAGGTCTTTTGTGGTCAAGGCACGCCGGGCTTTTGCTGCGGCCTTGCAGCCCGCCTCGCCATCTGGAAGAGGTACTCTTCCGTTTTCTTGGATCCCTGTTGTGGGACTCGTTCCGCGCATCCTCTGCATCTTTAGGCCTTTAAAAGGGGCTTCTTGCCCGTCCATCTAGCCAGTTGCGGCCACATCTCTTTGGAACCCTGCACGGTTCATGGCTTTTCCAGGGCTGCCGTAGGTTCTCCCTCGGAGCCCTGTCCATTGCCTTGCCCATTGGCAGGGGTGGTCCCGGAGTCCTCTTTGTCGCTGTGAGTCTTCATTTGTCCCCGGTTCGCGACGTTGGTCTTGTGTGCTGGTGTTCTGTGTGTATTTGTGTCTGGTTGGAGCTGCTCTGCCTGGTGCGTAGAGGAATTGCTAAGAGTCAGCCGAGGTAGAGTGGCCTGATTGCGGGCTTAAGGTTTTGACGAGACTAGACGTTGCAGTCTAGGGGCGTCCATTACTTTGCAGTCTTGGGGCGTCCATTACTTTGCAGAAGTAGCAGCCCTTGGTGTGGCGGGTGAGGAGGGTAGTTTCTTCTCTTCTCTGGAGCTACGGAGGGGACGACCAAAACTGCGTGGGAGAAGGCAGTGGGAGCTGTGGCGAAGGGGTTTGTACGTGAAGGGAGCGGCAATTCATGTTTGGGTTTGGTTGTGGACCAGCTTTGCTTGGCTGTAAGGCCCAGTAGAGGCGGCCTCAGTAAAAGCAAGCGAGAGGCTTGGATTTCTTAGGGCGTTGCTGAGCGTCAGGGTGATGTCTTTGCTGTTGTGTTTTTCAGATGTAGAGGCCGGACCTGTGCGCCGAGAGGCACGGACGGAGATGCGTGCGGGTCGAGTGCCATAGCGAGGTGGGTCTGCTGCGGTGTCGGTGGGAAGATGTGGCCGGGGGCTGTGCGAGTAGGTAATGGGTTTTGGTTTTGCTTTGAAGGTACGGGGCCGTGGGCAAAGCAGTAGAGTGGCAGAGGAGCTGGCTTGGGTGAAGAGAGCAACGGTGAGTTGCGTGAAGCAGCAGTTGTTGTTCATGTGTCCTCGAGTCCGTGAAGGTACAGCCGTCCTTGACTGCTTGTGGATTGCAGGTGGAGCGCGTCCTCGACGTGTCAGCCCAAGGTGATGGAGGTTTGGTGGCCGAGCGCTGAAGGTAACGTAGCGGGAGATGGGATTCGCTGGGAGCTGCCTGTCTATTTGGGTTGTGTCTAAGCAGGTCTCTTCTTGCAGGTTCAGCCTGCGGCGTCAGAGGGGCCCAGCTTGGTGTCAGCAAACGGCATGAGAAGGTGAGGTGGTTGTCTGAGGTGGTGTCTAAGAGCCAAGTGCTATGTAGCAACTCAGCTGAGCGTTTTTGGTTTTGGCAGGTGCTGTTCGGGGAGCGTCTGGAAGAGGGTGAGCGCCTGAGGGGAGACTGGGTCGTCGTGAGGAGGAGCGTGGGAGTGTAGATTTCTCATGGTCACAAAAGGAGCTTTTGGTCTTGGAACTGCAGGTGCCCCAGGCCGTGTCAGCTGCCGGTTCTGACGTTTGAGCGAGCAAGGGGCAGGTGAGCAGAATGCCCGTGTGGTTTTGCGATGGGTGACGGGGCGTTGTACAAGATGTTGGCGGCGAGCGGTGTGGTGCCGACGGCTGGCACTGTGTTTTCCTCTTTGTTTTTTTCTTGCAGATGCTGAAGAGGAACCCCGTGACTGCAGGATTATTTCCGTTAGCCGCTGTGATTTGAGGTGCTTTGGCCCAGGACAGCTTGAGTCGTGGCCCCCTGCAAGCTAAGTTGAGGGAGCAGAGGTGGGAAGCGGGAGGCGGGTTGGGGCTAGCAGGGAGGGGTTTTGAAGGTAGCCTAGGCTGTGCAGGGAGAGTCGTCTTTGGGCCGGTGAAGGCAGAGGGGCGTACTTCTGAGCCCAAACCCTGCATGGGCAGGGCAGTTCCAGCCTGTATCTGTTGGGGTCTAGTCTGTCTAGTCACCGTGCCGCGTCTGAAATTTTCTGCAGGTCTTTTGTGGTCAAGGCACGCCGGGCTTTTGCTGCGGCCTTGCAGCCCGCCTCGCCATCTGGAAGAGGTACTCTTCCGTTTTCTTGGATCCCTGTTGTGGGACTCGTTCCGCGCATCCTCTGCATCTTTAGGCCTTTAAAAGGGGCTTCTTGCCCGTCCATCTAGCCAGTTGCGGCCACATCTCTTTGGAACCCTGCACGGTTCATGGCTTTTCCAGGGCTGCCGTAGGTTCTCCCTCGGAGCCCTGTCCATTGCCTTGCCCATTGGCAGGGGTGGTCCCGGCGTCCTCTTTGTCGCTGTGAGTCTTCATTTGTCCCCGGTTCGCGACGTTGGTCTTGTGTGCTGGTGTTCTGTGTGTATTTGTGTCTGGTTGGAGCTGCTCTGCCTGGTGCGTAGAGGAATTGCTAAGAGTCAGCCGAGGTAGAGTGGCCTGATTGCGGGCTTAAGGTTTTGACGAGACTAGACGTTGCAGTCTAGGGGCGTCCATTACTTTGCAGTCTTGGGGCGTCCATTACTTTGCAGAAGTAGTAGCCCTTGGTGTGGCGGGTGAGGAGGGTAGTTTCTTCTCTTCTCTGGAGCCACGGAGGGGACGACCAAAACTGCGTGGGAGAAGGCAGTGGGAGCTGTGGCGAAGGGGTTTGTACGTGAAGGGAGCGGCAATTCATGTTTGGGTTTGGTTGTGGACCAGCTTTGCTTGGCTGTAAGGCCCAGTAGAGGCGGCCTCAGTAAAAGCAAGCGAGAGGCTTGGATTTCTTAGGGCGTTGCTGAGCGTCAGGGTGATGTCTTTGCTGTTGTGTTTTTCAGATGTAGAGGCCGGACCTGTGCGCCGAGAGGCACGGACGGAGATGCGTGCGGGTCGAGTGCCATAGCGAGGTGGGTCTGCTGCGGTGTCGGTGGGAAGATGTGGCCGGGGGCTGTGCGAGTAGGTAACGGGTTTTGGTTTTGCTTTGAAGGTACGGGGCCGTGGGCAAAGCAGTAGAGTGGCAGAGGAGCTGGCTTGGGTGAAGAGAGCAACGGTGAGTTGCGTGAAGCAGCAGTTGTTGTTCGTGTGTCCTCGAGTCCGTGAAGGTACAGCCGTCCTTGACTGCTTGTGGATTGCAGGTGGAGCGCGTCCTCGACGTGTCAGCCCAAGGTGATGGAGGTTTGGTGGCCGAGCGCTGAAGGTAACGTAGCGGGAGATGGGATTCGCTGGGAGCTGCCTGTCTATTTGGGTTGTGTCTAAGCAGGTCTCTTCTTCCAGGTTCAGCCTGCGGCTTCAGAGGGGCCCAGCTTGGTGTCAGCAAACGGCATGAGAAGGTGAGGTGGTTGTCCGAGGTGGTGTCTAAGAGCCAAGTGCTATGTAGCAACTCAGCTGAGCGTTTTTGGTTTTGGCAGGTGCTGTTCGGGGAGCGTCTGGAAGAGGGTGAGCGCCTGAGGGGAGACTGGGTCGTCGTGAGGAGGAGCGTGGGAGTGTAGATTTCTCATGGTCACAAAAGGAGCTTTTGGTCTTGGAACTGCAGGTGCCCCAGGCCGTGTCAGCTGCCGGTTCTGACGTTTGAGCGAGCAAGGGGCAGGTGAGCAGAATGCCCGTGTGGTTTTGCGATGGGTGACGGGGCGTTGTACAAGATGTTGGCGGCGAGCGGTGTGGTGCCGACGGCTGGCACTGTGTTTTCCTCTTTGTTTTTTTCTTGCAGATGCTGAAGAGGAACCCCGTGACTGCAGGATTATTTCCGTTAGCCGCTGTGATTTGAGGTGCTTTGGCCCAGGACAGCTTGAGTCGTGGCCCCCTGCAAGCTAAGTTGAGGGAGCAGAGGTGGGAAGCGGGAGGCGGGTTGGGGCTAGCAGGGAGGGGTTTTGAAGGTAGCCTAGGCTGTGCAGGGAGAGTCGTCTTTGGGCCGGTGAAGGCAGAGGGGCGTACTTCTGAGCCCAAACCCTGCATGGGCAGGGCAGTTCCAGCCTGTATCTGTTGGGGTCTAGTCTGTCTAGTCACCGTGCCGCGTCTGAAATTTTCTGCAGGTCTTTTGTGGTCAAGGCACGCCGGGCTTTTGCTGCGGCCTTGCAGCCCGCCTCGCCATCTGGAAGAAGTACTCTTCCGTTTTCTTGGATCCCTGTTGTGGGACTCGTTCCGCGCATCCTCTGCATCTTTAGGCCTTTAAAAGGGGCTTCTTGCCCGTCCATCTAGCCAGTTGCGGCCACATCTCTTTGGAACCCTGCACGGTTCATGGCTTTTCCAGGGCTGCCGTAGGTTCTCCCTCGGAGCCCTGTCCATTGCCTTGCCCATTGGCAGGGGTGGTCCCGGCGTCCTCTTTGTCGCTGTGAGTCTTCATTTGTCCCCGGTTCGCGACGTTGGTCTTGTGTGCTGGTGTTCTGTGTGTATTTGTGTCTGGTTGGAGCTGCTCTGCCTGGTGCGTAGAGGAATTGCTAAGAGTCAGCCGAGGTAGAGTGGCCTGATTGCGGGCTTAAGGTTTTGACGAGACTAGACGTTGCAGTCTAGGGGCGTCCATTACTTTGCAGTCTTGGGGCGTCCATTACTTTGCAGAAGTAGCAGCCCTTGGTGTGGCGGGTGAGGAGGGTAGTTTCTTCTCTTCTCTGGAGCCACGGAGAGGACGACCAAAACTGCGTGGGAGAAGGCAGTGGGAGCTGTGGCGAAGGGGTTTGTACGTGAAGGGAGCGGCAATTCATGTTTGGGTTTGGTTGTGGACCAGCTTTGCTTGGCTGTAAGGCCCAGTAGAGGCGGCCTCAGTAAAAGCAAGCGAGAGGCTTGGATTTCTTAGGGCGTTGCTGAGCGTAAGGGTGATGTCTTTGCTGTTGTGTTTTTCAGATGTAGAGGCCGGACCTGTGCGCCGAGAGGCACGGACGGAGATGCGTGCGGGTCGAGTGCCATAGCGAGGTGGGTCTGCTGCGGTGTCGGTGGGAAGATGTGGCCGGGGGCTGTGCGAGTAGGTAACGGGTTTTGGTTTTGCTTTGAAGGTACGGGGCCGTGGGCAAAGCAGTAGAGTGGCAGAGGAGCTGGCTTGGGTGAAGAGAGCAACGGTGAGTTGCGTGAAGCAGCAGTTGTTGTTCGTGTGTCCTCGAGTCCGTGAAGGTACAGCCGTCCTTGACTGCTTGTGGATTGCAGGTGGAGCGCGTCCTCGACGTGTCAGCCCAAGGTGATGGAGGTTCGGTGGCCGAGCGCTGAAGGTAACGTAGCGGGAGATGGGGTTCGCTGGGAGCTGCCTGTCTATTTGGGTTGTGTCTAAGCAGGTCTCTTCTTGCAGGTTCAGCCTGCGGCGTCAGAGGGGACCAGCTTGGTGTCAGCAAACGGCATGAGAAGGTGAGGTGGTTGTCCGAGGTGGTGTCTAAGAGCCAAGTGCTATGTAGCAACTCAGCTGAGCGTTTTTGGTTTTGGCAGGTGCTGTTCGGGGAGCGTCTGGAAGAGGGTGAGCGCCTGAGGGGAGACTGGGTCGTCGTGAGGAGGAGCGTGGGAGTGTAGATTTCTCATGGTCACAAAAGGAGCTTTTGGTCTTGGAACTGCAGGTGCCCCAGGCCGTGTCAGCTGCCGGTTCTGACGTTTGAGCGAGCAAGGGGCAGGTGAGCAGAATGCCCGTGTGGTTTTGCGATGGGTGACGGGGCGTTGTACAAGATGTTGGCGGCGAGCGGTGTGGTGCCGACGGCTGGCACTGTGTTTTCCTCTTTGTTTTTTTCTTGCAGATGCTGAAGAGGAACCCCGTGACTGCAGGATTATTACCGTTAGCCGCTGTGATTTGAGGTGCTTTGGCCCAGGACAGCTTGAGTCGTGTCCCTCTGCAAGCTAAGTTGAGGGAGCAGAGGTGGGAAGCGGGAGGCGGGTTGGGGCTAGCAGGGAGGGGTTTTGAAGGTAGCCTAGGCTGTGCAGGGAGAGTCATCTTTGGGCCGGTGAAGGCAGAGGGGCGTACTTCTGAGCCCAAACCCTGCATGGGCAGGGCAGTTCCAGCCTGTATCTGTTGGGGTCTAGTCTGTCTAGTCACCGTGCCGCGTCTGAAATTTTCTGCAGGTCTTTTGTGGTCAAGGCACGCCGGGCTTTTGCTGCGGCCTTGCAGCCCGCCTCGCCATCTGGAAGAAGTACACTTCCGTTTTCTTGGATCCCTGTTGTGGGACTCGTTCCGCGCATCCTCTGCATCTTTAGGCCTTTAAAAGGGGCTTCTTGCCCGTCCATCTAGCCAGTTGCGGCCACATCTCTTTGGAACCCTGCACGGTTCATGGCTTTTCCAGGGCTGCCGTAGGTTCTCCCTCGGAGCCCTGTCCATTGCCTTGCCCATTGGCAGGGGTGGTCCCGGAGTCCTCTTTGTCGCTGTGAGTCTTCATTTGTCCCCGGTTCGCGACGTTGGTCTTGTGTGCTGGTGTTCTGTGTGTATTTGTGTCTGGTTGGAGCTGCTCTGCCTGGTGCGTAGAGGAATTGCTAAGAGTCAGCCGAGGTAGAGTGGCCTGATTGCGGGCTTAAGGTTTTGACGAGACTAGACGTTGCAGTCTAGGGGCGTCCATTACTTTGCAGTCTAGGGGCGTCCATTACTTTGCAGAAGTAGCAGCCCTTGGTGTGGCGGGTGAGGAGGGTAGTTTCTTCTCTTCTCTGGAGCTACGGAGGGGACGACCAAAACTGCGTGGGAGAAGGCAGTGGGAGCTGTGGCGAAGGGGTTTGTACGTGAAGGGAGCGGCAATTCATGTTTGGGTTTGGTTGTGGACCAGCTTTGCTTGGCTGTAAGGCCCAGTAGAGGCGGCCTCAGTAAAAGCAAGCGAGAGGCTTGGATTTCTTAGGGCGTTGCTGAGCGTCAGGGTGATGTCTTTGCTGTTGTGTTTTTCAGATGTAGAGGCCGGACCTGTGCGCCGAGAGGCACGGACGGAGATGCGTGCGGGTCGAGTGCCATAGCGAGGTGGGTCTGCTGCGGTGTCGGTGGGAAGATGTGGCCGGGGGCTGTGCGAGTAGGTAATGGGTTTTGGTTTTGCTTTGAAGGTACGGGGCCGTGGGCAAAGCAGTAGAGTGGCAGAGGAGCTGGCTTGGGTGAAGAGAGCAATGGTGAGTTGCGTGAAGCAGCAGTTGTTGTTCATGTGTCCTCGAGTCCGTGAAGGTACAGCCGTCCTTGACTGCTTGTGGATTGCAGGTGGAGCGCGTCCTCGACGTGTCAGCCCAAGGTGATGGAGGTTTGGTGGCCGAGCGCTGAAGGTAACGTAGCGGGAGATGGGATTCGCTGGGAGCTGCCTGTCTATTTGGGTTGTGTCTAAGCAGGTCTCTTCTTGCAGGTTCAGCCTGCGGCGTCAGAGGGGACCAGCTTGGTGTCAGCAAACGGCATGAGAAGGTGAGGTGGTTGTCCGAGGTGGTGTCTAAGAGCCAAGTGCTATGTAGCAACTCAGCTGAGCGTTTTTGGTTTTGGCAGGTGCTGTTCGGGGAGCGTCTGGAAGAGGGTGAGCGCCTGAGGGGAGACTGGGTCGTCGTGAGGAGGAGCGTGGGAGTGTAGATTTCTCATGGTCACAAAAGGAGCTTTTGGTCTTGGAACTGCAGGTGCCCCAGGCCGTGTCAGCTGCCGGTTCTGACGTTTGAGCGAGCAAGGGGCAGGTGAGCAGAATGCCCGGGTGGTTTTGCGATGGGTGACGGGGCGTTGTACAAGATGTTGGCGGCGAGCGGTGTGGTGCCGACGGCTGGCACTGTGTTTTCCTCTTTGTTTTTTTCTTGCAGATGCTGAAGAGGAACCCCGTGACTGCAGGATTATTACCGTTAGCCGCTGTGATTTGAGGTGCTTTGGCCCAGGACAGCTTGAGTCGTGTCCCTCTGCAAGCTAAGTTGAGGGAGCAGAGGTGGGAAGCGGGAGGCGGGTTGGGGCTAGCAGGGAGGGGTTTTGAAGGTAGCCTAGGCTGTGCAGGGAGAGTCATCTTTGGGCCGGTGAAGGCAGAGGGGCGTACTTCTGAGCCCAAACCCTGCATGGGCAGGGCAGTTCCAGCCTGTATCTGTTGGGGTCTAGTCTGTCTAGTCACCGTGCCGCGTCTGAAATTTTCTGCAGGTCTTTTGTGGTCAAGGCACGCCAGGCTTTTGCTGCGGCCTTGCAGCCCGCCTCGCCATCTGGAAGAGGTACTCTTCCGTTTTCTTGGATCCCTGTTGTGGGACTCGTTCCGCGCATCCTCTGCATCTTTAGGCCTTTAAAAGGGGCTTCTTGCCCGTCCATCTAGCCAGTTGCGGCCACATCTCTTTGGAACCCTGCACGGTTCATGGCTTTTCCAGGGCTGCCGTAGGTTCTCCCTCGGAGCCCTGTCCATTGCCTTGCCCATTGGCAGGGGTGGTCCCGGAGTCCTCTTTGTCGCTGTGAGTCTTCATTTGTCCCCGGTTCGCGACGTTGGTCTTGTGTGCTGGTGTTCTGTGTGTATTTGTGTCTGGTTGGAGCTGCTCTGCCTGGTGCGTAGAGGAATTGCTAAGAGTCAGCCGAGGTAGAGTGGCCTGATTGCGGGCTTAAGGTTTTGACGAGACTAGACGTTGCAGTCTAGGGGCGTCCATTACTTTGCAGTCTAGGGGCGTCCATTACTTTGCAGTCTTGGGGCGTCCATTACTTTGCAGAAGTAGCAGCCCTTGGTGTGGCGGGTGAGGAGGGTAGTTTCTTCTCTTCTCTGGAGCTACGGAGGGGACGACCAAAACTGCGTGGGAGAAGGCAGTGGGAGCTGTGGTGAAGGGGTTTGTACGTGAAGGGAGCGGCAATTCATGTTTGGGTTTGGTTGTGGACCAGCTTTGCTTGGCTGTAAGGCCCAGTAGAGGCGGCCTCAGTAAAAGCAAGCGAGAGGCTTGGATTTCTTAGGGCGTTGCTGAGCGTCAGGGTGATGTCTTTGCTGTTGTGTTTTTCAGATGTAGAGGCCGGACCTGTGCGCCGAGAGGCACGGACGGAGATGCGTGCGGGTCGAGTGCCATAGCGAGGTGGGTCTGCTGCGGTGTCGGTGGGAAGATGTGGCGGGGGGCTGTGCGAGTAGGTAATGGGTTTTGGTTTTGCTTTGAAGGTACGGGGCCGTGGGCAAAGCAGTAGAGTGGCAGAGGAGCTGGCTTGGGTGAAGAGAGCAACGGTGAGTTGCGTGAAGCAGCAGTTGTTGTTCATGTGTCCTCGAGTCCGTGAAGGTACAGCCGTCCTTGACTGCTTGTGGATTGCAGGTGGAGCGCGTCCTCGACGTTTCAGCCCAAGGTGATGGAGGTTTGGTGGCCGAGCGCTGAAGGTAACGTAGCGGGAGATGGGATTCGCTGGGAGCTGCCTGTCTATTTGGGTTGTGTCTAAGCAGGTCTCTTCTTGCAGGTTCAGCCTGCGGCGTCAGAGGGGACCAGCTTGGTGTCAGCAAACGGCATGAGAAGGTGAGGTGGTTGTCCGAGGTGGTGTCTAAGAGCCAAGTGCTATGTAGCAACTCAGCTGAGCGTTTTTGGTTTTGGCAGGTGCTGTTCGGGGAGCGTCTGGAAGAGGGTGAGCGCCTGAGGGGAGACTGGGTCGTCGTGAGGAGGAGCGTGGGAGTGTAGATTTCTCATGGTCACAAAAGGAGCTTTTGGTCTTGGAACTGCAGGTGCCCCAGGCCGTGTCAGCTGCCGGTTCTGACGTTTGAGCGAGCAAGGGGCAGGTGAGCAGAATGCCCGGGTGGTTTTGCGATGGGTGACGGGGCGTAGTAGAAGATGTTGGCGGCGAGCGGTGTGGTGCCGACGGCTGGCACTGTGTTTTCCTCTTTGTTTTTTTCTTGCAGATGCTGAAGAGGAACCCCGTGACTGCAGGATTATTACCGTTAGCCGCTGTGATTTGAGGTGCTTTGGCCCAGGACAGCTTGAGTCGTGGCCCTCTGCAAGCTAAGTTGAGGGAGCAGAGGTGGGAAGCGGGAGGCGGGTTGGGGCTAGCAGGGAGGGGTTTTGAAGGTAGCCTAGGCTGTGCAGGGAGAGTCATCTTTGGGCCGGTGAAGGCAGAGGGGCGTACTTCTGAGCCCAAACCCTGCATGGGCAGGGCAGTTCCAGCCTGTATCTGTTGGGGTCTAGTCTGTCTAGTCACCGTGCCGCGTCTGAAATTTTCTGCAGGTCTTTTGTGGTCAAGGCACGCCGGGCTTTTGCTGCGGCCTTGCAGCCCGCCTCGCCATCTGGAAGAGGTACTCTTCCGTTTTCTTGGATCCCTGTTGTGGGACTCGTTCCGCGCATCCTCTGCATCTTTAGGCCTTTAAAAGGGGCTTCTTGCCCGTCCATCTAGCCAGTTGCGGCCACATCTCTTTGGAACCCTGCACGGTTCATGGCTTTTCCAGGGCTGCCGTAGGTTCTCCCTCGGAGCCCTGTCCATTGCCTTGCCCATTGGCAGGGGTGGTCCCGGAGTCCTCTTTGTCGCTGTGAGTCTTCTTTTGTCCCCGGTTCGCGACGTTGGTCTTGTGTGCTGGTGTTCTGTGTGTATTTGTGTCTGGTTGGAGCTGCTCTGCCTGGTGCGTAGAGGAATTGCTAAGAGTCAGCCGAGGTAGAGTGGCCTGATTGCAGGCTTAAGGTTTTGACGAGACTAGACGTTGCAGTCTAGGGGCGTCCATTACTTTGCAGAAGTAGCAGCCCTTGGTGTGGCGGGTGAGGAGGGTAGTTTCTTCTCTTCTCTGGAGCCACGGAGGGGACGACCAAAACTGCGTGGGAGAAGGCAGTGGGAGCTGTGGCGAAGGGGTTTGTACGTGAAGGGAGCGGCAATTCATGTTTGGGTTTGGTTGTGGACCAGCTTTGCTTGGCTGTAAGGCCCAGTAGAGGCGGCCTCAGTAAAAGCAAGCGAGAGGCTTGGATTTCTTAGGGCGTTGCTGAGCGTCAGGGTGATGTCTTTGCTGTTGTGTTTTTCAGATGTAGAGGCCGGACCTGTGCGCCGAGAGGCACGGACGGAGATGCGTGCGGGTCGAGTGCCATAGCGAGGTGGGTCTGCTGCGGTGTCGGTGGGAAGATGTGGCCGGGGGCTGTGCGAGTAGGTAATGGGTTTTGGTTTTGCTTTGAAGGTACGGGGCCGTGGGCAAAGCAGTAGAGTGGCAGAGGAGCTGGCTTGGGTGAAGAGAGCAACGGTGAGTTGCGTGAAGCAGCAGTTGTTGTTCATGTGTCCTCGAGTCCGTGAAGGTACAGCCGTCCTTGACTGCTTGTGGATTGCAGGTGGAGCGCGTCCTCGACGTGTCAGCCCAAGGTGATGGAGGTTCGGTGGCCGAGTGCTGAAGGTAACGTAGCGGGAGATGGGATTCGCTGGGAGCTGCCTGTCTATTTGGGTTGTGTCTAAGCAGGTCTCTTCTTGCAGGTTCAGCCTGCGGCGTCAGAGGGGACCAGCTTGGTGTCAGCAAACGGCATGAGAAGGTGAGGTGGTTGTCCGAGGTGGTGTCTAAGAGCCAAGTGCTATGTAGCAACTCAGCTGAGCGTTTTTGGTTTTGGCAGGTGCTGTTCGGGGAGCGTCTGGAAGAGGGTGAGCGCCTGAGGGGAGACTGGGTCGTCGTGAGGAGGAGCGTGGGAGTGTAGATTTCTCATGGTCACAAAAGGAGCTTTTGGTCTTGGAACTGCAGGTGCCCCAGGCCGTGTCAGCTGCCGGTTCTGACGTTTGAGCGAGCAAGGGGCAGGTGAGCAGAATGCCCGTGTGGTTTTGCGATGGGTGACGGGGCGTTGTACAAGATGTTGGCGGCGAGCGGTGTGGTGCCGACGGCTGGCACTGTGTTTTCCTCTTTGTTTTTTTCTTGCAGATGCTGAAGAGGAACCCCGTGACTGCAGGATTATTTCCGTTAGCCGCTGTGATTTGAGGTGCTTTGGCCCAGGACAGCTTGAGTCGTGGCCCTCTGCAAGCTAAGTTGAGGGAGCAGAGGTGGGAAGCGGGAGGCGGGTTGGGGCTAGCAGGGAGGGGTTTTGAAGGTAGCCTAGGCTGTGCAGGGAGAGTCATCTTTGGGCCGGTGAAGGCAGAGGGGCGTACTTCTGAGCCCAAACCCTGCATGGGCAGGGCAGTTCCAGCCTGTATCTGTTGGGGTCTAGTCTGTCTAGTCACCGTGCCGCGTCTGAAATTTTCTGCAGGTCTTTTGTGGTCAAGGCACGCCGGGCTTTTGCTGCGGCCTTGCAGCCCGCCTCGCCATCTGGAAGAGGTACTCTTCCGTTTTCTTGGATCCCTGTTGTGGGACTCGTTCCGCGCATCCTCTGCATCTTTAGGCCTTTAAAAGGGGCTTCTTGCCCGTCCATCTAGCCAGTTGCGGCCACATCTCTTTGGAACCCTGCACGGTTCATGGCTTTTCCAGGGCTGCCGTAGGTTCTCCCTCGGAGCCCTGTCCATTGCCTTGCCCATTGGCAGGGGTGGTCCCGGAGTCCTCTTTGTCGCTGTGAGTCTTCATTTGTCCCCGGTTCGCGACGTTGGTCTTGTGTGCTGGTGTTCTGTGTGTATTTGTGTCTGGTTGGAGCTGCTCTGCCTGGTGCGTAGAGGAATTGCTAAGAGTCAGCCGAGGTAGAGTGGCCTGATTGCGGGCTTAAGGTTTTGACGAGACTAGACGTTGCAGTCTAGGGGCGTCCATTACTTTGCAGTCTTGGGGCGTCCATTACTTTGCAGAAGTAGCAGCCCTTGGTGTGGCGGGTGAGGAGGGTAGTTTCTTCTCTTCTCTGGAGCTACGGAGGGGACGACCAAAACTGCGTGGGAGAAGGCAGTGGGAGCTGTGGCGAAGGGGTTTGTACGTGAAGGGAGCGGCAATTCATGTTTGGGTTTGGTTGTGGACCAGCTTTGCTTGGCTGTAAGGCCCAGTAGAGGCGGCCTCAGTAAAAGCAAGCGAGAGGCTTGGATTTCTTAGGGCGTTGCTGAGCGTCAGGGTGATGTCTTTGCTGTTGTGTTTTTCAGATGTAGAGGCCGGACCTGTGCGCCGAGAGGCACGGACGGAGATGCGTGCGGGTCGAGTGCCATAGCGAGGTGGGTCTGCTGCGGTGTCGGTGGGAAGATGTGGCCGGGGGCTGTGCGAGTAGGTAATGGGTTTTGGTTTTGCTTTGAAGGTACGGGGCCGTGGGCAAAGCAGTAGAGTGGCAGAGGAGCTGGCTTGGGTGAAGAGAGCAACGGTGAGTTGCGTGAAGCAGCAGTTGTTGTTCATGTGTCCTCGAGTCCGTGAAGGTACAGCCGTCCTTGACTGCTTGTGGATTGCAGGTGGAGCGCGTCCTCGACGTGTCAGCCCAAGGTGATGGAGGTTTGGTGGCCGAGCGCTGAAGGTAACGTAGCGGGAGATGGGATTCGCTGGGAGCTGCCTGTCTATTTGGGTTGTGTCTAAGCAGGTCTCTTCTTGCAGGTTCAGCCTGCGGCGTCAGAGGGGACCAGCTTGGTGTCAGCAAACGGCATGAGAAGGTGAGGTGGTTGTCCGAGGTGGTGTCTAAGAGCCAAGTGCTATGTAGCAACTCAGCTGAGCGTTTTTGGTTTTGGCAGGTGCTGTTCGGGGAGCGTCTGGAAGAGAGGCGGTGAGCGCCTGAGGGGAGACTGGGTCGTCGTGAGGAGGAGCGTGGGAGTGTAGATTTCTCATGGTCACAAAAGGAGCTTTTGGTCTTGGAACTGCAGGTGCCCCAGGCCGTGTCAGCTGCCGGTTCTGACGTTTGAGCGAGCAAGGGGCAGGTGAGCAGAATGCCCGGGTGGTTTTGCGATGGGTGACGGGGCGTAGTAGAAGATGTTGGCGGCGAGCGGTGTGGTGCCGACGGCTGGCACTGTGTTTTCCTCTTTGTTTTTTTCTTGCAGATGCTGAAGAGGAACCCCGTGACTGCAGGATTATTACCGTTAGCCGCTGTGATTTGAGGTGCTTTGGCCCAGGACAGCTTGAGTCGTGGCCCTCTGCAAGCTAAGTTGAGGGAGCAGAGGTGGGAAGCGGGAGGCGGGTTGGGGCTAGCAGGGAGGGGTTTTGAAGGTAGCCTAGGCTGTGCAGGGAGAGTCATCTTTGGGCCGGTGAAGGCAGAGGGGCGTACTTCTGAGCCCAAACCCTGCATGGGCAGGGCAGTTCCAGCCTGTATCTGTTGGGGTCTAGTCTGTCTAGTCACCGTGCCGCGTCTGAAATTTTCTGCAGGTCTTTTGTGGTCAAGGCACGCCGGGCTTTTGCTGCGGCCTTGCAGCCCGCCTCGCCATCTGGAAGAGGTACTCTTCCGTTTTCTTGGATCCCTGTTGTGGGACTCGTTCCGCGCATCCTCTGCATCTTTAGGCCTTTAAAAGGGGCTTCTTGCCCGTCCATCTAGCCAGTTGCGGCCACATCTCTTTGGAACCCTGCACGGTTCATGGCTTTTCCAGGGCTGCCGTAGGTTCTCCCTCGGAGCCCTGTCCATTGCCTTGCCCATTGGCAGGGGTGGTCCCGGAGTCCTCTTTGTCGCTGTGAGTCTTCTTTTGTCCCCGGTTCGCGACGTTGGTCTTGTGTGCTGGTGTTCTGTGTGTATTTGTGTCTGGTTGGAGCTGCTCTGCCTGGTGCGTAGAGGAATTGCTAAGAGTCAGCCGAGGTAGAGTGGCCTGATTGCAGGCTTAAGGTTTTGACGAGACTAGACGTTGCAGTCTAGGGGCGTCCATTACTTTGCAGAAGTAGCAGCCCTTGGTGTGGCGGGTGAGGAGGGTAGTTTCTTCTCTTCTCTGGAGCCACGGAGGGGACGACCAAAACTGCGTGGGAGAAGGCAGTGGGAGCTGTGGCGAAGGGGTTTGTACGTGAAGGGAGCGGCAATTCATGTTTGGGTTTGGTTGTGGACCAGCTTTGCTTGGCTGTAAGGCCCAGTAGAGGCGGCCTCAGTAAAAGCAAGCGAGAGGCTTGGATTTCTTAGGGCGTTGCTGAGCGTCAGGGTGATGTCTTTGCTGTTGTGTTTTTCAGATGTAGAGGCCGGACCTGTGCGCCGAGAGGCACGGACGGAGATGCGTGCGGGTCGAGTGCCATAGCGAGGTGGGTCTGCTGCGGTGTCGGTGGGAAGATGTGGCCGGGGGCTGTGCGAGTAGGTAATGGGTTTTGGTTTTGCTTTGAAGGTACGGGGCCGTGGGCAAAGCAGTAGAGTGGCAGAGGAGCTGGCTTGGGTGAAGAGAGCAACGGTGAGTTGCGTGAAGCAGCAGTTGTTGTTCGTGTGTCCTCGAGTCCGTGAAGGTACAGCCGTCCTTGACTGCTTGTGGATTGCAGGTGGAGCGCGTCCTCGACGTGTCAGCCCAAGGTGATGGAGGTTCGGTGGCCGAGTGCTGAAGGTAACGTAGCGGGAGATGGGATTCGCTGGGAGCTGCCTGTCTATTTGGGTTGTGTCTAAGCAGGTCTCTTCTTGCAGGTTCAGCCTGCGGCGTCAGAGGGGACCAGCTTGGTGTCAGCAAACGGCATGAGAAGGTGAGGTGGTTGTCCGAGGTGGTGTCTAAGAGCCAAGTGCTATGTAGCAACTCAGCTGAGCGTTTTTGGTTTTGGCAGGTGCTGTTCGGGGAGCGTCTGGAAGAGGGTGAGCGCCTGAGGGGAGACTGGGTCGTCGTGAGGAGGAGCGTGGGAGTGTAGATTTCTCATGGTCACAAAAGGAGCTTTTGGTCTTGGAACTGCAGGTGCCCCAGGCCGTGTCAGCTGCCGGTTCTGACGTTTGAGCGAGCAAGGGGCAGGTGAGCAGAATGCCCGTGTGGTTTTGCGATGGGTGACGGGGCGTTGTACAAGATGTTGGCGGCGAGCGGTGTGGTGCCGACGGCTGGCACTGTGTTTTCCTCTTTGTTTTTTTCTTGCAGATGCTGAAGAGGAACCCCGTGACTGCAGGATTATTTCCGTTAGCCGCTGTGATTTGAGGTGCTTTGGCCCAGGACAGCTTGAGTCGTGGCCCTCTGCAAGCTAAGTTGAGGGAGCAGAGGTGGGAAGCGGGAGGCGGGTTGGGGCTAGCAGGGAGGGGTTTTGAAGGTAGCCTAGGCTGTGCAGGGAGAGTCATCTTTGGGCCGGTGAAGGCAGAGGGGCGTACTTCTGAGCCCAAACCCTGCATGGGCAGGGCAGTTCCAGCCTGTATCTGTTGGGGTCTAGTCTGTCTAGTCACCGTGCCGCGTCTGAAATTTTCTGCAGGTCTTTTGTGGTCAAGGCACGCCGGGCTTTTGCTGCGGCCTTGCAGCCCGCCTCGCCATCTGGAAGAAGTACTCTTCCGTTTTCTTGGATCCCTGTTGTGGGACTCGTTCCGCGCATCCTCTGCATCTTTAGGCCTTTAAAAGGGGCTTCTTGCCCGTCCATCTAGCCAGTTGCGGCCACATCTCTTTGGAACCCTGCACGGTTCATGGCTTTTCCAGGGCTGCCGTAGGTTCTCCCTCGGAGCCCTGTCCATTGCCTTGCCCATTGGCAGGGGTGGTCCCGGAGTCCTCTTTGTTGCTGTGAGTCTTCATTTGTCCCCGGTTCGCGACGTTGGTCTTGTGTGCTGGTGTTCTGTGTGTATTTGTGTCTGGTTGGAGCTGCTCTGCCTGGTGCGTAGAGGAATTGCTAAGAGTCAGCCGAGGTAGAGTGGCCTGATTGCGGGCTTAAGGTTTTGACGAGACTAGACGTTGCAGTCTAGGGGCGTCCATTACTTTGCAGAAGTAGCAGCCCTTGGTGTGGCGGGTGAGGAGGGTAGTTTCTTCTCTTCTCTGGAGCTACGGAGGGGACGACCAAAACTGCGTGGGAGAAGGCAGTGGGAGCTGTGGCGAAGGGGTTTGTACGTGAAGGGAGCGGCAATTCATGTTTGGGTTTGGTTGTGGACCAGCTTTGCTTGGCTGTAAGGCCCAGTAGAGGCGGCCTCAGTAAAAGCAAGCGAGAGGCTTGGATTTCTTAGGGCGTTGCTGAGCGTCAGGGTGATGTCTTTGCTGTTGTGTTTTTCAGATGTAGAGGCCGGACCTGTGCGCCGAGAGGCATGGACGGAGATGCGTGCGGGTCGAGTGCCATAGCGAGGTGGGTCTGCTGCGGTGTCGGTGGGAAGATGTGGCCGGGGGCTGTGCGACTAGATAATGGGTTTTGGTTTTGCTTTGAAGGTACGGGGCCGTGGGCAAAGCAGTAGAGTGGCAGAGGAGCTGGCTTGGGTGAAGAGAGCAACGGTGAGTTGCGTGAAGCAGCAGTTGTTGTTCGTGTGTCCTCGAGTCCGTGAAGGTACAGCCGTCCTTGACTGCTTGTGGATTGCAGGTGGAGCGCGTCCTCGACGTGTCAGCCCAAGGTGATGGAGGTTCGGTGGCCGAGCGCTGAAGGTAACGTAGCGGGAGATGGGATTCGCTGGGAGCTGCCTGTCTATTTGGGTTGTGTCTAAGCAGGTCTCTTCTTGCAGGTTCAGCCTGCGGCGTCAGAGGGGCCCAGCTTGGTGTCAGCAAACGGCATGAGAAGGTGAGGTGGTTGTCCGAGGTGGTGTCTAAGAGCCAAGTGCTATGTAGCAACTCAGCTGAGCGTTTTTGGTTTTGGCAGGTGCTGTTCGGGGAGCGTCTGGAAGAGGGTGAGCGCCTGAGGGGAGACTGGGTCGTCGTGAGGAGGAGCGTGGGAGTGTAGATTTCTCATGGTCACAAAAGGAGCTTTTGGTCTTGGAACTGCAGGTGCCCCAGGCCGTGTCAGCTGCCGGTTCTGACGTTTGAGCGAGCAAGGGGCAGGTGAGCAGAATGCCCGGGTGGTTTTGCGATGGGTGACGGGGCGTAGTAGAAGATGTTGGCGGCGAGCGGTGTGGTGCCGACGGCTGGCACTGTGTTTTCCTCTTTGTTTTTTTCTTGCAGATGCTGAAGAGGAACCCCGTGACTGCAGGATTATTACCGTTAGCCGCTGTGATTTGAGGTGCTTTGGCCCAGGACAGCTTGAGTCGTGGCCCTCTGCAAGCTAAGTTGAGGGAGCAGAGGTGGGAAGCGGGAGGCGGGTTGGGGCTAGCAGGGAGGGGTTTTGAAGGTAGCCTAGGCTGTGCAGGGAGAGTCATCTTTGGGCCGGTGAAGGCAGAGGGGCGTACTTCTGAGCCCAAACCCTGCATGGGCAGGGCAGTTCCAGCCTGTATCTGTTGGGGTCTAGTCTGTCTAGTCACCGTGCCGCGTCTGAAATTTTCTGCAGGTCTTTTGTGGTCAAGGCACGCCGGGCTTTTGCTGCGGCCTTGCAGCCCGCCTCGCCATCTGGAAGAGGTACTCTTCCGTTTTCTTGGATCCCTGTTGTGGGACTCGTTCCGCGCATCCTCTGCATCTTTAGGCCTTTAAAAGGGGCTTCTTGCCCGTCCATCTAGCCAGTTGCGGCCACATCTCTTTGGAACCCTGCACGGTTCATGGCTTTTCCAGGGCTGCCGTAGGTTCTCCCTCGGAGCCCTGTCCATTGCCTTGCCCATTGGCAGGGGTGGTCCCGGAGTCCTCTTTGTCGCTGTGAGTCTTCTTTTGTCCCCGGTTCGCGACGTTGGTCTTGTGTGCTGGTGTTCTGTGTGTATTTGTGTCTGGTTGGAGCTGCTCTGCCTGGTGCGTAGAGGAATTGCTAAGAGTCAGCCGAGGTAGAGTGGCCTGATTGCAGGCTTAAGGTTTTGACGAGACTAGACGTTGCAGTCTAGGGGCGTCCATTACTTTGCAGAAGTAGCAGCCCTTGGTGTGGCGGGTGAGGAGGGTAGTTTCTTCTCTTCTCTGGAGCCACGGAGGGGACGACCAAAACTGCGTGGGAGAAGGCAGTGGGAGCTGTGGCGAAGGGGTTTGTACGTGAAGGGAGCGGCAATTCATGTTTGGGTTTGGTTGTGGACCAGCTTTGCTTGGCTGTAAGGCCCAGTAGAGAGGCGGCCTCAGTAAAAGCAAGCGAGAGGCTTGGATTTCTTAGGGCGTTGCTGAGCGTCAGGGTGATGTCTTTGCTGTTGTGTTTTTCAGATGTAGAGGCCGGACCTGTGCGCCGAGAGGCACGGACGGAGATGCGTGCGGGTCGAGTGCCATAGCGAGGTGGGTCTGCTGCGGTGTCGGTGGGAAGATGTGGCCGGGGGCTGTGCGAGTAGGTAATGGGTTTTGGTTTTGCTTTGAAGGTACGGGGCCGTGGGCAAAGCAGTAGAGTGGCAGAGGAGCTGGCTTGGGTGAAGAGAGCAACGGTGAGTTGCGTGAAGCAGCAGTTGTTGTTCGTGTGTCCTCGAGTCCGTGAAGGTACAGCCGTCCTTGACTGCTTGTGGATTGCAGGTGGAGCGCGTCCTCGATGTGTCAGCCCAAGGTGATGGAGGTTCGGTGGCCGAGCGCTGAAGGTAACGTAGCGGGAGATGGGATTCGCTGGGAGCTGCCTGTCTATTTGGGTTGTGTCTAAGCAGGTCTCTTCTTGCAGGTTCAGCCTGCGGCGTCAGAGGGGACCAGCTTGGTGTCAGCAAACGGCATGAGAAGGTGAGGTGGTTGTCCGAGGTGGTGTCTAAGAGCCAAGTGCTATGTAGCAACTCAGCTGAGCGTTTTTGGTTTTGGCAGGTGCTGTTCGGGGAGCGTCTGGAAGAGGGTGAGCGCCTGAGGGGAGACTGGGTCGTCGTGAGGAGGAGCGTGGGAGTGTAGATTTCTCATGGTCACAAAAGGAGCTTTTGGTCTTGGAACTGCAGGTGCCCCAGGCCGTGTCAGCTGCCGGTTCTGACGTTTGAGCGAGCAAGGGGCAGGTGAGCAGAATGCCCGTGTGGTTTTGCGATGGGTGACGGGGCGTAGTAGAAGATGTTGGCGGCGAGCGGTGTGGTGCCGACGGCTGGCACTGTGTTTTCCTCTTTGTTTTTTTCTTGCAGATGCTGAAGAGGAACCCCGTGACTGCAGGATTATTACCGTTAGCCGCTGTGATTTGAGGTGCTTTGGCCCAGGACAGCTTGAGTCGTGGCCCTCTGCAAGCTAAGTTGAGGGAGCAGAGGTGGGAAGCGGGAGGCGGGTTGGGGCTAGCAGGGAGGGGTTTTGAAGGTAGCCTAGGCTGTGCAGGGAGAGTCATCTTTGGGCCGGTGAAGGCAGAGGGGCGTACTTCTGAGCCCAAACCCTGCATGGGCAGGGCAGTTCCAGCCTGTATCTGTTGGGGTCTAGTCTGTCTAGTCACCGTGCCGCGTCTGAAATTTTCTGCAGGTCTTTTGTGGTCAAGGCACGCCGGGCTTTTGCTGCGGCCTTGCAGCCGGCCTCGCCATCTGGAAGAAGTACTCTTCCGTTTTCTTGGATCCCTGTTGTGGGACTCGTTCCGCGCATCCTCTGCATCTTTAGGCCTTTAAAAGGGGCTTCTTGCCCGTCCATCTAGCCAGTTGCGGCCACATCTCTTTGGAACCCTGCACGGTTCATGGCTTTTCCAGGGCTGCCGTAGGTTCTCCCTCGGAGCCCTGTCCATTGCCTTGCCCATTGGCAGGGGTGGTCCCGGAGTCCTCTTTGTAGCTGTGAGTCTTCATTTGTCCCCGGTTCGCGACGTTGGTCTTGTGTGCTGGTGTTCTGTGTGTATTTGTGTCTGGTTGGAGCTGCTCTGCCTGGTGCGTAGAGGAATTGCTAAGAGTCAGCCGAGGTAGAGTGGCCTGATTGCGGGCTTAAGGTTTTGACGAGACTAGACGTTGCAGTCTAGGGGCGTCCATTACTTTGCAGAAGTAGCAGCCCTTGGTGTGGCGGGTGAGGAGGGTAGTTTCTTCTCTTCTCTGGAGCCACGGAGGGGATGACCAAAACTGCGTGGGAGAAGGCAGTGGGAGCTGTGGCGAAGGGGTTTGTACGTGAAGGGAGCGGCAATTCATGTTTGGGTTTGGTTGTGGACCAGCTTTGCTTGGCTGTAAGGCCCAGTAGAGGCGGCCTCAGTAAAAGCAAGCGAGAGGCTTGGATTTCTTAGGGCGTTGCTGAGCGTCAGGGTGATGTCTTTGCTGTTGTGTTTTTCAGATGTAGAGGCCGGACCTGTGCGCCGAGAGGCACGGACGGAGATGCGTGCGGGTCGAGTGCCATAGCGAGGTGGGTCTGCTGCGGTGTCGGTGGGAAGATGTGGCCGGGGGCTGTGCGAGTAGGTAATGGGTTTTGGTTTTGCTTTGAAGGTACGGGGCCGTGGGCAAAGCAGTAGAGTGGCAGAGGAGCTGGCTTGGGTGAAGAGAGCAACGGTGAGTTGCGTGAAGCAGCAGTTGTTGTTCATGTGTCCTCGAGTCCGTGAAGGTACAGCCGTCCTTGACTGCTTGTGGATTGCAGGTGGAGCGCGTCCTCGACGTGTCAGCCCAAGGTGATGGAGGTTCGGTGGCCGAGCGCTGAAGGTAACGTAGCGGGAGATGGGATTCGCTGGGAGCTGCCTGTCTATTTGGGTTGTGTCTAAGCAGGTCTCTTCTTCCAGGTTCAGCCTGCGGCGTCAGAGGGGACCAGCTTGGTGTCAGCAAACAGCGTGAGAAGGTGAGGTGGTTGTCCGAGGTGGTGTCTAAGAGCCAAGTGCTATGTAGCAACTCAGCTGAGCGTTTTTGGTTTTGGCAGGTGCTGTTCGGGGAGCGTCTGGAAGAGGGTGAGCGCCTGAGGGGAGACTGGGTCGTCGTGAGGAGGAGCGTGGGAGTGTAGATTTCTCATGGTCACAAAAGGAGCTTTTGGTCTTGGAACTGCAGGTGCCCCAGGCCGTGTCAGCTGCCGGTTCTGACGTTTGAGCGAGCAAGGGGCAGGTGAGCAGAATGCCCGGGTGGTTTTGCGATGGGTGACGGGGCGTAGTAGAAGATGTTGGCGGCGAGCGGTGTGGTGCCGACGGCTGGCACTGTGTTTTCCTCTTTGTTTTTTTCTTGCAGATGCTGAAGAGGAACCCCGTGACTGCAGGATTATTTCCGTTAGCCGCTGTGATTTGAGGTGCTTTGGCCCAGGACAGCTTGAGTCGTGGCCCCCTGCAAGCTAAGTTGAGGGAGCAGAGGTGGGAAGCGGGAGGCGGGTTGGGGCTAGCAGGGAGGGGTTTTGAAGGTAGCCTAGGCTGTGCAGGGAGAGTCGTCTTTGGGCCGGTGAAGGCAGAGGGGCGTACTTCTGAGCCCAAACCCTGCATGGGCAGGGCAGTTCCAGCCTGTATCTGTTGGGGTCTAGTCTGTCTAGTCACCGTGCCGCGTCTGAAATTTTCTGCAGGTCTTTTGTGGTCAAGGCACGCCGGGCTTTTGCTGCGGCCTTGCAGCCCGCCTCGCCATCTGGAAGAAGTACTCTTCCGTTTTCTTGGATCCCTGTTGTGGGACTCGTTCCGCGCATCCTCTGCATCTTTAGGCCTTTAAAAGGGGCTTCTTGCCCGTCCATCTAGCCAGTTGCGGCCACATCTCTTTGGAACCCTGCACGGTTCATGGCTTTTCCAGGGCTGCCGTAGGTTCTCCCTCGGAGCCCTGTCCATTGCCTTGCCCATTGGCAGGGGTGGTCCCGGCGTCCTCTTTGTCGCTGTGAGTCTTCATTTGTCCCCGGTTCGCGACGTTGGTCTTGTGTGCTGGTGTTCTGTGTGTATTTGTGTCTGGTTGGAGCTGCTCTGCCTGGTGCGTAGAGGAATTGCTAAGAGTCAGCCGAGGTAGAGTGGCCTGATTGCGGGCTTAAGGTTTTGACGAGACTAGACGTTGCAGTCTAGGGGCGTCCATTACTTTGCAGTCTTGGGGCGTCCATTACTTTGCAGAAGTAGTAGCCCTTGGTGTGGCGGGTGAGGAGGGTAGTTTCTTCTCTTCTCTGGAGCCACGGAGGGGACGACCAAAACTGCGTGGGAGAAGGCAGTGGGAGCTGTGGCGAAGGGGTTTGTACGTGAAGGGAGCGGCAATTCATGTTTGGGTTTGGTTGTGGACCAGCTTTGCTTGGCTGTAAGGCCCAGTAGAGGCGGCCTCAGTAAAAGCAAGCGAGAGGCTTGGATTTCTTAGGGCGTTGCTGAGCGTCAGGGTGATGTCTTTGCTGTTGTGTTTTTCAGATGTAGAGGCCGGACCTGTGCGCCGAGAGGCACGGACGGAGATGCGTGCGGGTCGAGTGCCATAGCGAGGTGGGTCTGCTGCGGTGTCGGTGGGAAGATGTGGCCGGGGGCTGTGCGACTAGATAACGGGTTTTGGTTTTGCTTTGAAGGTACGGGGCCGTGGGCAAAGCAGTAGAGTGGCAGAGGAGCTGGCTTGGGTGAAGAGAGCAACGGTGAGTTGCGTGAAGCAGCAGTTGTTGTTCGTGTGTCCTCGAGTCCGTGAAGGTACAGCCGTCCTTGACTGCTTGTGGATTGCAGGTGGAGCGCGTCCTCGACGTGTCAGCCCAAGGTGATGGAGGTTCGGTGGCCGAGCGCTGAAGGTAACGTAGCGGGAGATGGGATTCGCTGGGAGCTGCCTGTCTATTTGGGTTGTGTCTAAGCAGGTCTCTTCTTCCAGGTTCAGCCTGCGGCTTCAGAGGGGCCCAGCTTGGTGTCAGCAAACGGCATGAGAAGGTGAGGTGGTTGTCCGAGGTGGTGTCTAAGAGCCAAGTGCTATGTAGCAACTCAGCTGAGCGTTTTTGGTTTTGGCAGGTGCTGTTCGGGGAGCGTCTGGAAGAGGGTGAGCGCCTGAGGGGAGACTGGGTCGTCGTGAGGAGGAGCGTGGGAGTGTAGATTTCTCATGGTCACAAAAGGAGCTTTTGGTCTTGGAACTGCAGGTGCCCCAGGCCGTGTCAGCTGCCGGTTCTGACGTTTGAGCGAGCAAGGGGCAGGTGAGCAGAATGCCCGTGTGGTTTTGCGATGGGTGACGGGGCGTAGTAGAAGATGTTGGCGGCGAGCGGTGTGGTGCCGACGGCTGGCACTGTGTTTTCCTCTTTGTTTTTTTCTTGCAGATGCTGAAGAGGAACCCCGTGACTGCAGGATTATTTCCGTTAGCCGCTGTGATTTGAGGTGCTTTGGCCCAGGACAGCTTGAGTCGTGGCCCCCTGCAAGCTAAGTTGAGGGAGCAGAGGTGGGAAGCGGGAGGCGGGTTGGGGCTAGCAGGGAGGGGTTTTGAAGGTAGCCTAGGCTGTGCAGGGAGAGTCGTCTTTGGGCCGGTGAAGGCAGAGGGGCGTACTTCTGAGCCCAAACCCTGCATGGGCAGGGCAGTTCCAGCCTGTATCTGTTGGGGTCTAGTCTGTCTAGTCACCGTGCCGCGTCTGAAATTTTCTGCAGGTCTTTTGTGGTCAAGGCACGCCGGGCTTTTGCTGCGGCCTTGCAGCCCGCCTCGCCATCTGGAAGAAGTACACTTCCGTTTTCTTGGATCCCTGTTGTGGGACTCGTTCCGCGCATCCTCTGCATCTTTAGGCCTTTAAAAGGGGCTTCTTGCCCGTCCATCTAGCCAGTTGCGGCCACATCTCTTTGGAACCCTGCAGGGTTCATGGCTTTTCCAGGGCTGCCGTAGGTTCTCCCTCGGAGCCCTGTCCATTGCCTTGCCCATTGGCAGGGGTGGTCCCGGAGTCCTCTTTGTCGCTGTGAGTCTTCATTTGTCCCCGGTTCGCGACGTTGGTCTTGTGTGCTGGTGTTCTGTGTGTATTTGTGTCTGGTTGGAGCTGCTCTGCCTGGTGCGTAGAGGAATTGCTAAGAGTCAGCCGAGGTAGAGTGGCCTGATTGCGGGCTTAAGGTTTTGACGAGACTAGACGTTGCAGTCTAGGGGCGTCCATTACTTTGCAGTCTTGGGGCGTCCATTACTTTGCAGAAGTAGCAGCCCTTGGTGTGGCGGGTGAGGAGGGTAGTTTCTTCTCTTCTCTGGAGCCACGGAGGGGACGACCAAAACTGCGTGGGAGAAGGCAGTGGGAGCTGTGGCGAAGGGGTTTGTACGTGAAGGGAGCGGCAATTCATGTTTGGGTTTGGTTGTGGACCAGCTTTGCTTGGCTGTAAGGCCCAGTAGAGGCGGCCTCAGTAAAAGCAAGCGAGAGGCTTGGATTTCTTAGGGCGTTGCTGAGCGTCAGGGTGATGTCTTTGCTGTTGTGTTTTTCAGATGTAGAGGCCGGACCTGTGCGCCGAGAGGCACGGACGGAGATGCGTGCGGGTCGAGTGCCATAGCGAGGTGGGTCTGCTGCGGTGTCGGTGGGAAGATGTGGCCGGGGGCTGTGCGAGTAGGTAACGGGTTTTGGTTTTGCTTTGAAGGTACGGGGCCGTGGGCAAAGCAGTAGAGTGGCAGAGGAGCTGGCTTGGGTGAAGAGAGCAACGGTGAGTTGCGTGAAGCAGCAGTTGTTGTTCATGTGTCCTCGAGTCCGTGAAGGTACAGCCGTCCTTGACTGCTTGTGGATTGCAGGTGGAGCGCGTCCTCGACGTGTCAGCCCAAGGTGATGGAGGTTCGGTGGCCGAGCGCTGAAGGTAACGTAGCGGGAGATGGGATTCGCTGGGAGCTGCCTGTCTATTTGGGTTGTGTCTAAGCAGGTCTCTTCTTCCAGGTTCAGCCTGCGGCTTCAGAGGGGCCCAGCTTGGTGTCAGCAAACGGCATGAGAAGGTGAGGTGGTTGTCCGAGGTGGTGTCTAAGAGCCAAGTGCTATGTAGCAACTCAGCTGAGCGTTTTTGGTTTTGGCAGGTGCTGTTCGGGGAGCGTCTGGAAGAGGGTGAGCGCCTGAGGGGAGACTGGGTCGTCGTGAGGAGGAGCGTGGGAGTGTAGATTTCTCATGGTCACAAAAGGAGCTTTTGGTCTTGGAACTGCAGGTGCCCCAGGCCGTGTCAGCTGCCGGTTCTGACGTTTGAGCGAGCAAGGGGCAGGTGAGCAGAATGCCCGTGTGGTTTTGCGATGGGTGACGGGGCGTAGTAGAAGATGTTGGCGGCGAGCGGTGTGGTGCCGACGGCTGGCACTGTGTTTTCCTCTTTGTTTTTTTCTTGCAGATGCTGAAGAGGAACCCCGTGACTGCAGGATTATTTCCGTTAGCCGCTGTGATTTGAGGTGCTTTGGCCCAGGACAGCTTGAGTCGTGGCCCCCTGCAAGCTAAGTTGAGGGAGCAGAGGTGGGAAGCGGGAGGCGGGTTGGGGCTAGCAGGGAGGGGTTTTGAAGGTAGCCTAGGCTGTGCAGGGAGAGTCGTCTTTGGGCCGGTGAAGGCAGAGGGGCGTACTTCTGAGCCCAAACCCTGCATGGGCAGGGCAGTTCCAGCCTGTATCTGTTGGGGTCTAGTCTGTCTAGTCACCGTGCCGCGTCTGAAATTTTCTGCAGGTCTTGATGTCCTCTTTTGTGGTCAAGGCACGCCGGGCTTTTGCTGCGGCCTTGCAGCCCGCCTCGCCATCCGGAAGAGGTACTCTTCCGTTTTTTTGGATCCCTGTTGTGGGACTCGTTCCGCGCATCCTCTGCATCTTTAGGCTTTTAAAAGGGGCTTCTTGCCCGTCCATCTAGCCAGTTGCGGCCACATCTCTTTGGAACCCTGCACGGTTCATGGCTTTTCCAGGGCTGCCGTAGGTTCTCCCTCGGAGCCCTGTCCATTGCCTTGCCCATTGGCAGGGGTGGTCCCGGAGTCCTCTTTGTCGCTGTGAGTCTTCTTTTGTCCCCGGTTCGCGACGTTGGTCTTGTGTGCTGGTGTTCTGTGTGTATTTGTGTCTGGTTGGAGCTGCTCTGCCTGGTGCGTAGAGGAATTGCTAAGAGTCAGCCGAGGTAGAGTGGCCTGATTGCGGGCTTAAGGTTTTGACGAGACTAGACGTTGCAGTCTAGGGGCGTCCATTACTTTGCAGAAGTAGTAGCCCTTGGTGTGGCGGGTGAGGAGTGTAGTTTCTGCTCTTCTCTGGAGCCACGACCAAAACTGCGTGGGAGAAGGCAGTGGGAGCGGTGGCGAAGGGGTTTGTACGTGAAGGGAGCGGCAATTCATGTTTGGGTTTGGTTGTGGACTAGCTTTGTTTGGATCTAAGGCCCAGTAGAGGCGGCCTCAGTAAAAGCAAGCGAGAGGCTTGGATTTCTTAGGGCGTTGCTGAGCGTCAGGGTGATGTCTTTGCTGTTGTGTTTTTCAGATGTAGAGGCCGGACCTGTGCGCCGAGAGGCACGGACGGAGATGCGTGCGGGTCGAGTGCCATAGCGAGGTGGGTCTGCTGCGGTGTCGGTGGGAAGATGTGGCCGGGGGCTGTGCGACTAGATAACGGGTTTTGGTTTTGCTTTGAAGGTACGGGGCCGTGGGCAAAGCAGTAGAGTGGCAGAGGAGCTGGCTTGGGTGAAGAGAGCAACGGTGAGTTGCGTGAAGCAGCAGTTGTTCGTGTGTCCTCGAGTCCGTGAAGGTACAGCCGTCCTTGACTGCTTGTGGATTGCAGGTGGAGCGCGTCCTCGACGTGTCAGCCCAAGGTGATGGAGGTTCGGTGGCCGAGCGCTGAAGGTAACGTAGCGGGAGATGGGATTCGCTGGGAGCTGCCTGTCTATTTGGGTTGTGTCTAAGCAGGTCTCTTCTTGCAGGTTCAGCCTGCGGCGTCAGAGGGGCCCAGCTTGGTGTCAGGAAACGGCGTGAGAAGGTGAGGTGGTTGTCCGAGGTGGTGTCTAAGAGCCAAGTGCTATGTAGCAACTCAGCTGAGCATTTTTGGTTTTGGCAGGTGCTGTTCGGGGAGCGTCTGGAAGAGGGTGAGCGCCTGAGGGGAGACTGGGTCGTCGTGAGGAGGAGCGTGGGAGTGTAGATTTCTCATGGTCACAAAAGGAGCTTTTGGTCTTGGAACTGCAGGTGCCCCAGGCCGTGTCAGCTGCCGGTTCTGACGTTTGAGCGAGCAAGGGGCAGGTGAGCAGAATGCCCGGGTGGTTTTGCGATGGGTGACGGGGCGTAGTAGAAGATGTTGGCGGCGAGCGGTGTGGTGCCGACGGCTGGCACTGTGTTTTCCTCTTTGTTTTTTTCTTGCAGATGCTGAAGAGGAACCCCGTGACTGCAGGATTATTTCCGTTAGCCGCTGTGATTTGAGGTGCTTTGGCCCAGGACAGCTTGAGTCGTGGCCCCCTGCAAGCTAAGTTGAGGGAGCAGAGGTGGGAAGCGGGAGGCGGGTTGGGGCTAGCAGGGAGGGGTTTTGAAGGTAGCCTAGGCTGTGCAGGGAGAGTCGTTTTTGGGCCGGTGAAGGCAGAGGGGCGTACTTCTGAGCCCAAACCCTGCATGGGCAGGGCAGTTCCAGCCTGTATCTGTTGGGGTCTAGTCTGTCTAGTCACCGTGCCGCGTCTGAAATTTTCTGCAGGTCTTGATGTCCTCTTTTGTGGTCAAGGCACGCCGGGCTTTTGCTGCGGCCTTGCAGCCGGCCTCGCCATCCGGAAGAGGTACTCTTCCGTTTTCTTGGATCCCTGTTGTGGGACTCGTTCTGCGCATCCTTTGCATCTTTAGGCTTTTAAAAGGGGCTTCTTGCCCGTCCATCTAGCCAGTTGCGGCCACATCTCTTTGGAACCCTGCACGGTTCATGGCTTTTCCAGGGCTGCCGTAGGTTCTCCCTCGGAGCCCTGTCCATTGCCTTGCCCATTGGCAGGGGTGGTCCCGGAGTCCTCTTTGTCGCTGTGAGTCTTCTTTTGTCCCCGGTTTGCGACGTTGCTCTTGTGTGCTGGTGTTCTGTGTGTATTTGTGTCTGGTTGGAGCTGCTCTGCCTGGTGCGTAGAGGAATTGCTAAGAGTCAGCCGAGGTAGAGTGGCCTGATTGCGGGCTTAAGGTTTTGACGAGACTAGACGTTGCAGTCTAGGGGCGTCCATTACTTTGCAGAAGTAGTAGCCCTTGGTGTGGCGGGTGAGGAGTGTAGTTTCTGCTCTTCTCTGGAGCCACGACCAAAACTGCGTGGGAGAAGGCAGTGGGAGCTGTGGCGAAGGGGTTTGTACGTGAAGGGAGCGGCAATTCATGTTTGGGTTTGGTTGTGGACCAGCTTTGCTTGGCTGTAAGGCCCAGTAGAGGCGGCCTCAGTAAAAGCAAGCGAGAGGCTTGGATTTCTTAGGGCGTTGCTGAGCGTCAGGGTGATGTCTTTGCTGTTGTGTTTTTCAGATGTAGAGGCCGGACCTGTGCGCCGAGAGGCACGGACGGAGATGCGTGCGGGTCGAGTGCCATAGCGAGGTGGGTCTGCTGCGGTGTCGGTGGGAAGATGTGGCCGGGGGCTGTGCGAGTAGGTAATGGGTTTTGGTTTTGCTTTGAAGGTACGGGGCCGTGGGCAAAGCAGTAGAGTGGCAGAGGAGCTGGCTTGGGTGAAGAGAGCAACGGTGAGTTGCGTGAAGCAGCAGTTGTTGTTCATGTGTCCTCGAGTCCGTGAAGGTACAGCCGTCCTTGACTGCTTGTGGATTGCAGGTGGAGCGCGTCCTCGACGTGTCAGCCCAAGGTGATGGAGGTTCGGTGGCCGAGCGCTGAAGGTAACGTAGCGGGAGATGGGATTCACTGGGAGCTGCCTGTCTATTTGGGTTGTGTCTAAGCAGGTCTCTTCTTGCAGGTTCAGCCTGCGGCGTCAGAGGGGCCCAGCTTGGTGTCAGCAAACGGCGTGAGAAGGTGAGGTGGTTGTCCGAGGTGGTGTCTAAGAGCCAAGTGCTATGTAGCAACTCAGCTGAGCGTTTTTGGTTTTGGCAGGTGCTGTTCGGGGAGCGTCTGGAAGAGGGTGAGCGCCTGAGGGGAGACTGGGTCGTCGTGAGGAGGAGCGTGGGAGTGTAGATTTCTCATGGTCACAAAAGGAGCTTTTGGTCTTGGAACTGCAGGTGCCCCAGGCCGTGTCAGCTGCTGGTTCTGACGTTTGAGCGAGCACGGGGCAGGTGAGCAGAATGCCCGTGTGGTTTTGTGATGGGTGACGGGGCGTTGTACAAGATGTTGGCGGCGAGCGGTGTGGTGCCGACGGCTGGCACTGTGTTTTCCTCTTTGTTTTTTTCTTGCAGATGCTGAAGAGGAACCCCGTGACTGCAGGATTATTTCCGTTAGCCGCTGTGATTTGAGGTGCTTTGGCCCAGGACAGCTTGAGTCGTGGCCCCCTGCAAGCTAAGTTGAGGGAGCAGAGGTGGGAAGCGGGAGGCGGGTTGGGGCTAGCAGGGAGGGGTTTTGAAGGTAGCCTAGGCTGTGCAGGGAGAGTCGTCTTTGGGCCGGTGAAGGCAGAGGGGCATACTTCTGAGCCCAAACCCTGCATGGGCAGGGCAGTTCCAGCCTGTATCTGTTGGGGTCTAGTCTGTCTAGTCACCGTGCCGCGTCTGAAATTTTCTGCAGGTCTTTTGTGGTCAAGGCACGCCGGGCTTTTGCTGCGGCCTTGCAGCCCGCCTCGCCATCTGGAAGAAGTACACTTCCGTTTTCTTGGATCCCTGTTGTGGGACTCGTTCCGCGCATCCTCTGCATCTTTAGGCCTTTAAAAGGGGCTTCTTGCCCGTCCATCTAGCCAGTTGCGGCCACATCTCTTTGGAACCCTGCACGGTTCATGGCTTTTCCAGGGCTGCCGTAGGTTCTCCCTCGGAGCCCTGTCCATTGCCTTGCCCACTGGCAGGGGTGGTCCCGGCGTCCTCTTTGTCGCTGTGAGTCTTCATTTGTCCCCGGTTCGCGACGTTGGTCTTGTGTGCTGGTGTTCTGTGTGTATTTGTGTCTGGTTGGAGCTGCTCTGCCTGGTGCGTAGAGGAATTGCTAAGAGTCAGCCGAGGTAGAGTGGCCTGATTGCGGGCTTAAGGTTTTGACGAGACTAGACGTTGCAGTCTAGGGGCGTCCATTACTTTGCAGTCTTGGGGCGTCCATTACTTTGCAGAAGTAGCAGCCCTTGGTGTGGCGGGTGAGGAGGGTAGTTTCTTCTCTTCTCTGGAGCCACGGAGGGGACGACCAAAACTGCGTGGGAGAAGGCAGTGGGAGCTGTGGCGAAGGGGTTTGTACGTGAAGGGAGCGGCAATTCATGTTTGGGTTTGGTTGTGGACCAGCTTTGCTTGGCTGTAAGGCCCAGTAGAGGCGGCCTCAGTAAAAGCAAGCGAGAGGCTTGGATTTCTTAGGGCGTTGCTGAGCGTCAGGGTGATGTCTTTGCTGTTGTGTTTTTCAGATGTAGAGGCCGGACCTGTGCGCCGAGAGGCACGGACGGAGATGCGTGCGGGTCGAGTGCCATAGCGAGGTGGGTCTGCTGCGGTGTCGGTGGGAAGATGTGGCCGGGGGCTGTGCGAGTAGGTAATGGGTTTTGGTTTTGCTTTGAAGGTACGGGGCCGTGGGCAAAGCAGTAGAGTGGCAGAGGAGCTGGCTTGGGTGAAGAGAGCAACGGTGAGTTGCGTGAAGCAGCAGTTGTTGTTCGTGTGTCCTCGAGTCCGTGAAGGTACAGCCGTCCTTGACTGCTTGTGGATTGCAGGTGGAGCGCGTCCTCGACGTGTCAGCCCAAGGTGATGGAGGTTCGGTGGCCGAGCGCTGAAGGTAACGTAGCGGGAGATGGGATTCGCTGGGAGCTGCCTGTCTATTTGGGTTGTGTCTAAGCAGGTCTCTTCTTCCAGGTTCAGCCTGCGGCTTCAGAGGGGCCCAGCTTGGTGTCAGCAAACGGCATGAGAAGGTGAGGTGGTTGTCCGAGGTGGTGTCTAAGAGCCAAGTGCTATGTAGCAACTCAGCTGAGCGTTTTTGGTTTTGGCAGGTGCTGTTCGGGGAGCGTCTGGAAGAGGGTGAGCGCCTGAGGGGAGACTGGGTCGTCGTGAGGAGGAGCGTGGGAGTGTAGATTTCTCATGGTCACAAAAGGAGCTTTTGGTCTTGGAACTGCAGGTGCCCCAGGCCGTGTCAGCTGCCGGTTCTGACGTTTGAGCGAGCAAGGGGCAGGTGAGCAGAATGCCCGGGTGGTTTTGCGATGGGTGACGGGGCGTAGTAGAAGATGTTGGCGGCGAGCGGTGTGGTGCCGACGGCTGGCACTGTGTTTTCCTCTTTGTTTTTTTCTTGCAGATGCTGAAGAGGAACCCCGTGACTGCAGGATTATTTCCGTTAGCCGCTGTGATTTGAGGTGCTTTGGCCCAGGACAGCTTGAGTCGTGGCCCCCTGCAAGCTAAGTTGAGGGAGCAGAGGTGGGAAGCGGGAGGCGGGTTGGGGCTAGCAGGGAGGGGTTTTGAAGGTAGCCTAGGCTGTGCAGGGAGAGTCGTCTTTGGGCCGGTGAAGGCAGAGGGGCGTACTTCTGAGCCCAAACCCTGCATGGGCAGGGCAGTTCCAGCCTGTATCTGTTGGGGTCTAGTCTGTCTAGTCACCGTGCCGCGTCTGAAATTTTCTGCAGGTCTTGATGTCCTCTTTTGTGGTCAAGGCACGCCGGGCTTTTGCTGCGGCCTTGCAGCCCGCCTCGCCATCCGGAAGAGGTACTCTTCCGTTTTCTTGGATCCCTGTTGTGGGACTCGTTCCGCGCATCCTCTGCATCTTTAGGCTTTTAAAAGGGGCTTCTTGCCCGTCCATCTAGCCAGTTGCGGCCACATCTCTTTGGAACCCTGCACGGTTCATGGCTTTTCCAGGGCTGCCGTAGGTTCTCCCTCGGAGCCCTGTCCATTGCCTTGCCCATTGGCAGGGGTGGTCCCGGAGTCCTCTTTGTCGCTGTGAGTCTTCTTTTGTCCCCGGTTCGCGACGTTGGTCTTGTGTGCTGGTGTTCTGTGTGTATTTGTGTCTGGTTGGAGCTGCTCTGCCTGGTGCGTAGAGGAATTGCTAAGAGTCAGCCGAGGTAGAGTGGCCTGATTGCGGGCTTAAGGTTTTGACGAGACTAGACGTTGCAGTCTAGGGGCGTCCATTACTTTGCAGAAGTAGTAGCCCTTGGTGTGGCGGGTGAGGAGTGTAGTTTCTGCTCTTCTCTGGAGCCACGACCAAAACTGCGTGGGAGAAGGCAGTGGGAGCGGTGGCGAAGGGGTTTGTACGTGAAGGGAGCGGCAATTCATGTTTGGGTTTGGTTGTGGACTAGCTTTGTTTGGCTCTAAGGCCCAGTAGAGGCGGCCTCAGTAAAAGCAAGCGAGAGGCTTGGATTTCTTAGGGCGTTGCTGAGCGTCAGGGTGATGTCTTTGCTGTTGTGTTTTTCAGATGTAGAGGCCGGACCTGTGCGCCGAGAGGCACGGACGGAGATGCGTGCGGGTCGAGTGCCATAGCGAGGTGGGTCTGCTGCGGTGTCGGTGGGAAGATGTGGCCGGGGGCTGTGCGAGTAGGTAACGGGTTTTGGTTTTGCTTTGAAGGTACGGGGCCGTGGGCAAAGCAGTAGAGTGGCAGAGGAGCTGGCTTGGGTGAAGAGAGCAACGGTGAGTTGCGTGAAGCAGCAGTTGTTGTTCGTGTGTCCTCGAGTCCGTGAAGGTACAGCCGTCCTTGACTGCTTGTGGATTGCAGGTGGAGCGTGTCCTCGACGTGTCAGCCCAAGGTGATGCAGGTTCGGTGGCCGAGCGCTGAAGGTAACGTAGCGGGAGATGGGATTCGCTGGGAGCTGCCTGTCTATTTGGGTTGTGTCTAAGCAGGTCTCTTCTTCCAGGTTCAGCCTGCGGCGTCAGAGGGGACCAGCTTGGTGTCAGCAAACGGCATGAGAAGGTGAGGTGGTTGTCCGAGGTGGTGTCTAAGAGCCAAGTGCTATGTAGCAACTCAGCTGAGCGTTTTTGGTTTTGGCAGGTGCTGTTCGGGGAGCGTCTGGAAGAGGGTGAGCGCCTGAGGGGAGACTGGGTCGTCGTGAGGAGGAGCGTGGGAGTGTAGATTTCTCATGGTCACAAAAGGAGCTTTTGGTCTTGGAACTGCAGGTGCCCCAGGCCGTGTCAGCTGCCGGTTCTGACGTTTGAGCGAGCAAGGGGCAGGTGAGCAGAATGCCCGGGTGGTTTTGCGATGGGTGACGGGGCGTAGTAGAAGATGTTGGCGGCGAGCGGTGTGGTGCCGACGGCTGGCACTGTGTTTTCCTCTTTGTTTTTTTCTTGCAGATGCTGAAGAGGAACCCCGTGACTGCAGGATTATTTCCGTTAGCCGCTGTGATTTGAGGTGCTTTGGCCCAGGACAGCTTGAGTCGTGGCCCCCTGCAAGCTAAGTTGAGGGAGCAGAGGTGGGAAGCGGGAGGCGGGTTGGGGCTAGCAGGGAGGGGTTTTGAAGGTAGCCTAGGCTGTGCAGGGAGAGTCGTCTTTGGGCCGGTGAAGGCAGAGGGGCGTACTTCTGAGCCCAAACCCTGCATGGGCAGGGCAGTTCCAGCCTGTATCTGTTGGGGTCTAGTCTGTCTAGTCACCGTGCCGCGTCTGAAATTTTCTGCAGGTCTTTTGTGGTCAAGGCACGCCGGGCTTTTGCTGCGGCCTTGCAGCCGGCCTCGCCATCCGGAAGAGGTACTCTTCCGTTTTCTTGGATCCCTGTTGTGGGACTCGTTCCGCGCATCCTCTGCATCTTTAGGCCTTTAAAAGGGGCTTCTTGCCCGTCCATCTAGCCAGTTGCGGCCACATCTCTTTGGAACCCTGCACGGTTCATGGCTTTTCCAGGGCTGCCGTAGGTTCTCCCTCGGAGCCCTGTCCATTGCCTTGCCCATTGGCAGGGGTGGTCCCGGAGTCCTCTTTGTCGCTGTGAGTCTTCTTTTGTCCCCGGTTCGCGACGTTGGTCTTGTGTGCTGGTGTTCTGTGTGTATTTGTGTCTGGTTGGAGCTGCTCTGCCTGGTGCGTAGAGGAATTGCTAAGAGTCAGCCGAGGTAGAGTGGCCTGATTGCGGGCTTAAGGTTTTGACGAGACTAGACGTTGCAGTCTAGGGGCGTCCATTACTTTGCAGAAGTAGCAGCCCTTGGTGTGGCGGGTGAGGAGGGTAGTTTCTTCTCTTCTGTGGATCCACGGAGGGGACGTCCAAAACTGCGTGGGAGAAGGCAGTGGGAGCTGTGGCGAAGGGGTTTGTACGTGAAGGGAGCGGCAATTCATGTTTGGGTTTGGTTGTGGACCAGCTTTGCTTGGCTGTAAGGCCCAGTAGAGGCGGCCTCAGTAAAAGCAAGCGAGAGGCTTGGATTTCTTAGGGCGTTGCTGAGCGTCAGGGTGATGTCTTTGCTGTTGTGTTTTTCAGATGTAGAGGCCGCACCTGTGCGCCGAGAGGCATGGACGGAGATGCGTGCGGGTCGAGTGCCATAGCGAGGTGGGTCTGCTGCGGTGTCGGTGGGAAGATGTGGCCGGGGGCTGTGCGAGTAGGTAATGGGTTTTGGTTTTGCTTTGAAGGTACGGGGCCGTGGGCAAAGCAGTAGAGTGGCAGAGGAGCTGGCTTGGGTGAAGAGAGCAACGGTGAGTTGCGTGAAGCAGCAGTTGTTGTTCGTGTGTCCTCGAGTCCGTGAAGGTACAGCCGTCCTTGACTGCTTGTGGATTGCAGGTGGAGCGCGTCCTCGACGTGTCAGCCCAAGGTGATGGAGGTTCGGTGGCCGAGCGCTGAAGGTAACGTAGCGGGAGATGGGATTCGCTGGGAGCTGCCTGTCTATTTGGGTTGTGTCTAAGCAGGTCTCTTCTTGCAGGTTCAGCCTGCGGCGTCAGAGGGGCCCAGCTTGGTGTCAGCAAACGGCGTGAGAAGGTGAGGTGGTTGTCCGAGGTGGTGTCTAAGAGCCAAGTGCTATGTAGCAACTCAGCTGAGCGTTTTTGGTTTTGGCAGGTGCTGTTCGGGGAGCGTCTGGAAGAGGGTGAGCGCCTGAGGGGAGACTGGGTCGTCGTGAGGAGGAGCGTGGGAGTGTAGATTTCTCATGGTCACAAAAGGAGCTTTTGGTCTTGGAACTGCAGGTGCCCCAGGCCGTGTCAGCTGCCGGTTCTGACGTTTGAGCGAGCAAGGGGCAGGTGAGCAGAATGCCCGTGTGGTTTTGCGATGGGTGACGGGGCGTAGTAGAAGATGTTGGCGGCGAGCGGTGTGGTGCCGACGGCTGGCACTGTGTTTTCCTCTTTGTTTTTTTCTTGCAGATGCTGAAGAGGAACCCCGTGACTGCAGGATTATTACCGTTAGCCGCTGTGATTTGAGGTGCTTTGGCCCAGGACAGCTTGAGTCGTGGCCCTCTGCAAGCTAAGTTGAGGGAGCAGAGGTGGGAAGCGGGAGGCGGGTTGGGGCTAGCAGGGAGGGGTTTTGAAGGTAGCCTAGGCTGTGCAGGGAGAGTCATCTTTGGGCCGGTGAAGGCAGAGGGGCGTACTTCTGAGCCCAAACCCTGCATGGGCAGGGCAGTTCCAGCCTGTATCTGTTGGGGTCTAGTCTGTCTAGTCACCGTGCCGCGTCTGAAATTTTCTGCAGGTCTTTTGTGGTCAAGGCACGCCGGGCTTTTGCTGCGGCCTTGCAGCCCGCCTCGCCATCTGGAAGAGGTACTCTTCCGTTTTCTTGGATCCCTGTTGTGGGACTCGTTCCGCGCATCCTCTGCATCTTTAGGCCTTTAAAAGGGGCTTCTTGCCCGTCCATCTAGCCAGTTGCGGCCACATCTCTTTGGAACCCTGCACGGTTCATGGCTTTTCCAGGGCTGCCGTAGGTTCTCCCTCGGAGCCCTGTCCATTGCCTTGCCCATTGGCAGGGGTGGTCCCGGAGTCCTCTTTGTCGCTGTGAGTCTTCATTTGTCCCCGGTTCGCGACGTTGGTCTTGTGTGCTGGTGTTCTGTGTGTATTTGTGTCTGGTTGGAGCTGCTCTGCCTGGTGCGTAGAGGAATTGCTAAGAGTCAGCCGAGGTAGAGTGGCCTGATTGCGGGCTTAAGGTTTTGACGAGACTAGACGTTGCAGTCTAGGGGCGTCCATTACTTTGCAGAAGTAGCAGCCCTTGGTGTGGCGGGTGAGGAGGGTAGTTTCTTCTCTTCTCTGGAGCTACGGAGGGGACGACCAAAACTGCGTGGGAGAAGGCAGTGGGAGCGGTGGCGAAGGGGTTTGTACGTGAAGGGAGCGGCAATTCATGTTTGGGTTTGGTTGTGGACCAGCTTTGCTTGGCTGTAAGGCCCAGTAGAGGCGGCCTCAGTAAAAGCAAGCGAGAGGCTTGGATTTCTTAGGGCGTTGCTGAGCGTCAGGGTGATGTCTTTGCTGTTGTGTTTTTCAGATGTAGAGGCCGGACCTGTGCGCCGAGAGGCACGGACGGAGATGCGTGCGGGTCGAGTGCCATAGCGAGGTGGGTCTGCTGCGGTGTCGGTGGGAAGATGTGGCCGGGGGCTGTGCGACTAGATAACGGGTTTTGGTTTTGCTTTGAAGGTACGGGGCCGTGGGCAAAGCAGTAGAGTGGCAGAGGAGCTGGCTTGGGTGAAGAGAGCAACGGTGAGTTGCGTGAAGCAGCAGTTGTTCGTGTGTCCTCGAGTCCGTGAAGGTACAGCCGTCCTTGACTGCTTGTGGATTGCAGGTGGAGCGCGTCCTCGACGTGTCAGCCCAAGGTGATGGAGGTTCGGTGGCCGAGCGCTGAAGGTAACGTAGCGGGAGATGGGATTCGCTGGGAGCTGCCTGTCTATTTGGGTTGTGTCTAAGCAGGTCTCTTCTTGCAGGTTCAGCCTGCGGCGTCAGAGGGGCCCAGCTTGGTGTCAGCAAACGGCGTGAGAAGGTGAGGTGGTTGTCCGAGGTGGTGTCTAAGAGCCAAGTGCTATGTAGCAACTCAGCTGAGCGTTTTTGGTTTTGGCAGGTGCTGTTCGGGGAGCGTCTGGAAGAGGGTGAGCGCCTGAGGGGAGACTGGGTCGTCGTGAGGAGGAGCGTGGGAGTGTAGATTTCTCATGGTCACAAAAGGAGCTTTTGGTCTTGGAACTGCAGGTGCCCCAGGCCGTGTCAGCTGCCGGTTCTGACGTTTGAGCGAGCAAGGGGCAGGTGAGCAGAATGCCCGTGTGGTTTTGCGATGGGTGACGGGGCGTAGTAGAAGATGTTGGCGGCGAGCGGTGTGGTGCCGACGGCTGGCACTGTGTTTTCCTCTTTGTTTTTTTCTTGCAGATGCTGAAGAGGAACCCCGTGACTGCAGGATTATTTCCGTTAGCCGCTGTGATTTGAGGTGCTTTGGCCCAGGACAGCTTGAGTCGTGGCCCCCTGCAAGCTAAGTTGAGGGAGCAGAGGTGGGAAGCGGGAGGCGGGTTGGGGCTAGCAGGGAGGGGTTTTGAAGGTAGCCTAGGCTGTGCAGGGAGAGTCGTCTTTGGGCCGGTGAAGGCAGAGGGGCGTACTTCTGAGCCCAAACCCTGCATGGGCAGGGCAGTTCCAGCCTGTATCTGTTGGGGTCTAGTCTGTCTAGTCACCGTGCCGCGTCTGAAATTTTCTGCAGGTCTTTTGTGGTCAAGGCACGCCGGGCTTTTGCTGCGGCCTTGCAGCCGGCCTCGCCATCCGGAAGAGGTACTCTTCCGTTTTCTTGGATCCCTGTTGTGGGACTCGTTCCGCGCATCCTCTGCATCTTTAGGCTTTTAAAAGGGGCTTCTTGCCCGTCCATCTAGCCAGTTGCGGCCACATCTCTTTGGAACCCTGCACGGTTCATGGCTTTTCCAGGGCTGCCGTAGGTTCTCCCTTGGAGCCCTGTCCATTGCCTTGCCCATTGGCAGGGGTGGTCCCGGAGTCCTCTTTGTCGCTGTGAGTCTTCTTTTGTCCCCGGTTCGCGACGTTGGTCTTGTGTGCTGGTGTTCTGTGTGTATTTGTGTCTGGTTGGAGCTGCTCTGCCTGGTGCGTAGAGGAATTGCTAAGAGTCAGCCGAGGTAGAGTGGCCTGATTGCGGGCTTAAGGTTTTGACGAGACTAGACTTTGCAGTCTTGGGGCGTCCATTACTTTGCAGTCTTGGGGCGTCCATTACTTTGCAGAAGTAGCAGCCCTTGGTGTGGCGGGTGAGGAGGGTAGTTTCTGCTCTTCTCTGGAGCCACGGAGGGGACGACCAAAACTGCGTGGGAGAAGGCAGTGGGAGCGGTGGCGAAGGGGTTTGTACGTGAAGGGAGCGGCAATTCATGTTTGGGTTTGGTTGTGGACTAGCTTTGCTTGGCTGTAAGGCCCAGTAGAGGCGGCCTCAGTAAAAGCAAGCGAGAGGCTTGGATTTCTTAGGGCGTTGCTGAGCGTCAGGGTGATGTCTTTGCTGTTGTGTTTTTCAGATGTAGAGGCCGGACCTGTGCGCCGAGAGGCACGGACGGAGATGCGTGCGGGTCGAGTGCCATAGCGAGGTGGGTCTGCTGCGGTGTCGGTGGGAAAATGTGGCCGGGGGCTGTGCGACTAGATAATGGGTTTTGGTTTTGCTTTGAAGGTACGGGGCCGTGGGCAAAGCAGTAGAGTGGCAGAGGAGCTGGCTTGGGTGAAGAGAGCAACGGTGAGTTGCGTGAAGCAGCAGTTGTTGTTCATGTGTCCTCGAGTCCGTGAAGGTACAGCCGTCCTTGACTGCTTGTGGGTTCCAGGTGGAGCGCGTCCTCGACGTGTCAGCCCAAGGTGATGGAGGTTCGGTGGCCGAGTGCTGAAGGTAACGTAGCCGGAGATGGGATTCGCTGGGAGCTGCCTGTCTATTTGGGTTGTGTCTAAGCAGGTCTCTTCTTGCAGGTTCAGCCTGCGGCGTCAGAGGGGACCAGCTTGGTGTCAGCAAACGGCATGAGAAGGTGAGGTGGTTGTCCGAGGTGGTGTCTAAGAGCCAAGTGCTACGTAGCAACTCAGCTGAGCGTTTTTGGTTTTGGCAGGTGCTGTTCGGGGAGCGTCTGGAAGAGGGTGAGCGCCTGAGGGGAGACTGGGTCGTCGTGAGGAGGAGCGTGGGAGTGTAGATTTCTCATGGTCACAAAAGGAGCTTTTGGTCTTGGAACTGCAGGTGCCCCAGGCCGTGTCAGCTGCCGGTTCTGACGTTTGAGCGAGCAAGGGGCAGGTGAGCAGAATGCCCGTGTGGTTTTGCGATGGGTGACGGGGCGTTGTACAAGATGTTGGCGGCGAGCGGTGTGGTGCCGACGGCTGGCACTGTGTTTTCCTCTTTGTTTTTTTCTTGCAGATGCTGAAGAGGAACCCTGTGACTGCAGGATTATTTCCGTTAGCCGCTGTGATTTGAGGTGCTTTGGCCCAGGACAGCTTGAGTCGTGGCCCCCTGCAAGCTAAGTTGAGGGAGCAGAGGTGGGAAGCGGGAGGCGGGTTGGGGCTAGCAGGGAGGGGTTTTGAAGGTAGCCTAGGCTGTGCAGGGAGAGTCGTCTTTGGGCCGGTGAAGGCAGAGGGGCGTACTTCTGAGCCCAAACCCTGCATGGGCAGGGCAGTTCCAGCCTGTATCTGTTGGGGTCTAGTCTGTCTAGTCACCGTGCCGCGTCTGAAATTTTCTGCAGGTCTTGATGTCCTCTTTTGTGGTCAAGGCACGCCGGGCTTTTGCTGCGGCCTTGCAGCCGGCCTCGCCATCCGGAAGAGGTACTCTTCCGTTTTCTTGGATCCCTGTTGTGGGACTCGTTCCGCGCATCCTCTGCATCTTTAGGCCTTTAAAAGGGGCTTCTTGCCCGTCCATCTAGCCAGTTGCGGCCACATCTCTTTGGAACCCTGCACGGTTCATGGCTTTTCCAGGGCTGCCGTAGGTTCTCCCTCGGAGCCCTGTCCATTGCCTTGCCCATTGGCAGGGGTGGTCCCGGAGTCCTCTTTGTCGCTGTGAGTCTTCTTTTGTCCCCGGTTCGCGACGTTGGTCTTGTGTGCTGGTGTTCTGTGTGTATTTGTGTCTGGTTGGAGCTGCTCTGCCTGGTGCGTAGAGGAATTGCTAAGAGTCAGCCGAGGTAGAGTGGCCTGATTGCAGGCTTAAGGTTTTGACGAGACTAGACGTTGCAGTCTAGGGGCGTCCATTACTTTGCAGAAGTAGTAGCCCTTGGTGTGGCGGGTGAGGAGTGTAGTTTCTGCTCTTCTCTGGAGCCACGACCAAAACTGCGTTGGAGAAGGCAGTGGGAGCGGTGGCGAAGGGGTTTGTACGTGAAGGGAGCGGCAATTCATGTTTGGGTTTGGTTGTGGACTAGCTTTGTTTGGCTCTAAGGCCCAGTAGAGGCGGCCTCAGTAAAAGCAAGCGAGAGGCTTGGATTTCTTAGGGCGTTGCTGAGCGTCAGGGTGATGTCTTTGCTGTTGTGTTTTTCAGATGTAGAGGCCGGACCTGTGCGCCGAGAGGCACGGACGGAGATGCGTGCGGGTCGAGTGCCATAGCGAGGTGGGTCTGCTGCGGTGTCGGTGGGAAGATGTGGCCGGGGGCTGTGCGAGTAGGTAACGGGTTTTGGTTTTGCTTTGAAGGTACGGGGCCGTGGGCAAAGCAGTAGAGTGGCAGAGGAGCTGGCTTGGGTGAAGAGAGCAACGGTGAGTTGCGTGAAGCAGCAGTTGTTGTTCGTGTGTCCTCGAGTCCGTGAAGGTACAGCCGTCCTTGACTGCTTGTGGATTGCAGGTGGAGCGCGTCCTCGACGTGTCAGCCCAAGGTGATGCAGGTTCGGTGGCCGAGCGCTGAAGGTAACGTAGCGGGAGATGGGATTCGCTGGGAGCTGCCTGTCTATTTGGGTTGTGTCTAAGCAGGTCTCTTCTTGCAGGTTCAGCCTGCGGCGTCAGAGGGGCCCAGCTTGGTGTCAGCAAACGGCATGAGAAGATGAGGTGGTTGTCCGAGGTGGTGTCTAAGAGCCAAGTGCTATGTAGCAACTCAGCTGAGCGTTTTTGGTTTTGGCAGGTGCTGTTCGGGGAGCGTCTGGAAGAGGGTGAGCGCCTGAGGGGAGACTGGGTCGTCGTGAGGAGGAGCGTGGGAGTGTAGATTTCTCATGGTCACAAAAGGAGCTTTTGGTCTTGGAACTGCAGGTGCCCCAGGCCGTGTCAGCTGCCGGTTCTGACGTTTGAGCGAGCAAGGGGCAGGTGAGCAGAATGCCCGTGTGGTTTTGCGATGGGTGACGGGGCGTAGTAGAAGATGTTGGCGGCGAGCGGTGTGGTGCCGACGGCTGGCACTGTGTTTTCCTCTTTGTTTTTTTCTTGCAGATGCTGAAGAGGAACCCTGTGACTGCAGGATTATTTCCGTTAGCCGCTGTGATTTGAGGTGCTTTGGCCCAGGACAGCTTGAGTCGTGGCCCCCTGCAAGCTAAGTTGAGGGAGCAGAGGTGGGAAGCGGGAGGCGGGTTGGGGCTAGCAGGGAGGGGTTTTGAAGGTAGCCTAGGCTGTGCAGGGAGAGTCGTCTTTGGGCCGGTGAAGGCAGAGGGGCGTACTTCTGAGCCCAAACCCTGCATGGGCAGGGCAGTTCCAGCCTGTATCTGTTGGGGTCTAGTCTGTCTAGTCACCGTGCCGCGTCTGAAATTTTCTGCAGGTCTTGATGTCCTCTTTTGTGGTCAAGGCACGCCGGGCTTTTGCTGCGGCCTTGCAGCCGGCCTCGCCATCCGGAAGAGGTACTCTTCCGTTTTCTTGGATCCCTGTTGTGGGACTCGTTCCGCGCATCCTCTGCATCTTTAGGCTTTTAAAAGGGGCTTCTTGCCCGTCCATCTAGCCAGTTGCGGCCACATCTCTTTGGAACCCTGCACGGTTCATGGCTTTTCCAGGGCTGCCGTAGGTTCTCCCTTGGAGCCCTGTCCATTGCCTTGCCCATTGGCAGGGGTGGTCCCGGAGTCCTCTTTGTCGCTGTGAGTCTTCTTTTGTCCCCGGTTCGCGACGTTGGTCTTGTGTGCTGGTGTTCTGTGTGTATTTGTGTCTGGTTGGAGCTGCTCTGCCTGGTGCGTAGAGGAATTGCTAAGAGTCAGCCGAGGTAGAGTGGCCTGATTGCGGGCTTAAGGTTTTGACGAGACTAGACTTTGCAGTCTTGGGGCGTCCATTACTTTGCAGTCTTGGGGCGTCCATTACTTTGCAGAAGTAGCAGCCCTTGGTGTGGCGGGTGAGGAGGGTAGTTTCTTCTCTTCTGTGGATCCACGGAGGGGACGACCAAAACTGCGTGGGAGAAGGCAGTGGGAGCTGTGGCGAAGGGGTTTGTACGTGAAGGGAGCGGCAATTCATGTTTGGGTTTGGTTGTGGACCAGCTTTGCTTGGCTGTAAGGCCCAGTAGAGGCGGCCTCAGTAAAAGCAAGCGAGAGGCTTGGATTTCTTAGGGCGTTGCTGAGCGTCAGGGTGATGTCTTTGCTGTTGTGTTTTTCAGATGTAGAGGCCGGACCTGTGCGCCGAGAGGCATGGACGGAGATGCGTGCGGGTCGAGTGCCATAGCGAGGTGGGTCTGCTGCGGTGTCGGTGGGAAGATGTGGCCGGGGGCTGTGCGACTAGATAATGGGTTTTGGTTTTGCTTTGAAGGTACGGGGCCGTGGGCAAAGCAGTAGAGTGGCAGAGGAGCTGGCTTGGGTGAAGAGAGCAACGGTGAGTTGCGTGAAGCAGCAGTTGTTGTTCGTGTGTCCTCGAGTCCGTGAAGGTACAGCCGTCCTTGACTGCTTGTGGATTGCAGGTGGAGCGCGTCCTCGACGTGTCAGCCCAAGGTGATGGAGGTTCGGTGGCCGAGCGCTGAAGGTAACGTAGCGGGAGATGGGATTCGCTGGGAGCTGCCTGTCTATTTGGGTTGTGTCTAAGCAGGTCTCTTCTTCCAGGTTCAGCCTGCGGCGTCAGAGGGGCCCAGCTTGGTGTCAGCAAACGGCGTGAGAAGGTGAGGTGGTTGTCCGAGGTGGTGTCTAAGAGCCAAGTGCTATGTAGCAACTCAGCTGAGCGTTTTTGGTTTTGGCAGGTGCTGTTCGGGGAGCGTCTGGAAGAGGGTGAGCGCCTGAGGGGAGACTGGGTCGTCGTGAGGAGGAGCGTGGGAGTGTAGATTTCTCATGGTCACAAAAGGAGCTTTTGGTCTTGGAACTGCAGGTGCCCCAGGCCGTGTCAGCTGCCGGTTCTGACGTTTGAGCGAGCAAGGGGCAGGTGAGCAGAATGCCCGTGTGGTTTTGCGATGGGTGACGGGGCGTAGTAGAAGATGTTGGCGGCGAGCGGTGTGGTGCCGACGGCTGGCACTGTGTTTTCCTCTTTGTTTTTTTCTTGCAGATGCTGAAGAGGAACCCCGTGACTGCAGGATTATTTCCGTTAGCCGCTGTGATTTGAGGTGCTTTGGCCCAGGACAGCTTGAGTCGTGGCCCCCTGCAAGCTAAGTTGAGGGAGCAGAGGTGGGAAGCGGGAGGCGGGTTGGGGCTAGCAGGGAGGGGTTTTGAAGGTAGCCTAGGCTGTGCAGGGAGAGTCGTCTTTGGGCCGGTGAAGGCAGAGGGGCGTACTTCTGAGCCCAAACCCTGCATGGGCAGGGCAGTTCCAGCCTGTATCTGTTGGGGTCTAGTCTGTCTAGTCACCGTGCCGCGTCTGAAATTTTCTGCAGGTCTTGATGTCCTCTTTTGTGGTCAAGGCACGCCGGGCTTTTGCTGCGGCCTTGCAGCCGGCCTCGCCATCCGGAAGAGGTACTCTTCCGTTTTCTTGGATCCCTGTTGTGGGACTCGTTCCGCGCATCCTCTGCATCTTTAGGCCTTTAAAAGGGGCTTCTTGCCCGTCCATCTAGCCAGTTGCGGCCACATCTCTTTGGAACCCTGCACGGTTCATGGCTTTTCCAGGGCTGCCGTAGGTTCTCCCTCGTAGCCCCGTCCATTGCCTTGTCCATTGGCAGGGGTGGTCCCGGAGTCCTCTTTGTCGCTGTGAGTCTTCTTTTGTCCCCGGTTCGCGACGTTGGTCTTGTGTGCTGGTGTTCTGTGTGTATTTGTGTCTGGTTGGAGCTGCTCTGCCTGGTGCGTAGAGGAATTGCTAAGAGTCAGCCGAGGTAGAGTGGCCTGATTGCGGGCTTAAGGTTTTGACGAGACTAGACGTTGCAGTCTAGGGGCGTCCATTACTTTGTAGTCTTGGGGCGTCCATTACTTTGTAGAAGTAGCAGCCCTTGTTTTGGCGGGTGAGGAGAGTATTTTCTGCTCTTCTCTGGAGCTACGGAGGGGACGACCAAAACTGCGTGGGAGAAGGCAGTGGGAGCTGTGGCGAAGGGGTTTGTACGTGAAGGGAGCGGCAATTCATGTTTGGGTTTGGTTGTGGACCAGCTTTGCTTGGCTGTAAGGCCCAGTAGAGGCGGCCTCAGTAAAAGCAAGCGAGAGGCTTGGATTTCTTAGGGCGTTGCCGAGCGTCAGGGTGATGTCTTTGCTGTTTTTTTTCAGATGTAGAGGCCGGACCTGTGCGCCGAGAGGCATGGACGGAGATGCGTGCGGGTCGAGTGCCATAGCGAGGTGGGTCTGCTGCGGTGTCGGTGGGAAGATGTGGCCGGGGGCTGTGCGACTAGATAATGGGTTTTGGTTTTGCTTTGAAGGTACGGGGCCGTGGGCAAAGCAGTAGAGTGGCAGAGGAGCTGGCTTGGGTGAAGAGAGCAACGGTGAGTTGCGTGAAGCAGCAGTTGTTGTTCGTGTGTCCTCGAGTCCGTGAAGGTACAGCCGTCCTTGACTGCTTGTGGATTGCAGGTGGAGCGCGTCCTCGACGTGTCAGCCCAAGGTGATGGAGGTTCGGTGGCCGAGCGCTGAAGGTAACGTAGCGGGAGATGGGATTCGCTGGGAGCTGCCTGTCTATTTGGGTTGTGTCTAAGCAGGTCTCTTCTTGCAGGTTCAGCCTGCGGCGTCAGAGGGGCCCAGCTTGGTGTCAGGAAACGGCGTGAGAAGGTGAGGTGGTTGTCCGAGGTGGTGTCTAAGAGCCAAGTGCTATGTAGCAACTCAGCTGAGCATTTTTGGTTTTGGCAGGTGCTGTTCGGGGAGCGTCTGGAAGAGGGTGAGCGCCTGAGGGGAGACTGGGTCGTTGTGAGGAGGAGCGTGGGAGTGTAGATTTCTCATGGTCACAAAAGGAGCTTTTGGTCTTGGAACTGCAGGTGCCCCAGGCCGTGTCAGCTGCCGGTTCTGACGTTTGAGCGAGCAAGGGGCAGGTGAGCAGAATGCCCGGGTGGTTTTGCGATGGGTGACGGGGCGTAGTAGAAGATGTTGGCGGCGAGCGGTGTGGTGCCGACGGCTGGCACTGTGTTTTCCTCTTTGTTTTTTTCTTGCAGATGCTGAAGAGGAACCCTGTGACTGCAGGATTATTTCCGTTAGCCGCTGTGATTTGAGGTGCTTTGGCCCAGGACAGCTTGAGTCGTGGCCCCCTGCAAGCTAAGTTGAGGGAGCAGAGGTGGGAAGCGGGAGGCGGGTTGGGGCTAGCAGGGAGGGGTTTTGAAGGTAGCCTAGGCTGTGCAGGGAGAGTCGTCTTTGGGCCGGTGAAGGCAGAGGGGCGTACTTCTGAGCCCAAACCCTGCATGGGCAGGGCAGTTCCAGCCTGTATCTGTTGGGGTCTAGTCTGTCTAGTCACCGTGCCGCGTCTGAATTTTTCTGCAGGTCTTGATGTCCTCTTTTGTGGTCAAGGCACGCCGGGCTTTTGCTGCGGCCTTGCAGCCGGCCTCGCCATCCGGAAGAGGTACTCTTCCGTTTTCTTGGATCCCTGTTGTGGGACTCGTTCTGCGCATCCTCTGCATCTTTAGGCTTTTAAAAGGGGCTTCTTGCCCGTCCATCTAGCCAGTTGCGGCCACATCTCTTTGGAACCCTGCACGGTTCATGGCTTTTCCAGGGCTGCCGTAGGTTCTCCCTCGGAGCCCTGTCCATTGCCTTGCCCATTGGCAGGGGTGGTCCCGGAGTCCTCTTTGTCGCTGTGAGTCTTCTTTTGTCCCCGGTTCGCGACGTTGGTCTTGTGTGCTGGTGTTCTGTGTGTATTTGTGTCTGGTTGGAGCTGCTCTGCCTGGTGCGTAGAGGAATTGCTAAGAGTCAGCCGAGGTAGAGTGGCCTGATTGCGGGCTTAAGGTTTTGACGAGACTAGACGTTGCAGTCTAGGGGCGTCCATTACTTTGCAGTCTTGGGGCGTCCATTACTTTGCAGAAGTAGTAGCCCTTGTTTTGGCGGGTGAGGAGTGTAGTTTCTGCTCTTCTCTGGAGTCACGACCAAAACTGCGTGGGAGAAGGCAGTGGGAGCTGTGGCGAAGGGGTTTGTACGTGAAGGGAGCGGCAATTCATGTTTGGGTTTGGTTGTGGACCAGCTTTGCTTGGCTGTAAGGCCCAGTAGAGGCGGCCTCAGTAAAAGCAAGCGAGTGGCTTGGATTTCTTAGGGCGTTGCTGAGCGTCAGGGTGATGTCTTTGCTGTTGTGTTTTTCAGATGTAGAGGCCGGACCTGTGCGCCGAGAGGCACGGACGGAGATGCGTGCGGGTCGAGTGCCATAGCGAGGTGGGTCTGCTGCGGTGTCGGTGGGAAGATGTGGCCGGGGGCTGTGCGACTAGATAATGGGTTTTGGTTTTGCTTTGAAGGTACGGGGCCGTGGGCAAAGCAGTAGAGTGGCAGAGGAGCTGGCTTGGGTGAAGAGAGCAACGGTGAGTTGCGTGAAGCAGCAGTTGTTGTTCGTGTGTCCTCGAGTCCGTGAAGGTACAGCCGTCCTTGACTGCTTGTGGATTGCAGGTGGAGCGCGTCCTCGACGTGTCAGCCCAAGGTGATGGAGGTTCGGTGGCCAAGCGCTGAAGGTAACGTAGCGGGAGATGGGATTCGCTGGGAGCTGCCTGTCTATTTGGGTTGTGTCTAAGCAGGTCTCTTCTTGCAGGTTCAGCCTGTGGCGTCAGAGGGGCCCAGCTTGGTGTCAGCAAACGGCGTGAGAAGGTGAGGTGGTTGTCCGAGGTGGTGTCTAAGAGCCAAGTGCTATGTAGCAACTCAGCTGAGCGTTTTTGGTTTTGGCAGGTGCTATTTGGGGAGCGTCTGGAAGAGGGTGAGCACCTGAGGGGAGACTGGGTCGTCGTGAGGAGGAGCGTGGGAGTGTAGATTTCTCATGGTCACAAAAGGAGCTTTTGGTTTTGGAACTGCAGGTGCCCCAGGCCGTGTCAGCTGCCGGTTCTGACGTTTGAGCGAGCAAGGGGCAGGTGAGCAGAATGCCCGTGTGGTTTTGCGATGGGTGACGGGGCGTTGTACAAGATGTTGGCGGTGTGGTGCCGACGGCTGGCACTGTGTTTTCCTCTTTGTTTTTTTCTTGCAGATGCTGAAGAGGAACCCCGTGACTGCAGGATTATTTCCGTTAGCCGCTGTGATTTGAGGTGCTTTGGCCCAGGACAGCTTGAGTCGTGGCCCTCTGCAAGCTAAGTTGAGGGAGCAGAGGTGGGAAGCGGGAGGCGGGTTGGGGCTAGCAGGGAGGGGTTTTGAAGGTAGCCTAGGCTGTGCAGGGAGAGTCGTCTTTGGGCCGGTGAAGGCAGAGGGGCGTACTTCTGAGCCCAAACCCTGCATGGGCAGGGCAGTTCCAGCCTGTATCTGTTGGGGTCCAGTCTGTCTAGTCACCGTGCCGCGTCTGAAATTTTCTGCAGGTCTTTTGTGGTCAAGGCACGCCGGGCTTTTGCTGCGGCCTTGCAGCCCGCCTCGCCATCCGGAAGAGGTACTCTTCCGTTTTCTTGGATCCCTGTTGTGGGACTCGTTCCGCGCATCCTCTGCATCTTTAGGCCTTTAAAAGGGGCTTCTTGCCCGTCCATCTAGCCAGTTGCGGCCACATCTCTTTGGAACCCTGCACGGTTCATGGCTTTTCCAGGGCTGCCGTAGGTTCTCCCTCGGAGCCCTGTCCATTGCCTTGCCCATTGGCAGGGGTGGTCCCGGAGTCCTCTTTGTCGCTGTGAGTCTTCATTTGTCCCCGGTTCGCGACGTTGGTCTTGTGTGCTGGTGTTCTGTGTGTATTTGTGTCTGGTTGGAGCTGCTCTGCCTGGTGCGTAGAGGAATTGCTAAGAGTCTGCCGAGGTAGAGTGGCCTGATTGCGGGCTTAAGGTTTTGACGAGACTAGACGTTGCAGTCTAGGGGCGTCCATTACTTTGCAGTCTTGGGGCGTCCATTACTTTGCAGAAGTAGTAGCCCTTGGTGTGGCGGGTGAGGAGTGTAGTTTCTGCTCTTCTCTGGAGTCACGACCAAAACTGCGTGGGAGAAGGCAGTGGGAGCGGTGGCGAAGGGGTTTGTACGTGAAGGGAGCGGCAATTCATGTTTGGGTTTGGTTGTGGACCAGCTTTGCTTGGCTGTAAGGCCCAGTAGAGGCGGCCTCAGTAAAAGCAAGCGAGAGGCTTGGATTTCTTAGGGCGTTGCTGAGCGTCAGGGTGATGTCTTTGCTGTTGTGTTTTTCAGATGTAGAGGCCGGACCTGTGCGCAGAGAGGCACGGACGGAGATGCGTGCGGGTCGAGTGCCATAGCGAGGTGGGTCTGCTGCGGTGTCGGTGGGAAGATGTGGCCGGGGGCTGTGCCACTAGATAACGGGTTTTGGTTTTGCTTTGAAGGTACGGGGCCGTGGGCAAAGCAGTAGAGTGGCAGAGGAGCTGGCTTGGGTGAAGAGAGCAACGGTGAGTTGCGTGAAGCAGCAGTTGTTGTTCGTGTGTCCTCGAGTCCGTGAAGGTACAGCCGTCCTTGACTGCTTGTGGATTGCAGGTGGAGCGTGTCCTCGACGTGTCAGCCCAAGGTGATGGAGGTTCGGTGGCCGAGCGCTGAAGGTAACGTAGCGGGAGATGGGATTCGCTGGGAGCTGCCTGTCTATTTGGGTTGTGTCTAAGCAGGTCTCTTCTTGCAGGTTCAGCCTGCGGCTTCAGAGGGGCCCAGCTTGGTGTCAGCAAACGGCGTGAGAAGGTGAGGTGGTTGTCCGAGGTGGTGTCTAAGAGCCAAGTGCTATGTAGCAACTCAGCTGAGCGTTTTTGGTTTTGGCAGGTGCTGTTTGGGGAGCGTCTGGAAGAGGGTGAGCACCTGAGGGGAGACTGGGTCGTCGTGAGGAGGAGCGTGGGAGTGTAGATTTCTCATGGTCACAAAAGGAGCTTTTGGTCTTGGAACTGCAGGTGCCCCAGGCCGTGTCAGCTGCCGGTTCTGACGTTTGAGCGAGCAAGGGGCAGGTGAGCAGAATGCCCGGGTGGTTTTGCGATGGGTGACGGGGCGTAGTACAAGATGTTGGCGGTGTGGTGCCGACGGCTGGCACTGTGTTTTCCTCTTTGTTTTTTTCTTGCAGATGCTGAAGAGGAACCCCGTGACTGCAGGATTATTTCCGTTAGCCGCTGTGATTTGAGGTGCTTTGGCCCAGGACAGCTTGAGTCGTGGCCCCCTGCAAGCTAAGTTGAGGGAGCAGAGGTGGGAAGCGGGAGGCGGGTTGGGGCTAGCAGGGAGGGGTTTTGAAGGTAGCCTAGGCTGTGCAGGGAGAGTCGTCTTTGGGCCGGTGAAGGCAGAGGGGCGTACTTCTGAGCCCAAACCCTGCATGGGCAGGGCAGTTCCAGCCTGTATCTGTTGGGGTCCAGTCTGTCTAGTCACCGTGCCGCGTCTGAAATTTTCTGCAGGTCTTTTGTGGTCAAGGCACGCCGGGCTTTTGCTGCGGCCTTGCAGCCCGCCTCGCCATCCGGAAGAGGTACTCTTCCGTTTTCTTGGATCCCTGTTGTGGGATTCGTTCCGCGCATCCTCTGCATCTTTAGGCCTTTAAAAGGGGCTTCTTGCCCGTCCACCTAGCCAGTTGCGGCCACATCTCTTTGGAACCCTGCACGGTTCATGGCTTTTCCAGGGCTGCCGTAGGTTCTCCCTCGGAGCCCTGTCCATTGCCTTGCCCATTGGCAGGGGTGGTCCCGGAGTCCTCTTTGTCGCTGTGAGTCTTCATTTGTCCCCGGTTCGCGACGTTGGTCTTGTGTGCTGGTGTTCTGTGTGTATTTGTGTCTGGTTGGAGCTGCTCTGCCTGGTGCGTAGAGGAATTGCTAAGAGTCAGCCGAGGTAGAGTGGCCTGATTGCGGGCTTAAGGTTTTGACGAGACTAGACGTTGCAGTCTAGGGGTGTCCATTACTTTGCAGTCTTGGGGCGTCCATTACTTTGCAGAAGTAGCAGCCCTTGGTGTGGCGGCTGAGGAGTGTAGTTTCTGCTCTTCTCTGGAGTCACGACCAAAACTGCGTGTGAGAAGGCAGTGGGAGCGGTGGCGAAGGGGTTTGTACGTGAAGGGAGCGGCAATTCATGTTTGGGTTTGGTTGTGGACCAGCTTTGTTTGGCTCTAAGGCCCAGTAGAGGCGGCCTCAGTAAAAGCAAGCGAGAGGCTTGGATTTCTTAGGGCGTTGCTGAGCGTCAGGGTGATGTCTTTGCTGTTGTGTTTTTCAGATGTAGAGGCCGGACCTGTGCGCCGAGAGGCACGGACGGAGATGCGTGCGGGTCGAGTGCCATAGCGAGGTGGGTCTGCTGCGGTGTCGGTGGGAAGATGTGGCCGGGGGCTGTGCGACTAGATAACGGGTTTTGGTTTTGCTTTGAAGGTACGGGGCCGTGGGCAAAGCAGTAGAGTGGCAGAGGAGCTGGCTTGGGTGAAGAGAGCAACGGTGAGTTGCGTGAAGCAGCAGTTGTTGTTCGTGTGTCCTCGAGTCCGTGAAGGTACAGCCGTCCTTGACTGCTTGTGGATTGCAGGTGGAGCGCGTCCTCGACGTGTCAGCCCAAGGTGATGGAGGTTCGGTGGCCGAGCGCTGAAGGTAACGTAGCGGGAGATGGGATTCGCTGGGAGCTCCCTGTCTATTTGGGTTGTGTCTAAGCAGGTCTCTTCTTGCAGGTTCAGCCTGCGGCATCAGAGGGGCCCAGCTTGGTGTCAGCAAACGGCGTGAGAAGGTGAGGTGGTTGTCCGAGGTGGTGTCTAAGAGCCAAGTGCTATGTAGCAACTCAGCTGAGCATTTTTGGTTTTGGCAGGTGCTGTTCGGGGAGCGTCTGGAAGAGGGTGAGCGCCTGAGGGGAGACTGGGTCGTCGTGAGGAGGAGCGTGGGAGTGTAGATTTCTCATGGTCACAAAAGGAGCTTTTGGTCTTGGAACTGCAGGTGCCCCAGGCCGTGTCAGCTGCCGGTTCTGACGTTTGAGCGAGCAAGGTGCAGGTGAGCAGAATGCCCGTGTGGTTTTGCGATGGGTGACGGGGCGTAGTAGAAGATGTTGGCGGCGAGCGGTGTGGTGCCGACGGCTGGCACTGTGTTTTCCTCTTTGTTTTTTTCTTGCAGATGCTGAAGAGGAACCCCGTGACTGCAGGATTATTTCCGTTAGCCGCTGTGATTTGAGGTGCTTTGGCCCAGGACAGCTTGAGTCGTGGCCCTCTGCAAGCTAAGTTGAGGGAGCAGAGGTGGGAAGCGGGAGGCGGGTTGGGGCTAGCAGGGAGGGGTTTTGAAGGTAGCCTAGGCTGTGCAGGGAGAGTCGTCTTTGGGCCGGTGAAGGCAGAGGGGCGTACTTCTGAGCCCAAACCCTGCATGGGCAGGGCAGTTCCAGCCTGTATCTGTTGGGGTCTAGTCTGTCTAGTCACCGTGCCGCGTCTGAATTTTTCTGCAGGTCTTGATGTCCTCTTTTGTGGTCAAGGCACGCCGGGCTTTTGCTGCGGCCTTGCAGCCGGCCTCGCCATCCGGAAGAGGTACTCTTCCGTTTTCTTGGATCCCTGTTGTGGGACTCGTTCTGCGCATCCTCTGCATCTTTAGGCTTTTAAAAGGGGCTTCTTGCCCGTCCATCTAGCCAGTTGCGGCCACATCTCTTTGGAACCCTGCAGGGTTCATGGCTTTTCCAGGGCTGCCGTAGGTTCTCCATCGGAGCCCTGTCCATTGCCTTGCCCATTGGCAGGGGTGGTCCCGGAGTCCTCTTTGTCGCTGTGAGTCTTCTTTTGTCCCCGGTTCGCGACGTTGGTCTTGTGTGCTGGTGTTCTGTGTGTATTTGTGTCTGGTTGGAGCTGCTCTGCCTGGTGCGTAGAGGAATTGCTAAGAGTCAGCCGAGGTAGAGTGGCCTGATTGCGGGCTTAAGGTTTTGACGAGACTAGACGTTGCAGTCTAGGGGCGTCCATTACTTTGCAGTCTTGGGGCGTCCATTACTTTGCAGAAGTAGCAGCCCTTGGTGTGGCGGGTGAGGAGGGTAGTTTCTTCTCTTCTGTGGATCCACGGAGGGGACGACCAAAACTGCGTGGGAGAAGGCAGTGGGAGCTGTGGCGAAGGGGTTTGTACGTGAAGGGAGCGGCAATTCATGTTTGGGTTTGGTTGTGGACCAGCTTTGCTTGGCTGTAAGGCCCAGTAGAGGCGGCCTCAGTAAAAGCAAGCGAGAGGCTTGGATTTCTTAGGGCGTTGCTGAGCGTCAGGGTGATGTCTTTGCTGTTGTGTTTTTCAGATGTAGAGGCCGGACCTGTGCGCCGAGAGGCATGGACAGAGATGCGTGCGGGTCGAGTGCCATAGCGAGGTGGGTCTGCTGCGGTGTCGGTGGGAAGATGTGGCCGGGGGCTGTGCGACTAGATAATGGGTTTTGGTTTTGCTTTGAAGGTACGGGGCCGTGGGCAAAGCAGTAGAGTGGCAGAGGAGCTGGCTTGGGTGAAGAGAGCAACGGTGAGTTGCGTGAAGCAGCAGTTGTTGTTCGTGTGTCCTCGAGTCCGTGAAGGTACAGCCGTCCTTGACTGCTTGTGGATTGCAGGTGGAGCGCGTCCTCGACGTGTCAGCCCAAGGTGATGGAGGTTCGGTGGCCGAGCGCTGAAGGTAACGTAGCAGGAGATGGGATTCGCTGGGAGCTGCCTGTCTATTTGGGTTGTGTCTAAGCAGGTCTCTTCTTGCAGGTTCAGCCTGCGGCGTCAGAGGGGCCCAGCTTGGTGTCAGCAAACGGCGTGAGAAGGTGAGGTGGTTGTCCGAGGTGGTGTCTAAGAGCCAAGTGCTATGTAGCAACTCAGCTGAGCGTTTTTGGTTTTGGCAGGTGCTGTTCGGGGAGCGTCTGGAAGAGGGTGAGTGCCTGAGGGGAGACTGGGTCGTCGTGAGGAGGAGCGTGGGAGTGTAGATTTCTCATGGTCACAAAAGGAGCTTTTGGTCTTGGAACTGCAGGTGCCCCAGGCCGTGTCAGCTGCCGGTTCTGACGTTTGAGCGAGCAAGGGGCAGGTGAGCAGAATGCCCGGGTGGTTTTGCGATGGGTGACGGGGCGTAGTAGAAGATGTTGGTGGCGAGCGGTGTGGTGCCGACGGCTGGCACTGTGTTTTCCTCTTTGTTTTTTTCTTGCAGATGCTGAAGAGGAACCCCGTGACTGCAGGATTATTTCCGTTAGCCGCTGTGATTTGAGGTGCTTTGGCCCAGGACAGCTTGAGTCGTGGCCCCCTGCAAGCTAAGTTGAGGGAGCAGAGGTGGGAAGCGGGAGGCGGGTTGGGGCTAGCAGGGAGGGGTTTTGAAGGTAGCCTAGGCTGTGCAGGGAGAGTCGTCTTTGGGCCGGTGAAGGCAGAGGGGCGTACTTCTGAGCCCAAACCCTGCATGGGCAGGGCAGTTCCAGCCTGTATCTGTTGGGGTCCAGTCTGTCTAGTCACCGTGCCGCGTCTGAAATTTTCTGCAGGTCTTTTGTGGTCAAGGCACGCCGGGCTTTTGCTGCGGCCTTGCAGCCCGCCTCGCCATCCGGAAGAGGTACTCTTCCGTTTTCTTGGATCCCTGTTGTGGGACTCGTTCCGCGCATCCTCTGCATCTTTAGGCCTTTAAAAGGGGCTTCTTGCCCGTCCATCTAGCCAGTTGCGGCCACATCTCTTTGGAACCCTGCACGGTTCATGGCTTTTCCAGGGCTGCCGTAGGTTCTCCCTCGGAGCCCTGTCCATTGCCTTGCCCATTGGCAGGGGTGGTCCCGGAGTCCTCTTTGTCGCTGTGAGTCTTCATTTGTCCCCGGTTCGCGACGTTGGTCTTGTGTGCTGGTGTTCTGTGTGTATTTGTGTCTGGTTGGAGCTGCTCTGCCTGGTGCGTAGAGGAATTGCTAAGAGTCTGCCGAGGTAGAGTGGCCTGATTGCGGGCTTAAGGTTTTGACGAGACTAGACGTTGCAGTCTAGGGGCGTCCATTACTTTGCAGTCTTGGGGCGTCCATTACTTTGCAGAAGTAGTAGCCCTTGGTGTGGCGGGTGAGGAGTGTAGTTTCTGCTCTTCTCTGGAGTCACGACCAAAACTGCGTGGGAGAAGGCAGTGGGAGCGGTGGCGAAGGGGTTTGTACGTGAAGGGAGCGGCAATTCATGTTTGGGTTTGGTTGTGGACCAGCTTTGCTTGGCTGTAAGGCCCAGTAGAGGCGGCCTCAGTAAAAGCAAGCGAGAGGCTTGGATTTCTTAGGGCGTTGCTGAGCGTCAGGGTGATGTCTTTGCTGTTGTGTTTTTCAGATGTAGAGGCCGGACCTGTGCGCAGAGAGGCACGGACGGAGATGCGTGCGGGTCGAGTGCCATAGCGAGGTGGGTCTGCTGCGGTGTCGGTGGGAAGATGTGGCCGGGGGCTGTGCGACTAGATAACGGGTTTTGGTTTTGCTTTGAAGGTACGGGGCCGTGGGCAAAGCAGTAGAGTGGCAGAGGAGCTGGCTTGGGTGAAGAGAGCAACGGTGAGTTGCGTGAAGCAGCAGTTGTTGTTCGTGTGTCCTCGAGTCCGTGAAGGTACAGCCGTCCTTGACTGCTTGTGGATTGCAGGTGGAGCGTGTCCTCGACGTGTCAGCCCAAGGTGATGGAGGTTCGGTGGCCGAGCGCTGAAGGTAACGTAGCGGGAGATGGGATTCGCTGGGAGCTGCCTGTCTATTTGGGTTGTGTCTAAGCAGGTCTCTTCTTGCAGGTTCAGCCTGCGGCTTCAGAGGGGCCCAGCTTGGTGTCAGCAAACGGCGTGAGAAGGTGAGGTGGTTGTCCGAGGTGGTGTCTAAGAGCCAAGTGCTATGTAGCAACTCAGCTGAGCGTTTTTGGTTTTGGCAGGTGCTGTTTGGGGAGCGTCTGGAAGAGGGTGAGCACCTGAGGGGAGACTGGGTCGTCGTGAGGAGGAGCGTGGGAGTGTAGATTTCTCATGGTCACAAAAGGAGCTTTTGGTCTTGGAACTGCAGGTGCCCCAGGCCGTGTCAGCTGCCGGTTCTGACGTTTGAGCGAGCAAGGGGCAGGTGAGCAGAATGCCCGGGTGGTTTTGCGATGGGTGACGGGGCGTAGTACAAGATGTTGGCGGTGTGGTGCCGACGGCTGGCACTGTGTTTTCCTCTTTGTTTTTTTCTTGCAGATGCTGAAGAGGAACCCCGTGACTGCAGGATTATTTCCGTTAGCCGCTGTGATTTGAGGTGCTTTGGCCCAGGACAGCTTGAGTCGTGGCCCCCTGCAAGCTAAGTTGAGGGAGCAGAGGTGGGAAGCGGGAGGCGGGTTGGGGCTAGCAGGGAGGGGTTTTGAAGGTAGCCTAGGCTGTGCAGGGAGAGTCGTCTTTGGGCCGGTGAAGGCAGAGGGGCGTACTTCTGAGCCCAAACCCTGCATGGGCAGGGCAGTTCCAGCCTGTATCTGTTGGGGTCCAGTCTGTCTAGTCACCGTGCCGCGTCTGAAATTTTCTGCAGGTCTTTTGTGGTCAAGGCACGCCGGGCTTTTGCTGCGGCCTTGCAGCCCGCCTCGCCATCCGGAAGAGGTACTCTTCCGTTTTCTTGGATCCCTGTTGTGGGATTCGTTCCGCGCATCCTCTGCATCTTTAGGCCTTTAAAAGGGGCTTCTTGCCCGTCCACCTAGCCAGTTGCGGCCACATCTCTTTGGAACCCTGCACGGTTCATGGCTTTTCCAGGGCTGCCGTAGGTTCTCCCTCGGAGCCCTGTCCATTGCCTTGCCCATTGGCAGGGGTGGTCCCGGAGTCCTCTTTGTCGCTGTGAGTCTTCATTTGTCCCCGGTTCGCGACGTTGGTCTTGTGTGCTGGTGTTCTGTGTGTATTTGTGTCTGGTTGGAGCTGCTCTGCCTGGTGCGTAGAGGAATTGCTAAGAGTCAGCCGAGGTAGAGTGGCCTGATTGCGGGCTTAAGGTTTTGACGAGACTAGACGTTGCAGTCTAGGGGTGTCCATTACTTTGCAGTCTTGGGGCGTCCATTACTTTGCAGAAGTAGCAGCCCTTGGTGTGGCGGCTGAGGAGTGTAGTTTCTGCTCTTCTCTGGAGTCACGACCAAAACTGCGTGTGAGAAGGCAGTGGGAGCGGTGGCGAAGGGGTTTGTACGTGAAGGGAGCGGCAATTCATGTTTGGGTTTGGTTGTGGACCAGCTTTGTTTGGCTCTAAGGCCCAGTAGAGGCGGCCTCAGTAAAAGCAAGCGAGAGGCTTGGATTTCTTAGGGCGTTGCTGAGCGTCAGGGTGATGTCTTTGCTGTTGTGTTTTTCAGATGTAGAGGCCGGACCTGTGCGCCGAGAGGCACGGACGGAGATGCGTGCGGGTCGAGTGCCATAGCGAGGTGGGTCTGCTGCGGTGTCGGTGGGAAGATGTGGCCGGGGGCTGTGCGACTAGATAACGGGTTTTGGTTTTGCTTTGAAGGTACGGGGCCGTGGGCAAAGCAGTAGAGTGGCAGAGGAGCTGGCTTGGGTGAAGAGAGCAACGGTGAGTTGCGTGAAGCAGCAGTTGTTGTTCGTGTGTCCTCGAGTCCGTGAAGGTACAGCCGTCCTTGACTGCTTGTGGATTGCAGGTGGAGCGCGTCCTCGACGTGTCAGCCCAAGGTGATGGAGGTTCGGTGGCCGAGCGCTGAAGGTAACGTAGCGGGAGATGGGATTCGCTGGGAGCTCCCTGTCTATTTGGGTTGTGTCTAAGCAGGTCTCTTCTTGCAGGTTCAGCCTGCGGCATCAGAGGGGCCCAGCTTGGTGTCAGCAAACGGCGTGAGAAGGTGAGGTGGTTGTCCGAGGTGGTGTCTAAGAGCCAAGTGCTATGTAGCAACTCAGCTGAGCATTTTTGGTTTTGGCAGGTGCTGTTCGGGGAGCGTCTGGAAGAGGGTGAGCGCCTGAGGGGAGACTGGGTCGTCGTGAGGAGGAGCGTGGGAGTGTAGATTTCTCATGGTCACAAAAGGAGCTTTTGGTCTTGGAACTGCAGGTGCCCCAGGCCGTGTCAGCTGCCGGTTCTGACGTTTGAGCGAGCAAGGTGCAGGTGAGCAGAATGCCCGTGTGGTTTTGCGATGGGTGACGGGGCGTAGTAGAAGATGTTGGCGGCGAGCGGTGTGGTGCCGACGGCTGGCACTGTGTTTTCCTCTTTGTTTTTTTCTTGCAGATGCTGAAGAGGAACCCCGTGACTGCAGGATTATTTCCGTTAGCCGCTGTGATTTGAGGTGCTTTGGCCCAGGACAGCTTGAGTCGTGGCCCTCTGCAAGCTAAGTTGAGGGAGCAGAGGTGGGAAGCGGGAGGCGGGTTGGGGCTAGCAGGGAGGGGTTTTGAAGGTAGCCTAGGCTGTGCAGGGAGAGTCGTCTTTGGGCCGGTGAAGGCAGAGGGGCGTACTTCTGAGCCCAAACCCTGCATGGGCAGGGCAGTTCCAGCCTGTATCTGTTGGGGTCTAGTCTGTCTAGTCACCGTGCCGCGTCTGAATTTTTCTGCAGGTCTTGATGTCCTCTTTTGTGGTCAAGGCACGCCGGGCTTTTGCTGCGGCCTTGCAGCCGGCCTCGCCATCCGGAAGAGGTACTCTTCCGTTTTCTTGGATCCCTGTTGTGGGACTCGTTCTGCGCATCCTCTGCATCTTTAGGCTTTTAAAAGGGGCTTCTTGCCCGTCCATCTAGCCAGTTGCGGCCACATCTCTTTGGAACCCTGCAGGGTTCATGGCTTTTCCAGGGCTGCCGTAGGTTCTCCATCGGAGCCCTGTCCATTGCCTTGCCCATTGGCAGGGGTGGTCCCGGAGTCCTCTTTGTCGCTGTGAGTCTTCTTTTGTCCCCGGTTCGCGACGTTGGTCTTGTGTGCTGGTGTTCTGTGTGTATTTGTGTCTGGTTGGAGCTGCTCTGCCTGGTGCGTAGAGGAATTGCTAAGAGTCAGCCGAGGTAGAGTGGCCTGATTGCGGGCTTAAGGTTTTGACGAGACTAGACGTTGCAGTCTAGGGGCGTCCATTACTTTGCAGTCTTGGGGCGTCCATTACTTTGCAGAAGTAGCAGCCCTTGGTGTGGCGGGTGAGGAGGGTAGTTTCTTCTCTTCTGTGGATCCACGGAGGGGACGACCAAAACTGCGTGGGAGAAGGCAGTGGGAGCTGTGGCGAAGGGGTTTGTACGTGAAGGGAGCGGCAATTCATGTTTGGGTTTGGTTGTGGACCAGCTTTGCTTGGCTGTAAGGCCCAGTAGAGGCGGCCTCAGTAAAAGCAAGCGAGAGGCTTGGATTTCTTAGGGCGTTGCTGAGCGTCAGGGTGATGTCTTTGCTGTTGTGTTTTTCAGATGTAGAGGCCGGACCTGTGCGCCGAGAGGCATGGACGGAGATGCGTGCGGGTCGAGTGCCATAGTGAGGTGGGTCTGCTGCGGTGTCGGTGGGAAGATGTGGCCGGGGGCTGTGCGACTAGATAATGGGTTTTGGTTTTGCTTTGAAGGTACGGGGCCGTGGGCAAAGCAGTAGAGTGGCAGAGGAGCTGGCTTGGGTGAAGAGAGCAACGGTGAGTTGCGTGAAGCAGCAGTTGTTGTTCGTGTGTCCTCGAGTCCGTGAAGGTACAGCCGTCCTTGACTGCTTGTGGATTGCAGGTGGAGCGCGTCCTCGACGTGTCAGCCCAAGGTGATGGAGGTTCGGTGGCCGAGCGCTGAAGGTAACGTAGCAGGAGATGGGATTCGCTGGGAGCTGCCTGTCTATTTGGGTTGTGTCTAAGCAGGTCTCTTCTTGCAGGTTCAGCCTGCGGCGTCAGAGGGGCCCAGCTTGGTGTCAGCAAACGGCGTGAGAAGGTGAGGTGGTTGTCCGAGGTGGTGTCTAAGAGCCAAGTGCTATGTAGCAACTCAGCTGAGCGTTTTTGGTTTTGGCAGGTGCTGTTCGGGGAGCGTCTGGAAGAGGGTGAGTGCCTGAGGGGAGACTGGGTCGTCGTGAGGAGGAGCGTGGGAGTGTAGATTTCTCATGGTCACAAAAGGAGCTTTTGGTCTTGGAACTGCAGGTGCCCCAGGCCGTGTCAGCTGCCGGTTCTGACGTTTGAGCGAGCAAGGGGCAGGTGAGCAGAATGCCCGGGTGGTTTTGCGATGGGTGACGGGGCGTAGTAGAAGATGTTGGTGGCGAGCGGTGTGGTGCCGACGGCTGGCACTGTGTTTTCCTCTTTGTTTTTTTCTTGCAGATGCTGAAGAGGAACCCCGTGACTGCAGGATTATTTCCGTTAGCCGCTGTGATTTGAGGTGCTTTGGCCCAGGACAGCTTGAGTCGTGGCCCCCTGCAAGCTAAGTTGAGGGAGCAGAGGTGGGAAGCGGGAGGCGGGTTGGGGCTAGCAGGGAGGGGTTTTGAAGGTAGCCTAGGCTGTGCAGGGAGAGTCGTCTTTGGGCCGGTGAAGGCAGAGGGGCGTACTTCTGAGCCCAAACCCTGCATGGGCAGGGCAGTTCCAGCCTGTATCTGTTGGGGTCTAGTCTGTCTAGTCACCGTGCCGCGTCTGAAATTTTCTGCAGGTCTTGATGTCCTCTTTTGTGGTCAAGGCACGCCGGGCTTTTGCTGCGGCCTTGCAGCCGGCCTCGCCATCCGGAAGAGGTACTCTTCCGTTTTCTTGGATCCCTGTTGTGGGACTCGTTCCGCCCATCCTCTGCATCTTTAGGCTTTTAAAAGGGGCTTCTTGCCCGTCCATCTAGCCAGTTGCGGCCACATCTCTTTGGAACCCTGCACGGTTCATGGCTTTTCCAGGGCTGCCGTAGGTTCTCCCTCGGAGCCCTGTCCATTGCCTTGTCCATTGGCAGGGGTGGTCCCGGAGTCCTCTTTGTCGCTGTGAGTCTTCTTTTGTCCCCGGTTCGCGACGTTGGTCTTGTGTGCTGGTGTTCTGTGTGTATTTGTGTCTGGTTGGAGCTGCTCTGCCTGGTGCGTAGAGGAATTGCTAAGAGTCAGCCGAGGTAGAGTGGCCTGATTGCGGGCTTAAGGTTTTGACGAGACTAGACGTTGCAGTCTAGGGGCGTCCATTACTTTGTAGTCTTGGGGCGTCCATTACTTTGTAGAAGTAGCAGCCCTTGGTGTGGCGGGTGAGGAGGGTAGTTTCTGCTCTTCTCTGGAGCTACGGAGGGGACGACCAAAACTGCGTGGGAGAAGGCAGTGGGAGCTGTGGCGAAGGGGTTTGTACGTGAAGGGAGCGGCAATTCATGTTTGGGTTTGGTTGTGGACCAGCTTTGCTTGGCTGTAAGGCCCAGTAGAGGCGGCCTCAGTAAAAGCAAGTGAGAGGCTTGGATTTCTTAGGGCGTTGCTGAGCGTCAGGGTGATATCTTTGCTGTTGTGTTTTTCAGATGTAGAGGCCGGACCTGTGCGCCGAGAGGCACGGACGGAGATGCGTGCGGGTCGAGTGCCATAGCGAGGTGGGTCTGCTGCGGTGTCGGTGGGAAGATGTGGCCGGGGGCTGTGCGACTAGATAATGGGTTTTGGTTTTGCTTGGAAGGTACGGGGCCGTGGGCAAAGCAGTAGAGTGGCAGAGGAGCTGGCTTGGGTGAAGAGAGCAACGGTGAGTTGCGTGAAGCAGCAGTTGTTGTTCGTGTGTCCTCGAGTCCGTGAAGGTACAGCCGTCCTTGACTGCTTGTGGATTGCAGGTGGAGCGCGTCCTCGACGTGTCAGCCCAAGGTGATGGAGGTTCGGTGGCCGAGCGCTGAAGGTAACGTAGCGGGAGATGGGATTCGCTGGGAGCTGCCTGTCTATTTGGGTTGTGTCTAAGCAGGTCTCTTCTTCCAGGTTCAGCCTGCGGCGTCAGAGGGGCCCAGCTTGGTGTCAGGAAACGGCGTGAGAAGGTGAGGTGGTTGTCCGAGGTGGTGTCTAAGAGCCAAGTGCTATGTAGCAACTCAGCTGAGCGTTTTTGGTTTTGGCAGGTGCTGTTCGGGGAGCGTCTGGAAGAGAGGCGGTGAGCGCCTGAGGGGAGACTGGGTCGTCGTGAGGAGGAGCGTGGGAGTGTAGATTTCTCATGGTCACAAAAGGAGCTTTTGGTCTTGGAACTGCAGGTGCCCCAGGCCGTGTCAGCTGCCGGTTCTAACGTTTGAGCGAGCAAGGGGCAGGTGAGCAGAATGCCCGGGTGGTTTTGCGATGGGTGACGGGGCGTAGTAGAAGATGTTGGCGGCGAGCGGTGTGGTGCCGACGGCTGGCACTGTGTTTTCCTCTTTGTTTTTTTCTTGCAGATGCTGAAGAGGAACCCCGTGACTGCAGGATTATTTCCGTTAGCCGCTGTGATTTGAGGTGCTTTGGCCCAGGACAGCTTGAGTCGTGGCCCTCTGCAAGCTAAGTTGAGGGAGCAGAGGTGGGAAGCGGGAGGCGGGTTGGGGCTAGCAGGGAGGGGTTTTGAAGGTAGCCTAGGCTGTGCAGGGAGAGTCGTCTTTGGGCCGGTGAAGGCAGAGGGGCGTACTTCTGAGCCCAAACCCTGCATGGGCAGGGCAGTTCCAGCCTGTATCTGTTGGGGTCCAGTCTGTCTAGTCACCGTGCCGCGTCTGAAATTTTCTGCAGGTCTTTTGTGGTCAAGGCACGCCGGGCTTTTGCTGCGGCCTTGCAGCCCGCCTCGCCATCCGGAAGAGGTACTCTTCCGTTTTCTTGGATCCCTGTTGTGGGATTCGTTCCGCGCATCCTCTGCATCTTTAGGCCTTTAAAAGGGGCTTCTTGCCCGTCCACCTAGCCAGTTGCGGCCACATCTCTTTGGAACCCTGCACGGTTCATGGCTTTTCCAGGGCTGCCGTAGGTTCTCCCTCGGAGCCCTGTCCATTGCCTTGCCCATTGGCAGGGGTGGTCCCGGAGTCCTCTTTGTCGCTGTGAGTCTTCATTTGTCCCCGGTTCGCGACGTTGGTCTTGTGTGCTGGTGTTCTGTGTGTATTTGTGTCTGGTTGGAGCTGCTCTGCCTGGTGCGTAGAGGAATTGCTAAGAGTCAGCCGAGGTAGAGTGGCCTGATTGCGGGCTTAAGGTTTTGACGAGACTAGACGTTGCAGTCTAGGGGCGTCCATTACTTTGCAGTCTTGGGGCGTCCATTACTTTGCAGAAGTAGTAGCCCTTGGTGTGGCGGGTGAGGAGTGTAGTTTCTGCTCTTCTCTGGAGTCACGACCAAAACTGCGTGGGAGAAGGCAGTGGGAGCGGTGGCGAAGGGGTTTGTACGTGAAGGGAGCGGCAATTCATGTTTGGGTTTGGTTGTGGACCAGCTTTGCTTGGCTGTAAGGCCCAGTAGAGGCGGCCTCAGTAAAAGCAAGCGAGAGGCTTGGATTTCTTAGGGCGTTGCTGAGCGTCAGGGTGATGTCTTTGCTGTTGTGTTTTTCAGATGTAGAGGCCGGACCTGTGCGCCGAGAGGCATGGACGGAGATGCGTGCGGGTCGAGTGCCATAGCGAGGTGGGTCTGCTGCGGTGTCGGTGGGAAGATGTGGCCGGGGGCTGTGCGACTAGATAATGGGTTTTGGTTTTGCTTTGAAGGTACGGGGCCGTGGGCAAAGCAGTAGAGTGGCAGAGGAGCTGGCTTGGGTGAAGAGAGCAACGGTGAGTTGCGTGAAGCAGCAGTTGTTGTTCGTGTGTCCTCGAGTCCGTGAAGGTACAGCCGTCCTTGACTGCTTGTGGATTGCAGGTGGAGCGCGTCCTCGACGTGTCAGCCCAAGGTGATGGAGGTTCGGTGGCCGAGCGCTGAAGGTAACGTAGCGGGAGATGGGATTCGCTGGGAGCTGCCTGTCTATTTGGGTTGTGTCTAAGCAGGTCTCTTCTTGCAGGTTCAGCCTGCGGCGTCAGAGGGGCCCAGCTTGGTGTCAGCAAACGGCGTGAGAAGGTGAGGTGGTTGTCCGAGGTGGTGTCTAAGAGCCAAGTGCTATGTAGCAACTCAGCTGAGCGTTTTTGGTTTTGGCAGGTGCTGTTCGGGGAGCGTCTGGAAGAGGGTGAGCGCCTGAGGGGAGACTGGGTCGTCGTGAGGAGGAGCGTGGGAGTGTAGATTTCTCATGGTCACAAAAGGAGCTTTTGGTCTTGGAACTGCAGGTGCCCCAGGCCGTGTCAGCTGCCGGTTCTGACGTTTGAGCGAGCAAGGGGCAGGTGAGCAGAATGCCCGGGTGGTTTTGCGATGGGTGACGGGGCGTAGTAGAAGATGTTGGTGGCGAGCGGTGTGGTGCCGACGGCTGGCACTGTGTTTTCCTCTTTGTTTTTTTCTTGCAGATGCTGAAGAGGAACCCCGTGACTGCAGGATTATTTCCGTTAGCCGCTGTGATTTGAGGTGCTTTGGCCCAGGACAGCTTGAGTCGTGGCCCCCTGCAAGCTAAGTTGAGGGAGCAGAGGTGGGAAGCGGGAGGCGGGTTGGGGCTAGCAGGGAGGGGTTTTGAAGGTAGCCTAGGCTGTGCAGGGAGAGTCGTCTTTGGGCCGGTGAAGGCAGAGGGGCGTACTTCTGAGCCCAAACCCTGCATGGGCAGGGCAGTTCCAGCCTGTATCTGTTGGGGTCTAGTCTGTCTAGTCACCGTGCCGCGTCTGAAATTTTCTGCAGGTCTTGATGTCCTCTTTTGTGGTCAAGGCACGCCGGGCTTTTGCTGCGGCCTTGCAGCTGGCCTCGCCATCCGGAAGAGGTACTCTTCCGTTTTCTTGGATCCCTGTTGTGGGACTCGTTCCGCCCATCCTCTGCATCTTTAGGCTTTTAAAAGGGGCTTCTTGCCCGTCCATCTAGCCAGTTGCGGCCACATCTCTTTGGAACCCTGCACGGTTCATGGCTTTTCCAGGGCTGCCGTAGGTTCTCCCTCGGAGCCCTGTCCATTGCCTTGTCCATTGGCAGGGGTGGTCCCGGAGTCCTCTTTGTCGCTGTGAGTCTTCTTTTGTCCCCGGTTCGCGACGTTGGTCTTGTGTGCTGGTGTTCTGTGTGTATTTGTGTCTGGTTGGAGCTGCTCTGCCTGGTGCGTAGAGGAATTGCTAAGAGTCAGCCGAGGTAGAGTGGCCTGATTGCGGGCTTAAGGTTTTGACGAGACTAGACGTTGCAGTCTAGGGGCGTCCATTACTTTGTAGTCTTGGGGCGTCCATTACTTTGTAGAAGTAGCAGCCCTTGGTGTGGCGGGTGAGGAGGGTAGTTTCTGCTCTTCTCTGGAGCTACGGAGGGGACGACCAAAACTGCGTGGGAGAAGGCAGTGGGAGCTGTGGCGAAGGGGTTTGTACGTGAAGGGAGCGGCAATTCATGTTTGGGTTTGGTTGTGGACCAGCTTTGCTTGGCTGTAAGGCCCAGTAGAGGCGGCCTCAGTAAAAGCAAGTGAGAGGCTTGGATTTCTTAGGGCGTTGCTGAGCGTCAGGGTGATATCTTTGCTGTTGTGTTTTTCAGATGTAGAGGCCGGACCTGTGCGCCGAGAGGCACGGACGGAGATGCGTGCGGGTCGAGTGCCATAGCGAGGTGGGTCTGCTGCGGTGTCGGTGGGAAGATGTGGCCGGGGGCTGTGCGACTAGATAATGGGTTTTGGTTTTGCTTGGAAGGTACGGGGCCGTGGGCAAAGCAGTAGAGTGGCAGAGGAGCTGGCTTGGGTGAAGAGAGCAACGGTGAGTTGCGTGAAGCAGCAGTTGTTGTTCGTGTGTCCTCGAGTCCGTGAAGGTACAGCCGTCCTTGACTGCTTGTGGATTGCAGGTGGAGCGCGTCCTCGACGTGTCAGCCCAAGGTGATGGAGGTTCGGTGGCCGAGCGCTGAAGGTAACGTAGCGGGAGATGGGATTCGCTGGGAGCTGCCTGTCTATTTGGGTTGTGTCTAAGCAGGTCTCTTCTTCCAGGTTCAGCCTGCGGCGTCAGAGGGGCCCAGCTTGGTGTCAGGAAACGGCGTGAGAAGGTGAGGTGGTTGTCCGAGGTGGTGTCTAAGAGCCAAGTGCTATGTAGCAACTCAGCTGAGCGTTTTTGGTTTTGGCAGGTGCTGTTCGGGGAGCGTCTGGAAGAGAGGCGGTGAGCGCCTGAGGGGAGACTGGGTCGTCGTGAGGAGGAGCGTGGGAGTGTAGATTTCTCATGGTCACAAAAGGAGCTTTTGGTCTTGGAACTGCAGGTGCCCCAGGCCGTGTCAGCTGCCGGTTCTAACGTTTGAGCGAGCAAGGGGCAGGTGAGCAGAATGCCCGGGTGGTTTTGCGATGGGTGACGGGGCGTAGTACAAGATGTTGGCGGTGTGGTGCCGATGGCTGGCACTGTGTTTTCCTCTTTGTTTTTTTCTTGCAGATGCTGAAGAGGAACCCCGTGACTGCAGGATTATTTCCGTTAGCCGCTGTGATTTGAGGTGCTTTGGCCCAGGACAGCTTGAGTCGTGGCCCTCTGCAAGCTAAGTTGAGGGAGCAGAGGTGGGAAGCGGGAGGCGGGTTGGGGCTAGCAGGGAGGGGTTTTGAAGGTAGCCTAGGCTGTGCAGGGAGAGTCGTCTTTGGGCCGGTGAAGGCAGAGGGGCGTACTTCTGAGCCCAAACCCTGCATGGGCAGGGCAGTTCCAGGCTGTATCTGTTGGGGTCCAGTCTGTCTAGTCACCGTGCCGCGTCTGAAATTTTCTGCAGGTCTTTTGTGGTCAAGGCACGCCGGGCTTTTGCTGCGGCCTTGCAGCCGGCCTCGCCATCCGGAAGAGGTACTCTTCCGTTTTCTTGGATCCCTGTTGTGGGATTCGTTCCGCGCATCCTCTGCATCTTTAGGCCTTTAAAAGGGGCTTCTTGCCCGTCCACCTAGCCAGTTGCGGCCACATCTCTTTGGAACCCTGCACGGTTCATGGCTTTTCCAGGGCTGCCGTAGGTTCTCCCTCGGAGCCCTGTCCATTGCCTTGCCCATTGGCAGGGGTGGTCCCGGAGTCCTCTTTGTCGCTGTGAGTCTTCATTTGTCCCCGGTTCGCGACGTTGGTCTTGTGTGCTGGTGTTCTGTGTGTATTTGTGTCTGGTTGGAGCTGCTCTGCCTGGTGCGTAGAGGAATTGCTAAGAGTCAGCCGAGGTAGAGTGGCCTGATTGCGGGCTTAAGGTTTTGACGAGACTAGACGTTGCAGTCTAGGGGCGTCCATTACTTTGCAGTCTTGGGGCGTCCATTACTTTGCAGAAGTAGTAGCCCTTGGTGTGGCGGGTGAGGAGTGTAGTTTCTGCTCTTCTCTGGAGTCACGACCAAAACTGCGTGGGAGAAGGCAGTGGGAGCGGTGGCGAAGGGGTTTGTACGTGAAGGGAGCGGCAATTCATGTTTGGGTTTGGTTGTGGACCAGCTTTGCTTGGCTGTAAGGCCCAGTAGAGGCGGCCTCAGTAAAAGCAAGCGAGAGGCTTGGATTTCTTAGGGCGTTGCTGAGCGTCAGGGTGATGTCTTTGCTGTTGTGTTTTTCAGATGTAGAGGCCGGACCTGTGCGCCGAGAGGCATGGACGGAGATGCGTGCGGGTCGAGTGCCATAGCGAGGTGGGTCTGCTGCGGTGTCGGTGGGAAGATGTGGCCGGGGGCTGTGCGACTAGATAATGGGTTTTGGTTTTGCTTTGAAGGTACGGGGCCGTGGGCAAAGCAGTAGAGTGGCAGAGGAGCTGGCTTGGGTGAAGAGAGCAACGGTGAGTTGCGTGAAGCAGCAGTTGTTGTTCGTGTGTCCTCGAGTCCGTGAAGGTACAGCCGTCCTTGACTGCTTGTGGATTGCAGGTGGAGCGCGTCCTCGACGTGTCAGCCCAAGGTGATGGAGGTTCGGTGGCCGAGCGCTGAAGGTAACGTAGCGGGAGATGGGATTCGCTGGGAGCTGCCTGTCTATTTGGGTTGTGTCTAAGCAGGTCTCTTCTTGCAGGTTCAGCCTGCGGCGTCAGAGGGGCCCAGCTTGGTGTCAGCAAACGGCGTGAGAAGGTGAGGTGGTTGTCCGAGGTGGTGTCTAAGAGCCAAGTGCTATGTAGCAACTCAGCTGAGCGTTTTTGGTTTTGGCAGGTGCTGTTCGGGGAGCGTCTGGAAGAGGGTGAGCGCCTGAGGGGAGACTGGGTCGTCGTGAGGAGGAGCGTGGGAGTGTAGATTTCTCATGGTCACAAAAGGAGCTTTTGGTCTTGGAACTGCAGGTGCCCCAGGCCGTGTCAGCTGCCGGTTCTGACGTTTGAGCGAGCAAGGGGCAGGTGAGCAGAATGCCCGGGTGGTTTTGCGATGGGTGACGGGGCGTAGTAGAAGATGTTGGTGGCGATCGGTGTGGTGCCGACGGCTGGCACTGTGTTTTCCTCTTTGTTTTTTTCTTGCAGATGCTGAAGAGGAACCCCGTGACTGCAGGATTATTTCCGTTAGCCGCTGTGATTTGAGGTGCTTTGGCCCAGGACAGCTTGAGTCGTGGCCCCCTGCAAGCTAAGTTGAGGGAGCAGAGGTGGGAAGCGGGAGGCGGGTTGGGGCTAGCAGGGAGGGGTTTTGAAGGTAGCCTAGGCTGTGCAGGGAGAGTCGTCTTTGGGCCGGTGAAGGCAGAGGGGCGTACTTCTGAGCCCAAACCCTGCATGGGCAGGGCAGTTCCAGCCTGTATCTGTTGGGGTCTAGTCTGTCTAGTCACCGTGCCGCGTCTGAAATTTTCTGCAGGTCTTGATGTCCTCTTTTGTGGTCAAGGCACGCCGGGCTTTTGCTGCGGCCTTGCAGCCGGCCTCGCCATCCGGAAGAGGTACTCTTCCGTTTTCTTGGATCCCTGTTGTGGGACTCGTTCCGCCCATCCTCTGCATCTTTAGGCTTTTAAAAGGGGCTTCTTGCCCGTCCATCTAGCCAGTTGCGGCCACATCTCTTTGGAACCCTGCACGGTTCATGGCTTTTCCAGGGCTGCCGTAGGTTCTCCCTCGGAGCCCTGTCCATTGCCTTGTCCATTGGCAGGGGTGGTCCCGGAGTCCTCTTTGTCGCTGTGAGTCTTCTTTTGTCCCCGGTTCGCGACGTTGGTCTTGTGTGCTGGTGTTCTGTGTGTATTTGTGTCTGGTTGGAGCTGCTCTGCCTGGTGCGTAGAGGAATTGCTAAGAGTCAGCCGAGGTAGAGTGGCCTGATTGCGGGCTTAAGGTTTTGACGAGACTAGACGTTGCAGTCTAGGGGCGTCCATTACTTTGTAGTCTTGGGGCGTCCATTACTTTGTAGAAGTAGCAGCCCTTGGTGTGGCGGGTGAGGAGGGTAGTTTCTGCTCTTCTCTGGAGCTACGGAGGGGACGACCAAAACTGCGTGGGAGAAGGCAGTGGGAGCTGTGGCGAAGGGGTTTGTACGTGAAGGGAGCGGCAATTCATGTTTGGGTTTGGTTGTGGACCAGCTTTGCTTGGCTGTAAGGCCCAGTAGAGGCGGCCTCAGTAAAAGCAAGTGAGAGGCTTGGATTTCTTAGGGCGTTGCTGAGCGTCAGGGTGATATCTTTGCTGTTGTGTTTTTCAGATGTAGAGGCCGGACCTGTGCGCCGAGAGGCACGGACGGAGATGCGTGCGGGTCGAGTGCCATAGCGAGGTGGGTCTGCTGCGGTGTCGGTGGGAAGATGTGGCCGGGGGCTGTGCGACTAGATAATGGGTTTTGGTTTTGCTTGGAAGGTACGGGGCCGTGGGCAAAGCAGTAGAGTGGCAGAGGAGCTGGCTTGGGTGAAGAGAGCAACGGTGAGTTGCGTGAAGCAGCAGTTGTTGTTCGTGTGTCCTCGAGTCCGTGAAGGTACAGCCGTCCTTGACTGCTTGTGGATTGCAGGTGGAGCGCGTCCTCGACGTGTCAGCCCAAGGTGATGGAGGTTCGGTGGCCGAGCGCTGAAGGTAACGTAGCGGGAGATGGGATTCGCTGGGAGCTGCCTGTCTATTTGGGTTGTGTCTAAGCAGGTCTCTTCTTCCAGGTTCAGCCTGCGGCGTCAGAGGGGCCCAGCTTGGTGTCAGGAAACGGCGTGAGAAGGTGAGGTGGTTGTCCGAGGTGGTGTCTAAGAGCCAAGTGCTATGTAGCAACTCAGCTGAGCGTTTTTGGTTTTGGCAGGTGCTGTTCGGGGAGCGTCTGGAAGAGAGGCGGTGAGCGCCTGAGGGGAGACTGGGTCGTCGTGAGGAGGAGCGTGGGAGTGTAGATTTCTCATGGTCACAAAAGGAGCTTTTGGTCTTGGAACTGCAGGTGCCCCAGGCCGTGTCAGCTGCCGGTTCTAACGTTTGAGCGAGCAAGGGGCAGGTGAGCAGAATGCCCGGGTGGTTTTGCGATGGGTGACGGGGCGTAGTACAAGATGTTGGCGGTGTGGTGCCGATGGCTGGCACTGTGTTTTCCTCTTTGTTTTTTTCTTGCAGATGCTGAAGAGGAACCCCGTGACTGCAGGATTATTTCCGTTAGCCGCTGTGATTTGAGGTGCTTTGGCCCAGGACAGCTTGAGTCGTGGCCCTCTGCAAGCTAAGTTGAGGGAGCAGAGGTGGGAAGCGGGAGGCGGGTTGGGGCTAGCAGGGAGGGGTTTTGAAGGTAGCCTAGGCTGTGCAGGGAGAGTCGTCTTTGGGCCGGTGAAGGCAGAGGGGCGTACTTCTGAGCCCAAACCCTGCATGGGCAGGGCAGTTCCAGGCTGTATCTGTTGGGGTCCAGTCTGTCTAGTCACCGTGCCGCGTCTGAAATTTTCTGCAGGTCTTTTGTGGTCAAGGCACGCCGGGCTTTTGCTGCGGCCTTGCAGCCCGCCTCGCCATCCGGAAGAGGTACTCTTCCGTTTTCTTGGATCCCTGTTGTGGGATTCGTTCCGCGCATCCTCTGCATCTTTAGGCCTTTAAAAGGGGCTTCTTGCCCGTCCACCTAGCCAGTTGCGGCCACATCTCTTTGGAACCCTGCACGGTTCATGGCTTTTCCAGGGCTGCCGTAGGTTCTCCCTCGGAGCCCTGTCCATTGCCTTGCCCATTGGCAGGGGTGGTCCCGGAGTCCTCTTTGTCGCTGTGAGTCTTCATTTGTCCCCGGTTCGCGACGTTGGTCTTGTGTGCTGGTGTTCTGTGTGTATTTGTGTCTGGTTGGAGCTGCTCTGCCTGGTGCGTAGAGGAATTGCTAAGAGTCAGCCGAGGTAGAGTGGCCTGATTGCGGGCTTAAGGTTTTGACGAGACTAGACGTTGCAGTCTAGGGGCGTCCATTACTTTGCAGTCTTGGGGCGTCCATTACTTTGCAGAAGTAGTAGCCCTTGGTGTGGCGGGTGAGGAGTGTAGTTTCTGCTCTTCTCTGGAGTCACGACCAAAACTGCGTGGGAGAAGGCAGTGGGAGCGGTGGCGAAGGGGTTTGTACGTGAAGGGAGCGGCAATTCATGTTTGGGTTTGGTTGTGGACCAGCTTTGCTTGGCTGTAAGGCCCAGTAGAGGCGGCCTCAGTAAAAGCAAGCGAGAGGCTTGGATTTCTTAGGGCGTTGCTGAGCGTCAGGGTGATGTCTTTGCTGTTGTGTTTTTCAGATGTAGAGGCCGGACCTGTGCGCAGAGAGGCACGGACGGAGATGCGTGCGGGTCAAGTGCCATAGCGAGGTGGGTCTGCTGCGGTGTCGGTGGGAAGATGTGGCCGGGGGCTGTGCGAGTAGGTAATGGGTTTTGGTTTTGCTTTGAAGGTACGGGGCCGTGGGCAAAGCAGTAGAGTGGCAGAGGAGCTGGCTTGGGTGAAGAGAGCAACGGTGAGTTGCGTGAAGCAGCAGTTGTTGTTCATGTGTCCTCGAGTCCGTGAAGGTACAGCCGTCCTTGACTGCTTGTGGGTTCCAGGTGGAGCGCGTCCTCGACGTGTCAGCCCAAGGTGATGGAGGTTCGGTGGCCGAGCGGTGAAGGTAACGTAGCCGGAGATGGGATTCGCTGGGAGCTGCCTGTCTATTTGGGTTGTGTCTAAGCAGGTCTCTTCTTGCAGGTTCAGCCTGCGGCGTCAGAGGGGCCCAGCTTGGTGTCAGCAAACGGCGTGAGAAGGTGAGGTGGTTGTCCGAGGTGGTGTCTAAGAGCCAAGTGCTATGTAGCAACTCAGCTGAGCGTTTTTGGTTTTGGCAGGTGCTGTTCGGGGAGCGTCTGGAAGAGGGTGAGCGCCTGAGGGGAGACTGGGTCGTCGTGAGGAGGAGCGTGGGAGTGTAGATTTCTCATGGTCACAAAAGGAGCTTTTGGTCTTGGAACTGCAGGTGCCCCAGGCCGTGTCAGCTGCCGGTTCTGACGTTTGAGCGAGCAAGGGGCAGGTGAGCAGAATGCCCGTGTGGTTTTGCGATGGGTGATGGGGCGTAGTAGATGTTGGCGGCGAGCGGTGTGGTGCCGACGGCTGGCACTGTGTTTTCCTCTGTGTTTTTTTCTTGCAGATGCTGAAGAGGAACCCCGTGACTGTAGGATTATTACCGTTATCTGCTGTGATTTAAGCTGCTTTGGCCCAGGACAGCTTGAGTTGTGGCCCTCTGCCTATTCATGCAACACATTCCTTCTAACTTCTCCCATCCATGGCCTTGTGCTAATAATATATCTATTGCTCGATTCTGAAGCGTGGCATGTCTTATAGAATCTAAATTTGCTCTAAGTGTTGTCAATACTCTTGAAGTTAAATTCACCTGTTTTATAAAAGGCCAACTTCAGTGCTTTGGCTACTCCTAATAGTGGTGCCAAAATGGCAGTTAAAATTTGGGAAGTACGATCCCCGTTCTGTATCTGACTATTAAAATTTTCATCATAAGTGACTCTGCCTCTAGCTTGACTTTTGTTTCTTTTGTGCTGCCACAGTAGTTGTTGCATAGGTGGCACAAACATGGTTACCCACCGTCGAATTCAGGGTCCACCTTAGGTCTGGAGGGGATTCCTGACCAGGCTCGATTCCCACATATCAGGCAGATGCCAGGTGCTAATTTCTTCCCACTATAGGTTGCATTAACTTAGAGTCATAGAATAACCAGGTTGGAAGAGACCCACCGGATCATCGAGTCCAACCATTCCCACCAATCTCTAAACCATGCCCCTCAGCACCTCGTCCACCCGTGCCTTAAACACCTCCAGGGAAGGTGACTCACCCACCTCCCTGGGCCGACTGTGCCAGTGCCCAATGACCCTTTCTGTGAAAAATTTTTTCCTAATGTCCAGCCTAAATCTGCCTTGACAGGGCTTGAGGCCATTCCCTCCTGTCCTGTCCCTTTTTTCCTTGGGAGAAGAGGCCAGCACCCTCCTATCCACAACCTCCTTTCAGGTAGTTGTAGAGAGCAATGAGGTCTCCCCTCAGCCTCCTCTTCTCCAGGCTAAACAACCCCAGCTCTCTCAGCCGTTCCTCGTAAGGCCTGTTCTCCAGCCCCTTCAACAGCTTCGTTGTTCTTCTCTGGCCTCGCTCCAGAGCCTCAACATCCTTCTTGTGGTGAGGTGTGGATGACCTTGTCAGCACCTGGCTACAAGAAAAAGGTCATGAAGCCCCTCGAGGCTTGCCTTCTTAGGCTGAGTATTGTTTTACAATATTTATGGCCGAAACGCAAGGCTTAGCAAGTACAAAGCCGCTTGCATGCAAAGATCGTAGTACAGAACGTAGCTAGTTTAAGATAATTATGTTTGTAGCTGTCTTCTTTTTAGGTACCTGATGTTTAGATAATTATAATAGTCATGGTAACAGAACAATGTACCATCGTGTTGAATTTAGAACCAATGATGAGCTTTTGTTTTGTAATATGTATGAGCTAATTAACTAATGTATGTATATCATCGATTTACTCCTAATAAACTGAGACTTGTTGATCATCATCTGATGTGCATGTCTCCCGTCGTTTCCGACAGTGAGGAGCCCAGAACTGAACACAGTATTCAACGAGCAGTCTCACCAGTGCCGAGTATGGTTTCTTCTGTGATTCTTTTTCTCCTTTACACCATCATGATTCATTGTCCCACCTGCTTTCAGCATAAACAACTTGGTGGCTAGAAGATCCTTCCCGACATCCTGGGGCTTCCTGTGCATAACAAAATAGGCAGCTTCTATTTCTCAGTGCATGGAACAGCCCTAGCTCTTGAGGCTCCAAGCCACTGTACTTTAAACTTAGTATAAAGTTTTTGACATCTGTGGTCTTACGTACTGTAAGGGTCGAGTTATGGTTTACGGAAGGTTTAAAACTCGAATAGTTTCTTTGCAGTAATGACAATCCTATCAGACATGTTCTAAACAGATCTCGTGGAGTGGCTGAAGAGAGACAAAATAAATCTTGAACTGTCATGTTCGCAAATGTTATCCATGCATTCTTTTGAGTATCAATTGCCCAGGGACCTCCGTCAACTATCACGCGTGGGATTAAGAGCATATGTACTGTTAACATCCTTCTCATTCTTGTCGACTGCTATCATAGCTGGGGCTTCACAGTTATCACGCAGCAATGCAGGCTCGATCAACCTCGCTGGTGCCCAAAGCGGTCCTTTATCTGTTAAAACACAGGCATAACCTCATCCCTATGTTAATAGCTTATAGGGACCTGTCTTTTGCCCTTTTCTGTTGTTCAATAGCACTTTCACATTGTCTTGTACTTGGTCTGGTTTTGACGACACGGTTTGCATATGATTTTACACCGGCACAATTTGATCACCTCCTGCTAATTGCAAAATATTCATCACATATTGCTCCTTCATCAATTTGGTTTGCAGCGTCTCTCCCGATGCCCCCCTTTTTTGTTTTGCTAGCAATTGTGTTACTATTTGATAGGTATGTTTAATAACAGCTTGGCCGGTGGGGGAATTTGGGATTCCTGTTTTATGTGATATATCCCTCTTTCTTAGAAAGGGTTGCGTACTCTGTGAAACGTCTGCTGCTGCATTATCCATCTTGATTACCTGCAGAATTCCTAAAGCGGCAAAAGCTTGTCTAAAGTGTGTTTGTACATGGTGTGATGTTTCCCCCGATAATGCCGTCAATACGACTGACATTGAGTATGTGTCTATAGAAAGATGTACATATTTCCATCTTCCAAACTCTGCAATGTGAGTCACATCAGCTTGCCATAACTGTAACTTGTCTGCTCTACCATTTCCTTCTGTGCAAAACCTTGGCTAACTCGTGTGACTCCTATGATTGCATACATACTACATCTCCCTTTGCTGATTCAACAACTATAACAGCTGTTTTATTAACTCAATTGCTGATTTGAAATGTCTTTCAGAATCGATCTTTCCATTCTTTGCACGATTCCCGCTACATACATTGAATCAGCGATAACGTTCAAAGGTTGGTCGGGCCACTTCTTCAAAGCCTCGACCACGGCCTTTAGCTCTCCAATTTGTGGAGATGACTGTATCAAAAATGTTACCTTTTTCCATTCTTCTTCCTCCAACCCTACACTTACCGCTTTTCCCTTTCTTCCACTCCCATCTGGACAAAGAGTCTGGCCTTGCACCCGCACCAGACTTAACTTTGTTTTCTCTTTAATAACTTGATTCTCTAATAAGGTTGTCAAGTTACTACTAGGATGATGAGTCTTTAATTGTCCTTTATAATTTTCTCGTGCACTTGCAAAGCTAAATTCTTTTGCAAACAGCATTGTAAATATTCTTTTTTCATGGGAATTATAACGCTGTCTGGCTCATACCCTCTTAACTCGAAAACTCTTTCTCTACGTCTAATCAGCAGCATGGCAAAAGCTTCAGGTCTGGTTACTATTGTTTTATTCATCTGATGTTTTAGAAACAACAGTTCTATAATTCCCCATTTATCACTTTCTACTCTGTCTTCCAGCTAGTGCATTATAATTCCCACAGACTGAACTTTATTGTTAATTAACTGTAAATGCACAGGCTGTTCAATCATCACCGGACGCGTTTGACGCTCTTCAACGGCCCTCTTAATTTGCTCTAATGCCCTTTCTGCCTCTTTTGTCAATTTTCTTGGGGTGTTCAAATCTGTATTGCCCTTCAATAAATTAAACAAAGGTTTTATCATCCGATCGTCTATCGCACCCAACTGATATTTCCCAACATCTTTTGCACATCGTTTAGGGTTTTGATGTCAACCCGTAGCGTCAACTTCTGTAGTACAACAGTTTGGTCCAGTACCTTCCAACCCAAATACTTTCACGGCGGTTGGGCCTGTACCTTCTCTGAGGCTGTGGACAACCCTAATCGGTCTAAGTCATTTACAAGCTCTGTTTGACATTGTTCAAGCTGATCTTGTTCTATTATCAACCTGTCATCCATATAATGAAGGACTATCAAATGCAGATACTGTTGTTGGAAATGTTCCAGCGCCTTAGCCACCTATCGTTGACACATCGTCGGTGAGATTTCACGCCTTGTGGCAATACTCCCCATTGATATCTTTTTATAGGTGCCTGCTTATTCACTTCTGGCGCCGAAAGGGTAAACTCGTCGCCATCCTCTGGACAAAAAGGTATGGTAAAAAACCAACCTTTGAGATCTATGATCAAAATGTTCCAATGTCTCGGAGTCACGGTCGGCGATTGTAGTCCTGGCTCTAACGCTCCCATATCTCCCATTATCTCCCTGATCTTTCGCAAGTCATGTAACAGTCTCCACTTGCCTGATTTCTTCGCGGTCATGAACGCCGGTGTATTCCATGGAGTACCAGATTCTTCAATACGTCCACGTTCCAATTGCTCTAAAATTAACTGTTGTAAGATTGTGACCTTTTCTTTCGATAGCGGCGACTGCTCTACCCCAAATCTGTTTTCCACTTAAGCTTGAGCGTCCGTCGCTGACCGGTGGCCAATATTGAAAAGGGGCCATCGCCGGTGTACGGATGATACATTTCAAATGTGATAACAAATCCCTTCTCATGAGGTTCCTTGGGATTGCCACCACATAAGGTCCGGTGAAACAGCGTCCGCCATCAGTCCTTTCAAAACTCGTGATTCTGGTTGGTTTCTTTGTTTTTAAGGTTGATGTGGTAAAATACCCACTCAATAACTCGTAACGAGTCTTTTGAATTTTCATCTATTCCTTGGCTTAATATCCCTCACGGCTGTCTGCGCTAGGGCCCAGCAACCGGTGATCTGATAAGGGACACTGGAACGCAGAATGTTCTCACAAATTGGCATTCCCCTAAAGCGATAATACCGATAAAAAGCGATACTTCTACAAAGCTGAAGGGGCCGTGGGGGGGTTGTGGGGGGTGGGTGGGCACTCACACACACAGCTGCAAGGCTTTTTCCATTGGTTTTTTGGTATTTTTTTATTTTGCTAGGCATTTTAAAATTTTTCCTTCTGAAGCCTTCCATTCCAAAGATCCCCCCAGGTAAATCTACCTGTTTGTTGGTTTAGCGGACCTTTGAGAGTGAAAGGTCCCAGACACGTATTTCCAAGAGTAATCAAAACTAATCTGTAAGTTTTACAAATGTTTGAAGTGCTTCAAACACACACACAGAGACGCATACTCTACCACTCATTTCCAAGCTAGCCAAATACATTCATACAGTGTTGGTTATCACTCTCGGATCCACAATTTTTTGATGCTGTTAATATTTAAACTACACACAGTACCGAGCACATACAATACGTAAAATATGCATATACATTATCTAATAAAGCTTACATCGATTGTCTAACAAATATTTCATGTCTGATAAAATAATATTCTCCTTTGCTCTGCGAGTGTCGTCCTCTGTAGGTTGATGATTTTTGTAGTTTCTGGTTCGTAGAATCGTGGACCGGTCAGTCAAGGCAAAGCCTCCATCTCCCCGTATATGATATCCCTTGCTTGAATTATTCCAGTAAAGCTTGCATCTATAACAAAGCGTTTTTCTGTTCCTGTGTACAGTCAGGACAGCAGCCACGAGCTGTGCTTGCTAGGTAAATGATCACTGCTGTTGTTGTAGGAGTTTTCAGACCACCCCATGTCTTTCTATATTCATCATTAGGCTTTTTTATTGCTAATTGCAAGATTAAGGCTTCTTGAACTGCTCCGTTGTTTATCTGTTTGTCGAGCGCACGCTTCAATCTGTCTACAAACGCCACGTACAGGTCACGCCTGTTTCAACTTTCCAAAATCCAGCGTCTTTAAAAGTGTTTGATAAACCTAAAAGCTGCACCTGTTGGCATTATTATAATAAATGGCATTATTTCAGCCGTCTTGATTCTTGAACTGCTACCAACATCGTTTAATTGAGTCATTTCGTATCGTATCCGCTAACAGTCCCTTCTGTAATGCCAAAACTGCCTGGGTTACAGAAAGCGGTGGCATGAGCAGCGGTGGGTGCCCCCCTCCCAACCGTCGGCCCAGGGCAGCGGCACCCCCCAGCAGTAGCGGAGCAGTTAGTACTTTCTCTACAGCTTTTTGGCTCCCACAGCCTAGAATCCTTCCCTAGGCCGCAGCATCCCCAGAAAAAGATAAAAACATCCTCCATTAAGAAGAAGAAGAGGATGATTGTTGTAGGAGACTCCCTCCTTAAAGGAACAGAGGGACCCATTTGCAGACCGGACCCTCTCCACAGAGAGGTCTGCTGCTTACCGGGGACATCAGTGAAGGAGGTAGCTAGAAAACTTCCTTCCCTCGTCCACGAGACAGACTACTATCCTCTGATAGTAGTCGAAACCGGTAACGATGATCTAGTAAACAGAAGGACCAAAACCATGAAGAAAGACTTCAGGGCCATTGGGAAAATGGTGGAGGGTTCTGGGGCACAAGTAGCGTTCTGCTCCATCCCAAGGCTAAATAGAGAGGAGCTGAAAGTCAGGAAGAACAATTCAATTAATGCTTGGCTCCGAGCCTGGTTTGAGGAGAGAGGCTTTGGTTTCTTTGATCGTGGGGTGGCTCACGTGGGTCTCCTAGGGGGGCTAAAGCCCTTGCTAAAAACCTAGCTAAGCTCATAAATCGAGCTTTAAACTAGATGTGAAGCGGGAGGGAGTTGAGCCCAGGCTAGACAGGAACGAGCCTGGACGTGGGGCAATGGTGATTCGGAGAAGGTGTGCTGGTCTGGACCACCAGTACCTCACCATACAGAAAGTGGGGGAGAACAGCCCTGGGGGTGCTAAGGGAGATACGGGCGCTCTGGAGCAAGCTACTGCAATTACCAGGCAATTCGGAATGAACTCTGTTCCCTCTAAGAGGGCTGAAGGCTCGGCAGCTCAGCTGAAGTGCATTTACGCCAATGCACGCAGCACGGGGAATAAGAAGGAAGAGCTGGAAGCTGTCATAGGGCAAGGGGCCTACGATGTCGTTGCCATCACGGAAACGTGGTGGGACGACTCATATAACTGGAGTGCAGCTATGGTGGGGTCCAAGCTCTTCAGGCGGGACAGGAAGGGTAGGAGAGGAGGCGGGGTAGCCCTCTTTGTAAGGGAGGACTTGGACACCGTTGAGATGGAGTCTGGCGATCAGGAGGTCGAGTGCCTGTGGGTTAAAATCAGAGGAGCCCATAAGAAGGTAGATTTTGTGGTGGGAGTCTGTTACAGATCACCCAGCCAAGGAGAAGCAGCGGATGAGTTCTTCTATAAACAGCTGGGGTTAATCTCTAGATCAATGCCTCTCGTTCTTGTGGGATACTTCAATCTGCCTGATATCTGCTGGGAGTACAGTAGAGCAGAAAGGAAGCAGTCTAGGAGGTTCCTGGAGTGCGTGGAAGACAACTTCCTTGCACAGCTGGGGAATGAATCAACAAGGGAGGGTGCCCTCCTGGACCTGCTGTTTGTGAGCAGAGAAGGCCTTGTGGGGGATGTGGCAGTTGGTGGACGCTTAGGACTAAGTGACCATGAGATGATGGGGTTTTCTGTTCTAGGAGAAGTGAAGAGGGTTGTTAGTAGGGCGGTAGCATTAAATTTCCAGAGGGCAGACTTTGATCTCTTCAGAAGGCTGGTTGGCGAAGTCTCATGGGAGACAGTACTCAAGGGCAAGGGAGCCCAGGAGGGCTGGGAGCTCTTCAAAAAGGAAATCCTAGCAGCTCAGGAGAAGGCCATGCCTATGTTCCAGAAAAAATAGCTGGCAGGGGAGAAAACCAGCTTGGTTGAACAGAGAGATCGTGAGCGATATCAAGAAGAGGAGAAACGTTTATGGGCTCTGGAAGAGGGGACAGGCCTCTTGGGTGGACTAGAGGAGGGAAGTGAGATCGCATAGGGAAAAAATCAGAAGGGCTAAGGCTCAGCTAGAAATCAGATTGGCCAAGTCTGTGAAAGATAACAAAAAATCTTTCTACGAATACATCAATAATAAAACGAGGACTAGGGAGACTATACAGTCCCTATTGGATGCAGAAGGAACAACAGTGACAGGGGATGAGGAAAAGGCTGAGGTACTTAATGCCTTCTTTGCCTCAGTCTTTAATTGTAAATAAAGTTGTCCCCTCTGTGTACAAACCCAGGAGCTAGAAGAGTAAAATGAGGCTCCCGTGATCCAAGAGGATTGAAGGAGCTGGCAGACGTGCTGGCCAAACCCCTTTCCATTGTCTTCCAGCAGTCCTGGAAGACTGGGGAAGTCCCACTGGACTGGAGGCTGGCTGATGTCGTGCCCATCTACAAGAAGGGTCTCAGGGAGAACCCAGGGAACTACAGGCCTGTCAGTCTGACCTCAGTGCCAGGGAAAGTCATGGAGCAGGTGATCTTGAGTGCTCTCACGAAGCACATGCAAGAGAACCGGGTGATCAGGCCCAGTCCAGACAGGTTCACAAAAGGCAGGTCTTGCCAGACTAACCTGATCGCCTTCTATGACAAAGTGACTCGGCTGCTGGATGAGGGAAAGACTGTGGATGTGGTCTTCCTGGACTTCAGTAAAGCCTTTGACACAGTTTCTCACAGCGTTCTGCTTGAGAAACTGTCAGCCTCTGGCCCGGAGAGGCGCACACTCTCCTGGGTGGAAAACCAGTTGGCTGGCCGGGCCCAGAGAGTGGTGGGAAATGGTGTGAAATCCAGCTGGAGGCCAGGGACAAGTGGGGTTCCCCAGGGCTCAGTGCTAGGTCCAGCCCTGTTCAATGTCTTCATCAATGACCTGGATGAAGGCATCGAGTGCACCCTTAGCAAGTTTGCGGACGACACTAAGCTGGGCGGAAGTGTCGATCTGCTGGAGGGCAGGGAGGCTCTGCAAAGGGATCTGAACAGGCTGGACCGCTGGGCTGAGTCCAACGGCATGAGATTTAACAAGGCCAAGTGCCGGGTCCTGCACCTAGGGCACAACAACCCTATGCAGTGCTACAGACTAGGAGATGTCTGGCTAGAAAGCTGCCTGGAGGAGAGGGACCTGGGTGTGTTGATTGACAACCGACTGAACATGAGCCAGCAGTGTGCCCAGGTGGCCAAGAAGGCCAATGGCATCTTGGCTTGGGTCAGAAACGGCGTGACCAGCAGGTCCAGGGAGGTTATCCTCCCTCTGTACTCGGCACTGGTGAGGCCCCTCCTCGAATCCTGTGTTCAGTTCTGGGCCCCTCACCACAAGAAGGATGTTGAGGCTCTGGACTGAGACCAGAGAAGAGCAACAAAGCTGGTGAGGGGGCTGGAGAACAGGCCTTACGAGGAACGGCTGAGAGAGCTGGGGGTGTTTAGCCTGGAGAAGAGAAGGCTGAGGGGAGACCTCATTGCTCTCTACAACTACCTGAAAGGAGGTTGTGGAGAGGAGGGAGCTGGCCTCTTCTCCCAGGTGACAGGGGACAGGACAGGAGTGAATGGCCTCAAGCTCCGCCAGGGGAAGTTCAGGCTGGACATTAGGAAAAAATTCTTCACAGAAAGGGTCATTGGGCACTGGAACAGGCTGCCCAGGGAGGTGGTTGAGTCACCTTCCCTGGAGGTGTTTAAGGCACGGGTGGACGAGGTGCTGAGGGGCACGGTTTAGTGTTTGATAGGAAGGGTTGGACTCGATGATCCGGTGGGTCTCTTCCAACCTGGTTATTCTATGATTTTGAGTCTCCGGCCTCCCACAAACAAATCCCAGCAAGACTTTGTAGCTGTTTAAGGTCACCACACCTCCACAGATGAAAATAAATCAAAGTTCTCTCCAGGGCTGCTGGCCACAGATCCAAGGGATTATCGGGAGGTGCTGATGCCCCTGCACTCGACTCCGAATTTGGAATATCACTGTCATCCAGTGTTCGTCCATGTTTTTCTGAATTAAACACTTGAGAGCCCTCTGGGGGCATTCATTTACTCTTTAACCAGGTCAATAAAAGTTTGAAGGTTTTTCCTTTTATACTCACCCCCTGTTTCTTTAAAACTGCTTAAACATCTTCAGCACAGACTTTTCTTCTGCTCACATATTCATCCCCATTACCATCTCAGCTGCTCACCTGATCCTGAAGAGAACAGGCAGTTCTGGAACTTCTTCTATTTCTTCTCCTTTTCAAGCTGTGTGCCTAATTGGCCCAGCCAGTAGATGATGGATCAGCCAAGCGTTCCCCCCTGGACACACGTCGATTGCTTTATCGACCCAGCGTACTGCAGTATCTCCTGTCATCTTCAGCATCTCCAGCTATCTTCAGTATCTCCGGTTGTCTTCCAGAATCAGGCTGCCAGTCGCATCACGTCGGGGTCACCATATGACGAGGGGATTAAGGCACAGACTTCAACGTGATGGATCCAAGACACTTTATTGAGTTAGCTGTTTCTTTATATACCCTTTTGGGTTACATAACAGGCCGTCCGTGAGGCTATCTACAGAATATCATCGGCTGAATGTAGCCTTCCATAAAGCTATTACTAACATATTATTGGCTAAACAACTGCACATGCTAAAAAGACAAGCTACACTAAAATTAACTATGTTGATATTTTTCTTCTTTTGTTTTTCTCTCAGTCGGTACGTGTTCCCACTGAATTAGATCTTGTTTGTCTCTCGGCTGCCTCTTGTTTATCAGGAGGCTGTCTCTTCCCAGCTCTCTGTTTCAAGGTCTTGTCAGAGTTGCTCAATATCAACAAGGCCTACAGCATCGAGTCCTTCTTCCTTGTAAAACATTTCCACACCCTTCCCTGGCACTGAGGTCAGGCTGACAGGTCTGTAGTTTCCTAGTTCCTCTCTCCCGTCCTTCTTAAAAATGGGTGCAATATTTGCCAGCCTCCAGTCCAACGGAACTTCACCGGTCAGCCACGACTGCTGAGATCACGCAAAAAGATTTGGTAAGCACCTCCACCCACTCTCACTCTCAATACCCTTGGGTGAATCCCCTCTGGGTCCATAGACTTATGAATACCAAGTTTGCCTAGAGGGTATCTAGTCCTTTCTCCTCTATTCAAAGGAGCCTCGTTCTGTTCTTCCTGCCTGCAGCCTCGTGAGGTGGAGTATCCAGGGAACATCTCGTTTTACTATAAAAAAGATTGAGGGAAGCGTGGCCTTTTCACCGTATCCTCATCCTTATTCTTCTCCCCGCATCCAGGGAAGGATGGAGATTCTCCTCAGTCCTTCGTTCTTTATTAATATATTTTTAGAATGATTTTTATTTTATCTTTTAGAGCACAGGCTAATCTGAATTTAATCCCTCTTCAGCTCTTCTGCTTCTTTTTTGTACACTATCCCATTTTGTCTTTGTAGTCCTCACGAGTTACCTGTCCCTTCTGCCAGAGCTTGCGTATTTTCCTCCTTTTCCTGCTTTCCATAGTCTTATTCAGCAAGGCCTATCTGTGGATGTTTGTGTCTGGCTAGAGCTGCTTTTCCTGAAACGCAGAAACGCTAGTCAAGTGCAGAATAACAGTAAGATCTTATGATTAATAGAGCACCTGGGGTGGCGCACACAGAGAGCACAAAAATAGGAGTAGCGACACACAGGAAGAGCACAGACACCTACAAAACAAGGCCAGACACAACAACAATGGGCACAGAAATGCTGAAACCAAGTTGGAGATGCAAACCTAAGGCCCCCCAAAATGCGTAGAGAGAACCCCAAAATGGGCTCAGAGATCCCAAGAAAAACCAGTCCCTCAAAGGGGCACAGAGTCCCTCAAATGGGCACCGAGACCCCAAAAAGAAGCCTCAGGCCTCCCAAATGGGACAAGAGCCCCCCTCCAAATGAGCAAACCCACCCTAAAATAAGTACAGCGGTCCCCGAAATTGGCCCAGAGACCCAAACACAAGCCCCGTTTACCCCTAAAACAAGCCCAGAGCACGTGTGTTCACCGCAGCGCTGTCTGTCTGTAGAAGCATTTTGAGCGGTACAGTCTGAACAAATTATGCCTCTTGCCACACCTTTCTGTAAACATCGCTAGAAATCATGTGCTTCAACACTAAGAGGGTGCCTGCGCTGCTTTTCGGTGGCAAACGTTCACACGAACACGATTAAGAATACCTCAGCGTACAGCATTTATATTTGGTGAGATCCTACGGTTTAAATAACATCTAATCGTGTACTATAACACGATTCATTATTTTGTAACGTAACGATTGTTAATCACGTACAAATAACAGAATAAATACTTCAATCAGATTCTCTCTGATTACGAAACGGTGATTTGTAAATGGTAGGATGGAACGTCAACTGCAGCGTGTTAAACGACAAGATTAACAACTAAGATAACGGTAACTACTCTTATTTTCTTGTCACTCAGGATCGTTGAGATCGACCGCTTAGATACGGCTATACCTTAAAGACTCAGCCCCCCTTTCCCCCCCGACATGAGATGACGTTCCAGGAGCTAAACGTACCTGTCATTTTGGGGAAAAATATGGATACGAAAACAGTTCCGCGTATGTAAAGTTCTCTGAAATGCCTGATCAGCAGAAGCACTCTGAGGACCATTTCTGGGTCTTCTCTAGTGCTGTATAAACTATACCTGTGTTAACAGTTAAATAAAACTACTAAGCGTAAGTTACTTTGTTTCAATTATTTATGAAACTTAGGCTAGCGATGCCATTTTGAGTCTTGCAATTCCTAAATTTCCATGCCTTTTCCATTCAGGGGCACAAGCGACAACTTCGGACGCTAAATCGAAGGACGTTTTTCTTCTCATCTTCGTCTGAATGGGTCCCAGCCCAGGATGGGGGGAAATGGGTAAAAGAGGAAAGCCCTCTCTCATCTGGAACCGACGGCCGCTTCTTCTCAGTTCAAGGGAGTCACGTTCCGTTCTGCCTGCAGCCTCGTGAGGCGGACCATCCAGGGAACATCTTGTTTTACTATTAAAGACTGAGGCAAAGGCGGCCTTTCCACCTTATTCTCATCTTTTGTCACTATATTTCCCTCTACATTCAGCAAAGGATGGAGAATCTCCTCAGTCCTTCCTTCATTATCAATATATTTTAGAAGGATTTCTTCGTTATCGTTCAGACAATGAGCCAATCTGAGTTCTAATCGGTCTTTAGCCCTTCCGATTCTTTTCTTTACGCGATCCCACTTCACCTTTGTACTTCTCGTTACTTACTTCCCCCTCGTGCCAGAACTTGTACATTTTCCTCCTTTTTCCGACTTCCAGCCGGAGTCATTTACTCAGCCAGGCCCGCCTGTGGATGTTTGCGTCTGGTCAGAGCTGCTCTTCCTAAAGCATAGAAATGCTAGTCAAGAGAAAAATAACAGTAAGATGCTACGATTAATAGAGATCCCGGGGTGGCGCACACACAGAGGGCACAACAAGGAGCAGAGAGACAAAGAAAGAGCGAGCGCAGACATCCACAAAACAAGGCCAGAGATGACAAAAATGGGCACAGACACGTTGAACCAAAGCACGGAGACCCAAACCCCAGATACTCCAACATGCACGCAGACAACCCCAAAATGCTTCAGACACCCAACAAACCGAGTCCCTCAAATAGGAACAGACTTAAAAAAGAAGCCTCTGGATCCCCCAGATGGGACTAGAGCCCCCCCCAGTTGAGTAAAGACACCCTAAAGCAAGTACAGCTGTCCCCAGCATCGGCCCAGAGACCCCAACGCGAGCCCCCTTTATCCCTCAAACGAGCCCAGAGCACGTGTGTTCAGCACAGCACTGTCTGTCTGTAGAAGCATATTGAGCGGTACGGTCTGAACGAGTTATTCCTCTCGCTACGCCTTTCTGTAAACATTGCTAGAAATAGCGTGCTTCAACACTAAGAGGGTGTCCGGGCTGCTTTTCTGCGGCAAACTTTCACGGGAACAAGATTGATAACCCCTTAGCGTATAGCATTCGTATTTGGTGAGATAGAGTGTTGAGAAACGGTTAAACAAGCAAGTACATTTTCCTTTGGAGGAATTGTACAAACAGGCTCCTAGCTGAACAATAGCTGGGAGCGGTTGGCCGTACAAGCAATTCCCTGGTAGAACATTAAGTTTAGCTATAGATAAGGTAGCGTGTTCACGGATGCAGAAACCGTAACAGTATGCTGCGTTCTCGATCATAGCGGTCGCACAAGACGTTAAGAGTAAAATAGCGTGTGACAGGTAGTGATATATTAGTATAAGGGGGGAAGAATATTCAATATGCTTGTAACCATGGAATGTATAATTATGTCTTTGATCAACCAATGAAATTATAAAACAATGATGTAATCGAGTAGAAGAAAAGTATATAACCTGATTCTTTTTCAATAAAGACGGCCTTGCTTTATCAATCATATTGATTAGATCGCTTGGTCCCTCCCATCCCGGCAATAGAGTTTGCTTTAACTACTATTAATCATGCATTAATAACACGATTGTTTATTTAGTAATGTAATGATTGTTACTGATGTACGTATAACAGAATAAATACTTAAACAAATCAGATTCTTCCTGGTGATTTATAAAACTCAGTCCAGCGATGCCGCTTACAGTCTCGCACGTCCTCACTTAGCTCGCATTTTACTTTCAGGGGCACAAGTAAAAGCTTTTGCTACTAATTTGAAAGAGATTATCTTCTCACCATTATTCAGATGCGTAACAGCCCAGGATGGCGGGAACCAGAAGGACAAAGAAGGGACAATGGGCGAAAGAGGAAAGCCCTCCCGTCTGGGAGGGCCGACGGACTCTTCTTCTCATTAACCCGTCTCTTTGCTGCCACCGGGTGACCGAAAAGCTGTTCCGTAGCCCTAATTGTCAGATACCGTTCTGTGCTGCCACCAAATGACCAAAATGCGGTGCTGCAGACTAAATCTATTAACACAGCTCTCTGCCATCGGGTGACCGAAAGGCGCTACTGCAGCCGTAGTCGTCAAACCCGGCTCTTTGCTGCCACCGGGTAAAAGAAAGGTCGTTCCGTAGCCCGAGTCTATTAACCTGGCTGGCCGTTGGCATCGAGCGATTAAAACGCAGTACCGTAGTCCAAGTTGTCCAATCTGTTGTCAGTCTCTGCTGCCAGCGGGTGACCGAATCACACTACCGCAGCCCATGTCGTCACACACGGTGCTTTACTGCCACAGAGCAAAAGCCAGTCGGTTCTGTCGCCCCAGTCTCCTAACCCGGTTCTCTACTGCCACCAGGTCACCAAAACGCGGTACCGCAGCCCGAGTCGTCGAAGCCGACGCTCTGCTGCCGGCGGGGGAGCGAGTTGCGCTGCCGCAGCCCGAGTCGATTAGGGTGGCTCTCTGCTGCCACCGGGACACCGAAAAGCGGTACCGCAGCCCGAGCCGTGCAGGCCTGCTCTCTGCTTCCACCGCGTGACACAAACGTGGTTCTGCACCACGAGTTATCAAACCCGACTCTCTGCTGCTGCCCGGTCACCGACTCGTGCTACTGCAGGCCGAGTCGTCCAACCGAGCTCTCTGTCGCCACGGAGCGACACATACGTGGTGTCGCAACCTGAATAGATCAACCCGGCTCTCTTTTGCCATCGGGTGACGGAAATGCGGCACCCCTGCCCGGGTGACCCGCACGCATAGTGGAGCGAGAGAGCCAAGCTCTCTTCTGTCACTGGGCAACTTAAATAAAATGTGTTGGTGGTTCAATGAAAGTTTTTACGTAAGTAGCATGGCGAAGCTCTATTTAAATTACGTAACTTAATTGCATGTACAATAATAAGACTCTAACACATCATTTAGATAGAACTGAGTAGGGTCTCAGTTAGACTGTCAGTCTGACCTCAGTGCCAGGGAAAGTCATGGAGCAGGTGATCTTGAGTGCTCTCACGAAGCACATGCAAGAGAACCGGGTGATCAGGCCCAGTCCAGACAGGTTCACAAAAGGCAGGTCTTGCCAGACTAACCTGATCGCCTTCTATGACAAAGTGACTCGGCTGCTGGATGAGGGAAAGGCTGTGGATGTGGTCTTCCTGGACTTCAGTAAAGCCTTTGACACAGTTTCTCACAGCGTTCTGCTTGAGAAACTGTCAGCCTCTGGCCCGGAGAGGCGCACACTCTCCTGGGTGGAAAACCGGTTGGCTGGCCGGGCCCAGAGAGTGGTGGGAAATGGTGTGAAATCCAGCTGGAGGCCAGGGACAAGTGGGGTTCCCCAGGGCTCAGTGCTGGGTCCAGCCCTGTTCAATGTCTTCATCAATGACCTGGATGAAGGCATCGAGTGCACCCTTAGCAAGTTTGCGGACGACACTAATCTGGGCGGGAGTGTCGATCTGCTGGAGGGTAGGGAGGCTCTGCAAAGGGATCTGAACAGGCTGGACCGCTGGGCAGAGACCAACGGCATGAGGTTTATCAAGGCCAAATGGTGGGTCCTGCACTTGGGGCACAACAACCCTATGCAGTGCTACAGACTAGGAGAAGTCTGGCTAGAAAGCTGCCTGGAGGAGAGGGACCTGGGGGTGTTGGTTGACAGCCAACTGAAAATGAGCCAGCAGTGTGCCCAGGTGGCCAAGAAGGCCAATGGCATCTTGGCTTGGGTCAGAAACGGCGTGACCAGCAGGTCCAGGGAGGTTATCCTCCCTCTGTACTCGGCACTGGTGAGGCCCCTCCTCGAATCCTGTGTTCAGTTCTGGGCCCCTCACCACAAGAAGGATGTTGAGGCTCTGGACTGAGGCCAGAGAAGAGCAACAAAGCTGGTGAGGGGGCTGGAGAACAGGCCTTACGAGGAACGGCTGAGAGAGCTGGGGGTGTTCAGCCTGGAGAAGAGAAGGCTGAGGGAAGACCTCATTGCTCTCTACAACTACCTGAAAGGAGGTTGTGGAGAGGAGGGAGCTGGCCTCTTCTCCCAGGTGACAGGGGACAGGACAGGAGGGAATGGCCTCAAGCTCCGCCAGGGGAAGTTCAGGCTGGACATTAGGAAAAAATTCTTCACAGAAAGGGTCATTGGGCACTGGAACAGGCTGCCCAGGGAGGTGGTTGAGTCACCTTCCCTGGAGGTGTTTAAGGCACGGGTGGACGAGGTGCTGAGGGGCACGGTTTAGTGTTTGATAGGAAGGGTTGGACTCGATGATCCTGTGGGTCTCTTCCAACCTGGTTATTCTGTGATTCTGAGTACTGCTTAAATGCCTTTGATCTGTCTCTAGGGTAGCAAAATCACAGAGGCGTCGCTATTTGTCAGCAGCCAATGAAGCAGCAAACTCTAAAGGGCATTTTCAACTCTGTCATTGATGCTCCCCTGGCCTTTTTCCTACCAGCCTTACCACTGCACGCAGCCGCGTCTTTTGGGCCAGAATGTCCAGGCTGAGAAAAACAATCAAGCTGTCACAGAGAAGCTAACTGTAATAGCAGACTCCAGACATAACAGGAAAGGCTGTGCAAGGGCAGAGATAGCCTGTGCTTTTATCAGCTGAGTTATGGCCCTTCCTCTCACAGAGCTAACTCAATACGATCACTGCTGCAACATCATTAGTCAGTTGCAGGGGTCTGTGAATCCCAGGCACGTGCCAAAATCAAGTCAGCTACAGTCCCGTGCCTCTGAGTTACAGAGCACTTGGGTGGGGAGGAGGAGAGGGAAACAAAATACCCTAAAACTCTGCCACTTCAGTCATCCTGAAGATAACAACACACGGATCTTTTTAGCAGCAGTTCTCTGAGCAGAAGCTAAGAAGACCATTTCAGCCTGGGCCTCTTATAGAGCCACGTGTGTACATAAAGAAGAACTGACATGTTTGAGAGGAACTAGGAGTCCTACAGACAGACAAAGGATTATAAAAAAAGGGCAGGGACTAGCACAAAGATTCTAAAACAGCAAGCGGAGCGGTAAAGGGGAATATCAAGATACAAAGGGAATGGAAAAACTGGAACAGCAATGGCGAGCAAAACAAAGGGATTGAGAAAGAAATAGAGGAATGGGAAAAGAGAAAGGAAGGCAAGGCAGTCACAGGTGCAGAGAAAGAACAAACGAACTCCAGGGACTAGGCCAATAACATTGTGGGGAAAAAGAAAGAAATGCAGATTGGAACAAAGATGGAAAAAGAAAAAAAGAACTACGGACACAAGACAGATACTAAAGATTGGGGGGGGGGAAGAAAGAGAAAGCACCACAGAAAAATAAAAAAGTAGGGGTGAAGGAATACCAAAGAATAAAAATTGTCTTGCGGCACAATAAAGGATAGGAACCAAGAAGTCCAGCTCTAAAATGTTCGCTACCTAGTCCCATCGCTGTCACAAGAAGCGGCGTTCCAGTAAAAGCACACATACCCTTATTCCTTACAAGGAGGCTTTCGGGCAGAGTAACAGCATCATTCTTACCGGAAATGTAAGGTAGAGTTAACAAAACACAGCTGCTCCCCAGACCCTATTTATACCTTGCAGGGGGTTCGCCCCACCTCATTCACAGGTGATGTGTGTGAAGGCTCAGGGGGTATATAAGCCACAGGCCTGGCTTGGGGAAGTCATTCAGCCTCTGGCTCTCCTTGAGATCAGAGCTTTGCTGTTGTTTTAGCTCATTGTGCCTTTTGATGAGGGTATGCTGGAGCGGTAAGTTTTTTTTTTTTTTGCAGTTCATGTTGCTGTGAATGTTTTTTTTTTCTTTTGTATGTAGGTGCACGTTTGGTTTTAGGTCAGTACTTTTTGATTGGGTGTTTGAGGGGATATGATGTTTTAGCAGGTTTTTTTTTTTGGAGGGTGGGGGTGTTGTTTGTTTGTTGTCTTTTTTTCCTGTGTGTTTTGCCTTTGTTTAGCATTTCTGGTTATGGGGCAATGTATGGTTGTTTCTCATTCTGTGGGGGATGATGTATTCATCCTAGAGTCTCTGTAGTTTGTAGCAGGCACCTCACGGGGGATAGTAATTTAGGTTTTGCTGCGTTAGCCTAGGAGGGAGTAAGTTCATTCTGTAGGCTGGTGGAAGACAGAAGGGACTAGGGGAATCCTGGGAAAAGCTCAGAAGCACAGCTCCCAAAGAACATCATCATGGAAGGGTCAAGGGGTTAAAATATAGGGCAGGTTCTGTTAGGAAGGAGCAGAGTTCCTTCTCTGACTCTTCAGGGGTGGAGAAGGGCTTTAGCGGTTTGGAATTGGGGAAAGGGAGATGGGTTCATCTGTTTTACTTGGGTCGTTTGGGCAGTCAGAGGTAAGTGCCATTCAGGTTTTTGTCATTGTAGTCTCTATGTAGTCGATGGGAGGTCACGATGAGGATGAAACATAAGGTATGGATCATCTGGACCCTTGTACAGCAATTGTCTGGTTTGCCCATCAGAGGAGTTTTATCTTGAGAAGCATTAGTTGCCCTAGGAAATGTAATCTCTAGGACTCTAAGATGTCTGCTCCCTCGTACCTTCTACTTATTGCATTCCTCGACTGACTTCTTTGCATCTGTCCTGTCTCCATCCATCTGAACATCAAAGACTTCGCTACTTAAAGGTATGGACTTGCTGCCTCTCTACAGTGCAGGGTTCTGTCCCTGTCTTCTGTATTTCTCAGGGAAGAGGCCGGTTGTTGTTTTGACTTGTAACGGTTAGCAGCTAAGCAACTCGTCTTCATCTGGTCTGTGGGCATACAAGCCTCCCTTATTTAGTAGAGTTTTGGGTTTTTCCCTGAACTTACCGGTGAGGTTTGCTCTATTATTGCTCACAGTGGTTGTTATTTTGTCCCTGTTATCTGTTGTGGGTTTCTTAACGTTCATTGAGTTTCCAATCTAGGTCTAAAATTCGTCAAATCTCAGTGCTGTGAGTTTTTCACTGGCTGACAGCCTCTGCAATTCCCGTCTCCTTTGCTGTGTGGTGAGTGTTCTCTGTTTTTAGGCCTTCTGTGTTTGTTCTTTTTGAAAAGTAGTGGAGGTTATAATTTTTCAAGTTCTTTTTGTTCATTCCTGTGACTGAAGTCTTGTAACTTGTTAGAGCTGAGATCTCCATGGCTCATCTTTCTTTTGTCCTGGGTATCAGCACTACTATGTTCCTACAATGTGTGTGGTGGAGAGGAGAGGTAAGCAGATGGCGTGGACTTTTGGGGTGCCGGTGAGCTGGGAATGGCAGGGAGGGGTTTTAAAAGTAGCACAGGGGAGAGGGCAGTACAGGGAGAGTTTTCTTTGGGCAGGTGAAGGCAGAGGGGCCTACTTCTGAGCCCAAACCTTGCCTGGGCAGGGCAGTTCCGGCCTGTATCTGTTGTTGTCTAGGTTTTGTAGTCCATGTGCTGTGTCTTAAACTTTCTTGGATCCCTGTTGTGGGACTCGTTCCGCGCATCCTCTGCATCTTTAGGCCTTTAAAAGGGGCTTCTTGCCCGTCCATCTAGCCAGTTGCGGCCACATCTCTTTGGAACCCTGCAGGGTTCATGGCTTTTCCAGGGCTGCCGTAGGTTCTCCCTCGGAGCCCTGTCCATTGCCTTGCCCATTGGCAGGGGTGGTCCCGGAGTCCTCTTTGTCGCTGTGAGTCTTCTTTTGTCCCCGGTTCGCGACGTTGGTCTTGTGTGCTGGTGTTCTGTGTGTATTTGTGTCTGGTTGGAGCTGCTCTGCCTGGTGCGTAGAGGAATTGCTAAGAGTCAGCCGAGGTAGAGTGGCCTGATTGCGGGCTTAAGGTTTTGACGAGACTAGACGTTGCAGTCTAGGGGCGTCCATTACTTTGCAGAAGTAGCAGCCCTTGGTGTGGCGGCTGAGGAGGGTAGTTTCTGCTCTTCTCTGGAGCCACGGAGGGGACGACCAAAACTGCGTGGGAGAAGGCAGTGGGAGCGGTGGCGAAGGGGTTTGTACGTGAAGGGAGCGGCAATTCATGTTTGGGTTTGGTTGTGGACCAGCTTTGCTTGGCTGTAACGTGCAGTACAGATGGTTCTGCTGAGATGAAGCAAGAGGTCTGGAACTGCGAGTTTTCACTGAGCGATGGGGTAACTTCTTTTTTTTTTTTTCTTTTTTTTCAGATTCAGAGGGATGACTTGTGTGCCAAAGACTGTTGATGCAGTAGTGGGTTCAGTGTCATAGTGAGGTGTGTTGGCTGTTGTGTCGGTAGGGAAATGTAACTGGTGGCTGTATGATCAGTTACTGTGTGCTGGTCTTAGTCTGTGAAGCGATAGTCATCTTTGCTGTTTGTATATTACAGGTGGAGCTCGAGCCTCAGCACAACCACAGAGGATGAGGGAAGCTGGGCATCTGAGCAGTCAAGGTAATGCAGTGGGAGATGGGTGTCACTTGAGGCAGCCTGTGCTTTAGTATACTACATAAACATGCTTTTTCTGTGGCAGGTGCCAAATACAGCCTCAGAGGGGTGAAGCTTCTTGCTGACATGTGGTCTGAGAGGTGAGGAGGTTGTTCGAATCGGTGTGTTAGAACCCCGTCGTACACAGCAACTCCATTGAACATTGGCCTTTGGTTTTGTAGATGCTGTGCGGTCCACTTTTAGCACGCGAAGAGCAGTTGAGGTGAAATGGACAGTAGAGAGATGGAGCATGGGACTGATTTCTCAGAAGCGCAGTAGTGAATTTTCTGTCTACCTGAAGTGCCCTAGGTGGTCATGACTGCAGCATCCAATGTTTGAATTGGCACTGAACAAGTAAGCAGAATGCCTCAGCAGTTTTGCAGTGGGTGTAGAGATTTATACAGTGGCTGTAGAACAAGACGTTTGCGGCGAGTGGTGTGATGCTGGTTTGGCATTGTGTTTTCTGCCTGGTTTTTTTTGGAGATTATAGTCCAGGAAAATGTGAGTGTGCAGGATTTTTCCAGTTAGTTGATGCAGTTTGAGTTTTTTCTGCCAAGGATGGCTTCAGTCCCTCGGTCCTCTGAAAGTTAAGGGCGCTGTGGTTTGGGGCTGGGAAGAGGGCAGAATGTTGAGAATTGCAGGGAGGGCATTTAGCATAGGGTAGAGGGTTCTGCAGGAAGAGTATGCTTTGTTACAGGGTTGGAGATGGGTTTGATCTTCTGCCTGAAGCTAGCGTGTGCCAGGCAGGGCAGTTCCAGCCTATATGTGTCTTGTTGTTTAGACTATGTAGACTCTGCTGGGTCTTAAATCTTCTGCAGGTCTTGATGTCATCTTTGCGTTTGAGCCACGTGTCATCTCTAGACTCTTGGATGTCTGTTCTTAGTAAGGTGCCAATTGGGCACTGCTTTTCTTGCATTGCGATCTTGAAGCGCAGATAGGTCTTGCCTTTTGGCAATTTGCGGTCAGTTGCCTATTGGATAGGCATTGCAGGGCATGTCAGCATCCTCAGCCGTTATTGTTCAATTTTCTTAAATCCCTGTTCTGGGACTTCTTCCATACATACCGTTTTGTTGTCTTTAAGCAGGGCTCATCCTTGCATCCTTGTAGTTGTGGCTACGTCTCTTTAAGGGGCCACAGTCTTCCATTTTTCAAGGGCTCACATAATCTTTCTTGCAGCTCCCTACATCTTCTTGCCCAGTGCCAGCTCTCTTTTGAGAGTCATTCTTACTGACTTTCCTTTTTGTTTTTGCATCCTGTCATTGGTTTTCTGTGCAGAGTGAGTCTGTGCATGTTTGTATTTGGCTGGAGCTGCTCTGCCTGAGCTGAAGAAACGGTAGTTAGCAGAAGAATAGCAGTGAAATTCTATCTTTAGATATACGCATATAGTTAGACTTTGAAGGGTGAGGCCATACGGTGCATTACAGAGCAAGTAACCATAGATACATGGGGTGAGGAGAATTATTTTTGGTCGGTTATGCAGCCACAGAGGGAATGATCAAAGCCATCTGAGGTATGCTGCTGGAGCATCGGTAGGGCAGTTTATATTCTTGGGGCAATAAATCTCGTGTGTATGGTTGTTAGGATTTGATTTTATTTTTTTTTTCTGCCTGGCTGTTGTGTGACGAAGAGGTGGTATTCCTGACTCAAAGCAGTGTGTGGAATTGTTTAGTTCTTCTTGAGTGTGGGGGTGAGTTATTGAATGTTGAGTTTTACAGGTGCAGAGGCATCGGGTCTGGTAGCAAGGGGTGACAATTGAATCGGGGGTAGATTCCCATAGCCAGGTGGGTTGGCTGCTGAGTCAGCAGTTCGGTATTATTTGTACCTACACAGCTAGTAATTGGTTTTTGGTTATATTTTTTGTCTTTCAAGATACAGAGCAATGAGCAAAATGGAATACCAGTCTGGGAGCCATGTTGGTGAAGGACAGCAATGGTGAGTTACATGAAGAAGCACTTATTGCTCGCATTTTTTAGTTTATGGATTTGCAGGCCTTCCTTGCTGTTTGTGTATTACAGGTGGTGTGTAAGCCTGAAATTCAGAGGAGAAGATGGTGGTGCCTGAGGCGGGGAGCGGTCCAGGTAAGGTAGCAGGAGCTGGGCAATAAGGACAGCGGGCTGTCTTTGTTTTAGGGTAGTATCTGAGCATGTGTGTTTTTTGCTTTATCTTCTGTAGGTGCCACATGCAGCCTAGCGGGGGTGAAGCTTCACATAGACAAATAGTCTGAGAGGTGAGGAGGCTGTTATTTGAACATATCTCTGAGAGGCAAGTTTGACAGAGCAACTCAGCTGAGCGTTTCTCTTTTGTTTTGTAGGTGCCACGTGGGCTGCCTTTGCAACGGAAAGAGTATTTGAGGTCAGTTGGGTAGCGGGGAGGTGGAGCATGGGCCTGTGGATTTGCCACAAGCAGGGCCCTGTGTAGTGTGGAGCTGACTGTTGACATCGTGTTTTTTGTTCTGTCTTCTTGTAGATGCAGAGGAACCTGGTGACTGCAGGATCATCCTTGACAGTGGATGCGGTTTGAGCTGCTTCTGCCGAGCATGGCTTCAGGCTCTTGGACCTCTGACAGTTAAGTAGAGGGATTGGGGCTGAGGTTATGTTGGGAAGAAGGGAGATGGTTTATCCTAGCCTGGAGGGGTTTTAGCAGTAGCATAGAGAAGAGTACTATGTTGGGACAGTCCTGTTTGGGCAGGTAAAGGCAGAGGGGCCTATTTCTCAGGCTGAAGATAGCATGTGCTGGGCAGGGTTGTTCCAGCCGTTGTGTTGTTGATGTAGCATGTGCTGGGCAGGGTTGTTCCAGCCGTTGTGTTGTTGATTGTAGCATGTGCTGGGCAGGGTTGTTCCAGCCGTTGTGTTGTTGATGTAGCATGTGCTGGGCAGGGCAGTTCCAGCCGATGTGTTGTTGGTGTAGCATGTCCTGGGCAGGGCAGTTCCAGCCGTTGTGTTGTTGGTGTAGTATGTGTACTGTGTCTTGGGTCTTCCACAGGTCTTGATGCTGTCTGTGCTCAAGGGACACTTGGCCTTCATCTCTGTTGCCTCTTTTTGCGTCCCTCCCCCCCCCGCTTCTGGGACTTTTTGCGTCCCTCCCCCCCCGCTTCTGGGACTTTTTGCGTCCCTCCCCCCCCGCTTCTGGGACTTTTTGCGTCCCTCCCCCCCGCTTCTGGGACTTTTTGCGTCCCTCCCCCCCGCTTCTGGGACTTTTTGCGTCCCTCCCCCCCGCTTCTGGGACTTTTTGCGTCCCTCCCCCCCCGCTTCTGGGACTTTTTGCGTCCCTCCCCCCCCGCTTCTGGGACTTTTTGCGTCCCTCCCCCCCCGCTTCTGGGACTTTTTGCGTCCCTCCCCCCCGCTTCTGGGACTTTTTGCGTCCCTCCCCCCCGCTTCTGGGACTTTTTGCGTCCCTCCCCCCCGCTTCTGGGACTTTTTGCGTCCCTCCCCCCTGCTTCTGGGACTTTTTGCGTCCCTCCCCCCCGCTTCTGGGACTTTTTGCGTCCCTCCCCCCCGCTTCTGGGACTTTTTGCGTCCCTCCCCCCCGCTTCTGGGACTTTAAGTCTTTAAGCACAGCTTACTGTATGTCCATCCTCCCACTTGTGGCCATATCCCTTTGTGAGGGGCTACTTTTGCAGAACTGTTATTGAGTTCTCCTTTCAGTCTCTAGGTCTTCCTGCCCTATGGCATCTCTGGTCTGGGTGTCTTCCTCCTTAGAGTCTTCTTTTCTGTCTGCATTGCAATTGGTCTAGCATGTGTGGTGTTGCTCTATGTGTTTGTCTGGCTGGAGCTGCTGTGCCCAAGGCAATGAAGTAATTGTATGGTTAATATGTGGATATGCTGAGTACTTGTAGTCTAGGGTCATACACTGCTGAACAAGTAGCCATAGGTGAAGCAGGTGAGGAAAGTAGCATTTTCTTGGCTACACAGCTGCAGGAGCGATGATGAAGGCTCTGGGGCTGAACTATTGAAGCAGGAGGAAAGCAGTTCATAATCCAGTATGTTACTTATGGTGTATGCTGTAGTTATGGTTACTTATGTGGGACTTAAGAATTGATCTGTGAGACTGTGTCTAGGGTTGAGGGTTTTGGTGCATGGAGGTGTGTTTGTGAAGGTGTATTAGTGGTGGGGTGTGTGGAGGTGGGTGTCATTTCTTGTTGTCTCTTTAGCATTTCTATGTGGAATGGAATGTTTTCCTTTGCAAGCAGTTAGGACCAAAAATTGAGAAGAGATTGAAGAAAGTCCTGCTGGGATTTGTAATATTTCTTCCCCCAGCTGTGTTTTTTTTCCCTGGACCTGGCCGGTCTGCGAGGCGATGTTCATGGCCAAGGTTTGGGTGCAGACTGACCTGAGGTCGGGTTTTCTTGAGGCAGGGCTAAATTTTGAGGCGCCCGGGAACGCTGTTCCTGGGGAGCCAGGGGCCTAGGAGGGATGGCCTGTTGTGGCCGGCAGGAGGTTGAATGCATGGCTTGAGCATGAGGAGGGGTTTGTGGGGGAGGGTTTGTGTGTGTGGTTTGGGGGTGGAGGGGTTGCTTTTTGAGGTTGTGTGTGTTATGTTTTGTTTTGCAGGTACTTAGCCTTTTTAAAAAACAATATAAATATTAGAATAAAAAACTCCCAGCTGGGGGGTTTTTTTTTTTTTCCCCCCAGCTGGGTTTTTTTTCCCCGGTCCCGGCCAGTCTGCGAGGCGATGTTCATCGCCAAGGTTTGGGTGCAGACTGACTTGGGGCTGGGTTTTCTCGAGGCAGGGCTAAATTTTGAGGCGCCCGGGAACGCTGTTCCTGGGGAGCCAGGGGCCTAGGAGGGATGGCCTGTTGTGGCCGGCAGGAGGTTGAATGCATGGCTTGAGCATGAGGAGGGGTTTGTGGGGGAGGGTTTGTGTGTGTGGTTTGGGGGTGGAGGGGTTGCTTTTTGAGGTTGTGTGTGTAATGTTTTGCTTTGCAGGTACTTAGCCTTTTTAAAAAACAATATAAATATTAGAATAAAAAACTCCCGGCTGGGGGGTTTTTTTTTTTTCCCCCCAGCTGGGTTTTTTTTCCCTGGTCCCGGCCAGTCTGCGAGGTGATGTTCATCGCCAAGGTTTGGGTGCAGACTGACCTGGGGCTGGGTTTTCTCGAGGCAGGGCTAAATTTTGAGGCGCCCGGGAACGCTGTTCCTGGGGAGCCAGGGGCCTAGGAGGGATGGCCTGTTGTGGCCGGCAGGAGGTTGAATGCATGGCTTGAGCATGAGGAGGGGTTAGTGGGGGAGGGTTTGTGTGTGTGGTTTGGGGGTGGAGGGGTTGCTTTTTGAGGTTGTGTGTGTGTTATGTTTTGCTTTGCAGGTACTTTAGCCTTTTTAAAAAACAATATAAATATTAGAATAAAAAACTCCCAGCTGGGTTTTTTTTTTTTTTCCCCCCAGCTGGGTTTTTTTCCCTGGTCCCGGCCAGTCTGCGAGGTGATGCTCATCGCCAAGGTTTGGGTGCAGACTGACCTGGGGCTGGGTTTTCTCGAGGCAGGGCTAAATTTTGAGGCGCCCGGGAACGCTGTTCCTGGGGAGCCAGGGGCCTAGGAGGGATGGCCTGTTGTGGCCGGCAGGAGGTTGAATGCATGGCTTGAGCATGAGGAGGGGTTTGTGGGGGAGGGTTTGTGTGTGTGGTTTGGGGGTGGGGGGGTTGCTTTTTGAGGTTGTGTGTGTACTGTTCTGTGTGTTATTTTTTGCTTTGCAGGCAGTTAGCCTAAAGCTAAAAATAAGAAGTGTTTGGGATGGCTGGAGGAGTCGCCGTGGAGCTGCGCCTTGGGATGGCCAGAGGAGTCGCCATGGAGCTGTGCCTCAGGACGGCTGGAGGAGTCGCTGTGGAGCTGTGCCTCGGGGTGGCCAGAGAAGTCGCTGTGGAGCTGCGCCTCGGGACGGCTAGAGGAGTTGTTTAATGCACACAGTGATCTTTGTGTCTAAATATGTAGTGTTATGTTGTGTCTACTTCTGTAGTCTTGTGTTATATTGTGTCACTGCACTGTTGTGTTGTGCCATGTTTAACATGGTGCTGTTGTATTGCATTGCGCCTTTAACTCTGTACTGTGGTGTTGCGCCTTTAACTCTGTACTGTGGTGTTGCGCCTTTAACTCTGTACTGTGGTGTTGCGCCTTAACTCTGTACTGTGGTGTTGTGCCTTTAACTGTGATGTCTTACAGTGTGTTTAAATTAGTACTGTTGTGTTATGCTGTAACTTTAGTAGAAACTTAAACACAAAGCAATACTACATTGTCTTGCATTATGTCTGAGTTTGTACTGCTGTGTTGTTCCCTAAGTGTCTTCTCATGTATCATGTCTGAAGTTTGTAGTATGATGTTGTCCTTGACTTAGTACTGTTGTGATCTGACTTTGTTTATTGTATTATATTGTTTGACTCTGTGTATTGCAGTGTGTTTGTCTTGGAATTTGTTGTATTGCACTGTTTGACTCTGTTTTCCGCCCTAACTTTGTATATTGCTGTGATTTTGACTTTGTTGTATTGTGCCCTAACTTTGTATATTGCTCCGTGTTTGACTTTGTTGTATTGTGCCCTAACTTTGTATATTGCTCCGTGTTTGACTTTGTTGTATTGTGTCTTAGCTTTGTATATTGCACTGTGTTTGACTTTGTATTGCACTGTGTTTGACTTTGTATTCCGCCTCAACTTTGTATATTGCACTGTGTTTGACTTTGTATATTGTATTGTGCCCTGACTTTGTATGTTGCTCCGTGTTTGACTTTGTTGTATTGTGCCCTGACTTTGTATATTGCTCCGTGTTTGACTTTGTTGTATTGTGCCCTAACTTTGTATATTGCTCCGTGTTTGACTTTGTTGTGTTTCTCTTTGTTTGACATTGTTGTATTGTGCCCTAACTTTGTATGTTGTACTGTGTTTGACTTTGTTCTGCACTGTTTGACTTTGTATTGTGCCCCAAGTTTGTATATTGCATTGTGTTTGACTTTGTTGTATTGTGCCCTAACTTTGTTGTATTGCTGTGTGTTTGACTTTGTTGTATTGCTCTGTGTTTGACTTTGTTGTATTGCTCTGTGTTTGACTTTGTATATTGCTCTGCTTTTGACTTTGTTGTATTGCTCTGTGTTTGACTTTGTTGTGTTGCGCCCTGACTTTGTATATTGCGCTGTGTTTGACTTTGTTGTATGGCGCTGTGTTTGACTTTGTTGTATGGCACTGTGTTTGACTTTGTTGTATTGTGCCCCAACTTTGTATATTGCCCTGTGTTTGACTTTGTTGTATTGCGCCTCAACTTTGTTGTATGGCACTGTGTTTGACTTTGTTGTATTGTGCCCCAACTTTGTATATTGCCCTCTGTTTGACTTTGTTGTATTGTGCCCCAACTTTGTTGTATGGCACTGTGTGTGACTTTGTTGTATTGCGCCTCCACTTTGTTGTATGGCACTGTGTGTGACTTTGTTGTATTGCGCCTCCACTTTGTATATTGCACTGTGTGTGACTTTGTTGTATTGCGCCTCCACTTTGTATATTGCACTGTGTGTGACTTTGTTGTATTGCGCCTCCACTTTGTATATTGCACTGTGTGTGACTTTGTTGTATTGCGCCTCCACTTTGTATATTGCACTGTGTGTGACTTTGTTGTATTGCGCCTCCACTTTGTATATTGCACTGTGTGTGACTTTGTTGTATTGCGCCTCCACTTTGTATATTGCACTGTGTGTGACTTTGTTGTATTGCGCCTCCACTTTGTATATTGCACTGTGTGTGACTTTGTTGTATTGCGCCTGCACTTTGTATATTGCAATGTGTGTGACTTTGTATTGTTGTGTTGAACTCTGTAATGTATTCATGTCTTGTAATTCAAAAGATGCTGTCCTACTTTTTCACTAATAAAGGAATCAAAAACTTACATATTTCCCTCTTAAGCATTGTAATAAACTTTTTTCTTGTTGTGGTGTCAGAGTTTTTCTTATTGCGCCTGTTGTTGTGATTCCTTTTCTTTCCTTTTCCCTTTAACTTTAGTTTTCTGATTCAATATTTTGAATCAGAGCAGCCCTAGAACATCACTTGGTCTCTGGGAGTAAAAAATTAAATTTTTAATTAAAAAAAGAAAATTTAAAAAAAAAAAAAAATTACTCCCAGAGACCAACCCATGTTCTAGGGCTGCACCAGGCTATATACTTTATATTTTTCTTCTTTTTATATATACTAGTATACAGGGTAAATTACCCTCCCCCACCACCTGTACACCCCACCCACACACCCAACAGTCCCCCACCACATACACCTAATTACACCCCCACTGAACACTCACCACACACCCCTCTCCAAACCCCCACACCCTCCCACACATGATGCCTCTGACCACTCACCACACCCCCTCACCCCTGCCCTGCCCACTCACCCTGCCCCCAAACCCCTCCCCAAGACCTGCCCACTCACCCTGACCTCTCCCAATCACCCCTCCCCCGGACCCGCCCACTGACCCTGACCCCTCCCAATCACCCCTCCCCCGGACCCGCCCACTCACCCCGCCCCCTTGACCCCTCCCACGGACCCGCCCGCTCGCCCCGCCCCCTTGACCCCTCCCCCGGACCCACCCACTCGCCCCGCCCCCTTGACCCCTCCCCCGGACCCGCCCGCTCGCCCCGCCCCCTTGACCCCTCCCCCGGACCCACCCACTCGCCCCGCCCCCTTGACCCCTCCCCCGGACCCACCCACTCGCCCCTCCCCCGGACCCCACCCCCAGACCCGCCCCCACCACGCCCCCACTACCCCACATATCCCAAATTACACCCACCCCCTAATTAATTAACTAATTACCTAATCAACCAATTAATTATGCAAAATAGGTCAAAAAATTTTTTTCCCACCACAACTGAACAAAATCCACACCCCAACACATAACAAAAAAACCAAACCCACCCCCTCTCACCCCACCCCCTGCATCAACACACCCCAAAACATCTCTCCACCCCCTTCCATGACCACGCCCCTCCTTTCCCACCCCCTGGCGTTGTCACACCCCCCAATGTCTCCCCACCCCCTTGCGTAGCCACGCCCCCTCCCTGACCACACCCCTACGTAGCCACACCCCCTTACGGGACCACACCCCTAACGACCACACCCACTTAGGGTTACAGTGACATTTTTAGGTTTTAGGGTTAGGCTTACAGTCATCAAAATTAGGGTGCAATTAGGGTTACAGTTACAATTTTAGGATCAGTAAAATTAGGTTGCCACTAGCACTAGGGTTTAGGGTTACAGTTTTAGGTTTTACAGTTACAGTCATTGAAGTTAGGGTTAGGGTTAGGGGTTGGGGGTTAGGGGTTGGGGGTTAGGGTTAGGGGTTAGGGTTAGGGGTTAGGGTCATTAGGGTTAGAGTCATTAGGGTCAGAGTCATTGTCAGAGTCATTAGGTTTAGGGTCATTGTCAGGGTCATTAGGGTTAGGGTTTAGGTGTTACGGGTTGGGGTTATTAGGGTTGGGGTTATTAGGGTTGGGGTTATTAGGGTTGGGGTTATTAGGGTTGGGGTTATTAGGGTTGGGGTTGGGGTTAGGGTTAGGGTTGGGGTTAGGGGTTAGGGTTATTAGGGTTGGGGGTTAGGGTTATTAGGGTTGGGGGTTAGGGTTATTAGGGTTGGGGGTTGGGGTTGGGGTTGGGGTTGGGGTTAGGGGTTAGGGGTTAGGGGTTAGGGGTTAGGGGTTAGGGGTTAGGGGTTAGGGGTTAGGGTTAGGGGTTAGGGTTAGGGGTTAGGGTTAGGGGTTAGGGTTAGGGGTTAGGGTTAGGGTTAGGGTTAGGGTGTTAGGGTTAGGGTTAGGGTTAGGGTGTTAGGGTTAGGGTTAGGGTTAGGGTTAGGGTTAGGGTTAGGGTTAGGGTTAGGGTTAGGGTTAGGGTTAGGGTTAGGGTTAGGGTTAGGGTTAGGGTTAGGGTTAGGGTTAGGGTTAGGGTTAGGGTTAGGGTTAGGGTTAGGGTTAGGGTTAGGGTTAGGGTTAGGGTTAGGGTTAGGGTTAGGGTTAGGGTTAGGGTTAGGGTTAGGGTTAGGGTTAGGGTTAGGGTTAGGGTTAGGGTTAGGGTTAGGGTTAGGGTTAGGGTTAGGGTTAGGGTTAGGGTTAGGGTTAGGGTTAGGGTTAGGGTTAGGGTTAGGGTTAGGGTTAGGGTTAGGGTTAGGGTTAGGGTTAGGGTTAGGGTTAGGGTTAGGGTTAGGGTTAGGGTTAGGGTTAGGGTTAGGGTTAGGGTTAGGGTTAGGGTTAGGGTTAGGGTTAGGGTTAGGGTTAGGGTTAGGGTTAGGGTTAGGGTTAGGGTTAGGGTTAGGGTTAGGGTTAGGGTTAGGGTTAGGGTTAGGGTTAGGGTTAGGGTTAGGGTTAGGGTTAGGGTTAGGGTTAGGGTTAGGGTTAGGGTTAGGGTTAGGGTTAGGGTTAGGGTTAGGGTTAGGGTTAGGGTTAGGGTTAGGGTTAGGGTTAGGGTTAGGGTTAGGGTTAGGGTTAGGGTTAGGGTTAGGGTTAGGGTTAGGGTTAGGGTTAGGGTTAGGGTTAGGGTTAGGGTTAGGGTTAGGGTTAGGGTTAGGGTTAGGGTTAGGGTTAGGGTTAGGGTTAGGGTTAGGGTTAGGGTTAGGGTTAGGGTTAGGGTTAGGGTTAGGGTTAGGGTTAGGGTTAGGGTTAGGGTTAGGGTTAGGGTTAGGGTTAGGGTTAGGGTTAGGGTTAGGGTTAGGGTTAGGGTTAGGGTTAGGGTTAGGGTTAGGGTTAGGGTTAGGGTTAGGGTTAGGGTTAGGGTTAGGGTTAGGGTTAGGGTTAGGGTTAGGGTTAGGGTTAGGGTTAGGGTTAGGGTTAGGGTTAGGGTTAGGGTTAGGGTTAGGGTTAGGGTTAGGGTTAGGGTTAGGGTTAGGGTTAGGGTTAGGGTTAGGGTTAGGGTTAGGGTTAGGGTTAGGGTTAGGGTTAGGGTTAGGGTTAGGGTTAGGGTTAGGGTTAGGGTTAGGGTTAGGGTTAGGGTTAGGGTTAGGGTTAGGGTTAGGGTTAGGGTTAGGGTTAGGGTTAGGGTTAGGGTTAGGGTTAGGGTTAGGGTTAGGGTTAGGGTTAGGGTTAGGGTTAGGGTTAGGGTTAGGGTTAGGGTTAGGGTTAGGGTTAGGGTTAGGGTTAGGGTTAGGGTTAGGGTTAGGGTTAGGGTTAGGGTTAGGGTTAGGGTTAGGGTTAGGGTTAGGGTTAGGGTTAGGGTTAGGGTTAGGGTTAGGGTTAGGGTTAGGGTTAGGGTTAGGGTTAGGGTTAGGGTTAGGGTTAGGGTTAGGGTTAGGGTTAGGGTTAGGGTTAGGGTTAGGGTTAGGGTTAGGGTTAGGGTTAGGGTTAGGGTTAGGGTTAGGGTTAGGGTTAGGGTTAGGGTTAGGGTTAGGGTTAGGGTTAGGGTTAGGGTTAGGGTTAGGGTTAGGGTTAGGGTTAGGGTTAGGGTTAGGGTTAGGGTTAGGGTTAGGGTTAGGGTTAGGGTTAGGGTTAGGGTTAGGGTTAGGGTTAGGGTTAGGGTTAGGGTTAGGGTTAGGGTTAGGGTTAGGGTTAGGGTTAGGGTTAGGGTTAGGGTTAGGGTTAGGGTTAGGGTTAGGGTTAGGGTTAGGGTTAGGGTTAGGGTTAGGGTTAGGGTTAGGGTTAGGGTTAGGGTTAGGGTTAGGGTTAGGGTTAGGGTTAGGGTTAGGGTTAGGGTTAGGGTTAGGGTTAGGGTTAGGGTTAGGGTTAGGGTTAGGGTTAGGGTTAGGGTTAGGGTTAGGGTTAGGGTTAGGGTTAGGGTTAGGGTTAGGGTTAGGGTTAGGGTTAGGGTTAGGGTTAGGGTTAGGGTTAGGGTTAGGGTTAGGGTTAGGGTTAGGGTTAGGGTTAGGGTTAGGGTTAGGGTTAGGGTTAGGGTTAGGGTTAGGGTTAGGGTTAGGGTTAGGGTTAGGGTTAGGGTTAGGGTTAGGGTTAGGGTTAGGGTTAGGGTTAGGGTTAGGGTTAGGGTTAGGGTTAGGGTTAGGGTTAGGGTTAGGGTTAGGGTTAGGGTTAGGGTTAGGGTTAGGGTTAGGGTTAGGGTTAGGGTTAGGGTTAGGGTTAGGGTTAGGGTTAGGGTTAGGGTTAGGGTTAGGGTTAGGGTTAGGGTTAGGGTTAGGGTTAGGGTTAGGGTTAGGGTTAGGGTTAGGGTTAGGGTTAGGGTTAGGGTTAGGGTTAGGGTTAGGGTTAGGGTTAGGGTTAGGGTTAGGGTTAGGGTTAGGGTTAGGGTTAGGGTTAGGGTTAGGGTTAGGGTTAGGGTTAGGGTTAGGGTTAGGGTTAGGGTTAGGGTTAGGGTTAGGGTTAGGGTTAGGGTTAGGGTTAGGGTTAGGGTTAGGGTTAGGGTTAGGGTTAGGGTTAGGGTTAGGGTTAGGGTTAGGGTTAGGGTTAGGGTTAGGGTTAGGGTTAGGGTTAGGGTTAGGGTTAGGGTTAGGGTTAGGGTTAGGGTTAGGGTTAGGGTTAGGGTTAGGGTTAGGGTTAGGGTTAGGGTTAGGGTTAGGGTTAGGGTTAGGGTTAGGGTTAGGGTTAGGGTTAGGGTTAGGGTTAGGGTTAGGGTTAGGGTTAGGGTTAGGGTTAGGGTTAGGGTTAGGGTTAGGGTTAGGGTTAGGGTTAGGGTTAGGGTTAGGGTTAGGGTTAGGGTTAGGGTTAGGGTTAGGGTTAGGGTTAGGGTTAGGGTTAGGGTTAGGGTTAGGGTTAGGGTTAGGGTTAGGGTTAGGGTTAGGGTTAGGGTTAGGGTTAGGGTTAGGGTTAGGGTTAGGGTTAGGGTTAGGGTTAGGGTTAGGGTTAGGGTTAGGGTTAGGGTTAGGGTTAGGGTTAGGGTTAGGGTTAGGGTTAGGGTTAGGGTTAGGGTTAGGGTTAGGGTTAGGGTTAGGGTTAGGGTTAGGGTTAGGGTTAGGGTTAGGGTTAGGGTTAGGGTTAGGGTTAGGGTTAGGGTTAGGGTTAGGGTTAGGGTTAGGGTTAGGGTTAGGGTTAGGGTTAGGGTTAGGGTTAGGGTTAGGGTTAGGGTTAGGGTTAGGGTTAGGGTTAGGGTTAGGGTTAGGGTTAGGGTTAGGGTTAGGGTTAGGGTTAGGGTTAGGGTTAGGGTTAGGGTTAGGGTTAGGGTTAGGGTTAGGGTTAGGGTTAGGGTTAGGGTTAGGGTTAGGGTTAGGGTTAGGGTTAGGGTTAGGGTTAGGGTTAGGGTTAGGGTTAGGGTTAGGGTTAGGGTTAGGGTTAGGGTTAGGGTTAGGGTTAGGGTTAGGGTTAGGGTTAGGGTTAGGGTTAGGGTTAGGGTTAGGGTTAGGGTTAGGGTTAGGGTTAGGGTTAGGGTTAGGGTTAGGGTTAGGGTTAGGGTTAGGGTTAGGGTTAGGGTTAGGGTTAGGGTTAGGGTTAGGGTTAGGGTTAGGGTTAGGGTTAGGGTTAGGGTTAGGGTTAGGGTTAGGGTTAGGGTTAGGGTTAGGGTTAGGGTTAGGGTTAGGGTTAGGGTTAGGGTTAGGGTTAGGGTTAGGGTTAGGGTTAGGGTTAGGGTTAGGGTTAGGGTTAGGGTTAGGGTTAGGGTTAGGGTTAGGGTTAGGGTTAGGGTTAGGGTTAGGGTTAGGGTTAGGGTTAGGGTTAGGGTTAGGGTTAGGGTTAGGGTTAGGGTTAGGGTTAGGGTTAGGGTTAGGGTTAGGGTTAGGGTTAGGGTTAGGGTTAGGGTTAGGGTTAGGGTTAGGGTTAGGGTTAGGGTTAGGGTTAGGGTTAGGGTTAGGGTTAGGGTTAGGGTTAGGGTTAGGGTTAGGGTTAGGGTTAGGGTTAGGGTTAGGGTTAGGGTTAGGGTTAGGGTTAGGGTTAGGGTTAGGGTTAGGGTTAGGGTTAGGGTTAGGGTTAGGGTTAGGGTTAGGGTTAGGGTTAGGGTTAGGGTTAGGGTTAGGGTTAGGGTTAGGGTTAGGGTTAGGGTTAGGGTTAGGGTTAGGGTTAGGGTTAGGGTTAGGGTTAGGGTTAGGGTTAGGGTTAGGGTTAGGGTTAGGGTTAGGGTTAGGGTTAGGGTTAGGGTTAGGGTTAGGGTTAGGGTTAGGGTTAGGGTTAGGGTTAGGGTTAGGGTTAGGGTTAGGGTTAGGGTTAGGGTTAGGGTTAGGGTTAGGGTTAGGGTTAGGGTTAGGGTTAGGGTTAGGGTTAGGGTTAGGGTTAGGGTTAGGGTTAGGGTTAGGGTTAGGGTTAGGGTTAGGGTTAGGGTTAGGGTTAGGGTTAGGGTTAGGGTTAGGGTTAGGGTTAGGGTTAGGGTTAGGGTTAGGGTTAGGGTTAGGGTTAGGGTTAGGGTTAGGGTTAGGGTTAGGGTTAGGGTTAGGGTTAGGGTTAGGGTTAGGGTTAGGGTTAGGGTTAGGGTTAGGGTTAGGGTTAGGGTTAGGGTTAGGGTTAGGGTTAGGGTTAGGGTTAGGGTTAGGGTTAGGGTTAGGGTTAGGGTTAGGGTTAGGGTTAGGGTTAGGGTTAGGGTTAGGGTTAGGGTTAGGGTTAGGGTTAGGGTTAGGGTTAGGGTTAGGGTTAGGGTTAGGGTTAGGGTTAGGGTTAGGGTTAGGGTTAGGGTTAGGGTTAGGGTTAGGGTTAGGGTTAGGGTTAGGGTTAGGGTTAGGGTTAGGGTTAGGGTTAGGGTTAGGGTTAGGGTTAGGGTTAGGGTTAGGGTTAGGGTTAGGGTTAGGGTTAGGGTTAGGGTTAGGGTTAGGGTTAGGGTTAGGGTTAGGGTTAGGGTTAGGGTTAGGGTTAGGGTTAGGGTTAGGGTTAGGGTTAGGGTTAGGGTTAGGGTTAGGGTTAGGGTTAGGGTTAGGGTTAGGGTTAGGGTTAGGGTTAGGGTTAGGGTTAGGGTTAGGGTTAGGGTTAGGGTTAGGGTTAGGGTTAGGGTTAGGGTTAGGGTTAGGGTTAGGGTTAGGGTTAGGGTTAGGGTTAGGGTTAGGGTTAGGGTTAGGGTTAGGGTTAGGGTTAGGGTTAGGGTTAGGGTTAGGGTTAGGGTTAGGGTTAGGGTTAGGGTTAGGGTTAGGGTTAGGGTTAGGGTTAGGGTTAGGGTTAGGGTTAGGGTTAGGGTTAGGGTTAGGGTTAGGGTTAGGGTTAGGGTTAGGGTTAGGGTTAGGGTTAGGGTTAGGGTTAGGGTTAGGGTTAGGGTTAGGGTTAGGGTTAGGGTTAGGGTTAGGGTTAGGGTTAGGGTTAGGGTTAGGGTTAGGGTTAGGGTTAGGGTTAGGGTTAGGGTTAGGGTTAGGGTTAGGGTTAGGGTTAGGGTTAGGGTTAGGGTTAGGGTTAGGGTTAGGGTTAGGGTTAGGGTTAGGGTTAGGGTTAGGGTTAGGGTTAGGGTTAGGGTTAGGGTTAGGGTTAGGGTTAGGGTTAGGGTTAGGGTTAGGGTTAGGGTTAGGGTTAGGGTTAGGGTTAGGGTTAGGGTTAGGGTTAGGGTTAGGGTTAGGGTTAGGGTTAGGGTTAGGGTTAGGGTTAGGGTTAGGGTTAGGGTTAGGGTTAGGGTTAGGGTTAGGGTTAGGGTTAGGGTTAGGGTTAGGGTTAGGGTTAGGGTTAGGGTTAGGGTTAGGGTTAGGGTTAGGGTTAGGGTTAGGGTTAGGGTTAGGGTTAGGGTTAGGGTTAGGGTTAGGGTTAGGGTTAGGGTTAGGGTTAGGGTTAGGGTTAGGGTTAGGGTTAGGGTTAGGGTTAGGGTTAGGGTTAGGGTTAGGGTTAGGGTTAGGGTTAGGGTTAGGGTTAGGGTTAGGGTTAGGGTTAGGGTTAGGGTTAGGGTTAGGGTTAGGGTTAGGGTTAGGGTTAGGGTTAGGGTTAGGGTTAGGGTTAGGGTTAGGGTTAGGGTTAGGGTTAGGGTTAGGGTTAGGGTTAGGGTTAGGGTTAGGGTTAGGGTTAGGGTTAGGGTTAGGGTTAGGGTTAGGGTTAGGGTTAGGGTTAGGGTTAGGGTTAGGGTTAGGGTTAGGGTTAGGGTTAGGGTTAGGGTTAGGGTTAGGGTTAGGGTTAGGGTTAGGGTTAGGGTTAGGGTTAGGGTTAGGGTTAGGGTTAGGGTTAGGGTTAGGGTTAGGGTTAGGGTTAGGGTTAGGGTTAGGGTTAGGGTTAGGGTTAGGGTTAGGGTTAGGGTTAGGGTTAGGGTTAGGGTTAGGGTTAGGGTTAGGGTTAGGGTTAGGGTTAGGGTTAGGGTTAGGGTTAGGGTTAGGGTTAGGGTTAGGGTTAGGGTTAGGGTTAGGGTTAGGGTTAGGGTTAGGGTTAGGGTTAGGGTTAGGGTTAGGGTTAGGGTTAGGGTTAGGGTTAGGGTTAGGGTTAGGGTTAGGGTTAGGGTTAGGGTTAGGGTTAGGGTTAGGGTTAGGGTTAGGGTTAGGGTTAGGGTTAGGGTTAGGGTTAGGGTTAGGGTTAGGGTTAGGGTTAGGGTTAGGGTTAGGGTTAGGGTTAGGGTTAGGGTTAGGGTTAGGGTTAGGGTTAGGGTTAGGGTTAGGGTTAGGGTTAGGGTTAGGGTTAGGGTTAGGGTTAGGGTTAGGGTTAGGGTTAGGGTTAGGGTTAGGGTTAGGGTTAGGGTTAGGGTTAGGGTTAGGGTTAGGGTTAGGGTTAGGGTTAGGGTTAGGGTTAGGGTTAGGGTTAGGGTTAGGGTTAGGGTTAGGGTTAGGGTTAGGGTTAGGGTTAGGGTTAGGGTTAGGGTTAGGGTTAGGGTTAGGGTTAGGGTTAGGGTTAGGGTTAGGGTTAGGGTTAGGGTTAGGGTTAGGGTTAGGGTTAGGGTTAGGGTTAGGGTTAGGGTTAGGGTTAGGGTTAGGGTTAGGGTTAGGGTTAGGGTTAGGGTTAGGGTTAGGGTTAGGGTTAGGGTTAGGGTTAGGGTTAGGGTTAGGGTTAGGGTTAGGGTTAGGGTTAGGGTTAGGGTTAGGGTTAGGGTTAGGGTTAGGGTTAGGGTTAGGGTTAGGGTTAGGGTTAGGGTTAGGGTTAGGGTTAGGGTTAGGGTTAGGGTTAGGGTTAGGGTTAGGGTTAGGGTTAGGGTTAGGGTTAGGGTTAGGGTTAGGGTTAGGGTTAGGGTTAGGGTTAGGGTTAGGGTTAGGGTTAGGGTTAGGGTTAGGGTTAGGGTTAGGGTTAGGGTTAGGGTTAGGGTTAGGGTTAGGGTTAGGGTTAGGGTTAGGGTTAGGGTTAGGGTTAGGGTTAGGGTTAGGGTTAGGGTTAGGGTTAGGGTTAGGGTTAGGGTTAGGGTTAGGGTTAGGGTTAGGGTTAGGGTTAGGGTTAGGGTTAGGGTTAGGGTTAGGGTTAGGGTTAGGGTTAGGGTTAGGGTTAGGGTTAGGGTTAGGGTTAGGGTTAGGGTTAGGGTTAGGGTTAGGGTTAGGGTTAGGGTTAGGGTTAGGGTTAGGGTTAGGGTTAGGGTTAGGGTTAGGGTTAGGGTTAGGGTTAGGGTTAGGGTTAGGGTTAGGGTTAGGGTTAGGGTTAGGGTTAGGGTTAGGGTTAGGGTTAGGGTTAGGGTTAGGGTTAGGGTTAGGGTTAGGGTTAGGGTTAGGGTTAGGGTTAGGGTTAGGGTTAGGGTTAGGGTTAGGGTTAGGGTTAGGGTTAGGGTTAGGGTTAGGGTTAGGGTTAGGGTTAGGGTTAGGGTTAGGGTTAGGGTTAGGGTTAGGGTTAGGGTTAGGGTTAGGGTTAGGGTTAGGGTTAGGGTTAGGGTTAGGGTTAGGGTTAGGGTTAGGGTTAGGGTTAGGGTTAGGGTTAGGGTTAGGGTTAGGGTTAGGGTTAGGGTTAGGGTTAGGGTTAGGGTTAGGGTTAGGGTTAGGGTTAGGGTTAGGGTTAGGGTTAGGGTTAGGGTTAGGGTTAGGGTTAGGGTTAGGGTTAGGGTTAGGGTTAGGGTTAGGGTTAGGGTTAGGGTTAGGGTTAGGGTTAGGGTTAGGGTTAGGGTTAGGGTTAGGGTTAGGGTTAGGGTTAGGGTTAGGGTTAGGGTTAGGGTTAGGGTTAGGGTTAGGGTTAGGGTTAGGGTTAGGGTTAGGGTTAGGGTTAGGGTTAGGGTTAGGGTTAGGGTTAGGGTTAGGGTTAGGGTTAGGGTTAGGGTTAGGGTTAGGGTTAGGGTTAGGGTTAGGGTTAGGGTTAGGGTTAGGGTTAGGGTTAGGGTTAGGGTTAGGGTTAGGGTTAGGGTTAGGGTTAGGGTTAGGGTTAGGGTTAGGGTTAGGGTTAGGGTTAGGGTTAGGGTTAGGGTTAGGGTTAGGGTTAGGGTTAGGGTTAGGGTTAGGGTTAGGGTTAGGGTTAGGGTTAGGGTTAGGGTTAGGGTTAGGGTTAGGGTTAGGGTTAGGGTTAGGGTTAGGGTTAGGGTTAGGGTTAGGGTTAGGGTTAGGGTTAGGGTTAGGGTTAGGGTTAGGGTTAGGGTTAGGGTTAGGGTTAGGGTTAGGGTTAGGGTTAGGGTTAGGGTTAGGGTTAGGGTTAGGGTTAGGGTTAGGGTTAGGGTTAGGGTTAGGGTTAGGGTTAGGGTTAGGGTTAGGGTTAGGGTTAGGGTTAGGGTTAGGGTTAGGGTTAGGGTTAGGGTTAGGGTTAGGGTTAGGGTTAGGGTTAGGGTTAGGGTTAGGGTTAGGGTTAGGGTTAGGGTTAGGGTTAGGGTTAGGGTTAGGGTTAGGGTTAGGGTTAGGGTTAGGGTTAGGGTTAGGGTTAGGGTTAGGGTTAGGGTTAGGGTTAGGGTTAGGGTTAGGGTTAGGGTTAGGGTTAGGGTTAGGGTTAGGGTTAGGGTTAGGGTTAGGGTTAGGGTTAGGGTTAGGGTTAGGGTTAGGGTTAGGGTTAGGGTTAGGGTTAGGGTTAGGGTTAGGGTTAGGGTTAGGGTTAGGGTTAGGGTTAGGGTTAGGGTTAGGGTTAGGGTTAGGGTTAGGGTTAGGGTTAGGGTTAGGGTTAGGGTTAGGGTTAGGGTTAGGGTTAGGGTTAGGGTTAGGGTTAGGGTTAGGGTTAGGGTTAGGGTTAGGGTTAGGGTTAGGGTTAGGGTTAGGGTTAGGGTTAGGGTTAGGGTTAGGGTTAGGGTTAGGGTTAGGGTTAGGGTTAGGGTTAGGGTTAGGGTTAGGGTTAGGGTTAGGGTTAGGGTTAGGGTTAGGGTTAGGGTTAGGGTTAGGGTTAGGGTTAGGGTTAGGGTTAGGGTTAGGGTTAGGGTTAGGGTTAGGGTTAGGGTTAGGGTTAGGGTTAGGGTTAGGGTTAGGGTTAGGGTTAGGGTTAGGGTTAGGGTTAGGGTTAGGGTTAGGGTTAGGGTTAGGGTTAGGGTTAGGGTTAGGGTTAGGGTTAGGGTTAGGGTTAGGGTTAGGGTTAGGGTTAGGGTTAGGGTTAGGGTTAGGGTTAGGGTTAGGGTTAGGGTTAGGGTTAGGGTTAGGGTTAGGGTTAGGGTTAGGGTTAGGGTTAGGGTTAGGGTTAGGGTTAGGGTTAGGGTTAGGGTTAGGGTTAGGGTTAGGGTTAGGGTTAGGGTTAGGGTTAGGGTTAGGGTTAGGGTTAGGGTTAGGGTTAGGGTTAGGGTTAGGGTTAGGGTTAGGGTTAGGGTTAGGGTTAGGGTTAGGGTTAGGGTTAGGGTTAGGGTTAGGGTTAGGGTTAGGGTTAGGGTTAGGGTTAGGGTTAGGGTTAGGGTTAGGGTTAGGGTTAGGGTTAGGGTTAGGGTTAGGGTTAGGGTTAGGGTTAGGGTTAGGGTTAGGGTTAGGGTTAGGGTTAGGGTTAGGGTTAGGGTTAGGGTTAGGGTTAGGGTTAGGGTTAGGGTTAGGGTTAGGGTTAGGGTTAGGGTTAGGGTTAGGGTTAGGGTTAGGGTTAGGGTTAGGGTTAGGGTTAGGGTTAGGGTTAGGGTTAGGGTTAGGGTTAGGGTTAGGGTTAGGGTTAGGGTTAGGGTTAGGGTTAGGGTTAGGGTTAGGGTTAGGGTTAGGGTTAGGGTTAGGGTTAGGGTTAGGGTTAGGGTTAGGGTTAGGGTTAGGGTTAGGGTTAGGGTTAGGGTTAGGGTTAGGGTTAGGGTTAGGGTTAGGGTTAGGGTTAGGGTTAGGGTTAGGGTTAGGGTTAGGGTTAGGGTTAGGGTTAGGGTTAGGGTTAGGGTTAGGGTTAGGGTTAGGGTTAGGGTTAGGGTTAGGGTTAGGGTTAGGGTTAGGGTTAGGGTTAGGGTTAGGGTTAGGGTTAGGGTTAGGGTTAGGGTTAGGGTTAGGGTTAGGGTTAGGGTTAGGGTTAGGGTTAGGGTTAGGGTTAGGGTTAGGGTTAGGGTTAGGGTTAGGGTTAGGGTTAGGGTTAGGGTTAGGGTTAGGGTTAGGGTTAGGGTTAGGGTTAGGGTTAGGGTTAGGGTTAGGGTTAGGGTTAGGGTTAGGGTTAGGGTTAGGGTTAGGGTTAGGGTTAGGGTTAGGGTTAGGGTTAGGGTTAGGGTTAGGGTTAGGGTTAGGGTTAGGGTTAGGGTTAGGGTTAGGGTTAGGGTTAGGGTTAGGGTTAGGGTTAGGGTTAGGGTTAGGGTTAGGGTTAGGGTTAGGGTTAGGGTTAGGGTTAGGGTTAGGGTTAGGGTTAGGGTTAGGGTTAGGGTTAGGGTTAGGGTTAGGGTTAGGGTTAGGGTTAGGGTTAGGGTTAGGGTTAGGGTTAGGGTTAGGGTTAGGGTTAGGGTTAGGGTTAGGGTTAGGGTTAGGGTTAGGGTTAGGGTTAGGGTTAGGGTTAGGGTTAGGGTTAGGGTTAGGGTTAGGGTTAGGGTTAGGGTTAGGGTTAGGGTTAGGGTTAGGGTTAGGGTTAGGGTTAGGGTTAGGGTTAGGGTTAGGGTTAGGGTTAGGGTTAGGGTTAGGGTTAGGGTTAGGGTTAGGGTTAGGGTTAGGGTTAGGGTTAGGGTTAGGGTTAGGGTTAGGGTTAGGGTTAGGGTTAGGGTTAGGGTTAGGGTTAGGGTTAGGGTTAGGGTTAGGGTTAGGGTTAGGGTTAGGGTTAGGGTTAGGGTTAGGGTTAGGGTTAGGGTTAGGGTTAGGGTTAGGGTTAGGGTTAGGGTTAGGGTTAGGGTTAGGGTTAGGGTTAGGGTTAGGGTTAGGGTTAGGGTTAGGGTTAGGGTTAGGGTTAGGGTTAGGGTTAGGGTTAGGGTTAGGGTTAGGGTTAGGGTTAGGGTTAGGGTTAGGGTTAGGGTTAGGGTTAGGGTTAGGGTTAGGGTTAGGGTTAGGGTTAGGGTTAGGGTTAGGGTTAGGGTTAGGGTTAGGGTTAGGGTTAGGGTTAGGGTTAGGGTTAGGGTTAGGGTTAGGGTTAGGGTTAGGGTTAGGGTTAGGGTTAGGGTTAGGGTTAGGGTTAGGGTTAGGGTTAGGGTTAGGGTTAGGGTTAGGGTTAGGGTTAGGGTTAGGGTTAGGGTTAGGGTTAGGGTTAGGGTTAGGGTTAGGGTTAGGGTTAGGGTTAGGGTTAGGGTTCGGGTTAGGGTTAGGGTTAGGGTTAGGGTTAGGGTTAGGGTTAGGGTTAGGGTTAGGGTTAGGGTTAGGGTTAGGGTTAGGGTTAGGGTTAGGGTTAGGGTTAGGGTTAGGGTTAGGGTTAGGGTTAGGGTTAGGGTTAGGGTTAGGGTTAGGGTTAGGGTTAGGGTTAGGGTTAGGGTTAGGGTTAGGGTTAGGGTTAGGGTTAGGGTTAGGGTTAGGGTTAGGGTTAGGGTTAGGGTTAGGGTTAGGGTTAGGGTTAGGGTTAGGGTTAGGGTTAGGGTTAGGGTTAGGGTTAGGGTTAGGGTTAGGGTTAGGGTTAGGGTTAGGGTTAGGGTTAGGGTTAGGGTTAGGGTTAGGGTTAGGGTTAGGGTTAGGGTTAGGGTTAGGGTTAGGGTTAGGGTTAGGGTTAGGGTTAGGGTTAGGGTTAGGGTTAGGGTTAGGGTTAGGGTTAGGGTTAGGGTTAGGGTTAGGGTTAGGGTTAGGGTTAGGGTTAGGGTTAGGGTTAGGGTTAGGGTTAGGGTTAGGGTTAGGGTTAGGGTTAGGGTTAGGGTTAGGGTTAGGGTTAGGGTTAGGGTTAGGGTTAGGGTTAGGGTTAGGGTTAGGGTTAGGGTTAGGGTTAGGGTTAGGGTTAGGGTTAGGGTTAGGGTTAGGGTTAGGGTTAGGGTTAGGGTTAGGGTTAGGGTTAGGGTTAGGGTTAGGGTTAGGGTTAGGGTTAGGGTTAGGGTTAGGGTTAGGGTTAGGGTTAGGGTTAGGGTTAGGGTTAGGGTTAGGGTTAGGGTTAGGGTTAGGGTTAGGGTTAGGGTTAGGGTTAGGGTTA